>NC_071575.1:52946362-54413642 GCF_024509145.1 Vidua macroura
AAGGAAGGAAGGAAGGAAGGAAGGAAGGAAGGAAGGAAGGAAGGAAGGAAGGAAGGAAGGAAGGAAGGAAGGAAGGAAGGAAGGAAGGAAGGAAGGAAGGAAGGAAGGAAGGAAGGAGTGCGGAAGGAAGGAAGGAAGGAAGGAAGGAAGGAAGGAAGGAAGGAAGGAAGGAAGGAAGGAAGGAAGGAAGGATCCTTCTGTACATACTACACTTAAGACCCATCCTTTCAACTAAAATTGTTTTGATATGAGTATGGGGAATAAGGAGGAGGTCTAGTCCTAAGCAAAATGCATACTTCCAATGTAGCTCAACTTTTTGCAAGACAATAAGAAATTAAAGAAAACAAAAACAATCTGAAAACATATTACAGTGTAATTATGCTAATGCATAACTTCAAAACCTGTTTGTAAGTTTATGTGGAATGGTTATAAAGTATGCAAAAATAAATGGGAAGTTAGCTGCTTCTTTCTTTTTTCCGAGAATATACTTGTTTCATTATCAACTTTTTTCCCTCCACAGCACATTTTATAGCCAAAGTGTCATTGCATTAAGAATTTTAGCCTCATTTGCATAATGCTAATAGCACAAAGGCAGGTTTGCTTAACTATCCATACAGGAATGGGATTGCTGCAGCTCTGGAAGAAATGGATCCACTTGTTAAAAAAAAGAAAAAAAAAAAAAAAAAAAGTTGATGCTAGACTGTTAGCCAGAAACTGATTTTGCTGCTAATGCAAACACTTTTATTATCTCAACTAAACAGACATGTGTCATTAATTCAAAAGAATACATTCCAACAGTCCTTTACCTCATGATGCTTTTATTGTGCAGTGGGATGGGGGTATTACTGAAATAACAGAACTTCAGTTGACAGGATAAAAAAAAAAAATTAGGACCTATTATGGCATTTTATTTTTTCCTTCTTAAAGAGAGAATGAAAATTTTCACTGGCCCCCAAACAAAGTTTCAAACACTTGACACTTAAGATGAAGCCAGAAGTACAGCATGCCTGCAATATCTTTATTGTTGTTAGTGGAAATTCAAGGCACAAAGTGAGGCAAAGAAGATCTAAGATTCCTAATGTTATTGTAAAGAGATCTTTTAATCAGAATGAAATGGTTAAAAACAATCCTAACTGCATTTATTGACATAAGCTCTGCATCTTGGATGTTAAGGAAAATAAACAAAATAGTCCTTTAACAAAATTATGAAACAGTGCTACATACAAGAAAATACATCAAAAATTTTCTAGATATTTTCTGACTTTATGGTAGTAACATAATCCATATTCTAAAGGACAAAAGAGAAATTTAACCATGTTAGGCAGCTTCTTACCTATAAAAAGAACATATATTTTTAAAATTTGCTACATAGTTTTTAGCAAGTTTTTAGCAACTTGATGTTTGCAAACAAAAATGGGATTGATGTGGCCAAGTTACTATGAAACTGTATAAAACATAAACATATATATATTCCATCAAGAAAATTATAATCATCCTGCAAAGGATGTCTTTTAGGTTTTCTTCATTTTCTCCAGTTGGTATTTGCAGTTTCTAGTAACATTTTAAAAAATCCCACAGAAACAAAGGCCTACTACTGGTTCTCAGGAGAAGTAGTCTGCAGAAAAGAAAATAGTTTTAACTGTATATGTGTATTGTGAAAGCATATAGGATCATCTTCAGGTGCACAAAAAGAAATTTATCTTACTATTGATCACAAAAGAGGCCTCTTGCTTTATTAAAGGCATTTAATAATTCTGGAAAGCTTTAAAGTTTGCTGAAATATGTAAATTTTAAATAGTGTTTAGTGTTATAAATCATCAGTAAATTACAGGTCATGGATCTAAGCAAAGAAATATATGCAAGGGCTGATATCAAATAACAAACAAGGAATAACTGCACTTTGTGGTGGGAGTTCAGAAATATGATATAGGAGATTTGGAAAGAAAAGTTATGAAAGCCACTTGTCTCCCAAGAATTTCACAAAATAAGGAAAAATAAAATCTCTTAATAAATATTGTCTTATAGGGGAGAGTGAGTTCTTGATAAAAAAAAATATTTTCATTCAAAAATTATAAGAGAGTAGAAGGAAAATAGATTCTAATAGCACCATGTGGCCCAAACCTGTCAGAATTAAAGGTATTTGCAGTGGTTAGTTATTGAACAATGTTCAGTTTTTTATGCAAGAAAAATATGACCAAATTAATTTTAAGCAGATATTCTCAGGGAACTAGGTGTGTAAAGTGGTTGTAAAGTGTCAATTCAGAATGTCTTTTCCTATTATGTATGTCAAAATCAGTTAATTATATTTGGTGGCATTGTTTTTCAACTTGCCTGCCATTTAATCTATATGTTTTTAAATCACTTTCTTTGAAAAGTTAAATTTTCATCTCTTGAGGCAAATTTTGCTCACATAATTCTTGTTAGTCAGCACAAATATTTAATAAAAATTTATATGAGGTCTCTTGTAAACTGAATACAAATAAAATGTACAGAGAACAAAAATAGAAATGTCCAATTTCCTACAGTGAAATAAAGAGGAAAAGATTGTCCTGATTTTATGGTTATTTTCAATCTTGAGAAATACAAAAATGTCCTGTTACCCTACTAACTTTGGGCATACATGAGACAACTAAGAACAGAAATAAGATGCAACTTAGCTATCTAAATACTTCTTTTCACAGTGCAAAACAGATCAATGCATCAGTGTCAAGATTTTAATGGAAAAAAAAAAGAATGCTTGAAACTGATGCCCAAAATGTCTGTCTTATGTGCGGGAAGATGAAAGTTGATATTGGCAAAAAGTAATCCTGTCATGTTGAGACCTTGATTGGTTGCTCAAAATCATACAGGACTCACTTTTCTGTTTCAGAAATATGATCTTCAACCTCTCTATCATTTAGGAAACCTTCTTGACAATATTGTGTGTTTAGAAAATCTAATTAATTTTGATTTCTATAAATACAGTAGAAATGTTCCCTTATACTTTGGAGAGATGATATAATTATTTCAAAGAGCAATAAAAAGACATAAAGAAAAGAAAAGAAAAGAAAAGAAAAGAAAAGAAAAGAAAAGAAAAGAAAAGAAAAGAAAAGAAAAGAAAAGAAAAGAAAAGAAAAGAAAAGAAAAGAAGAAACAAAAAGGGGTGTTCTTTTTGTTTCTTTGTTTTCATTAAGTAAGGCCCATCTCCTGAGGCTGTTATTTCAGTATATTGTACTTAAGAGTTTAATAGCTATCTATGTGCATTGCTTTGATTCTTATAACTGAGATTGGCAGCAATATTCTTAAAGATACTTATCTGTAGTTGAGAGCCAAATAACTGTGCAATTCAAAGAGTTATAAAATATACTTTCATTTCTCTTTAGATCACAGATCATATATTTGCTAAGTGATTTCTCTTTGGTTAGGAAATGAGACACCAAGCAGTAAGAGCTGAGGTAGAATCAGCATATTTACAAAGATGCCAGAGATACTGTTTCTCAGGTGCTGGATATGGACAAGCAGCATTAGGGAAGACTCAGTAATAAACAGTTATAAGTTTGCCTTCTGACAACAAGCAAGTCTTTCTTCTTTCCTGAAGGTGTTTTCTTAGCTCCAGACGTATTTCCATACATAGTCCAACCCACTTCCATTTCATTTTCAGATTGTAAACCTATCTAGGTTTGCATGAATTTACTGTGTTTGCATTCACCCATTCAAACTGTGCAAGATTAAGTCATAATATCTTATGTTTTAAAAAACAGAAAAGTTATTACAATATGCAGATTAAAAAAAATTGTTTTGATTCAATTACAAAATTTGCTTTGTAGGTAGCCTAGAGTAACAGATAGTAATGGTGTCCTGGAACGACAATGAAGCAGAAAACTCTTTTTCCATTACCTATTTTACTGTAAGGTAAGTGCACATGGTTCCTATAGAGTGGCTGATATATTCTGAGCTTCTACACTTCTTGATCACAATTATTTTATGTGCCCATTCCTTTAATGACACTTGGAAAAGAGTCAGTGCAATTCTGTCTACTTCTGCCAAAAATGAAGAGAACAGGCTGCTTCTGAGTGAGAACTTTCTTGTTGATGATGGAACTGTTGCCTTTGAGACTTTCTGACACAGTTATTGGCACAAAAAATGAAGTTAAAACTGGGCAAGAAAAAGAGAAATGTGGCACTGATGGTGGCACATCACTTCTTCAGTATGTGGCTCATTGACCAAGAAAGGATTCCTAGATTATATTTTTTTTCTACTCTAACTGATTTTAACTTTCTACTCTAACTCATTTTTTTCTTGACCTCACTGTAACTCATTAGAGTTAGCTGTGAGGATCTTGTTAATAGTTTTGCAATGCCAAATAACACTTACAGTATGTTGCTTGTAGATGTCCAGAAAAACACCAGATGGTTGATTCTGGTCATTCCAGTTGGTTATTATATCATACCTGAACTGTCTTAGTATAGAGATGCCTTAAGTTCTTTTTTCCTCACTACTGTTTTATTGAGTAAACAGGTGTTTCACTTCTGATAACCCCAGATAGAAGTCCAAGAAATTAAAATAAATCAAGTCATGAATGGAAGTCTTCTGGCTCTAACTGCAAAATACCTGAATTTTAACCCAGTCAATTTGCTTCATCTCACTTAAATTTAAAGATTTAAAAGCATCCTGTTACCTTGCAATATTGTTTATGTCTTGACAAGCAGAATCCTCAGATATTAACTCAGTCCTTTCCTTTTTCATAACTTTGCTAAATATAATTTCCATAATCAAAACAGTTAACAAACTATCTAAGAAACTACTAGAAACATTCACTTCAAGAAAGAAAATCTAGAATCCAACACTAAGAGCAATATACTTAAATCCTGAATATACTCAACATTTTCCACCTGAAATAATCCACTATAATCCCATTACATAAAGAGCACTTCTTACCTACAATTTTTGGGATGTATAATGTAAAAACAAGTTTGAAGACAAGTGGATTAGAAGGATAAACCCATCTTAAAGTCCCACTGATTTTCAAATTATTATCCTAGAACAAAATCTCCTATCTTGACTCAGATGTATTATCAACGCAAAACCAGATTGCACCTACATCTCCAGCAATAACTTTCAGTGACTAATTACAGGGGAAGATGGAGTAGGGGTGAAGGATCACACATTTTATGTTACCTAATAATGAATATTTCTAACTGCTTTATTTGCCTGGCCATTATTATTTCATACATCAACATTGCAAACTCTTCACATTTATTTTCTCTGTCTCTCCCTTTGTTTTTCCTTTTTTAACCCCTGCACTAATGATTCTAAGACAAGGTTATGGCTGTTAACAATTTTCCTCTTTAATTTATTGGATTGATCTTTTGTTAAGATGTCTACAAAGCAACTACACAGAGAAAAAAGATAACTCTTTAAAATATGCTCATTTGAAAATAAAGTTCTCTTATGTATATTTTAATTTTAATGCAAGTGCTACTTTAATGGTTTTCCAAGTTTTTTCCCAGGAATTTAAAGTATGTACTTAACTTATTTTTTTTCATAGATTTTGAGAAATAAATTATTCTCTCTTCAGGTTAAGTAATTTCTGTCAAGCTATTACACACATAGGTTTATGTTTTTTTATTTTTACAAAAACTTATAGCAAAGCATCAAAATCACCAAATCACTCACCTACCTATCAGGTAGGTCCTCTCTAAGTCTGAATGCCAAATGCACAGTGATCAATAGCAAGGAAAGCATGTCTGAACTCTTTTATTAAAATTCCAGTTTTTGAGCATCAGTTGGTGCACATGCATCTGGTCAGCCTAAATGCAAATTGTACTTGGAGGAGAGAAGTTAGTATGATTCAGAAAATTGAGAATCTGTGTTCTCAGATGTGCAAGACTATGAAACATATCTCCTTCCTAAAATGTGCTTCAAAAAGATTATTTTTGTTAATGATAGAGAGTCCTTATGACAAACTTATTGACTTTTCCATTGGGAACAATACAATGAATAGACTTTCAGCTCTCCACAACTTGCCATGCTTAATGCCATTAAGTGTGTTATGTTTAACTGGCTCATAACCTGTATTGTATAAAAGTTTTAAGCTTTTTTATTTGGCTCCCCTGCTAAGATATCTATGCCAAGAACGTTATCTCTAAAAGATCCTTAAGTAAAATTTTGGTCTTTACTGGTCAACAACACTTCACGTCAAGATTTCACCTGCATGCAAAAAAAGTGGCTAAACTGATGGTAACATTGTTCCAAAGAGCTGAAAAAAGGTTAGTTGTGTTTTTTTTTTTCTTTTTGTTGATAATACTTTTGATTGGTTTTACTTTCTGAAAGATACAATCTCAAAAGCTCTACACTTATGTGAATGTTTTGTGAGAATCATCACTTTCTGACAGGAAAAGAATTCTCTCTGACCTGCTCTTTGGGTAATTTTTGCCCCAGCCATGTCTATCATCCTTGAAGAGGTTTTCACTCTCTCATGCCATCTCTTATCTATCTTGTCTCTGTTCAGCCTGAGTATTCCCTATTGGGAGGGCTCATGTTTTGAATCTCTTGGATGATGGGTATTTTCAGAACATCAGTAGTGGAAAACCTTCACTTAGATCAGTCATACACCTCTGGAAACACATCTGTGTTGTCAGTCTGGCTGCTGCTTCTTTTCTCAACATCTGACCATAATACAACTTTTTACCTCATATTACAGTTATAGTGTGGAGTGACTCAGAGTAGAGGGATTTCCCCTTCTGCAGCTATTCTTTTTCACTGCTCTTGATGCTTAGTGACAGCTTACCCATACCCAGTTCCTTTTTTCACAGAATACTTAGAGCCAATATAAAAAAAAGGCTGTCTGAACAGCAGTTTTTGAAGAAAAATATTTATTTATGCACAGTTCTGTTGTTACACAATTACACAAATTTATACAGCTCTAAGTTTTCTGAGGAATAAAAAAAATAAACAAGAATAAAAAGCCCACATACTTTGGGTTGCACTATCAGGAAAATTTCCCGATGTCCTTTTTTAGGGTAGGTCACTCAGACATTTACTTAGTTACCAAGTTATCAAGGCCATGGCACAGTTTTCTCCTGTTCTCACAGTGTTTGCTGAAAATATTTTACCTTTTCATACAACAGAGTAATGTTCTCTTTGATAGCATTCACATGCAGTATTGTGCTGATTTATTGAAACATCTCCTGAATTTAAATGCTTACTTATGTCATTAAGGAAATGAGTTTATGATAAACTAAGGTGCTTGTGACATGGATCATTGTGCTAATGATCAATATCTCAGTCTTGTAGAAATTGCTGCTCTTGAAGAAGGCATTTATAGGTGCCAATTACAAGCTATTAAGTTGTCATTTCAAGCTAGTTTATTGCAAATTCATTAATATTATCTGTTTCAGACATTATAGTGTAAAAGGAGAAATAAAATAATTTGAAAACGTCATACACTGAATCATGAGTGAAGTAACATATGTGCAACACAGTCAGTTTTAAACAAAACAACTGAAAAATTCACCTATATATTTTACTGATGGTTAAAAACCATTTTGTATAAAAGTCATGAGGTGTATGCAACATACTTAAGGAGAATACACAAGATAGGCTGTGTTAAGTTTGTGGAGATAAAAATATCAGCTTTTAAATTGAGGATTTCTTTCCCTTTCATAGGTCTAATTAGCATGCTTTGGTTCTTTGGAGAATGGTCATGTTCTGACAAAAGCCAGTTTTCAGATTAGGTAATGGAAGCATCTGTGACAGCAGAGTTTAGCATATGTGACCATTTTCACAATGTCTAATAAATTAAATTACAGAGCGATTTCAAAGAGAATGTGGTGCATTAATGAATTTTATAAATTTGAGAAATACTTTTATAAGGTCATCCTGTGATGCTATTTTCCTACTGTTACGACAGATATAAAATAACACAGTTCAAATACAGTCACATAGAACTAGCTACATTAATAACAGTGGGCATATTTTTCCAAACTTTTAATTTCTTTTATCTTCAGAATTTTACAATATGACCATAAGCAGAAGACTGCTTTCCAGTTTGGACAGAATTAATACTTATTGTTTCAAGCAATAAAAATTTATATTTTAAGTCAGAAAACTTTTCTATTCCATTATAGCAGAGAATGCAACAAAGTAGGTGGTGATAGAATTTTTAAAAAATGGTCATCCTTTTAAATGACATCCTTTTTATATAAAACTAACTTTCAAATTTTAAAATCCATCCATCTATCATCCATCCAACAAAAATATTAATTATTATTTTTATTTAATGTTTTTCTTTTACTACTTATCCAGGCAAGTTAACTATTATCCAGGCAAGTCACTCATCCACCTGTTAGTTGAGGGAACAGTACTCTCCAAAAAACAGTTATTTATTGACTGGTTGTGTCTTTGCAATACTAAGATTAAAGACTCCAGGAATATTTTGACTATTAATATCTGTAAGAGACAGACCTGAAATTAAAAAAAAAAAAAAACAAAACAAAACAAAAAAAATCCCCACACTCAGTGCAGGCTGAGACATAATGCTTTGATGAAGAACAGAGACTGCCAGTAAACAATGGATGTCTAATCAGGGTGGTACCATACTGCAGTTTTGTGTCCAAGCTAGTTTCCAGGTTGATTTTACAATTTTGTGGAATGTCTTTATGGCTTGCTAGGCATTATCCCTGTTAGACCAATATTTCCATCTACATAGGCTAAATACTGGCATGTCTTGACATTAGTGCCTCTCAAAATTCCTCTGTACAGTCTTTTATTTCTCGAAGCTAAATTTCTATCAACTTCAGAAATCTTCAAACTCAATTTCTCACGGGGCTAATTTGCCCTGAAGTTTTGTCTGTAATTTCCCCAAAAGCTAAGTTGTATTTCTGTGACTGGTTTTATTGACTGCATTTTTAAACCTCTTAGGATACTTGAATATATAAAGTGCTATCTAAAAAATTATTGTATAGTTGTATAGCACTGAAAAATTAAAATTAGGTACTAGAGCAGTTGTGGTTTTCTTGTGTTTTTTTTTTTTTTTTTTTTTTTTTTTTTTGTTTTGTTTTGTTTTGTTTTGTTTTTGTTTTTTTGTTTCGTTTTTTTTTGTTTTTTTTTTTAAGTTCTTCCCCCATTTTCTGCGGGGTTTTTTTTTTTGGTTTGAGTTTTTTTTTGGTTGGTTGGTTGGTTATTTTGGTTTTGTTTATGGTTTTGTTTGGGGTTTTGTTTGTTTGTTTTTGTTGTTGTTGTTTGTTCATTTTGTTGATGTTGGTTTGGTTTGGTTTGGTTTGGTTTGGTTTGGTTTTGTTGTTCCTCAAATTGGTATTAATTCCTCCAGTTCCTATTTCTGGCTAAACAACAAATACCTGCTTCAAAATTGTTGTGACAGATAAGTATAGAAACATGCACGAGACTACAGATTACAGAACAAATACAAAATTCCCATTGCCATAGGGTGGGCTGAAAAAACAAATCTATCAGAGATTGAAATGGACTTGGCAGCACAGACTTTGGAAATCTTTTCATGCTCATTGCTTTCTCTTTTATTTTCTCCTAATTCTATGATTTTTCCTTATTCTTCCACTGGCAGCTGTACTGTGCAGAATAGCAATAAAAAAGTATTTAATGAAATTTCAGAAGTCTTCAGAAGTGATACAATAGCAACTCTACTAAAAATGTTGACCCCAAAATAAAGAGAATGAAAGGTAAAATTAAAAACCACAGCTATTCAACTTTAGTCCTATTAAAGATACCATTGTTCTTCCTATCTTCAATACAAGTAGTATAATTTAATTAAGTAATTCAAGTGTAGGACTGTATTAGTGATAAATTTAAAGAACAATTTACAAATATACACTCCCACATCTAAATGCTTTTTTCTCATACTCTTGCTTTTATAAAAGACAAAAAGGTTTAAGAAAGATTTTGCCCAATAATAACAAGCTTGATCCTTGTAGTTTAAACTGACTCTTTTATTGTGTTGGCTGTCTAAACGTAGGAAATAATTCTGAGGCTTAATTTTTTCTGTTGTCCAGTAAAGAACTATGAAAATATATAATGATATTTGCTAAATGTAATGCAAAACTTTATAACCAGTTATAATTAATAAATAAAGAATAAATCAGTTCTTTTCTTAAAGATGTCATAAAGCAAACTGTAGTGGTAGCTTGCTATATCAAGAATATTAAGTAGATAAAGCTAAAATAGGTAAGAATTAGGAGGCAAATTCTATTTTAAGAAGTCACAAGAACACACAAAGGTTTGAAGACATTTACATGGGTACTGTATACACTTGAGCATGCTTTGAACTTATACTAGCTCTAGCAACGGGCTCTACTTATGAAAAATAACAAAACAAACAAACAAACAAAAAAAGCCAAAAAAGGTTGCTACAGAATCATAGAACGGTTTGGGTTCGAAGGGACCTTCAAAGGCCAGTTCTTCTGCCATAGCAGGGCCTTCTCTAGATCAAATTGCTTAAAGCCCTGCTCAACCCTGAACACTTCCAGTAACAGGGCATCCACCATTTCTCTGTGCAACCTGTTCCAGCGTCTTGTCACCCTGACCATAAAAAATGCTTGCCTTGTGTCCAATCTAAACCTATTCTCTTTTGGTTTAAAACCATTTCCCCTTGTCCTGCCCGTAGGGTCCTTGGTAAAAAGTCCTATGCTTTTAATGTTAGCCTTCTTTCGGTACTGAAAGGCCATAAGATCTTCCCGGAATCCCTTCTTGTCCAGGCTGAGCAGCTCCAACTAAGTTAAGCTCCCTTACTTAAAAGGAGCAGTGTTCCATCCATCTGAATCATTCCCCTTCACTCCAACTCTCTAATCATCTATTCCCTTTTGTACAAGTATATATTTTTAAAGCACTGTGCTTGTAATAGAACATCTTTTGAAGAGAGTTCCTCACTGGCACAAACTGCCACCATGCTTTTCCAGTCAGGAGCTTCTGAACTAGAAAAAATATTTTGGTAGCAATCATCTGTTCTGGATTGCCTTTAGTTTACTATTAGTTCTTTTCTAGTGATCAAATCTGGAAAAAATGTAGAGATGTACTGTGTAGAACATGATAAATAGATTCATTTTCTTACATTTATTGATTTATAAGACAGTTGTGGTTTATAGATAGTTATTAGTAACTGAGGAAAGAAAGTAGATATTCTTTATTTTTGTAATAAGAAAAGACTTAAATGTCTGTGTGAAGGCGACCAATGCAGCACAAATTAGAAAAAGAAATAGAACACAAGCCAGCTTCTAAGAAATCTTGAAATCTGAGAAATCTGAGAGTTAATGCCTTAAGAATCACAAGCATATTTTTACACACATATGGTAGTGGATTTCTGAGGTATTTTGACTAACTCAGGTGCAATATTTGTTTGAAGACCCTTTGCTATCTTCTGAAGCAATATAAGAAGAATGTTTTTGACAGCTGGGATATATGCATGTCTGTCACACAAACAACATAACACAGAAAAGCTGCTAGGTTAAATGGAGTTGTGACATAAGAAAGGCTGTGATGGAAAGAGAAAGGGCAATTTTAGGTTATTATCAGACATGGAAGTGAGATAAGTTAGTGTAGTCAGGAATACAGTCTAGTTTAAATCAACATAGTATGGAAATACCATGTGAGAATAAATCAGAGGTTTAGAAAAAATCTTAGGAAAGGAGTGTGTGGATATTGCAATTCAATAAGACAGAAAAAGACAAAAGATAAATAAATAATTTGGGCTTTACATGTTCCAGTACCCATAGAAAACTCTCTAGAATCAATGATCAGCGATAAGTTATTGGGAAAATTCACACATAAGCACAATAAATTCAGATTTGTATAGGAGAAAAACATTTTAGTGGTGATGACATTTACATTTTATCCAAAATGTTAATGACTTATTTGATGAAAGTCTAAAACTGAAAAGTAGCTCAAAGTAGACTCTGGTTTTAGTGTTAGCCTTATGTTACCATTATGTTCCTCTATATAAAGAATGGAAAGCCATAGAAAATGAGGGTATAATGGGGATATGAAATATATCTTCATTAAGTTCATTACAGTTACTACTAAAATAATTTCTTGTGCAGAGGAGGGGAGATAAATCTTTCCTGCTGAAATTTGAATAGTCTAGATAAAACTATTTCTTCCTATTGGGGGCTATCTTTGTGTGTTCTGAACAAAATTAGCTTTCACATGGCCTAAGTAAAAGTCTCTGAAAAGCAGGAAGCAAGAATACTCCTTTAATTATAGCTGGGTTAAAAAGTGCATATTGACAAAGGGGTTCACTGCATTCTTTTGGCACTATTATTTTTATATAATAAAGTTTATTCCCTCTGTAATTTAGATTTAGCAGGAATTGTGATAAAGTACACCCCATTTCTTCATCACTGTATAGCAAGAAAGTAGGACTCAGAATCTCATAAGTAAGAAATTAGATTGCATCAGATATTGAATAAAGTCTTGTTAAAAAACTTAGTGATTTAGGGGAAACCACCTAGTGATATGCATCCCAGTTAATGATTGCCATCGAAAAGTAAGGCATCTAATCAAGGCTGTCAAGAGGTAATGGAGAGAGAAAAGCACCTGAATAAGGGATTAGTTATTTCTATATAAAATCTTGCCATTTTTTTCCTCAATTTTAGTTCAAAAAAAGTTAAATAAGAATGATAATTCCCCCCATTTTCTACCTTAATCTTCTTTTGCTAGTTAAGAATTCTAAACTTTGTGGAGAGATAACTGTTGGCATCTTGTCCATGCTTTATACTGTGTATCAAAAATTAACTGGTAAATATGCAGATTTCATAAAGTAACTGTACCCCCAGTTTTCCACAGCATCAATTTAGCAGATTAGGAAAATACAAAAATCCCATTTCAAAAATTATAGGCTTTGACTGATTAATTTGAAAAATAGCATTGAACAATTTAATTGCAGTGCATGTTTACCATAAAGCATTCTATGGTCTGCTGCATGATGTGATAAAAAGTTTATAATAATCAGAATATACTGTATTCCGAATTTAATATTAGTTTTTTAAGTAGTAAAACAGTTTATCTTACATTTTCAGTATTAACAATGGAATCACTAGATTTGTTTATTGAGTTAGTCCTTAACAAACCTCTTTTAAAAATATAGATTTAATTTCTTCCTACATCTTGCAGTCTAGTCAGCATCAATATATAGTGTCAACCAGCACACTCTGCATGACCTGTGCTGCTTCCTTTGGCACCAGAGCGTATAATTGTGACTTGTTCTCTCACATGGTGCTTAAACAGTTAAAGCAAAAGTGGTTTTTTGGGCTGCCTTGTGTTGCTCACAAGGCAGCTCAAAAGTTCAAAAGATAACAAGAACTTCTTGCTATTAAGGAATTAGAAAATGTATTTGCAAATATGTGTCTAATGGCAGTTGTCAAAAGCAATTAGTTTCAAATACATTTCACAGTTTAATCATGCTGTGCAATGCTTCTGAACTTTAAGGATTCAGACTTAATAATATGATACAGTTTCCTATTAAAGAGCATGAAAAATACTGGAGGAAGATTAATTGCCACAGATTAAACTAGTATGTGGTATTTAGGTCTCATTCATTAGTTTATAAACTCTGACTTCTCAAAAGAGTATCAAGTGGTCATATAATCACCCCAAGTCCTGAAATTTTGATTTAGCTTTAATTTAATGGAAGACATTTAAAATGTTCTTTATTTAGTTTTTCTTTTGTAGATTCAGATGGATCATGAGTCAACTAGTCAATGATCAGACAAAAATTACCATCTACATCAGTGGTCATGATGAGGACACAATGATTCTCCTAATTGACTTGTCTTTATTTAGCATCTTGGCTGTTAAGAGTCACAAAAAATAAATCCTGAAGAAGCATATAGATTGACTGAGTTTCAGGAGAGAAAAGAAGTGTTTACATTTGAAAAATGTAATTCAGGGAAGCTGCTTATAGAAAATTAAGACAAAGAGTGATGTTGGAGATGGGAGATATTCTGAGATGAATATGTAAATTGAGAAAGAGTGTATTTTAAACAGTCAGGTAATGGAATGGGCCTAGTATGGATAGGGACAGATACAAAAATAAGAGAAGAAAAGAAAAATAAAAGAAGAAATGAAAATGCATCTCATACTTAAAGTCAGACTGTAAGGATAAACTGCACAGAAAATAGTAATAACCCAGAGTTATATGACATGTATTGATTAACTGTAATATACACTTTTTAATGTGGATGCATAGGACAGTGTTTCCTAAGAGACTAAAGAAGATTTCTTCTTGCCTTTTATTGATTCAAACCATCAGGTCATGATGGCAGTGGTTTCTTTAGAGGATTTTTTCCCTCCTTTCAGAACCTGGGACTGAAAAGATGAAAACTGCTCTAATATTTAATGGCAGCATAAAAAACTGAGAGATTATTGATATACATGAGAGACTCCAATGAAGGCCCATTACAGTGACTAAAGGATTGGGGCATCAGTTATGTAAGGGAAAGTTGTGAGAACTGGAAATGTTTAGCATAGAGAAGAGAAGGTTTAGGGGCATCTCATAAATATGTACAAATACCTGAAGGGCAGGTATAATGAAGATGGAGCAAGGCTCTTTTCAGTGATGCCCAGTGACAGACAAGAGCTGATGGGCACAATCTGAAACAGCATGTTCCTTATAACACCAGGAAAAATGTTTTTACTGTGAGGGTGACTGAGAACTGGCATAATTTGCCCAGCAAAGTTGTGGAGGGAGTCTCCATCCTTAGAGATACATGAAAGTCATTTTTAACTCTTAGTATATTGTGATAGATAATTTTTGGACTCCAGGTGTCCACAAACCAGCTGTATTGCTCCCCTCCTCAACAAGAACAGGGGGAGAAGACATAATGAAAAAGCTTGTGGATTGTGATAAGGATGGGGAGCGCACTTACTAATCACCATCACAGACAAAATAGACTTAGCACAGGGAAATTAATTTAATTTATGGCAAATTAAATAGAGCAGGATAATGAGAAATAGGAAAAAACCTAAAAACATCTTTCACACACCCCTCCCTTCTTTCCAGACTTAGCTTCACTCCACACTTCTTCCCCACCTTTCCCCAAGCAGCCCAGGGGAACAGGGAATGGGGGTTGCAGTCTGTTCCTCACACATTATCTCTGCTGCTTCTTCCCTTTCACACTCTTCCCTTGCTCTAGTATGGTGTGCCTCCCATAGAATATCGCTTCACAAACTTCTCCAGTGTGGGTTCATAAAAAACTTGGTCCACTGTGGTTCCTTGCCATGGGGTGTAGTCCCTTAGGAACAGACTGCTCCAGCTTTGCTCCCTCACAGGACCACATTTCCTTACAGAAAACATGTTTCTGCGTGGGTTCTTCTCCATGGGGTCCTGCCAGAAGCTTGCTACAATGCAGGCTCTTCACAGGCCACAGTTCCTTCAAGGCTTTATCTAACTGCTCCAGTGTGGGTCCCTTCACAGGCTGCAGGTGAATTTGTCCTTCCCTGTGGGCATGCAGGGATATCCTGTGTCACAATCTTTCAACAGAGTCTGCAGGAAAACCTTTCCTTTGGCGCCTGGAGCACCCCCTTGCCCTTCTACTTCACTGACCTTGGTGCCTTCAGAGCTGTTTCTCACATTTTATCACACCTCCCTCCCATTTGCTGTTGTGCAGCAGATTCACCTTTTCTTCAATAAGTTGCCATAGATGTTGCTACCAGCACCACTGGCGGGCTCAGCTTTGGCCAACAGCAGGTCCATACTGAAGCCAATGGGAACTGCCTCTGTTGGGCATGGGGCAGCTTCTGGTGTCTTCTCACTGAAGCCACACCTGCAGACCCTCCACTACCTAAACCTTGCCATGTAAGCCCAATATACTTATATGAAAATGTATAGAATACAAAGCTGAGTTCAGGGGCCACAAAATTAAAAACAAGACATAAGATAGACTCCATCATGTAGAATTAAGGAGTTTGTTCTATTCATGTCACCAAAAGAAAGGAAGTTAATAGAACTCATCATGGCAATTACTGAAAATGGAGAAAAGTTTGATGCTGGAAATACGGATGTCTAGTAAGCAACTCATTTGAGGACCAACAGTGGTAATGTACTTGAGCTACAAGAGAATTTGTCTACTGAGTCTACAGTTTCATCTCATTTTTCCAGCTAGTCTAATGTTTTGTACATCTGCTAAGATCTGATTTACCTGCTGATGCTTGTGAAGGCAACAATGGGAAAGGACTTTCAGCAGGAAAAAAAAAAAAAGGGAAGAAGATAGAGGCTGATCTGAGATGCTGTAAAAGGAAACACAAATTTTGTGTTTTCTTTGGAACAGATATAAGCCTTTTTTTTTTTCAGAACTATTGAAAAATTATTAAAAATGTAATCTCAGGGACTTCTGAAAGGGCCTAGAAATATTCCACTGCAAACTGAAATTTATCTTCCTAGAGAGAAAGCTACTTAAAATTTGAAATAACATGTCAGGATGGATTGATTAGAAATATACTTTATAAATAGAAAGGACTTTGAACCAACTTCTGGAATCAATTTTTTAATCTCTTTGTGCAGTGCAGTTGGCTAGGAAAGCTGACTCACAAGCTTTTTGAATTCCTCTGTGTGTTGTCTTGCATTTTGAACTCAGTCATACTAACAATATTTGCAGATGTCTCCAAAATTTGTGGTTGAGCAATGCCATTATAGGGCTTCAGCTGGTCAAATGCAGATATTGGGGGATCTTTGCTGTATAATTTAGCTTTGATTACTTGGAATGTTTTTGTGTCACATCTTCTATAAGAGTGAATATATGATGCACCTAGAAATATACTATTGAAAAAGTGACTCTAGACAGTGCTTCCCTTCAGATTTCTAGCACATGTATCCTGCTTACTAAAATTGAATTCAAAAGAGCACTGAGATCAAAAGAAGGTGCAAAAGAAGCACTAGTATGCACCATATCCACACTTTCTCAGACTAAGGATTTCTAGCAGTCTACTCAGTTACATTGCTAACATTGCTCAGTTACATCAATGATTATATTGCATACTGGAAAGGCAGACAGAAGACATGGGTAAATTAACTTATATCTTCATATACAATTAATATAAAACCTCTTTCTTGGCAAAGTTCTTTCCACAAAAGTAACTAGTACATAACTCAAAAGGAGTAATTTATCTCAGAGCACAATCTTTTCGTTTGTGACTTTAAAACTTCACCAAGTTAGTCCCTGATGTGGCCAGTTCCATCACACTGACAGGATTGATGGGACAAGTCAAGGGCAGTACTCATTTACCTAGGAAACATAATCTGGAATATAAATGTAGACAATCTATCTGCCATCAAAACCCACATCATCCATCAACTTCATATTTCCTTGGTAGTCTAAGCCCTTGGTGGTCTGTTATGGACATATGGGCTTATTTTTCACCTTAGTAGAGTTCTTTCAATTTGCTTGTGTGTAAATACAGAAGTGTTGAAAGCACAGCTGGTACTATTATATCCTCTGATATTAACTTTTTTCCTGTATTTGGATCTGCTGGCACATACTGAATGACTTATCCAGGACTGTATTAACAAGAGCTTCCATTTCCACCTGAAAGTCTATTTATACTAGTACTATACTAGTACTTCACACATTTTAAAATATTTTCCCCTCATCTTTTAAGAAAAAAAAAAATATTTTCCTGCCTGTGTAACTCTGAATGTGATGTAAGGAAATACCAAAGAATTCCCTAAATTTTCACAAGAAGGTTGGGATTCATATCTTCTAACTTTAGCTACAAGGTGATAGATGCCACTCTAAAACAGATATGCCTGTGATGGGAGATTTTTATTTTCCTGCATCTAAAGCCTAGAACGTTTGCTAGACTATACAACTAAGTTTTAGATGTCTAAAGCTGGATGACATTAATCTTTTGAACAGTTGTGGCCTAGTCCCTGTATTGTCTTGTTATCCATCCCTAGTTGCTGGTTGCTGAGTAGGGCACAAATGTCTTGATATTTTTACTCTGTTTATATATATTATCTTAGAATGTTTGCCTTTGTCTTCATTATCAAACTATTTATTTTAAATAAGAATTCTTGCCGCAGGGCAATAATAGTCCAGGATTCATATATCTTCTCTATCTGTGAGGTAGATTCTTCTAGGAGAGAATTTCATCTCTTTAAAGAAGAACTTCTTAACATTGATAAGACAATTCTTGTTGATGTTAAATTACTCCTACAATTTTCAAAACCAAAAAACGATATTTGTATATATAATACATATGCTTAACATTTGTTGGATTGTTTATTCAATTTAAAAGATTTGAAATAGTAGGTTATAGGTGCCATTCATGTTGACATTATTCAGGTAAAATAAGTAATACTTCACAATTGAAAAAGAGAAGCAGAACCTTCAGGTTTTGTCACATGCTATTTAACTTGAAATCTACTCTACATTTTGGGGTAATGGTTCATTCTTGTCCTTAAATCCTCATCCCAAATTCCATTTTTCAATCCTGTCTGCAAGAACAGATTGATTTACTAACATATACTTTCTCTGGAGGAGGACCAGAGAAAGTATATGTTAGTAAACTTCATCTCACTCTCAGGGAAACCAATACAGCAAATTGACCTGAGAGTGATTTCCAAATGTTTTAAGCAGAAGAAAGTGATTTGGAGTGGTTAGCACCGATTTACAAAGGGGAAGTCATGCTTGACCAACCTGGAAGTTTTCTGTAACAAAATGACTAATTTCGTCAAAGAGGAAGGAGAAGGAGAGAATGTTTATATCAGACAGGGTTTTGATACCTTTTTCTGTAGCGCCCTCATCATGGACAAAGTGAGGAAGTATAAGCTAGAGTAGTGTACAGTCAGATGGACTGAAAACTGGCGGAACTGCCCATCTGACAGTGTTGTGGTCAGGAGCACAAAGCCCAGGTGGAGGCAAGAGACAAGCAGTGTGCTGTTACTGGCTCATGTTTGACATCTTCATTAATTACCTTTCCCTTCGATCGGCACATAGAACACCCAGAGAAGCTTTTCAGATTATATAACTGGGATGAATGGCTGAGAGATCAGATGGTTCTGCTGTTTCAGAGCAACCCTAACAGGCTGGAGAACTGGACTGGCATGAACCTTGTGAAGCAGAACAAAGTCCTGCACCTGCAGAGGGATTGGACTAGACAATCTCCAGAGGACCTTTCCAGCCTCCAAAATTTTGTGATTCTGGGATTCTTCTAGGCTATTTTCTGAGTTGGGTATTTGCCAAAGCATATAAGCATGGGCAGGGTTTTTAAAAATATATATATATTTCAGTTTTCACAGCAGTCAACAGAGATTTAAGTAGTTTTTAAAGATCAATGCAGCAGTGGAGAGCAATGAATAGAATATTTTTTAGCTTTGTACTATATGATTTGGCATAGCCCTCCCTAGCATGGCTTCAGTGCCCAAATACAATCATGTGCTAGTGCGGTTAAGCTGCTTTTAGTCCCAGGATACTCTGTATAAACACATTACTCTGCAATAAATTTCCGCTACTGTGACAAGCTCTCCTATTGCCAATGCAGGAGTTGTTTGTGCCAAAAGCATAGACACTTGGACATGACAATTAAGCTGAAATCTATTGTCCATTTGAATTGGTGAAACCTTTATTACTAATTTCAGAAGGGTCAATATATTAATCATAAAGGCAAACTACCACACATTAGAAGTGAAGACTTTTAAAGACATTCTTTCTCATTTTTTTCCTGAACATATTAATTAATCTCCTCTCACAGACAAAAGTTCACATTCTGCACACCACTATACTTCAGAATCACAAAATATGCTGAGTTGGAAGGGACCCACAAGGATGATCGAGTCCAGCTCCTGGCCCTGCACAACACCAGCCTCAAGAATCACCCCATGTGCTCAAAAGCACTGTCCAAACACTTATTGAACTCTGTAAGGCTTGGTGCTGTAACCACTTCTCTGAGTAGCCTGTTCAGTGTCCAACCACCTTCGGAGTGAAGAACCTTTTTCTAATATTCAACCTAAACCTCCTCTGCCAGAACTTCAGGCCATTCCCTCAGGTCCTGACATTGATCACCACAAAAAGACTCATGTCTGTCCCTCCTCTCCTCCTCATGAGGAAGTTATAGACTGCAATGAAGTTTCCCCACAGTCTCTTCTCTGAGGAGACCAACTGACCTCAGCCACTCCTTGCATGCTTCCCCTCAATGTCGTCCTTCATCATCTTCACTGCTCTGCTTTGGATGCTTTCCAGGAGTTTATATCCTTACTTTGTGTTGTCCAAAACTGTCCCAATATTCTAAGTGAAGCTGCCCCAGAGCAGAGCAGAGCAGAGCAGAGCAGAGCAGAGCAGAGCAGACAATCCCCTCCCTTGCCCAGCTGTGGTGCTGTACCTCATGCACCCCAGGACAGGGTTGGCCCTCCCAGCTGCCAGGGCACTGCTGACTCGTATTTAAATTTCTGTCAACCAGGACCCCCAGATCTCTTTTGGCAGCACTACTTTCCAGCATCTCTGAGGCAAGCCCTTTGCAATAATACTTTTCAATAAGTATCATCACTTGTTTGTTATTTCTTTCCTTAAAACTACTGGTGATGAAAGATTATTTAAAAGAGTGAATTATAAATAAAAAATTTACAGTCCTAAAAAAAACCCAACCCAATCCCAACAACATCAAAAAAAGGTCCAACAACCTGGATTTTTTTGTTTTCTTTTAGAAACTGAGTCCTTCAGAGTAATATCTTCAATGAAATAAATGGCATTGTGGTTTTTAAAAGAAGTGAAAATCTCCATTAAAATATATATTGAAAGAAGCTGTTTTGCTTCAAAATTTTTCAGTTTAGTATTTTCCATAGTTTAGGCTGAGGTTCTGTCCAGTTGCATTTTAATTGCAATTTTTTAATCAGTGCCAGAGCTCCATTATTTTCAGCTTAGCCAAAGAAAGTATTTAACAGATTTTAAAATCAGCATGTTTAGGAAAGCTTTAAAGAGCAAAGCTTGTTGAGTAACTGATTGCATATACTCCTTTGCAACCTTCATCATCTAGTCCACTTCTTCATTTAGGTTTAGAGGTAGTTACATTACATTATCTCAAAACAAGATCTCTTTGTACCTTATGTATTGGATTTTACACATTAGGTCAGACCAAAAATTTCAGTTAACATAATATCTTCTCTTCATCTGTAAAACCAGACAGTGATACTTCTCTGGCACAACCTCACAGCTTTAAGCTGTCTGAATTCTTGAGTCAGAATTGATATCTTTGTGCTTAATAGCCCTTGATGTATTTGTCTTTCTTGAATTCATTTAATTTACATCACTTCCTTATCTACATCCATCTTTGGGACCACAATGACTTCATAAATATCTTGTCAAAATTCTTTAGTGTCATGGTGACCTTAAAAATATTCAATCATAATCATTGGTGTCAAAAACACAACCTCATAAATATTTTATCAAAATCTCCTTATCACTCACTGTCAAAACAACATTATTATTTACCACATTCACACTCTAGTTCAATAAACTACCATATGACAAAAATCTTGGTTTTGATTAGAAGAATGAGTAGAATTTGCTGTTGTTAGATTTACAACTTTCTTCTCCTATCTCTCCCTTTCTTAAATGTGTTCTCAAGTTAACACACTTAGATTATAAAATCCTTATATTTAAAGGATATTAAAGTAAAATTACATACCCAGCACGGACATTGAAGTAACATATCTCCCAGTATGCAATAGGGCACTACAGCTCAGTCACCCTTAAGGTGTATTCTACAGAAAGAAAAAGCCCAGCCTCCTCATGGAACAAGTACTCCAACATTTAGCCCTTATGGTGGCCCTACACTGAACTCTGTCCAGTTAACTGTTTGTCTGATACTAGGAGCTCAAAACTGGATGCAATGTTGGAGACGCTGTCCAAAGTGTGCTGAGTAGAGGAGTATAATCTAGTCCTTCATTCATCTTATTGTCTGCCAGAGCCCTGGGGATATTTTGCAGAGCTGCTCCCCAGTCAGTCAAGACACAGCCTGTACATGTTGCAATAGGCTCCTCCTCCCTGATCCAGTGATTTCCATTTGACCTTCCTGAATTTTATGAGCTTCCTATTAGCCTTTTCCTACAGGCTGTCTAGGCCCCCCTGGATGGCATCACTACCCTTCCACATACCAGATGATTCCTCAAATTTTGTGCCATCAGCAGATCTGTTGAGCATGCTCCATCACATCTTCCACTAATAAAGATGCTAAGCAGGACAGCTCCCAGGACAGGCCCCTGCATTACTGCATACTGTTACTGGCCTTCTGGTAGATCATGACCAATTAACCATGACCCCCTGAGCACACTCATCTAACCAGTTTTTACACATGGAGTTGTTCAGCCACGCTGACAGTCATGCTCTAACTTGGATACAAAAATATTGTGTGAGTCACTGTTGAAAGCATTGCTGAAATTAAGGTAAATGTCATCCCCTGCATCTCTTGAAAGCAGGTGCAACATTTACTTTCCCAAGTTACCCTTGGACTCTGCTGATCTTTATGACCTTTTCCAAGATGTCAGAAAGTAGCCTTGCAAGAATCATTTCTCTCAGCTTCCCTGAATACAGCATGTGAATTGGTATGGGTCAAATAACTGATCTTAATCCATTGTTGTGCATTCTCCCCCTTGAACTCTGCTTCTAAGTAAATACAGATGTCTTGGACACCTTGTTGGTGAAGAGACAAAGTGTGCAAGGAGTCTATGAGGCTTATCTGTGCTTGCTGTCACTGTGTCTTCTCTGATGCTGCCTTGCTTTCATCTTGAAACTAATCTTGAAATCTGTTGCATCTGAGGTGACCTTCTCTGGATTACCTAATGTTGAGTCACATGTCAAATTATTTAACATCTATTGAGAGTACATAGGTTCATAACAAAAATTAAAAGATTTTCGTCTCTAGTGCTGGATATTCCTAATTTATTTAGGACTGAAGTTTATTTGGACTCTTCAAAACTTACAGATTAATAATGAAATATAGCTTTTATTAGGAGAGAATTAATCTTCTTTCATAGCAGATTTTTTCTGTGCAGGCAGGCTTTTAGTGTAATTTATTTTCTTGTAAAAAACTTTTTGAGCAGCTATTAAGAGTTCAGTTATGTTCACTTGGCCTTTAGTGTTTTGTAGCTACAAAATCTGTTTTCTCATATGATTTCTTCTGAATGCAATATTGCAACAATTTGTTCCACTCATATCAGCAGCCCCAGTATAGAGCAAATTTCTTCAATGATACCTTCCCTTTTAATTTCACAGTTAGGAGAGAGATACTAGTTGTCCTGAAAGATAACACTTAAAAATCTCTCTCAGCTTTGATACTGAAGTGATTTAAAAGATGAAAAATGTTTGCTGATGTTTGATGAGTTCTCATTAGGCAGAGGAGACTGTATAAACATGTTGACATGCTTCAATATAACTTTGCCTGTTTAATTGTTTTATGTATTAACAAATGCTGGTACTAAGCCTAAACATCACTAAACACCATTATTTACTGTACTTTGTGATACATTCTTATAGTTTTCAGGGTTCTCTGTGCTATTCAGATTGGTAAACTCACTTTTCCAATCATCTTGGTAACTTGTCATTCTTCAGGTTATTTTCAGACAGCCAAGGTCTTGTGGTGCAGCTCAGCAGAGCCTGGAAATGTCCACACTGCAGCCCACAGGATTATATTTTTACAGTTAGAGGTTCTGTAATCAGAAAACTGAAACATTCTGAAAACTGAAAACAGGAACGTTCTCAAGTACATGTGAAATCACAACTTCATGTTGGATTTTGAGATTTAGCCCCTCAGCCTCCAACTTTGCAGGTGTAACTGTTCTCTGATGTGTACTCTCTGTGTACTCTCACAGAGGGGGGAGCAAGGATATAAAATACCCTTCCAGCCTAGGCCTAGAGGGGTACCTAAATGAACCCTTATCAGAAATGTGGAGCTGTGCCACTACAGCGATTCACCAGAAGGGCTGAATTACAAAAAATCTTTCCAGTTTTTGTGTATTTAGAATTATTATCACTCTCTGTGGAACTGACCTTAATGATCCCTAGAAGAAAATTCAGAAGTTGATCTTCTGGAAGAAGTTTGCCTAAATGATTTGTGGGACCTTCTACTGAGATGATGGATGTCGACTATTCCCTTTTAGTCATTATGGTCCAGCTTACTTGTTTAGGGACAGTTTAGGGCTATAAAGGCTTTTATGGATGCAGAGCATTGAGCTGTCAGTTCAATCTGAGCAGAAGGAAACCTGTAACCAAGATGGAAGAAAAAGGAATTGGATCTACGGTTGGATTGCTAAAAGCAGAGCAATGTTGCAACTAGGATGGACCTCCTCATCTGCTGGGTTGGGCCTCCCAGCCCACGTGTTAATGGAGACTGGGATTGGGTTGGGTAATCAGAAGGCTTTGGAATCTCAGGGAAAAGCAAATAAGTAAAAAGCAGAGTCATTTATATAAATGCATGAAATGAAAAACAAAAAAGGAGTAAAAGAAATAAAAAGCAATCAAACAAAAAACCCACAAACCCAATATGTTATTACAACTAGTAAGACAAAATAAAATTTGTGAGGTCCAAGAAGTAATGTTAGTTATGTTAGAAGATTCTTCCTTTAACTGAGCTTGTACTTTGGTAAATATGTCTAATAACCAATCTAAGATTGTCTGTCTGCAGTTTAAGCCTGTTACTATTTTTCTGTTCACCAATTAATGAGTTTTCTAGAGATATCCCTGTAAGTATTTCCAAGGATAGCTATTACATCTTCTATCAGTTATAATTTTGGCAGTATACTCTTGGTTTTCTTATACTTTCTACTTCAAAGGTTTTATATTCTAAAACTGTTAACTCTTTTTGCACCTGTACAGCAATGCTAGTTGCTGATTCAGCAGAAAGTTTCACTTCAGAGCTGAAATAGAGCATGATAATTTTTTCTGTACTTTATATTCACTTCTATTAATACTAGCCATTGTGGCAGGACCTTTTTCTGCAGTAGTTACAGAATTAATTCACATTTGGTCCTTAATCCACTTTAATTTCAATCAGCTGTAACAACTGCATCTTCTTCCTGAACCACTTGCATTTTAAAAAAATTAGTCACTAAACTTACCTATCATTATTTATTGAAAAAAAAATTAAAGGAAAAAAGAATGATTGATATTTGATATTGATTCGTTCAGGAAGCAGCAACAGACATTTTTTAAGGAGTAGGACCACTAACCTTTGCTGCAATGGATCAGAATGTTATAAATGCTTTCAGTCCACTACTAATTGATGTGTAGCCACAACTATTGTGGCTGTTATGGGAAGTTGGCCTCACTGTTCCTTACTCAGTTACTCAATGTAGGAACGCCTATCATTGTCCAAACTTCCCACCTTCTCTGAGTGACATAGTTACGTTCTGTTCAAAATAAGGCATTGCTGTGTTTAATTCTAGATTAGCCACACAAAGGTAATGAAGAGTCCTAACCTATTTCCCCACATAGCTGTCCCAAGATTAGGCATAGCCTAGCTTCAAAATTCTAGGCAACTATTACTTGAGTTGTGCTTGAATTTGGCCTCCCCAAGAAAGCTGAGATTAGTGTGTAACTCTAAAATGAAATGTGAATAAATTGTTTGCAACTGTGTGAAACAAATAAGTGACAATGAAATATGAGCAGATTCTGAGTGCATAGGCAATACAGCTATTTATTGACTATAATAACCTCCAGCATCCTTTTTAGAAAAGGGAAAATTACTATGAATATTTTTAATTTAACTTTACAACCACATGAACCAAAAAAGGCAGGAAGTTTAATTCAAGAATCCATATAACCACTAATTAGCTTTCTTGTGCAGAGACAGGACTTTAAATTCATAAAGTTAATTAGCTATTTCATTATTTCATAATGTTTTCTGTGTTTATTAGGCTCATAAACAAGCCTTTTTATTAGAAATCTATGTGTGTTGAAATAGTTGCATAATAGAAGTAGACTACACTAGATAAGTGAGGATCTGAATCACAGGTACAGCTAACCCATGTATGCAGATGTCTTCATCATAAAACTAATTCATTTACAGAACTTCATGGTCGTTAGAAAAACAAATAATGTCACAGAGAAGCCAATTAATGGAATCACTGTTAATAGTAATACAAAATTGTTAAAAAATGCAGAAGTCACAAACAAAAAATGAATTCTTAAGCACTCAGTGATTGAAAGGTCATATTTTGAATGCAAATTCACATGTTGTTTTAAATGAAACCCAAATTATTTTCCATTTACAAGTCTTAGTGCATTTACAAGGGCTTAGTGTATTTGTTGATCTGCTTCTAAACATTCACTAAATGGCTATATCCTGAAGAATCTGGTTACGTGGTCCTGCCTATACCACACTATTCCAGTTCAGTAGTCCTTCCAATGCACATTATTAGGGTTAGGCCACTGATGAAATGCACATTAGCTGTTCTTTTCCTCATATTTTGCACCGAGTAACTGCCAGATAAACATCAGAGCTAATTGTGGTAGCAGAGACAAGAATCATTACTCTTCTTTGCCAAATGAACACACAAAGGTAGAGAATTATATTTCTGCTGATGCCCGTTCTTCTCAGTCCATAAATCATAGGGTCATAGAATAATTTGAGTTGGAAGGAACCTTTTAAATGACACAGTATAACTCCCCTGCAATGAACAGAAACATCTTTAACTAGATCAGATTGCACAGAGCCCCATCTGACCTGGCCTTGAACATTTCCTAGGATGGGGTGTCTGTCTCTTTTCTGGGCAATCTGTGCCAATGCTTCACCATCCTCATTACAAAAAACAATATGTAATCTAAACTGACCCTCCTTCAGTTTAAAACCATTACTCCTTGTCCTATCACACCAGGGTCTGCTAAAAAGTTTGTCTCCTTCTGTCTTATAGGTGCCCTTCAGGTACTGAAAGGGCACAATAAGGTCTGTCTGCAGTCATCTACTTCTCCAGGCTGAACAACCCCAGTTCTCTCAGGCTTTCCTTATGGGAGAGGTTGTGCTCCTTTCTAAACAGCACAACAATTTTAGCAAGAAGGCTACACAACTTGTTCTATTATTTTAAAGTTTTAGGATGCTCTCTTCTCACCAAGACATGAGGGTGAGAAGGACTTGGAATCCAACTGTCTGAGCCCTTGAAGAAAGCTGCACTGAATCTGGTACATATAAAAAAAGTAGAAAGAAGGCACTAACAAAATTTCTTCTAGTAATGTTTTAGAAACAAAACAGTAGCTTTGATTAGTCCTTTGTAAATATAACTACTAGAAAAGTTGTCCATTTTTGTACAAATTTATTACTGTCACATAGATGTAAGATATCATTTCAGCTTCAAAAAAAGTGGGGAGATTTGCTACATCCAGTGCTTTATTTGGACCTTATAATCATCCAAGGCCTTTATTGGATTTATGTGCAGTTACATATTTCTAAGAAACAAGCACAGTTATTTTAACAATAACCTTAGAAATCTGTTGCACAACTACCAACTGACTAAAGAAAACATGAGGTAGCTGTAAGAGTAAAGTCATGATGTCTATATATAGGGTTTTCTCACAGCTACAGAGAAATAAGAAAGATTCTTAACACAAGTGTAAGAGACCACAGCAAATGGGCAGCCTCGATTGACCCAGTCTATTAAACAGAACTGTAATACTCAAAATTCACATACAGTGCAGTCCTACATGCACGAGAATAGGTGCTCTTTATGCTGTTTGAAATAGCTCAAAGAACACTTAAAATTACATCCTACAGGCAGCTGAATTTACCTTCTTTCTTCTTTGATGAAACAGGTGTTTTCCTCCCAGTGTGAGAATGTCTTTAATGACACAGATAATCATAACATCACATTTTCTTTTCTATTAAAAGAAGTCTATTGCAAAGCCAGGCAGCAGAATCAGTGGCTGAGCCTACACCTGCTGATCTTGCCAGGCAGCAAATTTCCTTGCATGAAGTTCAAACATTCACGATACAAAGCTAAGGTAGAGGGAGAGTGCGCTATCACACTGCAAATTGTTTTGAAGATTAAACTGAATATGGACACTTTCTGCTGCAATGACTGCTATAAGCAGTCTGGTTAAGATATCCAAAGAAATCTAGTGTCTTAACACCTGTTATTCCACTGATAGTTAACATAGGAAGAAACAAAGAAATAAATATTACAGCTGCTGCTGTGCAAATACTGTGTGGCACAGTATTTGGTACACGGCACATGCTGAGGGTGCAAGGATCACTCACGGGTACCTAGGAGAGGAAAAGCCAGTCACTCCCTCGAGCGAAAATAAGGGTGCTCGGTCTCAGGAGGTCTCCCGGGAGCCGTGGCTGTTCCCAGGGAGGGCTCTCCCGAAGCTGAGGCTCCGTGCTGTGCCTGCCACAGCCGCGGGATGGCGCTGGCGGCCGCCCGGGACGCGCCGTGGGGGCGGTTGTGGGGGGACGCTGCCGGCACAGGGATCCTGTGATCATCGCCTCAGCCGACAGGTTCAAGCTGTGCCTTCCTACTCATGTGCAGTTCAGATAAAAGTGTTATCCAAACAAGATAACAGGATCACAGAAGTGTACAGAAATCCAGATTTCGGAGTGCTATGATATATTTGAAAGGTCCTGGATAACTAAACTTGACAGCTGCCTGCAGCATCTTTATCTGCCCTTTCTTCAATAGTTGCCACTTCCTTTTTTCCCCTCCTTTTTTTCTGCTTCAAGATGTGACATTTCCTTTGGTCATTTTTCACACATTTTTTTGTTAGTTTGGGTGAAAAATCAGAAATCTAGCAGCTGTAAGATAAAATAATTAACCTTCACATTAGAAAAGAACCTTTATAAAACTTACAAAATAAATGTTTCTTAAGTCTGTGTCATATATAGGCATCATTGTATCAGATAATAGATTCATTGGCACCTCTTTGATAGCTGAATGGCAGTTCTGCCCAAATATCTGATACGTATTGCTGTTTACTGCTCACTAGTCATTTATAGATACATTCTTCTTATTTAGAGTATTTCCTGCCTATTTTCCATATTCATGCACCATGAACATACATTTCATGCGATATGTATATGAGTTCAACTGATGCAGACCAGCAAAACACAACTTTTTAAGAGAACTGGAAATTCACAAATAATGAGCATTTGATGCAAAGAAAAGGGAAAGGTTGTGGCATAAAATATACAAAGAAGACAGAGTACAACAACCCCTGTAACCATTTTCCAGGTCAGATATTACCCTAGTACAGTTCAAAAGCAATATAATCACTAGTTGCCAATGTTTGCCTGGATTTCCTTTGAAGTTTATAGATTTTTTAAACTTGAATATTGGTGTCAGTTCCTGGGAGGGTGAATTAAAACTCAGAAGAAACATTGCTGTCTGAATCCTTTCACAGAAGCATATCACCAGTAAACCCAATGCCTTAGATGTTCTATAGCAATTGGTACATTGATGGAATCACAAATTTTGGACTTGCTATGTTAGTAATGACAGAGAAGAATAAAGTGTTTTAAAAACAACAAAAAAAATGTTGTCATGTATGAAGAATCATTGAACTAACCAGCACTGATGTATTAGAAGTGTTTAGAACAGAAACATTTCAATAAGGTTGCAAGCAATTGTGTTTATGCACATGATAGCAATATCCATAATCTTTCTCATTTTCTCAAAATAAGTCCTTTTACAATTTCACTGAGCAACTACATGTTGCTCATGCTTTTCATCTGTGTTCATAGCTGAATAGGAGAAACAGTGCCCCTGGCCAGTTTTTATATAGTGCTTTAGCTGTTACAACATTAATTTCAAATATAGCTTCTCCAGGATAAGAGTATTAAAACATACATATTTTACTTTTCTGGGTAGACTTAATAGACCAGTGGCAGACCATTCTATGTGATAGAACCCTGCCAATCTCCTTTTGACTATGGCCATGCTCCAGAAATAATGTAATGAGTCCCAAAAAAATATTCCAGAGGGACAGTGTTCTAAATTTAATGACTGGGGCATTGAAAGGAGGGCATAATTTTTCATTCTTCCAAATGAGACCTGGGGCACTGGTCAACAGCTGGCACGGTGTCCAGGTGGCCAAGAAGGCCGATGGCATCTTGACCTGTATGAAAAATAAGACCAGCAGGACCAGGGCAGTGATTGTCTCCCTGTACTCAGCACTGCTGAGGCCACACTTGGAATCCTGCGTCCAGTTCTGGGCCCCTCTCTACAAGAAAGACATTGAGAGGCTGGAGCATGTCCAGAGAAGGCAACGGAGCTGGTGAAGCATCTGGAGAACAAACCTTATAAGGAATGCTGAGGGAACTGGGATTGTTTAGCCTGGAGGAAAGGAGGCTCAAGTGGGCCTTATTGTTCACTACAACTACCTGAGAGGAGGTTGTAGCCAGTCAGTCTCTTCTGCTCCCCAGGGAAGTAGTGACAGCGTCAGCCTAAAGGAATTCAAGAAGCATTTGGGCAATGCTCTTGGGCACATGGTGTGACTCTTGGGGGTGGTGCTGTGATGATTGTTGTGGGTCCCTTTCAACTCAGCATATTCTGTGATTCATTATCCAGATAACACTAGCAAACATGAAAATAGTTTAATTTCTGTACATATGAAATGGAAAAAAAAATTATTGCAAGGAACCTTGTAACATTTGTGAACTTTCTTTCATCATCTTGAATTACCAAATGCCTATGGGAAACTCTTAGCAATATTATCTCTGAATTATAGCTTGTAATAATATATACTTTGCAATAAATTTACATAGCTTTTTTTTGGTTGGGTGGTTTGGTTTTTACAAGCACATGAACACATTACAGTGTTTTTCAAGATCTTCTGTTTGTGCAGTAGACCTCTGTGATGAGTTTGGTAGCTAAGTATAATGCGTAGCTGTAAGATAAAATACAGATGAGAACACAGACAGATGCAGCACAATGCTTACATATATGTTGAGATCTGCACTAGCTAGAAAGGATTTGAGCTGTCATTGTTCAACTGTATGAGTGAACATTAATAAACCATGAACCTGGTAGTAAAGGTGATTATTTAGAAAAGTGTTTTAATATTAAACACGGCTGTCCCATTCAAAGGCAAAGAATGCACAAAAGTTTTTTAAAAGGAGTGATAAAGCAGTCTTCCAGGGCTGCACTGCCATGCCACTGCCACTGCACTGCCACACAAGCTACAGGAGAACAGCACCTATGTCACAGCCTGAGCTTTCTCTCATTGCATTTCTCAACAAATCCAGGCTGACGTTGTTCTGAACATGCAAAGGACTCTCTCTGGGGGTAGAAAGTTGAAAAAATAGACCAGATGTTTTCACAGAAATCTCAGAATACTTGGTGTTGGCAGGTACTTCTGGAGATGCTCTAGTCTGGTCTCCCTGTTCAGAGTGGAAGACTGACCCTGCACAGATTGCTGAGACATTCATCCAGTTAGATTTTGAATAGATGTAAGAAAGGAGATTCCCAAATCCAAAGTCAAAAAAACACCTCTATGTAACCCATTATGTTTGACCACACTTATTTAAAGTTTCCTTACTCATTGCCTCCTGTACTTTTACTGGGTACTACTCAGAGAAGTCTGACTCCACCTTCTTTGCCTCCTAATCAGGCATCCATGCAGATGTCACTTTCACTGTTGTTGTCACCCAGCCACCCACCTTGCTCCCATCTTCTTGAGGTTAAACAGCTCTAGTTTAAGAACTTTAGTATCTTCTCTAGTTTAGTTATTTCTTTTTGTACAGTATTTATCTGTGAAACTCTTTTTTGTTGCCTCAAAACTTAACATTAGTTATCTCTACTGAAGACCAAATATAAGGTCAAATAGCAAGGTAAAGAAAAATCCTCCTCTGGTATCCACTGACACAATTATTTTCTATATAAGCACTCACATCACACACTTAGGAGGTATGTGGTAGTTTTACTTCTGCTGCAAAAGGTAAGAACAAGAGATTGCAATTGAACAAAATTTTCTTCATCTGCAAAGTAAAGGTTTCTTTCCATTCTTGTGTGTTCACATGAACTATTGCTCTACTTTCAAAATCTCTTGATTTTGAGTAAACGTTTCTATATTTTTAACTTTCAGTTGTGAAATCAATATAGTCAATTTGTCCACCTCAATTTAACAAGCTCAGTAATCCTTCAAACTAATCCCAGTGAAATTGCTTCTGTGTTTTAGCAATGAATTAAAAAAGAGGGAAGGAAAAAAAATCATTCTGCATGCTCAGATCATATCAGGTCTGCACAGTAAAGCTAGGCAGCTGCTGTCAAAAGCATTGGCAGAAATAATGACTGCTTAAAATCTCAGTCCCAGACTGAATTTGTGCCATTTTAATTTCACCACTAGACATGAAGTTATTCCACAATACTGCTATGAGAAACGTTTCTGTCAGAAATATTGATAGGAGGAATAAAATGTTTTGTTAATTTAATTTTGAATTTATATAAAGAGATGTAATTTATAGTTTATATTGAATGTCTTTATTTATGGATGAGTTTTTAAAAGAGAAAGTATTGTGATAAACTATTAAGATTACATGTTAGAAAGCAGAAAGCGAGTCTCAAAGTTTGGCATATAGTGGCAGCAATTCAGAACTCAGAATCCTAACAAAATGATAAATATCTTAAGCTAAGCAGTTGATATCTATATAGTAGCAGGTATTAATGTCACAAAAAGAATAAAAATGTTGACATCAAGTCAAGAAGTATTAGATTCCTATGAAGTCTAAATTCATTGCAAAGTATGTGAAAAATTGTAGAGTCAAGTTATTTCTCCCTCTTAACATAAATTTTTAGTTTGCAGTATTGCAACTTACAGTATAAATGAAGAAAAATTGCCAAAACTTCAGAGTGATTATATCCACCTGAGTATGGGTTGGAGAGAATTGCCCAAGATTTTCATTTTCTTCCTGTGTGAGTCTGCCATACACTTCATCTTCTTTCAAACTGATTGTTTTGGATCAGAGTCAAATCCCCTCATACTGCCTCTAAATCTGTGACTAGAAGTTCTAATTCAGGTCAAGGTGCGTAAGTAAGACATTCATAGATATAGCCTGTTATTGTTCAGAAATACTGTGAAAGTAATGTGCTACTGCAGTGTGATATAGTAGGTTAAAAACCCCCTTCAAATACTTCCCTGCAACAAGGAAATATAACTATGTCTTGTCTTTCCCAAGTGGAACTGCCTGGAAACTTGTCAAGAAATCAGATATTCTTTGATATTGTAAGTTTTCATGAAAGTGAATCTGTTTCTACTGTTTTCCCTGTCTCCACAATCCATTTGGGTGTGAAAGAGCAAAAACCCCTTTGCCAGTTAAGAAAGAGACCCAAGTATTCTGGCTCTCAGCATCTTCCCCAGGCTGCCAGACTACAGCTACTGCAGTTCCTATTTCTCCTTCAGAAGCCAGGAAGATCTCTGTCTGCTCCTAATGGCTGGTCCAGCAGTGGTTAGCTCAGTCTTCCAGCAACTTAGATTCCTCTTTTAATTTTGATTTAATGCATTATTCACCAGCTCCCTTTTCTCTGACTTGTGTAATGCTGCTACTCAAAAAGTGCTTGAGTACATTTCAGCAGGACGAATTGGAGCTCAGAATAGAAGGAGGGTGGGATTCTTGTACACTTGGCACTGAGTAGCCCCTAGCTAGAGGGATAGCTGAAGACCAGCTGAAGACAGAGTACTTTTTTAGTAGTTTTAAAAAAACACAAATAAAGAGAGAATTACATAAGTGTCTGTGCAATCAGCCTTTATTCATTATATATTTTTGTTTAAATCACAAGGTACAGGAAGAGATATTGAGATACATATGGAGAAATTAAATTTAAAATTAAGAGAAAGAGAGGAGAAATTGGTAAAATTATTTTTCTGTCTTCAGAGGAGATACTCTTGAATGTAGTAAAGTACATGAGTATTTTCGCTCTCAGATCAGTGAGGAAAAAACTAAAGAGTAACTGTTTTTCACTGAATAAATGCAGTTTTTCCTGCAGAAATATGTAACAGGAACATAGTTTGGTAATATTTTTCAATGAGAGAAATCTGAGTTTTTATTTAAGTAATATTTTTATTGAGATATTTCCATTACATAAATATGAAAAACTAAAAGCAAAATTAGCATTAGGCTTGTAGGGATTATTATTTTCTATTTTATGATATCATGTATATTTAACTTTTTCAGGAAATTTTGACTTCATTTTCATGGTCAACTTTCAGTTTATTTGGGGAAGGGTTGGGGGTTTTCCAAATCTTTGGGGTTTTTATGAAAGGAAGATGTTGACACCTGCTCCAATATAAACTGATTGGTAAAATATAGAAGCAGAATAAGAGGAATGGATGAGCATTTATATTAGTGAATAAGTTGTAAATATTCCCAAACACAATAAAACTTATTTTAAAAAATGTAGACAAAACCACAGCAGCATTTTCCTAGCTTCACTCTCTGTATACTTGTAAATAACTAAGACTAGAGCTGTAGTTGAAAAATATTTTCTTTCCAGCAGAGGGATTGTAAGAGCTAAATGTGAATGTGTTAACTGAATTATCTCTATGCAAATAGAGCTGATCAGATTGAAAAATAACCATAAAGGTAACGGAATTAAACATTTAGAGAGTAGGTTAGGTTCTTGGATTTATACCCTTAACAAATATAGCAAATAAGGTAACAATAATGAGGAGATTCAGAGATTGCCTTGTGCTATTAGGGGAGGAAAAGGTAAGCTCTTTTTACTGAGGATATTGCCACAATAATGCCAAGGGGTCAGCATTTTGTGTTGTAAACTGATTGCCACATACACTGTAAAATGGGCAGTTATACAAGTGGTATCGCAGTGATTCACCTAAATTTTAAGTGAGCACATTTTTTTACACAAACATGATCATTAAATAACATCAGTATGATTCCAAGTCAGTAGAACAGTGCAGACTGCTTCGTTCATGAGCATGGCCAGGGGGTCGAAGGAAGCGATTCTCCCCCTCTACTCTGTTCTTGTGAGACCCCATCCGGATTATTGCATCCAGTTCTGGTGTCCCCACATAACAAGGGCATAGAACTGCTGGAAATTCCAGAAAAGAACTGAAGCACTGCAGCTGTTCTGCTTGAAGAAGAGAAAATTGTGTGGAGACCTCATAGCAACCTTCCAGTATTTGAAGGGGCGCTACAGGGAGGCAGAGAAGGATTCTGCCAGGAACTATAATGATAGGACAAGAAATAATGGGTACAAACTGAAAGAGGGGAAATTTAGGCTGCATATTAGGGGGAAATACTTTACTGTGCAGGTGATGAGACACTAGAACAGGTTGCCCAGAGGTGTGGATGCCCCATCCCAGGCCATGTTCAAGGCTAGTTAGGAAAAGGCCCTGACCAACCTGGTCTAGTGGGATGTGTCCCTGTCCATGGCAGGGGTGTTGGAACTAGATGATCTTTAAGGCCCCTTCTAACTCTTACCATTCTATGATTCCATTATATATTTCAGTAGATACTTCTGGAAGACAGTTCTGTGTCTTTCATCCTTTTTTCCTTCTTGGAATATCTTCCTTCTTGGTGGTATCTCACGCAAAAGCAAAAGTCTCTTTGTTCAAATAGGATAATTAGTGTAAAGTGCTTTTCCTTCCCTTCATACTTCTAGGAAATTCTATTCTCTTTTACATCATCATGAGTGCAGACCTTTCAGTGCTCAGCAGACTGAAATTATTTTTAAAAAGTGTAGACATTTAAATTCAGATCATGGAAACTAGGGTTTTGTATTCATATAGCTTGTCATTATCTTCATGTTGTTCGTTATGAGAAGGCCTTTTCTCCTATGTAGAGTGATGTGAAATCACTGTTTACAAAGGAAGAAATGTGGGGGATCTTATTCAATACTTATGCCTACCTCTTTCATACCATAGTATGCTGAGATAAATTCTCACATGCTTGATATCTCTAGACAGTAGGGATCCAAGGCCTTTGGATTTATTCAGACCACTTAGGAACCTGCTGAAAAGAGAAAACGGAAAAAAAGAGAAGGACACTTTTATTCTCACAGGGAGAGAAAAGAGCATTTCTTTGTATTGTACCTCGATCAAGAATACTGCATCCAGCTGAGCCTAATCAAAAAGAGAGAAATACATGGCAGTGTTTGTGTGCAGAATACACACACACTCCAAAACACCGTATGAGGCTTAATACTTGCTGTCAGACTTTCTCCTCTCTGCGGCATATTATTTTTTAAAACCCATTTTATCTCATACAGATTCTGTTGGTGATTTTTAAATTTACTTTTTAAAAAAACTCAATGCATCTGCTTATGTTTTAGAGATTCTTTAAAGAGTCAAGGCTTTCTTTCTGTCTCAGAGATGAAGCACTAGGATGACAGGGAGAAGACAGTTATTTCTTTCCCTATCTCTGAGGTTGATTGAGTGTGTTACCTTGGAGGATTAAACTTCTCTCTCTAAAACTCAGTTTCTAACATCAAAAACTGAATAAATACCAAATCTTCAACATGGATATGTGTAGATATTTATGTGAGATATTGAAAAGAACACGAGAACACAAGTAGGTTATAACACTGCCTCCTGCAGTGCTCAATGCTCAGTGACAGGAAATGGCTAGACTTGTTTTGAAGGAGATGGAAACCAGGATTTAATACTCCACAGTTGTTTTTCTTTGATTCTATGGATTCACACACTGCATGTATGAACTAATGTAGGTTTTTAGTACCAACAATATTCTGTATCGAAGATACACTGAATGAAGAAATTGTTAATATGCTACCATCTTTTCTTGTTGGATGTTATTTAGTTCTTAAAATATGCATTTCCCATGCATTTACTTTATGACAAGCATGATTTTATACATCTTTGTATAACCCCTCCATTTGCCTCTTATCTGGGCTGGAAAGCTATAATGTATTCAATAATTCCTTCTACTGTTTGATACTTTTAAACATTTTTCATCACACACCTTGTCATGTGAAAGGCAGCTTTCCTTGAACTCTTTATGTTGGATCAATCTATCAGCACGGCCAAGGAAGACAAGACCCTTGTGCTCAACCACCCTGTCAGCAGCCTATTACATAGACCCCACAGAACAGCCCTTTATATTGAAGTGTGGTTCAACTCATTTACTCAGGATCATGCACCTGCACTTTTATTTCAAATATTGTCAGTTTTGTCAACTCTGTTATCTACTGCCAGCTGCTGCTAGTGCCTTTAAAGGACTCACATTAAGCAGGGTATGGAATAACACTATTTATTAACAAACACACTGATAGTAGAAGACTGTGATGGGCTGTTCAGAGATTGTAAAAACGATCTTGAAGTGATATACAGAAAAGCTCCTATCACCAATGAAAGCTAGCTTGAGATAATAATTCCGTGTGCATAGAATAAGGTTCTTACCCAATAAGTGTCCCAAGGAGGGACAACACAAATTCAGGCTGTTGACCAATCCCAGAAGTTATGATGCTCTTCGACATCCCTCCCCACATATCTTTGAGCGAGAGGAAAAGGTAACCTTAAAGTTGATGTCAATTCATGTTTAGGTGGAGTTTGACTGACTTTAGCAGGGGCCTGTAAAGTAATATGCGTTCTCGAGTCAACGAAGCAAAGTCCAGTTTTTGATTATCATCTAAATCATTCTTTGACTTAGTTGCCATTAGCTGCATTTTTTTAGATGGAGCATAATCACAACACCTCTGTGTTGTTCAATCCTTTGCTTCATATCTGCAGTGTTCCTGCTCTTCGGGTGTGCAGACAGTTTGTCCCTGGTGAACTATAGCCAAGACATACACTCCTTGCTGACCTTTGTTTTTTGGTCTTCTCCCCATACACATCCAGATCTTTTTTTAATTCTGCTATAATGTTTTTGCTAGGAAGAATTATACAAAATAATCAGATGTGCATATACCACACATTTTGACAAAAAAAGGACATAATGAAATTTTCTCTTTTGTATGCCATTTTTTTCATAATAATTCATAGAATTAGATTTATTTTCTTGACTGGTCTTGCTCTGACCTGATATTTTCATGGAGCTGTGTGTTATGAGCCAGAAATCCCATTTCTCAGTAATGATTGTCACCTGTTTGCACCAAGATTTGTCATTGTTTTTTATTAATTCTGTTCAAGTTCCAGGTGTGTCTGATCCGTAACCTCTGCCAAGATCCTGAGATTCTTCTATGCCCAGTGAGTCTCCTAATTCCAATGTGGATTTTATTGTAGTTATCCCCCAGCGACTTCCCTTGGAGCTATATTACTCTGCATAAGCAATCCACCAAGGGAAGGATTTAAATATTCTAGGCAACTCCTCTGTGTTACCTTGGGAACAGCTAATTATTTATACAAAAGGAAACAGTCCCAAAGAAAGCAAGACAGACTGAAAGGATGCTAATTTTCATAGAATTCCTCTATATTCAGGAGAAAGATTTTCACCCTGTTCTTTTAAAAGTTTTAAAGTTCTTTTAAAAGTTTTCTATACCTTGTGATGTTTTCTATACCTTCTTGTTTACATATTTCTACTAGAGTTCTCACACTGTTCATGTAAATAATGATTGTTTTACATTATTCTTTGTGAGAAAAGAGAATTGATAGACTGTTAGTTTGACTAGTGTGGTTGGAGAAGTAACAATTTCACCCTCCAATCCACTGTCATTTTTAGAATTCTATATATTACAAAGTCAGAAATAAAACTACTTCATTTTAGTCTTTTGATCTTAGAAGTGTACGTAAGTTATTTCGTGTCATAGTACAGCAAAAGATATTTGTGGAAAAGTGCCCCAAAGATTTCTCCACTGGATATTAAGGACACTTCTTTTATGTGTTCTTGTTCACCCACTCGGCTCAGCTCAGTGAACAGAGCATTCAACCAAGCACTGATAGAGGTAACACAAGAATTACAGCAAGAGCATCCATCATTTAAGGTAACAGTTAATAGGAACTAGGATTTCCAGAATTTTAAGGAAAGTTTATTTCTTTTTCTGATTTGGACAATATACTCTTTACTGAATACAAGAAACTTTTGGATAAAGTTATGGGATAATAAGTTAAGGAGCCATACTCACAAAAAAGTGAGTATAGAATAGTAAGGAAGTAAATGAGCATATAAAAAATAATTCCTCTGGAGTTAAAAGGGAAATAAATAAGATATAAGTAGGAAAAGTAAAAGGATTAAGAAAAAAGAAGCTTTAAATTCTGTCTGAAATTTTAAGATTACTTGCAGCCACCAATAAGGCAAAATCTGGATTTTGTGTTTTCATTTCTGTGTTTTATATTTCAGTCACAATTAAGTCTTTGTAATAAATGCAGCCTTGTCCCAGGGCATTGGGCACCTCCATGGGCCCAAGGCTGGGATATTGTCCTCCAGGTGGTTGTGGCTCAGCAGGAGCAGGAGGAACATGGGTGCATCACAGCAGGAGCTGAACGTGGAGCTTTGGCAGGACACTCAATAGAAAGCACCTTCCCAGCAAACGTCGATCTCATGGCCCCTGGGAGCTTCTCCTGGGTGACCACCGGGAAGAAGTAACCCTCAACTGCACTGATTCTTAACTGACAGAGACCCTTATCAGCTGAATCTCCAGGAGCCCCTGGGGATGCTCTCATGGCCTTTTCAGTATCTTCTACTCCAAAACTTCCTAAGTAGATACCAGAGATTACTGTCATTGCATTTGATATGGACTGTAATGTATGCTAAATACTCTGAGATTATCCACAAGGTGAAGTTCATTAAATATCATGGACAAGGACCAACTAATTTCTAAACAGTCATTGGGCATTGATTGGGTTTAGGTATGGACCTAAAATTAAAATTCTGCAAGCATGCCTTGACAGCCTTATAAACAGGATTCAGGTGTGAAGGAAATGCTAATGTTAAAAATGTAAAGGATGAAAGAGTTTAGCTGGTTTGGAATGAAGCAGAAGGCTAGAGAGAAAAGGAATAATGTCATAACTGAGAAATCAAGTACTTGAATTCTGTTTCAGTCATTTGAGGTATCTTCTTCATCTCCCAGACCACATTTCTTTGGAATCTGATGAAAAATAAGAACTACAGTTAACCTTCCAGGTAATGTCTTATCTGTGAGATATATCACTTCCTACAATACTATTTACACATTTTCTGTAGTTTTTGAATAACCTCTAGGATCAGTGCTGCGAATAGTGGCCTTTAATCTGAACACATACACATGAAGTTTGGCTTCTTTGATTCTTTTTTGTCACCGGCAAAATTGTGTTCTTTGTTATGTGATGACAGCTTTTATGGGCTTGAGAAAAAAATTCTAAACCCCACCACTCAACTGCACAGTAGCTGGTATTTGCTGACAAGGAGTGTTGCCAGACTGGAAAGAGTGATGACCTGTGGTTGCTCAGCATCCTTGAGAAGTTCATACCTCTTTTATTATAGGCAATGTCTTCCCATAACTTCAATTTAGATGGAATTTACCTTGCCCAGATTCAAACGTGTAAGGGTTTATTATGGCTGGGCCAGAGGAATCAACAACTTGCAGTGGTTCTGGATTCTGAGATTTATTAAAGAACCTTCAGGCTTTTACCCTATTTGGTTATCTCACACACTTGCTCTAAAAAGTGCTGTGTTCACTAGATGTCAGTTTCCCTTCCCCACAGAGAGATCCCTGCTGCCCAGGGAGGGCAGACAGTCAGGTCTGGACAGTGGCTTGCAGTTTCAACCCAAATCCCTGGGCATACCCAACATTTAGCTCCACTCATGTCTGAACTCCAGGATCATACTCCAGTTCCAGTATCTTTGCTCCAATCATAAAGAATCATCAAATCCAACCTTTGACTGGTCACCACCTCATCAAATAGACCATAGCACTGAATGCCACATCCAGTCATTTCTTGAATACCTCCAGGGGTGGTGACTCCACCACCTCCTTTGAAGTCTATTCCAATGCTTAACAACCTTGTCCAGGAAGAAATTCTTCCCTATGTCCCACCTGAACCTTCCCTGGTGCAGCCTGAGATCGTTTTGTCTTGTTCTGTCACTGTTGCCTGGGATAAAAAGCAATAAGGTTTTTGTGTGATTCTGTGTGATTGTCAATGTCCACAAATACGTTGAATAGAAATGTAATTGTATTTATGTAACAGTAGCATGCCTCTGTATCCCTGAATCAGACCACTCATCACCTTTTCAGACCCTCTTTTTCTTTCTAAGACCAGTTCTCAAGAGGTCTTATTTTTAACACCATCTTTCTTTTCAGAAGCCCAAACCCTGAGATTTACAACTTAATTAGTGTATGTGCACATGCATAGCTTCCTAATTGGTGTTTCTCTCTCATGTATCTATTAATTGTAGGATTCAGGATGTGTCACTTTTCCTCAGTTCAAGTGTTATCAGAATTTATGACCAGTCCATACTGGTTGCAGCTGGGAAGTTTCTGCTTGAAAATGCAAAACCTCAATTCCAGACATTCATCCATACACACACACACATAGACCAAATTATCTGCTGCCTGTTGGCATTTAGAGTTTCAGGTGTTTTAATCGCCTACAATAGATTTATACAGCTGCTTCTATACTAATTATGCCAGAGTGCCTTTGATGGCCATAGAGAGGAAAAGACCTTTTTGGGGTATCTCATCTGCTGAAGATGTCATGGACTGAGAGATGGAAATACCAGTTGTCTTCATCTGTAAAGTAAAGGAAATCCTGGGGGCTGACCTCAAGCAATCTTGATCCGGTGGCTTCTGTTTTTCACAGTAGTTTACATTGTAAAGATGCAAATATTTTTCTGCTTAGTTTGGAAAGCCACAGGGTTGGGACTTAAGCAGGTCTGATCAGGTGTGAGCACTGAGCAGCACCGTGGGTGCAAAGCGAATGCTGAAAAAGGGAAGTTCATGGGTGCCTCAGGCTTCTTTACAGACAGCAATGACTAAGAGGGATTTTTCTGGATCTCAGTTTTACTTCTAAACATGTAAGAGCCTTACTTAATCATTAGTCCTTAAACTGAGTTTTGGAACTGGCTTGCCTGTTGGCTTTGTGTTTGGGTTTCTTTTTTCCTGGATGTTTTTTCCTAGTTCAATACCAGAAAAAATGACAACAAAATTGAAGCAAGACAATCCTCACCTATTCTATTCTCTTTCAATATGCCCTGGACTCACGATGTTGTATTCATGCATAACTATTTTAAGTTTGAGATTTTTTTTCTTCTAAACTTTCAAACTGGTACAGATGGCAAATAATTTGCATTATATTTTAAGTACACAATAGAACATAGTGAACTGCAAAGTTAAAAAAAAATCCTTTTAGAACAATAGACTTATTCAAATAATTATGTGCATGTCTTTGGTATTTTTATATATAAAGAGATAAGAAAACCTACACTCTAGTACAGGTATTTTGTTATTCCTTTTGACATTCATGTCCGTTAAAGAAGCTTAAAATTAGACTGAACTTTTCTTTTGGCTTTAGGGAATGGCATATGCACATTTTATTTTCCTGTTCTTCTTTGACAACTACTCTAATGTCTATTTATTTAAAATTCAAGGTGCACTTACTAATTAGTGCCAGAGGAAATGTAATCTTAATAGGTCATAATAGGTCATATATGTCATACTGTTTTATATGCACCTAGGAATACATAAAAATGAGATTATTGGGGGGGATTATATGTCAGATTTGATAACAGGCAAAGTTGTTTAAACTTGTGACTTAAAAATTAGAATATGTCACATGAAAGCCCTGTGTGCATCCAGAAGCCTAAGGGATTGAGGTGTCAAATAGCAGTCTCAAGGGAATATTTTACTACTCTATTTTCTTTGGCAAATGTAGTAAATAGACTTCAGTATATTTAAACAAGTATTTTGTATCTGATATTTTATTCTCTGATGTCTTTTGGATAGCATAACTTTTGAATATAGTAAACTAGAAGAAACAGACTCAAAATTATAAACTGCTCTTTGTTCTAATTGCTTTAAATGTATCATTTGGGAAAGAGGAATGAGAAAACACAGTGTTATGCAGCTTTTGTACTGTAGAAATATATTAATCTGCATATGTTACTGGCATAAGATGCCGTCTCTCTATCTTTGCAAATATTTGAGTTCATTTACTGGAAGCAGTGGGAGAGTCTAGCTTTTACTTTAGCACTCATGGGATGAAATATGTACTCCAAGTCAGCTAAAGGTGGTCATGGGGAGTGACAGTATTATCTCCCCAAAGACTCTATTTCACATGCTTAATGCATTTGTGGGTCCGGAAGATGGGAAATTTGTGAATTTGAGAACAGATGCGCCTGAGGCAGAGTGACACGTGCCAAAGCTATGGCTTCAGCTTTCTTCTTCCCTGCTCTTTTTTTTTTTTAAGTGAATGGCTCTCATTCGAAGGAAGGGAAGCTATAGCATTTCCTGGGGGCTGCATCAAGATTCTGCGAAATGAGTATATTAGAACTGTAGTTTTTCAAAACTTTACAATCTAAAGACAGATTTTATGTGTCTTCACTTTGTGAAGGTGACCTGTCTCTCAAGTTGTCCTGGCACCATCTCAAAGATATGGCTGTTCAAAGACCTGTGCATGTATTTTTACATGGGTAACACTAGATTCCTCCAGGGTTTATTGTTAAAGTACTTATCAGGGTGGCTGAAATATTTCAGAATTGTACTCTGACTCTAGATTTGTAGACCTAATGGTGTGTGAGCATTAAAAAACTCTACACACCAGAGACAAGTTTATGTTGCCATTTTGCAGCATCTTAGAAGGGATGAGCCATGTTAGGTCATCCAGAAAATATTTCTTCCAAAGCAGGAATTCTTTTCCCACTAAACTTTCTGACCTTAACTGTACTCTACATCCTCTCCTGTTTTAAATGTTTCAAGAGAGAGTTTCTACTTATATTCTAATCTATGTCACATTCTTACCTCAGTGCAATATGGCAGTCTGCAGTGAAGAGAAATCCATTGATGGTTAAAATATAGTGTTTTTTTCATGGGAGACAATAAATTATTTTTTTCTAATTCACTAGTGGGTATATTGGCTCTGTGTAATGTTTTCAAATTTTCAAACATAGTTTTTAAAGGAAAAAAATTAAAAGCAGATTTTTATGTCTAAGAAGTTTTTTCTTTTAAGAATATTTAATAAAAACCTTGCATGAATCTGGTAATAAGGGGTTTTGTCTTTTCATACTATTAATTTTTTACAGAAAGCATCTAAACCCCTCAGAATTACTTTTTGTACTGTATAAATATTGGCATTCTCAAAGATGAAAAGCCCAGATAATCTACCCTATAATCCAATGGAAAAAGCATCAAAGGGAAAATTAAGAGACATAGACAGCAAAAGGCAAAACATTTAGAAAGAAAAAGATGGAAATGTATCTAGGAAAGCTTTTGATACTTTTTGGCTTGTTTTAAAAAATGAAAACTCTTTAGAAATGTGCTACTGATAGTTACTTCACTACTCCATATTTCGGCACAGAAATAAGTGCAGAGTCTGTTTATTACAGTAAAGTAGAATACTGCTGCCTGAGATGTTCAGCATTCCTGAACTAAAAATCTGCAGTTTCTTTCTTTTCACTTTAACTCTGTAATGTAGATTTGTTGAGTAGATGCTTATATTCACCATGTGCATATATAAGAAATAGATTAGTTTAAAAATCCAAACACTATTATTACCCTTCAGAAAATATTAAACTAAATTATGTTCCCAGCTATGTCAGTGTAACTGGCTTTAGGTCAGTGCAGCGTTGCATTCTTCTCCCCAGTCCCTGGCAGCTCTGGAGGCCGGCTAGGCTCTGCACTTTGTCCACGAGACTGGGGCTGCCACGGGTTCAGAGGCTTCAGCGCTGAGCCTCCGCGTGGGCCAGCCACATTCTGTAGCCAGCGCTGAGAGGAGATAAAGGGGCGACGGAAGGCATACCTTGTCCTGCGTGGCTGGAGAATATTTATTCCCGCATGGCCACTGCAGTGGCTGGAGCGGCGTCTCCTAGCGCGCGCATGGTCAAGATGGCAGTGAGACAAAGGAAGCATGGGGTTATATAGGGGGCGGGCAGACAGGGGCAGAAGCCCCCCTCGCCCAATGGGGACAGGCAACGGGGGAGTAACGTGGACCACGGCAGCCAACGGGAACACAACAGGGGTGGGTACAGGGTTCCGGGACAAATGGGATTTCAGGGATGGGGTGATTGACACAGAACTTTCAGGAGTGAACAGGGGGTGGCTACAAGACTGACGTGGGAATGCTCCTATGGCAGACAACCTGGAGCAGACCATTGTGAGGGGAAAATGGGGGTACACAGAACCGGCTAACTAACATTTATTAAAACCCCTAACTGAACCAACCCAGGATGCAACAGGTCAGCACAAATAGTCAAAATTATGCTTGTGTAAATAAAAGAGATTTTGGCTCAATCACTTCAAAGAAATGGGATTGATAAAATTAAGTGTCTTTAGGATTAACTAAAATTGCTTTTGCAGAATGTACTTTATCTACCACAATAGCTGCAATCACTAGTGCTTCAATGGTTGTCATCCTGTTTTTGAATTTACACCATTTATCTGAATCTATACTTCCAGTCCTTCCTGAAAACTAGGTATTACAAACCCATAGCAACAATTTGATCAATTTTTAGATCTATTCTTTGAAATGAATAGCTTAAATTGTTGTAATCTTTATATTAAAGTTAAGTATTTGAAATCAGTTCCAAAGATGCCATTGAATACTTTGCCCTGATTTAACATTATGCTGTATCACCACAGCTATCTTTTCCCTACTAAGCTTCAGTTTGAATTACAGTTCATATATCAATACTGTATTCATTAGCTTTGTTCCTTTTACCAGGGCAAGGCAATATTTTGCAGTTATTGGCCAAAATTTTGTTAAGAATGTGTAACTATTCTATGGACAAATATGCCAACAGACTATGCTAAACTATCAAGAACATACTAGCAGATATTCTCTGAAATGCTGGGCTAATAATTTGACTTCATAAAATTGCTATTGGCTCAATAAAACAGCCATAAAACTGGAATTTTCTTCATTTCCTCTATGATTTCAAAGTTAGCATTCTCATTTCATTTATTATCTCACAAGTGAATATTTGGTATAAGGATAACAAATTTTCTTTGAGTTATTTCCCAATGGTCCTTTTGGCCCAGAAACTTTAAAGACATTACTCTTGGTCAAATGAATGATTTCCTGATATGCTTTATGATATAGATTGGCTGAATATTGGTTTGTAAATACTTTTTAAATGTTAGTCTTTAGCTGCAGAATTCTATATGTTGAGGATCGTGTTGGATTAAGTGTCTTAAGTTTATGAAATATATTGAAGAAATAAACGGTAAATAATAGTAAAATACTTCATTTTTCCCCACTTTTCTATTATATTAGAGATGGAAAAATCCCCTACAAGAATCATTAATCAGTCTACTTTTAGTTTGTATCTCATGCAGAATACAGTGGCAAATGTGATTATATTGTTTATAAGTCTGCGGCTGTAGACTGCTTGCTAAACAGAGCATAAAATTAAAACTTATATTTCTTGTTTTAAAATTGCTTTATAGAAAGATTTTTATTAGTATTTATTGCACTGAGATAACTATTTTCGAAGACAGAAATCATCATGGTCTTTATTTAATGTATTACATTCCGCCAGTTCCTTACAGAAGACCTATGAAGAGACCTTGGGCCCCTTTGACTGCTGTCAGACTACATTTCCTACAGACAATAACCAGGTAGTTAAAATTATTTTAATATGGCTATGTCTTTCATTCTGAGATGTTCTCATCAAATATTGCAAAATGCCTAATTCAAATGGTTTTGATTTGCTCACAGTAAAAGGAAGCACCCTGATCAACACTGAACAGATCACTAAGACAATTTCAAGTCGTTCAAGCCAGAAATACTTGACCTTGTGAATCGTGTAAAGACAATTAACTCATTCAACTTATTCACATCAGGTGAACTAGTAAAGACCATTATTGTCATGTGTACTTTAGAATTATATGTGTATGATCTTTACCTGCATGTGATATTTCCTTCTACAAAGACACAATCCTTAGATCTCCCTTCCCTCTTTTTCTGTCTGTCTCCCCCAGGCAATTTCATGAAGCCTTGATTAGTCCCTCTTTCTCTGAAAATCTTCCTTTTCTCCATAAGGAAAGGAATTTTAGAAAAAGAAAGAAGACATAAAGGTAAGGATAATGAATAAAACTTATATTACATGTTCACAGATCCTCATACATTGAATAATTAGTTTCCCTAAAGAGGACTAATTGACTGTCCTTTACATTAAAATAAAAAAAAAAAATTGACCTCCTTACAAAATTAATCTTTCATTAGCAAAAATATTAATATTTTATTATATTAATTATATTTTATTACTTTATTTAGCTTTCAAACCTAATTTTATTATATGGCAGTGAGTGACTCAGATTCCTCTTTACTGTGATGAAAAGCATTGCTAAGTCATTACATATATATTCCTTTCACTTTACCCTCCCTATTTTGCTTAAGCAGGTTTAAAAAAACAGCCCTGTGTGCGATTATCTCTTCTCCATTCATTTTATTTGTTAGTCATGCCCTGAATGTTTTGGGGTTTTTTTGGGTTTTTTTTTGTTTTTTTTTTTTTTTTCAAATCATGGTTTAATAATGCCCTTTTAATAAGGTCTGATCTGCACTGATACAGTACTGACATAATGTCCTTGTTCTGGCCAGGACAGGGTTAATTTTTGCAGTAGGCAGAAGACAGCAATGGCTGGGATCCTGATGTTGTTCTGTACCATCCCATATCATCACTAAAGCAGGGGAAAGGGACTCTCTTCCATGAGGATGGGATTCCTTTTTGTCTTGAAAACACAGTGGGGAGAGCCATCTGGTATTTGTTTATTGTCACAGGCTCTGGGGTGAGCATTTCTGCATGTGAAGCACTTCCTTTTTGTATACTTCTCTTATTTATATTGTTGCTGATACCATACCTTTTCTTATCTCACTGCTCTTTCCAGTAAATTTTTCTTATCTCAGCCCATGATATTCGCTTTCTGTGCCTCCAATTCTCAGGTCCATCCTGCCAGTGGGAAAGGGGGGATAAAGGAAAGCAAGACAGAGCTGTGTGGGTTTTGGGAGAGTCTTGGTGGGGGCACTGAGTGGGGGAACACCATTCCTAAACCATGACACTTAGCTATACTGGTTTAGGAGGGGCTATTGAAAATTGTGTGTACCTATATTACAGATTACATTTAATTTTTTTCCCACAACCTCCATTTAATGGAGGTTTCATGAAATATAGAGCAAGGCCTCAATAAGGCAATTACAGAGATAAATTCACCCAATAATTTAGGTGTACCTATTTTGTGTCACAGTGTTTTCTCCCTTCCTTCTTTCCTCCATCCCTCCTTTCCTCAAAATGGTCCAGAATAAGGATGTTTTCTTGCAGCTTGAAAAGAGACAAAAATGATGCTGGCTGTGTATCTCATGTATTCTTGATTTTCCAGATCTCCAACACAAATATGTGTATGCTGATTCTTTTGGTTGTGCCAAAGCTTTTTGAGCTGATTTAAACATTGAGATGTTAAGGTTTCTTGACATGGATAATTCTGATGGAAAAAAATCTCTTCATTTTGGCATACCTACAAGAATAATAACCTCTGTCAGCAAGGCATGGTTGAACAGCTGTCAGTGTGTTGAGGAGAGTAATCTTTTCTTTCAACTCAACAGCAGCCAAGACAGCTTGTCAGAGTATAATTCAAAACAATAGAGAATCTCTGAATAAAGAAACTCCAGACAACTGAAAATAGAAGTAGTTAACTTCATTCTGGAGGAATCATCCCTTGTTAGCTCTAATGATTTTTTAAATTCAGATCATGGAATATTTCTTTAAGATTTTCAAAACATGGTGATTAAATTGAGCACTACTAAGATTACCATGCTCTTTCAAGTTATGGATAAAGAAATAAGAAGCATGGCAATAGTAGATTCTCTTAGTCAAATACTCTGGCCCTGATAGTGACCAATACTGAACATTTGGCAAGAGAGTTTAACAGATAAGTTTGCGGTAACAACTTCTTAGCTTCTAGCCACCCATGATTCAGAGACAAAGTGTTACGTTTATCTCTGTGTTTAGCCTTCAGTGGAATTCTGTTCTTCTATTATGAATAATTATTTTCTGAGTCCATTTGTGCTAATGGCATTCATCAACATCCCAAGGCAAAGAGTTCCATACACACCTACTTTTATATTAGTCTGCACTAAATAGTTTCCTTTGATGGATTCTTAATCACTGTAAGAAATTGAGAATAATCACTATATATTCACTTCTCCTTATTAACTGTGATCTTTGTGTCATTACTATTTGATTCTATGATTCATCCTTTTTTCAAAGTAAAGAATGTTAATTAATTTCTCTAATACATAAATTAATCCACAGCAGTGATAAGACTTTTATCACTGTTCCCATGCCTTTTTCTATTTCTGACAAATATTTCAGTGGGAAGCAGTAGAACTGTACAAAGCATTTAAGATGCAGATAGTCTAGGGATTTATACAGTGTCATGTTTTCTGCTTTATAGCCTATATTATTGTTAATAATTCCTGATATTATCTCTACATTTTCCACAGAACATTGTTCAGTTTCTCATTAAAAAATAAAAAATTAGTCAAAGAAAACCTTTCTTAATTGTAGTAGTTCTATTTAGATTACATCACAAAGTGACATATTTAGGATTGCTTTGTATCTTACTCGATTCCCCCCCCCCCCCATGTGCACTATTCACATTTCAACTATGACTTTATTTCCCACTCTTACAATATTGTGAGCTCAGTTGCAATTAAATCTTTGTACCAACTCTTTATGGTCAGTCTTTATCTTTAGACATCTGGATGTTTTTGCACCGTTGTTATTCACAGCTTCACTAATGATACTCTACCCACATTATTTATAAATATATTGAACACTATAAATATCATAGAAGAGTAGGGTGGGATTTATTCCCTCTAATTTTACAATGACAAATATTGTCCTGGTTTTATGTTAACTTTTTAAATCTACTCACAGCAATTATACAAGAAGTTATTCTTCCCAGTTTAACATTTAATTAAATTTAAAAGTTATAATTCATAGATTAAGAAAGAGAAATTCACAGATGTATATGAGAGAAGTATGAGATTAACCTTTACAGTCAATGAAGACCAAATCCTACAGTCTGAAAATACTCTTCACTTTATCCTAAACTAAACATTTATATATGGTTCCAAAATATTGGGATCATTTATATTTGCAATATCATTGTGTCCTTCAAAAAAATTTGAGAAATTTGAGGTAAAATAAAAGTTCTTTTTAAATGACCCCTCTTGAATCTTCATTATTGTAAAGTATTTTTTATCAGATTTATTAATCTTTCAGCTTCTTTTATTCTTTATTATGCTTTGTACTAATTTCCCTGATATAGAAGACTGGTCTATATTTTTCCAGTCCTGGAAAAAGAAATATTATATTTAACACATTTTGTTCTGCAGAAATTAATTTGATTAAGTGATAAGTTATGACATTAGTAATTTGACTTCTTTTTTAGTCTTCTGGGCAGTGGATGAATACTTGAAAATTTCTTATGGTTCATCATACCATTTTGATCTAAAATATCTTCTAATGATGTTAGTCTGCAACAATTTCTTTAATTTTTCTCATTAAAAGAAAATTTCCAGGACAAACCTCCCATAGCCACTATGCAGTGGACACCAATGAAAATAATACTTTTATTTTTCCTATTCTTATCTTTCTCATCTCTTTTGAACATTCCTATTCCAGTTTTCTCATCTGACTTTACAGAATTTTTGGCAGTCTTCCTGTTTAATACTTTTAATGTACTTAGCAAGCTGTTTTTCAAAATATTTCTTGGTCTGCTTTTTTTTTTTTTTAATCATTTTATATCGACATCTGTATGAGCCAGCAGAGAGCCCAGGAGTACAATTGCATCCTTGCTTGTATCAGAACTAGTGTGACCAGCAGAACTAGAGCAGTGATTGTCCCCCCTGCACTCAGCACAGGTGAGGTCACAACCCCAGTACTATGTCCAGTTCTGGCCTTTCACTACAACAGGGACATGGAGGTGCTGGAGTGAGTCCAGAGAAAGGCAACAGAGCTGTTAGAGGGGCTGTAGCACAAATCCTGCCAAAAGCAGCTGAGGTTGCTTAGCCTGCAGAAGAGGATGTTCAGGGGAGACATTATCACTCACTACCACTACCTGAAAGGAGGCTGTAACATAATGAAGATGGTCTTTGAAAGGGAATTTTTTATGACCATAAACAATAAGACAAAACAAGCAGGAGTTTGTCAGAGTTATGAAAACGTGCTCTGATTTGTGATCTGCCTGAGATTTCCATTTTTCATTTCTCATCTCTCTAACAAGAAAAACCAAGTAAAAAAGGAAGCTTCTCTCCAAGACCAGAGGGAGATACAGGACTGCATTTTCAGATCCATAAGTCATCCTATATTAAAGGAATTCCCATGGTTGGTCCACACGAGGGCTAAGAACTGGCTTTGGGTACAGTGAAGGGCAAACAGATAAGGAACATCACACATCATTAAGGAGTGTTGGTTAGGTTAATGGCAGCCTTTGCAGATGAAAAAGTAAATTGAAGACACACCATGCCAGCATAACCTGACAGGAGAAATCAGGCAGTAAAAATAAGGGACTAAAACAATGAGGAGAAAACACTCCAGGAAACGTAACTGTGTTTATTATAGATTGAATCTGACGATTCACTGTCAGATGAACTCTTCAGCAAGGCTACATCAGAAGCTTAACAATTTAAAAATATAGACAGTACCTCAAAAACCCAGGAATCTTGCCCATCCTACCATTCCTGTGAAAATTTTCAAAGCAAATAGGTTTAGGTATACCCAGGTTCTAATAGTCATAAAATAATTTTAAGTTTTTTATATTCAAGTGCAATCAGTGAGTCTAGTTTGTTTGGGTTTTTTCTTTAAAAAGGAAGAGTCACCTGCTGGTGTGTATGAACATGCTTCTGGAAAGGAGGTAAAGGCCCAAAGCTCAGTGAATGAATCGTGTTATTGCAGTTATTCTGTAGTTCTGTGTGTTGTATATTACAAGTGTCATGTGTACTTCCTTGTAAGGAAAAAAAAGTGAATATTTTCTTCTCTTTTCCATGATAAACACTGGTTTAGAAGTGTCATTTGTGCTGTTCAAAAAGGCTACAGACAGGAATTCAACATACTTTTTACAAACCAGGATGTAATTTTTGCAGAAGCGGAAGATATTTCTTAAATAACGTATTGGCTAATTATAAATTTATATTTCAATGAGAAAAAACATAAACAAAAAATTGTGTAACACATCTAAGTTCTGAAAAAGCAGACAAATGAAAACTGGAGCTTTGTTCTTTAATTCAATGTAACTTCCTAATTAAATCTTTTCTTCAGTAATGTGCTATATGCAATCCTCCTTGCAATATCAATTCTGAATGCTATGCTAAAAAGAAAGGAGGCAAAATAATGCAGCTTACTGGTAATGAACTAGCCCTACAAAGAATTTAATTAATTTTTTTTTTAATAAATAGCAGTTCAAAACAAAATACAAAATAATAGTTCAAAACAAAATACAGTCAAAGGATTTGGGTTCTTTTTATTAGCAATTTAATACTTCTCTTTTTTCCCCAAGAAACAGTGATCACACCTGTGGAATCCAGTTTCATGTATAAAACAGTACATTAAGTGTAGGGTCTCATATTTTCTTGGCCAGCTGTGGTGAGACATCAATCCTGCCTCTGTTGTCCCTGCAATATCTATTCTCAAAACAACTGTCAGGGATCATGACTTTCCCACAGAAACTCAGTTTTAGCAAAGCAAAAGGTGTCTCCAGTCTGTGAAATAAAGGCAAAATTCAACTCATTGCAATTAACAAACACTACATGCAACTTCTACATATTCCTCTGTCTGAATAGGCCAATTAAATGTCAGGATTAAATTCAAATATACCTACAGAGTCATGAACTTCTCATATCATGTTACTGCTATGTGAAAGTGAATGCAGTTCTAACAGTTTCTATGTGGTTGTTTCCTAGATTTCTCCAGAATATCTTAAACATTTCTTTGGAAAACACCCAAGGCTTAATTCTGGGTTGCTTTATTTGTGGACTTTGTAATAGCAAACTAGTAAATCAAACAAGATAGCAAGCAGATAATAATTATAGATAGACAATTGGTAATATAGGTCAGATAATAAATGAAAGCAGGAATATTTAGTCTCAAACAGGTGTCAGTTAAAATCAGAGCTCTTCTCTGCTGACACAGATCCTTCATCCTATGTATCCAAATTCATCTGGTACAAAAAACAATGAGTTGATTTTTGCAAACTCTCTCAGAAAAGCAGAATATTTACCTAAAAATCATTCTGGCAATCGCTATAGAGTATACACTGTGAAGAGAGGAGCCAATAGTTCTTTGGTGGTTTTCAGAACATATTTTATATCTTTTATTATAAAGTATTCTGGAAATTATTCAGACACCATGACTCCTTTCACCTATTTCACCCACATGAAAATGGTACCCTTTTTTCTTTCTTTTTTTTTTTTATTCCCCTTTTCTATTACCTTTTGTATCTTTCATTTGCAGAGCATTTTACATAACATATTTTTGTCAGTTTTGATAGCTGAGCTGACAAGAACAAATCTTATGCTTGGTATTTTGTGTCCAGTACCTCAGTGAATCTCTTCTATTGGGTGGTAGATTCTGCTCCCGAGTGACAAGGAGCCTTACATTATTTCTCCTTTGTTATTACACTGCATACTAATTCACTCTTATGTTCATTCCAAGGTAGTTTCTTGGCAAAATCTCTCATCATAAATTTCTTGTCAGAAACAATAGGCTGGCCTACAGCTTTTGGTAAATGACAGAAAATTATACTCTGTATCACAATAAATTGAAAATGTATTTGTAAACAATCAGATTTTCTTGTGTGGCATGTTACTGGATAAAACAACACCATTTTTCTATCTGAAACATGATGCTGGATCAGTCTTTCACAGGAGCAAAGAATCTATTCTATAACCTGCTTTGATTATGAAAGGTTTTTCCACATTCTTATCACTTCAACCATGCAATGAAGGTGAGAACATGTGAATTTCAATAATCTAGACTGCAAAATGCTAATGATAAACTTTTTGCATGAATTCAGGCATATCAAGTTTAATAAAAGTTTCATTAGTGTTAAACAAAGTGATCACATCTAGGGAAATGGTTATGCAACAAAACTAATTATGTGCACTCAAAACACCAAAGCAGGTTCTGAATCACACTTGAAAGGAATTAAATCAAGTAAATAGTCTAACAAAGACAAAACAAAAGTACTAGCAGAATACCTTTCCTTTCCTGGAATTTATAAAAGGCTTGACTTCATTGGTCTTATCAGCCTTCAAACCTGGACTCTCACAATAGATTTTTATTTAAGGGCTGTTTGGGGCATTGGATAAATGTCAGGTGGATTTTTGTTTCGACTTTTTTTGATTGGTTGGTTGATTTGGTGTTTTCTCCACAATATCTTTTTTGTGTAGATTTTGAAGGAGCTGGAAATAAGAACAAAACATATATAAATAAGTTAAGTATCTGCCTGAGTATGGTATTTTATTTTGTGGATGTCAGCAAACTCTTTAGGATATAAATTCTTCAGTTTGATGATGCTATCCATTCTATATTTTGTGTCAGTGTATTATCTACCTTCAAACCAGACATGAATTCATCAATACTATTCATGAGAGGCATGCTTTTTTCCTATAGAAGCTAAATGTTACTTTGGCATATATTTTACAATATTTGTGTATTTACATATTTTTATTTACAGCATTGCTTAAATTTTTCCAGCACTAATCTTTGTAAAGACCAGAGCTACATACTACCTGCTGCTCTGCTACTAGCTTCTTGTTGTTTTTTCTTATACACAAGGTGAATTACTCTGTGAGTTATGCAGTGTAGCAGACAAAGGTGAAAGAACTACCCTACTCATTGTATCAACCTGAAATGCATTATGAATTCTAGATTAAGAATTTTGAGTTCTCCACTCATGTGAATTGTTGACCAGCTCCTTTCAAACAGTAAAATGAACCTCTTGAAACTCAAAGCACCAAAGAACATATGCTGGCAGAGTATAGTATTGTTTATAAGATCACTAAATTTTCTTCTTTTGTAAAGTCTGGTTAAGTGATCCAGATTTTGTATTCTTGAAGTGTTTTAAATTTGCTGAAGAATAACATTTTCTACCTTTTCCTTTTCTTTTTAATGAAATGAATATAAAAACAGTATATTTTCCCATGCCACTGACACATGTTTAACTAATGCTGGGCCTTAGCAAAAGTAGACTCTAGTGGGAGCCTTGATTGCACTTAGACTGCCTATCCACATCTCTTGAATACCAAATTGAATACCAGTGCTTTCTAATTAGAATGATTTTTATTAATACTCTCTACATTTTAAGCATTGTAATGTATGCCTTTATTCTCCAAATCATCAGTGTTATTAGCATTTCCATTTATGCTGAAATTATATTTTTTATAACAGGTAAGAAAAAATATTGTAGAAATTCTTTACCCAATGTTCTTTATTAATGGGCATAATTTCTAATTTTTTTTTGTAAAAAAAATATGTGTAAAGAGCTTTTCCTGTTGGCTTGACCAGCAGGTGTATGATTCTTATGCCAGTGATCAAATGGAAGTTGGATCTCATGAAAACAGGATAAGACCAAACCAGAAACACATCAGGAAAACAAGACATAGAATTTGATCTCTCTGTAAAGGCTCACTTATCTACGAACTCACTTATCTATGAACATTTTTAGTCCGTAAGGATTAACTCTTTAGGATTTACATAAATAAATCTAAATAATAAATACAGATGCTTGATCTATATATTCCATATGGACACCCGAGACATCTATGTGTATGCTAATTCTCTGGTCACCTTTTATATTTAGTAAAGAGAACCAGAAACCTCTAGAGAGTGAGCAACCTCATCTTATAATGGATGTTGTCCAAAATGCTTATTATTTCATGACTAAAAATTAAATTCAGAATGTGTCGCTTCAAAACTGGAGTTACGTATGGAAATATAAGATTAAATGGGATTAATTCATTCAAAGTTAGCAGAAAAGATGTTCAGAGTTGGGTTTTTTTTGTGTGCATGTTGCAAGTATCCTCTCTGAATGCTTTGGGAAAAAAAACTCTCCACTGACAGTCAAATCTTTTTCTTCATCCCAATATAGACTCACAAATGTATACTCAGGAGAAATTTATAGCGGTTAAATTTTAATGAACTAATTATCCTTACAATTCTTCTGTCTTTGGAAATGTAGTTTCTAGACCATTACTTGACAGATAATTACACAGTACCACTTTTCTTGCATTCTGAGATATAACTCAACAAGCTTCCTTAAAGAAATCACCAAAACTACTTTGAAGAGTTTTGTTATTACAGCAATTTTCTTGCAAAAATATAAATTCCAATACCTTCTTTTTACAGGACACATAGCTTAAAAATAGTTCTGCTATTTTAAATTTCATTTTTCAGTTCAAAATAACTTTTCACTTTTAAACATATGTTATAGTAGCCATCACAAAAGATTATAACAGAAATGGATCCTAGTGAATCCACTGGATGCACAGATTAACAAGAAAAGTTCACATTGCAGTTTTAGGACATTTTTCCCATTTCTTGCTTCTCAATACATATCCATATTTTGGCATTAACCGATTTCTTTAATTTGGAATAAAATGTTATATTTTTATCTTAGTTAGTCTCAGCTAATTCAAAGTGGCATTTTATGCAAAAGCTTGGTATTTTAAAGTGAATTTACCATTCAGTATGCAAATTCTTTCCCTACTACATCAATCATGAGGAACATTTGATGGTTCTATGTAAACAAAGAAGTAAACTATCACTTATCAAAGGCTTTGCCTTAGATAAGTACTGCTGGAGTAACATGGAAAAAGAATACTGTATCCACATAAAAAATTTTATACACATTCTAACTACATGGTTCTTCCATAAATATGGGGCGATTCTAGGCTGGAGCACTTAATAGTCTTCCTTTGTAAAAAAACTTTTTAAAAAAGAAAACGGAAGTCCTAATGCCTAAAATAGAAATCCGAAATGTTGAGATCATGTTCCTTACCTATCTAAGAGAGTTTTAAAATTCTAAATTTGATTTCTGAACCTGGGTGATACATTTAAAAGTATTTTTACATTAAATATCCAATACATGACATATAAACTAAAGTCATTAGATTGTCTGCAAGGGCATCTAAAATTCAGTTCAAAATAATTTCACCTAGGGAAATTTCAAAACTCAGCAGCAGCAACTACCACACTTCCCATCCAGTTACTCTGTGTTCACTGACTGTCTTCATTTGCTCAGGAATTAATACATTTACTTTAAATATTTTATTAAAAGCCCAGTAAATGTTTTACATTTTTAATACTGAAGATATTGTGTATTTGGTTTCTCAGGAAATCAAATCTTTAGAGAGAAGAGTCTATACAGGAGGAAGATACAGACAGATGAATACACAAAGTGCAGCCTGCAGATTTTGCTCCAGTTGAACCTTTCTTCCAGTCAGATGGCTGAGTAGGATCTTGTTTTTTCTCAGTTTTGTTGTGCACTCTTGTGCCACTGACCAGTGGAGCACAGAGAAACCACATTGCATTTGCCTACACAGAATGTGTTTTCTACGTGTGCTCTCCTTGAAAACTGGTATCGGCTGGCAGCTGGTGCTGGCTTTCTTTGCAAGGAGAGCACACAAAGCTGATAACTCTGTGCAACCTAAAAGAAATATTTACTGAAAATATTCCTTCCATTTTCCAACTGCTGATCTTCCAAAATGCTAAAGGAATCATATATCTTTTTATATTACAATATTTTCACTTTTACTTCAGGCCTGAAATAATTAAGGCATAAGCAAATGAACAAATATCATTCATGAATTCATAATTATTTATAATTTTTTAGAAGCATGACAATAGTAAAATATCTTTCACAATTTTCTGAACTTTAGGAGAGGGTTAAGACAAATTCTTCATTGTAATGACTATTTTTTCTCATTTTAATTGTTCTGTAAGGACTTACTTGATAGTAACTTGCTCTCATTCCTTTCTCCTTGATTGTCTGTAAAATGAAGATTGATTACTGTAGATCAAGCATTTTTTTTTAAAGGAATTATATAGTAAGAATTAATATGACAAAAAAATCTGTACTTAAACAAAAAATTCTGTATTACATACTGATACCGTCTTGAAGAAGATAAGCTAATATTTCTGATGGAATTATTGTCATATTTCCTATAAAAATTTTGTTAAAATGTGACATATTGATTCCAATAGATGAAATGTGACGCCAAACACTGAAAAAAGCAAATATATGTATAGAAGGGAGTTTTTATCATGTTTTTTTTCCTACAGTTTGTTCATATATTAACAATGTATTTGTTCATTCTCTCTTAATTCTTTTGCTGAACTACCTTCTCGGTTTCTATCAGTTTCTTTTAATCATTTGTAATAATTTGTAATTTGTTACATTTCTTGTAATAATTTGTAGGAAATTGAAGTAACTACTTCAACACTCATTGAAAAGGAAAATTGTCTGAAAGTTTTGAAACCATGGACTTAGAAGAAACTAAATTTCTTATAAGCATGGGGCAAGAAAAACTCTATGCAATGAAAATTTTGATGTGAAATAATGTAGCCACTCTCTCACTGACCTCTCTATATTCATTATATCAGATAAAGAAACTATTGTTCTTTTATCTGGGACAATAAAGAAACCGCCCTAAAGTCTATAAAATGATCGCCACTGTAAATGTTTACATTTTCATGAGGACAAGGTAAATGAAAAGAAGCTTCTTTTCAGAGAGGCAAGAAAACAGTGTATTCAACTACCTCACAGAGAAATCATAGGACAATTTTGCAGGCAACTCCAAAGCTGCTACACTGTTTCCTTGGGGATATGCCAAGAAACCAAATGCTAAAAGCTGGAAAGGATTTGTGCAGCTTAACATATGGCCTTTATCACAGCCAATAAAGGCTTCTGCGTGATCTCAGGTGCTTCCCCTTCTTAAAAAAACAAAAGAGGAATTGAATGGAATCATGACAAACATAGACTGGTTTATTTAATTATTACTTAAGGCTATTGAAAAAGAACTCTGAAGGTGACCTCTAACCACTCAGTGGAAATGATCTGCAAGATCTGCACTCAAATATTTTTCATTCACTTTAGCAAAAGCGAAACTATTTCTGCTTATATGCAAAGCTCAATGACTACTGCAATATTGTAATTTATCAACTAAATATCATATAGTCGCTAACTCCAAGACCAAAATTATCAGCCTTTTTTTTTTGTTACAGATAGTTTACTAATCCCTTTTGTTCTAAAAGCTGTGTGACATATCTTGTATTTAAAGGAGATTATTAATTAATTCTTCATAAGAGTTCTTCAAATTGTTTTCTTAATTCTGTAGTTCAGTATTATATTTCCATTTTAGATACCAACTGTCCCTTTTCAGCTACACACTGAAAAGATGAAGAACTTCCAAAAACATCTTCTCAAATATGTTCCATTTTTCAGCTCTTAGTCATTACTTTAATAGCAAATCTAGATTTTTAATTGAAGAACTCAGAGAAAATATAATGGGCATGTTTAGAAATACATAAAAATTAATGTAAAATGCTTCTGCTGCTGAAATTTCTTTACAAGAACTTAGATGGGCAGAAATTGAGAACAAACTACTGTTTGTTCCTGTTTATTCTCACAATCCTTCATGTTTCCCACAAACTTATTTATTCTGATTAGTTCAGAAAATACTGTGCATCAAGCAGCAAGGGAAAAACAGCAAGGTAGATTTACTGCATCATTTTACTTTCTGTCCTCTGCTTCTTGTTTCTTCTTTGGCTGTGCTTTCTCAAGGGGACAAAATTACTACCAAAAGAATAAAAGGAAGTTGTTATGTTTCTTATTCAGCATTACTGGAAACAGATGTCTGTAGTTGTCTGGATGCACTTTTGGTAGTTTTAAAAGTACTTGAAACTTTTTATTTTTTCCCATCATCATCAGTAAATTCACACTTTGCTGGGCCATGGCTTTTGCTTAACATTCAAGAATGATGAACTGTACACCTTTACCTACCTATGTCAATGGGTTTTAAACTAACCTATTATGTTAGCCATGGCAATACAGGCTTTTAAAAGTCATTATTCTAGATTATCTGTTCATAACGAAAACTGTGATATTTAGTTCATTTAAATTTTGGATGTAAACACTTTCTTCTCAGAGGACTTTGAAGATGCTGTGTTAAACATGTAGTACCCTTGGGTGATGAAGTATTTTGCTGCAGTATATGACCCTTATGTGAAAGAATACTAAAGAGATCTTAAACTTTATTTTGACAAGGAAAAAAAAAAAAAAAGAATGAAACATACAATGAAAAGAGATTTATCTTCACACAAACAAACAAACAATACATATACACTACAAAAAAGATATTTTTCTATATTGTGTTTAAAATGTCCTGAAAAAAATACAGCCAAATTACTAGCAGCTACAGTGCATGAGAACAGCTTTAAATCAAATTCTCTACTGTATATCAATTTATATTTACTAGTAACTTCTAACTCACTGTGGATTTTATAGACACTTTTATGATATATTTGCACTGCAACAACAAAATTGTGCTGTTCCTCTACACAATATCTAAGGAAGAAATGAAAGTGATTAATTGGCCCTGTGGCAGAAGACATCACTAATTTATATCTTAGATACCCCATGTGAATCTAATGTATTTTATTTTTCCTGTGGTTGTATTAATCAGTGGAATAGAGCAAGAATCAGGATAAAATGATAAAAAGAGAGCTCAATTTAATGTTTAAATATTTTGCTTTAACTCTGTTATAATGAATGTTCATTATATGTTAAATATTTTATAAATGCTAAAATTGTGAAGAAATTAATTTAAACGTCTTATGTTATGAATCCATATTTTATGCTTGTAGAAAAATGCTCTGCCTGTAATGCAGTAAAACAACTCAAACAATGCCCTATTTGTAAAACTCTCAGGGGTGACCTAAGGTGTGATATAATGCTGCTTTTGGTGTTGATTTATGCTAAAATCACGCTGACTCATCAGCCCCAAAGTTAATAATTCTGATTGTGAGGTGAAGGTGTGTCAAATATAGTAAAATATCCTTATCTAAAAATGTTAAGCTGACAGCTGATCTGGAGACTTATATGTGACAGTCAATCACTTTATAGTATAAAACTCCAGTTCCACTTTCAAATAGCAGGTTCTTCTAACATATCGCTTCTTGGTGTGTGTGTGTGGAAATTCCTCCCTTGCATGGGGACACCCCTCGAGTTACTCTTCAAGGCTGAGTGAAAAAGAGTTGCCCATGGTCGTTGGTATGAGTGAGTAAGATCAATCTCTTCCTAATTATTGTGGGGTTTTGTTGCTGGATTTAATATAATTGCTTTAATACAGTACACTATACTATAGTAATGGGTTCAGTTTCTATACTGTGTAGTAAAAGATTCTAAGATCCTTTTTGCCTAATCATTTATCATAATAATTTTTTTCATTTTTATATAAATACTAATTTTTATATAAATATATCTGGTTTTCCATCCATAATCACGCAGGACAAATTTGTACAAAGGTGCAGTCACTGGATCCAAGGCTCCTCTCTGAGAAGGAGTTTAGAAAGCAATGGGGTCCTTTCTGCACCTCATGAGCTGACAGGAGGGCTTCTCTAATAAGCTTTGTCTGAAGCTTCCACTCCACCTGTGACAGTGCCTCATTTCAAGTGCAACTGGATTTCAGTTCCTATGCTGTATGATATTCAAACAATTTTTTCTGGTTGTTATAGTGAGAAGCTCATTTAACAGTTACAAAAATTGAATACTTTACCTATATGTGTTCATACCCCAAAGTAAGATGTTCTGAAAAATTTTCACATCTAGTTTTTTTTTCCTTCTTTATACTTCACCTCACCTCAGAGAATATTTCTTGTACTTCAGTGTAGAGTTAATTAGATCTGGTCTTACCTTGAAGCAAGAAAATTACTTGCATGTCTACATGCAGGTTTCAGTTGCAGATATCGAGATTCAAAGCACAAATCTGTTACTTTGATGGCATTCTAATTCTCAGGAATGATGACATTAAGTCATAATTGTCAAATCTTGCAAAAATGTTGTGTATTCCATGACTGTGTTTGATACATAGCAAAGATCATGAGGAAAACAAAAGTACTTATTTGATACCTTCTGAGGATGTAGCAGTATGACAATAACCTTTTCTGCCTGGGACCTACTTCTTCGCTAATGGTGTTGGAAATTATGTACTGGAATTCTATCCCAACAGCTCTACATTGCTATAGGAATTTGCCATACAAAAGCATTTCTCAGAAAAACAGTGGATCTAACTTCCCAGCTTCACTCTAATCTAACACTGATGCAAACAACTATGATAACCCAAGGATACAACTGGTTTTAAAATCTTATAGCATTTATGAACTATGAATTTGAAAAGATAATTTCAACATTTCTAAATCAGTGACATGCATTGCTTGTTTCTGAGGTGAAGTGCTCTATAAAATTTTGTAAATAGAGCCTTATGGATGCAAACACCTCTGTTCTTTAAACAGTGATATGAATTTAATCCCTGAAATTTCATATTTCATATCTTGTATTTATTTTACATGGAGAAAAATGCCTCTAACTGCATAATAAAGAAATAAAAATATGCTAATAAGGCTGAAACATTAACAAAGTAAAAACAGTAGAGAATTTTGATTGGAAACTCACTTTATCAAAAAGAAGTATGAAACTGTAAATTTATCATTCTGTGGATAGCATATACTGGAAGCCTGATGATGACATCTTGTTGTTGCTAATGCTCTCAGCTCTCAGTATTCTACTAAAAATGAATTGATTAACTAGGATGTGAACAGAAACACTTCAGCAGATAATTTTATTAGATGACTCATTAGGAAAAGGTTTATTTCTTCTCTTGAAAACAATAATTAATGAGCACTTATTCTATGAAACATTGCAGAATGGCACAATCCATTTACAGAATCATGATCATGCATTAAACTGATACACAGTCTAATTGAAGAAATTTTAAAGAAATATACAGCATTGTAATATGTGCTTAATAGTACACATTTCAATCTCCCAGAAAGTAAGAAAAATCATATTAAAAGAGGTGCCTGTAAAGAGATAACCCAAAAATAAAAACAACACAAAAGTATATGAAAAGACACCAAAGCTGGGAGTAGTGCTTGAAGATCCAAATGGCTCTGTAGGAGCAGAAGAGACAGCAAACCTTGGTAGTGATGATTGGGAGCAATGGCATAGTTACTTACAGAAAGGCTTCTGCAGCTACCTAGGAATGATAGTTTCTGAAACTCTTGCAAAATGAACACAGTCATTTTATTTATTTATTTAGGCTTATTACCTATTTTTTTCTCAATTTTAAATTTTTGTCATCATGTCAAATGGTGGGTAAGAGTGTTCGACTGAGGGACGTGAGTGTAGCAGCCCTGTGAGAGCACAAGAACAGGAAGGAAGGGAGGAGTGGGGTTCCCTCAGAAATACCTCTGCTATTTTGGGGACAATAAATTGTATAACCTCTTTCATCAAATATTGAACAGGCTCCCTTTTAAAAAATAGCCTTTTTTCTGGACACTATTATTCTTATTATAATTTTGTCTGAGACTAAATTTGGCATTGTTTTGTTGTGGGTTTTTTTCTGGTTCTTTTCATAAAAGCAAAACTTTCCTGAAACAAAGGAAGAAAAAGAAAATTCTGTGAATTATTTTGTTGCCTTTTGATTAATTAGAGTCAAAAAACATTTAGACGACAGACGTGAAACACTAGCCATCCCTAAAGTCTAACTATACATATTTGGATACATTAATCTCTGAATAGTTAAAACTTAAATAACTTAAAAAGTAAAACTGCACTTCAAAATAAAATATTATCGCTACAAAAAAAGAAAAAATCCTTTACTACAAAAATCATTGAAGTGTAATATTTCTTAATAGAATTTGTAGTAGCACTATTTTTTAAGAGGTTTCTATACTTTATTAAATAGAGATGGGTTCTTGGGACTGATCCCTTACTGTGCTGTGTTGACATTTACCTCGCTAAAATGTGCTATGTCTCTTACACAAGAAAGAAGTAGCAAAGATCAAAACACTGAAAAAACAAAGCTGCACAGGCTCAGTGTCTGAAGACCACTTTTTTTTTTTTTCCTTGTAATAAACACTTCTACATCATTTACTTATTGTAGAACTTTTATATTTCAAAACCCATATTAATCTTTCAAGTAAAATCTCTGCTTTTGCATGTTCTATGATTTGTTTTATTTTGACATTGGAGTTTGAACAAATGTGCATTAAATATGTATATTGGAAATATCAAGCCCCCTTTTTTTTCTTCAATGTTTAAGGCCAAGCACCATGAATTTTGAATGCATTTAAAGTAAAATTCTGTGCATTTATCAGTTACCTCATATTTAGTGAAAATAATGGAAAAATAGCTCAATCCAGTTGCTAATAATAGGATTTTGGAGAATATTTTCCAGAACATTTTTTTCTTTAGGCATTATTTTGTATTATGCCCATAAAAGTAAAAATTCCCCTTAAAAGTTTAAAATTAGGAGAAAAATACATTTTCACAATGTGAAGACTCATCATAAGAGACATATGGCAATGCTGAAGGAAAGAATACATTTATTGCATATGTGCAACTGTTTAGTGTTGCCTCCTCTAAAATAATCCTTGAACTTTTTCTTTTTTTTCAAATATGCTTTGGCAAACTACTAAAGAATGACATAAGTTCCCAAATTACTGAAATCATTTTCTTAACACCAATTACTGCTTAGATACAAAAATGCATCTTGGACCTACAAAACAATTATTTGGTGATTAGTTAACAGAATAAAAGGAAATGTGCTTTCCTTACTTCATTTAAAGCAAGATGAGAGTTTTGATTCCAGAGTTGATGAGATGGGCTAAGAAATACAGATTGGCTGCAGAGCAGATAAGTTATCCCCATCTCCTTGAAGTCAAGGATTTTGTATTAGTAGGAAGGTACCCTTACAAAAATGCTATTATTCTATGTTGAAAGTGATACGAGCATCTTAGGATAATATAACAAAACAGCCTTGTGTGTCATTCTGTGATACAGTTTTTTGTTGAGGCTGTGCAGTGGGTTAATCACAAACAATGGAAATAGAGTGTAGATACCTCAGAAATCTTGCTCTTATTCTGATGTTTGGAATTCTAACCTTATCTTTCCTTAGGAGTATGAAAAATTGCTTGAGCAGAGTATAAAACTATTTTAGACCTTATAATTATGGAGTTGGGATAGTTAAGTCATTTCAATTTGTTCTATGAGCAGAATTAAAGCAAGACTGGAGGAAAATTCGTAGTAAATAGTCAATGAGCCAAAGAAGAAAACTAGTGGTCAGAACTAATAAACTAACAATCTCATCATTATTTATTTTCATGTTTCCCATTTACACCAGTATGCACTTAGAGACAGGAAAAAAGAAATAGAACAGGTTATAAAAAAACCAGACTTTAAAAATAGTATTTAAAAATAATTTGTTTATTGTCGAGGTAGTAGATGTAATGACACAAGAGGATGGATGACAAAGGTCCCTATTAAAGCAGTTAGAAAAAGTTTATGTACATGATTCTTCCTAACAATGTTTGCATTTAGACTTTTATTCATATTGTCTAACATCAATTTCCTAACATTTAGGCACTTTAATTTAGTCTCTTGCACTCCTCCATGATTAATGAAGAGAGGTAAGTATCTCCAGAGGGTGATTCATTCCATCTGTCTTTGACATTTTTCTGGCTTTTCTCTGACCATGAAGGAAAGCTCAATTGAAAATCATTGTTCGGCTTTTATGTTGGACTAATTGCTGAGCTTTTTCCTTAGATATCTGATTTCCTAAAGGACAAATTATTTGAATGAATTGCAGAGAGCAAATACTCTAAACCAATATTTTTGTAATTTCTGTAATTTTTAAAATTTTTTTAATTTTAAATTTTTTAAATTTTTTTTAATTTTTGTAACTTCTGCTGGTTTTCAACTGATTTTGAAGTATGTTTTAAGACATTGGCTTGACATTTACCTCGCTAAATAATAAATAGCAAAACTATTTCTTTTCACTTTTAACTGCAAGGGTGAAAAAGATGAAGATTCACAGTTGCTCTGAACAATGTCATAAGACTGAATAAGAGTTTTGAGACGGGTGGTAACTTATATCAAGACTAGAGAGAGAGGTAATGGAAGATGATAATTTCTCTTCTTCCACAGACTTTATGGGATAGTTTGCTTTGCACCCAAACTCTTTGACTTAGATAGATTGTCTCTTTCAGGCCTTATCTGGATTTTGGAAGAGCTATAAATTTTAAAGTGCTTTTCTGAGTGATGGGATATTGATGGATATAGCATTTATGGATGGATTTCTGAATTTGAGAGAGCTCTTTATTATAGCAGCCTGCTTAGGTAAAAAGATTATGTTTTGTATTTATGTTTGATTTGAGTACAATTTTAATATTATGAAAGTCCTCCTTCTGACTGGTACACTTAAAATAATGTAAAAATTTAATACCAAGAATAAAATTAGAAAATCCTTCCTCTTTCATAGGCTTTTTTTTTAATTAAATGAGGATTGAATTATACACTAATTGGATTGTTTTGGTCTTATTTTATACTGAACATTTGTTATGCTTAGCATACAGATGCAGGCATCTGAACAGTTGCATATTATTCAAAATATAACAGTACTGTATTTGTAGACATAGGTAGAAAAAAAAAGAAATCACTGACAGGAGGGAGTACCCTCCATGGAGAAATGAAAAACATTTTGGAGCAGTAGCAACTGTTAAAATGGCATCACTTATCCACATGCAACATTTACTCAGAGTTCCCACAGAAAAGTACCTTCCTTTCTTTCTTCATGATTAAAGAAAAAATACAATAGGACATAAATTTCAATTCTTTTGAAAGTTGCATCTGTATATTTTAATTGTGTTGTAGTACACCAAAATAAGCACTAGCTTCAAGATAGGGTATCATCCATTTAAAATAATATCTGATTCTTCTTCTATTTTATGATACTCTAGATGGCAGATTTTATCTCAACAAATATGTATTCATCTGTGTATCAGAGATAAAAGATGAAAGAAATAGTCAATATAGGTAAATTGCAGGCAAATTTCCCATTAGGCTAAGCTACATCCTACAAAACAAGAAAATGTCCATATTTTGTTCTTTATGTCAAGGTTTGTGTTAGCTTTATAACTTAGGACTTTGAAAAGACTAGAGAACAGATTTTATTTTTTCTAGAACTACATGATATATCAAGTAGCTTTTTCAACAAACTTTCTCAGAGATGTTCTAATGTCAAGTGAACTACAACAACTTACAGTGAACCTCTGACACTCTGGAAAAACCATAAATATTGAAAGACACTCTTACATTTACACATTCTCACATTTAAGGAGATATGTAAACTCCAAGATTATTAACCTGAATAAGGAATTAGTCAGCAATTCTGTTGTTTATGTAAGAGCATATGCCTTTAATGTGATTTAAGGATTTTTTTAGGCAGGATCTTTACATTTTGAGATATAACTGGTAGCTAATGTGACATTCCATAGTCATATTAGCTGAGAAAAGTAAAAGAGGAAGAATCTCTTACAAGTCCAAAAGAGTAAAATATTCAGATGTCCTAAGAGAGTTACAAATCTAATTTACATTTTTAGAAATACTTGAAAAATTGTGGGCTCAGATGTGTAATTAAGCCATGGTAAACTGACAAATAAGCACATGTCATAAGAGCCTGGGTAATGTTTTCCTTTGTGGCTTTCATTAACACACTCGCTTTGGGTCTTCAGCAGGCTGAGATTTTCACTGCACCAGAAGAAAAGTTAATACACTGGGATTTCTGAGTCCTAAGTCATATTGCATGCCTCTCCCCACCATTTATGTCATATTTGGAGATATGATCCAGGCTCCTAACTTTGTTAGTAACACTTGAAAATATTGCTGTTTTGTTTGTTGTGGGTTATTTGTTGTTGGTTGGGTTTTTTTTTACTATGTGCTACAACCCTGCTTCATATACTCTCTACCCTGAGAGTAGACCCATAAAACCTACACTGGGGTAAAATGAGATCCAAAGGATGCTGTTATTATCCCTTTCACATTTTCTCTTCCTTAGTTTGTTCTTTTCCATTATTCTCAAATGTACGACTTATAAATATTTTCCTTGGTGTGCACACATAAGGGCACACACAAACCACACTACAGGTTTACAAATGGATTAAAATACCTGTTAGCCAGACAAAATAATTAAATACATCCATCTGGGGTACTTTTTCCTTCCTTTTTTCTGCAGCATTACCCTGACAGAAATGATTTAATGCTACAAATTAACATTTACTGTAATGATCAATAGCAATTGTTTTATTTTTTCTTCCTTTAAAAACTTATTTCCATTATAATTTTACAGCTCATCTTTCCTGGCCTTCTGTTTCCAAAAAGAGCTTACAGCTGCTATGCCTAGCCAGCAAGTCATGTTATTGAATGTCTGTGGAGTGCATCAGCACAAAACATAAATTGAAGATTAGGTAAGAAAGCCTCAATTTTCTATTCAGTCCAGTTTTCATCACTTTCAGAAAGTGTTCTAGGTAAATCTGTTTTTATAGCCCAGAGTTTTGTTCAGTTTTGCCATTATTACTCAGAGTATGATGGTCTGTCTACTGAATGTCAGTTCCCTCTTCAAGGACATAGAACATTCAGATTTGTGTTGCAGACCAAACAGAAGTAAATCAATTAAGGAGGAACATAGGGGGAAAATCAGTATAAAAATCGAGCCACTACACTAATTTCCCCTAATTTTCCCCTATTTTACACTCAGAAACTTTGTGGCTACATTTACACAGATTTCTAAATCACTTATTCCAACACTTGGTACTGCAGAATTACTTTTCTTCTAATTTCCCAAGAAAGAGACTCTCTGTATCAGAGATTATTTTATTTCTTTCACAAGAAATCTGCTACTGCTCTAGTTGAAGATGTTGCCCCAATCCAACAGTACCCTAAGTGAATTCAGAGTAAAGGATATGGTTGAAGAGATTGTTTTATAAGGCCCAGCAGGCACATGAATAATTTAGAATTTATATGGGTGGAATTGCATAACCACCTCCAGTAAATTTTCCCTTTATTCTCCTAAGCCACTAAGATTTTGCTACCACATGCTGTGATTGTATAAGAAGTCTTCCACTTTCCCACTCTCCTAAATATTTCCCATTTTAAGGGGCATGTAATTATATCTGTAGGGAAGAAGACAGGAATACTGGACTTGATTTACTGTGGCTTCTCATTTAATTTAGAATTAAACGGGATTTAGTCAGCAAAACATTAGGCAGAACTGAAATCTTCACTGAAGACTACCTTTTTTGTGTATCTATAGTAACCTAATCTATGGCAAATTGAAAAAGTGGATGTTGTTGAAATTTAGAAAAAAACTTAGAAAATTATTTAGTGTCTTTCTGCTTTTACAGCAACAAGATCTGAAGCCATTTTTCTTCTATGTCATTTATTGAAAAACATAATTTGTCTTTGGCTTTAAAATTTCCTTTTTGAATATTTATTTGCTGCTTTCCTAATCTGGGACCTGGCTGTGGTAGTATCATGAAGCAGAGTGGAATAATCCAGACAAGTGAATTCTAATACCCTGCCCTGTGGGTTTCTGCAGTGAGGCACAGTAATGAGGGTGGATCACACTGTACTGGCTCCCTGAAATAATTGGCATTCAGCACTCATAGCATACTTTGATCACAAAGTAACATGAATTTATTTAGTGTTACAAGGTATAAAGACGCTACTGTCCCCACAGTATTTTTAAGGAGAAACTGTTTAGAGACCATGTCTTAACCCAGAGAAACTATTTGAACTATGTTTGCAGTAGCATTCATTAAGTCATTTCAAAATCAAATTAATTATTTGTTTCAGATCGGATTGTAATTGTGCAAAAGCTGTCAGCCTTTGGGGATAGACCAGGCTTATCAGTGTGTTTTTAAGATACTACTTCTACCAGGATATTTGAATGTCCTGGAGACCACAGAAAGGAAATATATTGTCTGGAAGACACTCCATGTTCACATCTCTTTAAGAGCAGTGTGGACAGGCACAGAAGTTCCTATTCCTCATCTACTTGCTGTCTTTCCCTAACTTCCATGTACAATGTGGTGCTCCCTGTCTCCTTTTTCTCCTGGACAATTTGAATCTCATTCTTCTTCAATGTATTTGCTATTAACATCACTCACCATTGTGAGTGATGGAATGGGTAAAGCCCTTTGATTAGTGATGCTTTCAGTGTTAACATTTCCTGACCACATTTTGTTTGCTCTTTTTTTCAATCAACTCTGTTTCATATCTATCCATTTATCTAAGAACAAGGCATCTTGGCAGTGGAGAAGGGGTTCTTTTAAATCATGCCCAAAAATATTGTTACTTTGCTCCTTTCAAGTCATAAAGCTGCTACATTTGTGTTCAAGAAAGTTGCTTAGATGGATCTGGATGGAGGAGGCTGGATTTTTACAGGTGGCAGTGAGCCTGTGGGTATGGCAGCCTGCATTCCTCATGATCTGTTCACCTGTTCTACTGGTGATGTGCCTGAAATTATTTTCCTCTGCATTTTCACTTTATTTAAGAAGGGATTAAAAAGTGTAAGTCTGTATGTTCTGGGGGCTGAGGTGAATGCAGCACACTATTTTGTTCCAATAAACCAAAATGTCTGGAAGATGAAATATAGCCATACCAGCCTTGACACTGTTTTCTTCTAGATGTTCTGTTTCATTTCATCTCTATTATATTCATCTCTTTATTCCCATAAATGTTATATTTATCTGTCCCTGAGAGCAATTCAGACACATTTCTTAATCACTCAGAAGTTCAAAAATATTATTGATCTCATACAAAAACTCTCCTGAGGCACTGCATGAAACAACCTTCTAAAGTAGGAGATATATAATATTCTTCATGGTGGATGGCAGGTGCTTTGTGGACTTGAATCCACACAAAATATTTAGGAGGGGGATGAATACCTTTCAAAGTAAGTCACCTTCCAGAGAAATTATGAGACAACAAATTCTTTAGCAGAGTCATTAAACATTTATTGGCTTTGCCTTGCAGCATCCATGCAAACACTGTTTTTGGTTTCCTTTCCTGTAGCATTTGCACCCAGCCTTGTTTTGTTCAATAGAACAGACTTTGATCAAATTTATACAAATGCAGGTTAACCTATTTTTTCTTTGAATTTAGCTACTCTCTGCATCTGGTGTATTACAAGATGAATATACGAAACAGTTCTTGCTGTTAAAAATTAAAATAAAATGTACTCAAATGTTTTGAAGGTAAATGGCTTTTATAATATTCCTTCAGCTCACCTTTCAGGGAATTTATGCTACTTTTTTTTCTGCAAAAACCCTGCCTTACTGAATAAGAACAGATGGAAATAATAATGTCTGTTCACCTGTCTTAGGGACCTCTTTTAGGAGGTGATAGGTTATCTATAAGAAATGCATAATAATTTTCCGTGTATATAAATCAGCTTAGAAATAAATATCTAATTTTAAAACTCTTAAAGCAGACAACTCCAATGTTAAAAATGCTTTTACAACTTAAAAAAAAGTCTAAATACTTTGCTAAAGGCCTTACAAAGTATGCTCAATGTGTATACTGAATGTGAATTTATACAATGGATTAAAGCATAATTTAAAACACAGATATCCTTCTGATATTTTAATGGCTCTTGTTACAAGATATTTTCCTATATTATAGCACTTGATCTGATTTATTCAGATCAGATAAATTATTATTGTAAGTTCAATTCACTTTTATAAATTGAAAATGCTTGCATGTTTTTAATAAAGTTAAATTAGTAAGGTAAAATTAGAGCTGAACAAATAATTCATAGCTGTTAATTCGTTTGACAGATTTTGCTTTTTTTTTTTTTTTTTTGTTTGAAGATTATCCGTCCACAGCTAATATAAATTGCACATCATCCATGAATAATTACTGAAATACAGATAAGCCTAGAGCAGTTTTTTAAAACCTTTCATATTTAAAATTCATCATGTGTTGGTTAATTTTGATTACACCTTTGAGTTACCTGCTACTGTCTTTGGGACATGCTTTGCAAAAACATTTGTTTGGCTATTGCTAAATCGTAAATCTCATGTTAAGGGATCAAAAGCAGAATTACACTTTGCCTGCTTATGCTACTCCAGTTTCAAATGAGTGGTGACAGTCATGTTGAAGTGAATGCATACAAGACAACATGGAAAAACATTGTTTTAAATCTTCTTCTGATTATTATGAAGTGGTTGTTATTAGCTATCTGCTTTATTTGAAAATTATTTTTTACCCCATGCCAATAACAAGAATTTTTTTTTTAAATGCTCCTATTGAAGCAACCATGAAAGCAATAGACTTTCATAGAATTAAGGTTTTGGGAATTGTTAAAACTGACAATTTTTTCTTCATGAGTTACTTATTTTTCTATACAGTTGCAATCACACCTTTCTAAACAGAATATTTTCTGTAACATCATGACCAAATTTTGCTATTGTTCTTTTTTGTTACAATTTAATAACTTTTAAAGCATTTTAGACCTTATTGTTTTGAGCCTCAGATCAACACCACCAGAGAGATTTGGTTTTCTTTGTGGCAAACCACACCAGTATGACTGATCCCAAAGAATAATAGCCATTGTGTTTTTGCTGGGATAGTTTTCAGCTGGATCTGTTCCCTAATTCACTGGATAGAGAGTTGCAGTACAGAGAGCAGAAAAAGCAGGGGTGGGAAGGAATGACTGTCAGTGAAAGATGAGGCAGACTGCTTCTTTTATTTAACAGCCTGCTTCGCACCAGTCATTCTCTGGGCCTCAGTATCTAGTTAAGAATGTTTCCTTTTCAAGCAAATGGATTTTACTTACAGTACGATTTAAGTCTTGTAAGTCTTGGTATGGACTTCATATGAGAAAACAAAACCATTGTAAATGATCTGAGTACCCAGCCATTGAAAATTAGAGCAGATTAAGTCATCCCATATTTATTAATCAGTTTAGTCTCCTCTAGATGAGAATTAAAAGCTTAGTGACTTGTCTCACATGCCAACTATCACTTTTGAAGCTTATGTTTGTAAAATAATAATACCTTCACTTCCTGCACTTTTTGGCATAGTTGCAAGAGATCAGGCTTTGGAGCCTCTAATAGTGTAGACACAAAGGCTGTGACGCATATTTGCAGCTGTAGTAACTTGCTTATCCAAAGGACTTTGGAGGTGGAAACAAAAATATAAAGGGGCTGGTGTCTCTGTGACTACCAGTGTCCCCAGGGGTCATGTTCAGTGGTTAATGAGGTATTTTGTTGCCAATGGCTCCAGCGAGAATCTAGTCTATAAAAGATGCATTAGCAACAACAATGAATTATAAATTACAATTAATTTTCCACTTTTGTTTGGTTTTATTTTAGAGCAATTTTAAGTTGGTGTCTGTTTACATTTCAAGCTAATTACTGACTAACACATTGCTTTAATTGCAGCATTTTGGAAGCAGCATAATAGTTTAAGTCATTGTTTTGTTTAAAATAACCCTGAAATAATGAAATTTGGTCTCAAAAGAGTAATGCTGAAATTGATGGAGAATTAGAAGAGGTGAGTATCTTGTATGAAACTAGAAATGTTATGCAGGTTGTTATGCAGTGGACCTGGTTACACATTAGAAGACCAATGAATACTTACTCAACTTCCTTATATGTCAAAAAGCAAAGAAGGACTTGGGTAGTGTACTTAAACAATAGATTTTTGGATAGGTAAAATGAAGTTTAATTCAGCATATCGGATGTTAATTATTTTTGGCTACAAAACATAAAACTGATGAAAATGTTTTTTCTATTTACTAACAGGTTCTACCTGAGCTTTTTAAATCTTAAAGTTGATATTTTGATGATATTTCTATTGCTATTTCTTCTCAATTTATATTTTCCTGTATAGTTGTCATAACATTCTTCTGCAGTCTATATAAAACTAGTTACATTTTTTTTAAAAGGAAAAAATTTACACTAGAATATACTGCATCTAAAAAATTTCAAAGGGAAAATTCTGGATTTCTGCTCAAATTGATAAAGAAAGAGCAGAGTTAAGTTACGGGTTGTGTATTCCTTTTGAGGAAATACATAAATGCAGATATAGTGCCCAGACAAGGGCCTTTACTGTCAGTTTCCTATCTCTTTATCTAACCTAATTAACCAGTAACTGTTTCTCCTAAAGAGAACTTGAAAAAAAGGAGTGCAAATTCAATGATAATGGGAAAATTTCACCTGAAGGAGATGAAAGAGTAGGGAGATACACTCCAAATTCCTCTGTTCAAATCAGTTGCCTAGCAACGGAGTAGTATCTTCATTGGAGTGAAAGAACAGAAGTTTTAATTATTTTAAATTGATTTTCTTTCCGGGAGATTATAAGCCCTATTTTAGCAAAAATAAATCTCAGGACCTTCTTCTCACCTTATGAAACTCTTGGGGTTTTAGCTTATCTAGGTACCTTTTGGGAGTCCTAATTGCTGTCAGCGAGTCACAAAGCTTGTTCAAGATAATGGGTTTGTCAAACAGTTTCAGGCTGGATGAGAGGAACATATAAGTCTTCTTATGTATCAAAGATAGCTGGAAGTAATAACATAATCATCCAAGACAAACAGCGAATCAGAGTTAGTTTGAACACAGGCTTTGGACATATGAATTGATTAATTAATTTTAGTTCCAGTTGTCCTAATTTTTTAACATAGTGAGCCTATGACAAACACAAGAAGTTATGTCACACTAGGGTCAATGAGAGCTAAGCATCCTGTTTTTAAAAGCCCATTTCTTAGTAAATGGCCAGAACGAATCTCATCCTTCTCAATGCACTGCCTGTTTAGTTTTATGCAGCTGGCATAGTGTAATCTGTGTAATATTTAATGCTCTAAATATTGCTTCTCTATATATCTATGAGCCTGATTAAGTGTCATACTTAGCTGTTTGCAGACATTAGGCATTTGAACTGCAAAAAGATGCACTTTAGATATCAGATGCTGGGAAAGACCAGAAGTAATTGCAAATGGCAGTGTTTGGAGGTGCAATTTGTTGGGTAAACAGTTCTCTGCCTTGCAGATTGTGAAGCAAAGAAATTATCTTTTATTTCAGTCACAATTGGGAAAAGAGTAATTGGGTTCCTATTCCTGTTGGATATAAACAAACATACGTATGCAGGGAATACATCTTTGGTGTGTAATACAGTCATTCTCCCAGCAGAAACAATCCTTGCTGCCAGCTGTTCAGACCATCTTGGTAATCTATCTATAAAGCTGCCGCCAACTGAGGATTTTTTCCTTGCCTGCTGACTTTTACTATTCACATCTCTTTCCAAACCCCTTAATGGCAAACCTTTAACACTCTACTACGCTTCATTTTCCAAGATTGTTGCTTTCAAGGCCCTACACTGAATAGACCTTATTACACTCACTTAGGTAAGCAAGCATTGCTTATCTTGAATAAAGCTTGAAGAGTCTGGCTGGAAGAGAACAGCGGGTTTGGGGTTTTTTTCTACAGCCAGTTTTACTGTTGTGCATTACGTAGTCTTCTCTGACCCTTTTTCATTAGCATCTAGATCTAATTTCTCATTAGATCTATTTCTCCTGAGAGATAGCTTTGAGTCTTTCTGTAGCCTGAATTAAGGGCAGACACAAGTATTCATTTCACTCACACATTAAGTTCCTATTACACAGGAACACATGATATGTAACCTCAACAGTGACTGACACATTCAATGCTCTGCCATATATGTGTATTTGTGTATTTACTTATTTATCAATAATATCAATATCTTGCTCCTTCATAGTTTTGCTCCCTGGAACATAGCAGAAACTTGCCTATATATAGTTTCAAGCTCCATCAGACAGAAAATTCAATACTCTAATGCAAACATTACACCATAATCTTTTTCTGTTTCCTGATATTGCTATAACTGCTGCAGAAATACAAGTAATTGAGCCAGAGAACTTTATTGATTTGTTGAGGGAACCACAGAATTTTACTTGGTCATGAGATTGCACCCTTTACAAACAGGGTTTAGCATTGCAGTTATTCACTTCCTATTAAAAAGCCTCGCATGGGCTCCAAAATCTGTTCACACATGTGATATCAAACCAGTAATTATATGACATAAATATTTTGGTTGGTTGGTTGTTTTTAAAAATGAATTTTACAACTGAAAATCTCAGGTAGTAAGTTATATTCCTCTTCATTTCCTTGTTTCTGAATGTACTTCCTCTCTTTTCTGGTTTTTAATTTCTTGTCTTTTCTTCTCCACACCATGCCAGAAGTGCTTATATCTGATAGCACAGCATATTGCTTCAATCAAAACAAGTTGGTTTTTTTTCATAATTTTTACCCTTTTAACACAAGAAATAGTAATCACTTTTATGGCCTCCTACAAGAATGTAATTGATTTAATGATGCTAATTGTTAGGTTGTTATATCAGAAAGGTCATTTGGTTTGTGGACTTTTCTCCCTAGTTTCCCTTTAAAGACAATTTCTCACTTACTTTTAGTATTGGGACTACAGAAGCATATTTAATTTTATGCCAGTTAGCTATTTACTGAGTGATAATTGCGGGGAAAAAAAAGAAGAAGTGTGTATAAAAATAATGTCAATTTCTTACTCTTATCCAGGAACCTTTATCAGTTAACTAGTCTCATATTAATACCTTTCTCCTAATATTCAGTAAAAAGTATTGCAAGCATCATGTACATCTTGTGACAGTGACCTCTTTGAAATTTTCAGACAATTATAAGAGTCTGCAGACTGAAGTATCTGCGTATCTTGTTTGGGATATAAAAATGTAAGAGTACCCTATCTACTTTTTATGTTCTCTCGGCATCAGGTGGTCACTGCTGTTGGTTTTCTAGCTGCTTTCTTAGGTTAAGTAGGCTTTAAATCCTGTCAACCTTAGCTGAACTTATTTTTGCACTAGGTGAATATTCAGAGCTATACCTTTGCTATCAGCATGTATTTTCCCTGTACATAAAACCTGCATTTAATTAAAAAAAAAATTAGGGTTCACATATGAGGAACCGAAACAGACCTTTTTTTAAATAGCTTTTTTTAAGTGACTGGAGAAGAGGAAATATCATACTACTTTTTAATAAGTTTAAAAAGGAGGATCCTGTGAACTGCTTATCAGTCATCCTAATCTCAGTGCCCAGTGAGAACATGGAGCAGATCCTCCTGGAAGATATGTCAAAACACATGGAAGAAAGGGAGGTGGTTAGTGGCAGCCAACATGGCTACACCAGAGAAAATGGTGACCTATTAATCTGGTGGCCTTCTACAGTAAAGTGACTACATCAAAGCGAAGAGTCACCTGGACTTCTGTAAGGCCTTTGATATAATCTCCCGCAGCATTCTTGCCACTAAATTGGAGAGCTGTTGGTTTAATGGATGAATTGTTAGGTGAGTAAGGAGATGGCTGGATGGCCACAGGCAAAGAGTTATAGTCAATGACTCAATGTTGAAGCCAAAACATATAAGGAGTGGTGTCTTTCAAGGGTGCTGAACTGATACTACTTATTAGGATACTACTTATTCAGCAGTAGACAGAGGGATTAAGTGCACTCGGCAAGTTTGCTGATGACACCAAGCTGAGTGGCGCAGTTCATTCACTTAAGGGAAAGGATACCAGAGGGATCTTGACATGTTTGAGAAATGAGTCTGTCTGAAATCTCATGGAGTTCAGCAAGGCCAAGTGCAAGATCCTGCACCTAGTCTGGGCCAGTGTCCAATACTAATACAGACTGGAGAATGAATGGATTGGTAGTAAGCCTACAGAGAAAAACTTGGGGATACTGATGGATGAGTCAAAAATGTGCATTTGCAGCCCAGGAAGCCAATTGTTTCATGGGCTGCATCATGAGAAGAGTGACCAGCAGGTCAAGGCAGCTGATTTTATCCCCTATGTTTCATTTGGTGAGTCCCCACATGGAGTACTGTTTTCACTCTGGCTCCTAATGGGCCTATTCTAATGAGTCATAGGAGGGCCACAAAAGTGTTCAGAGAGCTGGAACACTTTTCCAATTAGAAATGCAGAAGAGACGGAGATGCCTGGAGAGGATTCTGGAGTAAGCTTGTTGCAACCTTTCAGCGCTTAGAGCAGTTTTCTAAGTCTGCAGTGGCAGAACAAGGGACAATGGTTTTAAACTAAAAGAGAGTAGATATTGTTTGGACATATGAAAAATTATTACAATGAGCATTAGTGAGATGATGGAATAGGTTGCCCAGAGATGTCGTGGGTGTCCCTTCATTTGAAGTGTTCCAGATCATGTTGGGTGGGGCTTTGAACAGTAACTTCCCGTGTCCCTCTAGCTCAGCAGCAACTTACAATAGGAAAATGGATTTTGATAGTAAAGAGTAACAATTGCCAAAATTCAGTTCTGAAGGTTCAAAGTAAATTGCAAAAGGTAGGTTGACAACAGAGGTTGCAGGTATCAGAATTAGTAAAGGGAATCATAAATCTGGAAGCCATTACCACAAAAAAAAAACATACAGCAATGTAGTATTTTCTGTACTTTTCAACATGGATGCATTTTGCAGGCTTTTTATTTTGTTATTGCTGCTTACTCAGCTATCTTTATACTCCCAGCTATGATACAGTTTTGTTTCTAACCTGCACCCCACGCATGAATCCTACAGGTTATTATTTAGACTAGTGTTTGTATTTTGAGGAGGAGAGACAGAGTACAGTCATTCAAAGTCGAACAAAGACTGGGATACAGCAGAAAACACTGAAAGAAACTGGTTGATTCAACCTAAAGATGTCTTCTACCTTTCAAGAGTTATATCTTAAATCAATCCCCTTCTCACTCTTCAAAGGGTGCAATGAACATTTTTTTTTTTCCACATGATGTCCATAGCCATATTTCCCTAAAGTCATCATGGAAATAGCTACTTTTTAGAGGTTTTAGACTTAATAATGGCTCTGGGTTTGAGTATTTTTGCATCTGATTTTTTTTCAACACTCACATGTTTCTCTGTCTTCTCTCTCCTTTCCTTGCACAGTTTTGAATGTTGGCCATTCAAAGAAAACACTGCGGTCCAGACCAGCCATCATGTTTGAGCTCTGAATGAAAAATCTTATGTAGTTCCATGTAAAATTATCACATATTTTTAAGAATTATGCACATATTATATTATTCAGAAACATTTGATGATGTGAACCCAAGGAGTCTCCTCCCTCAAGTCCACAGTTCCAGAACTGCTCTACTGATCATGTAGGTTAGATGATATCAGGTGACAAGCTATGGTGGGGATAAATAACTGGAAATCCAATGTGATCTCAGTCTACACATTCCAAGCATTTAATCAGGGAGCCTGGAATGAAAAGAGACTCTCAAAGGATGGGAAAGAAACATATTAATTGCTGAAGTTGCAATTCAGAGAAATAGGGGATTTTTTAATATTCTTCTTCATTAGAACTTTAAAGCTGAGCCAAGAGCCATTGTATTCCAGTAAACACAATATCTGGATTAGATAGTTAGCAGATACTTAATTAGAAAGAAGCATTAATTTTGAGCAACTGCGATGAGTCAGCTGCCTGTACATTGCAGCACTTTAAAAGTAATCCAGGTTCTGAATCAATAGCTAACAGTTCAGGAACTTTCTGCATATAGCCATATAAATATAAATAGATATATGTGTGTGTGTGGATTTGTATATATGTATATGTATGTAATCTGAGTTAAATGTTACTTGGAGGAATTTGTACTCTCATAGTCTTGGCCTTCATAGAGGTTCATGAATCACAAATTTGCTTGAGAATTAATCTTGCAATAGTGAGTGAAAAGAAAATAGACAAGCAGGGAAATCTCAGACTAAATGAAACTGGCATTACAAACCATAAACTAGTTCATCTCCATGATAGAAAATAGAAGTAATCTCACATCAGGCTCATATGAATAATTAATTCACCTTTCATTCAAGAACACACTCTGAACTAAAAATATATGTGAAGTGGTATGCTACCTCTACTTAAAACCACTTTTTTTGTTGGCATGATTTAACTACTGAACTGAAGTCTAAACAGAGAGAATGCCTCTACTATTAATCTTTAATAAGCCATGCCAAATAGGAGAGCTGTAATTCAACAGGCTACAGCAAATAATTCCACATAATTTTGGATGTTATATAACCTTAATTTACTGAGAAAACACTGTCAATACAAAAGGCAGACTGTTAGTACTGTATACAAGGATGCTAGTTTAGACAAGTTGCAACTAAAATTTGACTAATGCTGGCAAAGAAACTCACTTCCGTTGCCAAAAGTAATATTTTTTTCTGTGTTGCAGCACTTCAATACAATGAAACAAACCAGTTACATGTAACTTAGGTTCATGATCCCTTTATGACACTATGTATTGCAATGGCCTCAATATAATCAGATCTGCTTTTATAAACATTGTACAAAACCACTCCTTCCATTAATCATAGACACAAGTAATAATTTGTGTTAATTTTCAACTTGCCACAAAGAAACTGTGACCTAAAGTAATCAAAGTGAAAAAAGATCCACCCAAATGCAAGAAATATTAATTTTTATAGATACATTAATAAAATAAACACATAACCATGCTTTCTGTATTGAAAACATATAACAAATATATAACAAATATAACTTTACTTATTTGCTCTTAGTTAGTAGACACCAGAAATGTATGGGTAGAAAAATAATAGAGCACAGTCTATTCAATTATGATCAGATACTTCTTTGCCTATATTATGTTTATATATTTGCCTATATATATTTCTAAAAAAATATCTTAATATATTATAACAAAAAGGAATTATTCATGACAGCTAATGCATGAAGACAGGAAGGAGAGTACTAAAGTGAAGATACTAGGCACAACTGTCATTTTAGTTAATTTGTTCAGTTAAGACATTGCATTGGGCAGAAGGTTTGGATTCAGGAGCCCTATCACTGCTTTCCTCTGTAATTTGGGCAAATCACTTATTTTGTATGCATGTTTGATTTTTCAGGTCTTTTAGCGCAAATCAATTGTTGTTTGACATTTGCATAGCTCATTAATACAGAAGAAAGACATATCTCTTCATCTAGATAGATTCCAAATGTTAATCACAGCAGATTTTAATCTTATTTTGCTGTTTTTTAAACTCTAGCTCATTTCTCTGAAGCATCTGAAGATGAAAAAGGTTTGGTCTAACAATTTCTTTCCCTTCAAACTGATTATTCAATTTGTTCCAGCAAAGTTACTGCCAGGGCCTTCTGTAGGCAGCAATAATTGAAAGTAAACATTGAACACGAACTAAAATAAAAAAAAATAAAAAATGGCACAAAACCAATATACTTACTGCAAACAAATAACTACAGCCTTGAATTTATCTTTGTACACCCTTTACTGTTATTGTATGGTATGTTTTTTTTCATTTCTTCTTCAAATAATAGAACTATTTTTATGCAAAACTGCACTGAAATGTATCCTCCCTGAATTAAAAAAAACATCGTTTTGAGAGCACATTCTATAGGCAGGTTTGAACCCCCAAAATTTGTATTATTTATGTTATGCTGATTCTCTTATGTGATATTACCAAAGATGGAAAATAAGAAAAAAAATCTGCCTATCAGAATCTGAAATCTCTATATAAAAAACCTAAACTTCAGAGCTTTCAAATGTTTTTCTGAGTTCCCTGCCCTTCTCTTCCCATTATTTATATGGAACATTTTGAAGTATATTTAATGCCAGAACATAGAGCTGTAATGCAGCCATACAACGTGAGAGAATGTATGCTTTAATAAACTTAGTGAAAAATATATTGGATAACAAAATAGGTGTGATGATATTAATTTGAAGCATGACTTAAAAATCTGCAGTTCTGTGTGTGTAATAAACCCAGGTTTCCATGACAAAAGGCTGAAGATAAGCTCTAGTAGAATATATTCTTACCTGTAGGAATTCATTGCATGCTCTTGTAAAAAGTCCTTTTCTAGCTCTCTCTGGTAGGCTTCATTAGGTGCTGGAAGGCTGCTATAAGAACTCCCCAGAGACTTCTCTACTTCAGTCTTAGCAACCCAATTCTCTTAGCCTGTCTTCACAGGACAGGTGCTCCTGGGATCATCTTGGTGGTTCTCCTCTTGACTTGTTTCAAAAGGTCCAAATCCTTCCACTCAAGGCCCCAGATTTGGACACAGGATTCAGGGTGGAGTTGCATCAGAGCAGAGCCGAGGGAGAGAATAGCCCTGGGAACTGAAGAATAAAGAAATACCACCTCAGGGATATGCAGAGACGTAAGAAATTCATAAAAAGACATGTCTTCTTCCTCATCTTTACCAATAAGTTGAGGATTTTTCTGTGATTGATGTGTAGCAGATTGTGAATATTTCGCATCATATGTAGCTTGATAGAAAAAGAAAGAACCAAACACACCCTAAGTGAACCCAAAACCCTGTCCCAGGAATGAGCACCACAAGGCTACAAAGGACTGTGCTGACCTGCCAGACTTTACTCCTGGAATGCTGTGCTGTCCCCTGTGAGACAGGGAAGCTGTACAAGGAACCACTATGGTAACTGGTGCAAACTTCTTTTTAGGCAGAATGAATGAAAATAAAAAAAAATCGCTAAATCAAGGAAACTGCCATCTGTTTGTCTTGAAGGTTTTCTCTACTCCTGATCAGAGTTTTTAGTGGGAAAACAAGTCCTTGTACATCATCTAAGCTTTACAGACAATATAGAACACTCAAATGTTTGTAAAACATTACACTCATGCATGAGTGCTAAGTACTGATAGATTGGTATTCTGTTACAGTATTTCAATGTCTTATGGTTGTAGCAAAAGGTGAAAACTACCACAAGTGAAATTGATGTGCTTTTAGAGCAAAGATATAAAGGAAGAAAAGAAATTAGCCTATTTTGAATTTTCCATAAAATCACTAGGCAGTAACTGTGAGAATATTCTTTAATGACTTTACCACAGGCTACAAGAAACATTTTTAGTATCTCCAATACATTTGAAATAAATGTAAGGCTTTTTATTTAAACTAATATAAACATAGAGCTTTAAATTCAAATTCATTTAATTTCAGATAGATATCTTGATTCTGTGACAGTGTTATGCCACCTGTCATTGGCAAATGTATTAGTTACAATATATTAGCATAATGAAAAGGTGATCTCTGTCTCATGAAACGGACAACCCATACCTTTTTCTTTACATTCAGTACTCCCATTGACTACTCTGTAGCCTTTGGGGTCCTTACATTGTTTTCATCAGAAAACATGATACTGTTCTCTCCTCAGTTTAAGCACAATGTGGTAAAATCTGATTTTGTTTCTTCTTGCAAGATTTCCATTCCCTCTGTTTAGATATTAATCTGTAGTGGTGATATAAACATGGACTCAGACTCACAAACCAGGTTCACTTAGGATGCTTCTATTCCTTTCCTGTGCATGTCCACTCCCATATCCTGCTCTACTTTCATCCTTTTCCTGACAGGTTCTTTTTCATTAAAAAGAGGTTCACGCCTTCTCTTGTCTTTAGGATCCATTGTAGCTCTACTGCTGTTCAGTCTCTCTCAGCATCATTTCCACATTTACCAAATTTTTATTCATCTTTCTTCTTCCAGTATTTTATGCTGGTTATAAATACCTTTCCTATTACCTAAAGTCCATTGTATACTATAATTAGCTATGGGTTTTAGCCCCATATTCTTCAAATTTTTAGTTATAAGAACAACCTTATTGAACTTATAGGGATCATGTTGATTTTAAAAATGTTTATCATGATTTTTGAGAGTATCCAGTTTCTTAGTTTGCTTTTCATTGTAAAAACATACAATGGATGATATTCCAAATATATCACCTTTTTCAAATCTTAAAGAGAAGGTCATTATACTTCTGAAGAAAAAAATATGCAAGAACAATCTTATGAATCTTGGTCACTTTTATTTAAAAGACAATAAAATGTATCCTAAGCTTGCAGTAATTATCTATTACTTTTGTTTTCCCCATTTTACATTATTTTTCTTCATTTTTGTTCAAATGTTTGCTGTTTTGTTCTTTTTCTTTGATTGTTATCTTTTCAGATATCATCTTATGATGCATAATAGACACCCTACAGAGATCACTTAGAAACACAACACAATCATTAATACAGTTAGTGAGATGGATTGAAAGGTAGAATGTCTTTTCATTTATGCTCTGTATTCAAACAGATAGCAAGCATCATCATGAAGATCTTGATGGTGATAAATGAAAACTAAGGGGTTTTTTCTAGCTATCTTATTTTGATTGAAAGATAACAAACCAATTCCTATACCTAATAGATGGATTTATGCAAACATAGGGATACCAATACAGGCAAAAAAAAGGAAACCAGAAATATGGTAAAGTACTCAGGAAAAAGAAAACCAAGAAAATTAAAACTCAAGCAATCAATCTACACTGAAAATTCTGCCCCAGGCAATGACTGTGTTCACAGACTGTGAACCTCTAGTTTTCTCTCAAAACAACCCCATATAGTGTATGGATAAGTACTTTGAAATTAAAAAGCAGTGTTTTTCCCAGAATCTTTGAAGAGGTGAGAGTGATTCTAGAACAATTCAGAGAGAAAATAAGAAATGTTAAGACACAAATAACTAGTCAGGAATTATTGACTACTAACTCTATGTGGTATAACTTTATAGAGAGTAGTACACCTTGGATAGTTACTAGATCTGATAAAAGTAAGAATGCATTATCATCTATCAAATTTCAAGGGAAAAAAAAACAATGTATAACATAGCATAACAAAATAACACAAAAAAAATCAATATAAAACAGGTTTCAGAGAAGAAAATTATAAGAAAAAGTATAAAAGAATAATTATAAAAAGAGAAGCAAAAACTTGAAAGAAATGCACTGAATGTATCAGAGTTAGTCACCACTTGTGGGTTAACACCAGCTGGCAGCTATGCACCATGCAGTTGTCTGCTTACCACTGCCTCACCCCATGGAGATGAAGAGGAGAACCAGAAGGGCAAAAATAAGAAAACTCATAGGTTGAGATAAAGACAGAGTAGTATGTAATGCAAAAGGTCTCACACACAAGCAAACAAAACAGGGAATTCATTCACCACTTCCCAAGGGCAGGCAGGCATTCAGGCATCCGCAGGAAGGCAAGGAGCCATCATGGTGGCTTAAGAAGGCAGGCACTGTAACTGCCAACATCCCTCCTCTTCCCCCTAGCTTTTATTGCTGAGCATGATGCCATATGGTAGAGAATATCCCTTGGGTCAGGTGGGGACTGCTGTCCCAGCTGTGCCCCCTCCCAAATTCTTGTGCACCCTCAGCCTCCTCGCTGGTGGAGTGGTGCGTGGAGCAGAAAAGGCCTTGGTGATGTGTATGCACTGCTCAGCAGCAACCAAAACACCCCAGTGTTATCAACACAAATACAAACCAGAGTCCCATAGCTACTATGAGGAAAATTAATTCTGTCCCAGCCCAAACCAGTCTGTCATCTTATAACAGTCACATAAAATTAAGAAGGAATATTTACTGTTTTCAGAAAAAATAAAAGAGCATGCTAAATTAAAAGAGGAAAAAAGTAATACTTATCAAGGCTGTTATTGGCAGAGGGGTAAAAGTAGAGTCACTCTCAGTAAATATGCTCAAACTCCATGAAAAAAAAAAGAGAACATAGAAGGGTAGTTACGTAATGACACTTCATTATGTTTTCAACGCCAACATTTAAACAGGAGCACAAAGTACCAAATGCTGGGACCAGATGGTATCCTTACCCAGTCCAACACAGCTCCTGGTGGATTTATCAGAGCTCAGTCAATGAATGCTCCATTCCAGAGCAGTGCTAAATATCACATTTTGAACTACTAACCTGTCTCATGTTTAAGCAAGATGAGGAACCTACTCACACTATTCATTTCAGAGTATTACTACAGCAACCATTTAGGCAAAGGTATGTCTTGGGAAAGGCAAACATAAAACAAGAGACAACAAAATTCAAATTCTGATTAACAAGTTAGTTATAAAAACTGTAAAATCCATACAGACAAACCTCTGGGGTAGCATGGATGGATTACCATAATGTTTTTCACTCCAGCATCTGTTTGGCAATCTTGAAAATTCTGAGATTGTAAACTGTTGTGAATAAAACAGCAATTTTTAGTCTTTTATTAATCATTACCAAGGACTGATATTTAGCTATTCTTAATAACAGCTGGAGATCTTTTATTAAACTCTTTCCCATTTATTCTTCAGTATTTGCATTTTGATTACATGGGCGAGGTCTGAAATACTTGCAAAGCAAGATTAGGAGGACATGACCAAGCCACAAGAAGCAATGGCCTGAGGAAATGACAAATCATGATCCAGAACTATATTGTTAGTGTATTGTTGATAAGACAAACAAAAATGGATTTAAATCTACGAGTCAAAAAGTCTCAACTACATAAAACTAAACCCATCACAGAAATTTCAATTATTTGTGAAAAAGACATGAAGCAAGATATAAATAAAATAGGATGGTAAGCAGAATGTGATAAGGTATATCATTGGTATCTGTTCAGTGTTGATGAAGAACAGGCAAAAAAACCATTGAACCACGGAATATTTTGGGTGGGAAGTTTAAATGTAATCTACTCCAACCCCCACCCCCACCCTCAAAATGAAAATAAATGTCTTCAACCAGATTAATTTTCTGAGGCCTGATGCAGCCTGACCTTGAATGCTTCCAGGAATTGGGCACCTACCACCTCTCTGGACAACCTGCACAGCAAGATAAATTGTGTCCTTTGTGATGAGCACAACTTACACAGGAATTGAAAAAGGTAAGAATATTGCCGGAGGACCAAATATGGTTAAATGAATTTCAGATTGGATTTCCACAGGCTGTTGGAAGCCAGAAGATGAGACACTGTATTTATTCAACACCTTCACATTTAAAAAGCCAAGTCATAAAGAGTATGAAAAAGAAAACCTTTTCTTTTGGAGAAATACCACTTAAAAAAAAAAAGAACTCCACAAATAATAGTGAGAGAAAAAAAGCTTTTAAGTATCACTTTGTCAAATCTAAGTGCCCTGTTCTCTAAAAACTTCTGGTCTTGTTTAGTTGGCATTTTTTAAAATCATGCAGTCTCCAAAACTCTTGATTTTAAGTATTTAAGCCACCTACCAGCCATATACAATATATTGACCTGTAAAGATACAACTGACACCAATCACCATGATACTTTATTAATTCATAGCCAAAGGAAATAATTAATCAAACAAACAAAACAACAAACCCACCTACCCCCTCGAAACATGCATATACATTAACTATTCATTAGAAAATATTCCCATTGCTCTGCATAAAAAAGCTTTTAAATCCTACAGGTGATATCACATCTTCAAAACATTGCCAAGTGTGGCTTTCTCCTCCTGCTAAGTAGAGATGGCAGCGCAGAAGCAACAATCCTAATCTCAGCATGAGCAATTTCACTGCATTGACTTCAGATGTGGAAAATATTGAGGCTGAAAAGAAAAAGTACGCTGGTGATTATTCATACAAGCCGTAACTAGTTGTCCTTTTCAGAAAATAAAGACTTAAATTCTTGTTCTACATTCACTGCTTGACTTAATACCTTAATTGAACCAACACAGTAGAATACACAAGCATTTCAGACAAGTATGTGTGCAGAACAATAATTTATTAACACCTTTATCAGTAGAAAATTAGAGGGAAAGATGTGAAGTCTTCGGTCGATCAACTTTCCAATCTCTTCTGAAAGTCTGCTACTAGACAAAATGCAACATAAACACGTGAAGTTTTTCATAATCACAGCAAATTTTAAGTGAAAAAGCATAAGGTCTTATTCAAAATCCATTAAGAAGCTAATGGATAAAATGAGGCTTCAGGAATTAAAATCATCTTTAGATAAACAAAGTCAATGAACATCAAAATATAATTGAAGAAGAAACAAGTGAGAAAAAGCTAGGAATTTTTAAATGTAGTAATTGTGCAGAAGTTAGACTTTATTTCAAAAAAAAAGTCTCTTTTCTTGAATAGATAGGAGAAACAATGTCAGATGTAGATGAATCTATGTGACTCTGTATAGAAAGGGTTTGCTATTAAAGGTACCAGAATTTATTTTTACTAATTTTTTAAATCCTTTCTATTAACTAAAGAAAATCAGAAATTAAAATGAAAGCAACTATTTTATTGATAATTTCAAGTCTGAATATAGCCTATACACATGGAAGGGCAAATATCTCAGAATGTATATATAATATATATATATTATGTTAGATATATAATAAATATTATAGTATTTATAATATTAATATATATTATATATTATGTATTAAGACTGTTATAATATTAATTAATATTATATATTATACTAATATTAATATATTCTATATTGCATTATAATATATATATATAAAATAAAACTTAGAGGAATTATCAGGAATCTGCTCCTGTCTTTCTTTGCAATGAAATAATACATTAAATAATTTGGAAGTTTCAGCAATAGGCCAATCTTTCCCTCTTTTTATATAAAAGCTATGAAAAAGATTAGAGAAGATTAAGAAAGAAAATCTTAAACAGAAATATAAAAGAGAACTAGATAAGGAATTGTGGTGGAGTAACTCTGGTTTGGTTGCTTTGGTATATCTGTGCTTTATTAACAAAAATTATCTTTCCTCGCTGTAATATTGTATCGCCTATGTACTTTTCATTATAGAAGAAAATTTACAATTTTATCTTTGTTTTAACCAAGTATTCTGAGTTACAAAACAAATCCACAGATTTTTGCAGAGAAACTGTTTGCTTGGCCCTGCCTGGATTTCAGGCACCCACCAAAGTTGCTCTTAGTCAGCTGTACAGGGGTGAGAAAATTAAAAGGCTTGTGGGTTGAGAACAGGACAGGCAAAGATCACTCACTAATTACCAACATGGGGAAAAATGGACTCAGCTTGGGGAAATCACTTTAAGTTATTGCCAATCAAATCAGAGTAGTGAAAACTAAAATACCTTCACTCCACCTCTCCCTCCTTCCCAGGCTGAGCTGCACTCCTGATTTCTCTATCACTTCCCCTCAGTGGCAGAGAGAGTGGGAAATATGGTTTGAGGTCAGTACATCACATGTTCTCTTCAAACTCTCCCCCTTCTGCAGGGTGGTGTCTGTCTTGAAGCTGGCTGGCAAGACTATGTCAGACATGGGGGAAGCTTCTGGCATCTTCTCACAGAAGCCACCCCTGTAGCCTTCACATTACCAAAACCTGGCAATTCAAACCCAATTTAGAAAAACTTGGCTTTTTGTGCCATATTTTCTGAATCTGTAAATTTACACTCCATACTTATCTAAAAAAAACCTGACCTCATATGTACTTTCAAATTGTACTCATTGCAACACCATAGGCATAATAGCTGCTCATTCTGCTAAAGAATACCTAATATTGATTTTGATTAGAAAAGTAATTTCCAATGTCAATAAATTTAATAAAATGAGAATAAAAATTTCTCTACAGAGAAGGTTGCATCAACCCAGCCAAATGATCAAGAGAATTTTTCTCAGGGGCACAAGCCTTATGTAAAGCGGGATATTCATGGCCTATTGATGCTTGAGCATAAGATCAATAACCCTGTAAATGCTTATCTGCATAGCTCATAGAGTTTATACAGACTATTCAGATGCAGCTCATAATTCAAATAGATCATAGATGCATGGAGTTGCACAGGTTTTGCATTGCCCACTGTTATGTAGGCTCTTAAATATCAGTGCTACACTACTCTAGCCTCATTTGAGCACCTGAGCCTAGACAATATTAATTCAATACAGATTCAATCTCTGTTAATATATCCTTATTAATGATCAGAGTTTTTAGTCACAGCAGCAAAAACAATATCAGACTTCATTCACTCTCATCTTATTGCCATGTTGTAGTAAACTCCAGATTTGGACTGTAAGAAATAATAACAGTAGTATATTTACAATATAAATTGCACACAATGCTCTTGTACAACTTACATGATAAAATAACCATCATGATAGAACACAGCATAAAAGAAAGAACGTCTATATTTTTTCTCATACCAAGGTCATTCAATATTTTAATTCCCTTCCTTCCTAAAGCTCCAATTAGGATTACTAAAATCAAGTGGTAAGGTCTTACTTTGAAAAACATGCTGCTTCACCATATGTTTGTCTTAAGAGAAATGCCTCTGCAGATATCAATAAATGAGTGACACTCTTGATGGTGTTATTTGCAGCCAATATGAATATGAGCTTCTAGGAGAAACCTTTCAAGGAAAAAGAAATCTGATGCAATAAATGTCTATATATTTACACCTAACATAAAGCAGGGCTTAGAAAGGTAAATCGCCCCATTGCAGACTGCAAGTATTCTTTTATATTCTTATACTGAAATAAGTACTGACAATAATGTGACTTAAAATATCTCCAATGACAACAAGCAAATATAAAGGAAGAAAAGTTATTATTATATTATCAACATTATAATAAACACTTTGCTGCTATTTTAATAAATATATTAGTCTCTATGTCTTTTAAGCCAAAGAGCTTGAAAATTAGAATCTGCAATGACAGTTATGTCCTCTCACATTATCCTCTGCTTCTCTGAAAAAGTAATAATCATAATTTACAAATGAATATAAGGTAGCACTTATATCTTAACTGTCTCTCACTGAAATATGGGAAACTCATATCTTATAGCAAATATGTTTTAAATGTACTTTTTGTCTAAATAAGGGTGAAAATTAAAAATTTTTCAGTTTTCCATTACAGAGAGAGTACAGTAATGAAAATATGTCCAGTAGCAATTAAGAAATAATTCAAAACCAGAAAAAAAAAAAAAAAACCAAATGCTTCAAGCTTTCAAAATTCACACACAAAATGAGATTTAAAATTTCATTGTAATCCAGATGTTCCCAATGTGTCTTTTCAATGAAATCTTTTCCACTGATAAGCTAAATCCTTAAATCCTGCTGATCTATGAAAACACCATGGAGTGATGGTGACTTAATCCATTGTTGTCAATAAACACTAAGATGTATTTTAACATGAATACCACAGTGACAGAACCGGCCAATATGAAGTGAAGACCACAATGCAATCATGCATGAAATATGAATAACTACCTAGTATGAGGAAAGCAGCTAAACCTGATACAAATAATGATTATTTTTATTTTGTAAAGAGTATTGATATAAGCTTCTTTTCTATTTTGCAACCAAAAAGTAAATTATTTAACATCTTAGTTTTATCACTTCAAAAAATGTTATTTTCTTATCAAGCTGAAATTATAGCAAATCATTAAAGGGTAATTTAATTTTTGTTGTAATTATTAAGCACAACCTTTTTTCACACAAGACATTATTTTATATTGTTTACAGTTTTTCATATTTTAGCTATTCCTATGTAATTGCCTTCTTTTAATCACTCCTTTTGACAGCCTCTATCTTTCAAATTCGTGTTTATGCTTACCTATGTCTTAAGAATTGTTAGAATATGAAGTTCTAGTATAAACACAATTGCAGTGATATAAAGAAAACACTCTTTGGGTGAGTTTCCTCTTAACAAATTTTAGCTAATAAATAGGCATCTGACCTAAGGCTCCATTAAGAGAGAAATGAGCTTCCACAGAGTTATTTATGTTACTGGTTTCAGAAATTCATTTTAGAACAGGATGAATCACTTTCTAGAGTTGTTTAAATCTTTCTCTTAAGAGAAGTCTTACCCCACTACACAATACTACATATTTAAGTATAGGAGAGGTCAAATTGGTGATTCATAACAGATGATCTACAGTTACTCTACAAACAAAATTACTCTGAGGATTTATTCCTGTTCAGAACAAGAAAAGCATCATTGCAGTCTTATCTGTACAATCTTGTTTTTCTCAAGCCTCTTCTGGATAGCAGACAAAGGGAAATGTGAGTCCTTTCTAAAGACATCCTCCCCCAGTGGGAATAGTGGCCTGTCTTGTAGTAGCAAAAATTTCTCAGTGAGCAGGTGGATGCTGCAATTTCCTTCCTGCCAGCTGCAGACCTCTAACTACTCCAGTCAGCTCAGCACCATGTGCTCAATACCCAAAACCAAGCTGGTAAGCCAGTTGCCTTTTTAACTTGATTGCTACTCCCTCCCACAAACCACATCATTTATCATGTGTTAGCCCAACTGCACTCAGTTCTTTAAAATGTAACCTGTAATAACAGCTGTGTGCCTAAAGGACCAGGTGTTTACTGGTTCCTGTCCTAAGAACATTCAGTGAATCAATTCAGATAATGTGTACAGGTTATCCTTTTTTTAAAAAAGCATAAAGCTTTTATGTGAACAACTATATGAAAAATATGAAATCAAGATATAAAGTCAATAAAACTGTGGCAAATGGGGAAAAGTGAAACAGAGGTTGGCCATTATTTCAGAGGGAAGGAAAGTGGTAAGCAGGATCAACCTGGGAGGAGAAAACAGTAAATTATATGACTGTGATTGTAAGATGTTCTTGTTGTGCAGCCCTGCACAAATTCAGTGTAGTTCTGTTTACAGCAGAACAAAAAAAATCTGTAATTTCTTTGACATTTGCATCTGATTTCACTCTTTGGCTCAGGCACCTGGGTTGTGCTCCCTAATGCTGGCAAGGGAATGCTAAGAGAGGTGACAATGTCCTAACAACTGACATCTACACAAACAGCAGACATAAGATTAATTTCCTAAAGAAATTGGGCTGAGGTGCCTCTCTGGCATCTTGTTGTTCTTTTACTAGCAGTTGTTTTTTGTTTTACATTATCATGCAACAATTTACATGTTGTAAATTCACACTTTTATTGGTCTGAGATAAAAATTAGACGCCAACTGAGTTCCTGGGACACAATATTCTCCTAAGGCTTTGCTTTTCATTGTCTGTCTGCAGGCAGGCATCCTGCACAGAGTAAATGATGATTGCTAATGTTTTTATATGATGCAATTTATATTGAAATTAGAGTAATATGGAATGATCAAAATGTAAACTGAATTTTTGCACAGGCAGGCAATGCTTTTCATAATTGCCATTCAGCCTTAACTGTGCTCTTGCCATTGCCAAAGGCCAGTTGAGGATAACTTTATCTTGAATGTTCTCCTTTAACAGAAGAGATCCAGCATGGGCTGATAATTGGCACAGAGAGTTATGTTATGTCTTTCAAAGTTTGTGGTAAAGGGCTTCTTCCAGAATAAATAAGCGTGCCCTTACCACATTCTCACATTCTGATAATTTCTGCCTGTCAGAAATTGGACTTGGAGAGTAATTAAAATAGTGACATAGAAACATAATTAGGTGTGTGTTACTCACAGAGGTTCAATGGCGACAAAGTTCATTGTACAGTCAGTGAAAATTCTCTTGAGCTCCCGTTATGTTGATGCTAAACCTGACAGTCAACCAGCTCAATCAGCTGCCGTTTCCCTTGTCCTTATTTATGTCTGATGTTTCATTGTCCATCACTTTCTCAATAATTTTCATCTACTCTATAAATGGATGCTATGTCTAATTTTTTTTTCTTTTTTTTTAAGAAACACAGAGTGTGTTTCAAAGCACAAAGGGAGAACAGTGCACGTGAGTTACACGCTTTGGATGGCAGATGATTTATGAGTCTTGACAAGGCAATTTATAGATTTTCTATTTCTGCATTCAAAATATAGTTTGTGTCTAACAGGAACTCCTATTGCAATGAACTACCATGTGAAACAAAGTCATAGTTGCTGTGACATAAAAAATGGAAGATTATTTTGAAAAGTACACACTTAATCAGGTATCATAGTTGAATGAATTCTGAATCAGTGTAAACGAAATTTGATAATGAGTTGTCCCAGCTTTTGGTATATAAACTGAAACAAAATCCTGTTTCTCAGATAAGTAAAAATAAAGGGGACTATAAAGGGGAAAAAATAAAACATCCACATCAAGTTGGTTAATTAAATATATCTTGACAGTTTCAGTCATATTTAAAGCCAGCTTTGGCAGATTACAGGCCTGGATTTGCTGCATTTCTATTCTAATAATAATGCAACATAATGTAAGAGTATTGCTCCAATGAAGTATTTACTACTGAAGAGAAAATTGCTTCTATAATTATACATCCCAAATAAAATTTACAGAAATGTTGAAGACCATAAAAAAAAGTAATCAACAAATTATAAGATTTGAATTCTTCCAGTTACGTGTGTACAACACTTTCACTACTGTTGAAAGGATTTAGGAACCTACACTGAAATAAGCATAGCTGATTGGATTTTTCACTGTAATTTGCATTGTAGTTTTTCCTGCTAAGGATTTTCTACTGTAAAATTGTGTTTATTATTATCTGTAATTTTTAATGGTTATAAAAACAAAATAGATAACAAGTTTCTGTGATAGAACATATGTGAAGGGCTCCCAAAGCCTTAATTTCTATCTTCTTTTATTTGCTCCATATGTAAAAAGCAGTATTCCAGCCATGTGATATATTGTCTAACTCAAAGAACCTGTTTCTGCTATGCATATACCCTTAAACTGTCTTGATGCTTACACTGTGTCTCCTTCTGGAATTCATCTGGTCATTAGAAACCACACCATCTTCTCATCCAAGGAACCTATTCTATTACAACAAAAATTATTAAGCTAACTGTTATAAATATCTCTAAGAATGGCTTTTTATTAACACTTAAATGTGCATCTGTTATCTAAGCCATATTGTCCATATGACTTAATAACTTCTTAAATAATGACTTTGATTTTGCTTTTTATAATTTTGAAAGTGGGATTTTTTTTTTTCAGAAGCCTAAGTATCAATTTAGAAAGCTCTGCTGTTGTAAAAATATAAAACTTGGTCTTGATATCATTTGAATCAGCAAGACCTATTTTATGGCAGCAATGGCTAAGTTATGTCTTCTGCTAGGGAGGGAAAATGTAAGCAAAGAACTGTTTTAAACTGATATTTGCAGACAAGGAAATACTAAATCTTCCTCTCATTCTGAAGCTGGAATAGTAATGATATGTAATTTTGAAGAAGGTTATTGATTAGTGACAAAAGAATATTTCCTGGTTGTGCCAGTTGTTATATCCATGCAAAGAAAGGGGATTAGGTGCCACATTTTTCTGTGATGCAGAGGGATTACTGTGCTCTGAACTGTAGATCTGCTAAGTATAGAAAAGGCCACTTCTTGAGAGACATCTGTTAGTTTGGATGTTACTCAGCTTCTGTTTCCCACCAAGATCATTGCAAATGAGAGAATGGGTAAGTCATTGGCAGGAAATAGTCTGCCTGAGTTATTCTTACTTGGTTGAGCATATGGCTCCATTGTCTGTCACCACTTAGACCCCTATCACTTTATTTTGTTGAAATAAATGAAATTCTTCTTGATTTCTAAATGTTTATGGGATACACATAATTCTCATGGATAAATTTGATCATGAGAGTTTTGTTTTGTGGCCTTCATAATAAGTTTTTTCTCTTAGGGCCATGAATACAAATTAAAACAAGTATAAGAGATTTTTAAAGAATGTGCTATGCTTAATGCCATTAATTCTATTTTTTTTCTAATGAATGTCTCTAATTAACCTAGAGCTGCCCCTTAAGATAAAAATATTTAAAACTCTATTCAAGTACTTTTTTTCCTGCTCTGCCAATTCTTGCCCAATTTTTCATGTTTTCATGGCTTTATAAAATAAGAAATGAACTGCATTTTTTTTCTCCCAAGCATCAAGGCAATTCATTCCAGAACTAGTCATGTAAAGAGTGATCTGAAAAATAATTGAGCACACAGAGTGTGAAATTTTAAAGGATATTTGAAGACATTCATTGCTTTGAACACCTTATTGAGTGGTATACAACAGTGAAGAGATGAAGAGATGATTAAGTCAATTAATAGTCACAGAGAATTATAACATATTTGCAATATGTCATCCCGGCATGACCTTATGTACTCTTGTATTGATACAACATCACAGTGAAAAAATTGAAAGGCATTATCAAGGCACCCTGTTGTGATTACTTTGTTGTTTTCCATAACTATTCTACATTATTTTTCTTCCTTCTCTTTCCTTTTACACATGACTTCTTAGAGGAGCCAAGGTATTTCACATTGTATATAATCTCTTTCCCTCTTTTCATAATTCCTTTTTTACTATGTTTTGTTTTTGTTGTCTGTTTTGTTTTCTTTTGGGTTGATTTTACTTCTTTTTTTATGGATGATTATCAGTGACATGGTATTTTTGTTCATCATTTACTTTCATCATCATATTAAGGCAATGGCAGAGATCTTACTCTCTGGGTATTTTCTGGTCATAAAAGAAAAGCTTTATAAACTCTTACTGACTATTTAGTAATTATAGTCAGGGATCAAAAAATATACAAGTCCCTGTATTCCAGAAGGATTCAGCTAACTCAGCCCTTTGTGAACCTTGATAATATAATTATAATCTAAGGAAGTATGTTGACTTTTTAAAAAGGCAAATTTCAAGCCTTCAGTATCTCACATTTCAGCCCTAATGCAAGATGTGAGAGGTACAGATTCAACACAGCATATGGCTTTAAAGTTGTTATTACAGATTTAGAGCGTAGAGCCATTTCCAGTTGTGTGAAATTACTTCCCATGAAATATAATTTTCAATTTGCATTTTTTCTGGTTTCCTCCATTATTTTATCCTCCATTTATATTTTAACTCCCACAGCACTCACTACTAGATAATGCCAGCTGATGAGTCAGCGTCATGAAGGCAGCACAGACACTATAATAACTAAGTTTCATTTTCTAGTCTCTGAAGAGTCAGCCACCAGCTTTGTTGCAAAGAAAAATGATTAGTGATAAAACTCTGGGTATTCAGAGTGAGTTTTATATGATGTTCAGTATGAAATTAAAAGGGAAATATAATGATTTTATCCCACAGAAGGTGTAACAGTAGCCAAAGCTAGGTTTGGGAGATTTATGGTTGATAAAAATGCAAATAAAAAGTATGGAAAAACTTTACTCTCTCTCTTCCTCTCCGTCTTTTCACATAGTAGCCTGAAAGAGTCTAAACACAAAAACAGGAGAAAATTTATGGAATATGTGGCTATAAGTACCCTGTATGTGTTTCTGCCACATAAACATGAGTGCTGTTAAAACGTCAAGACTAAACCAAGATAATTCTGAGCTAGGAAGACTGTGGTTTGCATTCTAGGAGATTAGATGCTGCAAATGAAACCTTAGCTGTAGTAAAACAGGTTACATATCTGATCAAAAATGGTAAGTATAGGAGGATTGTAGAAAAGCAGTGGAATTATATTTTTCAAAGCCATTCACATTAAAAAATTATGCATTCCTGTCAGAAACTAAAGAAACTAGAGTTTGAGGCTGAATTTCATCTGACATAAAACAGCTGACTTCTAGAGCTTAGTTGGTCATCTACAGTTTCCTTTACTGTAAATGGAGATGAATCAGAATAACAAATTCATCTCATTATAAAGTAAATAGCTAAAATAGATTAGATTAATCACACAAGAAAAGCATTAATTTATCTCTTTCAACAAAAACAGCCTCTCTAACTAGCTATTCTCTAGATGCATGCATCACAGATGTTTAAAGTTAAGCTAGATGCATCTCTTCAGTACACAGTTCTTCCATGAATTTTTGAAAAATTTCAGATTTTTTTTATACTTATAGCAACTTATAAATTGAAACTTAGACTATTGCAACCTTTATATGCATAAATTTTTTTTATACAATGCAAGAAATAATCACAGATGTAAATAACAAGTGGGACAAATATTTCACAGATATATTATATTGTACCAACAATGAATCCACAAAACACTTCTGAATGTTACAGACAAGCAAATTAATAAAGTATTATTAATAATGGTAATGGTAATATATCAAAAGCTGCTTTCAGTTAAAGCAAGAAAATCTGATTAAAAATTGCCTTTTTTTAATCATTTGCTGAGAAGCAGAAAGTGATAAAATCTATCGCCTGCATTCTTCTCCTCTGTTCTTCTATGACATGCTGTCACTCCTTCTTTGTTTGCTTAGTATTTCTGTAACAACAGAATAAGGGAGGCAGCAGTCCACAGGAAACCCACAGAGAGTAAAAATGATAAAGAACTGGGGATTTTTTTGACTAGGTGAGAGAAAATATCATAGCTTTGTCTTCTGGTAACATATTGAGACAATCTATTACAGTACAATGTTAGGTACAAAACATGGCCACTAATGAATTCTACTGATATCAGTCAACTGATCTGACCAACATTGTCTTCAAGGGTTAATGCTTTTAAATTTGAATATTTACACAAGGGTTATTTGTTCACATGGTTTCTGAAAACTATGGCAGCATATTTTAATTTAAGTTCTGAAAAGTCCAGCTGACAAATGTTACACATTTTAGCCAGTGTGAAGACTCAGAAGCCATCTCAAGCCAAAAGGCGACTGAGAGAAAGACCTAAGCTATTGCACGTGTGTGTTAAAGTGAGCAATTAAAAATATATTTTTTTGCCTTCTGTTTTGAAGAAGCCGGGCAGCAAAGAATGCTCATAAATTAGCTTCCTAACACTTTTGAATTTAAAAGTGATTGTGATTCAAATCATACTTATGAAGTTTTCTTTCTTACTCTCTTATTACTCTCTTTCTTTCTTATTACATCTTTGCTTACTAAGAAAAAGAATAATATTAAGGTGTTTTGAAAAGTCTTGATACTCAGAATTGTCCAGATGTTTAATTGTATAATCATGAAGATGGAATTTTTTTAAAGAAATCTGGCTCTTGATTTAGCAAAGATTTAACCTAAGAAACATAATTAGAGGTGCTAAATAATTGTTCTTGACACATGAGAATAGAATATTAATGAATGTTGAATACAATTTTTCTATTACCTAATAGAAGTTAGTATAGTAGAAGTTCTGCCTTGTGATTAGTTCACAGTTTACTCTCTTTACCCTGAAAGATAGCAATCCTTGAAAAGTCTGTTGAAATCCCTATTTCCCTTAGCTGTTGATAACTGACACCAGTTGAAATTTCCCTATATGCAAGACTGAGCAAGAGAGCCCTCTGGTCTGGCAGGAGTTTATGGTCTTTCCTATTTTCCATGGCTTACCTGAGTCTACCTCTCCTTTCAAGCAAGATGTGTCTGTTTTGCTTTTTGCTGCAGAGAATCATTTGGAATTGATTTTATGTATCTTCTAGTTTGTTTTATCTTCCAAATCTTTGCCTTTCTCCAGCATGCTTCTTTCATAGCTGAAGATAAAAAGAAGCTAGCAACTATAGTACCCATAGTTTTGCAATAGTTTTGTAGACTTCAGTTCACCTCTCATTATATCTAGAGTAGAAATGAAAGAACACAGAGTCCCAATGCTATTACTTTTTTCAGAGTCATTACAAGGGGGGCAGAAGTAAAAGAATTCTGTTCTTTACATGACAAAAATGTAAAAAGGTTTGCTTTTCCTAATAAGCTATTTCATTCTTTCATTGTCATGGGCTTGTTTGCACAACAGAGCAAGAAAAGACAATGGAAGACCCAGAGATTAGATCAATATGTCAGATAATACAGTGAGTTAATTAACTTCGTAATATTAACCATTAATAATTTCTAAGGGTAACTGGCTCCTTAAGATTAGATAATGTTCTGGCTCAAACAACTAGAGGTTTTAAGCTGACCCCAGTTTTCACATCCCTTGGTTTTAAGTGTTTGACAGAGCAGCCAGATCTCTCTCTCTTACAATGTTCTTTCCTACTGCACAGAAAATAACACTTTGCTGAAAATTCCTCAGATCAAAGCTTTTTTTTAACCATAGCTTACTGATAGAAGTGAGAGATGGAAACAGATGAAGTGGAAAAAAGTGAATGAGAACATGAGCATTGCTCTAATTCTCAGGGAAGGCAGCAGCATTAGAGGTAGTTCAGGCAAGAGGTCTGTCTCATTGTTTTCCAAATGGTGCTACTGCCATGCAAGATAAGCAAACAACAGCTGGATTTTATTATCACTCCATTTTCTGTTTTAACATTTTTTATTCAGGAGAACTAGGTATGTTTAAGGCACTAGTGTTACATGAGTAATGGTAATCCAACTAGGAGGCATTCCTAAAACCTCAAACTATAATACCTTCAAAATGTAAAGAAATTATAGGTAAAAAAAAAAGCCATGCAAAATCAATAAAAGAAAATAAAAGAAAGCTTTCTAACAGATCTGAATCTCTTGGGTCAATATGTTATTTTGAAAGATATATTTTGGATTCCATTTTAATTCATAAAAGTATAGTAGGCTGAAGAACAGAATGAGAGCAGATTGGAAGTATTCTCTGAGAAAGTAGATTATATTGTGGTAGAATGAGGTACAAGATGAAAAATCTGCATACATACATAACTTAAGAAAACCAGCCTGTTCTTTCCCTTTGACTTTTTTTCCAGTGATTCATTTGGAAATGATCAGAGGGGCTCCTTTTTCTCCTTCTGTTGTATAGCTTTGAGGAACAAATTATTTTTTACTTAAACTGACAGATGTAGCTTTCACAGAGTGCAGGTTCTTTAATTGAAAAAAGCCATAAAACAAATTTGAGTTAGAGGAGCTTTTGTGTCGTCACCACATAATTGAGACTCCTCTGAAGACACCGAAGAATGAGAGTATTAATTTAAGTTTAAAAAAAGAAAAGTCAAGATTCTAAAGAAACTATAGCACACAAGTTGATTTTTTTTTTTTTTTTTTTTTTTTTTTTTTTTTTTTTTTTTTTGTCTTTTATCATTAAGGCAAAGACTGGTACTGCAAAACCAATTTAGAGAGCAAGAATATGCTGTTGATTAGAGAAGCTGGTTTCTTTAAAACCTTAAATACAATCTTGATATTTCAGTGTCACTTAGAGTTGTGTCAAAGTCATAAGTTATTTTTCAGATAATGGAAAATATCCAGAAAGATATTTCCGGGAGTACTGAGCTATAGAGCTGTGACAATAAGCAGTTTCATGTCTTTGGTGTTTAGTGATGCCTAAAACATTCACCTTCTCCAGAATGGGCTCCTCTCTCTACAGGTCTGCAGGTCCTTTCCAGGCCCTTGACCCAACACGAGTTTCCCATGGCTTCACAGCCCTCTTTTGGGTGACCCCCTACTCTGCCATGAGTCCATGGCATGGGCTGCGGGTGGATCTCTGTATCCCCATGGTCCTCTATGGGCTGCAGGAGCACAGCTGAATCACCATGGTCCTCACCACGGCCTGCAGAGGACTCTCAGATCCTCCCCCTCCTTGGTATCTGTAGACTTCTTCCTCTCACATGTTCTCACTCCACTCTTCTCTGGCCACAATTACATCTGCACAATAACTTTTATTTTCTTTTTGAACATGTTATCACAGAAGCTTTACCACCATTTCTAGTTGACCCAGATTTGACCAGAGGCATGGCCATTTTTGGAGCTACTGGGGATTGGCTCTGCTGAACATGTAGGAGGCTTCTGGCACCTCCTCACAGAAGCCACCCCTGTAATGCCCCCACTATCAAAACCTGGCCATGCAAACCCAATACAGAAATCTTCTCTGGCTGGGATGCTAAGGATGCTGGAAGTTATAAAGTATCTGAGTGTACACCTAGAAAGGTAGACCCAGATCATAGCCTATCATAGCTTTGTCTGCTGAGCAGCTGGGTACTTGGAATTTCAAATTAAAATTTGGGGGAGGTTCTCAACTCTCCGCCAGGCAAGCTGAAAGGAAGCCAAGAGCCTTGAAGCCTTGGCTAGACAGAGTAACCTGGCAGCCAGGACTCACAGCTCAATAGCATGCCATGTGGATCCTGAAGAGTTGGTAGCCTGGAAGTCCACCAACAGCCTTCAAAAAAGACAGTTGGGTGAGCTAGCATTGTGGATTACTGTTGGAAACCTGCCCCCTTTCTGTCACAACTTTGTCAAAAACGAACTGTCTCCTGCAAACACTTTACTTTTAGATGAACACTTTACTTTTGATGAGCAGTCTCTGCTCCATCTAACAATTTCCAAAAAACACTGATTCTGGAGTCTATAATTTGGGAAGTAAGGCTCTTCAGCAAGAAAACAAATATTCTCAGGAAACACATACAGTTTTGTACAACTGGCAAACAAAAATCCACACTAAACTAATTGAGATATTCTTTCATGCATGACGGATAAAAGCTGCTTTGCCTGGTTTCTTTTTAACATTTTTAGTTTGTTGGGTTGATCATCTACACTTTTGAAATAGAGAATATTGTTGCTTACTTGTGCACTTATTCCTCAGATATTTGTCTGTTCTCAACATTATTTTGGAAAGTGTTGCCACTAGTGAACATTAGTGAAGTAACTCAGCTAATGACTCCATCATTAAAATGTAGATATATCTATAGATTAAAAGCTCCATCTATACTGCAAGGAGAAAGTTGAACTACATTATTATTAATTTTTCTCTTTTTAATAATCTACATAAATATGGGATTTATTTAATCTACATCGATTTTTATTTATTCTAGTGTTTCTATAACTTGAAAGACCAGGTGTAAAGAAAGGAAGCTGCCTAGTAAAGTCCTGATTTTTGGATTGTCATATTTTTAGGATAATTTTTCCACTAAAATAATGTCCTTTTTTTATTGCCCTTTATACAATAAAGCTTTCTATATAAGCTGAGAAAAACATAATGTGATAATTAACTTTGCATGACTGTGTTATTCTACATTTAGACACAGAATGGCATTGAGATTTTGTGGGGTTTTTATCTCTGGTCTCTGTAAACACTCTTTAAAAGATATATTCTATATCTGCAAAACAGATTTCAGATAGTTCACAAGAGCATAAATGAATACAAGTAACACAGAGGTGTTCAGCAGAGGTTCAGCTCTTCTCAGGAGTATCCTTCACACAAATGTAATGTCACTGCACTAGAAATGTCTGGATATTCTGGATTTAAAAAGGACTGTGCGTTATTCATTTATTATGACTGGGATTTCAAAGGGACAAAGGAGCTGAATTCAAAGCCAATAAGAATAGCTGGTTTTTTTTTTTTCTTATACATTCTCTCTTACTCTGTGCCATTTTTTTCCCCAGAAATAATCATTTCTGTGGGAACTTGTTTTATTGGAGCTTTGGGGTTTATTTTGTTTTAGTTTGATTTTTTAAAATTATGTCACTTGATCTAATTTGGATTTCACTATGGTTTGTTTGCCATAACACTGATGTGAACCTAAATTTTATAGTTACTGTGCATTAGTACCTAATTATATCAGGTGCCCAACAACAGAGATAATAACAGATCTCTTAAAAAAAAGACACCAACAAATGCACAAATTAATTTATGTTATTTCAATGAGATTGCATTGGTTCAAATGCCCTGAAATCACCAGAAATGTTATTAGCAATGTGAGGGCTGCACTGATCTTTTCCAGTGCAGAAAATCACAGTACACTCACGTAATTTCTAGTTGCCTAAACTTATTGAAGTCAAAGCTATGCACTTTTTTTTTTCAGAGAGTGGCTATGGATCACATTTATTTTTCAATTGGTGCAGACCGTCCATTTCAAGAAGGAAGTCAAATCACCTGGCCATTCCAAGTATCTAGACCTTTCTCTCATGGTTCAAAGCACCCATCCCTGAGAATGTAACACTTTGGATTAAACTCAGAAAAGATCATAAATGCTGTGCAAACATGCTGCAGAAATTGCAGCATCAGTTTGATATATGAGTACTTGAATGTTAGTTTCTTGTGTCTCCTGAAATAAGGAAAAGAAAAATGAAGGAAGAAAACAAGGAAAGAAGGAAAAGCTATGTAATACAAATATATTGGCCTTGTTTCATGGGGAACAGAGAGAGACTTGGGCTCCTAAGCTCCTGTATCATGTAAGAAATCAAAAGTTTCAACAGGATTTCTGTGAAAAATTATATATTCTGATCAGACAATCTCCTCTTCCATTTTTGATCTTTGAACAGCGAGAAATTTTCTGTGCAGGTAAAGAAAATATTGATTTCTTTCTAGTTTCCATTTGAATTTGATCCAGAGAATATTTTCTGAAATATGACTAACAGTTTTTGAATGTGGAAGAATTTGAAACATCAAAATAGAGTTAAAACTGATTGATTGCACCTATTGCTCTAGGTAGTAATATTGGGAATCCCAGTTTCAGGGCCAGAGCAACAGATAGGGTTATACCTGTTGCTTTTGCCTTTTTCTACTTTCAAGAAAAAAATTGAGGTATTACATGGTCATTAGAGGAAAGCTCCTTCCTATCTCTTATGAAGTTTCCAATGAGAATTATAAAGAAATAAATTTTGCATTGACAGCATCAAAGGAGTTATTAAAAAAATCTCCTTACTTACGAAGTTCAATGTTTTATGTCTTTACCAATACTTTTCTCTTGCATTTTCTACCACACTGGCAAGTTAGATGTCGTGGTTTGACATGGAAGTGAATTTTTTTTCAGGAAGTTGGGTCAAACCAATCAGTGGTCAGGTTTGGATATTGGCACCTGGAGTGACCACTGAAAATATGGACACGCCTCTGAGAACACAGGGGGTTAAAAGCAAGAACTCCCAGAGGAACTGTCTCTTTGGTTCCGGTCGTCAGAGAGTGCAGACTCTCCCCTGCCCAGCCATGGGCTGGGTGGGGGAGGGGAAGCCATGCGGCCTTGTCCAGGTGGGCCGAGGGGGCTGAAGCTCTGGAACCGAGCCAGCTCCTGTGGACGGAAGGGTGGAGAGAAACAGAGATGCCTTTGTTCCCCCCCCACAGAGGGAAAGTGACAGAGAGCCTGACGGCACCTGAAGATTTGCCGGCAGAGGAGAAGGAGAAAGGGGGGGATGATGCCCAGCGTGGGAGTCGAGAATGCTGAGCAGAGATTTCAGCCATCCAGGGAGTCTGAACCTTTAACCCTTTCTGGGAAATGAGGGCTTTGTAAAATATTACTCCTACTCGATTTGTAGTGGAAGAGAGACAGTCGGGGACCTGAGATGTTAGAAGAAGAAATATTTAGGTGGGAGGAGATGATGAAGTAGCTTTTGGCTGGACTTTTCTTGTAGCTATAGACTGAACCAAATTCTCCTGCAATAGAGACTGCATTTTAGGGGGATGCAGTGGTGACCCAAGGAGACCTGCTTCAGCTTCTAACAGCACAGGAATGGCAAGAACAGAAGAAAGCTGAGGAGGGAATGGTGATGCCCTCTGTCTTCAGAAAGAAGATGATCTCTGTTCCTGGACCCTTGGCCCCAGGGGAAAATGGGGGGGACTGTAGTCCCAGGATGAGAAGCTGAACTGTTGTATCTTTGGGTCCGTGGCAAAGCATCCTTAAAGGAGCCCTATGAGCAGTCTGTCCATGCATGGTGGTGAGAGCACTGTGACATGGAAAGGAGAGTGTCACACTGGCAGATTTTCTCCGGGCGGTTGCCATGTGTGACATGGAAACACAGGAGGTGGCAACTGTGTATCCTGGGGGGTCTGTGGTGCAAGAGAGACTTCTCTCTCCCTTGATAGCTTGAGTATTGATTATCTGAAGGGTGGTAATTTGATCAGGAATCCCAGGTGATGTTTCATGGTGGGTGTTTTGGAAAGTGGTAGGAGGAGGGGTGTTTTAAAAGGTCTTCATCCTGGATTTAGTTCGTATGTCTTTTGTAGTAGTAGTTTAATAAAGTTTTTTTTTCCTTTGTTATTAAGCTTGGGCCTGCTCTGCTCTGTTCCTGATAACATCTCACAGCATTTAGTTGGGAAGGTGTATTTTCATGGGGGCGCTGGCATTGCGCCAGTGTCAAACCATGACATTAGGTCACACAGATCATATTATGTAAGAGTTTCCTGAGAGTTTTTACCTGAATGTATCAATAAATACTCTAGTATTATAAAATAAAATAAAATAAAATAAAATAAAATAAAATAAAATAACAACAAAACAAAACATTTTTGAGTGTAATTTTTTAGTTCCAATTTTTTTTTTCCATCTCCTTCTCTCTTCATCCTTCTGAATCATTTCCTTCATAAACAAAGCAACTATTCAGTTGTTTAGTAGTTAGTAGACAGTGTCACTCTCTTTTTACATTTTTTTGGTTTGGTATGGTTTGCTTTGGTTTTAATCTAGGAAAATTCATGTCTGGTTTTAGGATTTAAATGATGTGAATACAGGGCAAGGTAGATCATGTCATAAGTCTTCAGATCTAGACTTAATAGCCTATATGAATATACCAAACCACCCTGAACCACTTAAATATTTTTTATAACATTGTCATAATATTTGTTCTTTGCCTAAGTTTCCACTGCACTTTCGGACTATGAAATTAAAGGTTTTATTTCATGCTTCTCCCACAGATACTATGTATTTTTCCTGTCCATTCTATTTCTAATTTGGCACTCAAACCTAAGTCAAAGTGAATGAATCCTTCCTTTCCTAGATGAAGAAGGTCTGTTACAAGGTTCCTAATAAGAAAGAATGCACAGCCTGACTTTCATGAAGACCTTTCAAAAGAACTTTCAAAATTATGTAAGTGCAGCTAAGGAATTCTGTGGTGTTGCGTTATTCTCCCCAGTCCTGGGCAGCTCTGGAGGCCGGCTAGGCTCTGCGCTGTGTGCAGGAGGCCGGGGCTGCCTCATGTTTGCAGAGCTCTGGGGTTGAGCCTCCTCGTGGGCTAGCTGTGTTCTGTACCCAATGCTGAGAGGAGACAAAGGGATGAGAGAAGGCATACCTTGTCCTGTGTGGCTGGAGAATGTTTATTCCCACATGGCCACTGAGGTGGCTGGAGTGGCATCCCCTAGCGCACGTGTGGTCAAGGTGGCAGCGAGACGAAGGAAGCATGGGGTTAAATAGGGGGCGGGCAGACAGGGGCGGAAGCCCCCCTCGCCCAATGGGGACAGGCAATGGGGGAGTGACATGGACCATAGCAGCCTATGGGAACACAACAGGGGTGGGTACAGGGTTCCAGAACAAATGGGATTGCAGGATGGGGTGACTGGCACAGAAGTTTCAGGAATGAACAGGGGGTGACTACAAGACTGACATGGGAAAGCTCCAGTGGTGAGAGACTTGGAGCGAATCGTGGGAGGGAATTGGGGGTACACAGAACCGGCTAACTAACATTTATTAAAACCCCTAACTGAACCAACCCGGGATGCAACAGAATTCCTTATCTGTTATTTAGATGTATCTCAATGTCTGTAAACCCATTTGCCTAAATGTGCCATTCTTTGCAACCACATCTCTCAGGTTCACACATTTCATGCTTACAAAATGGTTGGACTACATGTACAGCTATTGGCCATTTTGAAGTCTAGAAGATATCTGTGGTACTGAAGACTAATTTTTCAATGTAAACAAGTTAAGTCAGCATTTCAGAAGATACTGACACTGGTTAAATACTCAATGAACAACTGGATTTCTCTAAAGGGCTTAGAAACCAGTAGCTCATGGATCCAAGCTGCATATACACCATTAATCTTTTCTGAAAAACTACTTTTTAGTATCAAAGAGTATCATTCTGTTAAAAAGCAGCTGCATTTCTAGTCCACCTTTGAGTTTCATGAGTGTGTTGACTTTGTTTTGATTACAACTTTTCTAAACTGATCAAGAAACACATCATCTTAATAATTGTGAACCTGTGCAGATAATGATTTCCATATGAAATGATTGATAAATGGCTGTAACAAAATTTTTGGTGTAGTACCTATATGAGAAGTATGCATATGACCTTGATTTGCTATTTTAACTTCACTATTGAAGCAGTGACCCTTGAAGCGGGAATAGCGCACTCTGACTTCATGTTGCAGAAGGCTGAATAAATTGCTTTTATTAAGCTAAATTATATTACATTAATACTATACTGTACTAGAACTATACCATACTAAATAGATACTACTGAAAAACCCATGACTGTCTCCAAACAGTCACAATGCAGCTTTGACCCAATTGGCCAATCAACCCAAACAACCATACCGGTGTCCCATTAACAAATCGCTCTTTGGTAAACAATCTCCATAACACATTCCACATGTGCCAAAAAACAGGCACAGCGAATAGAGATAAGAATTGTTTTCTTCTTTCTCTGAGCTTTCTCACTGCGTCTCACAGCTTCCCAGAAAAAATCCTGGGAGAGAGAATCATGTCTCTCTGTGTTCAGAGAATGTGAATACCACACTTCACTGTTTGCTTTTTTCAGTTAAATGTAATTCAGCTACTAAATCCACCACACCTACCCCCATGCCCCTCACTTACATAATAGATTTTGATTCACTTTTCAGTTTTATAAAATTTTTTAAAATCGTGTTTTATTGTATCCACTGCATATTTATCTGGCTGAATGATCATTTCAGTTGTGAGGAATGTATTCTACTTCAGCTTTCATGATGAATCTTGTGCTGTAAACTGTGACAAAATAACACAGGTAAATAGAGGCTACATTTCTAAGGTGAATTCTAGTCTCACCTTATATACCATATATACACATACAACATTGAACAGTAGCAAGCTACAAAAAAACCAAAAAGAATCCTGCATTTAGTCCTAAATAGCTTTTATTACACATTAGAATGAAATAACCAATTTTCATTTTCTTCGTAAAAGACAGCGCAATGGATCAAAATATGTTCATGCTATTTAAATGTAGGGGGTCAGATAAAATTGAATTTCTCATGGTAAGAAATATGATTATAGAAAAGCTTTAAGAAGTTGTGGTGCTGGAAAAAAACATTGATCATTTCAAGTAACTAATGGTAAATACAACAGAGAACATAAACCAGGAATGAGTTATTTCCAACCTCAAAGTATCCTGAACTTGCTTCAGTCTTAACATGCTTTTGTATTTGTTTTAAGTTGGATTTAAAGGGACTTATTAAAATGAGTGAAGCCAAGGGGAAAAATCTAGGAAGAAAACCAGAAAAGATAGAGAGCTCTGCAAACAAATGTAAAAGTAGACCACATAAAGGCTTAGATAAGGATGTTTAAAAATCTAATAAAAAAGTCAGATCACCTTTTACCACAACCTGGATTAATTAACTATGAACTATGTTCATATATATGGCTTTCTCTTTCCTCCAGCTCTCTGTAGTATTAACTTTAGCTTTATTGACTTCCCTAGTGGAAAATTAGGTTGGTTGAAAAATTTACTCTTCCTTCTTTTTATTTTTTTTTTCTGGAAAACAAGCAAACAAATAAATACAAAGCCCAAACAAGTTTTCATAGGAAGAGAAATTCTTTTGCTTCACTAGTAGTTTAAAAATTATTTCAAACATAAGTATTCCTCACTGTTATTTGGTTAAGATACATGTGGTGTTTTCCCCTTTGAAGAACAAATTATGCATGTCACACATGTTGACAGGCATATATTTTAAGGTTTATCAGTAATGTCACAGAATGCCCAGAGTCTTAAATTTCAATTTTGCTCTCTGAGTGGGAAAATACCAAACTACCTTATTTGGAGCTGAGAACAGATTAACTGATTTTATTATCTTTCTTAGAAGAAAACCAGAATGTGTAGCCAGATCAAAATATTGTAAAAGGTCTGTCTAAACAGCATATTTTCTTTCCTTTAAGAATTCTTCAAAGTCCTTTGATGAAAAGAGTTTAATGAGATTTTTATGCTTCCTCCTGTCAACCACATGAACATCTCCAGCCAAACATTCAGAGCTCAGTTTGGGATTAGCTGAGGGTGTCCATCCAGCTGTAGGAAATATGTTATTTAGTTCTTTAACTGATTTTTTTTTATTATCTTTAGCATAATGAAATCTTTTTAACAAAAATGAGGACTATAAAATCATATTACAGAAACATGAATGATGTCCAAGGGTTTGGATTTTCTTCCTAAACTGGAAGTGTGTTACCGCTAAACATAAAGATTTTCCATAACAGAGTCACTTATTTTAAAGAGTTGCTAACAACTAGATCTGTATTTCTATTACAGCTATTTGGGAGAAAAGAGTTGGATGTGTTCTCTGAACTTATTTCTAATGTTGAAATGGAAATCAGCAGATTTGTGCAAATCTGGTTCATAAAGCTTTGCTTTTCTGCTTGAAGTGTTAAATTTTCCAAATGGGAAGTGCAGATGAGGACTTCAGAAAAAAAAAAAAAGACTGGCAAAAAATGTGGGTGACATTTTGCCCTGCTATTCTAGTCACTTCATCTCACTATCCCTTTCATTAACATACTGAGTTCTGTTTCCTAAGTGGCAAGTTTTGTGCCTCCACTCAGTCCCAACAAGCTCTTCCTGAACATATGACTGATCATTTAGAACTTTCATCTCACTCCAGATTAAATTTTTCATCACCAGTTTGTACTTCTGTGTGATGTGATAGTCATCACATAAGAGCTGTTGTACTCTTCTGCAAGGTCTGCCATTTTCAATAATTAATATTTAGGAACCTTAAATTACAGAAGCCCAAACTAAAATGGACACCAGAAATGTCACTCTTGTTTCTTTCACTGTGGTAATATGGCTAGAATAACAGAGCAAATTTTTGGCAAAATGATGGAAAAATCATTAAAAATGTCACATAACTATCCAATGATCAGAATCCGAATGTATCAAGCCAAATTTTTCTTTCTTTATAACACGTTACAATCTATTTTATATAGAGATGTCTGTATATTTAGAGCTCCAAACTGTATTTACACAGTGCAGGAATCCAGATCAAGAGTTTCAGTCTTAACTTCTTAGCCACTGTTTCAATATGGTCTTTTGAACTAGATGTAAATAGGTAGTAGTTAAGCAGCAAATAGATCTAACTAGAAGTAAATACTTTTCTCCTAATCCACTTTAGTTAAACTGCATGTTAGCTTTTGGGTTATTTTTCCCCTGAATAATCTGTCAAGGTATGCATTACCTAGCATTTCTCAGTGCTGTATAACATGTAATAGATAAGAGTTAGCCACTACATTTAGTTTTTCTTATTAGCTACACTTATACCTAAAAATAATTCCTCAACATTAACAACTTTGATATTGACTTTTTGATATTAGCTTTGATATTAAAAGATCAGGTAGCTTCTCAGCATCCTTAACTGAATTTTAAAAGTCACATTCTTTAGCCTTCTGTCAAGCTTCTGAGTGTCTTCCTTGGCCTTCCTGTGCTTGCTCCATTCTGAGTTCTCTTTTCATGAGCATCAGTAACAAGAATTTTATATGCATTCTGCAAGAAGACTAAGCTGGCATAAGTTTACAGTGAGATCAATATCTTCCTTCCTCCACTGGAAATCTCTGTTCTGCTTTGCTATGTTTTTTGTCTTTTTCACAGCTACCTCAAGTCAGCAGCTGGAAATGATTCTGTAATCAACAAGCAGCACTAAAGTCCTTTCATCTGTTTTTCTATAGATAAGTTCCTAGATTGATGTCACAGAAGTTTATCTTAATAAACCTGAAGCATATAATCCTGCATGTTTAGCAATTGCATTGCATCTTAAAATTCCTGTCATCCCAATGGTTAGTTTCTCCTGCATATGTTAATTATTTTTTTGTAAACAACATTTTCCAACTCTATTTCATCACAAATTCTCTGAGGCAAATCTTGTCCTTTCTGTTTTAGGTAAAAATACTAAACAAACCCGTGCTAAAAATTGTTCTTGTGAAATACCACTGAACTGATCCTTCAAAATTCCTTGTCATCTCCTTTTCAGGTTGTTTTTCCTTAGCTTTTTAATTAAATTATAATCCAATCTTCACTATTTTTTTCCCATAAAGAATTGAAATAGATGCTCTCCTCTGGTCCAAATACGAAAAATACTGCAGGTCTCATCTATCTAAAAAAAACACAGAAAATCATAGTAATTTATGTTAGAATATATTATGATTGATTAACCAAGGTTACATATTTCATTTTGTTTTTGTTAAGCCTTCACATATGAATAATTTGTTGTGAGACTATTCAAACTAGAGAAGTCAGAAAGCTTCTGACTAAATATATTATTCTCAGATGGCAAAACCCAAATTTCTTTACTAAGCTGAACTAAGTAATATTATTTTTGCTTCACCTCAGTTTCCATTAGTCAACTCACTTTTTCTCTTATATTCAATGTCTTCCTCTTTTTTTGAGTGCAAGGACCATACATTCTTTTAATATGCATCTGCATCCTAAATTTGAAGAAACTTCGTGATCCTTCCAGTTTTAATTGCACAAGCTACAACTTGATTTGGTTTGATTTGATTTGCTGGTCTTTCTAATAATTCGAGGTCACATTTTTAAAAATGCATTTTGCACACAGCTAGCTTGTTTTATTTTTCTAGCTGAATTCAAGTAATTTATGAAATTTAGCAATTATTCTGTCCATTTTTTATTGCTCAGTCATGTGTCTTATGAACCTGTGGAAGACAGGTTTATGCCACTGAGCTTTGAGATTCATCTGCAACATAAAATTTCCCTAATTGAGATATATTTTTGAAAGCTAATCAAGCCCAGATTCTTCAGTAGAAACTGGGCCACTTATTACTGAGAATGTATTGTCTGGATTTTAGATTGCTAGAAGAAAATAGCTATGAATAAATTTGTCTCTGGATGTCTCAATTTCCACTTCAACACAAGAGAAAGATTGTAAATGGAAATTTAGGCAGAGTCATTGGAATGCCTGTAAAACATCCCTGTACAAATGAATCTGACATCTGTTAACTTGAGCATATATCTGTATTCAGGTGCAGAAGAATCTACCAGCACACTCTCTAAACCACCATTTTTTAACATTTTTCATGAGTAAAAGGTTCCTTTTAGAGCCAGGAACTTCACTGTTGTGAATAAACTTATTTTAAACTGTTTTTAAGACTCTTAAATTACATTTAGTCAGACATATGTGTTTTCTCATATATCTGGCCCACAGGACCTTCAGGATATGAAACCTTGTATTTTAGACCAAGGATCTATAGTTAGGCAAGATTTTTTGGGAAGGAAATATTTTAGTTCACACTCTCTATAATAAAAGAAAACAAACGCATGTAAGTGCACAATGCATATTCAGCATCTTCATTAACAGTATCCTATTACAATATACTTTAAGCTTAATATGACACAGAATTATGAACTGAAATTTGAGCCAGCTCTGGGGTGCCTGTAAGATTAAATAAAAACACAGTTTGTGATGGTATGAATTTTTAAGAGTTGCCACGCATCAATTCTATGAATAATGTGATATAGAATATCAATATTTATTTTTCATTTCCCAAGAATGTGAAACCCTTACACACACTTAATAACAACAGAGACTACTCTCTATTACTGCTAGATGTAACCTAAGCATCAAGTAAAGAAGTGTCATGCTTTAATCCCATCCAACAGCCAAGCCCCACGCAGAGGTTCATTCACTCCCACACCAGTGGGAGTGGGGAGAGAATCAGAAGAGTAAAATCTAGAAAATTTTGGGTTGAGATATAGATAGTTTAACAGGAAAGCAAAATACATAGACATACAAAAAAAGTAAAACAAGGAATTCTTTCACTGCTTCTCATGGGCAGGCAGGTGTTCAGCCATCACCAGGAGAGCGGAGTCCCATCATGCATGATGATGACATAGAAAGGAAAATGACATCACTCCAAATACCCTCCCCTTCCTCATTTTTACCCCACTTTATGAACTGAGCATTATGCCTTATGGTCTAGAATATCCCTTTGGTCAGCTGGGATAACCTGTCACAGTTCTATCTCCTCCCAGCTTCCCATGCACTCCCAAGTTTTGTGCCACTGTGGCTGCATGAAAAGCAGAAATTACCTTGGCTCTGTGTAAGCCCTGCTCAGAAATAACAAAAATGTGCCTATATTATCAACCCAGTGTTCAGGATGTTTCAATCCAAAACATAACCCATGCAAGCTACTGTGAAGAAAATTTACTCATTAACCCAAAACTAACACAAGAAGACAAACTTTTCTTGATTTTAATTTTAGTTTTATTATTAAATCCATTCCTCTAAGTAAACTATTTCTCAAAGAAAGAACTGGCAGATAGTAGGAATACGGAGAAAACATAGACTGTATACTGAGGCAAATTTTTAATAATGATTTAATTTTTTTCAGTTTTCCTAGTTATGAAGTGATTTGTTTGCTAGTTTATTAATGATGTTGTGAAAGTAATATTATTTATTTTCTGGACCATGTAGTTCGTATTGTGTTTTTCAATGAGAAAAATTACTTTCTAAACTATGACAACTTTTCTTTAGAGAAGAGCATCATGCTATTTTAAGAGTTGTATGTGAAAAACATCCTTTTGCTATTAGTGTTCATTATAATACACAACTGTCTCACACCTATCCCAAATGATGTAATCAGTTCTACTGAAATGTAACAATTTTATGATACCTTTATATATTTGGCTCTTTTTTGTGAATGACCAATATTTTTTCTATACTCCATATGAGGAAAGAATTTTAGGAGATAAAACTCTTATCAAAACAAGGAATTACTTAATTACAACAGGTTGCACTAATTTTTTTTATGTTGTCCCGCACCAATTTTTGTTTTAGAGCTTTTCCCTTACACCTCACAAGTTCATTCTTCAATGGGAGCCATTTCTGCAGCCCCTTTACATTGTGGGAAATGGCAGGGACAAATGTGATGTTTTCTAATTGTTTTCCCACATTTTGCACATTGAAACAAAACGCCACCCCATAGCATCTTTATAAATGATCAGTTAGACCAAGAACTTGGTAGGTCTGGTTTCCACAGCATGGACATGATGGACTTTAGTCTCGGACCTTCCCCACTGTTGTCCTCTGATGCCAGATATGTGCTGCTCACCAGGGTAGGGGAGGTAGGCAACAGAGAGTGTCCTGTTCTTCCTTGCTACTCTCACCCTCTCCCTCACCACGGCTGATGTTTCTTCCCATGGCGAGTTTAGAGATGGGAACCTCATGTACCTTGGAATACCTAACCAAGCCCTCCCACCAGATGGAAGAATGAATATCCCTCCATATCAACTTCCAAAGTGTTACAGAACTCCAATCTCATCAAAATAATTTTGTCTTCCACCAGTTCACTGTGGATTGTGGTCAAATGTGTAGCCAGAATATCATTCCAGTCTGAAGGACTGGTCTGTGTGGCTCTCATTGGGCCATTTTGTCAACTTTGGTCAAATCAATCAGTGTGAGGGTAGTATAAGCCAACAGCATCACTTCAGTAACTGTCAAGCTGTGCCCAACTGAAAACCCATGGGCCAGGCTCTGAGAAAAAAAAACACATTAAAATTGTTACCATAAATTTGTTTCACCTTAATTGGTGCCATCACTGGTCAGTGAGTCCAAGCAAAAGGGAGAGATTAATTATAACTGTGCAGCACTGGAACAGAGATCGACTCAGTTACCTCTGGGGATATTTGGTGGGACTACATGGGGGTGTGACCTCTGAAGCTGAGCCCAGTTACAACCACAGTCTTGTCTTAAGAGAGTCATAGTTATTCCTGCTAGAATGGGTCTAGATGCAGTCTACAGACCACCCAAACCACTTCTCTGTATATGTTTATCACATCACCTCATGTTTACATTTACATAGGGCCTGAACTCACTTAATTAAATTAACTCAGCTTCTGCTGGAGATCTGATGCAGAACAGCTGTACAGCACCAAAGAATCTGTCAACTGATGCATGTTACATTAATCTCATGGGACTCTGCTGCCCCCTCATTCAAGGAAGTCCCCAGTGTTAGGGATCCAGGTGGAAGGTAATTATACAACATCCCATTTGTTGTACAATTATTCCCTCGTCTCCTTCATGGTTATTTTGGAAGGAAAGAGTAGGCTCAGACACATAGATAGACATCACTTCTTTACCTATTTTTTCAGCTTCAGTAAACACAGCTTCAGCAAATCATCCCATTCTACCATATGTTGTGACCTATATCTAGGTCATATCTCTGGAGAGTCCAGCTCTGAGTGATTTTCTAAAGAACTCTGATTACAAATTTAAAATGTTTTGGTATTGTTTATAAAACAAAATCAATTGAGGACTGCTTCAGGAATGATCTTAAGATGAATATGTCAGACAGGAAGGGGTCCCAAGGCCTGCAATAGTATAAATATCTTTGCACCTTTGATTGAGGGTCATCCAGAAATAAAATCAGATTTATTATAATGGAGTTCAAGATACTGTCAAAACCTTTTAGAAAAGAAATTATATGTTTATCTATGCAATTTTAAACATTTTATTGGTGAGTGAGAAGCCTCTGCAGATTCTAGAAATGAGATCTCTAAATGCACATTTATGCTATCAGCATACTAGGTTTTAAGGAAAGTAGTGGTGCTTTTAGAACATCAGTAATAATAGTGAGTATTTTTTTCTCTGTTTTCAAGGGGGTAAGGGGGTTGGGTGTCTGTCCTTCCCCCTCTCCCCCTTGGTAAATAAAATGTTTTTAATAAAATTATGTTATACTTTTTTGTTGAAAAAAAAACCCTAAACAAAACAATCTGCCCACCCCCCCCGCAAAAAAAAAAAAAAAAAAAATCTCAGAAACAACCAAAACAAAAACAAAGATAGAAACTCCACAAACCATATTAAAAAACCCAGATCCTTTTGAACCTTTGACTAGTTTTAGTCTTTTTTTTCCAGAGGAATATATCACAGAAACAAAGGTAATAGATTAGATTACAGCAACTTTTGCAAGAACTAGTGGCTAAATAATGAGAAGAGACACACTAATGCTCACAGACAACACTGCAAGACAGAACAAGCTACAGTAGTCTCTTGAGGATCCACAGTAGTCTCTTGAGGATCCACACAGAACCTCAATATAAAGAAACAGAACCTGCAGTAATCAAAGTATTGTTGGAATGACTACTGACAGAAAGAGCCATTTTGCAAAGCTTCTATGTATGCACTGTGACAGGAATTCAGAAACTTAAAAGTGTGGAGGTTGAGAAATTAAACCACAATGTGATCATTCACAATTTTTGTTTTTTCTATTCTTACTAGATTTTCTTCTAATACACTTGAATATTTATATTTCATTTGAAATAAAGATTTGAGTGGGGTTTTTTTGACAGCCAATCTCTCAAACACTAGAATGAAACAATTTACAACTGAGAGATCGAGGCTGATGTGCCAAGGTTGAAGAGTTCCACCACTGTAACTATGTGCTGATTATTAAATGAGAGGCTCAAAACACAGGAAAAGTAATGTCATGGTCTGTACAGAGAAACTGTCATTGTCCTGTCAATTGAGATAAACATTTCTTGTCTATTGTCCACAATAGGCTAAATGCTTCCCTGTTTGCTATTCTTAGCAGGAGAGGTGACTTAATCGAGGTAGCACTGTTTTTCACATTTTCTGATGCACTGAAAATTATCAAATGCTATCCAGGTATTAAAAATTCCATCTGCTTTGTACCTGGTTTGTACAGATTCCTTTTCTTTTCACTCTCTATTCATTCCATGAAAAGTAACAAAATGTCAGGTCATTCTTAACATATGCAAAGCAGAAATAAAAATGGTTTATTGTGCATTCAGAATATTCAGAATAATTTCATTTTATATTTTATCCATTTTATTTTACACTGCACTAGACTAGGCATAGTAGTTAGAGAAATGACATTTTCACTGAGAAACAACTTCTTAAGCTGTTCTCCAATGGTCATCTATAAATATCCAAATATCTCTTAATGTTTATTGCTATGGGTTATTAAAGACCTGCAATAGGGATTTATTTTGATCCTGTAGAAAATTTAGTCATGTATTAGATGTTTTTGTGTGTATTTTTTCCATATTACCCACATATCAAATAGATAAACTACACCAAGTCAAAAAAGCATGACAGCATATGGTTAATTTTGTGTTTAAGATTATGCAGCAGTAACTTTGAAATAAAATGTATAAAGTTAAATGTTTTGCTTCATAAACATACTTAATTTATATGTTCAAATGTCTTGACTTTAAAGATATTTGCAGCTTAGAAAGTACTTCACAATTCATTGCTTATTTGATTATATTATCTTACTTTTCTCAAAAGTTATTGATTTTTCTCTAAAATATCAATATTCGTTAACATTTCTTTGGAAATAATATCTTAGAGAATTAATGACTTTTGATTGGTATTTGATTTTTTATTCATGCAAACACATGTGTCACTGTTTCTTATCTATAACAAGTTAAGCTTTATCAAGAAAAAGCACATTGAAAATTCATTGCTCATTAGTCAAAAAGGGCAAAACTTTAAACTACTCTGTCTATGAGGATTCAGAACATTGAAATCAATTCACATGAATATTGGTGAATGTCTTGGCTAGTGATAGGACAGACACTCTAAAGCTGCATATGCTTTGCACACATTTCCATCAGCAGGCAGAGCAGAGAATGGCAGGTAGGTGCCATGGGCTCTGTTTTCAGTGAGTGTTTTTTTTTTCTTTCTTCCATTTGTACAGGCTTCTTTTGACTGACCCTGTAGATGGAAAGTGGACATTTTTAACAGGATTAATCTGAACAATGCAGAGCCTAAAATAGAGGCTGCTGTGTCTAAAACTGACACCTGAAGTTCCTTTATAGTCAATAGGAACAGGAAAACACTTTCTGATTAAATTAATATAATTTCATCTGAACCTACTCCGCTATCAGATGACACCTTAAAAGAACCTGTTCTTTTCAGTAACTTTGAAGGGTGCCAGAAGTGACTTGGATGCAGACACTTTCTAAATTTAGATAAGTTAAGATCTCTATTTGAAAATGGACAACAAGAGGAAAAAGTATTTTTATACTGGCTGAAAATTATAAATAATAATAATAAACCAGCTACAAGCATAGTGTTCTGTAACAATTTACAACATATTTCATATGTCACATGGGAAAGGCTATACTTCTAAACTTTGATAAAATAAAATAACACACATTGTAAGAATTTTATTGAAAAGAAAAAAAGGAATGGAAATTCCATCCTTCTTTTTCCTCAACAGACAAATATACACAAGTCTTTAACATAACAAGAGCGCTGATGCACATTCACTAATGAATTTTTAGTTTTAGAACAATGTGCTGTGGCAGATTCTTGTACTTGTTCTCTCAGACCAATAAAACATGAACAGTTCTTGTTAGCACATTACTGTCTAGCTCAGTAGGAGAGGGAACACAAGAAGGTTTTTTGCCATTAAAATTAAAGAAGTTCCATTTTACCATTAAAATAGTACCTCTAACTCAGGTTCTCAGCTTATTAATTGATGCATGAAAGACTTCAGACAAGGACATATTTTGAAGCATTTCTTCCTGTGTATTTAGTGAACCACTCTAGGCCTACCTATTCTTCTGTTATTTCAGGTTTTAAAGTTCTGAAACGGAAATGATTTTCTGTCATGAAGTGCTAGATACTATTTAAAGTCAACAAAATATGCCCAAGGACATCGAGTGTGATGTGTTCCTCTGTCATCTGTTTTTACTCATGCAGCAGAGTCTATTTGACTAACTTGCTGGATGGGAAAAGCAGAAATAAAATAGAAAAAAAATTGAAGCCAATATTATTCTTTTTTACTTCAAGGACAAGGTGCTTTCAAAGTTATGTAGAACTTTGTGATTCTGACACATACACACAATACAGAGTTAAGACTAAGCAAATAAAAACAATTTTATAGCCTACTTTGAGGAAGCTGTGGTCACCAGTCTTTTTTATGTTAAGAATCTAGAAATCATTTTATCCAATAGATGAAACTTCCTTTATCACTAAAAATTGTTGTTTAGAAATAAACAGATATTTACTTACCCAAGAAAGGTACAACTGCACTTCAACTATTGTCTGGATTCTAACCTAATTTATATTAGTCATAATAAGCTGAAGTCACTGATGCTACACAGCATGCATCTGGGGAGAAACAATATGTATATAAGAACTTACTTTATGTGCTCTCCAATACATAATGAGCACAGCATGCTATTGTTTGAAGAGATAGTGTAGCTGTAAGTTTTGGCAATCTGTAGACCAAATGAATGCTGGTACTATGTACTTTACCCTTAATCGTTGCATTTGGAATTAGTTGCTACTGAGGTGCCTCAGACTATTTTTGTTGTTTTGACAACTATTTTATGTATTGTGTGCATATACATACACAATATAACAGAAACAAAACCAAGCAAAAAAAAAGTTCAGTTGTATATATAGACTTTATATCAATGTATATATATTTATGACCATATATAATTATATATATAAATGTAATAGTGTTTTTCCCCCCTAAAAGAAAAAAATAATTCAGGGGACATAATCAACTCTAGTATGTTTGTATAGTGATATGTACATATGTGTGTGCCTCTGTGTGCGTGTGACTTGCTTTAGAAGACCTTTAAAGGCTTTAGATGAATAATAATATTAAGAAAAGCAAAAGCTATCTAGTCCAATTTAGATGGGTTTTTTTAGGATCAAACAAATCAAACTCTACAGGTACTTTTCCCACTCTTCTAAACATAAAGCACTTCTGGGGTGACTTGTTTAGCCTTGAATATCTACTCATTCAACTTTGGGAGAATATCCAAAACCATTATCAATTAATGAATTCCCCACTTATATGTAAATATCAACAGATAGAGACAGCAATAGAAATATAGAGCAACAGACTCTACAGTGGCTGGAGATAGAAAAGATATAGATTTAGACATAGATCTAGATAGATATAGATATATCAGTATAACCACCAAACCATTGTAATTGGTTCTGGGAACAGAAATTTTTGACTAAAATTTCTTTGACTACAACTGTAACAATATTTAGAAAAAAATGTCATGCTTATTTACACATTTGAATTGCTGCCTAATTGTTGAGGCACTTAAAACTGACTAGATGCTACCTCTTCAAAGTGAGAGCTGTCTAGAACTTATCTGTTTGTGACTTTTGAAAATCCTACTCTGAACAGCAACCACCTTGGCAAAGCCTTCTCTAATCTAAATGCACCATAATTCCTTCTATGGGTAATTTATAAGGCCTTTTTTGTCCTTTCCTAGCAACATCCACAGCCAAAAGTTCAGCACAAAGCACAGGGGATGTGGATGATTTTGTCAAGCTGGATGAAAGATTTGGACATGTTGGACAACAGCCTTTGGTTTAGTTCCTCCCTCTGAGGAAGCAAGTGATACAAGTAGGCACAGAAAGGATTCAAAACTAAATTTCCTAAGACAATTATCTTATTTAATACTTTCACAGAGGAAGGTTGATCCCTTAGTATTGAGGCTATAGTTTTGAGACAAATATATTATTCTCTGATTTTTGAATATATCTGTTTTTGAAAATGTTACATATATTAAATATTGCAAGACCTATGAATCAAAGTCAGGTTGCCAGTGTATGCTTGAACAGTTAGTTCCTAGAATCCAGAACTTCCTTTTGCTCTCTTATAGTCCCTTTTCATACAGTGTCATATAAAGCACCTCTACTGATAGCCTGTTTTCTTTTATTTATATCTAGAAATAACATGCTGTAATTACTGTTATGGAATGCAGTTCATGATTTATTTGAAAAACCCAAATTTCCCATTTCTTGGGTGATATGTAAAAAATGTAAGTACTATCATTATTATGCTCTGTTCAAAAATATATTTATTCTCCAAAGGTGCTTCAGTGCTCTGAAGCTCTGAAGTAGGTGGCCCAAAATTCAGTAATCTAAGCTCAAACAAGGGTAGAATTTGACCCACTGCTGTGCCTGGTATTCCCTATTTGTTACTGCTAGGCTGGTTTTCCATATTTCCTTTCAAGCACTTTCAAACCCCTGCTGCTTTGGCGATCTTGTGCGTGAAGTCTGTTTTTTCACTCACATCCAAGTTAGCCCTAAACCAGATTTTTAAAAAATGTTTTGCTGTACTTCATAAAGAACTCTAAAGAAATCTGTGAAAATGTAAAGAATCTGTGAAAAATAAAGATCTAAAGAATCTGTGAAAATGCAAACAATACTGAAAATATCAAATGAGAAATTATTAGAGGGGACCTCTGGATCTCTATGGGTAGGTATTACCAATTGCTAAACTCTCAGTTATGATGAGCATGCCTGTTACTAGGTTGTCCCAGAAAAATGCAAATATCTGTCAAGACATGAAAGCATGAACCTGAAACAACATAGTTAACATTGCAATGCTATCACAGTCATAGAGTCATTGACTGTATAGGTTGGAAGGCACCTTTATAGATCTAATTCAACCCCCAAATGTTTTCAAACTTATGAAATGCAATTTATATGGATGTAAAAACAGCATAATTTTTATGTACTTGAACTTTGATATAGTCTTCTCTTATACGGTTACATTCTTTCCGACATATTTTCCCACCTAGCCTCTCATTCAGTTAACATCAGAGAAAGCTACATTCTATTCATACTGTTTTTAAGACTAGGCATTTTTCTATTGCCCAGAATCCAAACTATGATTTGAAGAAAGAAGAATTTCCTTACATACTTTTAATGGTGATCATCACTTCCTAGCATGCTGAAGTTTTTTAAAGGCATCAATACATCTACTTTTATAACACTACTTTTCCATTATCTCTCCAGTAGGTACACTGAGAGAGATGCTAGAATGAACAATGTAATGCTCTGTCCTTATTTAACCAAGTTATGCATCAGTTTTTGCACTTTCATTTAAGTATAATACGTAACTTAAATGCATTGACAGAATTTTTGTCAGAATTTCTGACAGAAATATCCAGGTTTTTAAGGCACTTATTATAGACTGTAGGGACCCACTAAAATTCAGATAACTATTTTGCCTAGCATACAAGGGAGCTTCATGGGACAGTAAGTTTAGATCATTGTTCAGCTGCCCAAACTCCATTCTTAAATTCTTTGTCTTGCTTACTAGAAAAACCACTAGAACCTTTTTTACTGCAACCTTATTCTGCCAGAATTTGTTGAGATCAAACTTGCAGAGAAATGTGATATTTCCATGAGACCTGCTAACAAGACAAATCAATTTTGAAGTTCATTTTCCCAACTGCTTTTTACTAGCTCTCTTGTCCTTTTTTTTTTTGCTTGTTAGTTTTAGGCTTGTTCACACCCTTTTCTAAGGAGTAGGATCACAAAATCCTCCAGCCTTGAGTTCCCAAGGACCCTTATTTTTCAGCTGCCTCATCCCAGGCACACTGAACTAGGAGACTGGTGACTTTCCAAAATCCGTTGTCTTCATTTTCAAGACTATTTCACTAAAAATTCTCCCCACATATTCACCTGGAGATAGATTCTTAGCTCACTACCAGTTTAGTTACATACAGGTGAAATCTTACAAGTGCTAGTCTCAGACCAAAAAGTTTGTTGCCTTAGGCATGAAATTTAGCCAGTGAGGGCCCACTGCCCACCTGTTCCCAATTGCTGACATCTTCTGTAGCGGCCATGTGGCAGCCTCTGCTCTGCTCTGCTCTGGCCAGCAAACCTCTGCACGCTGCCAGGTACACCAGCTCCTGGAAGAGGTGTTTGAGGGCAGCAGAGATGACCTCCAGCTCCAGGGAGCTCAGCCAGGAGGGCTAGTCTCCAGATCAGCACAGAAGCTGAGGTGCCTCTCTGTGCTCTCCCTGGCCAGCAGCCACACAGACAGCCAAGAGGTTTGTGTAGATAAAGTCTAGAAAGCATGGAAGCAATCATTTATTCATGTTCATCACGAGATTATCAAAGATTTGTACATGAACAAGCAAAAAGACAAGTATTGCACTGTATAAACACTTGATCACACTTCCTGAGAGGCAAAGAACTCTCTTAGTGCCATGTGAGTTATTGCCTGCAGGTATTCATTTATCATTGGCTTGAAGCTCCTTTCCTTGGAACTGCAGTAGAAAGGTAATTTATTAGTACAAAAACTTTAAACAGCCTATTAATATGCTGCTAAAATATTATTATTGTATACATTTTTTTACTTTTTCAAATAATCTCTTTCCTGGAATTTTTAATAGAAATATTATACCAAAGGAAATGTTTTAATAATAAGTCTGTCAAGGACCACTCATTTTTCCAATCGACATTTTGTTAATTATCTCCTAAATGTCACAAATATCAGGAGTTTTTACTCAAAAAATTGCTTCTGACTTGTAAATGTTCTGTCTTTGATTTATTACTCATTAAAAAGCCACTTATACCTCCAATAAGTGAATATGAAAGTGATGTATATGTATTTACAGTGAATAATTTTGCTCTTGGTTTTGGTTTGGGGTTTACTTTAATTTTTGTCTAAATTCTTTCTTTTCTTCTGTTTATTTTTCATAACTTCCATTTTATTTATTTATTTACTTATTTATTTGTTCTTAGTTAATGGCTCAGCTTCTTTTTTTTTTGGTTGAAATCTGAGTTACTCGGTGTCACACCAGGTTAGCCACAAAAGCAGCTTACAAGATGTGGAAAAAGACAGCCAGTGATACCTTATAAATTGTGATTTTCAATGCTGGCAAGCTGTTAGAGAATGTAACGGAAATTAAATTTCCCTGGACACTTGCACCTGAAGAACATTCACAAAAGTCATTGATTGCTACAGAAAAGACAACATGATGTGTTGCATGAGTTAGTGCATTTATTTACTCTACCATTTCCAGTCTTGAAATCCCTGTATAAAAGTATGCACTGGGAGATCTTGGTATTAAAATACAGAGGATATAGATAAGTGGCATTTGTGCTTATATTCAGAACCAGACATGGTTAATCTTTGAGGTCATGTCACCACCCTCTGGATATTCTTCACAGTGTAGGTCTAAAAAACATGGTTTCAATGTGTAGAATTAAAATCCAATAATTATTCAGTGGATTTTCTTAGGAGAAAAAAAAAATATTTTCTGAGAAAAAAAATGTTTTTCTATCTCTCTCAAAGACAAAAGACAAAAAGAAAAACAAATAAAGTTGAAATTACAGTTTACCTCTAACAAATCAACAGAACTTAGAAAAGTCAGGTGCAAAGTAGAATTCTCCACATTGGTTATATTTCTCATAACAGAAGTAGATCTGTGTGATATTGCTTTTACTATCCTATTCATATATTTTTGCTGCTAAATCAGCTATATTACATCTTGAAGTTGTAGTCCTTCAAGAAGCATGATTTATAGATGACCAGTGGACTGAATTACAGCATCTAAAACACAAGGACTAAAAAAATACACTCTAATAAGAACTTCTGTTCTTTTGCTGAACTGCAGGTATTTGCTTAAGTTGTGTATTTAGGATTACGCCCATGCAGCAAAATATTCTCAAGTCAAATATACTTCAATAAAAATAATAATTATTATTATTTTTACTTTCTTGTTTTTTTATTCTTTCACTCCCAATACATATATTTATATATACACACACATATATATGAAGTGGCAGTTGTTAATTTTTTTAAATTTACTATTTTTATATTTTAGAACACTTTGAACTCAAGTATGTATTACAATAAATTACTTGATTAAATGCTGTACACTGTAAAAAAAAGCACAGACAGTAAGAATTTATATATTTTTTTTTGTTATATCACTAGAAGAAACCCACAAAAGTATCACTCTTCATGGCTCAGCAGAATACAGACATGTTAGGAAATATGACTCTCTAATCATATGTCCCAGTGAGCACTGGAACCTGGTGCTTTCCTAAAATGCATTGGGAAAATTCAGTGCCCTGTAATCCTCTGAATCTCTAACTCCAGTTCTTGGTCAGAGCACCCACTTATTAGCAGGAAAATAGTACAAATGGAAAAAATGCTGATATGGTAACTCTTCATTATTTTTCTTAAGCATTTCATTTAACCTTAAATTTATAACATGTAAACTTGTTTTTAGCAAGAATGAGTTGCACTAGGACATTTTTCTTTCCTTTTTTTTTTTGTGTTGGAACCATTGCATCACATAGAGACCAAGCTGCTTGATTTAACTAGGAAGAAGTAATAGAAGAAGTAACAGCTTTTATACTGAGACAAAAAATGTGGAATTAACTGGCATCTAACATAAATGACATTTCTGTATATTTCAGATCTTCATAAACAACCAGCTGGAAAGCAGGCAGACAAAATTCTGGTAATACTGGATAAAACCAGTAGTTGATGATCTGTCACAAAATCATTTCCTTTCCTCAATAAGATGTTCTTTAGAAGGTGATATAAGGAGATTAAGATGATGGATGATGTTACTGTCACAATCTAAACAGTACTGGTATTTCACTGGTCATATATGTAAGGATGAAAGTCACCTGGAACTTCTTCAGTTTTTGTCTCTGCAGTTTTAATACATTTTGTTAAGGCCCAACACAAAAAGATTAACCTAAATTAAAGCAGCCATGCACAATAATAATACTGATTCTTTCTTATCTTTCATATCACATCAGAACAGTGCTGAGCACTTTTACCAACTTATAAATAACTATAACTATCTATAACTAACTATAACTATAACTATATCTATAAATGATATAAACATAATAAACAATATAAACAATATAACCAAATGGACAAGTAAAGATGCTGTTTCAGAATTATCTCCTACACAGAGAAAATGCTGTTTCTTATGAAGGCACTTCATTTTTTCCATTTTTCTTTATCTGTGAAAAAAAACACTTTTTAAAAATATTGTAACCTTTGTGATGAAGTGTCTTCATTAATGCCCTCGGTAATGTGATGGAGTGCTCTCTCAATGCGACTGCAAACTTGACTGGGTGGACTGCTCACTCAGCTTTATGTTCTGAATGGCTTCGCCAGGCTGGAGAAATTGGTTGACAGAAATTGGTTGACAGAAAAGTAATGAAGTTCTACATAGGCAAGCCTTGCATCTGTGATGAAATTACCACATGATCAGTAGAAATTGGATAGAAAGCAGTGCCAAGGAAAATGAGCTGATGTACATGTTGAATGAGTTGAACCCTTCTAGCAAAGAAGCCAAGCTGTTGCCAGTAGCTCTAGGGTGAAACTTTCCGTATGTTCAACACTTGTGAGACCCCATCTAGAGTATTGTGTCCAGTTGTGGTCTCTCCCACACAAGAAACACATTGTCATATTGGAACAAGTCCAGTGGAAAGGCAACAAGATGATTGAAGGTTCATTGCCTGGAAGGAAAGGATGAGAGAACTGAGGTTATACAACCTCAAGAAAACAAGGCAACCAATAAGCGGTGAAGAGAGAGCCAGACTCTCTGCTCCAAGCTGCACAGGAAGAGAGACAATCGATAAAAGTTGGAAGAAATTCTGACTGAATACAAAAGGAAATTTTTTTCTCATAAGGATGGTCAAACACTGGGACAGGTTGCCCAAAGTTGTTGTGGTATCTCAATCACTGAATTAAAAACTGATTTGTACATGTGCCTGAGCAACCTGACCTAACTGGACCTTCTGTGAGGGGAGGGTCAGACTAGATCTCCAGACATCTCTGTAGCATAAAATAGTCTATGATTCTGAAAAAGGAATCCCTGCTTTTTCCTTAAAAAGAAAACTGTTTACCTGGTAACAGTCAAATACCTTTCTTGATCTGGGCATAAAGATCAGACATTTGGTGCTTCCTTACAACTTTTTTTACCTCTGCAACTTTTATTTTATTCCTCTATCATTCCATCAGAGTTGCTAAATAGTATGTAAATTCTAGTTGCTAATCTTTAAATAGCCAACAATTCTTCCCTTTTACTTATATTGTATCAGTCTCAAGCCTTCTGTGCTGCAAAATAATGAAAATGGAAGGAATAAAATTATAACATGACAGCATTAAGAGTTCTCTGCCTCCTGCTGACTGTAAATGTGTATCTCTATCAAAACTGGGATAGTAGTCACTTGCAGCTGAAATCCTCCAAAACATGACATTCATTCTTTTTACATTTTAGTAGAAAAATTTGATTTGTGAAATCACGTTACACTATCCCTTTACAGCATAGAATCACATACAGTATCCACTTTATTAGTGTCCTTATATACAATCAGGCCTTTAAAAGTTTGTAGACAAGGAATCAGAAACCTGATTAGAATAAATGGATTTTTATCTTGCCAGTATTGTAGCACCACTGGTTAGTTACCTCTAAACTGCTACTTCTGTCTCCTATTGTACTCATATATGTACACAGATATCAGTGTTAGACATGCCTGCTGATGCGCTTTTCTGTTCTTTGTATGAGTGGGCTTGATGGATTTCAGTCATTGGGTGACTGGTTTGACTGTGCAATGTGAATATGAACTGTTGGTATAGAGAGATGCATGCATGAGCATCAATGACTCTGATCTCAGTCCCATTAGAATCAATGGGAATTTGTCATCTGAAAGCAAGAAAATTCCTGTCAGAATTAGGTCCTTAGAGTCCTAGGACTCAGACACTTTTTGCTCATGAATTTCTCCTCAAACAGACAAAACCTGCAAAATATGATTAACAGTACCTGGACAGAGATATTATGAAGCCATTCCTTCTGATGTTACAAGAAGCAGAAAAAGAAAAGGTGGGATAACACTTTTACTGTATTGCTGGTGCCCTATGGGAGAGTAATAGTGAATAATAGTAGTGTACTGATAGCAGTAATTAACCAGGACTATCAAGATATGAGTGATGTAGAAGGAAAAAATTATTGAGGAAGAACAGAAACAAGGAAGCACAATAGGGTAGGAAAAGAGTTAAGGAAACAGGCAGAAATGACATGGAACAAATTCTTTTTCAGGGACAAGAGTGCTTGAAAAAATTTATCATCTTGAAGGGAAAAATAAACCATTGATTCAAAAGCAAAAGAACATGGTAGCAAAATTTGATTGAACATACGTATCTTCATAGAGATGAATGGAAGCAAGATGAAAAATGTGAGAAGAGAAAGAAAAGTGTCATCTTCAAATATCCAACTCTCCAGTGATACAGGGACACATAGAAATGGTATAATAATAGTCTTTTCTTTTTCCAGACATACTAAAATAACTGCAAACCCAGACAGATTTTAACAGCGAAGGCAGAAAACCTGGGAATCAATGGATGGCAGCTCATGCAGTTTTAACTAGTTTCAGCCATGTAAATGGCAGCTCCCTTCAGATATTGTTTAGCCTTGTCTGCACCTTTGGGTGTCTAAGCCAAAAGTTATATTATAAAATCATATAATGGTAAAATGTTACAGTTTGGAAGGAACTTTAAAAGTCATCTAGTCCCAATTCCCACATTCAGAACGGACACCTCTCACTTGATGAGGTTCCTGAAGTCCTTATGCAAACTGGCCTCGAACACTTCCAGGGTTGGGGCATTCACAACCTCCCTGGGCAACCTGTTCCAGTGTGTTATCACTCTCACAGTGAAAAAAATTCTTCCTAATATCCAGCCTGAATTTCTCCTCTTTCAATTTGCACCCATTACTCCTTGTCCTATTATCTAGAGTGTACAATTATTCTGTTTTGTGATATTCTTTGCAATTAGTAGTCAAGCTTTTTTAAGTTGGTTTTTTTTTTTTTATTGTGAGAATTTAATGAGACTTGCCGTAGTCACGTACATTTCATTAGCATTTGTCTTACCATTATTATGATACTAAAGTCAGGACAACTTGAAGTGAAAGACTGAAACATAGGGAGGTTGCAAAGCTTTTCTTTCTGACAGTGTAATTGAATTACTGGGATAGATAAGCTCAAATAATACAATATTTGTGTTTCAAAACAATATGTACTCCTGGGGTTTTATCAGTTTTAGTTTGGCCCTTGTTAAAGGTCAAGGTATGTTTCTCTGAATAGAAAACAGCTGAGGATCCTCAGAATGACACAGCATATTTTTCATAGATCATATTACAGTACTATACATGCTTGTATTGCTAGGGTCTAAAAAGGCTTAGAGTAAATTTGAACATGTCAATTTTTATAAATAATCTTATAAAAAATGAAAACATGCAAAGTAACAATAATTTTCAATTAACTCTTATTTAGGTATTTTCTTGTATGATCTCTCATTAACAGACTCAATAATAAACATAAATAGATAGAGAATGGCTTTGTGAAACACACCAGCTCAAACTGATACATTACTATCTCAATACTTTGTTTATTTCACATAGAAATCACAAATGACTGAAATAATGCAATCTGAATATAAATAATTTTAACTGTATGTTAGCTCGGACACGTGGATATGAGAATATGATGTGTGGGAAATATTAGCTGCAGGGTAAATCATGCAGAGACTATAAAACTTAGAACGGTGATGAACATGCCTCTGTTGGAAGCGGTCACACCTCACAGGTCATAGTCCAGAAGCAGGTCTGGTATGTAAGCAGTATATTTCTAATGAGCAATATTCCTCAACTGAGAAAAGAGCTTCTTACTTAGGCCCGAGCTTTAAAGCTAATTTGGCAACCAAAATAGTTTTGAAGTAGTTTACATGTTTTGATTATCAAGTTCTTCAGAATCTCTGGTACCACTCAGGCTGTGTTTGCTGGAGTTCCAATCGTCTCAAAATAATCAAAGAAGGAAAAGGAGTTAGAAACATCAGATTATCCATTTAGTAAAGCATGGGTTGTGCTCATTCTTCATCCTGATCAGGTCTGGTTCAAAGGCTGGTGTCTTCTTTCGGGCGTTTCACAGTCCAAAAAATAATTATGTTACCAGTTCCTCATATAGAAGATTTCCCTCTCTCATAACTGTTGTAGAAACAATTTAGTTCTGCTGTTGCTTCATGGTTGATCCCAGTGAATAGTGGAGGCAGTACCTTGTGCTAGTACCAGTGATTAAAATGATCAAAGAATCTCAGCTTGCTATGTCCACTTAGCTGTTTGAAATATCAACATGTTTGTATTGTTGTCTTCTGCAATATAAAGAAATGCATTTCAACAATACTTTTCCTTTACTTATGCTTTTCCCCTGTAGGACTGTATGACCATTGCTAGTATGAAATACTAACATTTTCCACTTAATCTGGTTTTCTAAGAAATGCAGTACTGTGGAAAAGAAAGGAGGTGGGGAATCAAAGTGTCTCATTATCATTGATCAGTATCTTGCATATGTCTGCTCTTTTGCAGAGGCATGTGTGTGCATATATGTGTATACAGATTATTTATGATAGAAGAAAAATTTTATTTATATTAGAAATTCTATTCCATTATCAAACAGCACCTTCCCATTTTAAAAACATATTAATACCAAATGTATCAAAATATTGCCTTATGTATTTAAGACACAGTTTAGTGGTGGACTTGTGTTATGTTAATGGTTGAACTCTATTTTAAGGGTATTTTTTCAATTTACATGATTCTCTGAATCTGTTTCAGTGTGTTCCTGAGGAGGCAGTTGAGAGAAATAGTACATTCCAGATTTCTCACTAAGAGCATAAAGGATTGAAATTTACAGTTGCAAAATCTTGCTCAAGTATTTCATAAGCAGCAGGAGCTGTATTTCACAAAGAGTGAGTTTCATCAAGTTAGTGATTTCAGGTTTCATGTTTTATTATTATTCTCAATTGAATTTTGTGGACATGATAATGATATATATCAAATTAATATCCATGCAGCAAAAGCTATTTCTTATTCTTAGGAACTTATTAATCCTTGAAATTGTCTTTAGTATCATGAACTTTGTTTTTCAGTGATTTGTATTTTCCAACAAATTTTGTTACTTTACAGCCTTGAAAAATAAATGCATAGAGGATGGTTCTTTTAATATTGAATATTTTCTTATTGATATATGTTGATCATATTTTTGCAATATCTGAGCTTTCCTTTTCTCCTTGTTTATATTATTTAATAAATCCCTCTAGTTTTATTTAATCAATTAAGTTAATCAGTTATAGAGAGTAGGATTCCATTCCAGTAAACAAATATCAAATATAGGGGAAATATCAATCTATCAAAATATCTATGTATCGAGCTATCTATAGGGCATCACCCATCTGGTTCAGTTCTATGGTATCAATCACCTTGTCATTAATAAAAACTGGAGCAAAAACACATGACTAACTTTTAAAAATTCTTAATTTCTTTACCAAGTTGAAGTGTAAAAGATCACACTATATATAATAAGGTAGAAAGATAGAGTGCATGCAGGTGAAAAAAACAATGTTCTTTATCTGGCAAACAGAATGAATTTCTGCAGATAAATAGTGGCATTGATGAGGTATATCATCCTTAAACCAGGAGCAATGCTAGAAGTATTTATATTTCCTCTCCTTTTTCTTTCATCACCTGTTCCTTCATCATTTAACTTCCATATCGTTACCTTTGTTTTGACAGCTTATGGGGTGATTTACATTTGCTGTGTGTATGTTTTTGTTATCTTCATTACTCTATAAACCAGCTCTGCCCAGTTTCCAAGACTGCCTTCCTCTAGTGATCAGATATTGACTGCTTCTGATTTGCAGCTACATGTCCAGAGCCCTGGGCTAATCTGCATCTGTATTGTCAAAGCATTTGCTGTTATCCTGTGCTCACGCAGTTCAGGTACCCTGTTGCAACCTGTATTGTATCTATCTTGATGAAAAGATGGGCTGCATTTCTCTGTATGTGAAATTGCAATTATTGTGGGGTTTTGCCAGCGTTCATCTTCTATTCTACCACTCCCTGCTGTCACAAGAACTTCTGGGTCTAAAACTGAGGCTTGAGCAAAAGAAATCATTAAAAGAGATATGCTCTCTGGGTTTTGAATGAGCAGGAGCATAAAAAGAGCTGATCTGCAGCACATGTTGAAACAATGACAGAATTGAAAGACTGCAGTGTTTGTTGTGGGTATGCTCAGACTATGGAGCAGGGATGCAGATCAGCACTCCCCCTGCGATACTCGACCCTTCCTGCTTATGATTTTCTTTTAGCAAAGAACTGTTTACTGTCATGGAGGTGGAACATGGTAGTGCATCCAGTTCCACATCTATGATCACAAGCCAGAAAATACTGCTCTGCCTCACTGCATATACAAAGAGTGACTGAGCAGTTATACTTTCCCAAATTCTGGACTGACTAGAACTATCTCAGAGAATAAAGATGATTACATGGTAAATAAAATGCAGGAAAAAAAACCAAACAAACAAACAAACAAAACCCAGGATTTGACAAAGCCCTGTCCTAATGGAGGTTCTGGAGCTATTTTGCCCCAAAGTTGTGTTACACACCTCAGGAGAGTGCATCAGAACCTTCTCGTGAATGGACACAGGTGTTGTATTAGTTCTGTCCACATGCATCTGTAAAATCACCATGTTTTTTATAGGATAGAAACCAGACTATTAGAAAAGTAAGAACTTGAAACAAGATTACTTTTCTGGATGTGTTTTATATCTGTAGGAAAGACATTCATGTCACTTTGCCTCACTTTCTTATACTTTTGCAAATTTTGTTAAACAGCAAAATATTAGGCCCATAATGATACTGCCTAAAAATCAATTCAGTGTTGATATGGAGAGGTTAAAAAAAATGCCACAATTAATGTAGAGTTCTGAAAAGAACTTTGGCATTGGTTTAGAATATTACAACATATAATTTACTGGCAGGTGGTCCGTATAGCAGGGTTCACAGCTCACAGATGTCCTCAGGAAGTGTTGACTGCATACACACTGGACAGGAAATGACTGGCTTAGTTAACAGTTCTTCAGAAAATATTTTAGCTCATGAGTCAACAGTATCATGCTGTTGAGAAATAAAAAAAGCAGCACACAGATGTATATGAACAGGGAAAACAAATTAAAATAGAAAAGAAATTAATGGAAGAAAAAGATAAATAGAGGAAAGAGAGAAAGAAAGAGAAAGAGAAAGAGAAAGAGAAAGAGAAAGAGAAAGAGAAAGAGAAAGAGAAAGAGAAAGAGAAAGAGAAAGAGAAAGAGAAAGAGAGAAAGAGAAAGAGAAAAGAAGAAAGAAAGAAAGAAAGAAAGAAAGAAAGAAAGAAAGAAAGAAAGAAAGAAAGAAAGAAAGAAAGAAAGAAAGAGAGAGAGAAAGAAAGAAAGAAAGAAAGAAAGAAAGAAAGAAAGAAAGAAAGAAAGAAAGAAAGAAAGAAAGAAAGAAAGAAAGAAAGAAAGAAAGAAAGAAAGAAAGAAAGAAAGAAAGAAAGAAAGAAAGAAAGAAAGAAAGAAAGAAAGAAAGAAAGAAAGAAAGAAAGAAAAAAGAAAGACTTGCTTTATGCAATACACAGAGAGATGACTTCCAATCCTGAAGATGCTCCAACTTCCAGAACAGGAAAGACTTTCAAAAAGTAATAGAATAATCTCTTATGGCAGATGGGAAGTAAAAAAAAAAGCTTAAATTGCAGTGAGACAATGCAAATCTTGCTAATGTTAAGGGTGGTAACCATGAAACAGACTGCCTGGCAAAGTTATAGCCTTTGTCACTGAAAATCTGATGGAACAAAATCTGAGGAAAAAAAAAAAAGCCTGAAAAATATAAGAAAAAGAAATGGAAATTAGAGACTGAAAGATGTTTTTAGACCACATTATTTTTTGTAAATAAACACCTGATTTTTGTTCCAACTTCAAATATGTATATTGCAATCCTGTATTCAGTAACACTATATCCAATGACCATTTCCTAAAGAACGTATCACTCTCTGTATTTAGCATCAAACAAAAAGTTTCATGATTTCTAAAATAAGGTCCTAGGCATAATCATAGAAAATAGTTTTATGTCTATTTTATCTCTGTGGTCAAATGAATCCTTAAAAGTGTTTTCTTAATTAGTGTGTTATGTGTATTTCCTCTCTGTAGCCCCAAATCTGGTTATTATGGTATTCATATGGAGGACAGAGCTTTCATCTTCCTCCTCTGGCAGAGGAAGATGCTAAATATGGTCTTCCACTTTCTGAAGTTTGGATGTATGCTCTAGATCAATGTAAGTTATTGAGTTATGTAAGTTCCAATTCTTCTATCTTTATTTTCCCATTAATTTATTTAGTATTACTGCTGTTTCAAAAACACACACACACACAGAAAAATTAACACTAAAATCCTATTGAAAGTACTATTATTTTCAATGACATTTTCTGATTTTACATTGACATAGTCAGTTTACAACTCTTATTAACAGTTGCTGAAGTTATAGATTTTTAATCCAAAATGGTTTGATGCCATTGTCAATAATTATTCTATACAAATGCTTGAAAATTAAAATGTTATTTTAAAAAGTAAAAATTTCAATACTAATTTCCATGAAATGCTGGTGTTTAAACAGAATGTCATTTTCAAGAACAACCTTGAGCAGAGCTTTGAAAAGAGAAAATCTTTCCTGTTTTCTGTGACAAATGTGAAGAGTTAATGCTTGGGAAGTACCAAGATAAATGCTTATTGATGACTCAGTTAGCATCTTGGAGTGAGCAGAGTATAAACAGGCAAAATATGTCTTCTTTTTTATAGCTCAACAAGCAAGGGAATGCAGTCATAAAAAAAGGAAATGTAATGAAATGAAATCAAAACAAACAAAAGACAAACTCTCAGACTGTGGTGCTGATGACTCATTTTCAACCTCCTTTTCAAATTGTCACTTTATTTTCTAAGTTGGACTCCTCACCCGTGACTGCTTGAGTGACATTTATAAAAGAAAATGTGGGACTTAATTAGGTAAGCACTTCTAACGTTTCGTGTGCATCCTATATGTATTTAATTCCATCTTTGGATGTGCAAGATAAACTGTTTCTAGCTGAGGCGAAGGGTGCCTGATGGCAGTGAAGCACTGAGTCACAGGGCACACAGCCGGTGCTCGGCGCCAGGCTGGGGGACTGATGCCCACCGTGCCCTCCATGCACAGAGCCCACCCAGGGGACGTGGCTGTCAGGAGCTTGGTCCACTTGGACTCAGGCTGAGACATACAGTAGCTGCTAGATGAGTGAAGAGGACCATCAGCTCCACAGTAGCCCAGCAGCAGCTGGCATTGCAGAGGAATTTCAATTAGTCAGGTGACAATCAGCTGCGGTCCCCAAGGAGACAGCCACCACCTCTTCTGCACAGTGCTCAGTCACTGCTGCAAAAAGCTCAGTTGTGACACCACTTAAAACATCAGGTGTAAAAGTAGCTACTTGGAGGCACTTGTCCTCTCTGCATGCTTTAATTTAAAAACTGAGATCTTCTATTGTGTGTTGGAATATGAATGAGTCAGTCGTAAACAAAGAACTAAAACAGATGAATCTGGCGTGGAGAGGTAGCTGAGTCATTCTATAAACTCTGTCCCTTAAATGTAAATGGCAGAGGTTTTATTTTTTGACACAATAATTGCTATTTTAGATTAATGAGCTATGAGGCTTTTGCAGCAAAATGACTCCTTAAAATTACTGTCCCATTCAGTGCTTCCACTTTTAAACTTTTCTATCCATGATTTTACTTCTTGATCACTGTGAAAAGAAACTAAAAATATTTTCTTCAGGAGCTTTCTTTTGATTTTAGCTATTTATTTAAATAAATAGTGTTTGAATTTTGTACCTGTTTATCTCATGAAGATAGCATTTCTTCATTGCACTATGCCCCTTATACCATTTAAAAGGGGTACACAATCAAATGCTGGTATTAAATCTTTGGAGTTTTGATTCAGAGGAAGAGGCTAGCACAGAAAAGAATTGTTTCTAGTGTGGAGTAAAATAGCTAAAATATTACTAGAAATCATTAAAGGTTTCAGCAAACATATCCACTGTCTGAATGAGAAAAACTTAACACAAAACATGAAATAAAATTTCTTTTCTTTCACCACTACAACTTTGAAAAGACAATATATTAATAAAGCAATATTATTCCACAGAAACTGATAAAATTTATCTTCTTTGTACTTATATACTTTATATTTTATTCTTCATTATACTTATATGCAATATTATATGTATGTTTTAAAATAAAAAAAATTATTTTCTTAAAATACCTTACCTAGATAGATTTACTGTTTTAAAAGTCTAAATAAATTGTAATGTCATCTAATATATACCTGGAAAAAAAAAATAATACTGTTTTTGATGCATATTTCCACTAAAAAATTTACTGCAAGCAAAATGAAAATCTAAGTCAGAAAATGTTCCTCCTGTTACCCTTGATAACATTAGTAGTAGCCACATAAGACAGAATATTTAAAATCAGCAGAACAGGATTTTCCAGAGTAACAGGTTGCAGCATTAGTTGGCAAACACTATTCTTGGGTCCACAAGTAGAAATGTTGAGTATAAAACAGCTATTTTACTGCATTCAGAGCTGACAAATCCTTGGCATTTCAAATGTGGGCCAATGCAAGTTCAAGGGAGTGGTTCAACTAAAGAGATTCTCAGGGAGAGCAGGAGGCTTTTCAAAGGTCTGGAAAAATCGAACACCAAAAGGAAGATGAAAGGGTTACATATATTTAGACTAAGGAAAGTAAAAGACAGTAGCAGTGTTTATATGTATAAAACATAGCTTTAAATTTTATTCCTTCTCAAAATTCATTTCAGATCAGCTTTTAAACAGCAGAAGGGAAGGTCTGTGTTGGGATGTGCAGCAGTGAGGACTGTGCAGTACTACAGCCGTTTGTCAGGAGGCTGTGGCAACGCCCTCTGATCCTCTTCCTCAGAACAGGCTGTAAAGGTGTTTGTTCAGAAATGGCACAGATATAGCTGACCCAACATCTGCAAAGGAGGTGGGAGTAAAATCTCTCTTCTAATTTTAATAGCCTCAATTTCTGCTATTTTGGTGATTTTATTATCCAGCTTCATTATATATATATTATTATGCAGAAAATAAAATCATTAAATAAGTAATTCAGAAAGTTGAATTAAAAGCAAAATTTTTGGAAAAACTGAAACACAGGGCTATGTCCTGGAAATTAACACTTTCATTTAAAATTTGCAGCAAGTATTTTCAGATTGAAATAGTATTTTATCTTCAAATGTTCTAACTTTCCCATAATTATTATATTATTACTCTATATAATTATTTCATTGCTTGCACACTGGCATTTTGCATATCACATATGTAAATACCAGTATTAAGCATTAACAACAAAGTTGATAAATGTAATTTCATTGTGCCAGATTGGGCTAGTGACAGGTTTAGAAATTTCATGCTAATCCAACTAAATACTACAAAATATAGCTGTGAATTCTTTTTCTTTTTTCGATCTCCTTAAATATTTTACACTGCTCAATAAGGATGAGACAAATTATAAATTAATTTTAAGAATTATAATGGATGGCAATTACATCTGTATTATTTCATATTTTCACTATTCTAATTATCCTTACAATAGACATTCTGCCTCATTGTTCTCATGACAGTTTGCCAGAGAAGCGCTGTATCAGAATGCTAATAACTTGCTACATCCCCTCTTTGACAGTTGATAGTAAACCTCAACTATATGATTTTATTTCAATAGGTTTGTTGTTGTTCAATAGGTTTGTTCAGCAGGTCCATATCTCTTTAAAGTGGCTGTAACTCACATTTTGATATTTATTCTCTCCAAGAATGGAATAAATATCAAAATACAGAAAAGGTTGGACCATGCTTTTTAAATTACATTAAAAAAAAAAAAAACCTAAATATTTCAATTTAAGCATATATTTTAAAACTAGAAGATTAAGGATTTACTAGACCATTTTTAAAATAAGCCATTCCTATAGTTCATCTGCTGCATCCCGGGTTTGGGTTCAGATTAGGGGTTCTGATATATGTTACTCAGCCAGTTCTGTGTACTCCTGTGTGTACCCCCATGTTCCCCCCCCCGGTGGTCTGCTCCAGGTTACTTACCATTGGAGCTCACCATGCCAGTCCTGTAACCACCCCCCTGTCCACTCCTGAGAGTTCTGTGTCTGTTACCCTGTCCCTGCATTCCCATTTGTCCCGGAACCCTGTACACACCCCTGTCGCGTCCCCATTGGTTGCCGCAGCCTATGTCACTCCCCTGTCACCTGTGCCCATTGAGCGAGGGAGGCTTCTGCCCATGTCTGCCCGCCCCCTGAAAAACCCCCATGCGTTCCTTTGTTCACTACCATTTCTGTCCACGCAGGCGCTGGGGGCAGACAATAAAAGCTCTCCAGCCACGCAGGACAGTGTGGACATTCCTTCACCTCTTTGCCTTGTCCCAGCAATGGTTGCAGAGTGCGGCCAGCCCCACCCTGCCACAACGCCCAGGCCACACGGCATCCCGGTCCATCTGAGAAGCAGCGCCTTTAGCCGGGCTCCCGAGCTGCCCCAGATTGGGGAAAACAATGCAACACTGCATTCATCTAGGAAATTTATGTGTGTTTACTGAAGTCCCCTATATTTTATCTGATAAATATTCTTTTCTAATATTTAACCAGCTAAACATCACATGTGCTTTTGATCAAAATCAATTCAACCTTTGTCTTGCCATGTATTTCCTCAATAATTAAGCAGATTTTATTTGGTTAAATTCTGTTTAGAAATATGGTATCTTAGTAAAATATAATTGGTTTATTTAATATTGATATTAATATACTTTTGTACGTAGTCCAGAGCTGTACCTATCTCTGGGGTCCCCAGCAGGGGAAGGACATTGAACTGTTGGAGCAAAACCAGAGGATGGCCACTGAGTTGATTAGTTGGATGGAGCACCTTTCTGACACAGAAAGACTAAGATAATTGTATTGTTCAGCCTGTAGAAGAGAAGGCTACAGGGTGACCTCATTGCGTCCTTCCAGTACCTGAAGGGAGCCTACAGGAAAGCTGGAGAGGGACTTTCTACATGAGTATGTAGTGACAGGACATACTCATGTAGTGGGGGAATGACTTCAAACTGAAAGAGAGTAGGGTGAAATTCAATATTAGAAAGAAATTCTTTGATGTGAGAGTGGTGAGGCACTGGAACAGGTTGCCCAGAGAAGTTTTGGATGCCTTTTCTCTGAAAGTGTTCAAGGTCAGGTTGGATGAGGCTCTGAGCCACTCTTGCTATGTCAGGAGGGTTGGACCCAGATGACCTTTAAGGTCCCTTCCAACTCAAATCATTCTGTGATTCTAGGATATCAATTGCCCAGCATAATTTTCCATATTCATGGCAGCATGCACATAAATGAAGCTGGTGGATAATCATCCCACTCTGAAAAATATAAATATTCATTTGATTTTAAGTTCACTGTCTTAGACATTCTAGCTTTCTTAAATGTGAGAAGGTGTTTAAGTGCTACGCAGAGATGGGGCCCAAAGTGTTTAATGAGTCATTTATTCAGCGTGAAAGATAAAAATAAGAAGCATGTTGCTAATCATCTAACCTTAATGTCTGTGATTCACTAAACTCCCAAATTCATGAGAAACAAACTAAACCTTGAACCCAGACTGAAATTAATTGTTGTGGATCAAAAGTTGATTCTGTGTTTGGATCAGAATAAATTAACTGATCTTTATAGAGTGGATTATTATGGTTTAAAAGAAAACAGCTGAAGGAAAGGACAAGAAGAAGGATTCAATTAGTCTTGGATTTGACAGAAGTTACTGAAACAATAGAATTTGCATGAGAAATAAAAATTCCTTACTACTTTATCAGTATCCTTCTTTACGGAAAATTCCAGCATTTCTTATGGGTTTACTAGAGGCTATTGCCATAAAACAGAGGGGTTGCATAGCAATGCTGTCTTGAAGAATTGAATTTGAGACAAGGTCAGGATGTTCAGCTACTTAATTCAGCTCAAGATAGTGTTTATGATGGAGACAGCTTATCTGCCTAAACATTTGGCACAAACATTTCATTTTATTAATTTAGTGTTATTTGAAAACAGGAAGAAGTTCAGGGCAAATTTTAGGAGATATTTACACTTTTACAGACCTGGGTCACAAGTCTGTTCACCTTCTGTTTCTTGTTCTAACATAATTTACATTGGAATATAACTCAATAGTACTAAATTCAGCCTACTGAAGCACTTCTGCCTGTTGAATCCTGGATATCAGATGGAGCCAAATGTCACAGGAGTATGAATTAGTCATCTTTCTGCACTCATGATCATCATGAACCTGGAACTCTTTGAAGCAGTAGTAAGGAAATAATTCATCTCCCTGGTCCCTTTGCCAGTTAATTCAAATGTCAATGGACAGAGTTTCTACACACCAAAGTTCTTTACTGTATCAATCTTCATGGCTCTTCAACAGCCTCACCTGACTGAGACTCCAAAAATTTACATTTTTTGAATTCTTAATAAAAGAAATTGCCCAAATACTGAGATAACTCACATAATAAAGTTGCATATCAGCCCAACTAAAGTGACTATATTTTATAATCAGTTACCAGATCCATCCTTTTTCTTGAACGATAATGTTAAATCACCTGTCTTCAAAAGTCTATGAAAACATCATGACACTGTTACCTAGGAATTTTAATTGTGTATGTCAAACTCATTGGACCTCGATGATTACCTTTCAGTTTGTTCTATCTTTCACTCTTCCCCATTTATCGTGATGTACTTAATAACTTGGAGTAAAACACAGCCCAAATCAAAATATTCAACATTTTTCTATTTTTATTTCTGCTATATATCTGTCTGTATATGTAAGGTGTCTTTATATATTCTGGAAATGCAGAAATCCCGACACATTCATGCTACCAAGCTTAATATCAGAGGTGCAACAAAGTTAAAAAGAAATACCAAAAGCTCAGAATAAGAAAGCATTCATGATCTCTTGCTTAAATTCAGTTTTGTAGATATCACTTTTTCCTAAGATGCGAGTTTTAAAAGTAATTTCGGAACTTAGCTCATACTTTTCTGGAATATGAAATTTTGTGTAAAATTGTCCCAAGCAGTCTTCAAAATATTTTTTTCTGAAGGTGTTAATGAGTGATAAGTTATTACTATGCATGACAATAGTATTAAAAACAAAAGAAAGTGCAAGCACTCTTTATACATGACTTGATTCCCTACAGCCTGAAAATAAAAAATACGAGAGTTCTAACAATGGTAACTGAAAGTTGCAGCACTAAATACAGAATCCTCTGTCAAAAATCACTTGAATAGTTTCAAAAATATACAGTGATATTTTAATATTTCAGTATTTATGATTCAACTTCAGTGCTACCATTTAGGCAATCTAGTGTAAATGTGATTATATTTTTGTATAAATTTCTAAAGAAAAGAGAAGATAGACACATTATACAGTCCTACTCTAAGTGTCATTTTTCATCGTTTTATGTTTCATTTCACATAATATGCCGAAGAAAAAATATGCATAGTCTGTTATCAGTGGTGCTGTTTTCTTTGTTCTGTTTCTGTGTATTTTTGTTCTGCTTCTCCTTTGCAGAACTGACGTAACTATTACTGTAATTATGATTTTTAAAAAGATATCTGAGTATTTTAATTGAATAGCCAGAGTATTCTTACAACCCTACTCAACTTTGTATTACATATTATTTAATCCACAAGATGCTTTAGGCCATTTATATAAAAAGTCAATTCAACTGTTCCAATGTCTGGAACAAAGGGAGAAATATTTTGTTTTAGTTATTGAAGCAAGACCTCACATGCAAATTCCCATTTAAATTATGAAAGGCTAAGCACATGCATTCCATTTTTATCATATATATAGTAGAAAAGGGTGGGCAGTAAGAGTTGTGAGTCTAGCCAGCAAAATAAAGTAGGAAACTTTCAATATTTTAGGTTAAACATTTTCTTCAGAGTTAGAAGGCTTAAGTGACTGATCAGGCAGCCTGTTTCACTCCTTGCTACGGCTTCAAGTCTTTTATCCTTCTCTGTACAGATCAACACACATTGGGCAATGCTTGCTGTTTTATCTTCATGTCTGGAAGTCCTAAGCCATACACTAAGGAAAAAAAAATCTCCCCACAGAAAATACTAGAAAGCCTTCCTGCAGGGGCCAATCATTACAGGAAATGTAATAATCAGTCAGAAAAAAAAAATCTTTAGTGAATTACAAGGAGATACTTTTGAGGTAAGATCTAAGTAGAGCTTAGGAAGCAGGCAATTACTAATGGAATGGTGCCATTGAGGGTAATGCTGAACAGCACTGCTCACTGTGCTCCTATGGGATAATTCCTCTCTGCCATTAAGGCATATATATTACACAAAGAAAACCTTCTGCAGTATCTACTAATAGTTTAAGTAAGGGCAGTGAGAGGACGTTATGAGCACTTATCTGTACACAGTAATTGCAGAAGAACAACTAGGTTTTATCCTGATAGCGTATCTAAAAGTTACTACCTCAGCCGAGAGGCAGACCTTCATTGTTTAGCGTATGACCACAATCACACTGGATAATGACCATATAATGAAAAGTCAATTTGCATTACAACCTCTCTTTTCATCTGGAAAAATTTACTCAGAAGAGTTAATTTAACAAGATTTTTAATTCTTCTAGAGTCAGAATCTTGTTCTTATCCTACTCTCAAATCTCCTCTGCAGAGAAAAAAAGGCTCACAGTTTTCTAGAGATCTGAGACTGAATGCTGAGAAGAGATAAATAATGACCATTAGTGCCTCTTGGGGAATGCAAAGAAATTTATAAACACAAGTAATTTGCTTTTATTCCAATCATTTGTATATTCCTAGGAGGCTTTTTGTTTTTTGAGAATATCACCTTTCTCTTCTGGCCATACAAACAATCACAATCATTTAGACTAACAGATGTGGTTATTTAGTAACACATTTTTATCACAATATTCTCCTGATTTTAAAAATGTTTTAATATTATTGAATAAAAAGCCTCATTTTTATTCAATAGAAGTTTCAGTTCTAAGTAATTCCACCAGCAAATAGCTTTAGCAAAGCCCTTCTACTGATCACATACTCACATACCTTGATTTTCAGGAAAGAAAATTTATTAACCTCAGTCCAGTTTTCTCTACTTTATTGGAATTTATTTATTCTGAAAAGAGCTGAAACTGTTGATCCATATTTCCCAGTATACCTGCACCCTACAGCAGGAAACTGCTCTGCCTGAACAAACTGTGCCATAGCTACATTTGAAAGGTGCAAATAATGGCATGCTAAACTGAAAATGAAGAAAAAGAAATGCTGACATCTATGAATCACAGTTCACCTAAGAGCAAGCATGATAAAATTATTCACAGGAAATAAAGTGGTACTGAGATTCTGTGTGAGATGGCAAAGATGAATCATCACCAAATAGAGAGCTTCTGTGCATGTCTGTTCATCAGAAGAGACAGCTGAATAGAGCACACTGTGAATGTAAGGCAATGACATATAGACCTATAGGTGGAAAAATGAGCTTTACAATCAACACTTAAAGCTCCCTTTGGTACCATAAAAGAGCTGTTATTTAGTTGTCTTGTGTTATCTTTAAGTGTTCTGGTACAAAATCTTTTTATTTTTGGAAGATCACCTACATGTTAAGATCTCATTTATGAAGGATACCATTTATTCAGTTGGTCCTTTCTGATTCTCTGGTATGTTTCATATATTTTAATTTTTTGAGACAGGCAGGTTGCCAAAGTATATTTTCCTCAGTAGTTTCACTTTTATAGTGGCAGTTGGGAACCACAGAAATGTTTTATTCTTTGCTCAGTGTATAACACAGGTGTTATAATATCAACAACATTTTCTACTCACTTGAGAGACCTATGTGAAAGGAAGATGAAAGGCACATTGACTGAGTAGGAAATGTAATGCAATAGAACTAGCTCCAAGCAGAAAATGTAGAGATTTGTCTTCAGTGATTTATGCTTTGAAAAAGAGGGCAGATCAAAAATGTATGGGTTTATATGAGGACAAATTATACCCAATATACACATGACTGTTCTTGCAACAGTTTGTACTCTTGTAACTTTGCTGGTTAACTGGAAATACTTTGGATTAAAGAATAGATTTTATGTTCCATATGTTTATTAAAAATATATTGCCTCCCAACAAAAATGGTAAAACATATTTCTTTCAACATAATAATTGAAAAGACTCACTTCAAATATGCCTGAGTTAAAGCATTTGTGATTCTTCTCCATTTTTTTGAACCAAACATTGACCAACTCAGTGTGGGTATAAAGATAACATCAACAAAACCAGATCTTTGCATTCTAAAGAATAAAATTGGTAGCTAAGCAGATTATAGTGGTTGGCACTTGTCTGCCTTGCTGTTAAAACACTTCTGAAGACTATGCTATTAATAAAGTTCTTTGCAAGACCTACAAAAGAAGTTTGCAAAGTAATGATAAAAATAAAATTTAGGAAATAAAGCATAAATTTATTAAAATAGGTTTGTGGAGGAGGGAACAACATTTATATACCAGGTATAAATTAAATTTTATTTATAGTTATTAAATGGATTCCATTGTTACTAAATGTTCAAACATGATGATTGAAAAGAGTTGATGATCATGAAAACTCTCAGCTTTACATGAGTAAAAAAATTTTCCAATTTTGCTTACCCTCTGAATTGAATTCTTAAAATGTTCATTCAATTGCTAAAAAAACCAAAAAAACAATATGACAAGCACTAATGAACAGTAAAATTTTACAATTTGCAAACAGATAACAGATTGAAAACAGTCATGAAATCAATATATGTGAGTAGTGAGCATACTCACATGGAACATATGGGATTACATATTTGTAATATTAGATATTCACGGACTCATAAATTTACAAGTTATAAAAAATCTATTTTGCTGTTTTTGCTTTCAAAATCCACATATATACAATGTAGCTTTTACATGCAACATTAATCCATGGGGTTCAGCATCACAATGCATCCAGTAATCAAAGTCTACAAAAGCTGGTGAAAATGATTCTTGCTTTCCATAAAGTCTTGAATCTAACTCTCTAGGAGAAACAATGTATTCATGCATAATAGAAACTGAAAGTCTTGAAAGTTTAAAAAACTCTTAAACTCTAGTTATTGTAATTTTTTCCCTTTCTCAGGTTTACAACTCTACAGCAAAAGTTTGCTTTTTAAAAGCCTTCTTAAGTGTCCGTGTTGTACTTATGATATTTATTGTTGGACTGATCAACTGTAGATAAGTTACTCTAATAAATAATCAATTTCCAAGTGAAAAAAAGATTAAGCTATTAAAACTGAATTTTTGATTTGGTTTACTGTTTTTATATTTAATATTATTTATATTATTATTCTCTCTCAGATGTTTGTGTTCTTGGCTTTTATTCCCAGAAGCTACTGCTCATGAGCCTGCAAATGTTGATATTCTTATATCAGCCCAGATGTTTTTTCATACTGCCAAATGTTATGGCTTAAAGTGTAAGCCTAACATTGTAATTTTAATCAAGTGTGAACTTTAATAAAAACATATTACATAGATAAGAAAAGCGCAAAAATGTCTCTAATATGTTTTTCTTTACAAGCAAACTTAGGTGATTTCTTTTTCTAGCTTATTCTCTAATTGGTCTATGATATACTGCCTTTGACAGGTTTCTTACCATCTGTTTTCTGAAGTTGTTTTAAAACTCCTGTGTCAGGGATTTTGAACCTTTATCAGAAGTGAACACCATGTATATCCTTTCATTTTTGACATCTCTCATTAAAGGAGTTAAAAGAGCTTTTGCGCAAACAGTTCTACCTTTGGAAGCTGAAAGTAGATTTCCATCATCTTGAAACCTGAAAATCCAAAAGTTGCTCTTTGGATGCCTCCTGAGAATAAGGACTGATACTATCAGCAAATCTACCAGCATGTCACAATGTGTTTAGTAATCAAAATAACTTTAAAAGAAGTAAGAAGAACAATAAAACTGCTGCACAATCTATTTTGCAAGGGTTTGGCATCATCTATTGGAAAAAAAAGAAAAAAAGAAAAATCCTGCTTTTCTGTTGTAATTGTCATTTGAAAAGATAAATTCAAACAGTTTTTCATGTTTGTCAGCTAAATGCACCTAAGTCTGAGAAAACATTTGGAAATAGAAATTTACAAACTGAGAGACAAAGAATTAGAAAAATTAATATACTACAAAAAGTAAAAAAAAAAAACCTCTAAGCAAAATGTTAGTTCTTTAGGTTTCACCTGAGACATTCATGACAGAGTTAAAATAAACGGAGAGTAGATATCTGTATTAGCAACTTTGCGCCACAATGACATTCCAGGTGGTGACTCAGAACAGAGAGAAATATCACTGTAAACAAATGCATCCATTATTGTAGGTAACTACCTAGATGGAGAGGAATTCAAGCTGACGTGGAGTAGCAGCAAGCCATTCAATTTCAGTGAGAAACCTTTTAAGAGAAATAAGCTTTCAGAGCACTCCTTTTCCTAAGCTAACTTCAAAAACATAGAAAATCGTGGTCTATCTTCAGTCCCTCTGTGGGCTGCTCTAGCAGTTGCAAGTTGCAAAGAAGTGCAGGGATAGTGATAGTAATGATGCATCAGTACTGCATTATATGTTAACTCCAAAAAGAAGTGAAGTTATTCTGAACTTATAAAAACCCTGGATGGTATTTATGGATGAAGTTGTTAATGTTCTTGTTAAACTGTTTTTAGCCCACATAACTGCAAAGATAGAAAAGAAATATATTTAATCAACTAATCTGTTTTGCCTACCCATGAAAAAAAAAGTCTACAGGAAGATGGCTAAAAATTACTAGAAAGAGATAATTAAAGATGTTGTATCTTGCAAACAATTAAAACACAGAAACAGTTCTATGGTGATGAGAGAGTTGGGGTTCTTCAGCCTGGAGAAGAGAAGGCTCTGAGGAGACCTCATTGTGATCTTCTAATACTTAAAGTGGTCTCTTAAGAAAAAGGAGGAGTAATTTTTACATGGACAGATAGTGACAAGGGGGAATGGTTTTAAACTCAAAGAGACTTGGATTAAATGTTAGGATGGGTGAATTGCTCAGAGGGTAGAGAGGCACAGAAACAGGCTGCCCAGAGAACTTGTGGATGGCCCATCCATGGATGTGTTCAAGGGCATGTTGGATGAGGCCCTTTGAGCAACCAAATTTAGTGGGTGGCATCCCTGCCCATGGCAGGGGAATTGGAATTAAATGATCTTTAACGTCCCTTCCAGACCAAGCCTTTCTATAATTCTATGATTCTGTGATTCTCTGAAGCTATTTTTAGCTCAAAGTACAAATCAACTTGATCTCCTTCTGGTATCACAACAGGATTGTCTTCACACATTTGCAAATGACATTTAATTTCTCTACACATCTTCCTACACTTACATGCTTTCATGTTATCTTGCATTTACTTTGGAAATAAAGCAATGCAAAACTTCTTAAATAGGATATGTATTTATCATTATTATTTTCACTATTTTTTTCCTTTAATCATGTAATTAGCACACTAATTGGACCACCTGAGGATTAAGATGTTCTCAAGGTATTTTTTCAAAAGTATCTTCTATTTAACTAGGATACTGAATGTCCCTTTGTGGAAATACTTGTTATTATTCTGCTCTAAAAGTTCTTTTCTATTCCAAAGGATGAAAAATTTAAGACTGTGTACTACAGTGCTTAGGTTTTATAATATTAAGCACTAAATTAGGTGTCCAAGATCTCAAGACAATGAAGAATGAGATATCCCTGGTAAGGAGTCACTGACATAAGCAAAGAAGATTTTACATTAAACAATAAGAAATGTTGAAATGCTGATATTTTTATATTGTTAAGACATGAGCCCACTGCACTTCAGCTTTAGGAGTGAGCTAAACTTACATGCAGATTTAGATACTTCTACCAGTCCAACCAATGAGATTGACTATCAACTGAGTAAAAGGTGTTTACTAGAATCCTTGCAAGGAAAATAAGTTCTTTCATTGTTGCATCCCGGACTTTGGGTTTAGGTCGGGGTTCTAGTGTGTCTTAGCAGGTTCTGTGTACCCCCATGTATCCCCCGGTTTCCCCCCCCGCAGTACCTGGTTCCCGAGCTGCCTGACCATGTGGCCTGGCTCCCATCCCCCCTGTCTCTTCCTGTGGGTCCTTCCCCACCGTTACCCCTCCCCCGCGGCCGGGGCCACCCCGGGCCCCCAGCGCTGCCCCTGCCGCCTCCCCATGGGCTCCTGCCTTCCACACCACAGCCCTGCAGCCCCGGGACCGCCCCGGGCCCCAGCGCCGTCCCTGCCGTGCCCCTATTGGCTTCCCCAGACCACGTGACACCCCCCGCCCCACCCCCTATAAAACCCCCATGCAGCCGAGACCAGGCGGCCATATTGTCCAACGCAGGGGTTGGGAGCACGTCAGTAAAATGCTCTCAGCTCCTGCCACGTGGAATTTGGTCCTTCCTTCACCCCCTTTATCGAGGTCCCTTGCGCATGGTGGTAGAAGTGGCCGACGCAGCTTCCCGGGGCGCGGCACCCAGGAGCAGTGGCAGGACCGGGACCGGAGAAGCCATGGTGCCCCACTGGGCACGGAGGCTGCTCCGGACCCGGGAGAAACACCAGAACACTGCATTTCATCCATCAGGAAAAAGTTATTAGAATATGTGGGAATTGTTCAAATTCAGAATGTCATGATAAGTTTTTTACTACCAAAGTAACTTTGGATACAGTATTTGAAAAACATCTCAATAATTGTTAGTACTTCACATGGTAGGAGATATTAAAATATGTGTTTCTGTGAATGAGCCCATTTATCATAATTTTAAATATTTTAATCTCTTACTTCTCTTACTTTAGTGCATAAAACACAAATTAAAGCAGTCTGTTATAGACCTACTGCATTTATTCTCTATTTTGCTTCATGCCAGTACTCATTGTTAATTTTCCTTCACCATAAAAACTGATCTTAAGGAAAATTTTAATAATCTTCATATAAAATTTGGCTCAAGAAGCATTTACTAGAACAGAATAGTATATTTATTTATAAAAGTCATAAATGTACTAGCAAATGGTAGGAATAACAAGTTTATAAAGTTTGATGATATCCATGAGAAGCTGTAGAAAGATTTCTTAATATTTATCACTCTAATGCAGATGACATTCAGTGCCAATAAATTACAAGTGTATAAGGAAAGAGTACTCTGAACTGGGTATTGCCTCTGTAGGAAAACCAAAAGAGAAAAGTTATAAGAATTCTTTGAAGACTGTTCAGTATCAATAAAGAGAAACAAAGAAGCAAAAACCCCCAAATACTGTGCAGTTAGTACAGCAAGAAACAGAATAAAATATGAAACATCATTATACCAGAATATAAATTAATAATAGATATAAATACTTGACAGTTAATCTCTGAAAGTAAAGAACATTAATGGAAAGGCATGACCATGGAGGGCTTTAACTGGAAGGAAATGGGATAACTTCAGCTATAGTGTGAGTTCCATGCAAATAGAAGTCTCATAGATTCTTTGGCCTTGTTTGTCAAAATAGGGATGTCTCAAAGTCTGATTTGCACAGAGAATAAGAGAAATTACTTATTCCCTGTAGCGGCATGCTTCCACAAGTCTCAGAGAGTGACCTGCACTTTCGGGGCCCAGAGCATGCTTGTTAAGAGAGCTGGCAAAGAAGGCGAGAGACGGGTCTTTCTTTGGAAATCCGAATGCCTTTTACTTCTCCTAAGAGGGTCCAGGGACAAAGACCCAGGAGGGTGAAGGGCATAGGGTTAAATATGGGGAGAAAGTGGTGGCTCTGAGGGTTAAGGTCCAACAGGAAAAGGGTAAAGCAGTCCAGGGGAGGGGCAGCAAACTAGGGGAACCAATGGGATAATAGGGGCGGGACACTGTGACAAACTGAGGCCAATAGGGATCAAGAGAGGGAAGAACATTCTAGGGGGATAGAAATATGGTAGAAAGGGATTGAACATCAACTGGACAAACCAATGCAACTTAAAACATTAACATATGCCTGCAGAACCCTATGGGAGTGAAGCTCTTCTAGCCCTAATCTTAGAGGTGTGTTTCTCCTTTCTTGTTTCTGCCCCTTGAGGGTTGAGGCATTCCAGCCCCAGTGGCAGGCCGCTGAGCATCCTCAATTCCCAGTTTCTCAAAAAGTAGGCAAGAAGCAAACCATGGCAGTTTGAAAATGAAAGGTGAGATCTAGAGTTCATTTTAACAAGACATGGTAAGCATAAAAAGTTTGCATGGGTTCAAAAACTGATTGTACAAATTCATTGAGGAGATTCAGAGAAACCTGTGTCTCAAGCACTTCAGACACAAATTTTAAAAGGTTGTGTCACAAAAATTGTAACTGTCTGCTTTCCTTGTCCCGCTCTTTTTCTTAGACATTCAGTTATGACTCAGTGTCAGAAATATTGGACACAGCCTCTGACAGAAAAAAATGAAGAAACCTCTTGATACCAGATGTATGTTCTATTTTTATTTTTTAGCCGTGAGTCATCTGGACTGTGATAACAGTTGAGAACTGGCCTCATGGGCTCTTTTAGATACCATTTAGGATATAAACTTACCTGTCAATTAAGTAAGGATTTGTTGCCAGGGAGCAGCAAGAATCAGCAGCTCCAGGAGGACAGGTCAAACCCATCTTGTCCTGTGCCCCCACCAAGGAGCACAGTCCCATGGGGTATGGGCACAACAGGCAGTGCCAGATGTTGGTAACAAGTCCATCAACAGATGCAAATATATGCAAGTGATGATCCAGGTCCAGAGGACGTCCAAAGACTCAAGTTCAGAGCAAAGTAGACGAGGTCTGGGACATAAAAGTGAGGTAATGTGACTCAGTGTGCCTTAGGAAAAGAACTTCAGGCAATGTCAGCTTATCTCCCAGTTCAGATAGGTGACAACTCATAGCATGGCCTCAGGTGCTGGGTCTAGATATTAGCTCAGCCCTTTGTCCTTGCAAATTTGTGCATCTCACTCTACTTTATACAGTGTCCATAAAAGAACTAAAGGCTGGATTTCTGTATTGCAATGTACATATGCCAAGTATTTATCTGAACACCACAAGCATATAGCAGTACGAAATTACAGTAGCATTTGGCATTGATATAGGTTTACTCTGAATTCAAAAATTAATCAAAAAACTTATTCTGCAAACACATGGAGATATTAGTAAAACTGACACTTCAAAGACTACTAACAGTTAAAATTTAATTTCGTTTCTATGATGTCAAGAATGAGTTGCCTTACATCTAAATAGACCAGAAGACATCATCTTAAACTTGAAGGAAGCCATATGTAATCTTTTTGAGAAGAGGAAATGAAAATCAAATTCTCAGTTCTAGTTCAATTGAAACATCCCAGGCAAAGGTGACAGAATAGATAAAACATTTATATTAAAAAATGCCATGTTGCCTGGAGCTTGTTGATAAATGCTGCTTTATTAGACTCAGCTATTCCTGAAGATAAACACATACAACTTTCATTGATTTCCTTCAGCTTATATTTTGATAATCATTCAGAGTACCAGTACAATGTGACATTTTATGCTACTGAATCAAATTGGTCTTAGTGAACAGTCATAAAAACTGTGGAATCACTGAATCATTCATATAGGAATGAACCTTGACAAGTCACCCAATCCACCTTCCTTTTCGAACAGAGACAACTCTAAACTGAGACAAGAGATTTAGAACTTTTTTTCAGAAGAGCCTTGAGTTACTCAAAGAGCTCAGATTTTCTGGGCAACCTATAAAAAGCTTATTAAATCTGATAGTAATTTTATTTTCTTTTCATTTTGTTGGTTTGGTTGGTTTTATCCTAGCTAGGCTTTCAGATCCTCTTCTCTTTCAATTCATGTCCTCTGTCTCTGGTTCTTTCTGCTGGGTCCCTGAGTAGAAAGCTTGGCCCTATCTCTTTGGCTACCTACTAGTAGGTATCAGAAGGCTGCTATTTACTGTCCCTGTATATTTTTTTTGTTTCTTCAGACAAAAAAAAAAAAAAAAAAAAAAAAACCAAAAACAAACAAACAAAACTGATTAATTCCCAGTAAGGCAGAATAACATTTCTTAATTTGACCTGTTGAAAGTCCTGCTAGCTAAGGAGCTCAGGAGCTTTGTTGCAAAGGCACTACTGGCTCCTGCTCATCCTGCTGGCCACAAGCACACCCAGGTCCTTTTCAACAGTGGCTCTGCCAGCCTGCCCCAGCCTGGGCCACTGCTCGGAGCACCATATCTGCAGTGCAGACTGCAGAGAAGGCTGTGGCTGCCAATTTTCCTGGGGTACTTTCTCCAGTCACTGATGGGAACTGAGCCCTGTGGTGTATTAGCACCACCGTAATTTCAGAGTTTAGAAATTTATTTTTATTACTATTATAATTGTTACCTAACTTTTTCATCTTTATTCCTTGTTTTGCCAAAGTCAAATCAAACAAAGCATGTACACATACACACACACACAAAATATTTCTTAATTTCACCTTCAAAACCCTAAAATTGTATTTTTAAAATAGTCATTAACATTTTTTGTGATTATTGTTCTACTAAGTGTAATAAAATGTGTGCCTCACAGGAGGAAGTGCAGAAAAAAGACAGATTGTTGCTTAAAATAACAAATTATCAGGGAAAAAAATTGCCCCAAAATCTCTTGATGAAATGTTCTATCTAGTCAGGAAAATAGTAAAACTCCTATTAACTCTGATGATAGTCGTGATTCCACTTCATCCCACCGCATAAGGTCTCTGTCAACTCTTTGGCACAGTGAAATATTATCTTGGGAAGCAGCCAATAGAAAGTTTTCTTCTGCCTAATGCTCATAGGGAAGGACTCAGTAAGCTAACCTAAACAATGCCCTCACATAATGAGGAGCAGCTGAACCTTGTAAAAAGGTGGCTGTACTTCAAAAGCAGCCTTCCTTAATGCAGAAGTCATGTCCCTGTACCTGTCCTGAGTATGCCTTCTGACAACAGCCAGAACTAAAAGCTCAAGAGGAGAAGGCTGGAACATTTTCAGTTTAAAAAAATAAACTTGACTGGCAGTAAATGATACTAGTTTAAGGTCAAAGTTTCCATATAAAATTTATTTATTTTTGTTGATGCATTTTGAAGTATTTTTTTTTTAATTCTTTATTATTACACGCTTTGAACATATGTATTTATTTATGTACATTATAACATCCACATTAATGCTAGGAAAGGGAAAAATATCAGTCAAGAGAAAAATTAAAAAAAACCAGAGACAATCAAGCTATAAATCAAACATTTGCCTGTGATGTTTTACCATATAAGAGGCAGAAATGTAACTTGACTTCCCATTTGGCATCTATATTTCCCATCAAATATCTAACCACTTTCACATGACCTCAGAGGTTCATCATGCTTTATGAGTCCTTTTCTCTTTGTCAGCAGTTACCTGTTATTGCTGCTACAATCTTTATAACTAAAGAGACTCTGATGATACAGCTGCTGCAGAAAAAGGTGGCTGCAGTGATTATGTTAATGAATCACTAATTTCATGCATGAGCATTAAAACTGTTGCACTGCTTCATGTGTCACTAGCTGGGTTGATGAAATATCTTGAACAAAATATAAAAATGTTGTTAACTCAGTTGTTATTTATTTGTATTTCAGTAGCACCTACAAGCCACAAAAAACTGAGACCTCAGCCAAAAATATCCTGTTTCCCTATAAAAACCTCTATAATCAGACAACTGTACTTTAGTCCTTCCCTCTGTGTGCTCTTCTACCCCTTTACCTCACTCTTAGAAAACCCCAGCCAGAATAGTGCTTCCAGCTGAGGTCCCCAGTCCAAAAAAAAAAAAAAAATGTTGGCCTGTTGGAATGGGTTAAAAGGAGAGCCAGAATATTACCAGAGGGCTAGAGCCCTTCCCCTGTGAAGAAAGGTTGAGAGAGTTGGCATTGTTCATCTTGGAGAAGAGAAGGCTCCAGAGAGAGAATTTTGTGGGCTTTCATTATATAAAGGGAATTATAAAAAAGGCAGAGAAAGACTTTTTACAAGGACCTATATTGATGAAACCAGGTACAATAGATTTGTTCTGAAGGAGAATAGATTAAATATAAGGAAGATATTTTTTACAATAACAATGGTGATACCCTGGAACAGGTTGCCCAGACAAGTGGTCCATCTTTGAAATTGTTTAATATGAGGTTTGACAGTACTCTGAGCAACCTGGTCTAGTGGAAGGTGTCCCTGTTCATGGCAGGCGGGTTGGAACTAAATGAACTTTTGGGTCCCTTTCAAACTAAAGAGTTCTATGATTCTATGATGCTATGAAAGAGAGAGAAGGGACCACAAGGTTATAGAGATATATGATCTTATGTACCTAAATACGCCACAGACCATCAATAAAATGAAGGAAGCCTCTTCACTCCTAAATTTATCATGTAATAGGGAAAAAATATTTGTTTCAACATTAACAAAAAGATACATTTCAGGATGTAAGGGGCTCAGTTTTCCGTAAAAGCTTAATTCCTCAGCCCATGAGATATTCACCATCTGTTCCATCAATCAAGATGCAGGAGAAATCTAGGATTAGTTCATACATGACTAAACTGACTCTGGGACTTAACAATATCTTTTTTTTTCATTTCAGCAGATAATATCAACTTTTGTGTTAGTTACCTCCCATAGACAAGGACTTGAGTTGCCTACCAGTCCACAGAACCACTGCAGATATATACATAGGCCTGTGATGTAACTTCTACTTTAAAGACTTTCTAGAGTTGGCCACATATAGACATAGTTTGCATATTCTTGAGGTAGATCTTCTTTGATGGCAAGAGTTTGTCAGGATTTTTGCCATTGACTATAAATAGAAGCTCAATTTGGACAGCTGAAATGTGTCTAAAGCTAGGTGACATGATAGGCATATCTGCCTTTTAACAAGGGAGTGTTAGGTTTTCTATAAGCCCACTTACCTGTTAGTATTGTTGATATATTCACATTCAAAACACAGACTTAGCCTAAGTTCCTTGGAAGATGACAACAGACTAAAAACTTACCAATCTCATCTGTAGACAAGACTTCCACACCTTTAGAACTTTTACAGTAATATCCCTGCCAACTAAGCTTTCCAAAAAATGGGAAAGTTATTGAAAATCGCTGCCATAGCCTGTCCTCAGCTAGAAATGTGACTTAGGTAGACAGCACTCATGGTGGGCCTTTTGCATATTTTGAATAAGTACACTGGGATGTATTTGCAGAGAACATCAGAAACTTATAGAGCAAGTGTGACAAGCATGGATAACTGAAGGCAATGTCCATATGCAAAGATGAGCCCAAACAGAGATGAAAATCTTTATTCTGGCAACTGCTGATTCTAGCACTTCTAAAAGTTTTTAGGCTTACATTATACAATGTGCACACACAAGCATGTGTACAGACAAAATCTAGGGGGTACCATTACCAGAGCACCTCTTCTAATAGTGACTCTTTTCTACATGCTATCTGCACTTAGACTTTGGCTTTTAAATAGTTCAGTTTGCCTCTTCAAAGATAAGATGTGATATTTTCATTGTGTAATATCCTGCCACAAAATTTGTGTAGCAGTTTGTGGCGCCAGTTGTGAGGAAGAAATATACATAATGCCCAGTCCCAAAGTAAATATGGAAAAATTAGAAGAAAAGTGACAACTTAGTGTGATCTCAGCCAAAAATATTCTAGTAAAGAAAAAAAAAAGCACCATAAATAAACAGAATAAGCAAATTAGAATATTTGTTTAATTTTTAAATTAGTTTTTTTTTCAAGACTGATCTTGTTCAGAAGTACCCTAGGTACTTCTAAATAAGTAGTTTGAGTATTGAACAGTATCTGTTCTTTATGGAGATTTTCTAAAGTTATTTTACCCCACTTCTCATTGATCCCCATGGGAATACTACCACAGTGTTAGTCAACACTCAAACAAAGTAGTTTAGAGCTAGGCCAGGCTATTCTTTTTTACTCTGTACTGGTCTGTGTTGACATCTTTCCTTATGTATTTAGTACTTAATTTCTTGGCTACCTTCAGAATTTCAACCCTTAGTGAGCCCCCTGGGCTAGTGAGCTCCCCCAGCACTAACTGCTGTTACAAAGCACACTTATTATTAAATATTTTAATTACTATTAATTATAATCGCTAGTTAATTTCCAAAGTTCTCTTTGTTTTCCAGAATTGTTGGAATTGTCTGAAGTAAGTCTGGAAACTCTGCTTCTTTCAGCTCAAGTCAAAATCTTTTGCTGGCTGGGCTCCATTGGAACTCCAGATATGAAACTTGATTCTTCTGTACTTTCACTAAAGGAATGTGATTTATGTTTCCTCTTCTTTTGACAGAAGATAAGAAAGTCACTTTATCACAAGGATCTTGACTTCAGTAGACCCTAAATGACTTTGATATCAAATTCCCTTGTGTTTAGGCAATTTATAGTACTGGCATTTTTCAGACAAAGCACAAACAGTTAGTAACAGAAATTCATTCTGTTGCAGCTATAATTTCTATTTTTACCTATGTGTAAAATTTCACCTTTCATATTTTACTATGAGTGGATTGGTAAATTTTTGCTCCTTAGACAATTAAACATGAGTTTGATACATATAAAGCTGCCAGCCAAATTGGCCTGCTGTGGAAAATCACGTATCAGTATCAATTGCTTAAAACTAGAGTTTTGAGTACTTCCTTCGCTTTGTTCAGGCCTTCTAATGCCTTCTTTTTTCATCCACATTCATGTACAGAATTTATGTTTTATTGTATAAACATCCTGTTGGTATTCCAGGCATTCTTACTGAGATACATACATACTCATCTACAATTTATAGACACATATCAATGAAGAATCTGAAATTATTGAAGCATACTTTCAATGCATATATTTAGAGGTATTGAATACAACACTTGATCTTAAAAAATAGTATTTTAAAATAAGTTTCTGCTTACATTTCCTTACTTCCTTTCTGCTACTTAAATTTGATTTGTGGGCCCTGAAGGTGCTATTCTGCAGTTTCAGAATCACTGTGGGTTTAGATATTTCTATGGAAGAGTTCAAGGTCTTTTCCACAGTTTCCTCCCTCCTACTAGCTCAGTCCTGAGCTATATGAGATTTTATTTAGAGGAAACTGAAATAAACAGATTCTGTCACTTAGGATCATAAAATTCCTATTTTGTCCAATTTATAAAGACAGCTGAATTAAAAAAAAAATAATAATAAAGTTCCAAAGTGCTTTTTACATCTAGACTATTAACAAGTATGATTAGCAGTTTTTCCAGCTGAGACTCTTTCCCTCCATAGTAAATAATTGAACATTCAATGGGACTGAGAAAGAGAAGGAGAAACTGCAAACCTGATTGTACAGCTTGTTGTTTGGTGTTCTCCTTTGGGATGCAGAAAAGACAGGTTACAAGTTTCTGCTTCAAAATCTGATTTAATTATTTATACGAAGAGAAATAGGTTCAATTGTATACCGAGAGAAGTTCACACTACGATATCCAATATCTTGATGATTAGGGTAATCCCATGGGATACTGGAATCCTCTCTTTCCATTCCTATGCCAGTGAATACTTAATAATTTATACAAAATAAAATTGCTTCAAGACAAACTCACAAAAAATGATCCAGTACCTCAAAGATTAGAATACATATTTGATACTAAAACAGACCTGATTTCAACCCTCTCATCAAATCAGAACTGCAAATCAGCAGGCACAAATGTTTGGAAAAATTCTTCTCTCCTAATGCTTTGAACTCTGAACTGCAGAGTAAAATGAAGAGTTTTGTTGGAACAGAGGATTTTTCAGACAGCTGGAACTGGATATTTTTTTTCCTGAAGAGGATACTTTATTGTGAATATATAATGACAAGTGTTCTTGATACCTGTCTTAAACTGCTCCCATATCTTGGCATGGTCATTTTGTGAACAGCTGTTAGCTTTGTGTGAATCTTACTTGTAGACACCTTGTTTTCTATACTATGCATAAGAAGTCTGGCCTCTAAATTTGGGACCCAAGGTTATAGGAGATTGCAGTATACCTAAAGGTCAGAAATCCTAAAATCCAAAACTAATAAACTTCATTTCTAAGTACAGAGAAGAGAAAATATTCATTTCTATCCAAAATGTACATCTATATCACAGAAGAAACAAGCTACTTCAAAATGTATAGCAGCACAGATGAATTCCAGTCAGCCGCCAGAAGAACATTTTATTTAATTCTATTCTTTGTGTAATGATATGGAAATGTTTAGCAACTAAAATTTCTTTTAAAATTGTATAAAAATAGAAATAACTTATAGAAAACTATGCTTGCTCTGACCTGTTATGGCTCACTTAATCCTTATAGCCTTTATAATGTGGATTTATTTGTATATTATTTGCATATTTATATATATATCTACTTGTATTCATTAGCATATAAGGTAAATTAAAGCACCAATAACCTTGTTAAACACTGGAACACTAAAAAGAAAAACAAACTTTCTTCTTGACTAATTGTGAAATACATTTCTTTTCTCTAGGGAATATTAACTTCCAAGTGTCAAAGTAATAGTATTCATGTGTCAAAAAGAGTCAGGTAATTGTATAGTCCATAAATATGCTTATTCCCCTTGAATACTTATATTACTTAAATATAAATAAGGTCTATACATTTTTTTTATTATCTAAATGAAGCTATTCAATAAGCACTCAGAGCAAATCAGGAAAAATGGAAACTTTAAGCACTATTAGTGTGAAAAAATGACGACAATTTCTTAGAGAAGACCTTGGATTTTGCTTTATATTAGTGTTACAGAAAAAATGGAATTGCACAGCAAACTATTATTCAAAATTATCACTATCAATATAATTTTAAATAATAAAAGGAATAATAAATATAAAATGTGCATCAATTTTTTTCATTTCTAGTAGATGTATCTGAAACTCCTAAATGAAAGAGAAACTGCTTAGAAGCTGCCAATTTTAATACCTCCCCTGAGCAATGAAATTATTTACTCAACAATAATAAAATTTGAAATTTATCACCATGAAGCAAAATGTATAACCTACACTGTGAAAAGAAATAATTGTAGTAGTAATAATAGTAATAATGGTAATAATGTTTCCACCCATAAAATGTATTTTCCCCTTTCAACAACTGAAAAAAAATACATAACACTTGCTTATAGGGAAAAAAGTGTTTTAATTTACCATATTTTTTCCTTTTACATGCCTATTGTGTTATGTCATAGAAAGTGTACAGACAGTTTTCTTTCCAATTGGTCTGTCACACCATTTTCAAACTGCATGTATATCTCAGGCTTTGATCAGCATAAAGGTAAAAAATTAAACGGGAGTACACAAATAATTAACGATGGATGTGATCCCAATGCTCACTATTATCACATCAATGTTCAAAGAAGGCTGTGTCAGAACATACTTAAAGCTTTTACTCTGTGACCTCCTCCCCAGGCAGGAGCTATTCATTTTCTTGTCACTTGCCAGGCAAATAGTAATTGAAATACCTAAAACACCTGTTTATCCATCTCACCAATATGTGTTCAGAACAGCCTGCAAAGGGTTGTCTGAATTGAACACATTCAGTGTGAAACTGCCTGGAACTAATTGATGAAGACAAGGGTAAATATTGGCATATTATGACATTTTATTAGCAGATTCAGGCAGCCAAATCTTTTGCTTTCTGCATTCTTAGACATGTGAAAAAAATCTCCTGAAATTGTTTCAATATTTCTTTTTAAACTTTTGAATAGAGGTTGAATAGAATTAGAATATAGTCAGTCATTCATACTACCCTTACAAAAACCCTTGACCTTGTACAAAACTTGAAGGGAGGTTTATATCAAGTAATTGTTAACTATCTAAAACCAGAATATACTCAGTATTTGTCAAATAAATGAATTTTAACACCCTTCTGAGTTTCACAAATAGACCTACTGGAGCAAGTCCTTTGTGGTGTCTTTTGTACAGCTCAAGACTGATGTCAGTTATTACTGTATGGAGAAGGTGTTCAATAAGCAATTTCTGCCTTTAAAAAGAGACTATACTAGATGAAAAATTTCAAATACCAAATACCGTAGTTTCAAATTAAAAATTGCTACAAATATTATCTTCCTTTGTCCTTTCTTCCTGCCTTGATCCAATCCCACATCATTCTTCGATGACAAAATTATTTTTAATATGTTTCTACCTACTTGGTCACCTGTTGCCATGAAAGTCTTGAAACAGATTTCCTCCATAATTCCTAAGTAAAGCTATGACTATGGCTTACTTTAGTTGGGGAGTACTATTAAACAGCTGTTGAAAGATAAGCATAGCCAAGTGTCTTTCTTGGCAAAAGCAGGAAATAAAATCCTTATGCTCAGTTGGGTTAGTTGTGCTGCAACTAACACTAACTGACAATTGTCTCTGCAATCCTATCAGGTAGCATAGATAAGTAAAGAACAAGACCTAATGACAAACCTGGAAACATAAACAGAACTTTTCAATCAAAAATATAAAAAAATCAAAAATACTGATTCTTCTTATGACAGAATATTCTGGGTTGGGCGGAGGGAATAGTTTGGAATTGGACAGGTAGTTTATATGAAACTACATTTATATGAAACACAGTTTGGAAAATGAGCATCACTTGGAAATAACAACATCCTTCTCTGTTTGTGGCTAATGATGTAAAGCATGGAAGAAAACCAGTCTTTTACTTTTCCAGGTTAAGGAAAGGGCAAATCCTCATCAAGAAAAACTTGCTTAACTCTGTGCTTTGGCAGAGACAGGCTACTAATAGTGTTTAACAATCCCGATCATGTTAATTCTTTAAACTGTCCAATAGAAACTGTACTTAACATCTCTAAGTAAAGTATATGGGAAGCTATTATTCAATAAGAATTGATGTCCAATGCACAGTTCAAAGAGTGGTTTGAACTTGAGTTTGAGACTTTGATTTTTTTACTTGAGGCAACTTTTTTCCATCAGTAAATTGGTGAAGTCATCAATTTAAAAAGAAAATGAGAGAGGAAAAAGGGAATTAAACAAAGAAAGCTCTGGTTTAAAAGGTAAGATAAAAAAAAAAAAAAAAAAAAAAAAGAGAGAACTTGTATAGAATTTAGTAAAATTGTGTCCTGTTTTAAATGTTTTCTAAATTATTGTCCTAAAAATTCACATTATGATATATACACACAGACTGAAAGTCACAAAAATATTGCAAAGAAGCATCTTAAGCTCTATGAATCTTTTTATTATGAAATTATACAGGAAGTTAAAATGGACAGGAGAAAAACTAAAGTTAGAGGCTTTTAACTTCAAAGATTTATTGATTGTGTTATGAAAGTTAAGGAGATATCTTTGTTCCAAGAAAGCCTACATGAAGACATGTTGAAAGATATTTTCAGTTGTAATTTCAGAAAGATTCTGAAATTTATCTCATCATATGAATTTTTAACTGTTTCTATTGTGCAATCTCTCTATTTAGAGATCAGCATACAAAATATCCTTCCTTGAGTCTGGAGAGAAGTATGATCATCACAGCTGCTGTGACCCTTTATGTTCTCTGGTCAATCTTAGCTGGTTTCCTTCACTATGCTTCAAAAGACCAAATGTTGAACCTATGTAAATATTGCAGATTGAAAAGTGAATGCCAACCACAGTCATGTAAGTGCTTAACAGTAATTGTTTCACAAGAGCATTATATTTTTTCATAAAGTAGAAGTTGGGCATTTATTTAGGTGTGAGGGTAATTATCCATAAATAAGACTGGCAGAATTCACCCAAAAGATCTCCTGAGATAGCTTTGCAAATGAGACACGATTATATTGCATTGGCCTTGCAGATGGATACGGTGTGAAAAGCTAAACCTCTAGCAAGGTTAGGAGTAGACTGCGTATCACACAGCATTTTATATTGCTGAATACATGTACTATTAGACACTAACTTAAAACTCCTTATAGAATCAGTGAAGACAAAGGGACTAGGTAATCCCATCCACTTCCTGCATTTAATTTAGGATATAAACTACCTTGTAAAACTTCTTTGCTCTCCAGCAACCATAGAGCAACTTTCCACAACTAGATTAGATGGCATACTTAGTATTCAGCTGATAAAGATTTTCATTATCTCTATGATAGTTTTTAAGTTCTTCTTTGATGCAGTAGCCAAAATATGGTTCTAGTTTGGCCATTTGTATATTTATATTTATTAACTGAATATTGAAAGGAAAATTGTTTGGCACTTTAGGATTAAATGAGATTGAAACTATGCATTTGTGTTTTATTTAATAATTAATCTCATGTATCAGTAACATTTTGCTTTAATGATATTATATAGCACTATATAAGATAAATTTCTGTGATGCATTTTCTTGTCCCAATCATTTAAGAACCACTGTGAAGAAGGAGAGTGAACTATAAAAATACATTTTTGTAAGTGTGTTTTCTGTGTCAAATGAAGGCTTTTGGCATGTCTCATGTGTCCAGTATATGTGTTACCTCTCAGTGTGAGAACTGAATCAAAATCAGCAGGAAACAGAAAACTTGCAATAAGAAATGCTGTCAGGAACAAAGGAAACCAATAACAATTGACCAGTAGCTAATGAAAATGGATGGAAAAAAGGAGAAGAAAGAATTGACAAAAGAAGATTGTTCATACTAAGGATAAATAATGAAGTAGCACTGTTTATCTTCATTTGGCTACCTATCTTAAAGGATAAACCCCCAATGCTGACACTGTAAAGAAAGAGAAAATGTGCACCCTTTCTAAAAGGGTTCTTGCTCTGTATGCAACATTGCCTCCTGCTGTGGAATCTTCTCCTGTCTCTCTTCTTTTTCCAAGTTAAAAGTTATTTTTTACATGTGTGTTACAGACACTTCCTCAAAAAAACTCAAAAAAAACCCCAAAAAACCCAAAGTCCAAACTAAATAACTAAACAAACATGAAAAAAAAAAAAAAAGGTAGCTCAACTCACAGATAATTTTGTAAATTTCCTTTTATCTATTCCATTTTTTAAATTTCTCACCTCTCTTATCTTTCTAAACTTTTTTATCATAATAATAAAGAAAAATATGTTTTCTTTGTCTTCTAAACTGAGCATATTCTTCCAAACACCTCATTTAGCAATTCTTCAGTTACTTTGGGTGCTAAGATCCACAGAAAAATCTGCAATTTTGCTTTTCCTTGGTTTATAATTTTATGGCTGCACAAGATAAATAGAAAAGGCAAACAACTGAATCACATACTTTTGTAATCTACCAGCTGCTATAGAATTACTGTAGTACTTTTTTTGTTATTGTTACGCTATTACTATACTTTCCTGATTTTAAATGACAATGTTATCACAAAAATTAAGACATAAACAACATTTGAAATATGTCATCTGTTCCTCAAATATATATGAGAAGAAAAAGTGCAGTGTGAACTAATAATCCTGTAGAAACAGGGCATCTTCCTTTACTCTAAAAATGTAATCAATCTTGCAATGACGGGAAAATGCCACTACCTAGGATTTATGATCCATATCTGAAGACCTGCTAGACAGATCTCAGTGGTTTATGCTAGGTGAAAAATGGGTCCAAAATGTGGTTTTAATCATTACTTTTTCTATAAAAACCTTAAGGGTCTTGTCCCTTATGCTGGTTTTTGACTGGGATAGAGTTAATTCTTCTCATAATAGCTACTGTGGTCTACCAGGGGGAATGAGTGAATATCTAGGTAGTTCTTAGTTGTCAGCTGGGGTTAAACCATGACATCCTTGACAACTCAAAAATTAATCAGGTTTGTCTAATAATTGTTTTTGGGATCATAATAATCACCACAAAATGCTTCTGCTTAAATACAGGAAAGATGTCTATTCCCAGTAGAAATCTGAAACCACAAAAAAAGTTATTTTTGACATACAGGAATTGTTATCAGTTATTATCAAATCTTGTTTAGAATCACTTTTAAAAACTAAAAATAAGCATCTGTTTGTTGCATCCTGGGTTTGGGTTCAGATTAGGGGTTCTGATCTTTGTTAGTTAGCCGGTTCTGTGTACCTTCGTGCATCTCCCAGGTTTCCCCCCCTGCAGTGTCTAGTTCCAGGCTGCCTGCCTTTGGAGTTTCCCCCTGTCACTCTTGTAAGCACTCCCTGACAACTCATGAGGATTCCGTGCTTGTCACCCCATTCCCGCAGTCCCACTCGCTCCGAAGCCCCGTGTCCGCCCCCACCGTGTTCCTGTTGGTCACTGTGGCCACGTCACCGCCACGGCGCCTGTATTCATTGGACAGAGGGCTCCCGTCCTCCCCTATCCCTCCCCCTATATCCTTCCACAGCTCCCCAGACTCGCTGCCAGATTCATCCAAGAGAGTTTGGAAGCGGGCTGCGACTTCTCCATTGCGGCTCCCATGTCCAATAAAGCATCCAGCCGCCACGCAGACAGATTTGGACTAATTTCCTGCCTCTTAATTTCTTCCCTTGCGCCGATGGCAACGTGTGGCCAGCCCACCCCGGGGCACAGCAGCAGAAGCGCCCGGAAGTAGCAGCAAGCACTGACCCCGATGAGAAGCCGAGGTGCCCAAGCCGGGCGCTCGGGAGCCAACCAGGGCCGGGAAAAGTAACACACTGCGGCTTCTGTTAAAATATGACTACTCTTGAGGTATGATTCATCTCACCTAGACTTTGCTGTTAAATTCACACATTTTTAGTTCCTAATGCCACTATGTTGGTTATTCCAGTCCCTCAAGAAGATACCTTCAAAAGATCATTCATCCTACCAAAGATACATAGGTTAGGAAATATGAATCAAGATCTGGAAATACCTGTGTTGCTTTGTCTACTTTGGAAGGGAGACAGATAAGCAACTGACACAACAATGCAATGGCTAAAGATGTGACATGAGTGCTATTTCAAGTGGCTGTTCTACACTCCCATGAGAATCAGAATTTGCAATAAATTTTAGATGATATACACATGCATGGGTAAACCCTTGGAAATTGATTGGTCTTGATTTTAAATTCACTCAGGATGGATCATTAGTTAATATTAATTTAATTTGACAATTAATGTTAATGCTTGCCGCTACTGACTTTTCCATACATAGATTTCTTCTTTCTCAGATTAAAAAATGTATGTTCTGATTATTCATATGCAGTTGTAAATGATGCAATTTTGTCCTAGATTTATGCTGCAAGGTTTAGTGTTTCATTCATTTGCTTATGACTTACATTACCTTGTATAGCAAATGCTGCTATTTTTTAAAACAGTAATCATTTAAATCACATTACCTGGCATTATTTGAAGAAGATAATGCTATTAATATGGCAAGTGATAGTTTGCTAGCAGTAATTGAATGAAAACTGATTTCTTACTTTATTTCTGAAAGATAGCTCTGGGTTTTTGCTTATGACGATAAATCAAAACATTTCAAGAAATCCGTGAAAATATTGTACTATAAAAACTTCATAAAACCCAGCACAAATAGTTTGCACTTTTCCTAAGTCAATAAAATAGTTTTCTAGTTCTATTCTGATCTACTGTATCAAGACAATAAAATCTCACTTAGAAATTCCCTCATTCAACCACTCACTATCTTCTGCTTAGCTTTAGGGCTTAGCTTTATGACATCCAGCTTGGATTTAATGTGGTCTGACTTACAACAAAACAAAACAAAGCAAATCCCCAAAGATATTTAACTTTAGACTGAACTTCAAGGATAAAATCATTAGTTCAGTGGAATGAACTGGACTTTTGCCACTGATGCCTTTCAGATTAGTATACCTACAGAGAAGATTTTGACATGCATAAAACCATGTCCCAAGTCTGAGAATCAAATGATGAGATGTTTATGGTGGAACCAAATTGGTTCAAAGACCAGCTTTCTACTTTCTTCCAATTTATATATCAGACATACTGATAATTCTTCTGCAATATCCTCATAATCACTGAAATTTTATTATATCATGAAAATTAATAGTGGCTTTTAAACTCTTTTAAACTATTCAGAAGTAGCTTTTACTAAATTTCATAAGGCTTTACTATACTAGCTGACAACACTGTGTTTTCAGCTGCTAATGAAACATACTCAGTATTTTTAAGTGAGATGCTTTGAGACAGAATTTTTCTTTGCCTTTCCTGTGCTCTGTTTAGTGAATATTGATTTTCCTCTACAGAGTTTCTAATTAACTGGAAGACAACCTATCTTCCTTTATTTACCTTTCTGTTCTATGTAGTACATTAGCATTCTCAAATTACATGTAGATATGTGTAGTAAAAAATATTATTTTAACTGATTTCAGAAAGGTTTGGAAACCCTTTTTAACAACAACAAAAAAGATACAGTAACTCTTTTTTTAGCAGAATTATTCTAATCCTATATTAATTGTTAAAATTCAATGACTACTACTTTGGATTTAGTGTTTTTGTTCCCTACACCACCCAGCATTGAGGATATATTTGTACTGTACCACTAACAATTCTGTAGTGCAGACATATGAGTTTATATTGCTAACTCAGATATTATTAGCAAAACATCATGAGCAGTCTGGATCTCAGTGAGACACAAATGATCAGACAAGCTACAAGAAATGCTGAATCCTGAGCTGTCACAAAATATAGAGAGATGTATCCCAGCTCACTATTTTAGCTCTTGCCTTATATATTTACTTAAAACAAGCAACATAACAAGGGCAAATGGGTATAAAGAGATAACAAGACAGCAAAGCTGCTTACTGCTGTAGAATCTGTATGAAAATAATCTGTTGTATTATAGAATCTCAATAGTATTTTCATAAGTCAATGCTGTAAAGAAATACAAATTTTGTCTATTATTTAAAGTGAAGAACGCATTGAAATTTCCAGAAAATGGAAATTCCAAAACACATTAAGTTCTTAATGCATTCAAAATTTTATGTTTTCGCTGGCAGAATTTAATCCTAGCCTGAGAATATGGACAGACATCACTACCTGAATTACTCTAATAGTAAATAAAATCAAAACACTAATAAATATTAAATGGAGGAAAGAACCTTCAAGCTTTAATTTTTATAAGCTTCAGTATATTATTCACCTCAAATAAAACAAAAAAGTGGAGATGGGAAAGCTAATTGTATTTCTGAATTTTTTGTTTCAATAGAAAAGAGAAACTTCAAAGTAGAAGAAATATTTTTTGGGGACAAACCTCAAAGAAACGAAAAATATATCACTAAATAAAATCAGAGTCCTGAAGACAAGTACTGCTGTGTTTGTTTCATGTGTACTTCAACAGTCAGAACAATACCAGATAGAGCATGTCAGTGTAGGACATCTTCATGAAAAAAATTCCAGGCACAAAAAATTGTCATTTTTAATAGAAGTAGTGGATAACAAGTTCTGAATTTTGAAACAAAAGGAATAGATTTATTTGAACTTTAGTTATTTTTTTTTCTATTTTTCTCTGCTTTGGACAGTTACAGGAATGTGAGAGACTAATATTTGAATCTCTTGTACATTTTTTATGCTATTAACTACTCACTTCAAGAAAAGAAGTGCTCGTGTTTACTTTATGTGTCTGTCTAAAAAGCATGTATCAAGCAATTTCAGAAAATGGCTACTTGAACTTTGTCCTAATGGGAAGTCTTTCTACACAGAGAACGCAATTTGGTTTTAGACAAACAGGAGTTTCCTGTTAATGCCAGTGTGAAATCAGTGCTGTGTAAATACAGGAGTACCTTTTAGCACCTTGAGTACCTTGAGTATTTAAAGTACTGCCAATGTTGTGCAGTTCTACACACACACAGTGTGTTGTGCAGTGCACACACTTCCACAGTTAGGCATTTTTTTAAGGCAGTAGACATTGTCAGGATTACAGGATTAGCACTAGGTCCCTGATGTCTCTCTACTTCTTTTGTCAGTCCTAATACTTGAAGAATTAATTAGTAAATTTCCTAAGGAAACAGGTTAAGATATTTAACTTGAATTTTAACTTTCAACACATGCATGTAGTTTAGGTTACAGGTTTTCTACTTAATTAAAAAATCATCAGTATATAATTTCCATTATGTTGTACTCAGATTTATTCAACAAAGCTTCAGTTATTAAAAAGTGAAGAGAAAAGACTAAAATTCCAGCCTGCAATACATTTAGTGCCAGAAATTCAAAATATGCCATTGCTAGATCCAATGACAACTTTACAAAACACTTGTGGAAATTCCCTTCCTAGAATTCATCAAAACACCTCATATGTGTTATATGAAGAGTAAATTCTTTGGAAAAATCACATATTTAACATTAGTCTTCATATTAGTAACTCAAAGCTTAAAACAACATGAAATTGCTCACATCATGAGATGGATAGCTAAGATACTTAGATGAACAACTGCTCTACACATTTATCCATTAATGCACTTTCCATTAGGCTGTTCAGAAGCAGATTTGTTGGAATTAACATGAAAAAAAAAAAAAAAAAAACCTTTGTGTGTCAATTTTCCAATTAAGGAAACAAGCACTCTTCAAAATTTCCTTTTTTTCTTCAAAATGTTCTGAAATCCTGTGCCATAATGTTCTGTAATCTTAGTGATGGATGCAAAGCTGTCAAAGATAAAAAAAAAAGCAGAAAGAAACAGGTTTGGAAGTCTTACAATGGTGTTTTCATACCAGCATCCATGGGTTTCTTTTCCCAAAATGAATGAGAGCTGCTTGCAGTATTTCTACAAGCTTTGCCAAAACAGAGTATAAATGTGCTTATGTTACAGTCAGGCACACAGGAGGTGAGGTATAAGGAAAAACAATGTTTTCTAGGGCAGCACGATTTATTGACTTCTAGAATGAATGATAAAAATAAGAAAAGGGAGAAGCAAAAAAGAACAAAAACTCAGAAGCTTGTAAAATGTTCTTGGTCTCGGTCAATATAAGAAACTTGGGACTGTCTCGCTATGAAGAGCTTTCCTGTGTTTTTGGGTGAATAATCTGAAATAAATAGACAATAGACAAACTACTAATAGTTGTTTGGGTTTTTTTTAATTAAATACAAGCTTACACATTTTTTATTAATTATTTTAAAATTTATCAGCAACACATCCATGTGGGAAAGATCTCTGAAATCAGGACAAATTACTTGACTCTGTTTTCTTCTTTCTTAGCATTTTGTTTTGTGAAACAATAAACATTACTCTCGTATAGTATCACAGACTACATAAACAATATACCTTGTTCCTCTTCCATTATAACATCACGTACAACTTATTCTACTATTTTGATATTCAGAATTTTGATTATAAAAAATTGCAACAGTTTTAAGTTCATTCTCTGAACATTACCCTGCAAACAAATTATTAGAAAATGTGTGAGCAGAAACACAAAGTAGTTTACAAATGATAAAAGGGAGTTTATTCAAAAATATAAATTAAAATTTGATTTTTTGTAAGTATGCAATTGCTTTGTTATATTGTGTGCACAATTCATTTTGAGAACTACACAGCAGTTATGAGTCAACATTTATTAACTTTTCTATTTTTCAGTTGCTTCATTGTAAATTTTAGAGACTTTCTTGTGAAGAAAAAACAGTCTGTTTAATTTTGGCATATATGGTTCTTTTTCAAATACTCGGAAACTTCAAGTACTAACAACTAATACAAAAAATATTCTTCTACACAGTAAGGAGACCACTTCATTGAAAAGAATACCAGTGTTTTGATTTTTTTTTTTTTGCCTGTTTTGGGGACAAATTTAGCATTTGTTGTTAGTTTTCTAGTTAAGATTTATTGAACAGGATCCAATGCAAAATATTGTCAAACACTGAGGCTTGAAATTATTTGTATTTGACAATATTGAAACTGGTACAAGAAAAAAAAAATGGATATACAGAATATTCTCACAGACTGCTACAATTATCAGATAAAATATCCTCCATAAAGCAATATGAAAATACATTTTTTTATTCAGGATCCCAGTTGTTCTGTTATTCCCAAAGAAGCTTTGTTAGGTCAGATGCCTTCAGCAATAACCATTGCTTATTTCAGTGTCAGCAAAGGCTGTGCAATTCCTGTGGCCATAAAGGCTTTACAATATCGCAGTTAACAGGAAAGGTTAACCACAAGGTTTTAACAAATTTGCTATGTCCCATTGTGTTTGCTATTGTACATCATCGAATACTGAAGAGCTTTCTACCTTAGGCAATGCTGTTGGCTGATTTGGGATGGCAGACAAGTGACTTAAAGAGTAAAAAAATAACATCACACAACATGAGTGACCTATACAACAGAAATTTAAAATGTCTAAGATAAAAGTCTTTTGCTTCGCTAGGCTTTGGATTCACTGAAGGACATAATGTAGAGGCTATCATGGGAAACAGAAATAGATACGTATTGCAAATACTGACAATAAACAGTAAAACATTTAGGTATTTTTTAACTACACTGATATGACACTCTTAGCTGAAAAACATTCAGCTGTCTATTCCTTTTATTGAGTATAACTTTGAAATTTAATGTATAAATACTCAATGTTATCACATATTTATGTTAACAATTATTGCATAATTCAATATTAATCAATGCATTAAATCAGTTTGGCTTAATCTTCACCTGTATTTTAATGTCTTTCCTCATGAAGTGTAAGACGGAAGCCTGCATGCTACTGACATATTCAAAGGATCGTGCTAGTCCTCTTTAATAGCAAGGAAATGATAATAGAGTTAATCGTTAACAGCTTTTTAATAGAGTCAACTGCAACTATGGAACAGGAAGAAGAATATTAGCTTGTACTTAGGGGATATCAGATCGCAATCAGCTGCATATTAGAGCATCAGCAAGGGGCATTCGCAAAAGTGATTGAACAATAGAATTTTGCTGAACTGTCCACAATTTCTTCTATGCAGAAACTTTTTGACAAATCCTTAGATCAATTTGACCCTTGACACTTCTCACTTGAAATTACAGTTTATAAGAAGAATACTAAACATTTTTCACACTTTCCATTTTTTATTTCAGTTGAAGGTGTGTTAGCTTAACATTTGAGATGCAATATCACGGTGCTGGCTTTCATACACAGGTGCATAATTTTTAGCGTATAGTCAGAGAATGGAAGGATTTTTTTTTAAGTATTTAAGACTCCAATTGTTCAGAGTTAAAATTTATATTCAAATTAATGAAAATCGAGAGCATAAAATGAAGAATGAAAGGAAGGAAGGAAAAGTGAAAATTTAAAAACTAAGCTCAATTATTGTTTTTGCTTATTTTTCCCTTTCGTATTATGAGAAAGAATGCATTAGCAAATGTCTCTAGTGTGTCCTTGGTTTTGTGGTAAATAGATTGTACTTCGATGTTGTTCCTGAAGTTGCATTTGATACCTTAGGTTATAAGTTTTTCTGTTCTGCTTTGGTGTGCAGCTTTAGCTTTATATTAAGTGTTACTAGGATCTTTTCACAGGGTGGTGAAGACAAAACAATCCTATTCTAGCTGGAGACTCAAGGACAATCTCTTCACACTTCAGACCAAAAGCATAAACAACTTGAAAAGAGGAGGGCGGGCAAGCAAGCAAGGAGGATGAAACTTCATAATCTGAAGCTATTAATTGGACAGTTAACTCCTATATGCAAATGGACTAAAAGTTATAAAAATGTGAGATCTCGTGACCAAGCCCTCTTTTGCTTCCGTCTTGGAGCCATCCGGGCAGAGCCACAACTGTGGCTCCAGTGCTGCCAGGGAGTGCCCTTTGAATTTCAATAAATACCCTTTTTATTCCCCTTATCTCCGTCTAGCCTCTGTTCCAGCTCCTTAAGGCATCAAGTTCATTGCTCATTCTACTGTCTTGCAGGAGAGCAGTGTCTGCAATGACTCTTTTAAAGGCTGTAATGAAGAGTACAATGTCAGTGATGTGCCTTGGGATGTCCATAAGTGCAAAAGCTCAAATCTGCAAAGTGCTGTGGAAGAAAGGACGTATTTGTACTGTAATAATGCTTGGAGCACTGAGCACATGCCAAAGAGTACTCAGAACCTTGCTGGATTATCCCAATGACCGGAAGATTATATAAAATGAAAAAAGGCATCATCTAGCGTATACACTGTCTGCAGCACTAAGTACTACCCAGTTGCTATTACATAGAGAATTTTGCTCTTTTGTTTTGGAAGAAAATATAGATTTTTTTTGATTCTTTGAACTGTCTGCAGTGTTTCTTTGACAGAAATAAGGCATTAGCAGTGTAATTCTTCTAGCACTAGACAAATGCAGCCAAATTAATTCTTTGTTCCATATTTTTCAATGAGAAAAAAAAAGAATCTGTTTTTGCTTCAGTTATATCCTCTGTCATCTACAATATTTGATAAGTATCAAAAAAGCTATATATGTGGCTACCAGATCAAAAGAATCTAGCAATCTATTTTACAGATTCTGGATAACTAGAGGCTGGTTAAATGAGGTTATTGAGTACTCCACTATGTTCTTGGGACTCTGCTCTCAAGTTCTTATTTAAATGGTAGACATTAGGTAAATAGGTAAATGTGTTTATCTCTACTACCTTTGCAGTCCTATGCCATTTACAAGGATTATTCAGGTAATTAAAATGCTGTGTGTTCTTAAGTAACATGTAGAGTCTGAGTTTAATCTTTGCTTTCAATACTCAAGTGGCTGCTGAAAGAAGATTTTGGGTTTACATTATTCTAAAATGTAGTGGCAACTTTAATCCTTGATTAATCCTGAATCCTAATTCAGGGAAAAAAAAAAAAAAAAAAAAAAGGCAAGATACAGGTTCACAATGCTCTTGATATAACTGTCTTGAAAAATACCTCTGTGCAAGATACCAGATTCACATAGCAATCCATTCCTCTGTTTTATCCTTTTGACTTTGCAGGTGAGGTTAAGTATTCATAAGAACTTAATCTGCTCTTGCAGTTCTTTTTTCTTTTTTTCATTTTTTGGATAAGCAAACACTGACTAAAGGAGATTTACAGTTAGGTAGTCATGGTCTAAAACTGCTGAAAGTTATTAGTATAAACTTACTTTTTCTGTCCTCTTTTATGGACCAGTGATCAGAATAATTGAGCTTCATGAGCAGAAGGTGTCTGTATTCTTGTCTCCTAAATTCATGGATGTTCCAGCTAGTAGAACATTATTCATCAGAATACTTTGGACAGTAGCAGTAATCAAAGAACAATGGTTATTTTCAAAATTTATTACCAGGAGAGTGTGTATCCTAAAAATATTGTAGTTTTATAAGTAAAGCTGTAAAGGTTGGAAGACTGAAAGTTGGAAGCATTGGTTTAACACTAAAGTGCAGTAGCTCCCCACTAAAGAAAGGATTTTGTGGGCATTAGGTCAGCAACGTGTTCTGAAAAAAATACATGAGAAATGAGAATCAGTATTTTATATTTCCTAGCCATGGAAGGGTACTTCTTTTTAAAGAATAACAGGCTGGAGTGTTAGAGTAATAAGTGAAAATGCCTGGGATTAATTAAATTAGTTAAAAGACAGTGCAATGATTGTGTATAATGATATCTGAGGCAATTGAAAATGACCATTAAAATGCCTGGAATAACAGATGCTTAGGCCTGAAAATGATCAATAACATGACTGTGAGACAGCTGGTTTCATTAATTGAAGAAATTAGCTAACTGGTTAGGAACTTGCTTCAGTTAGATCAATTAAAAACAACTAATTGAATAGAAGGAGAATTGTGCTTCATTGGTTCAAATAAAATAAGTTTAGTAAAAGATTTAAGAAATCACAGATGGGTGTTTAATTAATGACAGCAACAATGACAAGAAAGGTCTTCAGTGGTTAAATGAGGAAAAAACAGTTTGAGCAGACATAAGGGATTGAGTGCATTGAGGGCAGATACCTGAGGACCTTAGGGTAAGGATTAGGTTAATTGAAATCTATTGGATCAGGCTATAGAGGAAGTGAATGGCTGTCTCATGTGCAGCCTTTGGGGTAGCTTATTCCTCATCTACTTGTCCAAGTAAACAGGATTTGAGAATATGTGTCACAAAAATAATGAGAGACATGTTTAAAACATCTGCTAGGGTGCAAAAAAGTAAATGTGGACACCATCAGTTTCTAACTGGAAAAATATGATCCACAAAACTTCACACCATGGATTTCCTAGGAGCACCAGAGTTAAATAACATTTTTCACTTTGGTGTGAAAGCTGTTTATAACATAGAAAAAGCTCCAGTGAGAACTTAAAGGAGCCTGCCAGTACTTAAAGGGGGCTACAAGAGAGCAGGAGAGGGATTTTTTTAAAAGGTTGCATAGCAGCCTGGTCCAGTGAAAGGTGTTACTGCCCAAGGCAGCAGGACTTGAAACTAAATGACCTTTAAGGTCCCTCCCAAACTAAACTATTCTATGACTGTTTTTAATGTAGCTGCCTATTGCCCTTATGAATAGGTAGTGCCATGAAAGTGTTTTCCAGATATGATTTAAGCATATATAAAGAATACAAATAAATTTTAATACATTTTAATATATAGAATATATTATTAATATATAGTACTAATATGTTTTGAAAAGTGCCATTTTTTTTTCCATTTTCTATGTAAAACTGACTAAAAAATAAAAAGAACCTTTTAAAAATAGTAATGCGTAGAAATCTCAAGTAGCTGTTTTTAGCTTGCTATTTGAGACTGGAGGATGGAAAAAGGTGCACAAGTTTACTACTCCTCCTACTCTAGAAATAATTATAGTAATTAATTTAACAGTTGTGGTATGTTCTTTTGATGGCTCTATAACCAGCTTCCATTTGCATTGATTCTCCTGGTAATTATGTTTATTATAACATTATATATTTACAACAGCATTACAAACACCCATCTCCTAAGGCCACTCCAGTATAATAAAAGTGTAGTGGTTTTAGTTTTGCCACATTGCAAGTACTTAACTCCAGACCTGACAAAAAGCATTTTGTATTCAATTAACCCTAATAATGAGCTATCAGACCTGTAAAATGCTGCTATATGTTACATTACCTAACACAACAAATGAGTCCAAATGATCAGCAATAGTGGGGTCTGATTCAGTAAATTTGTTCTATATCAGAGCTTAATTCTGATAATTGTTTTTATGCAGACTAACCCTATCGTAGTATTCTGTGCAAACCTGACTATATATAAGTACTCCATTTTTAATTCTAGTCATGCAAAATCATGCAAACAACAAGAAACATTTCTGCATTTGTACCTCTCACAATAAGCCCTATGACTCACTGATAAATTTTTAGGTTCTAATGAGAATGTTCTAAATCCTTCAGGTACATCTTCTACAAAAGGCTTGGAAAGTATTCACCTTGGGGAGGATAGAACATGTCTGCAAATCAAGAACAGCAAGTCCCTTCCACAAAGGGAACTTTTTCTCCTTTTTTGAAGGCAAAGAAGGAAGATCTTTATTCTGCTTGAGAATTGCTGACACCCTGTATTTGGCATCTGTTTCTAGAACCAACCACTCTCTGTTCCTATGGTAAGGACAATACTGTATGGATCCCATTTCAAAAAATGTCAGCAGAAAGAGAGGGAATTAAATGGAGGATCTACACTCAGAAAGTTGAATTCTGCACAGTTAAACTCATCAGAAGAGAGTTCTTCCACTCTTCTTAGAGGAATTAGAATTTCATTCCACACATTCCGCAATTATAAAGCCCTAAAATACTACCTGTGCAACAATGAATTTCATCACAGCAAGTGAATTCTTTTAAACCGACCAGAGATTCCATGAATAGGAAAAGAGAATTTATAACTCTGGAATGTTGAAGCTATTAAAAAAAGAAAATGTAAAAAGAAATAGACATTATTCCCAAGGAGATTTGATTTTCTATATACGTAGATATTTCTGTTTTTTGTTCATCATCTTTGCCCTTTTTTGCCATCTGAAAATAGTTTTGGTTTTCCTACTCAATTTTCAGGTTATCCACCTATTGTTTTAATTGGCAGGGGCAAAATACTTTTACAACTGAATTTAATTCCTCCTTGTCATATATAATGGCTTCTTCACTCTCCTGTTTCTCTTTTTGAAGTCTGAGAATTTTGCCTCAAGTGTTTTTGTGTTTTTTGTTTGTTTGTTTGTTTGTTTGGTTTTTTTTGCTTTGGATCTTCTAATCCCAAGGGGGATGAATCTCTTAAATTTAAATATGAAGAACATTATAAGTTTTGATTTCATATGTATGATATTAGCAGGTAAATTTTTTATTTTACCTTCAACAACAAAGCAATAATTGCTGCTCTAAAGTTAATGTATTCCCCATGTTCTGTCTGTTCTAATATGTATATCTTAGCTACATGTCCTCAGACCACTCTGGATACCAATCTGAAGTGTTGTTCATTAAATAATACAGGGTATTAATTACTATTGTTTGAACTAAATTTTTCATGTGCAAGTTTGAAACTTTTTGCATATTATTTTATGAGATAGACCATGTGAGGGATGAAGACTATATATTATAAAATATTTTAGGACATTTTTATGGTGCTAAGCTTACAAAAACTGGAGTATTTTAATTCTGCATAACTTCTGAAAAAAGTCATACATTTTTGACCATATGATGCCATTTTGATACACATACATATGGTTCTGAAGAATATACTGAACTGTGGGGGTTTTGCAATATGAATAGGAATTATATAATCTGGTTTTTAAATATCAGTAAAGATCTACTGTTGCCTCAGATAAATAAAATTCCCTTTCTGAAGTTCAGATATGTTGCTGATACTGCAGGAAAAGATCTGGTGGAAGTTCCACAGGTCTCGTGCCAAAACCATATTTGAAATCTTACTGGAAAAAATCACAACATGTGGCTTGCTTGCATCTTCTGATTTGAAATTAGAAACTTGAAGTTCTTACAGTAATTCAGTAGTGTAAGAGATTTTTTAGTTCAGTAGGTATAATCTATTAATGTATTTAAGTATCAATAATTTCCACCTTGGAAACTGGTGATAGGTTTTCTCTGCTTTCTATATAATTGTAAATTATATAGAATTCTCTGCTTTGTATATAATTGAAATAAAAATATTATTTTGATTTCAGCAATCATTCTGCAAAAGCTCCTTATAATGTGCATGTCTTCAGTTTTTCTAGTACAAATATTAGCAGGTACTAGCCTGGATTCTACACACAGAATATTAGACCCTTTTATTACCTCTCACCAGCAACACAGATATCCTTGGAAAACAGCAAGTCCTGAAGAAACTTGCAGATACATGTTCTGAAACATTATGATAAAGGAAGCAACACAAACTCACTTTTCTCCACCTTTCTCATTGATTGCTTAAAGATCAGAATTACCTGATGTTCTCTAAGCTGGAAATTTTATAGGCGCTAATAGAATTAGATTCACTTAGGATAACATTTCTAATTAAGTAAAGTACTGGGAAATCCATCTTGAGAAGATATATTAGGATTGGCTTTCATGGACGTCTCTCTACCTGCTGGAACTATTTGCATGAAATTCAATATGTGTTAAAGGATTAATGACATTATATGCAAGAACCAATAGGAAAAGCTCTTCAAGTAGATATTTATTTATAAAGGGTTTTTTAAATTGCTGTGTGTCTTTATAAGAATAATAATAGGTATTTCAGCAGGGATTTATATACAAACTGGAGCAGCATCTAGGTGCTCCAAAGAAGGAAAGATGCAGACCAAATGTTCATCTGTACCATCACAGAAAACTAACTGCATAAGGGTTTTTTGTCACTCCAGATACGTGGGCATGTGACCTCCTCCTGGGAATGACTGAAAAAATGTATCTAACTGTCCTGATGTGCCAGACTATGTAACCCGTTGTTGGTTAGCCTAAACCTACTTTCTGTCTTTCGCAGTCTTTTGAAAAGCAATGCACATTTTGTCTGAGTAAGGAAAGCAGAACTGATCTCCTGAGTCCTGTAGTCACTTTTATTCTTCCATCTGATGACACTAAAACAATATATTCTGAATGTGCTGTATTTCATTTAAAATAAAGTAGGGTGATTATTTGAACCTAGCAGCCTCACAGAATGGTATGAAGCTTCTAATTCTTAAATGTGATTCAGAAAATGGAATATTAATCTACTCTAAGGTTAAAAGAGTAACTAGCTATAAGGATACTCGGTAAAATTTCTTTACAAGTTATACACAGCTACTGTGAATTAGCTCCTAAAAATCCATTTATCCTCATGGCAGAAATTATGTTTTTGATCACATGAAGAATGAATGACACTGGTTTTTTATATAAACTGATCTAAGCCCTATTGCACTGCAAAAATAATTATATTTAAGTAATGAAATATATTTAATTTTTAATTTTTTTTTTCTTCCCATTTGTTGATGAAGTACCTCTTTATGTAAAATCACTGGTCTCAAAATCCTTATGTGATTTCATTCAGGCTTTTCCTCACTTGAATATTCACTGTTAAGGATCTGCTAGTGGACTTTTCATTTCTTTCTACTCCATGTTCTTTGGATGCACAAAAAATTTGACTTTAACACCAAATATCTGTATCCCGGTGTTAAGTTTTCTAATGCAGAAAGTGGCCAGCAAGCTTTCAGATGAGTCTAGAGTTCAGTGCAACACTGCTGCCCACTAGTCTTCTCACCACTGCACAGAGGCCACAGTTGGAAAGATAATTTCACAGATTTGATCTTCTCATTTCAACATCCTAAAATGCACTTGTTTTCCAAATTGTGCAGGTGATGTCAGTTAGTGATTTTTATAAATACATATGGTAGTTAATAATTATAGTATGTGTCTCCATAAACCAGAAAGACAATTTGAATTGTTATCTGGTACCTGTCTACCAGATTGACCTGGTGATCTATCCAATCACCATTAGGTAAGAAAATTCATACATAAAGACTTTTGTATTTATTCTTCATTTAAACTTTTTGTTGGTACAGCAAGATAATGTTATTATGGCTAGTGGTCTTGAAATTTTTATCAAGTTTACATCTCTATTATAGAGCTTTGCACAAGTCATATTTAGTGAAGTTTATAAAGTACTCAGGATTTAGCACTGGAACATGGAAAGAAGAGTATGATTTGTACTGATAGAAGACTGACCATGCTCTGCAGAAAGAAAAGTGTGTGTTATACTTTGATATAGGTGAAATCATGGTTTCTGTGACTTATGTAACTCAATGCACAAAGATATCATAACATTCTTTGAACAAAATAGGAGATTAAATGAAGAACAGGTAACAAATACACTATTTCATTTATTGACAGTCAATTAAATCTGAACTTTACACTTTTTTTTTTTTTTTAATTTATACTACAGAACTAAGTTAAGCCATAGGGTCTAGAAGTTGAATTAAAGGCCCTGATTTATCTATTGCAATCTAAATACCTTTTAGCTTCTGAAGTCCAAGCCCCTAATTTTCCTTCTACGCTTGAAACCTTTTCTTTCAATAGGAAGCAAAAAGAAGGCAACAAAAAAGATCATTGCACAGTTGCTACATCTGTTTCTTCTGTTAAAACAAGATCTGAACCTGTTTACCTAAATATACTTATTTTCCCAGTGTTTGGAAGTAGGTTAGGTTGCAAATGAATAAGCATTGTATATTTAGAGACATACAAAAGTAAAAGAGAATGTGATACCCATGACAAAAACATTTGATAGCCCTTGGGAGTACAATATAATAGATACTGTTGCAGTTACAAAATTAGTCTGAATCTGATGTTTTTTTGTGTTCTAGAACTATATATATATATAATGTTTATATATACTGTTCACATTTATTTTTCATTTTTACCTTTTGCTCCTGGGACAAAGTTGCACATCTTATAATTTCATTTTTATTTAGTTTTTCACACATTTTATACAATAATTCTGGTTTTAGTGAATAAAACCATTACATCCATAAACAGTGATTTCAAACAATAAATATATACCAAGAAGGATCTGGGCAAAAAGATGTATCATATGCAATAGATGTCATAAAACCTTTTGAAGGCCCTAAAGTCCTTCAGGAACAGAAAATTATACTGCCAAATAAGCTTGGAAAGGTGCCTGAATGACTGAGCATCTTCATGCTGCAAAACAAAAACCTGATTGATTTAAGGCGTCATATCAAGCTCTCAGTATTATGTAGCAATATTTTTTGATATATCAATACATATTTATTTTAAGTGGTTAAATTAAAAATATACCAAACAAATTTTTCTTCAATTATGTTTATTTGTGATATTTAAAAGGTCTGCACTAACATATGTTACACAGTACCTCTTTGGTATAGATGTCTTTTAATGTGTTTCTTAGATGTTTTCTCACGCAATTTTTGGTACTTGGGTCACCTGTGTTAGAATCATGCAGTACTACAGAGAATAAGGTTGACACCACCAGAAACAGGTTGAGGTCCCATTCATTCTCTATAGATGCCTTTCTCTTTCCATTTGCTAGTTATACTTGTCAGGGTAACTAGAATATTTTTAAGATTCTAGTTACCCTAACGAGTATAACTAGCAAATTAGATTCTTACTAAGACATTCCTCAATAGCAGTATATATGGGATACCTTAGGTGAAAGAGGTTTACCTAGTTCTAATTATTACTATAAAGCTTCCTTAGTGTTGATATCTGTTCTAGGAAACCAGAAAAGACCAAACCTATCTTAAAGTCATGATGGCTATGATTATTGAACTACTTTTTCAGCCTCCAACTTATTATTACAATTCCTCAAGACTTAGAAGTGTTATTAGTTACATTAAAATTATTAGTTACATTAAAATTCAAAACAGTAATTCCCCTGATTTGCCCTTTTACCCTTTTTCTCCCTTCTGTTTCTGTTAGTAATAAAATGGCAAATATTGCACTGAAAGTTTTTCACTGGCAGAATAAAAGTTTTTAGTCACTGGAAAAACAGTATGGGAAAAGCCCACAAGTTGAATGTTGATTTCTGTTTTCAGACAAAATAAAAAAGTTGTATTTATACAATATACTTATGTAAATAAGGAAGAAGTGATACAGTATTAAGATATTATCCCATTAAGTCAAAAATCCCTGATACTTTAGTCAAGAATCATAAGGCAATTACCTTGGGAGCTCTTTGCATAACTCAGTTTTAACAAGTCTTAGCAAACCAGAACAATGCTAAGATAAAAGAGGATAAACCAGAGAACAGCAGTTTGGTGTTACTTCTGTGTAAAATAGCCAAATGGTTGTTTTTGCACTGTACTAATAAAGATTTAAAGCCAGCATGGTTTCATGAAAGGAAGGTCTCAGTTCTTTTGGTAAGATTTTTTTTTTTTTTTTTTTTTTTTTTTTTTTTTTTTTTTTTTTTGCAAAATTGCACATTCATAAAATTTTGTTGCTTTGACACACCTTCTCATCCAAGGCATTTTAATTCTACATAACATTTTTATTAATAAGATTTCATTAGGGATTAATCAATAACATATCAGAGGGACTGAAAATTGTCTCACTGATATATCTCCAAATATAATTGTAATAGATGAAGTCATAATGAGCAGGGACATTTCTGCTGGGGATCCTTAAGTGACAGATTTTTGGTTAACACTTTAATGCTTCCTGTTATGATCTAAATAAATATAGAAAATGCTTATTGAAAAAGTTTCAAAATTACACACTAAAGGATATAAAATATTGAGAAGGAAAAGTTAGTAATGAATACTGTGTTGTCATTGGATTCACTGGCGTACTCTTATCCTTCCTAAACAGTCATAACTCTGTTCTCAATGTATAATTGTACTGCCTCTCTCTGAAGTGCATGGAAAAACACTGTGAATTATTTAAAATCGTATTTATGCTTTTTTCCCATCCAAGAAAGAGAGGACTCAAGTTTTGAGTTTAAATATTTGTACAATATTGGGGTTGGAATATTTTTTTTTATTCCTGATATACCTTTCTATCATTCACCACCATGAATGGATTTGTGTGCCCCTTAGTGTTTCTCTACATGGCCCCTGGGGAGTATATGTTCACCTGTGCTGTCAGTAAACATAACATACACATGGGTATAATCAAATCTTGTGTTTCATGGCTTCAGCTTGGTTCTTGTAGGAGTCAGGATTACTTTTTCCTTCTTTTCCTGCAGAACTGACTTGAAGTACCCAGCTTTTCTTTCTTTTTTTTTTTTTTTTTCTTATCCTGATAAGGCATTTCAGATTTTAGACTAAATAGATTATCCTAAAGTTTACAGAGGGAGTAGACAGCAGTGTCTCAAGAATTTCATTCCCATGACTGACTCAGCAAGTTATGATCAAAATTAAATCCCAATCTGGGAATGAAAACAATTTTGCTTTAGATTGGCAGAGAAATCACCATTTCAGTGACAAAATTTGGATAATTTTCTTGAATTTTTTGGCTGTATCTTATTCTAAACGATGATTTCACAGTCCTTGATTTTCTCTCTCTATAGTGCAATCTGAAATTTGAGCCTAGACAGGCTTTAATCAAGGTAAAAGCTGTATGACTTTTGAGCTAGCAACATACCAGAAATTATCATTAAAATATTCAAGTGTCCTATGCTTTTAACTCTATAAAATAGTTAAAATCCTTCTTAGTGCCTAGATCCTGTAAATTACCAGTATTACCTTTAATTGAAGAAGTTTTATTGTTCCAAATAATGATATTTTAAAAATGTGTTTGAGAACAGTTAATTCTAAATATTTCCTAAAAAATGTATGGCTAGTCTTGGCTCTGCAGAATATTAAAGTTTGCAGTACAATCATTGGGGAGGGAATTACTCTCTTTGCCTGGCATATCTAACTAGAAGCAACTCTCTGAATAGCATATGAAATCTGATTTCTACTCCCCACCCGCTCAATCACCTTGGCCTCTTTAGAAAATCATGAAACTGCTGTCAAATCTACCTCTATAAATGAGTAGGAAGGCAGTGGTATTTATTTTCAGAAGCTTTATGAATACAAAGGATACCTGTCCTCACCATCTACAGACCAGTAAGAAATCAACAGGTTAGAACCAAATAGAAATTACAAGTTAAAAATTTTTGAACATACAAGGAAGTAACTCTTAAAATTTAATTCAGTATGATGCATAAAATGCATGTCAATGTTAATGGATAGAGAATCCTAAACCCACATTAGACAATGTAGGGATATATTAAAATTTTGGGAGCATCAGAAGGAGCTGAATCATAAGGACACAATATCTATCTATCTATCTATCTATCTATCTATCTATCTATCTATTTGTCTGAACAAGAGCCTTGGGTTCAAGGTGAAATCTTGTGAGGTTTCCTACCTATCTGAGTTCTTCTAAAAAGCAGAAACTCCCTCTCTTCTGATCTTATCATGATAGGATAAGTAACAACATAACATCAAGCCCTTCAGTCCTTTCATTACTTAACATTGATACAGAAGTCTGCAAATGCAAAGAAAGCATAAACATAACATGCTTTTAAAAGAATGTAAAGCATATGCATTTGTTGCTTTCAGCAGTGCAGAGAATTTTTTTTCTGTTTTGCTATTGTACTTTTTTTTTTCTGCATTATTATCAAACCAGTTTCTGGTGCAGAATACTCTTATGGTTTGGTTTTTTTTCCTTGTTGACAGTGCTAGATGACAGGGATTGGTTTAGTGTAATATTCTGAGGAAGTAAAAAATAGACTTTTTTAAAAAAATATATTTCTCCAACATATTGAATTTTCATAAACAATCAGTACATTAAAATTAATTAACACCATACACAAAAAAAAACAAACCCAAAACCACAAGAATCCCAAATAAGCCACCAAACAAACAAGCCAACCAACCAAACCAAACCAGAAATTGCATCTCCCAGGATAAATCCTTGCTGTATCCTTGGATGAGTGCTGTGTGTCCTAGTCAACACTTCTGAACTTTAGTCTCCAACCTTTGTCCATCCTGGAGATATGTCACAGCAAATCATCACTCCCTCTATACTGCCATTCTCTGTTTCCTTTAGAAGAAAGTTCAGGGACATCATGATGTGATGCTCAGGGCAGTCTCTTCTCCCTGTGCACTATGGACATGCTGTAAAATGTAGTCACAACTACAGTTCTGAGCAGGAAGACTCTGCTTTAGAAACCAGGCATGCCTATTGCTTTTAAATATTATGATCCTTTATACTGTGATTTTAAATATTTACTATTGGTTTTATAACAGTTTTCCTAAGACAGGACAGAGGTCAGTTCACCATATTAAACATGGCCTAATCTGGCTGTATTTTTTCTTTTCCTCTGTCTAATTCCATCTTAAAAATCACAAAAGTCAGTATTATATATCAGACTGAAATATAGTCAGAAACATAAACTCCTGACCTGTCTGTTTTGTGTTTGAAGTAGTAACTCCCACAGAATGGATTGGGTGGAAAATCAGGCAGCACAGTATCATTAACACAGTGTTACTACAACTGGGAGTTCTTCTGAACATGCCTTAAACTTCAAGTTATACTCACTTCTAGATAGCACTAAAAATTACTAAAACATAATTTTCTACTTTTTTTTTTTTTGTAACAGCAAGAAGACAATTAAAGTTTGTAAAATATAATTTCTACTACATGTCATAAATTAAAGCAAATAGGATTTTCTCTTTGGTTGGGGTTTCCTTTGTTTTATCTGATTGGTTTCTCTCCAAAGTGATCATGAAATAGTGAAGACCTGTTAATCTCTCACAAGTGACCTCAAAGTGTGGTACAGTGTATTTTCCTTTTCTACTTCATATATACTGTTCTAATTGTCAGAAAAAATAGACTGTGTGATAAGTGTCCATGCTCTAGCTATACCTTAGGCAAAAGGATAGCTTAAAAAAAAAGTGTCACTAAGTGATTACAAACTAGAATGCCTGCAGTAAAACCTTCTCTTTTTTTTGTTCTTGACCCTCATGAGTCACCTAGCTGCCAGTACTGCAAATCATTTATTGATTCTGTTGTATCCAAGGTTTTTCTTTTCTCTTTCACCTATATCAGAGAGATCTATGACACAGCAACTGTTATTTTGACTGTGAAGGCAGATAAAAATATAATTGCACATCAGGTATGCTTATTACAGTATGAACAAAATTAGTGAAGACTCAGCAATTGGAGAAAAATGTATTTACTTGAAGAAAATAAATTTCATAAACAGTGAAAAACCCTCAAACATTAGCAATATAAAAGACCCACAAGGCTCCCTATTCTATTTTAAATGTCTAGTTTCTCAGTGGAAGTAATACTCTATGTTTCATTTTTTATTTTCTGATGCACAGTTACAGATGCAAAGCATTTATGAGAAATTTTAGATGTTGCAGCTTGTTTCAGTGCATACAGTCATTGCTATAAACCATATACATGCATCTCATTACCTAGGCTGTTTCCTATAAGTATGCCCACCTCCAAAGAACATTAAAACTGTTTACAGCATTTCTTCTTTATAGATTTAATATATTTTAATTTTTACAAAGGAATGGCAGATTTTGCTCAATCCAACTCTTTTTTTTTTTTTTTTTTTTTTTTTTGAAAAATGGGGTCTACAGTGTTGCACTTTAATTCTGAGGTATAAAAAACCAGCACTTTTATATAAATGCATTTTAAAAGTCTCTCTATCTGTCTTCTGATTCCACATACAGAAGAAATCTAACACTACATTTTATTGTGGAGCTACTGCAGGCTATTGTTAGCATTTTAATGAAGTCCACACCTGGGTGTCAGGATACAGAAATACAGAGAGCTATGCTTTTAATATCTCAATCAAGATCATTACTCTTATTTCTGTGATAGTGTGAATCTCATATTGCTTGGCTCAAGCCACAAAAAAAAACTGCTTTCAGGGCATTTAAATCATTTATTGGCATATATTTTTTGTACTATTTCATTGATCTTAGTACAGTAGACTAGAGACCTGTGAATTGGCATCTGTCTTCTTTGTTTAATCAAACTTCCAACAGTACAATATTCAACCATTTTTAAATGGTACTTTAAAACAGTACTTTAAAACAGTACAGCATTTTACTTTTCATAAAGTAGTAATGCGCTTTGTGTCATGAGACTGAATATATCCATCACTACCCCAAATGTATGTTTACTTTAAAAATGAAATAGCTTCCTCTTCATGGTGTACATTAATTTTCACATCCACTCTTGCAATCTGAGTATATATACTAAGTGACCATCATTTATATTTTAAACACAAATAATTTGTGAGGGGCTTGGAACATAAGCCCTGTGAGGAATGACTGAGGGAGCTGGGGTTCTTTAGCATGGAGAAAAGGAGACTCAGAGGTGACCTTATTACTCTCTACAACTCCCTGAAAGGTGATTGTAGTCAGGTGACGGTTGGTCTCTTTCTCCAGGCAGCAGCTGACAGAACCAGAGGACACAGTCTTAAGCAGTGCCAAGGGAAATATAGGTTGGATATTAAGAAGAAATTTTTTATAGAAAAGGTGATAAAGTTCTGGAGTGGTCTGCCTAGGGAGGTGGTGGAGTCACCATCCCTGGATGTGTTTAAGAAAAGACTGGATGTGGCACTCAGTTGAGGTGTTAGGGCATGGGTTGGACTCGATGATCTTTAAGGTCTCTTCCAACCTAGTCATTCTGTGAATTCTGTAAATTTTTCTGGCTTACACTTTCTGCCTTTAAAAATTAACTCTTAGCTAGTTTTAAGTGTCAAGCTTATCAATTTTCTCAGTGAAAAAGAAACAAAATGTAATTATTTAATTCTGCAGTTCTGTAATTTGTTATAACTGGCTTCCTTCATAAAGCAAAAAAACATGCTTTCATTAATGTCAGACTAAATTTCAATTTTGCATGTGTGCAACAAGGGCCAAGAAAATACTTTGATGTTGATTTGGACAAATGGATACAGAAGCTTTCCTGGCTAATGCTATAGTTATGTGTAAAAAATAAACAGTTGGCATTTTCAAAATCTGGTGTAACCAGTCTTTTGGTTGTATGCATGTAATAGTCCATGCAATGGAATATTACATTCAAGTCTGTAATAGTCCATTGCATGCACAACGTGTCAATATTTTATCTGGTAAGTGCTTCTGTAAAGGGTGGTGTTAGATCAGGTTCTGTTCCTCTTAACAGTGGAATTTCTTGCAAAATTGACAGATGAGGTGCTTTGATGAGAAAGTGGTTATTGTGTTTACAGATCATATGCATTTCCATGGATGTTAAAGCTGCTGAGGGATGCTGTAAGGACCAGCAGAGGACCGAGGGATTCCTCCTGCCCAGGTGCTGGTGCCCAGCCTGGGTGCCCTGAAACTCAGTGTTATCCACAACTGGACGATGGGCGCAGGTGCTGCAATCCCATTTAAAAGTCCAGCAGCAGCAAGGCTGAATGTCCCTCCCAGCCATGAGCAGAAGACACTGACATAGCTGTCTACCTTACTGCCAGGTAACAGTGGCATTTAACAGCACCCACATGTACTGGGGCCATGTCAGTTACCAGAAGTGATGTAGCATACAACCTTACACAGACCATTTCTGTGCTTCAGGCCTTCAGTCAGTCAGGCTTGAAGCTCACACAAATGCCCTTGTGCTCTGGATTTACACATGCACATGCACACACATTCACAGATTCCTCGACCATCACCATCCTCTGTCTGACTCTACCCTTTCTAGACTCTCTAACCTGCTCCACTGATCTCCCACCCACTGGCTAGTCCAGCTTGGTGATGTCTAGGAAATACACATGAACTCTGCCACTTGTCTTAGTCTCCATCCTCATTTCCCCCCAGTACTAGCATGGACCCTCTGCATGGTCCTGACACCACCCGCTGGCCATCTGGCCCACACCCACACACACCAGCTCAGAGGCAGCTGTGTGGGCAGTGGTCCATGTGGCTACTGGCCTGCAGGTACATGGGTCTTATCTGTACTCCACCTGGTGCCGGGATCCTCACTTGCTCCAGCTGCCTGGCACCATGGACACAAGGGCCCTGTGGCCAAAGGTTTGGCTTTGATTTCTGGCACTTGCACCAGTCACTGCAAACCTCCAGCTGCTCCACAGCAAACATGTGGAACTGGGTGACCCGGGTGCCTCCCAGCTGCTGACTCTGAGCTCCTCACTCCTTCCAGTTGCTGGCACCATGAATGCATGGGCTTTCTCCAGGGTCTTTCTCCTGCTGCTGGTACTTCTCAAGTGTTCCAACCTCTTTGACACTGCACTACTCACACATGGGTTGAAAAGTGACCATAGAAAGACCATTAAGAATGAGTTCAGAAGGAAAATTTGATGGCTGCAGCTATTAAGCAGACAGGTAATTGTTTACATGATCATCTCCTTTAATATTTGCTTCTCTCCATAGTTCCTCACTAATTACTGCACTGTAAACATTTCTCAGTAAGTTTTGTCTAGTGCCACAGGCTCTCTCAAATATCCAAATCCTGATATTATTTCTGCCTTCTTATCAGTCAAAAATCCCTGGTTCTTATCAGTTTTAAAGTTCAGGCTGGCCTTCTCCAAGCCTATGCTCCATCAAATGGCAGCTGAACAGTTTCCATTATGGTTTGTGACTCTATGATTTTGTTTATTACTTTCCCTTTCACTTATTAACCCATTGAAAGTAAAAGTTCCTTGATCTGCCAATCTTACTGAAGCAGATAGTCTCACAGATCACACATCCTTACATAAACATTTTCTCAGTTTTCTCAGGTGGGGACTATTCCTACAATTGTTGCGTGGTCATCAGATGTTGTGAGGCAGAAGTGCAATCATAGCAATCATCCTTTTTTATTTACAGTTTGAATTATACAAAACTTAATTGCTTTGATATATTGTAGCCCACCTGCAGATTATGGTGGCACTTTTTTTTTAATTAATAAAGGATGGGGTCATTTTATACACTTATAGCAATAGAAAGTTGTTTCTGATTATTCAGTAATTCAATATATATAGTGGATTTCATGTTTGTCAATTTTCAAGACTTCAAGTATGACAGAACAAGCTTGAAGCATGGAAAGGACTGATAACAAAGGAAACTAATTCCTTATAGGAAACTGCTTTACAATAAGTACTTTTAACGTATAATTTGGAATTCTTAACATAAAGAATCATCCATTATCCAGCATAAAGACATTTTTGTGAATATTGCACATGTTATAGGAACCTGTTGCAACAAACACCAAAGCTGCAGCAACATTTGTGTAAATATACACAAATGTATACAGTGTAGTCATTTCTGTAGAAGTTATGACTATTAATTTATACTATTATGTAATTTTGGAGCCAGAGAAGTTTCTTAACTATAGTTGGATAGAAAACAGAAATTATTCAATATCGATCTATGTTACTGTTCTTTTCTCTCAGTATCAGCAGTGTTTTAAAGGCACTTGTTTTCTGTCTGTATGTCTTCCATCAACATATAAGCTCTAAAAATCAATAAAATATCCATAAGTGAAAATCTTGGTGTTAATTTTGTGAAGGGACACTTTAGACCTCTGCCCCATATTGTCTCCATGTCCTTCCTATATGTAAAATGTGTATTTCCAAGAGTTCATTTAAAAAAGGAAAGGACAGAAACAAGAGTCATTTGTCAAAGTCCCCAGTCCATACAGCTTTGCTAATACACAGAAAGAAATTATCCTCCCACACATAATAGTGACCTGGTGACTGCCTGTCGGACTGTAACTTTGCAACAGAGTTTGGATCGGTATGTCCTTACAAAATTCTAAACCAAAGACAAAATATCTTGGTTTTTAATGAAAGCATATTGTTAGTTGCAGAAGAAGTGCAATAGCAGTATTTGTTTTTTCAGGTACAGCTGAATAAACATCAACTTCATAATATTTAGAAAGAAATAAAAAAGTTAATTCTTTTTTGCAATTCTAGATTGAATCTATTATTACTTATCATCTAAACTGTAATATGTTTTTTCTTTTCCATAAATACTTAGGAGGCCTCTAATCACAGCATCCTGGAAAGAGTTATTGCTGTGGTGTTTCAAAGCTTGTGATTATCTTTTGGCAAAGATAGTGTTATGTGTATCATACCATATTCTGCTTGTTCATACATACAAAATAATATTTCAAAGTGTCAAATGGAACAATTTCTTTTAAGTTGGAAATCAACACACATAGTCCTTCATTATGCTGTATGGAATACATTTGATTTCTGGCAGAGAAAATAACACGTTACCGTAAATATTTCAGGCAAGACCAATGTGGAAAAAGCACTGATTTAACATTTTAAAATTCAGTAGGAGCTGTAGACTTTCTATATTCAAGACTCCCACTGATGTAGAAATGGCTGGAGACATATGGCATGAATGTAGAGGCTTAAGAATGGTCTCTTTACTCTTTTTATTTTTTTTTTTTGGTGGAATAACATTCTATAGGGAAAAAAAAAACCCAAAAATACCAAATGGTAGCAAACAAGTAAATTTTAGTGAAAAGACTTCCCTGTGTTGTAGAAGATAATGTAGAGTATTTCTATTAGTGTCAGCTACTAATATCTATTTTTAAGCATATGCGTTATGATACAAGATAATTGTGCAGACAATTATGTGCTCACTTATGCACGTCATGAAGTGGGAAAATACAATTTCTTGAACATCAAAACCCACTCAGAGCTAAAACAAGGGTAAAGAAAATGTTATGTTTGAAGTTATAAGAGAAATGTCCAAGAAAATGAGACAAAAACTGACTTCATTAACAGTAAGAAATTAAAAAAATATGAGACACATCTGAAAAAATCAAAATGCAAAAATCTGAGGGAAGGGAAGAAATTATATGGGGTTTTTCTCTCACTTGTCTTGACCTTTAGACCACTGTCTAGAATATCAAAATATAGAAAGTGCTAGTAAAGATTAAATGATAAATCAGTAGGTTATGGAGTTGAAACATCATGTCATGCTGTAATATCACAACAGTTGCCATTAGACTTGTGAATTATGCAGAATTACCATCTGTTTGTTTGTTCCTTATATACCACAGAAAGAATAACATTGAAATTAGATTGACCAGAGAAGCTGGGCAGGCTCTGGAAGTGGATGCCCCACCCTTGGAAGTGCCCAAGGCCCGGCTGGCTGGGGCTTTGAGCAACCTGATGTCGTAGAAGGTGTCCCTTCCCATGGCAGAAAGTTGGAACTAGATGATGTTTAAGGTCTTTTCCAACTCAAACCATTCTATGATTCCATGGGTGATACTTGCTCTTTAGAGGTTTTCATGGCAGCTTTACTCTTTTCATGGGTAACACACTGTTGCACAGCTGATGCAACAATTGCACTTAAAAGCCCAACTCCCATAGTGTTGTAGGTTGGGTTGATTTAGTCAGGAATTTTGTTAATGTTAGTTAGGTTTGTTCCTTGTACTTCCCTATTTTTTCCCTCACAGTGGTTTGCTCGAAGTTGTTTACCCCGAAAGTTCCTGCCACTCAGACCCACAGTTACCTGTCAATCTTCTCACCTCTCCCTGTTTTCTCCTTAGCTGGTTCTGTCAGTGAAGGTTTGCTCACTCCCTGTTGGGTGTCAATCCTGTAGCCACCCCCAGCTTCTTCATGAAAGTTCTGCATCAATCACCCCACCTTAGCCTTTCTATTCGTCCCAGGACTCTGTACCCACCTCTGTTATGTTACCATTGGTTGTCATAATTGATGTCATTTCTCTATCGTTTGTCCCCATTGGGCGAGCCAGGTTTTCACCCCTGTCCGCCCACCCCCTACTTAATCTGTTGTCGTTCTTTGTTCTCTGGTATTTTGCGTTGCATTGCTCTGAGAGTGTTTTGTTCCGACCACGCATGGGGAATAAAAGTTCTTAGGACTCACAAAAAAAGTGTCCTTCTCTTGTCCCTTCATCTCCTCTCAGCGTGTGAAGCCACCAAAGCTGCGTTACCTATGCCGCAGTGCTCAGCACTACCAGGGAGGTAGACGCCATACCCCTGGAGTGCCCACACACGTGGCAGCCACCCAGCCTTACACAGGCAGTGCTAGCCAGCGCTTCTCGACTGCTTGATGTCGTGGCAGGCAGCCACCGCACCATAGCTTCTGAAGAAAACCAAAATTTAAATTTAGAAAGGAAATCAGATGAGGGAACAAAAGCAAAATCTAGAGCCCTGAGCTACACAGTTTATACAATAGAGAGGAACAATCAAGTATTTCAGAAAAATAAAAAAATTCCTACAAAGTCAACATGGTGAGCAAGAGCTAAAGAACATGCTCTAATATGGTCCAGCTCATGGCTTGAGCTGGAGCCTGATAATATTTGTGCCACAATGACTCTACTCTGCCTTCCTGCAGAGGGGCAAAGGCAGAAAATGCCCTAACTTCCCCACCTGCTTTGCTGTGTGGTCAGAATCCTACCAATCCCTGTTGCATCTATTTGACAGGAGAAGCTGAGGTGGCACAAGGGAGGTACAAATTAACCTTCTTGGCTAATGGAAATGCACAAATCCTCCTCCTCTCTGAGTGTCTCTGAGCTGTAAAGACTCTGCACTTCACTCAGCCTTTAAATTAAAGGCCTCCCATGAAGGGTGCAGCCCAAGTCTCCTCTGACAAAAGAAGAAGTCAATTGTTCCCTTCAAATCAAGGCAAGTGATTTTAGTCAACAGTTCAAAAGTTATGAGATTTAAATAGGCAATTGTATACTGCATCCAAATTTTTTCTGTTCTTGACTGGAATTAAGTTCACATTTTTGACTCTGTAAGGTCAGTCTAAAACCATTAAGATATAATATATTTTTAAAAAGAGGTAAAAGCGTTTGTTCATCTTTGCTTGGCATATTAGAGGATTAACTGAAATCAGAGGAAGAATGAACACTCATGAGGACAATTGATTCCCTGACCCGGTGATAAAAGCATTTTTTGGAGAATTAACTATGTTCTATTCCCCATTTTTAAGAATGATTCAAGCTTTTTGTAACCCCAGTCTCTATTTTTATTTAATAAAAAGTGCATTGACTTTTTATACAAAGAAGCTTAATATCTACACAATGAAACACAAATTTGTATCTCATTTTATTTCTTTACCAGGCATATTGGGTGAGCTCTAGCTGACCCAAAGGCATGAAAAAAATTTTCTTTAACAAAGTGGTGGTTCATATTATGATTACAGAGGAGTATGCATGATTCTCATAGTAGGAATGTACATTCAGTGTAATAATAATATTTTATTTTGAATCTTAAGCCATTTATGTGTCTCCTCTGTGGTATTTCTGTGCCACATATGCTTGATCTCATTTTTGAACTATGAAGATATAGCAGGCTATTTTAAGTATCTATTGCACATATTCCCCTCATTATGGTGAAAATGAGGGGACTATGTTCAATGCACCTAAAATGCAACTGAGCACTCACATTTAAGTCAGTTGTTTTCTGGAAATCAATCAAAATACCTACTTCAAAACAAGGACTTCCACACTAGCTTTTGCTGAAATAATGAGTAGACATTTCCACACATTGTCTGATGCAGAAATCCTGAGACATATAAATCTTAAATTTCTTGCTCCCTCATTATTATTTTTAATCTTTACTCCCTGCCTCCATACCCATTTTCTCCAAATGATTTATTGGTAGAAGGCTTAATAGGATAATAGAGGTCTACAGAAATCTGCAAACCTGCTCTAAACAGTAATAACTTCAGGTTGTTTTGAGTTAGGAGGAACACAGGAACGCAAAGAATTTAATTAACAAGTTTTTTAATAGTGCTAAGAGAATAAACTACCTTTAAAAAAATCCATCACTGATAATTACTTTCCAGCCTGAGCAAAAGCTTTGTATGTCAGAAAAGGTAAAACAGAATTGTTTATCTATTATGATTATATGGAGAAATAAAAATATTTTCAGCAATACACTAATCACTTCTGTACATATAAAAAGGCAGAATGAATAAAAAAAAAAGAAAATATGTGGGTTTTCTTACTGAAGTAATTGCAGGGAAGTGCTGACTTTAGCTAATAAGCTATAACACAAGTCATAACTAAAGAGAGAAAGGAAGAAAAAGAAAGGAAAAAAAAACAGAAATCTGTGATATTAGTTGTAAACAACAGGATTCAGACACTCAGTTTTCTTTTGTATTTTCCCTAAACAGTATGTCAGTTATATAGAACGGAACTGTGCACAAAAAGCTGAGGACTTCTAGGCCTCATTACATGTCAAGCTTCCCAGTTGCAAGGACACATATTCACTGGTCCACCCTTAAAAAAAGAAACATGCTTTTTCTGTTCTCTTATTTGGAGCCACTAGCACTTTAAAGAGTTACAAGGTGATGGCAGCAGCACAAGTCCTTTGGAACAATTCTTACAGCAGTTGGCTTCTCTGTGCTCTGTCTGAGCAAGTTACAGAAAACAGTGAGGTTGCGTCCTGAAACCTATTTTCTCAGTCTAGTAGATTCTCCAACAGCCACAGGATTATGATTTATTGGGAATCTCAATTCCATCTGCTTTTTGAATTCCAGCAATGAGATAACATTTTTTTTGTGAACATTTATTAGCTCTTGCAGTATTTATTTAATCAGTACTTCCTTCTCCCCTCTCCCTCTATTTTTCAATTACTTAATGAGGAACAGTTTGCTGCTTCTGGAACTTACAGGTGAGCTAGGCAGAAAAATATACCTATCCCTTTTCTTCTGAATCACCCACTCAGAAACTAGTTCTTGTAACTCAGCTAGTTAGTGCTGCTTCTTCATACTGTCTAGAGCAGTTGGTTACTCTTTTGAGTTTAAGACACATAAGAATTTGATGCATTTTAAGCCTCCCTAGAAAAAAATTTGGAGTGAGACGGTAAATGGAAGGAGAGTGAATTTCACACACTTATATTCAACATAATACAGGAAAGCAGAAAGTTGGGAGTTGTAGTGGTGGTAGATTAACAGTGTAAATAGCCATCCTTAAGCAGCAACATAAACATCACCTTTAATTTACTGAAAATAAAAATATTGTTTACTAATTCTAAATCATACCTCAAGTCCTTCTAAGTCCTGGTCCTTCTCCTATTATTTCTACACAGCAGCATTTTTTTAACTAAATTTGGACAAAGTAAATCTAATATATGCCATTTTTGAATATTTAAATTGCTATTTGCAGTACCTGCTCTGCCACACTTAAGATTCTCCCTCTGACCAGAGTGACTGCCATTCTTCATGTCTGAGCACCAGCTAAACTCTGAAAGTTAACCACAAGATGCTGTACTCAGGGAACTGGGCAAGTCAGTACTTTTCTGCTATAGCCACTACTAAAACACATTTTAATTTCTTTTGTGGACAAATCTGCCTAGTGATACACAACCAGAAGATGCATATCTCTGCTAGAGTATCAAGACTGGCTCTTCCCCTAAAAAGATAAATAAAATATGCTGTTCTACCACTAACGTTTTGGAGCACAGACAAGCAACGGTAAGCAGTTAGCAAGAACACAGCAATTGGTGTAACCCACTCTTAGAGATAATGAAGGCTTAAGATCTCCCAGGAAAGACAATTGCTATCTGGGGGTTTATCACAATAATTAATTTTTCTAGGAAGAAACTAAGTCCAAACTCTCAAGTCCACAAAAGAGATGACAGATTACTCTTTACAAAGCTAATTGAAAAAATACTACACAGCTACATCAACAGGATTAGCAATGTCAGAAACAAAGTAGGGTGAATGGATGAAGTAACCTATATTTATCAAGCTTTTTACAGAGACTGGAAAGGCTTCTCTTCAGAAACAGTGTTGTTAAATGTTCTTCACAGTCAAACCTAATTAGCTTATGGTTAAAACCACGAGAACTGATAGGCTTTGCTGTATAGCTGTTCTTCTGCTGTCTAACATCTTATAATTTACCACATTGCTTAGGAGGAATCCCTCATGGGGTTCTTTATGGTAAGAAATACTAGCAGAAATGTCAAATGAAGGATTGCAGCACATGAAAGGAGGTATATGATTTGCTGTGCTGTACTGATTTGATTCTGAATAAACACAGACTGGTTTTTATTTTAATGCAAAATATGACATAAAGTCCCAGAAAAGTCAAAAACTTTCTGTTTTGTTTCAATGAGCTTCTGATCTACATGTGTTATATGTGTACACCCATTATCATGCTGAGCAGGAATAACCCCTTTCAACCTGTTGATGTCCCCTTTTTGATCTTTCTCTAATCCCTCTGCTCAAAAATATAATTAAAAACTTCATGCTGTCACAGAAAACACATCTTTGAAATAAAAAATACTCTTGAGGAGTTTACAGACCTTTGGAGTTGTTTTCTGGCAAAATCTGTGGAAAACATCAACATGGCAGTGTAAAAGAAGAACCTTTACAAAGGACTGTTCGACAGACTTGTAGCAGTGTTCAGGTACATAGAAAGTGTTTAGGTACCTAGAAAGCATGGATGATATATGAGATTTCCAAGAATTTTCACTGATTTAAAGGAAAATTCTCTTCACAGGTTCCTTTGAAGATACATCTTTTAACTCTAACTGCAATTAAACACTTTTGAAAATCCCTTTAGATACCAGTTTGACACTTTAGGCACTTTATTTTAAATTCTTGGTCTACACCTCTAGCAAACTGCAAGGAAAAGGAAGTGGGAAACAAGGAAGAAACAGTCACCAGAAACTCAAGGCTTTTTCCAAATGTTACTTTTGTTGTATATAGAGCCAGTGTCCTCATGTTGGTTGTTGAAATGGGGATAAGCATTGACACCACTGAGTTTTGGCCATCCAAATTGTCCATTTCCTAAGGCATTCTCTGTAGCCTTTACCATCAGCAGGTTGGATTAAGTTCCTGCAGAGGGTGGTTCAAGGGAACCTGGAGTGGATTGTTTTCAGTGCTGGGATGCTGGCTGGCTTCCTTACCTCGATAAAGCAGGTAGTGAAAGTTACACTAAGTCAATAGACCCCATAATATATATATATCAACTATTAGGCTACAATACAAGACTGCTATTGCAATAATAGAAATTATATGAGAATTTCCAATTGTGGGCAAAGCAATTCAGCATAGCATGGTAATTTTTAACACATGATTTAATTATTAAGGAGCACCAGCATTATATTACCCATTAATATAATTGAAAGCGTATCTTGACTTCCTCTCAAAGTGGGAAAATTCATTTTCAATTCCATCAACATTAACTTGGTATTCTCCATTCACATTTATTATATTTTAGATTTAATATAAATTCCCCTGTGAGAAAATTCAGAGTTTACAATAGGGTTACTGTGTTTTATATAAAATACAAAGAAGCCTGTTGTCTTTCCATGGGTATAGCCATTCTATTTCTTCTTAATCCCAATTCTTTCATTACAAATTTAAATATGGACAACATTTTAATTATAAGTTTAAATGCATAATGAACTGAAAACCTAATCTTACTTCTACAGCTTTTGGCACAGAGTCCTATACATCTCTGGAACTTCATTACAGACAGAAGTAAACAGCTTACAAGTGACCCTGTGTTTGCCTATGTTTATTCCAGTAAATTCGCTTAGATTTAGTGTCTTGAAAGCATAATAACTTCATCATAACTAGAGAAATTAAAGAAAATTGAAGATACATAAGCCCTAAGTAGATAAAACATGTTGCTGAGAGATGGGAAAGGAGAATTTTATTTAAATGCCAGCAATATATACAAGGGTCCAGCCAGCTTCCTACAGGTATCAGAATGACTATTTAAGTATTTCTCAGAACAGATAAAACTCCATGAAGAGATTATTAAGGGCATTCTATCTCATAATACTCAACTCATTTTACTAGAATATAGATAATGTAAGAAAAATATATTCTGCTCCTTCTCCTGCATTAAAGGGAGAACAAATTTGAACTTAGGTCCTTTGCTTCAGGTGAGCGGCTTAACAGTCTTTCCTCTCAGAAAATTTCAAATTAGGTATGTATGAAATATCTCATATGGAGCAGTGAACTCTCCTGGAGATTAGAACACACAAGTAGAAAAACTGAGTTCCAAGTTTTATACATTCAAATTATTTACAGAAAGCAGAAAAGCAGAACCAACAGAGATGTTGGAGCCACTAACTCAATCCTTGCACAGAAGAAGAAGAGCAAGACAAGGTGGGACGCATTTGGGTGAGGCAGGTGGGGTAGGTTGAAGTATTGATTAAAAATGTAATTTTTTTTAAATCCTAAATTGAGCAAATGTGCTGCCTTCTGAAATGCTGTATAAGAGGCATGAAGTACTACAGCTTCAATCCCAGCAACTTTGAGACAAGCCAAATTCTTTGTTTGATAGGGCATGTTTTGGTGAATTAACCATTCACTAAGGAAAAACCAATCATTCAACACCACTGTGGCTGCCTAGTATCCCAGGAATACTGATTTGATATTTTCTAATACTGGTTAGCTGACATTTGTCTTGGGATAACTTTCAGTGAGTGATGCAACTGTGAATTATGTAAAAACAAATGCAGTAACAAATGTCTCTTGCTAATGTTGATTGTTTCTTAGTAATTGTATGTATAATTCCTGTAATTATAATGTTATTTATTATGTTAATTTACTACAGGTTCCCATTACTACAGGGTTCCCTTTAATTATTTCTAAATGTGATTGGACTGCGTGCTATTTCTGACACTTGATGCAGTTAAGAATGACGTGGACCACATTTTAATTAATGTTGCTTTTATTTTTTATTTGCCGTACTCTGTGATGCTTATTTTGCAAGTTTTTGTGGGGTTTTGTCTTTTTTTCTGCCTTTCCTGGTTAAATAGCTTGTTGTAAAGATGCAGCATAGAACAAAGGCATTTGCCAAGGCTTTTTTTAAAAAGCAAGAAAATAAACAGATGGAGCCTTAAAAAATTGCTTATGTATATGTATATAGATCTATTTATCTCAGAAAACAAATATAAATTACACTTGTAAGGTTTTACTCTTGAGTTTGAAAATAGTGAATAAACCTCTTGGGGAAGGTACTGGGGGTGTTACTGAGCACTCTATTGAAAGAGTAGGGAGGGAGTGCACATCTTGATTGATTCTCAGATAAATGGGAAAAGAAGTAAAAAAAGAGAAACTGCCTAAAGGCATTGCACTTTTCCATGACTGATCCTAATTGTTCTTCAGGAAGTTATCTGGACAAGAAATGCATTTTAAAAATCAAGAAAGAAGTCAGCAAGGATGGACAAGCAAGGATAAGTGCAAGAGGTGAATGACAGCTAAAAGTAATCTGAATGACTACAAATGGAAGTTTTGACTTCAAGGATCTTAAAGTGTCTTACTAAGCACAAAATATTTCTGGCCTCAAAAGCCCCAGAAGACCATCTCCATGGCAGGCCAACCTATTTAAACAGAAAGGTCAGACTGTCAAAGAAACTGAACTGCCTCACAGAGCTGTAGAGCAGATGATAAACTGGGAGGTAATTTAATGAACTCCTCCAACCTTCCACCCTTCGACATTTCACACTTGGCTCCACAGTTAGCAGTTCAACAGATATGGGCTCACTGAGTTCCAGGCACAAGTAATTACCCTGAGAAGTACAGGGGCAAAGCAAGCTTCAGCCCCTTTGTGCCATTAGGAGAACTCTAGTTTCATAAATAGTTTACTTCCATAATCTGTTCACCTTTTCAGAGTTGTCTGGTTCTTCCTTTGAAAATAATGACCTTTGAGGCTGGATACTGTATTTGCTGCTGACACACAGGGAAGAGCAGAGTCCTTGGGGTAGAGCCTTCAGCTTTTTCTCTCATCCCATAGTTTCCCTGGTCAGGGACTGTACATGGTCACTTGGGACAATGAACATTACCCTGGCATTTCCAGATACAGCTCACAAGCAATCATGTTTTTTAGCTGACTGCATAGTCCATTTCCTCATAAAAAATGTGCAATGAAAAACACACAAGTAATTTTTTTTTTGGTACAAAAATTGAGGTCAGTGACCAATTTTTTTTTTTTTAACTCTGTCCTGTGAACTCTCATACTTCTTTGCAGGTTAAAAATTTCTGTTTCATCAAAATTAAAGAACTTTAACTAAAATGCAGATTTTTATATGCTACCACAATTTCTCATTCAATGGGCACAAATACACTTGAAAAATATGTATGATTATAAAAATTTTTGATCAGTTACTACTATGAAATTAACAGTGACATATCATCTCGCATAAACTAAATATCTGATAGAGTGCAATAGGTAGCTACTGTGATGAAATAAAAAGCATAGTTAGGAACAAAAAATTCAAAATACTTTCAGCAATCACAAAAAATGTTACAATCTCAGATCCATGTATAATTTAAAATATTCAAAACTTTTATTGAAACAACTGTGTTTGTTTTAAAACTGACTCTGCATATCCTCTCCTATTTATTGCTTCTTTGTAGATTTTAGCCATTGTGGTTTTTTTGGAACTATTTATTTTCTAAGTAAAAATATCATTAGTGCTACCCTTCAAAATGTGAACTGGGAAAAAGAAATAAAAAAACATGGGATTGATTGTGTTCTGAACCTTCTGATAAGACCTAATCATACATGCTACAAATATTTTAGTACCTTTTTGTGTAAAAGCTAGCATTCAGAACAATGAAGTAGTATAAGAAGCTGAAGCTTTATATAGTCTTCTCCAAAAATGTATACAATTCATAAAATTTGTTAAGAAAATAAAAACAGTTTACATTTTCTTTCATAAAGTAGAGAGAGTCAAAATGTAATTAGAGATGATCCAAACTAATAAAGGTAATTATTTTTATTATTTTATGTGTATTAATGTGGGTTGGGACCCTGATCAAAACTGTAGTACAGTTTCATGCAGTCACTCATGTCAAAGCAACTTTCACCATATAAAAAAGAATAAGGGTATATCTGAAAAGAAATCAACTGTAATTAGAAATTGCAGCATTATCAAGATCAGAGCTACCAAAAAAACAGTTAAATATTATATGCTTCAAAGCCAAACTGGCCCTGGAGTACAGTGGGATCTCCTGCCTTCTGGAAGAGCCTATAAAGGAAGCTAGAGCTTCACCTCATGAGACTGAAAGTTTACTTTCTAAAGACTGGCTGGACTGCAACTCTTTGTTCTTCTGTCTGCTGAGAAAGCTTTTATGAATATTTTGATCAAATAACCAATCAAATAATGCAAATTATTTCTGATTATGAACTATGATTATAAGTACAAAACTGTGAAGTATCAGGCATAGAAATATAGGAGTGCTTTGTTTGGAATGTGTAACCGTAGAAACCTTGCCAAGAAGTTACTGGACCCTTATGTTTCAGTTAAGAAACTATGGAGATCATCATATTCACCAGTTATGCTTCTTGGAGACCCATTACCCTTCCCATCTTGATTTTTATATCAAGGATTCCAATCCGTAAACCTCAGAAGAAATAGCCAATGATTGTTTTAGGATAAGAATATTGATGAAGTTATTAACTATTGGAACCAATCAATGTTCAGGTTAAGGAATGGGCATAGTATATAGAAGAACTTATGTAACAATAATTTAGAAAAAGTATATAAAAGGAGTAAGTTTTGTTTGTTGAGTGGGACACATTTTAGAGGAGCTATCCCCCATGTCCCCAGTGCCCACAAGAAAGTATCTGCTTATTTGCATCAAATTGGTATTGGATTTCTTTGGTCCTGTTTGTTGACAGAGCTGCCTATGAAACAGCTGCCAAGAAGTTTATAGCCAAGCATTTTAAAACCAACCAAAACAGGTGTGCTGCACCAATCTGGCCTCGGAAACTCCACTTCTCCTAATCGCTAAATCCATGAACTAAATTCCAGTTCACTTAATTATGGCAGCTCTAAAGCTACTTAAGGAGGGCAAACAGGTAAGGATAGAAGATCTATTATCCACCTCAGGGCAAGTTGTTCCCACCTGCAGAAAAAAAAACCCTATAGCTATCTCTCTGCATTCTTCTTTTCATATGACATGATGGCTATTATAACAATCTGCAGGGAAACAGGATATTCAATCAGCAAATTCATTTTTTCCACTTGCAGGGAACAGGGGAGGGAATTAGGCTATACTTGCCTAACATAGTGTGCTGACTATGAGCTCTAAAGGGATTTATAGGTCCTGTTGGCCACTCCTGCTGAATGTTTTGTATGAGACACTGATTCTGAAACTATGGGCTCCTCTAAACACATTAACTTCTGCTCAGTTCAATAAGACCATGCTGCTTATCAGTTTTTCTAAGATTCTGCTTGTAGACTTGCACTCCCTAAGAGTCTCTGCAACACATCACAATCCCACCTAATCAGTAGGAAATAGTATTATTCAGACAGTGTTGTAGGATCTGAACCAACAGGCCACAGAGCAGCAAAGTACAGAAGAGAGAAAAACTTACCTTGTAAAAATACCTCAATTTCATTTAACCCACATTATATTAACTATACAGGGGGTGGGAAGGCTGCAAGAAGAAGGAAAAATGGAAGTGAAAGTTGGCTGTCCCATATGGATGCAATAAAACCCCCAAACCGTAGAAGAATAAGTTTTGCATGTCATCTTGAATGATGGAGGGGAGTCCAGGAACAGAGAGGAAGACAGAAGATGACTCTGGCACGTGAACCACAAACCACCAAATCACAGAATCCATTAAGCTGGAAAAAGCTCCAATCAATTTAATCCATGTCAATTAAATAATGGCACTAAGTGCCACATCCAGTCTTTCCTTAAACATGTGTAGGGACGGTGACTCCACCACCACCCTGGGCAGTCCATTCCAATGTGTAATTACCCTTTCTGTGAGGAAATTCTTTATAATGTCCAACCTAAACCTCCTCTGGTGGAGCTTTAAGACTACATCCTTTTGTATTTTTGCTGGCTGTCTTGGAGAAGAGGCCAATCCCTGCCTGGCTACAACCTCCTTTCAGGGAGTTGTAGAGAGCAATAAGAGCCTTCTCCAGGCTAAACAATTCCAGCTCTCTCAGCTACTCCTCACAGGACTTGTGTCCAAACTTTTCACCAGCTTCATTGCCCTTCTCTGGACATGTCCAGCACTTCAATGTCCTTCTTGCAGTGAGGGGCCTGGAACTGGCTGCATACTCAAGGTGTGGCCTCAGCAGTGCCATGTAGAGTGAGAGAATCCCTTCTCTGGTCCTGGCCACACTATTTGTGCTACAGGCCAGGATTCAGTTGGTATACAGGCCATATACAAATAATCACATAAGTGTATTGCCATATATTTGACTGTAAAATCAGATCACACCTCATTGTAAATTCACCTGGGCAGATGTAGAGTTAATATGATATGTCCTGTAGTTGCTGATGTGTCACAGTCACACATCAGTCACATCATAAGTGACTGACAGTACTATCTGTTGTTCTATTCTCTCTAATAATTTAGTGTCAAGGAAAGTTTTAGTTGCCACCACAGTGCTCCCTTGCTACCTTGCCTATAGGAACTGACTGGTGAGCTGGCAGCATCCCTTCCCTTCCTTGGCTGGCTGCTCTGAGCCATGAGCACTTTCAGTGGTGCACAGGAAGGGAGAGACTTCTGACAAGGCTTCCAGCTTCTGTAGACCTAGTACTGGTCCACTGGCAAGAGTTCTTTTGCCTTGATGTTTGATTAGGATAGGTTTTAGAACAAGATATTTTTGCCAGAATGTCTTTTTGACAGATGACATTGAAAGTTAACAATAAGAAAATGTGCAACAGGAAGCCTATTCCCACAGTGCTGGATACATCATAATATGATTTGTGAGATTTTCTTCCATCTTTGCACCATTAGTATCTTCATAGAGATAAGTACCTGCCTCAGCTGTATTGTATGTAAGACAGGTCAATTTAAGTGACTAATTTACCAAAGAAATCTTGTAAATGACAGATGCTAAAAAATAAAATGCCTCTTAAAAATTAAGCAAAATTACAAACAGTCTAAGACATTGTAGCAAGAACATTGGTAGATAATGAGGAAGGTATTTGTTATGTCAGATGCATATGTTTGGTTACTTCTTAAAAAGCATTATATAGAGAACAGAGCACTCTCATACAGAGCACGTGGAAAAGCAGACATAGAATTTTCAGTTCACATGTAAATATCATTGATGTACTTCATATGGATTATAGAGTTTGGGCAAGCAATGGGCAACAATATATAGGCTATAGCTGGTCACTTTACAGTGGGTTCCTGCTGCAGACTGTCTCCCTCTGCTCTGAAGCATTGGTATCCTCATTTCAACAGGTGGAGTGGAGACTTGCCCCCTCTTGTGTTACCTTATTGCTTTGTATTTAAACCACTCTAAAACTGGAATGTGGACTAACATTTAAGCTACTGTATAAACACCACCTCTAATTCACTAAGAGCTATGCTTGCTTCAAGAAAAGATTTTGCACTCTGATGGGGATGGAATGGGTCCTGTCTAAGCTGCGGAAGCAGAGGAGGCATTGGTCCAGATCTCATCCTGTGCCAGTTGTTTCCCTCTGATTGGATCTCAGCAACTCACTGATATGCATGCAAAAGCCATAAATTGTGCTGTGCAGGCATTTGGCACCATGAGGGAGGATGAGGGAGCCACCTCCTTCCTGCATGGCGTGGTGCTGTGACAGCAAGCATCTGGAACTGGCTGGGCTCAAGGATCAGGAGGTACAGAGGGTGGTCTGAACAGGGCATGGTGCTTCATACACCAGTCTGGATTCCTTAATGGAATGGATTTTGTTGTATTTTGTGCATCCTGAGAAGGAAATCTGTAGCTAAGTAACGGGGAGCATTTGCACCAACTGACAAGCAGAAATCTGTGGAGGGCAGACACAACTGTATCATTCTTCAAGGCAAAGGGAAAATAGTGTGAAAAAGTCATCAGGCAAAGCAAGAAGGAAAGTAAAAGCAAGAAAAAACTTCACTAGGATAGATATATAGATATATAGATATATAGATATATAGATATATAGATATATAGATATATAGATATATAGATATAAACACAAACAAAAAATATAGAAAATAAAAAACAGTCACCAAAAACCCCTCACAGAACTCAAACCTTTTGGTAGGTACCAAAGCTTTGGACCACCTTTGAACTCAAATAAATAAATTTATTCTAGAAACCTATATATGACTGGGTAAATTTATTTCTAAGTTAGGAGGCTTGCAGGGAAGACCTCTGTCAAATCACAGTGAGTGGATTTGTCATAAAACCTTTTATTCAAATAGACTTACTAAACAGGGCTGAGGTTTTTTTTCCATAAAGTAAGAAAAAAAGTAATGGAGGAATAGATGCTTTTAGTAAAGACGTGTTTTAACAGACGTAGAGGAAGAAACAGACCCTTTGATAATTTTATGTGTATCTAATGACCATGTGAGACGTTTGGATACAAAAGTCAGCATTTTTCTGCTGTAAAGGTCCTGATCAGCCCCCCAGGAGGTCACATGAGGCATAAAGCATCCATTATGAAATTGTATGTGACCCTTATCTATGGGCGCATGTATACTTTACGTATCTTACCATGCATTTAAGTGAAAGAGATTTCACTCAGTCATATAGAAGGACAATTTATACAATGTAAGTAGTTCAAGAAGAGAAAAAAAAATATAAAAAATGCATGGAAATAACCCATTCTTTCTATGTGAGCATAGGATCTGCCTTTTGACATATTTTCAAACAGCTAATGCTTTGAAATATCAATACTTTCTAGCCAAGGGTTCAAAACAAGAAAATGCCTTTAATATATTCAAATCAAATGCTAAAAACACATTAAATTACTAAAAATTCAGAGTTTAATACCAGAAAGGGGAAAATACTGCAAAACACTGATTTTTCAAGCCTTGTGGCAAGAAACCCACTATTAAATTGGAGGAGGTGGTCATTAGTAACTAAGGGAAGACAACTTACTAAATTGATCACATAAAAGTGTATTTCTGTCTTTTATCATCATTAATTACCCAATAATCTGAAATATATGGGTGAAAGGGTTCATTCCTTCAGTAGGCAAATACTTCTGATGCATCATTTTCTGAGAATTTAACAGCATCACAGCTCTAACTGTTCATTTCTGGCAAAGCATAGACAGACTACAAATGGAAAGAGGGCTTGAAGGTACGAGTTAGAAAATGCAAACAGGGCAAAAAATAGAAATTGTTTCCAACTTGGTTTAGTGGTAACTGAACTTACCAGGTGTAGCTCTTTGGGCCTGTGTTTCTTTCAGCTAATACAAATGACCTGCAGGGCAGTCCTACAGGAAACAAATCAAACCTGCTGATAATGCAGAAGTCCTTAAAACTGAGAGCCCAGGTTTTTTAGTAAGCAAAATTAAAAAGCAGTAGTAAACAGCAGATGAGGCAATTTACACTGAAGTGATGAACATCAGATTTAAAAGCAAACAAGCAGACATCTGTAAGTGGTCTAAATCCAAATTCAAACCTCAGATATGTACTTTCATTGCTGTACAGTTGAGGGAATACACAAAAGCTTCCACAGAAGGAAAAAATTCTTACTCTGGAGACAGACAGTTGTGCTGAAGGTAATTTCATTCTAGATGTGCAAAATGATGATGCTCTTTACTTGATGTGCATAGTTAAGGGATTTCTTGCAACTCAAAATCCTGAAGCTATCGTGGGGACATGTTGCTGTCAATTTTTCCCTTTGTTCGAGTGACAAGACCTCCTCTGAATGTTTATCTTCTGAGCTCATCAGATAGGGAGCAGGTAGAAGGTTCATCACAAAATTATTTTAGCCTTTGATGAAGCTGAAGGAAAAGCAACTTTCTGACCCTCTCGTCAACACAGCTGGATTGTGGCAATCTTGGCATATACATCAGCTCTCTAAGTTGACATAGAACCCTATGCACTTCAATTTTCAAGTGGCTAGAGTGTTTTACTGCCATAAACCAGTATTTTCTCTGTCTGGTTTCTTTATTTGATATCTCAATGAACTATAGCAAACTCTTATATCCTTGAGTATCTGACTATTTGCCAGAAGACCTGATAACATGACTGAACTGCTTAGAAGATTGAAAAAGTTATGCTAAATGACAATAAAATAAGTATAAACATTCTGTGATAAAAGCTAAAGAAATATTATTATTTTATATTTTTAAAATATACAGAACTCAAGGATTTGATTCTGCTTTTAGCATGTTCTACCTTTAAAAAGGAAGGCTTAAGAATATTAATTCTGAATGAGGTAGATTGTTTTCATGTCAGGAACAACATTTGTGATCATTATTGGGAATAAAATGAGAAAAAGTATAATGCAGCTGCTCTTCTGTCTTACCTTATTTCAAAGCAAGAGAGGCTAACACTCTGGACCCATCCATTTAACAACAGCTAGAAAATGTTCTAGGCCAATTTTTCCATTAGACAAATAGCTATAGGCTTTAACACAGAATATCAGTTTTCTCAATAGAAGATGATAAACTGTTCTCTAGGCAGTGTGTGAGATGCTGGTTAGAGAAGCAGTAGTATTTTAAATTTTACTGGAGCTTCTGTCTGGGCAAACAGACCAACACCATTCTTGCACACACAAGAACTGGCATGATTGATAGGAGATAGAGAATGTGTTTTCCTTGTCAAATGGCTTCATTCCCTGGGGTCTGATTCCTTGGTCCTCTCTATATGTAACTTCGTTCATTCCTGAATTCTCTTTGGAAGCAAACCTACTGATTGCTTTTGGATATAATCTAGATGTAGAACTCTCTTTACTTTGCTTCAGGCACTATTCTGTGTAGGAAAAAAAGGAATGGAACTGCACAAAATTCTGCCTACTTCACCCTGCCTTATAGGACCTACTCTGATTCTTCAGATTTCCTTCATGAAAGGAAAGTAGGTACTTATATTCTACATGTGCTTAATGTTGTACCTGAAACACAGAAATGTCACTTCTGAAAGCCAATGAAACGATAATAATTTTCAAGCTCTGCAGCTTCATCCTGTGGCCAAGGGTGTATCACAGGAAATCCAGAAGATACTTTTGTCCAATACAGTGCAGTGTAGCAGCACTCCATGATGAAGGGTTCATCACTCATACAGACACAGGAGAATCTGCAATTCCTGGCTTGGAGGCCTGGAATCACTCCTGGACAGCACATCTTGAACAGTTTAAGTGTAGTTTGTGTGTTTTTTACTGAGACAATGACTTCCAGAGCTTCTGTCTATCTCTGACGCCTCCATTCAAGAATAGTCAAGATGATATTTTGTTCATTGCAGAATTGCAGGAATGATTAAAAGAGTAACTAAAAGTCACATTGTGAAAGACTCCAGAAATTCTATTTCTTTAGCTTAACAAGAAGGAGGTTAAAAGGCAACCTCATTACAGCCTATAAGTAGTCACAAAGAGACCAGAGATGTCAGCGTGCCAGCGCATCTAAGCAGAAAGTAGAATATAGATGTATTCAGGTTAGGAGGAGAAAAAAAACACTTTTTTTTTTTTTTTAATTTAATAGTGAAGATATTAACCTTTGGAACATATTACTGAGAGGAGTGCTAGATTTATCATCACTCAGATTTTTTTAAACTAAGATAAGATTTTATTTCATTTTTCCAGAGGACTTGTCCTAGTTCAAACTGGAATTAATTTAGGAAAGTTCTTTCCTTCACAGAAGGTCAGACTACATGACCCTTTCTTGATGGGTAATCTATTAATCTATTGATATAACAGCAAATAGTGCTGATGATAGAACTCAACTAGCCATTTGTCCTGTTGATAGGATACATCCCCTATAACATTTAGACTTATGATGATAGAACAACATTTTATTTTAACCATTAAGATGCTTCTTATTGGGCTGAATAACCATCTCTTTTTATTGTATAACCCACGAAATAGCAGCATCCTAGTTCTGTCATTCCTACACATTATCTGTATTTATTTCCATACTGTTATTGAGACTTGTGATATAATTACAATTTAAAATCTGTTTTAATACTTTTCTACTTTGTTATTTTTAGCTCAATTGACTCTACTTATCACCTTCAACATACTACCCTGTTTCAATTCAGGTTTCTGGCCTACTCTGTTGTACTAGTTATGTTTTCCACTCAATAGCTCCCTTTTAATCACTTCTGTGTAGATCTAGTCTATCACACATAGAATACATATTTTCTCTTCCTTTCACATTTTCCTCCCAGCTTGCTAATTTCAGATTGTTTCTGCATGATTGAAAATTGTCCTATTGCATAGAAACAGAAGAATTGATGTCAATATCAGATTACTACCTAATCTGGCATATGAAAACAAGGTTTTTATTTGTATATATGTATATATATGTCATTATTCATAACTTATCTCTCTCTCAGGGAGAAACTAAAGAAGAAACATGTGTGAGTTTGCAGCAGGAAAAAATTAAAGCATGAAAAGTTTAGTTTTTGTGATTTAGAAAGGCATTTGTAAAACTCATACAGAGACATGTTATCCTCCAACTTTCTTTCATTTCATAACATGTTGTGACTACAGCAAATCAATTTCTGTAATCTCTTTACACATCTCTTTGTTTTCATCTGCCATATCTCATAACTCTCTATATAAAGGACATTATATATGAATTGCTATTCTGCACATGGATTTGCTATTTTCTCAACGATATTTACTAAGCTTTAAAGATATTTACAACATATTCTTCCCAGGAATAAGCCCATCACATTTGTACATGTGAAACTACATTGATTTTTCCAAGTAGCTGTCTATGTAATCAGTTGTTTGGCTTTTAAAAGGTTGATTTTGTGTTGAAACAGGTTTGTAAAAAGTGAATGGGTAATGTTTCACAGAATCACTGAATCACTGAATAGCTGAGGTTAGCAGGCACTTCTGGAGATGATGTGATTTACTCCTTTGCTTAAGGAAGGCCACCCTTTGCTAGTTGGCTGGGAAGATCTCTTCACAACCTCCCTGGGCAACTTGTGCCTGTGCTTGGTCACCCTCCCAGTATAAAAGTGTTTCCTGGTGGTCAGAGGGAGCCTGCTGCATTTCAGTTTGCACTCATCGCTTCTGCTTCTTTCACTGGTCACCACTGAAAAGATCCTGGTTATGTCCCATTTGCCTTGAGTTCAAATTGTTGCTTTCTAGAACTTCTAGGTCCTCAGTTTTCTGAGATAATTCAGAAAAGTGGATTACGTGATGTTGGGAAGCAAATAGAGCATTCCATTTTACCATGAATTTTAATGTAACTGAACAGAAAAAATGCTAAAACTAAGCTTTTAAGAAAATATTTAGCAGCAAATAAGCAAATGTCTTCAAGTAAATGTAGATTACTAACAAGTTTGTGGTTGTGCTATTATATTTATCACTATTTAAAATTATTGCTTTCATCTTTATTGTTAAAGAAACATTTAGACAGGATTTTTATCAACATTTTAAATAAAACTATAACAAAGAGGTTGTTGAGAAGGTGGGTAATTCATTGTATAACAGCTGTGAGATTTCATATCTAATTGCAGATAATCACCTTCATAAAGAAAACCTCTGTACACAGTGGGTAATTTTGGGGTTTTTTTTAGTTCATTATGCATTTTTGTAATTTATACATTTTGTGTAACTTTTATGTTCAATGGTACTTTTAGTTTATCATGGTAAACAAAGTTGTGATACATTAACATACACCGTAGGCGTGCAAATTGAATCAATTTCTGGATTTTTGTACTATAATCAAAGTTCTTGTCAAATTTAAGACTTTCTTATCTATGTTTCACAAGCTTTATATACTTAGACATTGTTTTATCATGCAGCATAATTATAATATCATTTTCTTATCTTTATGCTGCTCCATTTACTGAAAGAATATCTTATTCTGTTTCAAAGAGTTTTTTGTTTGTTTTTTTTTCTCAGACAAGTTCTATATAAATTAAAAGTAACTGTATTGACAATGGAAATATCTGTTTGCACCAGATTTGCTCTCTGGATTCCTCTCAGTCTACAAGTATCTATTTTTACTGAACAAAAGATATTTCAATTTTGTCAGTGTAACTGAAAAAATGCAACTATTTGAGAGTTGAACACTATTTTACAGTTTTTTTGTAAGATTTGAATTACTGAACTAGTCACAGGGTTGATAAAGGAACACCTACACAAATTTTTGCTTGTGAGAAAGGTTTCCTTTATGGAACAGAAGTGCATATACACACAGAGAAAGCATCCAAGCCATCTGCCCTTGGAATCAGCATGTTTTTAGCTGAACTATAATCCTGGAGAATTGCTGCAGATTTAGCTTCAGTTTTTGTTCAATGAAGAGCTTCACTCCAGTTCAGAGCCATTTAAAAAGGAGTTTTAGGCTGATTTGAACTGGGCTTTAGCAGTTTTTAATTTTCAATATGATCCTTTGATTGCAGCACTGTAACACCTAAATTGCTTTGTGCATTTATCTCAAAGCAACAGTAACTCTGTGGCACTGCTACAGGTACCAGGAACTCTGCCCAAGTCATAACCTCTATCACAGCTCCCAGGTATTCATTCTTTTTCTATTTCCCAACTCTTCAGAAAATATTGCTTCAGGATCTGGATGTGGCAAGCAAGCTATTGTAACAGCCAGGTTTATTTTTTTAGACGCTGATAATTTAGTGACCTGGAAATTATACCCTTCCTATCAAATTTGTATCCTGGACATTTCAGGGAGAAATAGATGCCTTCATCTCTCAGGACACACCAGTATCCTACAGAAAGCCTTGGATTAGCTCCGCAGAGAGAAGAATTCAGTTTTTCATAAATGATTAGTTACTTGTATTCTGGAAAACATATTCCCATCTATATAAGAATTCTCAGTGAATCATAATAAAAAAAGTGACATATACATAGAATCAAAAGTTTCAATTTTTCTTAGTTTCTAGAAATAAGCTTCTAAAAAAAAGCAAACTCTAAGCAGAAACTACAATGAATTTTTCATGGAAAAAATTATAAGTACATGGAGCATCCTAGCGGGCATTTCTATTAAAGCAAAATCACTGAAGCCATCCAAAAAACAATTACATTGAATGGCTCCCTAGGGGAGACTGGAGCTCTGAACAGGAATAAGTTCCTGAAGGATGAAAAGGCTTCAGTCCCTCAGCTTCATGTTGCATATTGTAGCTAAAACTTAGTGGTTTGCATTATCAAAATAAAGACTACTATGACAAGGTCAGTTAATGAAAGTCAGCTGCAGATAGATCACCGTGGCCTGACAAGCCTAGGTTATTCTAAAGAAAGGCAGACAGACAGACACCTCTAACCCAACCATACAGTATTTCTTTGGAGAAATTCTTTAGTCATGGGTTGTCTTGGAGTTTGTGATCCCAGACAAGCTAAGCAGATAGTACTGTTACAGAATGGAGCTGAAGTTTGCCAATCACTTCTTTTCTGTCCTATGAATCACACACAGGGAGTTTTGCAAGTCTGCTGTGTCTCAGTTGCAGACTAGAATGCTTCCAAAATCAAGTAAAATCACAGATTAGCCTCAGAAAGTGAAGGGAAATCACCACAGTAGTGGTGAATAATGGAAATGATCTGAGAGTCTCAGTACTGCTACAATTATCTTTAAGAATAACTCACCAGTTGTGCAAGCCCTCAAGATACTTCAGATACCTTCTTCAGATACTGCTGATAGAATACAGATTAATGAATAAAAATGCTTTTGAAATACAAATCAATAATAATAATAATAATAATGAATTCTGATAATTAGAATATATCATCCTGCCAAAGTATTCCAACCACAAGCACCAACATCAAAAAGTTAAAAGATACACTTCACTGGTAAGAACAGTACATGCTTCATTTGAAGCTCCTCTTCAACTTCTTATGGGCTGCGTTTTCTAGAACAGATTCTATGGATTTATGTACTTTGGTCAGCTTCTGAGCATGTGGTCCTCTAGCAAGACCAAAAAATTTTGAAGTGGTGATGGAGACCCTTACATAGAAAGCAAGAACCAGCTTCTGATATCTCTAATCTTGTCTTCTCTTGGAGGTCTCTGAGGGCTGACTTGCACACGCTGATTTATCTTGACCCTTACATACAGGGAAGTACCTGCCTTAAATTTTTCAGCTCCATATGGATCAACTTCTGCTTATGTCCTGGGCCTGTTTTAGTGTCAGTACTGTTACTTGCTGATATAAGCTAAAAGTTTGTAAGTACAGAGTAGAACTATAGTAGAAAAAAAGTTGCTATTTTATTGTGATTAAAATATTCATTAGGTTCAGCAGTATTTTAAATAAAATATGGAAATTACAATGTACAAAATTCCAACAGCCAGCAATTCTTTGTAGGATAGTCTAATTATTTCACAGAATGTTGGATAATTTGTTTTATCTTACTTCAGGAGACTTTATGCCTTTCTTTTTTCCAGCATAGTACCTCTGTAGATTCATTTAATTTTTAAGCAAAAACCTGGCTTACTGAATACTTTGATCTCTTTTCATGTCAGCACATTTCTAGTTGCATTTTATATTGGAATAGCAAACAGGGATATCTGGTATGTCAGTCAACCTACATTTTTATATTTTTTACTACCTTTATGAAAGTCTGACTCAGTCTACCCAATGTAAAATTTGCAATCCTGGCTGTGTACTACAAATCTGATTATGTCCAAATTCAGCTTTCAGTGGAAAACAGATATGAGTGAAGACATTACTGAACTCTGATAATGACTTGATACCAGTCTCTTCAGTTTAGTGTCTACAAATAATTGAGAGTTCATTTATTGTAAAATTAACTTCATAACCACCCGCTCTGTGAGGTTAGAGAGTCTTATCTATTGGAAATTTCATTATCTCACTGAAAGAAAACTCATGATCTACCTGTTACTGTCACTTTACCTGATAAAGAGTAGCATCTACATCTTGGGTCAGGATGTGCTGCAAGTCCCGTGTTATGCAAATGTTTTTCAGATGAGTCATGTGGTTTCCCCACACAGAGAGCTGTGAATCTCATTTGCATCAGTAGCACACCAACCCTTTGGCCCTGGCAGCTGGTAGTTCAACTCCACTGTACCAGGCAGGAAAGCTGACATTACACTTTTGCTCTCCAGAAAAGATCTTGCTTTGATCCCTGACTCCATATCTATGGGAAAATCACCCACATGGGAAATAGTTTCAGTGATGTTTTCCTACCACAAAAAACATTCTGCTGTCATTAGTGCTGCTTAGGGAAAACCTGGCTTTCAAGCAAAACCTCATCAAACACAGGTCGTGAGCTGTGTCAGGCGTCTTGGTGCAAAGAGATAGGATACAGTAGGATGGAAAAAGTGCGGGCACCTGCCTCAACACTATTACTTCCCTCAAATAGGCACACAGAGTTGTCTGCATGCAAACAGCTGCCCGTCCTTATTCTTTAAAGGAAAGCATGATGTATTTTAACAAAACTTATTACAAGGGGATCATGAGCATGATTCTTTCAAGAAAAAAAAAAACATGGAGGAAGTCATAGGACTTTAAATATGTGTAGCTCTGTTCTGTGTGTAGAACAAGCAGAAAGCATGGTGTGATAATTTTTCATGAGCATATATCTATACTATCTCATTTCTGGTTTTGTGCAAAGCAATATACATAACTATAAAATCCACTGAATTAATCAGACTTTCGAAAAATATAGGTAGTTCATTTCTTTCACCTGTAATGTTTATGGTGTTGCCAGTGCTGATGTTTCTCCCTTTTCTGGTTTTATGTGTGGTCTGTCTCTTGAAGTAACAGCTCATTTTTCTTAAGTGAAACAACCGGTACTGAAACACAGACATTTGAAACTATCTCTGGAACAGACTTTCAGGCATCTATCCTAAACTTTCAGTGTTTTGGACAGTTATTTATAAAGTGCCCTCAGTCTGGCATTTGAAATAATCACATTATTGTTATTATATCTTGCAAATTGTGTGCTCCATAGCTGTCATTCAGTGAAGGATATCCTGAATTTTGTATAAAACTAATCTTTCTGTCATTCCTTGTTGCAGTGTCACACTGCAAACAATGACAAAAGATGGAAGCTCTCACTAGAAATTATAACCTCTATATCAAAATTATTGCAACTCCTTCTGTATTTTCAGGTAAGTGTATGAGCTATAGAAACAAAGAAATAAATAACATTTTTTTTTCAGAAGTGTTTAGCACTTGTGATGAAAAACTATGTGGAGCTAAGACAGAATATATGGATACAGTTATATTTACTATTCTGTATTGTCCCAGAATTATGCACACAGTAAGAACTGAACTTCTGATTTAAAAAGAGTAGACAAGTAATATTGAGGTACTCTTTACAGCCTGTAATATGTGAGAGATGTAAAGAAATTGATAGATAAATAGAAGTATTGAGAGGTTCATCTCTGATTTACTATTTTAATTATTTAATTTTTACTCTTCTTGTAACAGGCAAGTTCTCAAAAATTTGGCAGTTCAATATATCTTATGCATCTCCAGCATTCATTTTCACCTGTTCACTCTCTTTCTTTTTTTATATTTTATTAAAAATCCATGCAAAAAAAAATACCATTCTAATCCAGTTGATAAGATTTTCTAAGAAAACAGCCACTGAGGAAGACTTCCAGCTGCAGCCTATGAAACTGTCTTTTGATATGGATGGTTATTCTGTTCCTCAAAAGAAAGAAATCAGTTGTCTGGAGTTGTGTTACCTTTCTAAAGCAGTTTTTACCCTCTTAGTCCTCATATTGCTCCTTTTCTTGACATTTATTTACTCTATTGATATGTTTTTTTCATGATACCAAAGTCAATACTTGAAAAAAAAGCTCTAAATGGAGTAAGACAAAACTACTAGAAGCTGTATTGAAGAAAGATCGTGACCAGTCATAAACCAAACCATATGTGTTGAAAAGTTCATCAAACTTTCAAGCAAGATTAGGAAAAATAAAACTTGTAAGTTAAATAAATATAGTTTATTTTATTAAAGGTCATACTTATTTGATATTGATGTGACAGTGATCACAAACACAGTAAAGACACTGCTGCCAACTTGGGGAGTACAGTAGGCTTCCAGAAAGAGCAAATGCTGTATCAGGTGAACAGGAAGCAAAAAAAGGCTTTCAAACTAGAGCTGTATATAGCAATTTTTATTGACATTAATCTTGCAGAAAAAAATTTTGGAATAATGTTTAACTTTGGCTTGTCACTTATTCAAAGAACATCAAAGACACCTGTGCATGAAGCAGGATGTGATATCAGCCATGCAATTTATATTTTCCTTCCTCTGAGATGAGGATGAAGTTAGTGCACTTCCTGACCTGGAAATTTAAAATTAAGTAAAAAAAAAAAAAAAAAAAAAAAAAAAAAAAAAAAAAGTTTTACAGAGAAATTTTCCCTTTATTTTGGAAAATGTCATCCAGTTCCTTCTCAGACTAGGTTATGATGGACCAGGGACTCTCCAGAGTTTTTCTGAAATCCTGGCACTGAATTAGTCATTGACAAAAGAGAATGAGCTAATTCACTGGTGGAAGGACAGGTGCTGTCTTATTTGTGATGTTGCAACCTTTGATCACAGCTTACACCTTGTGAAAAAAATGTAAACATACTTGTATTTGCAGGTCTTTGCAGAAGTTGTGCTTATTCCTTGGGCATCGTCATAATATTTGCTTGAATTTTAAAGAAAAATGGGTCTATTTTGTTATTTGCTACCTCATCCAACATTAATTCTGATGGTTTCCATTGATTATTTTGTCATGTTTTCTCACTACAGCTCTGCAGAGGATGTAAGATGAACAGCCACTCTGTGCCCTTTACAGAGGTCAGTGTCTGGAGCTGGCACAATCCTTCAACATTTTCCAGTATTTTGTGCTGCTTACGGAAGGGTTTTTAGGCACTGTGACTCTGTCACTGCTCTTTTTTTTTCATTCATGTCCATACTCCTCTGCATGTCATATTACTCCACTTCTACCAGGAGACAAGGTATTTGTTTAATACAAACAGGAGCTTGGTTTGTCATTAAGGATATTGTGCATCTTACTGTACTTCCAGCATTGTTTCAGCTTTTAGGACAATGCTGTTTTCTCTTCCCTGCTGCTGTACCACTTAAAATATTAAGTTCCTGGCAGTTATTGACCTGCTATCACACTTTAATGTCAAATGAGAAAAAGTATTGCTCTCCATTATTTTAGTGTTTCAATGTGACAGAGGAATTTACAGTTATCAAAATATATGAAATGTGCAAAGACTTCTACAGCAACCTTTTAAGACAACCTAAAAATGTTCATAAGATTCTGCTGCAACAAGTTTCCTGATAAAACTTTTAATATACTCATTAGTAAGTTTTCCAATTTCCTTTAAGTTATTATAACCAAAGTGTTTACAGATTAATTTGTCTTTCACATCAGCCAGCTTATTTTCTGTTGCATAGATGCAACAGATTATTTCCACCAAGAAATTTTTCAGTTCTCATGATCTTACTAGTAAATTTAAGCCAAGAAAGAAGCTAAATTTTAAGCTAAGCAGGACACAATATGATTTATATATATTTAGAAGTATAGGATGAAGTCCACAGATAGATCTGTTCCTTCTTGTATTTGGTGTAACCCATTAATAACAATAATTTGCTTTCCCAGGGAGCAGAATAAGGATTAGTGATACACATACCTTGCTACTGAAATTTCAGAAGAAAGTCTGAAAGAAATTACTTCTTGCTGAGAAAAAGACCTTTTCACATTTAGACTGCAAGAGGTAATAATCCACAGCAAATGAAACACGCACGTAAAATGGTGTTTTCTGGATGCAATTGCAGTATCACAAGTGCTAAAGGTGCCATTAGATTAGATACAATCAAAACTGAGAAAAGTAATGTTTCCCTCTTCTGACATTGAATTTTGCTCTTCAAATTTCAACCAGAATATGTAATTTCCTAATTATGCCAGTTGGCACATAAGTTAATTGAAAGTGTAATAAGCTATCATTTTATTTAATGGCTGATGTGAAGGTGGATCTGAATTGCTGATGTGAAGGTGATATACTGGATCATTTATGCACATTTTCAAAACAAAGCCTACTGCTCCCTACACCATTTTATGTCTTCTGCCTTCATATTCTGCCTTGAAGTAGATGCATAAATGAATAAGTTGTCTTCCAATAAAATAGATTTACAAACTGTATCTCTTAGTAATGCTTTACTTTATTTGTTTCCTTGTTTAGTAATAAAAATTATCTATTAATTGGAAGAGAGGTAATGTTATTAGTTAAAAACCCTTTTCTGGAAATTGTTATTTGGACATTTCTGGAAAAGGAGATTTTAGATGCCGTGGCTCATTACTCTTTCTGTAGAACAGTTAAAATATTGTCTGTTAGTTCTGTTTGATTCCTGGTTCATTGACCTGATACATATAGTCATTCAGATTTCATTGTATCTATCTTGCAGTCACAAAACAACATTAAGGACTTGTTTCTGCTGTCAGTAAAAATAAGTTGTGTGCCCTAATGGAGTTGCTTCAGCATAATCACACACAAATTATCAGTAATAGCAATTGAATAGCCTGCTTCTCTGTGAGCAGAACTAAACCCTAACTTTGTAGAATAAAGACAATTTATAATTTTAGATGGAAAAAAATACTGTACCTGTGCAAAAGTTTAGTTATTAAACTTCAAGATCTCAGCTACTGAATGACTGTGAAATCTGAGTGGACTATTCTGTGCATTTTCATGAACTGCACATAACCACCCTAATGAAGGGAAACCTGTAGACCAGTGCCGTTCTATAATTCTTACTGTGTTCTCATTTATCTGATTAGTTACATTGATGCCAGTGGGACTTACAGCCTTAATATACTCCATGTTTCAGAGAGAATGGCACAAAAATGCACATACTAATTTACATTCCATTTTTAACCTGCTAATCAACCAAAAGAAAATGTATATTGATTCTGGCAAATCTGTTCACAATAATATTTTATTCAGAGTACTGAGAAACTGGAAGATATTTATATATCATGTACTAATCTTTATGTATATGTAACATATGTTTATGTGTATATGAAATGTGCTTTAAATGCAATTCCCATGTACTGCTTTTTCAAATGCATAGGGTTGTGCCTAAGTTAATAGGTATAGATATTCCAAAGTATCTGAAACCTTTTTTCGTTGTGTATTGAAAATTAAACTTTTCAAAGGCTTCTTGAAAAGAAACTCTGTCAAAATATTGCTTTTCAGATAAAACAGATTTTCTTTTGCTTTTAGGAAACCCATCCTAGGCATGAAAATCTGTCTTGTTAAAAATTGATCTAATCAATGCATTTCCACAAGAAAACTTCAATTTTATGAGATATTGGCTAACAAGGTAGAACTAAAACAGTTTTATTATTTTTTGCAGGTTTCATTGCATTACCTGCATCATCTATATGCATTAAAGTAAGCATATGAGTTTATAGTTTTGGCTTTGATGTGCTTGTACATAGTCACTAGAGGAAATTTCACACAAAGTATCACTCATACCAAGCCCACAATACCATATATACCAAAGCAATCGCCAGATAATACTTCAGACATGCAATTTCTGGGAAACACTAAGTATGTTTTATCAAATACTTTGAAAATGAACACTCACTTTCATACAGTTGCCAGCTACACTGAAGTTTAAATACTGGCACTGTAATAGAAAGAGATTCAGTTTCAGATACTTCAACTTTCATTCATGTAATTTAGGACCCACTACAGCTCCCTTAAGATATATTATAAAAATACATCTGCTGTGAGGATAAAATCACAAGGAGCCATCCAGGCTAAGTCAGGAGACATAACATTTAATAATCAACTGCATGTGAAGACCCATTGATTTGATGAATGGCAAGTACTGTATGGAGCAAAAAAGTCTTACAGAACATCCATCACAGGTATAGTAACAAAGGGGACAGTCCCTATCTGTATTTTTTTAATTATTTGGAGGGGTTCATTAACACGATAAATATAAATGTGATTTTCTCTTTCTCTTTGCATAGTTGTTTCTAACCTCATACAATGATGGGAATTAGAAGATGTGAAGAAGGTAAGATTATAGATTGGCGTTTATTTCTTTGATTTGTGTTTATAAGGCAATAGTACATATATTCACTAGGCTACTGCTTTCAAAATTCTCCATTGATTTCTCTTCTGTTATTTCAAAGTCACCTTTATTGAGATATGCATCTGCTACATTCTCCTGTCAGAGACAGGATACTAGGCTGAATAGACTTTTAGCTTAATCCAGTCTAGCTGTCATAAAGTCTTACAAACTGTAAGTTCCAGAAATGAAAAGGATCAAAATTATTAGTGGAGACTCAAAAATATAATACAATCATACAAAATAATTACTATCAGGACTCTTTTACTTTACAAACATATAAAATGAACTTTGAGGGTAAGAAGAGGGAAAAATCCTTCCATTAGAAAATATAGTCACAAAGCTTTGAACAAATAATTTCACACACTGCAGAGTACACACACACACGCATGCAGGCAGGCATGCACGTATGTACACACAGAGGTGCACACATACATGCATACATACACACATGCTTAGAGTTTACACTGCATTCTTCTGATGCCATGATTTTTATTTTATTTGTACACCCACCTTTACTGCACATTCTAAACAAACAATAGACAACAGTGTAAGGACTTTTTTTCCTTAAAACTGCAACAAAACAAGTCTCAACATTTGCAAAACATTCCTTTATTATTAGAAATAAATTATTTTTTATAAAAATTAGCATGCATTGACCATTGCATTTTTTAGCATAACCCAGGACTTAATTCAGTCAGCCGTCACAAGAAACAAACTCATCTTTTACGAGTTGAACAATGTAGGACAGGAAAGGAAATTGTCACAATCACAAAAAAGTACTTACAAATATAACATCAGACATGATTTATTTCAACAGCATTTTTTTTTCACAAGCTAACATTTGTTTTTCTTTTGTGATTTGCTTCCTTTTGTGAGTGAACAGTTCAGAAGCTTGACACTCTGTCTCTATGTTATAAAACTGGACTTTTCCTTCCCCTGTCTCTTTTTGCCTTTTGCTTTTGTTTAATCCTTGTTCTTTAGGAGACTGACTATTGATTTGAATGTAGACTACCGATATTTTCAAGACTGAATTCTGGTGGTAGCAAAGTCTATGTTTGCAAGATCCAGTCCTGCAGATCTTCCAGTGAATTTCATCCCTGCTCAGTTTGCCTGATTGCTGTAACTGACATAAGTTGTCTTGGTAGAGGAGGCTGTAAATCAAAAGAAAAAGAAAAAAACCAAAACCAAACCAAACCAAACCAAAACAAACAAAAAAAAAAAAAAAAAAAAAAATCAGGATTTTTAGAATCAAGAGAGGAGGAAAAAAAACATATTTAGCATTTGAACTCAGACAATGTCCTACTATATTTCCAAGCAATATGGTCCATGTTCATGGAATAGAGAATATTTAATGATGTATATAAGCAGTGTATAAACTAGATACCAATTTCTGTGTTCATGACCACTTATTTTGTTTATGTCTTGGGAAAGCAGAGGTAAAATGATAAGTGGTTTCAGCATACCCACAACAAAATTTCGACACCCGGTATTATTTTGTCTGAATTCTATATCTTTTTTTTTTTTTTTTTTTTTTTTTTTACTTTAGAGACTGGATTTTTCTTTCTCTTCTACTGTTTGAAGACAACATTGCAGTTAGTGGTGGTTTGTCCATCCAAAATGAGACTCATGTTCCTTGAGCAGATAGTCCCTACAGAAAATATTATCTGGAGAAAATTATGGTCTCCTTATGTTGTTGATCAGCTGATCATGTCTTCTTTTGATCAAAATTGATACTCCTTGTTCAGAATGAGGCAATATGTTGAGAGAATTAAACAGTTCTACTATTGCAAAACTGAACAACTAGGAATCTTTTAAGAAAGTTTGTTTCAGGTTCTAGCCCTTACATCCTTGCTATTAAGAAATATAAAATATATGCTATAAAAATATGACTCAAGACACATCACTCAAGGTTAATATAATGGTTGGAGGAGAAAAGTGTTTACATCAGCTCTCATAGTTGTCTAATTTTAAATCAGCTGGGTACATGGAAAATCAGACTGATGGGGGACTGAGTCTCTTATTTCTCTGTAATAAGGTCTATGTTACACTGCATAAAGAGGAAATTGACTTTCTAAATATGTTTTATATTCCATCTGCTACAGACATGTTCTGTTTTAGATAGTGAAGATTGCAGCTGGCAAGATGAAAATAATGGGATGGCAAAAAGTTTCCTGGTCTATAGATTCAAATTTTCTATTTCCATACCTTTCTTCAATTTCTTTCTTTTTTCTATATAGGATATGGTGAGAACAGCTGAGATAGATAGGAAAAGCATTCTTCATGCTAACTCCTAAATTCAGTCCAACAATCTGATGGTTTGTGAAGAACAGACTACAGAAACTGAGAAATTACAGTTTCTCTCTTCTGCATCATAGATTTAACTAAAAAAAGGATTACTAAATGGATGCAAATTAATAGTGGTTAGTATGACTAAGTTTACTTCTTGTTTTTGTCACGTTTTCTTAGATTTTCTGAGCAATTTGAATCAGTGCGTTTACCATTTTTAAACAGACAACAGAACCAGATTATTTAATTCACACATTACTATAATCCTTTTAGCTAAGAATATATATATAACCATGAATAATCAAATGAAAGCTGCAAAATGTAATCTTTGTTCCTTTCACTTGCACAGGTAGTTCCAGTACTTTGTGTCTAGAAAAAAGCTAGTTCATGAAAGGACTGCTTTTGGCACACAAAGCAAGTCTTTCTTATAGTTGACTACAATATTCTAGCACCAACATGAAATAGCTTTATTTGCATGTATTGGGACACTTGAAGCAAGTATAGCCTAATTTACATCTTTCAGATCTTTCAGATGGGATGTACTGCTCCCGTCTGAACTCTCTCATGCTCCCACAGCAGGATTTCTGAGAGGATTCTATTTTTTCTTTTGGCCTGCTGAGTTCCTACTCAAAATAATGCAGGACTGATAAAATGGCATCAGGATCTTCAAGCATAGAAGGATTTTTTTTTTTCCCCAGCTAATAAATAACAGATAAATGCTCATCTGCAAATTCTGCACGCTTGGGAACAAAAGGATAGAAAGATGAGAGCTTATTTTTTCCCCTTTCCCTGAAAGTAGGGTCAGATACACGATCAGGTTAAGTTAGATTACCACATTATCCTCTGAGCTGAACTGAGTTCTGTGATAACTTTACATGTGCATGTTTTTAGCCCACAGCAATGTAACATAATCAGATTTATCACAACTCAGTAAGCTGAATTATTTGAGGATATTTGCAAGAATACAATACAAAATACAAAAATAGTAGTTACCACACCTCAGCTGATATAATTTGTTAAATTGCTGTAACTTTGTTGTGTATCTGAGAATTAAACAGTTTTGATAGAATTAATCTAGAGTTGATCAAGAAACAAAACTTAATCCAGTTGAGTTCTGAGTGTTGTTACTTTAAACAATTATAACACAGGAATTTAATGTAGACAGTAGTTTGAAATATATTAAAACTATTCTCATCTCCAAACAGTGTTTGTGGTTCTTTACTTGATAAATACTGCATGTGTCTTTTTAGTTCTGTGGAATAAGTCTAGAGTTAATGCTTGGGGACCTGAAAGCTTCAGCAGCTGGTGTCCTGCTCTTTAAGACTGTTAGCATTTCACAATAATAACATGAACCACATTTGGCAAGCCTAGATGGCCAGAAAAAGTAACAGACTTGGCTCAAAATATTTCTGAGAATAAACACTCCTTTACAGCTCCAGTTACTACTTTGCTGTTGGAATGAAACAAAAAGAAGAAGAAAATAAAAGAACAATGTAGAATGATTACTATGATCTGACCTATATTCATGTAACATACTTGTCATTGCCTTCTGTAACCACACCTGGATGGTTTTTTTATCCTGTTTCCCAGAAACATTTTTTTTCCACTGAATATGGACCTATTCCCACAAGTAAACCCATGAACATATTCATGTGGAAGACAACATAGAATAACGTGTGTTACATGGAACAGTATAAAGTAGATAGAGCAGAGTTGTCTCTGGATGGGAAGTAAAAGGTAACATGTGACTATCTCATCGTGTTTCTCACCTAGTTCTGAGCACTGCATCATCATTTCTAGTGTTTGTGCTTGGTAAATGGGGGGAAACAATCACTGCCCATTTCTGGTATGCTAGAAGTAGACTGATATTTTGCAATCAGTTTCATATGCTATCACTGAAAAGAAAGATCCATCTCACATGGAGTCAGTGCAAGAAGAAATTCTGTGGTGTCAAGGAGTTTTTACAAGTAACACAGTGAAAAGGACCTATGCTGCATTGTGCACTTAAAATTCACAGGAATTTTCAAAAGCTTTGACAATAAAGCCTTTGTTTCAGGGAGGCCTAGAACTCAATTACATAGGGAGAGCTTTCTGGAATGCAAATGACTCAATTTTTGCCTATGAAGCATTATGATGGATGAGAACCTAGTCAGGTTACACTCCTAGTGAGCTCAGAATTATATAGATGTGTTACTGTTGAAGTCATGTTTAGAACACAGTAAATAAGCATTACCCTGCACTATTGGACTATTTGAGAAGCAGACTTGCTTCCAGTAGCATCTGTTTCTATGAATTATGCATAATCATAGTTTAAGGAATACCAGTCACAGCATTTCTTAATTAGGTATAGTAGATAAACATCAGATACCCAAGACTTTCTTCTTAAAACTCTCTCACCCTACTGTGAAAACCCTGCTTTATCCTCTCCTTGGAAGTTTATAGTTTTGCACTCAGCAAAATCCATGTCTCTTTTCCTTCTTCTCCTTCTGACTTTTCTGAAGAATTGTAAAATTACTGAGTCCTTCATATTCCTATTCTATTATTTGATCCACAAAGAATTTCTATGCCTTTCTTTTTGTCTTTTGTTACATGTCTCAATCTGAAGCTGTATAAGCCCATAGCTCACTCTAGCAGTTTTACACGTTTTGAAGGGTCATGAGTTTTTCCAGTGAAACAGTTTGTACTCAATATCCTCCATGCATCATCAAATATGGTATAGTACAGTATCATGGAGTTATGGCCTATTTTTATATAGTCTTCAATCTGGCAAACTCTGATAGATTTCAGTAGGGGGTTAATTTTTCAGAAATAAGTACAATATTTTAATGCAAACTTGGTCTTGCCTTGTCTCAATGTGCTTAACCAAAACAGTACTATTTAAATACCAATATCATCCCAAAGCAATAAAAATTAAAATTAAACCATATTGTTTGCAGTAAAATGACTGAAAAGCTTAGCTGTCACAGCTGCTGCCCATCTAATGTGACATCTAATGTCTCAGAAGAAAAAAGTTCTCCATTTCTAAGCACTGGGTATAAGGTTAATGTCTTTGCTCATAGTTGATCACTATTGTTATTATGAAGTCCAGTTTATAAAATGATATATCATGTGATGGAATGGGAGCTGTAACCTCTGTTTTCTCCTATACCAGAGCAACTTAGAGATGTAGCAAGATTCAAGAACTTTCCTGACGTGGGAAAGAATTTTTTTCCCATTAAAAACCTATGATATATCAGAACATGTAATGATTAAGCTTCACACAAATTATCATGATTTTGTACCAAGATGAGTGAGACCAGAACAAAAGCCTGGATGGGAAGCATTATGCTGGGAAGTGTTATTCATGAGTTGTGATAAATGAACAATCCAACAAATATTAAGGTAGAAAGGTAAAAACCATTATTTTCACTTCCATACCTGACTGCAAAATAAAAACAATGCTAGCTGTTTTCATTATCATTTTTTTTTCAACAGCCTTTGACTTTTGAATATACAATGATGACCATAAATACATCTCATGAACTGTCAGGACATACCACTGGCACAGCAATGTACAACACATCAAAATAGCACTAGCTAAAACAAACAATTTTTAAAAGATGTGGCATTTCAAAATCTGCTTGTGCTTTTTTTCTTTTTCTACTAGCCTCCTGTGAAAATCAATTTCTTTGAAACAGCTCTAGACATTCCTGCATTCAGCAGTACATGAATTCTGACACATCTCTGGATTCATGCAGAACAAGCAACAGAAATAATTAAGTTTATTATTAAAAGAAAGTGCATTCTTGTGAACGTACATCTATTAAGATGTGCTGCCACTCTTGACCAAGTCTACAGATGACTTACTGTTGGTTTCAAGACTTTCACACAGTTCAGTCTTGACTTCTCCATTTGGTCTGTCGTTTCCTTTTTGTGTCAGTTTGCTTTGCATTGTAGCAGCTGTCACCACAGCCTTGAAGCTCCTCTTCCGTTTTTGAACATTCTGCTCTGGATGAAAAATGATAATATAAACCTTGGGCATGTAGAGCATGCCCAGAGACACAGAAGCACTTAAACTCATGGAGATAGTAAGTGTTGTTGTCTGGATGTACATCTGGGGAAGAAAAGAAACAACACAAAAATCACTGTTATATTGATTTAATATAAGAAGGAAAACAAAGTAGCTATCTTAAAAGTATTAGGTGGAAAGGAACATCAAAAGGACCCTTGGCTTTGGTTGTTTTTAATTATAGCGGAGTATGACTCTTTCCTGTTGACTTCATAACCTAAAGACTGGGTGGTAGAAACAACATAATATTCATGAAACTTCATTCTGATAAAAGTAACAAAGATGCTGCAGCAAACCCATTTTTAGAAAAAAAAAAAACAGTATGTCTGGACAAGAAAACAGGAATAGAGTTAGACAGGAAATAGAGACAGGAATAGAGACAACAGAGTTAGCCTTGTGTCATCTATTTTAACAGACAGAAGCCTCTACACCAATATGCCACATGGTGATTCAACAGTGTGTGCAGCATGGCTCAACTGACAGCAGCATAATGCAGAATCTAACGGAATCTTTTATATAGTCTGTGAGTTTTAAGCTGGAAAAAAAAATTAGTTTTCCATAGTGATGTTTGAATATTCCTGAGGGTACTGGGGGGTTGATTTGTTTGTTTGTTTGTTTTCCATCCTACTTTTGAATTCTAATCACAATGCTCTGTTGGCACACAATAAAGTTATTAATATGTCATGGTCCTAACAAAGAAATCAGAAAATTGAGGAACCATGAAATTATCTCACAGAAGACCTCAGTTGCCTATAGATAGAAAGCAAAAATCTGGCATTTCAGAGCGAGTCTGTCTATTTTTTTTGTTATCACCTACAAAAAAGAAGGTAATTCTGGCATTCCATAATACTATAAAAGAAAATGCCAATGATCACTCCATAAGAACAGCAGACAGAAATTTGTTTGATGAGGTATTCAGCTAGTATATTACCAATACTAATTGTAGTTCTGCTCAACAGTTATTTTTTCTTAGGAAATTATTTTTTATTAGCCATATTATGAGCAAAAAATACTTTACAGTTCTGTGTTAAGCAGGAAATCTCTCAGTAATCCTTGTTATATTGAAAAAGATACTGAAGTAAAAAATTATTAGTGCCTTCGCAGATGATTCAGTGACATTGTTGTCAGACATGATTTTAAGCACTGGCCAACACTATCACATTAACCTGAAGATAAGGTGGTAAGACTGTCTGCAATGTCAGCTTCAGATCATCATTTTTTATGAAGTGCCCTTGGGTGACTTGGCCCTTGGCAGAAAACTAGAGATATAATAAACTGTTGTGCACTATTATAGCTGAACATTTTTAATGTCATTCAGCCTACAAAATTTTTCCATTAGATACTTTCTCCTTAGAGATCACAAATAAACTGTGCTCTCTCTCACTTAAAGCAATCTTATGTAAGAAAAAAAAAATGGATTCTGAACGACCTAATTAAGTAACTGTATAATTGTACAGAAATACAAATACTGTGCCAAATACTACCAAAAAAAAGAAGCGTAGCTTGATCTAGTCATCAAGAAAACACTAACAGTTCCTCAAAATCTGTAAAAAGCTCAACCTGTTTTCAGGGAAAACACCAGCCTGAAAAGACAATCAGGACTGTCTGTTGTGCTGAGGAAAGGTACAGGAGTAACACCTTCCTTCATTTGAATCATACATCAGTTCAGTACTTGAGGAAATAATATACTCTTTTCTCTTACCAGTGAAATAATTCTATTCCTTTCAATCTCCAAAATGACTATATTGTGCATGAACATTTCTAATGAAAACATTACTTGGTCACACTAATAAAGAAGTTTTTCCAGACTTCTGTGGAAAGACCTCTGTGCAGATGCATGTTCACATGCAGGCAGCACCAATGCATGTTTGTTTCTCCCTGAACCAAATTGACTGATCTCCAAACAAACTGGTACAGCAGTGGCTTTTAAGGTTAAGCATTTAATTAAGTGGCATCCAAAAGCAAAAGTATTTTGGTTCCTAAACATGAATATATTTCCTGTTGGGATTTTCAAAACTGAAATAATTGTAACCAATACATTTTAAAAACTGTATTGTGTATGAAAGTTCCATTAAACATAAAAATTCTTTTTGAAGCCTTACCATTTTTTAAAATCCAAGTCATGACAGTTAAGTGCTACCTAAGCCTCACCCATGCAATTCTGTAACAATACTTGGCATTTAAATATATTTTGGGTTTTTTATTTCTTATCAAGTACTCAAGTTCTAAGACTTGTCTTTCTCTCATGGTTCACTGTAAGAGTGACATGATAAAAAGGAAAAAGCTCCAAATGTTATAGGATAAAATACATGCATTACTTTATTAGTAACATTAACAAATCTATACATTATAGTAGATCTCAATGATCTTTGTAGCAATAAGAGGTGCCACAGTGCCAAGGTCTTACTAAAGAGGTTTCTCTTAGTGCGTCAATGTCAGCTTGAAGGTCTACATTCAACTAAGCTACATAAGTGAAACAACTCTGAATCTCATCCTGCACTGAAAAATTAAGATCCTACGGTTTCAGGGCATTATATATCATTACATCTACTCTATTTTCTGTGGACTTAACTGCTGACCAGCACAACAGCCTATTTTAGAAAATCCAAATCACAGTAATTTCATATTGCTGATTACAGTTCATATGCAATGGGGTTTATTTCTAATGATTTCTGTATTTTTGAACCAGCGACTATAGATATTGAAATATGAACACTAGGGTGAACTGGGAGTTTTCTGACAGGACAATTTTCAGAGTGATTATAGTCTTTAAAGAGTTTCATACTCAGGGATCCTGTTTCTCATGGATCCCCCTTATTACTTACTCTTTAATAAAGCCAGTGAGAAAGAAGAGTTTCGAGACACTTGCTCAGCCTTGAGGGAAAGGCTTTGAACATATCCTTACACGTACACATTGTGTGCGTGTGCACTTCTATCTGATTTCATAGGCTAATACAATTGCATTCTCAGCTGGAGGCTGAGTTGTCCATGACATTCTGAGTCTGATTCCTTTTTTCTACTGTAATCATAGAATAGTTTGGGTTGGAAGTGTCTTTTAAAGGACCTCTAGTTCAGCCCCCCTGCAGTGACCAGGGATATCTTCAACTAGATCAGGTTGCTCAGAACACCTGACCTTGAATGTTTCCAGGCATGGGGCATTTACCACCTCTCTGGCTAAACTGTTCCAGTGCTTCACCTCCTTTATCATAAAAAAAATCCTTAGTACTAGTCTGAATCAACACTCTTCTATTTTAAAACCACTACCCCTTGTCCTATCTCAACAAACCCTACTACTTTTGTAATCATTTGAAGGCTGAGAGTCTGTTTATAGGATGGGAATATTTCTTGCATTTAATCCTTCCTTTCTTGGGAATCCCCATTCTTGCATCCCAGTGAAGCCCAAGTCTAGCAAACAGAATATCATACACACTTGGTTTGACTTTTGTCTGACTCTAACCTTGTTTTATTCCTGACAAGAGGACAATGATATTTTATGGCTGTGCATTCTGGGTACTTTTATTATTCTGGGAACATAGCTACCTGTAACTTTTACAGAATTAGATGCTCTAAAAATAAGGAGCAACAAAGTAGTTCAGTTTAATAAGATATGAGGTCTGAATAATTTTTCATGTGTCTCACAGTGGTAGCTCACTCGAAGTTACAGGACAATAAAGGTCCCTTTTTACAGTGATTCATAGTTACACAGAAATGAATTTCAGCACTCGTCACAACAAAATCCCTTCTGAACTACAAACTTTTTGTCTGATAATGCCTTTCACAAATGTAACAAAGACTGCTATATCTATCCTCCTTGTTCTTGACAGTGAGAGAATATGTCAGAAAACTAAAATCACAGTAGTGCAAGGAAAAACACCCTTTAAACTATGGGAAATACTTGAGGCCTAAATACCTTCCTGTCTCTATCCTTCACCTCAACCCTTGCCCAGAACTGATACAATACTTTTTCTGTACAATTTTAAACTCCACAATTGACAAAGGATTCATCACAATAGACAGTCCCTTGTGAAAAAAATTCAGATCCCTGCTCAGACACAGGATTTCTCCATCCCACAAGTGACCTGGACCCTTTCCTCATCAGAAAGTTCCTACAAGCTTGGTAGTTTAGCCTTCAGATTATCCTAACTCAGCAGCTAAAATAGATAATGGCCATTGATTCTAGAACTATGTGTCTTTCTACTTTGAAACCTAAAATGTTCCACAGGAAACACTGGGCCAATGAAACATGCTTTTTTAGTAAAACACAGATACTCTAATGAGTTCTCCAGCTTGCAAGTACTTGAAACTGAATTGCCTCCTTGGAAAGCTGAAAAAATTTCTATGCATCACAGCAGGTGTGCACACTGAATTGTCCCAGTGCAGGTAGCTGAATGACTGCCTCTCAGCTAGGCTTCACTGCTTGGAAATAAAATATCCCTCAAGTCCCCAGTAGTGTCCCATCAGTTTGGTGCTTGCTTAGGCAAAGTTCAACATAAAGCAACTACTTTCACTAAAGGAAAAAAAGTAGTAAGGTCACAACCTTGTCCAGACTGCTTCTTTGTTTTGGGTCCTCCCTTAGATTTACATGTAGATAATATTCAGAGTCTCTCCAGAATTGTTGATTTTTCTCATGCTATTTATTTTTCTCTTCTACTCAGGTTTAATAAGTCAGATAGAGAACAGACTGTTCCCTAATCTGTTTTTAATAGTATATCCTGGACAGGTATATGGCTAGTGTGATGTCTTGAGTAAATTTAATCTGTTTTCCACTTTGGCACAAGCTTTCTAACTCCTGGAAGTTGTAACACAGATGAAAAAAAGTCCAGCAGTGAAGTGCTAAATCACTGAGGGAAGTCTTGGTACATCTCAAACTATGAGTGTGCCTAGCATAGACTCAACTCAGCTCCTTGCAGTCCAAAGAGAAGTGGATGTATGAAAGGACACAGCTGGTCTAATGACTTTCATTGACTAATTCTATACAATTTGCCCTTTAGAAACCTCTTTCTCCACAGGATAGAGCAATAGCCTTGGTATCAAACACTGGAGTTTGAACCATCCTGCTGAGACAAATAAACATAGGCACCCTTGAACATGCCCCACATTGCTAGTAATATAGCAGAAGAATGAATTATTATTTAATTTTTACTTTATCCTTGTTATCAAATTCTATATGTCTCTTATGTGAATCTCCGCAGCTGCTTCAGCCAGTTTCATATTATAAGGACAGAACTGCAGCAAGCTTTGTTTCCCAATAGGTTTTTTTTTATCTCATTCCCTCCTTCCACTCTTCCCTTCATTCTCAGCTGCTAGAAACCTTTACCAGATCATTTCTATCCAGGAGATAAATGATACATCATAAAATGAAGATACAGATCATCTATCTACAGGCATCCCTCATATTGGGAAAGACAGCAAAATGGGCCTTCTTTCTTTGTGGTGGAGACAGCATGAGTCTTTTTATTTCCAGGAAAACACTGAAAGCATTCATTGCTATCTTCTCTGTGCTGCAGAACATAGAAACCTTAGAAAAAACACAGTCCTTTTCTATTTTTAAAGTAATGCACATGTCATACACTACAATTACTTTCCTGTGTGTTGCTGCTTGCTGAAGAGTTGACTGGCTGACAAAAATTATGTTTCACAGTCCTGTTCACAAATTAGACAGAAATGCCATTCAATGGATTCCACACCAAAAAGCAACAAGGAAAAGCCTGGATACAGACAAATATATATGAAACACATTTGAAACCAGGAGAATGTAAACAGGTGGTAACAATGCTGACAAGGTGCCAAAAACTAACCAAAGGATTAATGCGTCTCTGCAGAACCCCATAAACTTACACCTACAGGTTTTTATTACTTTCACTGCAAAACATACATTTCTATCTTGACCCGTGGGAAGAAAATTTTTAGAAGGAAAACATAACAGATACAAGTCAGTCATTTTTTGGCTTATATAACAAGATTATTTTCCAGATATAAGATAAACTTCACTGAATGAGTCTTCTTCAAACATTTGTTCAGTTAGAAAACATAAGAAGCTATGGTACTTATATATCTTTTAGCCTTTTGAAAACATTCCTTACCAAACTAGCAATTAAAATGAGGCTTAAATAAAAAAAGTGAAAGCCTTCTCACAAAATGAAAGTACAACATTCATAAGATGATTATCTCAAGAAGTATGTGTAGACTATGATTCTTCACACAGCAGAAGAAAACAAATCCTGAGAAAATTTTAAATTTCTGTTGCTTTCAGAAAGTTATGAGAAAGGAAAGCACTAACAACTGATTTCAAAATAAATGTGTGCCACATTTTAAAAGTATGAACTTCCATTAAAGCTTGGATCTGAGAGAAGCTATAAAAACTTGGAGGAGTCTTGGTGGAACATGCATATATTTGCATTTCAGAAACTGAATTATGGTAACTATTTCACTTCATATTTTCCACTTAAGTCCAATTTCGACCTTACCTGCAATATTTGTAAGGGGAGGGAGAAGGGAGAGGGAGGGGAGGGTCCAAGGAAATTTTTTGTGGCTTTTCAATCTCTAAAGGGGGAGTGAGGTGGAGGGGCAGGGGGGTGGGTGTAGGAGAGACAGAGACATTTTACTGAGGCCTGTAGTGACAGCGTAAGGCAAAGTGTCTTATCCTGAAATTAGGTAGATTCAGACTGAACATAAGGAAGAAATTGTTTGCCATGAGGGTGAAACACTGGCACAAGGTTGGCCAGAGAAGTTGTAACTGTCCCATCCCTGGAAGTGTTCAAGACCAGGCTGGATGGGGCCCTAATCAACCTGGCTCAGTGAAATGTGTCTCTGCCCATGGCAGAGGGGTTGGAACTAAATGATCTTTTAAAGATGCCTTCCAATCTAAACTTTTCTGTAATTCCACGATTCATAGCAACATGCTATTTTGTTAACATGGCAGACAATATTGTCTATTGTCATTTCTATTGGCAAATGTAATCTCTTAGCATAACATTCTAGACAACCAGATTTTTTGATTGATTTAATTCCTTGTTTTTTCTTCTTTTCCCTTTGCTTGTTTCAATATGCCAGTTTCAGATGCTTTAGCTCCTCCAAAACCGCTAATTTCAAAAAGCTTTCTGTTGATGTGTAACCCTTATAGACATTTTTACAGATAACATCACAGAACACTGGCATCAGAAATTATGCTGGTTTTTGGCAAAAGTTGGAGAAGATTAGACAAACAAGTGTTGCATTATCAAACATTCTGCTCATTGGAAATAAGCAACATTTTTGAAGGGAAAGAAATGTTCATCTTTACTTCATCAGCAACATTTATTACAATGTCATATTAAACTAGTAATAAACTAAAATCTGATTCTTCACTGTGAACCATCCTCAGGATATATATGTCATGGGAAATCCTACGTACTGTCTTACAGACTTTCAAAGTAATTTAAAATATCAGTATGTAAATTGATTTTTATTTCTTCTCCTAAGTTCTCATAATATAACTCATTTTTCTTCTCATATATTACACTATCATATAGCTTGCTTATACCACAGCAAACAATTTATGGTGGTATTATGGTTTTTAAAGTCCATGTGAGCCATAACCTTCATCAGTTTTCAGGAACTGACCAAAGACTAATCTCTATCATATCTGTTGTAATGTGTATGTCAGTCCTGATATTCAGGAATACTGAGCTCCAAAAGATCAAACAGAAATTTAGTACTGACGTTTTGTAAAGCTAAGCTAAAAGAACTTCCAAATACAAGTAAAAAACCCCAAAAAATGTAAAAACATAATGGAAAAAGAGTGTGCTTCATGGAAAAACTGAGAAATTAAATTAATTAAATGAGTTCTTATTTATACATTAATTGAATCTTCAACATAATGTACAAGTAGGATTTTATGGTATATTAGGTTACACTTAAGACCTTCTTATTGACAAAATGCTAAACAAAGAATTTATTGTTTATCTAATTAAAATCTTAACAGCCCAGTGAAAGCCATAACAAATCTTATTATTAATCCAGTTACAATTATGCTAGCTTTTCTTTTCATATTATTTAATTATTACAGGAAAATCTCATTAATAATATATAAACTTTTGAGTATCAATCCCTTTTCTCCAGTGATACACACCTCGTCCCTGCTCCTCTGGTTCCTAAGGCCAATAGATTTAGCCCTCCATAAGACAAACAGAAAGAAAGGGAAATTATGTATCCCAAGCCCTTGATGTTGATGTCTGGTATTCCCTCTCCCTTAGTCTTGGACCTGGCTGAGGTAGTATTCACACATTTTCTAATACTGTGTCCTTACTTCCTCTTTTTTAAAATGAGTTCTCCTCTAAACTCAGTCTATCTGCACCCATTACCTGCTTATTGATTGAAATTAAGTCCCAGTTTCTTTGTTATTACTGAGTGGTTTTGCAGGTTTGTTGGATCGTTACCATGTCCAGTGTTCAGAGACCTGAGCTGGAACAAGTCCAGCAGTACTCTCCCCGCTGCTGGACAAGTGTTACCACAGCCATCATAAGCTCTGGATATTAAAAATTATATTCCAAAAGCCCACATTGACACAGCAATATAAAGTCTGCAGTCTTTTTCTAGTAACAGCACAGCCCCCATACATATTTATTCACCAATAGCTGGGTGCTCTGCAAAACCTTATTTCCAACTTTATTTGATAAAAAATACTACTTTATTATAAGATTTACAAAAAAGCCTTCCAATTACTTTCATATTACTTTCAAATAAATCAAAATTAAAATTCCTTTTTGTCAAATACATTCTAACTTGAATAACCTATCTAAATAAGATGCAGCAGAATTTAGATAATAATTTTACTTTTGAAATTTTATCAGTTCTACAAAAATTTATTTCATAGAAGAGGTTTATTATTAATTAGGTCTTCAGGTATCTACTTTGAGCAGATTGAATTTACCCTAAAGCTAAAAAACTAGCTAGACTATTTAAAATAAATTCATGTTGATTCAAACATTTTCAATTATAATTCCTTTGAAAACATGGGAGCTACATTTCAGAACACATAACACTCAAGGACCCAATTGGCAACCCCAAAATTGTCACTTTCATATTCATAATTGTATCATGACGAAAAAGGGAAAGCAAGAAAACTGCTTTATAGTCAACTAAGGAATGATGTTTCCAATAAAATAAAAATATATTATCTGAATTTAATTCAAATACTAGTTGTTAAAATAACAACTAAATGTTCTGTATAACACAAAGGCCATTGATATTGACTGACACCTTATTACCAGGATATATCACTGAGTAGAAATTTTTTCTTGTCCAGGTTTAAAATACATAGAGTATTACAATTCTGTCTTTTTAAAATTCCCAATGCTTACTGAAGATTTATTACCTGTGCATAGAAAAAGGTTAACCCTAAATGCTGGTTTATTATTCTATTAACTATATTTAGTTTCTTTTTTTTCTGAAGTCTCTTAAATATGCATAATACCTGAAATAAAGATATAACTGTGTCTAGAAATACTGTAAAACAGCCTCTAACTCTGTAATAATTAACTTGCTACCAGGTTTTGTTTTAAAATATGCTTGCTTATTTAGCACACATAGTTTAAGTGTCAGAGTTTAAGTACCTGATAGAGACAAATATTAAGTGAAGTACACTTGCTCAGAAGATAATTTTATTTCACATCTTCAAGCCGGGCATAATTAAGTTACTCTGTCATACAAAATGATAGAGGCTTAAATAAGTAACAGCTGGTTACCCCAATGGCTGTACAACTGACGGGCAGCCTTTGGCAGGAAAAGCTGTGCTAACACAATCAATACATTATGCTAATGGGAACAATGTAATGAGCAAGGAAGCAGCTAAAATGGAATGACAAAAAGAAAAACAAACAATCAAACATGTCCCTGCAGCCCTTAGCAGCGTTTCAATTGCAATTTGTGAACAGAAATCTTACAACAGTTGTACTCAAGTACTACTAGTCTTATGTAGAAATGTTTGCTGTGTTCATTCCTTATGTCAGAATAAATTTAATGGAAGCCAGATGAATCCACTGATGGCTGTTTCCTTGGCTTCAATGAATTTGCACCGTATTGCTCTAAGCGATGAATTGATCAAAACTTAAAAACTAATATAAAAATATTTTGTCATTAATTTTCTCTCTGATATTTTAGCAAAATTAAATTAACTAAACTGCAGTATAAATTAGACTTAAAAAGTTGCATATCATAAAACTATTTCCTCTCTGTTGCTACTCGTCTCTAAAGGTCTCACTTGAGTGTTTACTTGCCTTGGTGTCATTCTGATTTATTTTGTTCTCTAATTGATTGTGACATTACTCCAGTACAGATTTTCTGTTAGATTTATTCACTGCAGAAGACCCTTGTGAATTCCCTAACATACTCTGGAGCAGGAAAACCTCTAACCTGAAATGGATTTTAAAAGCAGGTTCTTAGATTCAGTGCAAAGGGTAGGTATGTTGCATGCTAAACACAATACATTCTGTGTTACAGCTAACCCACAGCCCATTCAAAATCCACTGTAAAAGACTTTCAAAATAAGTGTTTTCAAATAAGACTTTTGAATGAAGCTATGTTGCATGCTAAACATATTTTGTTCTGTGCTACTCTGATATGTTTAAATTTCTTCTTTGTCTATCTGGAGGATTCTTAAGGCAAAGCAGGATTCTGCTGACTCCCACAGAAATGTGCAATATTATCTTATAGGACCATCTCTGTCCTATCTCAGAAGAGAATCTCAGAAGAACAACAAGGTAGAGCAGTGATGACATATATACCTTCCCCTCTCTACCCCTCTGCCCTGTCCATGCAAACTATCCTTCTAATTTTCATCTTCTTTTTGCTATTTATATGTTCAGGATAAATTGCATATAGGGTTTTTTGGGTAAGTTTGTTGGTTTATTTTTTTTTTTTGGGGGGGGGTTGTTGGTTTTTTTGTTTGTTTGCTTGTTTTGGTTTAGGTTTTTGTTTTATTTTGTTTTGTTTTATTCATCTTCAACCTTCTCTGGTGAGGTTTCAGTTAGTCAATCCCAGATAAAAGACTGAATACAGTGCAGTCCTTCCACAATCCTTATATGTTATTATTATTAATATATTTGAACCCTCAGCAGCTACAATCTCAGTTACCTATTACAATGGGTAATACTGCATAATAGGTACAATAGGTAATTAAAATATGTAATGCTGCATACTAGATTCAGCATTAGAATATCTCTGATGTCAGCATCCAACATTTGCTTTTCCTCTGTCATTCCTACCTGTCAAGAATATTAACCCTGAAATAAAATCCCTAACATTTCAATCTTTCTGGAAGCAATGCCAGAAGATAGAAACTTATGTCTATAAGGTATGCAGCAATAAATGTGTATAAATTGCACTCCAGAACCAACAACAAGGTGGGCTTGTGACTGATTCAGAGCTGACTCTAGTATGACTTGGCTGTAGTATACTTAGGGGAAATATGAGTGACACAAACACTTATGTTACTCTCACAAATGCAGTTAATCATTCAAGGTGAATCTGGCACACTGGGATGTTCAGACACCCACCTCTTCTTGCTATGATAACACTGTACAGAGAAGATAAGCCAGTGAGTTTCCCTTCAGAAATCTGAAATACTTCCTGTACAGGCACTGTTATCATCTGCCACAAGACTAAGAGAGGTTTGTTGTCAGCCTAAAACGATGTTGTCTTCAAGGGCAGAACAGACCTAGATTCAAGCAGAATGTGAAGTATAGCTACCAAGAGATTTCAGTTTCCTGAAATCAGTTTCCAGCTGTTCAAATTTGAACTCTAAACATGGAAATATGTTGGCCTGAGCCATGAGAAGTTGGTGTAAAATAGTTTCTTAGCTTTTTAACATCTGCAGTTCTCTGATCTACTGTATTATATGATGGTGTCAGCATAACTGCTGGGAGGGAAATGGCTCATCCCTTATGTGAGACTTCTGCTAAAAAGAGGCTTTGTACCAAATCAAGACCTTGAGCTGAAAATCCATAAAACCTTACAAGAATCCAAATCAGTTTAACTAAATAATTTGATTGCATTCTTCCCAAAAAGACTTTGCTTCATTTATAAGTATAGTTAGTTCAGGGTGGAAGGGTCCTTGGGTCTCTAGTCCAACATTCTCCTCAAAGTAGGGTCAGCTGTGCAGTCAGACCTGGTGTCTCAGGTTTTTATCCAGTCAGGTCTCTCAAACCCCCAAGGATGAAGAGCGACTGCATAGCCTCTCTGGGGGACCTCTTGAACTTCACTGCCTTTAAAGGGAAAAATATTTTTCCTTTTAGCCAGATTAAATTACTTTTGTTTCAATTTATGTCCATGGACTCCTGCTCTCTTATCACCCCCATTGTGAAGGGACTGGCTTCATTCTCTCAGTGACCAAAATATAGACACAAGGGGCTGCTGTTCATTCTGTCCAAAGCTGTCTCTGCTCCAGGCTGAACAAGCCCAGCTTCACCAGTTTCTACTCACAGAGCAAGGGCTCCAGCCACCAACAATCATGATGGTCCTTGTACTGAACTTGCTCCAGTCTGTTGCTATATCTCATAGGAGGTGCTGGGAGGTCAGTATTTCAGATGTCTCCTAATGAGGACCAGGTAGAGAGAAGTAATCCTTGCCCTCAATTTACCTATCTGTTTCTGTTAACAGAGCCCATGAGGCTGATGGCCTTGTTTGTTTCCATGGGTCTGTTAACTCATGTTTAGTTTGATGTCTATGAGGCTTTCTTGGCCTTTTCTACAGAATTTCTACCCAGCCAGTCAGTTTTCACCCTGTACCATTGCAAGGTCTCTAGTTTTCCATGTCCAAAGTTTTCCAAACTTTGCATCATGCCTTGCTAATTTTATATGGTTTCCTGTTGGTTCATTCCTCCATCCAGTCTAGGTGTCTTTATATGACAACCCTTTCCTTTAGCAAATCAGCAATTATACCCCAATTTGTTACCATCTACTTGGCCATTGGTAAAGATGTTAAACAGGTCCCAGAACAAGCCCTGTGGCCTTGATCAAATAGAGCATGACATAGGTCTATGATCCTGATTCCTGTTATCCAAACTGACTCTTACCTGTCAGATGCACACCCACCAAGACTATAATATCCTGAACCTAGGTACTAAAATATTGCAGGACACAGTGTCAAAAGTCTTGCTAAAATCAAGGTAAACAACATCCCCAGCCTTCCCCTCATCCACAAACACCCATGTCCCATTGAAGAAGGCAATCAGGTTGGTTCGGTATGTTGACTGTTTCCAGTAAATTTCTTCTCCTTCATGAGACCAGAAATTTGTTCTGAGATGGTTTGTTCAATGATTTTTCCAGGGACCAAAGTGAGACAAATTTATTTGCTTATATAGCTTTCAAAAGTGTTCTTAAAATTGAGTACTACCTAGTTACTTATCTGAAAATAGGAAAAGAAAAAATATCACCACAAATTAGATAATAATAGTAGCTATAATTAGGTGTTGCTTCACAAGACCTGTAGTAGTAGTAGTAATAATTAAGACACGTTGCTGAATTATCTGAAATAAGGAGTGGTGTTACTGAACAATCTAATGACTTTATTAATACTTTTCTTTCTTTGTCTCTGTCGTATATGCTTGACATTTTGACCTTTCTTCTGTCTTCTTGAAGAAATAAAGAAGACTGAGATAAGGAGCATATTTTAATTTGCTTTAATTGTATTCAATTTGCTAATTATGGATATTTAAGTAACCTAAGTAATAATTATCTCAATAATTGTTATTATAAATTAGTATTCAAAGTAAGACAGTGAAATATGGTGAAACCTGTGTAAAGTACATGGGATTCTGATCAGTTCAATTCATTATCTTTATTTTTATGGTATATCTTAATTTAATACTTTACATAAAATAAGGGTTTCAAGTCCTCAAAGAATTTTATAAATGTTATTTATTATTATGAAGTCTTTCCTTCAGTACCACATATCCATCGCTCAAAGCCAACTCAGAATTCAACAGATTTTATGTTTTAAGATGTTGCCAACGTTTTAAACAGAAAATCCCTTTGGTTTATATTCCTATATATTCAGATTGTTGTTGCCCAGCTGCTGTAATGATTAAATAGGACATTCAATCTCTGGAGGAAAACCAACTCAATTAAGTGAAAGAATTAAAAGGTAGTTTTCCTTCTCTTTCTTAAAATAAATTTTAAAAGGATTTTTTTTGTTTTTTCTACTCTTAAACAATAATTAATATCTGCCATTGTATAACAAAATAACAAAGAGCAATTGCATGCCAAATGGAACATGACCATGCAATTGCCAGTCACTAGATAGTGATTTTCTGTCATTGAAGAAAAAAAAAAAGAACCATCAGTAGATTTGTTAGTTATGGTTCCAATGCATCTAAATACAGAGATCAACACTCTTTTCTTTTAAACTAATGAGATAATCAATTTGCTCTGCTTTCAGTGAACCTGATTCAATGGGCTGAAACACAGCCTGCAGCCTGCAAAATGGTGGCCAGACAAAAGAGCCATACTTGTTGGTTCCCTTAACTGCTTTCTTGGACTATTCTGACTTAAATACTTTATCTTGCCAGATCACCCATTTTTCAATGCAAAATTTAATGCTTGTCTAAACTAAAAGGCCTCTGCCACTATCCAGTCTGCTGGGGCTGCACTGTCAAATCTCCTCAATGTATGCCAAAAAGAGATACTCTCCTGCCAGCACAGTTACCTCACCTCACTGAACGACAGATGCAAAACTAACATTAGCTTTCCTCTTTTGGCTTAACCACACATTGGGATTTTGCCAGTGTAACTATATTAGTCAGGTTCGGTATGTGAGTGTGGGTTGGTTAACTTTATTTTCTGTTCTCCAGATATGTCTGCAATTCTTTCTAGATATGGCCTAAGAATACTATTATTAATTATCAAAATGGCAGCTAACAACAACTTCCATCTATAAGGTATTTAACTTACTAAAATGTTCTGGAAGACTGAAAAAGTATGCTTAAGGACCACAGACTTCTGTTTGATGTGGTCAAAAACAAACAGCTCACCGGAAATGTTTCTTCTAGCTGTTTGATGAGAAATGACATGGTCTTTTTCTGAAGATCTTCCTATATTGGACTATTCATAACTTTTTTTTTCTGCAGTGGAGGAATAATATCCTATAATATCTTGTCAGGTGTAGCTCACACCACAGCTTGTTTGTCTCTTCTTTAGCTGTCAGTTTAGGAACTCCACTTCTATATAAAAGTTGGCTGAACCAATTTTTTTTTTTTCTAAATTTGTGGTAGAAATAAGATAAGTAGGGCTGGTCATATGTAAACTCTAAATATTTTTGATATACAACAGTATATACTTTCCATACTTTATTCTATCTGGCAGAACCTCACCAATCTGTATGTTAGACTCACTGATTTTATTGTATTTCCTTCAATCATTGATATAAATATTGAGAACCAAATAGTTGTTGTTGTTATTTTATGAATGGTTAGTAAATCCAGTCAGTCTGTATTTCAGACATCTATAATATTAATTTTCCAAAAGGAATGGAGTTGTTTTTTCATGCTTTGGAAATCACCATGAATAGCAAACAAAGAATAAACATGGTGCAGTAAAATGTATGTAGTTATTTTATTCATTATTTAGCTTTATAACTGTATAAAAAATCTGGCCTAGAGTAGGATCAGTCCAGCCAAATTTAGCACACCATTGTTTTTATGCAGTAGTAGTTTGTGTAAATTGTGATTTTGACAGACTATTAAGTACCAGGCAATATTTTGTACGGAAGTAACAGATGACCCATGACAACTTTAACTAAAATATATTTTTGCTGGTATTACATAGCTAATAAGCCCATCATATTCTATCTGTTGAGCTTCACTAGGAGATGAAATAATATCTAGTGCATGATAACATATCTATGAAAAAGAAAGCCCTGTTATTTACCAGCTACTCAAATCATCTAATAGCCACAAGTGATCCTAGCCACGGTCTCCCTTGTGAGGCTTTCAGAATCAACCCTCAGCTCAGGACACTTATTTTGTTTCCCTGTGTCCTACCTTGTAACCTCCTCTGCTTTTACCTTGGAAGGCATTTATAGATTGCTATCATCTAACGGCTTGCCTGCTTCACTGACATAGTATCCTGCCTTCACTGCCTTCCCTGGTTGGATGGCCTAATTTTTGCTAATAGGAATGCTGAATGAAGTCATTATTGATGCCCTGAGACTGTTCAGGTGAAGGCTAAGAGTACTTTAGAATGGAAGATATAATAAGAGACAGGAAGTATGGGAATACTTAGAAGATTAAAAATAATTTCCTGTCCTTCCCTACAGCTTCTCCCCCCTCCCCTGCAACAACACTTTATTTGCTCCTTTTGGGCTGCAAATAGGAACATTAGCTGTGTTCCTACCTTCAAAAGGCAAAAAAGAGAGTGAAATCTAAATCAGATAAAATGTTTAGCAAGTTTTGCAGACCCTTTCTCTTGTCATTTTCTTACCAATCAGTTGCTATTTCTGCCACCATTCTCAGCCTTCCTTTGCCATTGTTGTTCACCCTAATCACTGGCAGCCCCTGGCTTCTACTCCTTGGATATTTCCAAGGCATGTTTAAAGCATAATCAAAAGTGTCCATGGGGCATTTGCCCTCAAGAGATGAGCACCATAATACTGACGAAAGAGGTGGTATGCAATTTTTCTCTTCACAATTTTTCTATTGTTTGTACATACAGAAACCTTATTTGATGATGTGTTGCAGATATCTTGTATCAATCCACTTTTTTATCCATTTTACTCATAATTTTCCTCCATTCATATGAAAATACAAAATCTACAAAAAAGCAGGAATGCTAAAGAGGGGCTGAAAGCCTGTTTAGTCTCCATGTATATACAAGCAAAACTGCAGTTTTTGTAGTTGCAACTGAAATCTAAGAAAATAGGGAGAATGCTTACTGAATCACAAGTCAAACTGTATAAACAGAACCATAAATATATTATTCCACTGTTTACTCAGCTCTAAACCTGACACTTAACAAGAAACGTTTAGCCACATGAGACAGGAAATTGAATCTTCTCACTTATCCACATTCACGCTCTGTCTCTTGCATTTGATTTGTGCCAGATTAACAGAAGAGACTGAGAGATGAGGCTAAATTGTTCCTCCCTGTGCGGAGGAAATGCAGAAATCTCCCAACAGCAAGTGGCTTTCCTCACCATATGTGCTTCTTCATCTTGGCCCAACAGGGCAGGAAAATGAGTTTGAGGATTTTTAACACAACACATTATGCAAGTTTTAGCTGCAGTACTTTGCTCCATTTTTGCTTTCAGTGCCTTATTAAAATGCATTTCACAGAGAATGGCAAGCTCAGAAATTGGAAAAGATTTAACAGTGTGGCAAGATCTATGGAATTCAAATTATTTTGTTACATGAGGGTGAAATTCAGGTTAGTACTTTACATATAATCGTGATGTAGCTCAGTAAGCAGGGCTTTGTTTTGGTAGACATGTATCATCTTTGGTAGACTTAGTCATCATCTCCCAAATAGTCCAAAATCAGCCTTGCAAAATGGGAGAATTTCATTAACTTGCTGAAGAGGTGAATCCAGAAAAAAAATAGTTCAGGGAGCCTTATTCAAACAGCTCATGATGCCATTGCAAGGACCTAGTCAGTGACAGCCCATTCTGTTTGAAAGACTGCATCTCCACATGAGCATTACCCTCTGCAACATAGTTCAGCCAGCATCAGTTTAGCAAGCATTCTGTCTGTGAGTTTGCAACATGTGAACCAGACACTCCTGATTTTTTTTTTTTATGTGATAGACAATCATGCTGTAATCTCACTTAGCCAACATACGACCCGCCCTAATTTCAGCATTTCAGATGTAGCATTTAAAGTTGTTTCTTTAAATGCTAGATGTTCATGTCTAAACTGTTTACACCACATTGCATGATGGAGAGCTTTGAATGAAGCACAAATCAAGTCATGGTCATCCTTCTTTCTTGACTTCATCATATTGACTTTTGATGATCCCCAGTACAAGGATATATATAGTATTGAGACCAAAAGGGATGGGATGAGGAAATGGCTCAGTAGTTTTGCTGCCAATTGTGAAGTCAATGCAACTCAACCAATGCCCTTAAAACTATATGATGTGCACTTGTCTTCTGGAAAAAAAAAAAAAATGGTGCACTAGTCAGACAATGTGATACATTTTACCTTTGTATCTTTACCTCTGATTTCTGAGGAAACAGTAAACTCCTTGCTACCATTTTTTGGATTGTGTAAAGAAAGTTTCTGAGAAAATAAGAGACCTAAGGTAATCCATAGTTTAAAATGTTTTCTATAGGTATTTTTATATTAGTGTACCTCTTTATTCTTAAAAAGCAAAATGTATTTTTTAAATGGAACAAAAGAGCTTTCTTTCATATTTTATCAACACAATTTATAAAGTAATCAAATGTTTGAAAAAGTCTTTGCTCCTAATCTATGGGCGGAGTTGATTCAGCAATTTCATTTCTTCATAATAGACTTAGGGCTTTCTTCCAAAATTTAAATCTACATCAGATGGTCTTTATCACTTATAAACAGGTCCATGAAAGAGAAACATAAGTACAGTTCTGTTCAGAGTAAAGGAATTCACACATTATATTTGTGGATTTGTGCTTTAAGCTAACTATACTTTACAAATGATCCCACTAACAATATCTCCTCCCCCAAATAAATAATCTATGTCCACTCATATTTTCACTTCTATTCAGAAAGAGAAACTAAAATTCAGACAAACAGAAGTACAAAGTAAGGCTTAAGTAGCTACATATGCCTACATAACAACATATACCCCTTTAATTAGGGATTTTAAAGTTATATATGAAGATTCTGAAATTTGTTATTTGTGATTCTGGAAAACACTAATGATTTTGATGGTCCTGATTACATGATTGGAGGGAGCGTGAATATAAAAGTTTTTATTTGAACCAATTAACTGAACACAGAAATCAATTTTAATAAAGCAATAAAGAAAAAGTTTATCTCAGAACATTCTGAATCTTAAAGTTTCAACAGAATAGTGGTGCTATGTTATCATAATCTCTTTAAACTCTCAATCGTGGCTCTCAGTGTATTTTAAAATCACAAGTGTCGCCTTTCTTCTCAGTGAAAACCTTGCAAGTTAGCCATAATTTGAAGTTCTTGTTTTCCTATGAGTACCACACTGTGAGGGTTTTTTGACAATACCTTTGGGGGGTGAAACATACCCTAATTTTTATTCTTTCAGAACCCTGTGACTCTGTAGTAGTCAGGCCTTTCTGAATGCACAGGTAACAAAACTGGGAGTTACTTCCACTGTCACCCTCTGACAACAAAATATCTTCCCAGCGTTCTGCCAAAGCTTACTCCTATTTCTTCCACCAAAGTTTTTCCATTATTTAATTTTCTTTTTAATTTTTATTTTCCTTTCTTGTCAATACTAAAAAGTGAGATAACTCAGAGCTACAAACTATCAGAAATTACACGTTGCTAAAGGATCTAGCAATAAAAACAGGATTTTAAAGGGACAGATTATAAGTGTGCAAATATGATTGACTGAAACTGTGTGTGGAATAAACTGCCAAAACACTTATCATAGCAAAGTAATACAGAATATCAGAGACATGCAAAGACATAGTAATGTTTTCTGGATATCACATCAAATCATATGTTTTCTAATAATCAAAAAAGGAAAAAAATGAAATATTCCTTAAAGCTATTTTTTTTCCTGTGAAAGAATTCAACAACCACAGTAATATTCTCTATAAAAAAATAGAAGTTACAGAGTTGATGTTTATGGCTTATGCAAATGTTAAAAAATTGACATAGCTAAGATATTTAGTAAAATTATTGTACAATTTAGTAAATATTTGCCTGCCTAAAGGTCACTATTTCAGGCCACTGAAGTCATATATGTGTAAGGACTTCAATTGTTATACATATATATTTTTAAATCCCAGGTAATTACTGTATATTAAACATTTTAGCAGCTATAAAAGGGTAGCTTCTGTGCTATTGGAACATTCATTTTTATATTTGAAAGCTTCCATACACTGCATGTGCAGAGACACAATGTTTGATAAATACTGCACTTGTAAATGCAAAAGACAACAGACAAGCCATTGGCAGGTGGACACTGACATTTCTATGGTCATTCTAAACATAATTTCTAGTAAGAACCTGGACTTGGAACTCAGCATATTGACTAGAAACCTAGGGTGACTGTGTTCACATACCCTACATATCTGCTTACTGTCAAATAAATCCCAGTTTATCTGTCTGGAGAACAAATATTGCAATAAGGAAACTGCATTATCCGGCTCCCTTACAAGGGGGTCTCTGATCTTCTGTTCCTTTATTCATGGAGCTCTATCCACCAACTCTGTACAAACACCATGTGACCATTAAGCACGGTGAGGGTTATCTCATGTACCTTTCCTGTTTAAATACTCTGCAAATTGGTTTTCCTACAGTAATTATACATGTTTAATATTTTTAAAAACCACAGCACTGTAACAGCTACTGAGAAGAAATTACCTCTACCCTAGCTGAAACCAAGACACAAGCCCTTTAAGAAAAAAAGCCTCTGTGAGACAGACACAGCCAGAAGAAAGGCCAAGTGAGGGAGTCTAACTGTCCCCATTTTACTTCCAAGGCAGTAACTAAGCAGTCTGTCATAAGCCACACAGCACTTTTCTGTCAGAACAGGCCCCCTGTAGATTAGGAGACTCCTCTAAAAGAAGAGGTACTTTTTAAACTGTTGGTGCCACAGCAATTATGTCAGATTAGGAAATCTCATGAACTACATAAAACCTAAAAGCTTCCACTAGGACGAAAAGTCATACATTATGCATTTGAAAGGTATTAAACATAGTGGTTTGCATTATCAGATGAAAGAATCTTGGAGTAATCACAAATTATTGAGCATTTGTTGTCTCCACTTAAAAAGTATACTGTTGCTATGCAAGTGGAAAATCACAGCATGTTTACAGATGCATACTTTTTTAGCTGCAGAGAATACAAATTTCAAACTTCAGGAAAAAGACATGAAGAAATGAAGACATGATTCTATATGAAGGAATAATTTTTATAACCACAGCTACCTAATGATTGTGGGCAAGGTGATGGTGTTTTGTTTTACTATATTATTTTTTATATATCAGATCACACACATAAAATAGGGCTGCAAAGAACAAAAATTCAAAACTCATAAAAGCTTTTTCAGGAGCTCATAAGCACTAACAACAATGGCATATAATGGGAAACCAATAAGAAGGAAAAAATAGTGACATGAAAAACCCCCAAAGTTCTATTCTACTACAAATAGTTATTTTATTTTTAGAACTATATACAATAAAATGAAATATACTTTATTTTTTATATGTTAAAGTATGTAGAAGTTACCAGAGTGGATTAGAAGTGTGATCCATGTGGTCAAATACCATGATTTAAAGGGTGGCCAAAACAAGGTGCTTTAGAGAAATATATAAAAGAGGCCTAGTCATAGAAAAAGGTACTCTGTGAAGTCCTTCTCTTCATTATTAATCACTAGAGACTCTCTAAGCCTTCAAGTATGATATTTTATCCCTTAATTATTTTCTAGCACTAAAAAATGATACTATGCACTATTTTTATCATTATATATATATTTTCAATATTGTTAGATTCTTGGTTTCTGACAGATCCGTGAAGGCTTATCTATGTATCTGCAGAATTAATAGTTGTTTTGTGATCTACCTCCACACTTTTATGAGTGTATAACATACCACAGCGATGTGCATTGGCACTCAAGAGTTTGGCCTCTTACTCCTCTGCATTCAGGTCCTGCACTCATTATAAAACACTTATCCATTGGATAATCAGAACTCTTACCACAGTAGAAGCCCTTCAAGAGTTACAGCTGAGCACCCATTCTGTATTTTCATATTCAGGTACATCTGTGTTTTTGATCATGAATCTATATCACATTGTTGAGGAATTTAACTGCTTGGGAACGCCAGGTAGAGCTGCAGGTGAACAAGAACTGCCCTGGGTGCCAGCAGATTTAGTGAGGACTGCGCTGAATTCTGTGTGGAATCATGGTAACAAAGACTATTATCACACTTCTTAATGTCACTAACGGATTCAAGGGCAGCCATCATTTCAGTGGAGATATACTGAAATATCCTTTGTCTCCTGGAAAAGGAGCTGTGTAATTTTTCTATGTTAGTCATCAGTCCCCATTTACAAGCAGCTGTAGCTGAACGCTGTTTCCCCCAGGGCTGGTGTAGAATATTGTATACAGCACTCCATGAAGGAAGGATGCAAGATAGTGAACTTAAGTCAATGACAATTTTTTTACTTCTTATTTGGCAAATAAGCTATAATTTAAAATTTGGCTGGGATTGAATCAGATGCATTTATTCTGGTTCTGGTCACAGATTAACTCAATCATGTTAACCATTTTTAATTAATAAGTATTTTATTTATCTCTGCATAATATATTTTCTTTTCAGGCCCTTGAAAGAAAACCAAATTAAATCAAATAGAGCTATGAGAGACAGAAGAGGTGGTGGCATCCTTTTACATCATAAATGTTATTAAGATTTTGTTGGTTAGCCTCATAACCATTCTTGAGAATGGAGGGACTTGGTCTCATATTTCCCAGAACATTAGTTTCATTAACATGCTACAGAGCATCATGGAATTATATCTTTCCTTAGAGACTCAAAAAATGGTTTAACATACCTTAAACCAACATGGAAAACTGTTAATTAAACTGAAATTTGAAAGCAGATCTTCATGCCTGGACTTGTTGGAATACTGGCAACAGAGATGAAGACCACTGACCTGGCATTCTCATGCTGTGAAAAAAAAATTGGGATCTATGTACAAAGCAGCAACATTTTCTGTATAGTGATCATGTGAAAGTCTGTCCAAATGGCAAACTTTCAGGACAATGACTCCACCAAATATCCTACCCACCTTAATGAATGTTATAAGTGATCCATACACCACTTGCTGAGAATTAATTCAATATTCACACAAAAGACACACATAATTTTCCATCTACTGACAGCTACTTTCTCCTCATTTGCATAACCAAATCAGAACACAGGAATAAAAAATAAAGGCATTATTAAAACATTCTTCCTATGCAGTCCTAGGAGACTTCTCATAACAATCTTTAGCTAGTCACTCATTTGAAAAAAGTCTAGGAAGGTTGTTTAGTGAAAACAGAAACCTGCTGCCTCCATAAACTTTCCAAAACAGCTACTGGATACTTTGTTTCCTCTCAAAATTGTTCAGTAATCTTAGAAGAAAACTGAATAGATCAAAACAAAGACAAGGAAATATGTAATTTTTGCATATGGAGCACAGATAAATAATATAAAGGAGCTGGACTTTGCATGAACTGTATATACAGTCGATACAAAATTGTCAGAATTAGGAAATCAAGTTCTAGATGGCTGAATTTATAGCAGAATATCTCTGGTATATTAAAATATTAGGCTTCTAGGCTTTCCAAGAAAACTAGCTCATTTTGTTAAGGCTCCCTCCAGCCGCAATGGCTCCCTAAACACAACCAGTTTGTTAAAATATTTCCTCAACAAGTGTTCTGTATCTGTGAAATAGCTACATTTCCTGTTAGACAGTTGTTTATTCCTCTGAAATAAGCACACATGATATCAGAAACTGCAGACAAGTATATTTCTAATAGACTGCATCAGGGGAGACTTGTGTAAGAAGAAACGGGACAACAAGGGCCCATCTTTGGAAATTGCATGTACTCTAGTTTCCTTAATGTTCTTTAACAAATCTAAGTACTTGAAGCTTCTAGGATGTAGCAGATGGGTTTTTTTTTTTCCTTTTCCTCCTTCTTTTCTTAACACAGATATTACTCACACACTTAATTAGATTGTGAGCAAAATACAGTCATCACCTGAATAAGAAAACGTGCACACTTAAATTTCCTACAGAAAGACAGTGTGATTCTTCAAAATAAGTGAAATAGGCCTTGGTTAAGGGAAGAAAAAAGAGAGATGAGCTGTGAATATATTGAAAAAGTGATTTCAACAAGAAGTCAATAAATCATAGAGTTTGGAGCCTCTGTGAAATATACTTCAGCCAAGTGGGTGGCTTTGAAGGAAGAACAGAGTATTGTTTACCAGCACTGAAAAAGCTAGAATTAAAAAGGAAAAATCACTGAGAAAATAAGCACTCTGTTGCTCAGAACCATATCACTGCTGGCTAATCTGACAGGTTAGACCTAAGTTACTTGCTTATACTGTGTCATTTTAAACAGCATGGTAGTGTTAACTGCAGTAAAAAATAGGCCTCAGCCCTGGCTCTCAGGCATTACATGTGTTGGAGAGGTGCTGATGGTTTCATTTTACAGCTGTAGGGATCCAGTCTTCTGTCAACATGTGTGCACAACAATTTAAGAGGAATGCCTTTGTTCATACACAGGCAAAGGGGCCCAAAGAACTTATTTTAATATTCAGATGACAATTAAAATTAGGGTTAATCCTTTCATTCAATAGGTAAAAAGTCTAGTATAATTTTACAAAAGTCTTTATTTCATTCATGTAGAGGAGATAGAAATTACTAATTAGGCTTATAGTCAAACAATGCTCTGAAAGATATTAGTGCACTCTATAAGCACTTAAAAATCTCTTCATTTCAATTAAAAAAAAATCTACTGAATAGATCTTCAGCCTACTGTCACTGTTTTGAAACATAAATAACTTTTTCCAGCAGTGAGGTATAGAAACAACACTAACTTATGTCATACAGAAGAGGCTTGCTCATCTGCAGTTTTGACATTTCCTTGTGTATTCTGGTGACCTTGAGAGGAAATGAATATAGTCAAAACATAAAATGTCTGGCTCTGAACCACCTTCTCAAAGCAAGTGCAGCTGGAGCAATGTCAGCTGACAGCGCTTCCCTCTAGCCCCCCATCTGGCAAACGACCTGCCAAACTACCATACAGAGCTACATGAGTACAAAGAGTAAAAGAAACCCAAAAAAAGCCCCAAAGAAAGAGTCAGTCAACCAGCTCTGCTTGTTACATCCCTGCCTAGGAGATAGGAAGAAGCACACCACATATTTCTCTCTTTTCCTTTTATGCCTCCCTTGTGTTTAAAAGCTGCTCTGCTGAAGCAATGTTTAAGGACATAATGTACTTAACACTTCCCCTGTTTTGGGTGCTTAGAAAACCAGAACTGCTGGTAATGTATTTTTTATGCCTTCTCCTTGTGTGCAGGAGAATTCAAACACACATGGGATGTTTATTAAAACTACACAAAAGTACAGGATAGCTAGCTCAATTTTAAGCCAAGTCAAATATGACCTACATTTTAGACAAAAAATGAAAACCACAATGTCAAATTCTACAGTTATGTTCTTATATAACACAGATGCACAAAGTTCCAGCTTACACAAGTCCCTTCAGAAAAGCTTTTAGTAGCGTGAAACATAGATGGGGTGCATACAGACGAAGTATTAAAGGAACAGCACAGGCATCAATGCTTCTTGACATCACTGGCAAAACTCTCTCACTTGATTGTAGCTTTACTAGAACTTTTCAGAAGTAGAGCACTAAACAAAGGAACTAGAACTTGAACAAATTTGAGAATGTTGCGGGGAGGAAAGAGGAGAAGACAGGAGGGGAGGGGATGGGAGGGGAAGGAGGAAATGTTTGTAAAACCATCTTAATTTAAGAGTGAAAGTAGCAAACACCAATAACTAAATGCCATCATCAATGTCAGTGAGGGAGAGAAGAAAGAGACACAAAGATAAGCTGAGAGTTTAAGTCCTAATTCTCACAGAAAAGAACTAGGAACTTGGATATAAGATGCCAAGGATATAAGATATTGGGATATAGAAAGAAAAGCAGCACTGGCTGCAATGACTGTTGTCTCTTGGACAAATTACCAAGTAAGCAATCAGGGAAACGAGAGGATTTAAACAGCAAAAAATTGGAGGTTGAAAAGGACAAAGGTTATATCTTTGGTGGTGGTTGGAAACAAAGAAATTACAAGTCTCACTGAGAAGGCAAATAGTTTGGAGAAATAGCAGAGAAATTTCTAACTTGGAGTCTGGAAACCTTGATGGAGGTATGTGATCTTTGTAGATCAATAACATTTTATGCAGTGTGATGGCTCAAAAGGATAGGAGGCTGATGTGTTCTGGAGGAAGCTGCTTCAGTTTATACCATAATCTAAAGCACCCTTTCAGTAGATCAGTTCTTAAGGAAAACATATGGTGCAAACAATTCCCTTATAGTGACTATTTGTAAACCAGTTTTGGGCTCTGGGACCAATTTCAGCATCATGCCACATTGGTTTGCCTGTGTCTTTTTGATGACTAGATTAAGAGATAGATGCCTTGCCTGCTGTGAGCTCTTCTGCTATACCTCATTCAGTTATGACTTCTAACTTTCTGGAAAAGACATTTGCAAAATGTAGTGTGCTCCTCAGCATCAGAGTTAAAAATATTTTCCTTTATTTTCCTTTGAACACCGTCTGGTAAGCAGTTCCCCTCTTCTCTACTAATCTCCTTCTGACCTTGTGGTTTTGAAATTGGGAAGTATTTTACAGTACCTGAATGAATGGCATTCACAATACCTGTGAATAGCTGCTCTTAATCTGAGTTCAGTGGAGTTAAAAAAAAAATAAAAATCAAGTACTTTGCCTTTCTTCCCTTCAACCTACTGTGCTTATCAAACACTTTAGTTGAGTCGCCATAATTGTGCTTCAAAATGTTATTTATCTAAAGGAAATACAAGGTAATATGGCTTTCATACATTGATGTGCTGATTACTTAATGGGGATCAAGTTCATCAGTGTGGTGGGAAGTTGGTGTCAAGTTCAAGATGTGGTAGGTGATGAGCTTGTACAAGCGTTGCTATTTAGGCTAAGCCTATGTATGACAACTTACCAGTCCACAGTATTTTGTCCTATCTGTAAGGTCAAAATATTGATACTGATATCAATCCTATGCAAAATTTGAATTCTTGTAGGAGAAGATAAGAAAGACAAGAAGCTGAATATCTACTCAGAGCCAACTAAAAGCCTTGTTAGATTGTTTCTTCTGTCTTTCATACATGTGTTTACTTACATTCAGTAAGGTACAAGCCTTGTTAAAGCTACAACAAAGGCTATTGATGCACTCCTTCCAACTTGGCAAGAGCTAGCAAGAACATGAAATTTCCCAAGAGCACCCCAGAAATAGTTCCAACACAATTTCTAGACAGTGTTTTATTTAAAGATTTTCTATTTGTTTTAAGATGTGTATAAGTGTAGTTAGTTCCAATTAACTTTCTGTTACCCATAGCTTTTTTTTCCCCCAGGATGTGGGTTTATCAAATCATTCTTAGCTGAAAAAAATCTCTCTTCCTGTGTACTTACAAACATTTTTCACTAAGTGATAAATTTGCTTAAAGATATTTTCCATGTGGTTTGTGTTATCAGTGGTTTTACTTTACGCAAATTAAACCAGCCCTCACAGAGCCCCAAAAACTTAAGATTTTTTAAATGCTGGAAGGATTTATCTTAAACTGCACTTGTTGAAGACAACCAGATTTTGGCACTGAAGAAATTAGAGCCAAAAGATCAATATTTTTGTGAGGTGACTCTGATTCTTAAAAATACTGTAGCTAAGGTATATTTTTTTTCAATATTATCTTTATGAAACATTTCTGGTCTGTCACAAACTGCTTTCTGTGATTATTGATCTTTTTTTTTACAAAAAAGATGATGAGTTATTTAGCTATCTGTGCTTACAAAATTATTTCTGCTTCTCAGTAAGGATTAATTACTTATCACAGAAGCCAGCAAGTAGCCAAAAAGATCTATTTAAAGTTCTTTAGCATGCAATTCCATCTTCATTGACACATTACCAACTCTCTGACATTCCTCAGGATGGGATAGAATGCTGATCACAGGAAAATTTAATTTTTCTGGCAGCTCATTTCTGACTTTGGGAGAAAAGCCATCATTCATGATGGGGCCAGAAGCAAACTTGTCAGACAAGCAAAATGCCAGTGTTTTTCATTATGTGGCAGGTGCACATCTTTTCAATGTACACAACAAGGTACGCCAGCTCAGTGCTCATGCTGGAATAGACATGCAGCTATGCAGAAATGAAAAGGGTTTGCAGCCCTCAGGTGCACACATGAGCGCCTCACTGGGCTAAAAAAATAAAAGATATATTTTACTAAATACTCCACTTCTTTCTTGAAGGAGCTGGTGAGGAGGAGCTTGGAGAGTGTCTCTCTTTGTGATACATCCTAGAAAACTTATCATAGGTTGGACTAGATCCTAAAGGTCTTTTCCAACCTAGTTCATTCTGTGATTCTGTAATTAAAATCAGGGCTCAGCATACATCCTCAAAATCCCTGTAGCTTCATTAATGAAATTAATGAAATGAAATGAAATCTCACTTTTAAGGCAAGGGGCATATCTTAAAACAATAAAGTCCAGTCTTTAAAATTACATATGCTTTAACTTTGCACAGTCATTCAGCACAGTCATTCAGCAAGAACACTTCCTGAAACTCAGGTACACACTGTGCTGAATTAAAAAAAAAATCAACATAGGGGCTAGAAATTTTAAAAAGTAGTATTTTCTTTAAAAGTACTTGGCCTGAAAACTCATAAAAAATCTTTTATAAGTTTTTTTTTTTTTTTAAATGCAAGGCTGGTGTTACAGTCAACAGTCCAGACATTTTTCAGTTTACGAAAGTGAAAACAGTTTAAAACTTGTGAAATTATGCTCTTTAAATACCAGAACTGCTCTGCTTCCAAATTTCAGTTTAAACTTACAAGGATAGAAAAGGTTGAAACTAAAAAAAAAGCTTTGAAAATGCCTACAATATTTTAAATTACCCAATCCATCAGTTTTGTCTCACTTATCAGCTAATAAACTTTAAAAAAAGAAATACATAATCACATTATTTTCCTAAGAAATAACTTTTGGAATGGGTTCCCACAAAGCAACTTTTGAAAGAAAAGAAGATCTCTATATTTAACTGGCTTCTCATTACAGGTACCTTTTGCAGTTCGTGCTGCCACCCAGGAGAAGTATGACTACTCCTTTGTCCTCTAACACCAGCTCATGGGAGGCTGGGAGGGAAAACAGATTTGGGGGCAGCTGAAACCATTTGCTCAGCCGGTGGGTGAACAAGCAATGACCCAGCAATGACCATGGCCTGCAGTGCACTGAATATCTTCCAGCTGGAGGGGAACATGCTGCCTCAGCAACAAACAAGGAGCAAGGAACTTCCTCTCAGACAGAAAGGGAGCAGAGGAAGATAGGGCAATAAACTGCTATTTGGTCGCACTTTTGTTCACATCTTTTTTAACACTCTGCTTCCACAGTAGAACAACAAAGTTCTAATTTCTGCCAAGGATTAGGTCAAAAGTTGGAGGACATTATGAAGCATAGAAATAATTTAGCTCATGAAATTTTACATTTGAAAAAACATGAAATGAGAAGGATTCAAAGTTTCTCCATTTTTAACATGATTTCCAGTGAGAGGGAGGGATATTTCTATCAGATAATCTGGTGAATTTTAACTAATTTTCTGTTCCAAGACATAGAATAATACAGTCATTTAGGTTGGAAAAGACCTCTAACATCATCAGATCCAATCAGTGACCTAAAACTGCCAAGTCCACCACTAAACCATGTCCCTACATGCCACATCTATGTCTTTTAAACACCTCCAGGGAGAGGTTCCCTGTTCAGTGTTCCACTTCCCTGTTCAATGCTCGATCACCCTTTCAATGAAGAAATTTTTCCTAACATCCAACCTAAACCTGCCCAGCCACAACCTGATGCAATTTTCTCTTGTCCTATCATTTGCTACCTAGGAGGAAAAACACCCTCCTTGCTACAGAAAGTTGTAGAAACAAGCTAAACAAATCCAGTTTTCTGAGTTGCTCCTTATGAATCTTGTGCTTTAGAATGCAAAAATTCAAATACTGATATTTTTTTTATAATCCTGCAAGTACTCCCATATTCTAAAGATTCTGAATAAAAAGCAATTAGGAGCGCAGAAATGGAGTTTTGAACAATGATAAACTGCTGAATGTGGAATGTATCACTACAGCACTCTTCTAACTTCTGCTTCTGTAATAAGGAAAATGAGAAACTGTTTCAGATATCCCTCAGATTAATCCTCATGCTATGCACAGTGTTGGCAGCAGAGATTCTAGTTTAATCAAGCCAAAAATTATTCATAAAATGAGAGAAATGTTAAATTTATAAATTGCTTTTCTGGACTTTTTCCTATGATGTGTAACGCACAGACTACCTGCAAGTAGTGTTCTGCAGAGCTAGAACTCCACATGCAATCAGGATTAGAAGAGAATGCTTTGAGGTGAAGAACAAGCTCAGTGTTGTGCCCTTCATTAGTACAGTCTGCGGAATCATTAAGATGCTGTTTTCTTGCAGTCACAGGAACATATTTAGTCAAGAATTCATAACGTAAAGACATACAAAAGATGATACCTTTTTTAGAAATATGGGAGAAGTAAGAAGTCTCTACCTGAACTATCATTAGTAGTTGTTTTCTTTAAACTAATGAACATATATTACTACTCTGATGGAACTAGCTCTTCCACTGAGAATTGAATTTCTTTATCTTGACAATTACAGCAGTAATTTACAAGTCAAATTAATAGTGGAATATTTTTTATATTGTTTCTAACTTCTTTTAGTGTTACTAACAAACAGATGGGTATAAGCATAAGATCCACTGAACAGTAAATCCAGCATGAAAAGAGCTGGAATAGTAAGATCATAAGCATAATAATTTATAAGAAAATTTCTATTATAAAATTACAATTTTTCTATATTGCAGTTATGAAAAGAGAGGTCAGACTTTTCAGAATAATTGGAAATACATTAAAATTTATCTGCCTTGTTAGATCACACCTTATAATTGCTTCCACTTGGAGGAGATGGAATAAATTATTCAGTATTTTTTATGGTCTTTCCTTAGCAGAAAGTGAAACATCTCTTTATTCACAGTATGGGGAACAAGTATTCATCTTCTCGTTCAAGCAAAGTATTTCCAGATTAATATAATAAATTATGTCTGATAATAATGATGTGTAATAATAATCTGTGAATAAACATTATTTATCAACCTGTCAAAAATGCTAAAAGGAAGGGAATTTACAAAGTTCAGTTTATTAAATAGGGTTGTACTTCAGACAGCCATCTATCCTCAGAAGATTTTAGTGCAATCTGCCATTTTAACTTAATTTTACACAGGAATTCAAACAGCTGTTTTAATCACTTAGCTATTCAATATATTTTTGGGTGTCATTCTGGTTATTATGACGTTTCAGACATCTCTATCCTAGATGATTCCAGTACTTCCAGTGTTTGGCTATATACATGTACATGACATAGAGGAAAGCTATATTCACAGAATGCTTTCTCAAAGAATTTCTCTCCTTTGCCTCTAAAGCACCTTACTGACAGTAATGCAAGTGTTAGAAAATTTGTGGTTTATGTCTTAAGGGGCCATTTGTCATTCAGCTTAATGACTCACTGGAAAAATTAATTTTTTTGTAGTAGGTTCCTTTCATGAAGAAGGAGCTGTGAAAACAGGCATGAACATGAATGGACAAAATCACATAGAACCTAAAGTCAATGTTCATATTTTCACTGCAGGACATCTGTAAGAATTACAACCTCAAAATAGCCTGTTTAGTACCATAGGGCATTTATATTCTGTTGCTTGAAAATAAGGACAAATTAGTAAACGTGGAGATCAATACAAGCCACCAAGCTTGAATTATGCCAGGTAATTTTGGATTGGTACTTTAACATTTTTTTTTAGTTATATCTGAATATATATATTTAATTTCTTCAATAATATACAGTAGTTTTCTCAATTTTATATTCATTTCAAACTTACATGTAAGTTGATATAATGCAAATTTAAAAAACAGCATTTGTTATAAAGGATGGTTAAAAATATTACAAATGTCAAGACGAGAAATAAACATATTCCCATGATGTCTTGACAAGTTACCTTAACTTTTACTATGTTTTTTTCTTACAGTTATGTCACTGCATGCAAATTCAGGCATTTAACTCAGCTGCATTCACCAGCAAAATTTTTCATGAGAAGAGAGCACAGCACTTGCTGTGCTTCACAGCAAGAAGACATCATCAAGATTCCTAGTCTGTCTGCAGATAAGTACTTATGCTTATTTAAATTACCTTCATCATGCATATTTGAAGTTTGATTGATGCCAACGCTCAATTTATGGACTTGTGCTGACTCTACATGTTTACACTCCTCTAGACTATTTACAGAATCTCTTAGGAAACCTATACTTTTGAATTGATCTCCAGGGCCACTAAATGTAAGGGTAAATTTTCTAGGGTGAGCTTTGAGTTTTGGATCTAGACATCTATTTTCAGCATTGATGATACTTGGTTTTGTTTATCAGTGGTATTGACAGTGAAATAAAAGCTGCTCAGTAGGTTTGTTATTTAATTAGTGTTAATTGAATACTTAAGTATGTACAACCTCTTTTTCAAGAAATGGTTAGTAACTTACGCTATTATTGCAAGCACTGCTAATGTCTAGGAAAACTGAAATTCCTTAAAACATTTTGGAAAAGTTTTAAGTACTCATTATTCAAACAGAACTGTGTCTAAAGTTAGTAACTGGAAGTACTCCTGGCAAGTAATGAATGTCATAATAAATTTATTACTGTCAACATTTCATAAAGGAAACATTGCTTTAAAATAGCACCTTAAAATCCCCAGCTTTTATTGCTCTGTTCTCTCTCAGTAAGCTCAAGACATTTAAAAAAAAAAAAAAATCAGGATTCTAAAATAACTGCAATGTGAGTAAGCACCAAAAAAAATTCCATGTAAGTTTTTAATTTGTTTCATCCTCCAAAAAGATCATAATATCAAATTTCAAATAAAATATTCTAGAATACACTAGCCTGTTTTTAAATTGTTTCTTATGGTGTTATGCATCAACTGAGAAACCATAAGTTTGTTCAGACCATGCATATGTATGCAGTTAAATTTACATATTTTTATCCCATTCAGAGAAGTATTTAAATTGTATGGAATATGTAAACTGTTATGAAGATGTCTGTAAGACTCTGTGTGGAAGCCTGCTTTATTTGCAGCAAAAAGAAGAAGCATTTGAAAATAATTATTTGAATTACAGAGCTACTGTATTAGCACTTTTTCTCTCCATTAAGAAGAGGAAAGATAAAGAAATAATTTAGAAAGAAAAAATGGCAATTAACAAGTGAAATTTAGTGTTAGAAGCTGTGTGATTTAGCGTCATTTGTGTGTTCAGTCTTGGGTTTCAAAAAAGAAATGCAAAAGAAATGTTCATTAATCTCGTCTTTAAAGGCTGAAACCAAATCATCCTTTACTACAAGCCAAAGTGAACTGATGGTGTATATCACTGCATGGTTGCCAGCAGAGAAATATTTCCTATTTCAAGACTCAGTTCTTTTGGTTCAAGTACTTGCCATAAACCTGATCAGACCAAGCTGTTAAAAGTACCACACATTTATAAAACAAAGCATTTTTGTGACTTAAGCCTACAAATACAAAAAACAATTTACCTAAACATGTTTTCCTATGTCAAATGGGATTTTTTAACTTACTCTATCTGTTGTAAACCATTACCTTGGTACTCACTTTGATGCCTTGCCAAGGCCGACCTAGAAAAGAGACTAGACGAAGTTAAATAGTAGAAATTTATTAAAAGGCCTCAATGGATACACCTTGGGCAGCACAAGAGCCCAGCCAGGGCTACACCCAAGATGAACCCAAAATGGTCACAAAGTGGACCACTGGTCACAAGGTCTCTCCTTTTATAAGTTCTGGTCCATTAGCATATTGGAATTAATTGTCCAGTTATAGCTTTAGGTTATGAAGTCCCTTCCTTCTTGTTTTTCTCTCTTCAGTCCACTTTGTTTATGCTCTTGGGCCTGAAATTTGGATCAGTTGTCCTTGGTCCCCATCTAAAAAAGGAATTTTCTGTCTAGCTACTCTGTGAAGAGATTTTACCATCCCTTAATATGAAGCACAGAACTACACACTAAAGCCGTAAAGAATCTGAAAAATATAAAAGCTAAAACCTAAGGCATCAACTTCCCCAACTTAATCCAAAAAGCCATGAAAATAAGTCTGATCCAATTCAGTAATCCTGCTTCATTTTTTAGAGAGGAAAATATTTTTTTCTGCCACACTTTCTGCCCCATACAATTCTTCTGCTTGAATTACAAAATGTTTCATCAAGGTATACAGAACTGTTATTTAATTCTACAGACAAGGGTGCCCTCTAAACTAGAGACATATCAAACCTTTCCACAATTTTAAGTGAACACATGCTAACTTTTCCAATTACATTAAAATGAATATTTGTAAACATTATACAAAACCTGCTAGAAGGAAAGACAAGAATTTATATGAAAGACTATTAACTTTAATTTCTTATTTTAAGTATTTCCATATATCAAATATTTGCAGTTTTGAAGATTGATGCTAGCATTATTACTTTTCCCTGCCTAACTTGTCATTTTCACCACTGTCACCTCAATAAATACTCACACAGTTGACATTTACCTCTGCATTCCTATTAGAACAGAGGAGAGTCACATGTCGGATGTGGTTTTCATTTACATATCAATCATTTAATTTCTTATTAAATTATCAGGAAAGTGTTTTCTTTTTACATTGATATAATAATTAATGAATTATGCCTTATATGAATTTACACACAAGTCATTCCCCATTCATTTCCTCCTGTTCTATTTTTGGTTCTTTTAAATTTTTAACGTTGTGTGTGTCAACCACAGACAAAAGTAATTCTTTTCATTCTGCCCTGGCATTTTTCTTCATTATTTTTGACAAATGTAAGTTGATCTTCTTAGACTTGTGGAATGCAACCAGTTCTATCAGATCTGTAGATGATAACAAAGATTGATAGTGCTTCATGTAACAGGCCACAGCATCACTGAAGGGCAATAACCAATGTTAGGAGAAACAGTCCTTAAAGGTTATATTGAGAAATTGTCAACATTTTTATGCCAGTCACACAACAATCATAACCAGTTTCTTGTGTTAATATATAGGAAATCTACCTTTTGAAACATATACTTTATTGTTTGTGAATTTGATGGTTTATTTACCATTCAGAATTACTCATTTGTAAGAGTGAAAATGTTTTAGTGCTGTAATTATTGAGAGATGAAAATAGAAAAAGAGTAGTGTTTTGATAGGTAAATGCATTATCACTTACCTTCTCTGCTGATTGGGCCGTACCAAAAAATATTGGAATAAAAGCTAACCAAATTATGCAGGTTGTGTACATAGTAAATCCAATGGGTTTTGCTTCATTGAAGGTCTCTGGAACCCCTCTTGTTTTAATAGCGTAAACAGTGCATGTGACCATCAAGAGAATACTATATCCAAGAGAACAAATGAGAGAAAGATCTGAAATGTCACATTTGAGAACTCCTCTGGCATTTTCTGGTTCAAGTGTCCTCTGCTCTCCATAGTCTACAATGGTGTGTGGTGGATCAATAGCAAACCAGATGAAGACTCCAATAAGCTGCAAGGATATGAGGCTGAAAGTGATCACCAGCTGAGAAGCTGGACTAATAAATCTGGGAGCTGTGACAGATTTTTTACCTTGTTCAAATATTCTGTGAATCCTGTTTGTTTTGGTAAGCAATGCAGCGTAGCTGAAACACATACCAAGTCCTAAAAAGATCCTTCGAAATGAGCAGACCACTGTATCAGGAGCTGCAATCATTAAAAAAGTAATGGAGTAACAGAGAAAAATCCCAGTCAGGAGCACATAACTGAGCTCCCGCCCAGAGGCCCTGACGATCGGTGTGTCGTTGTACCGCACAAATGTCACAATCACAAAGGTGGTGGCAATTATACCGAGAATAGCTATGAAGACAGGCACGATGGCCCAAGGAGAATGCCACTCCAGTTTGATGATAGGGATAAGCTGGCAATCCGTACGGTTGGCATTTGGTCTCTTATTAATGGGACAGAGTTCACAGTTGAATTCATCCACCTGGTAATGGTAGCCCTCACAGCGCTCACAGTGCCAGCAGCAGGGCACTCCCTTCACGGTTTTCTTTCTTTCCCCAGCTTTACAGGGCAGGCTGCAGACAGATGCTGGATGAGTGTGTTCTCTGTTAGCCCACTGCATATCTTCTACCTGTGGGTATAAAAAATTAATGAGATTTCTATTTTCCTTCATTTATAATATCCTAATCCTGGCCACAGGTTTGTCATAAATCACTACTTGCTGACAGCACAAATACAGTTTACCATAATAAGAAACCTGTTTCTTTCCCTTGCACTGGCTTTAAAAAAGTGTTAAATGATTGTGTCCAATAAATCATTCATGCCACAGGCTTGATGAGTGTCATTAGTTTCTATTTACCTTTTTGCTGCTGACCAAGTTGACATCTGTAAAGATATTTATTGACTCCAGGCTAGTTTAAAATCAAAAAGTCTCATACGTAGTGCTGTAAAAAGTTAATCACATGCAAATATAAATATCAGTAGTTCTCAAACATTTAATTACAAAACAAGTCTCTTTTCAGAGGGAGCTTCAGAGCAATTTCTGGTACAGTAAAGAAATTGATTAAAATCTCCATGCATCAGGTCTGGCAAAACAAAGAGTTCCAGAAAAGAAAGGTCTGTGATGCCATCCCTTGCACAAATGTGGCTATTTTACACTTTTCCACCTTTGATGCCTTGAAATGCTCAAAACTGTTTTGTTTGTATTTCTAGACGATTAAAATAAGTATATACTGCTTTCCAAATAACAATGGAAAAAAATGTCATGACTACTGCCTTAGTTCTCCTGAACTAAGTCCTGAATAAGTCCAGGGATCCTTTTGTAGCACAAAACAATGCAATCTTGTTTTAGAAATCCCAGCTTTCTCCACAGCAGCACAGTAGCACAATATACTTTTTTTCATTCACCTATGTAATTCTTCCTGCATGCCCTGCAAATGAAATCTGAATGGGGAATTCTTTCATTTAAAGAATTTCCTACCTAAAATTATCACTCAGTTTGGTGCCAGCTGTCCTTAGCCCACCCTTATTAAAATCCTGTTCTGCAGAGGTCACTGAGAGTGAACCAGAGCTGTGGTAGAGCAGAGCCCCTGGTGGGTACCGGAACCACTCCTTGTTGCTCCAGGCCCCACCTTTCATTTCTTTGTGAGGTGGTGAGCACTCGAGGACAAAGCATTTTCCTTGTTCTTGCCTGTTAAGTACTTAGCACTTTTGTTTCATTTGGAGGTTTTATTCATAAGCGAAACAGCAGTAACAAAACTTCAGGCGTCAGGAATGTTTTCAGTTTCTTCTGGAGGAGGACAGAATGAGGACAGCTTACAAAAAGGGGTAATTTTGGCCTTTAAAGTTTATTTTTTCAGCAATTTTTCAAGAGATTTGAGAGGAAATCACAGTGTAGCATTACTGGCCTTATTTGCCTTCCCCAGAGAGCCAGAGCACCAGTTACAGCACTGCACAGGGTGAATAAAGCAGCCACAAGCAGCCAGACTCCTGCTCTCCTCTGTGCCCCTTTGGTGCAGGACTTTGATCTTGTTCTCCACTCCAAGGGAGCACAGAGTAACAAGGAGACAACAATCGCTCATAAAACCAGCTCTGTGAACCCTCAGAGTCACTCGAGGATTTCAGTGGGAGGGGATCCTGAATCTCCAGAAGTCAGCCAGATTTTATATCAAGGATTGGGATGACTATGCAAAATACATCATCTAGTGACTATGGAAAAGAAAATAATTTAAGCAATTAGCTTCCTAAAAAGACCAAGAATAACCCAGTTTTGTATGAAACAGCTTTGATAGCGCTCCAGCAGAGCACTTGATACACTAAAAAAGATTCACCTCTATTACAATCTCCTGGTTTTAATCACTGAAATCCTAAAAGCCCACATAACCCCTTATTGTTTCGTCTACTACACATGAGAAAAAACATGCTATGATGAAATCAGCATGATAGTAAAAGACAATTTGCCTTCACATTGTTGCTAGGAGAATAAATACAAATCTTGCGATCTAGTCACATACTACAGTAATGGGGGGCAACAATAACCCATGGTCATTAATCCAGGTCTGTGGATAAGTTTGGAATGACTCAGAAAACAACAGTACTACATATTGGCTAGATTATAGCACACAATAAAGAACCACCAGCAGAGCAGACACCACCTTATCCAGCATAAACTTAGAATGGCATGGACAGGCAATATCTCATCCGGCAGAAAGCCGGACAGGATAAAGCTTAGCTGTCCAATTTTTAAACATATTTGAATTAGCAAGGTGAGTTTATACCAGATCAGTATTTAATACCATGAGGCTACAGTGGTTCTTTTCTGCCATTAAGCATCCTAAGGTCACATTTACTGTATTGTGAATACAGTAGTGGTTTAGATAAGTACAGAGAATTTCCTTTTGTCTTTTAGAGATTCTACCTTATTAAAAAGGAAGTTTAAAAATTAAAAAAAAATCCTTTAATTTTACAGCTATTTACAATTTTACATACTTTTGTCCTGACAGTATTTTAATTAACTAAAAACATGCCTAAAATCTCTTCATGATTTGCAGAACATTAAAGTGCCTCAGATTACACCTCACATTGGCAACAACTGATAATAAATTCCTACTTCTGAAGCTAGCTGGGAAAGATTCATATATGTTTTTCACTCTGATACATCTGATACAAACTAAAAAAGTTATCATTTCCAGCTTATAAAGTTATATAAATTTATTAATGTTAAAAAACTCACTGAATAAAGAATTGTTTTTCCTAATAAATAAATAAATTATTAATATAAACACTATTGACTGATTAGCCATAAAAAAGTCAAACACAAATGAATCTTAAAGTATAAAAAGTTCTAAATCAATGTAGAAAATAACCAGAATGAATGGCTGGGGCAGGTGGATTTTACAAGGAATAAATCCTATGTTTTAAAATTTTGATTGTCTGGATTAATTTTCTAGGCAAAAACCCACATGTAGAGTGACCTAGATTTATCAAAAAGCTTTAAAAAATATTATGAGATTTTCTTCATTAGTTTTGTACTAGTACAAATACTAGTACTTTTGTACTACAATTTAAGAAGAAAGAGGAGATATAGTCCCAAGAAACATTGGCCAGTGTTTGAAATTTAAAATTGTTTCAAAATACTTGTGTATCTGAGAAAATTCTGGTATTGTAGGATGATAACTCTAGAAATTTGTGGAAAGATGGGATTCTCCCATGAACACAACCATCTGACAACTCGGTTTATAGCTCTATTAACAAGCAATGTGCCACAGTAGGAACCAATCAGCAGAGCAAAGCTGTTAATTCTGAGGAACTGATGATAACATTGGTCTGCATTTGAAATTAGAGTCTGCAGAAGAAGGTTGTATTGACCTAATTTTGACATAGTTCAGTGGGCTTCATTAATGAAGATTAACTGTCCTTCTGGAAAGCATATTCTGCTTTCATTTCAGCCAAAAGCAACCCAGTTCACCTGGCCCAAGACACACTCCACAATGAGCAATTGTGCTAAGTGAGAATAATTAGTAGATTTCTTTCACAAGCCGACTCTTGGTTGAAACCAAAATGCTGATGTGTGTATATCCTCAGACTGTTACTTGGGCAATACTGTAGTAGGAACAGAAGATAGAGCAGGGGAAACTGTACCTCAGAGTGAGCACTGTGCTTTTATTACACTTGAACAGGTCTGTTAAGGGTTTCTGTACATGTAGACTTTAATAACTGAAAAGCCATGCTAATTCTGGTCATCTGGTTCACTCCCAGCTATCCACAACCTGCAGCAGTCTTTGCCTGTAATGTATTTTTGAGCTATTATTTCGCATAATATAAAAGTAATAAGTAAATGCAGTACAAAAAATAATTACAATAGTGTTAAATATCTATCAGTTTTTTTCACTGATTGTATGTGTCAAAGATTCCAGTTTCTTGAACTTGTGCAGAAGATTCACCCATGTCATTACTTTTCTCTCTTTATGAATTAGTACTATTGATCCCACTTCTTCTCTGAGATTAACTTTATACAATAAATGACAGCAGGGACTGTTAAGAAACTACAAAACAAGGGAGGATCATTTGGGAACATAGAATAAGGGACAACTATAATTTCCAGAACTACTGAAAACCTGTAATAGTCAAGCTTTAAAGGGAGTTGCTGGATGCTCATCCTCTTCTGAAAATCATAATTTTTTATGTAGACATAAACACTGAGCAGTGGAACTTTCAAAAGTGCCAAGGGGAACTTGCTCAATATAGCTAATTAATTTAAATGAGAGTTAACTGCCTTGTCTGTTTAACTGCTTTTAAAAATCCCACTATGCTTCCATCTGCAGTTTTCACAACGTAAATACTTTGGAAAACTTGCCCTAAAATGATCCAGAAGTTCAAATGTTACAAAACTAACTTCAGGGTATCTTGACTTTAGGTACACATTTCTGAAGATTCTCATGGGGGAAAGAAACTGTCAAAGAGGCCAAAGTCAGACAAAAGAAACACAGAAAAGAAGGTGCTTTTTAATACTGAAAAAGGATTAAGTTCTGCAGTTCTTCAGCTCTTACTGATTAAAATGTCTGGGTCTGCAGGATTCTTTATACTGCTGAGACCCTACCAAGGTTGAGCAGGTCTCAGATTGTTAAGTAGCCTTGGGTAAACATGGTTTCTGGAAGACTTATTTTAGCACCTCATTTTCATGTGACATCTTCTAGATCCAGTTCACTACAGTATATTACAAGGCAAAGTTCATAGCTAAATGTATCTGACATCATCTAGATCAGCTGGACTGGGAGAGCCTAACTCTGTATCTATTATTGGTAACGGTTTAAACATTATGTCAATTTTATTTGAGTAACTTCTCCAAATTTGGAAAATGCGTGATAGGTTGATGTGCTATCATGAAACACCTCACATTTCCCCAAGATGTGGTTCCATTTCCTGCTATTCCAATACATACCAGAGTGAAAACATCAGAAATACTTTGACAGCATGTCTGCAAGATGTGTATTCATTTGCTATGAAATGCATCATGATACAAAAAGAGAATGGCTTCATTGCTATTTCAATGGATATAAAAATCGTCTCTACATGAGATATCTGCCTGATGGGGCTGCAATTTTCTTTAACGTGCAGCATTAAGATTCACAGTTCACTAAACCATTAAAATACAGACAAAATGCCATTTCATATAAAAAAAAATAAACACCTCTGTCCTTCATGAACATTGCAAATACAAATCCCTTTAATATATAATAATAGAGCTACAAAATTAATGATGTGAGAACTTGGCTAAAAGAATACAAGATTGACATGACACAGTACAAATTGCACATTCACATTCCTGGAACCCACATTCTTCCAATAATCAGGCAACTCATTCACTTAGCAATGCCCTCAGCAACTGGAGGAGACTGATCAAAAATGCTACTAATAGGTCAAATATAATTTCTGAATTATGTGTCCAATATATATGCACAAAAACACTCTGTTTACTGTTCTTAATTATCGTGGAGAAACTTATCAGTTACTTAATTCAGCAAACCATGAACAATATAAAGACACCTGGACAACCTTCAAAGGGTTTTTCAGAGTACATCGCTTGGGTAATATTTAAATGTTTCTGATTGTACTATATTATCACTTGCAAGAATTTTCATTTTTCTTTCAAATCTTAGAGCCAAATATTAATTTAAAAATGAAAAATGAATGTTTAATTCTCTTATTGTAACAAATGGAATGATGTGAGTTCTGGATAGAGTAATGGAAATGGCAATTATAAGAGCTGTGGGAGCAGATAGACATCTTGTTTTGTAGTCAGTTAGCCAAGACTTTCAGAAGGATCAGGAGTTTTACATATCAAGTCATAGGACTTCTAATAGATATTGAGATTCTTAGCTATAACAATGACAAAGAACTGAAATATCATCTCCAACTATCACTAGGAATTTTTCTTATTTTTATCTCAAGTTCCTGGAAGTATTTACCTTGTGACAAAAAAGGTCTATCCTAGGAGCACAGCAAGTGAGTGAATTAAGGGAATTTCATCTAGTATTTAGATTTTAAAATTGTTTTATACATCTATTCTCACAATAAAAGTTAAAGTCTTTAATGTACCTTGTCCAATCAAGTAATCTGAACCATTAAAACCCAAAAGTAAACTGAAACTGGTTCAACTAAACGAATTCATTATGAGTCTAAATATAATGATCATTGTATTCTGTCTGCCAGATAGATTTATCTTATTAGAGAAAGCTGGGTATACCTACAACTATTTAAGCAGACGTGTACAGGAGGGAAATAAGTCAATGACAAAAAATACAACTTATATTAAAATAAAACAAAATAAAACAAAAGTGAGAATTACTTCAGATTGACATGCCAGAATAAGATCTATATCGTTACCAGATTTGCCATAATTGCTGCAAATTATTTATATAATTCACCCTATACGTGGCAGTGTGTTATTTTACAATTTGTTCTGCTGTAGTATGTTTTAATATTCCTTGTTATAAGTTTGTAATGGTTCGTTCTCTGTACCCCATTTGGCTTCCCTAATGGTTCAGTCCTGAGTTATTTACCACAGCTTTCCCTGCCAAAATGTATTTCAATCTACATGTCAATCCACCTGTATACCGCCCTTGTTCCCTTGCCTTACCCCTGTCTGTCAAAGATAGCACACTCCTTTGGTTCTGGAGTGTTCCCTGTCTTTCACCCCTTCCTCGAAGCAGAATTGGATTGTAAGGTTTGCTCCCTCCCCATGTTGGCTTCTATTGGGGAGCCCTTACCCTGCACCCTTCCCCTAATGCCCTCCTATGGGTCAAAGGTTGTGTCCTCCCCATGTTCCCTCTACCCTTTAAAAGTAGTCCCTTCCGGTTCAGATTGGTCACTTGCTCTGCTCCCCTTCGGGAATTAAATCCTTGGAGGCTCAGATAAGTGTCCTTCCCTTATTCCTCTGCCTTGGTTTCCTCGTGCTTTGTGCCTCTGCTGTGCTACCCACGCCGCAGCAATCACCGCCACCCGCAACAGTCTCGGCAAAGACCACGGGCGTGTTTGCCCTCCGGCCACAAGTGGGACATTTATAGCTAGCCAGTGAACCTCCATCCCGTGGCTGCTGAGAGCCAGACACACCTATACAGATATTTTTCCTAACAACTGAGATGTCAATTTCTGTAATTTTAGGCATAGATATAATTCCATGTTCTGCAAAGAACGTGGAATTATATATTTGGTTTTACCATGTATGTTTGAAAACTAATGCAGTCTAGTATCAGTTTGAGGAGTCTGAGAAGCTTGATGAGTATGAAACGATCAGGCTGAAATACTACAAGACAAATAATTTTTTCTCTTTTTCTTTAGGATCAGAAGTACAGGTTGTTGAAAGAATCCAGATGGAAGCTGAATTCTCCTATCTGTAAATTCACCTGCCCAAATTTCCTCCTAGGCAAACCACTTACTTTTCTCACAGCTTTCTTAAAGGAAAAACAGTTAAATTTAAGATCACTTTTTTTTTTGAATGTTTGCATTTTAATATTTACATACTATTTACATGTATGTTTGTATGTATAATTATTTTTATGCAAGTATGATATAAAATGTTCAGGAAGGAAGGAAGGAGATATTATTCGTGAAGACACAGCCTAAATTTCAAGTGGGGATATAAATTATGTCCATCTCTCAGGTTTAGAAGGCTTTTTGCCCAACAATTACTTATAGTTTCGAAAATTTGACTAAAACAACTTTTACTTTTAAAACTGAGCAGTATATTTTCTAAGAATCAATACCAAAACCATCATCATAGTTCTGTGCTTTCTCAGCATGTCATAATCTTTCTTGTCATCTCCAGTTTTCAGAACTGCAAGATGACCAATCTCTGGAATTACTAAAATTTTTATTGCATTTTTATTGTTCTGAACATACTAACAAGTCATTCTCAGATAGAGAAAAATACTTATAGGGACGGATGCTCTAAGGCAATACAGAAAAATGGAAAATAATTCCATAAAAAAATATAAAGATTCTTATGTTCATGAATAGAAAAGTTTAAATACTTGCCTTGCTTTATTAATGCAAATATGTTATTTAGTGGGCTGATACTGTAATTTTACCTCAAAGAAATCAACCGTACTAATTAAGTCATATTCATAATTCATGACTGCTGAATACTTGCATAGAGGAACACACTGTGTTAACCTAAAACAGGGAATAGTCATGCCACAGTATCACAATTACACAGAGGAATTGTGCTATACGGTCTTAAACTGCTAGCCTTTATATGGCTTGGGATCTGGCTTACTTTTTTATTTTAGTTGGTCTTGGCACGTTTTGGTTTTGTTTGTTTGTTTGTTTGTTTGGTTTGGTTTTTTTTTGTTTTGTTTTTTTTACTTTTACTTTTCTCGTACCATGATTTGATTTCTTCTGATTCTTTCAGAATTGCTGGCCATAGTAGATACCTGGTACAAAGGTAGGAGGAGCTGCAGTAATACCTTCTTCAATTTGCCAAACAAGAAACATTAATGTGGATGGAATACTTGGGAAACATAATTTTATTCTTAAATGCCTTGGGGAGGAGATAACACTAAGTGCAATGATTAGCAGGTCTTCAAATAAACAGTTACTGTTACTGCACTGTGTAACCACCAAATGGAATTTTACAGAAATCTAGTAGGCACTTCTATTCAATATATGCAATTTATTTTTTTTTCTTTACTGAAAGCATGAACCACAATTAATTTTCAAGCACTTGCTTCTGAAGATAACCTCTTTATTTACAAAGGAGACAAAAAATTACCCCCAACAAAATAAAAGAATCCAAACAAACCAAAACACACCACCTCAGAAACATCCCATTTTAGATGACATTAGCAGACTTCAGATTTTTTGAAAGCTCTTTCAGTTTCTATATTTTAAAAATATATGATTAGTACCAATGTGTCAGACTGAAAATCAGCTTTCCAAAGTTATTCTTTATGCAGACCACTTTCACATAGACAATCTCTCTCACATATCCTTACCTAGAGGTCCTTGCTGCTCTTACATATCCCTGACATGCACTTGAAGAGAATTTTATGAGCATTTATAAATAAAATTCATGCTGTATACACAAGGATTGAAGTCATTATATGCTACTAAAAGCAGACTGTGCCATAATTTTGCATATGTAATTAAACAGCTGTTTAAGAAAAGATTGAATGTGGCACTAAGAGCCATGGTCTAATTGACAAGATGATGTTAGGTCATAGGTTGCGCTTCATGATCTCAAAGGTCTTTTCCAACTCACATGATTCTGTGATTCTATGTTCACAAACACTCAAATTAAAAACAAACTAACTAACTAATTAAATTCCCAAAAAACGTCTCAGATTTAAATTTTGAAGTAAATGGGCTTTTGAGAGGAAATCTTCCACCATCACATTTTTGTCAACTGATGGGTTTTGATCAGCTTTAGTACTAAGGTTATGTGAACCATAATGCTTGAAGTACTTTTTTACTTCTTGCAGTTGATCATGCAGAAATAGCCTGCAAGCACATCTTAAAAAATTCAGTGCTTTGAGAAAAGAAAAGGAGCATAATTCTGGCAAAGAGTTTTTTAACATCACTTTCTTTGTGCCTGGAGAGTCTCCTCTGTTCTTCCTAAGGCCCATCACTAGTTTAATAGCTTAGCTGCATTTCTTGATGAAAGTTTTAATACCCATAACAAACATGCTCCCTCCCATATCCAGTTCTTTTAGCTACAGTTACCTAAGTTGGAACTGGCTTGTCCCAAGCCCAGTACGCCATAGCTACTGTATTTCCCTCCAATCTGTGTCAGGTGCCTTTCAAACCCAGTGGTCCCTAGATTCTTCCTCACTTCACAGCTCAGCATAGACAAAAGGAACACAAAGGATTCAGCACAGTTAGTTGCCATTTGAATTTAATATAGATTTTTTTTTTAATTTTAAGACTATATCATTTCATAAATCCCATTTGTTTCATGAAAAATATTCATCATGGCATGCTTTTAATTACTGTATTGGTTAAATGTGAATTTATCAAAATGAGAGCTGTCCCCAAATTCCTTAATGATGGGCTGTGAAACAAATGTACTGGGCTAAACCTTCAGCTAATTTAGTTCAGCCCAGTAAATTTAGTACCATTATGCTAACAAGTTACTATTTCTTAACCTGTCACAGTTTTTTTGTTATCTTTAATATTTAATTATTTTAAAAATAGGAATTAGCCAATCACAAAAAGCCTCAGTTCAATATGAAGAAAAAAATGCTGCTAAGTTTGTTAAGGTTTTAATCCTTCCCCCTATTTTTAAATGGTTTAATCTACCTCATATTTCTTGATCAGAGCAAAAGGCACTGTGTGCATGAAACTGAAAAATGAATGGTCCTAAATTCCATCCTACACAATCCTTCCTACAAATTAATACAAACACAGATAATATATTCTTTTTATTCCCGCTCTGCTCACAGACCAAGATGTCAACTGCACTAAGGGCTATACAAATCTACAAGAAAGCATTATGCTCTCAATCCCAAAGAATTCACAGTCAAACTATAAGATAAAGGAGAGCAGAGTATTAGCAGAATACAGAACAGACCACCTAAAACTATTAAGGCAACACAGATCAGCATGATAGTCAGCAGCCATCTCAAACAGGGGCTTTTTGAGGAAATTTTGCCAAAAAAGATTTTTAACGAGGTAACAGAAAGAGGAAACCGGGGCAATTTTGTATCTATTTGCTGAGCTTTCCATCCAAGCAGAAGACAGACAGCATGAAGGCATTGGCTTCATCAGTGACCTCTCAAAGAGTAGCATAAAACAGAGCTGAAATATCCTGTGCATCTTAGCTTCTAAAAATGCTTTAGCAAAGTGAAGCTCTTGAAATTTTGGGAAAATTTGCCCTCACTTCAGCAACCTTCATTGACTCTGACAGAGGAACAGACAAACTCAGCAGAAATACAGGGATCAAATTTATTTACTTGTCTGGAAAAAAAAGAGACACTATACCTAAACTGTTCCTGACACATTTGTCCCACCTGGTTTTAGGAAAGAAAAGCTGTAGTACATTATACCCTGAAACATATCAAACTCTAAACCCCAGAACACTACTTTAAGATGGTTTCCCACTTCAATGGTACATATCTTATTTTCCAGCTCTTCTTCATGAAGAGTCAGATCTTTTCATGCTAAAGACTTTGAATTTTCAGCACTACATAAACAAAAGAAATAACACTAGCCCTTTAAACACAGTTCCAAAGAGGAAGCAAGACTACAAACACAAAATGTGTGAAAGTCTGAACTAACTCAGAACAGGCAGAAAATAGATTGTATTTTATACTGAGATTTCCAGCAGCAGAAGAGCTTTCACTGCCAAGTTTGCACTGTTGCTTAGAATGAAGAGTCAATAATTAAATTTAAAATTCTGCAGAGAGACCTAGTGATCTGTCAGGAACAAATACAAGTACAAGGAAGAAGTTAAAACTAGAGAAAGTGCCACACAACATGTTTAATTGGGGGTGGTGGCAGGGGGGAAAGAAACAAACCAAACCCAAAAATACCTCTTACTAAAGAAATAAAGGTGAAAATTTTCAAAATGAGAGAAAGTGAGAGGGTTTCATATGGACTGAAAATATTGGGGTTTATTTTATAATATTTACAGAACTGAGTAGATAGCAAGCTCTTGAGACTTTATGGGGAAGTATGAAGAATTTGAAAATGGGAAACCTAGTGCTTATATGCTGAAAAGGGAGGGCATGAAGAAGCCAGGGAATTATCAATCATTCATTTTGACTTGGATTCCAAGAAAAATCCTGAAAGAAATAAACAAACACATTTCAAAAACACAGAGAAAACAAACAAGACAAGTAACAACCAAAAGGGATCTGTCATCAATGGGCTGTCACATTTCCTTCAGTGAGAGGGTAACAGGCAATGTGGATGAGAGACAAGCAGCCAGGTGTCATTTATCTTAACATTAGAAAGATTTTTGACAACATCTCAAATTACACTCTCAGTCACAAGCAACCTAGTGAAACAGATTTAGCCCCTAAGGGCTAGGTGCAAATTATATCAGAAAGCTGAGGAAAGATAAAATTTGTAGTTGATTTACTGTCAGAAGGGAAGGGATGGCACTGGGTGTGGTCTAGAAAGGTCTGTTGTTAGTCTGCTATTATTCAATATTTGTGATAGCCATCATTTTGTCTGGATCATAAAATAGAGTATAGGGTGATCAGATTTGGGCAGTAATATTGGGAAAGGCTGAAGCCATGCTGAAGGTCAGAATACTTATTTCAAATGATACTGCAGAGTCTGAAAAAATGAAGCATACAGTTTAACAGGGACAACCAGCAGTACATTATGGGTCAGGAAGGACAGAGGTGGCAGCTCTTCAGAAGAAAAAGAGATCTCAGGGCTCTAGTAGATTGTGATGTATTGGACCGATGTTGTACTGTTGCAAAAGGGGAAAATGCCAGATAAATGCAGATAGATACAACAATCTTCCCCTCTACTCTCCATCATGACTACATGAAATTATGTTTCTCCTGTACTCTGCACTAGTGAGACTGTAGTCAGAACACTTTCTGAAGGTTAGGTCATTGTATTTCCCTTTGAAGGCAAATCAAATGGGGAGTCCAGAGGAAATCTGCAAAGATTAGAAGCATGTCTAGAAAAAACGATCTATGTGACTAAATTGAACAAATTCCTCTTGTATAGCCTGAAGAAATAACATAGCCTAGGAGGTAAAACAACAGTCTTCAAATACATGAAAATTATGAGGATGTGCACAATGTATACTGAATAAAATAAAATATAGGCTTAAATTATAGCAATAAAGAGTAAAGTTAGTTATTTTTAAGACACTTTGGAGAGATGAGAGTAGCTAAAAAATGAAAGACAATGTCTTCAGAAGCTACAAAGTCTTCACCCTTAAAACAACATAGAGTGTAAAAGATGTTAACTTTATCCAAGGGCTAGAGAGTCTCTTGAGATCCCTTTTGCTGTCTTCTGTAACGTAAATGCAGATTTCAGGTACTAAATGTTTTGAGAACAAATTAAAATATCATAACTAGGCTAAATAAATAGGAAAATAGAAAAATGTCAATGTACCCTCTTGTCAGCTAAATTCTATAGGCTGTGTTTTGTGATTTTACAGCATACCTATTTAGGAAAAAATATTCACAAGAAAAAAGTAAACAGGAAATGGTAATGATCCTACTTTTCCTATGTCTTGCATAATTAATGATGCATTTTAAATATTGTATGGTAAATTGCTTTTGTTTACAGTGAAAATACTTCTCTAAGTGTTAGGGGAAAAAGGTCTAAGTAAAAGAAATCACCACTGCTGCAATAATAAACTGTTACCCACAAAAGGGAACTTAAATCAGTTTGGGATATATTAAGCAGCTAGCATGTAAAAAAGAAGTCCAAATTGGAGTCCTATATATGAATGGAAAAAAGGTAAAGAAGTAGTCCTTAACCAGTAAAGTGATGCACAACCTGAAGCAAAAGACGATCCTAAATAAATAACCAGGTTTATGACTCGATAAATATTTCATGGCTTTCTTCTCGAGCCCTTGCTAAAGATTGCTAAAGACAGTCTTGTATTCAGCACAAAACCAAGTACAGGAGTCCACTTGCTCCTATGCCTCCCAGCATTTGCTCGAAGGATACAAGACATTGCCTTTGAGGGGATTATGAGAAGATCAAACCCGCCAAACAAATGAAAGTCAGAAAAGTTTAGAAGTGATGACCCCATCTCTGAATCACTATGCAAAATCAATATTTACAGCTTACCTGCTCCAACCAGCCCACAGTTCTGGAGATTGTCCAGCTTCCCAGGGCAGCCTAGTACTTAATTATCCTCATCCTTAGAATCTTCCAGCATGTCTGCATTAGACATCTCTCACCGTAATTCAAATCCACTTCTCCTAATAGCCAAATTAACTATGCCTAACATAGTTCTTTTCCTGAGTAATCCTTTCTGTATTGGAAGAGATTAACACAACCTCCCTCAGTGCAGTTTTCTCCAGATTAAACAACCCTAGTTTGCTCAATCTTTCCCTAAAGGCATACTTTTAGATGGCTGATCATTATAATTGCTTGCAGCTGGACTCTGTCCAGCTACTTTACTTTTCCAACTGAAGTCACAGTTCTGCTAAGGAGCTCACAGCACTGAAGAAGAGAACAGATGAATTACATCACAAGTCTAGGAGTTCCTTGCTGTAATGGCCTCTGGTGATGCAAATCAGTTAACCATTCCAAAGATATTGCTTAGCCTTATGCCTAAGTTTTCCATGAAAGGGCAGTTCACTTAAATTCCTGCAGTTACCAGAAAGAGCACTGCAATCCTCCTTCTTTGACCCAGTAATTTCAAGCATATTTCATTGACATATTCAACACTAAATCTGCTTACTGCAAGTTGACGTTACAATTAAATTACCTACACATTTTTCGTTCCCTGCCTTAAGATGTATTAATATCACCATTAAATCTAGTGATAACATTTTGGATATTCAGAAAATAGTTCTCTATCTTTAATTTTTTTTTTTTATATATTGTGTTTGGGGATTTATCAGGATGAAAAGTCCTGGATAAATATTAGATGACTATCCTAAAATAATTAAAATAATATTAGTGCAAGATGAAGAGAATTGCAGCAAAGCAAACAGAAAAAAATAATCATAATGTTCTGGTAACTGCTGGTTACTCTCTTTCATCATATAATAACCATTGAAGGGCTTTTTCATTTCCATTTAGTGATTTTTAATTTAGTGGTAGACTTCCATTATGTAACACAAATGAACAATAATTAATTTAATCATTTAATATGCAATTTTTGCTTTTAAGGACTTTTAAACAATTTACTTCAAGCCTTAAAGGGCAGCTCAATTTTCAAATTACAAGACATATATAAATTTTGGGGTGGTGCCAATGCTAAAATTCACATTAGCTTGTACCAGGGGAGTAGCTAACCCTGTTCTGCAGTCCTATATATGAATGTAAAACTCTCCAGGAATTCATTTAAAAGCTCCTGAATTTTTATTGTTCTACTACTACTCACATTTTTTTACTGTGAAAGAGAAAAGAATATTTTAAAACGTAAATGCTATGCTTGTCATTCCTTTCCAGTTTGTTGAAAAAACAGGAATACACTTGGTCCTGTTGGTTATGGCTATTCAAAGAACAATTCATTCTAATCATACCACTTTTACAAAGGATGAACACAAAAAGCTATAAAATATCTACCACCCACTCAAGAATCCTGTGACAAATTCCAAGCCAAACATACAACTGCAACTTCATGCTTCATTTGAGAAACCTGACTTTCACTCACCCTGACAAGGTGAGAAAAAAGTCACTATTCATCCTAACTCTCAAGCAGAGACTGTTTCACTGGCAATTTACTATCATTCTAATGAAGAAAAAATGGTTATCAAATTTCACGGTTTTCCCAGCAGCTATCTTTTATCCATTTTCTTTTTTGTTTATTTGTTTGTTTTTCTCTAGAGAATCAGTCAAGAAATCTATTCTATTGAGAGGCAAAAAAGACTATTAGGACCAAAGTGAAAAAACTTCAGAAGGAAGACAAGTTGTCATTCTTCTTCAGTTCTTCTAATGTCATTTGTTCTTGAATCTTGTCTGAAATAGTTTCTGTCTAATATGGGCAGTTCTTAAAATAATTTAATGCTCTTGTAACATCTGTATTCAGCCTATTTCCTTTCCATCACGAAGCATTTTATATCAATACAACCCATAACCTTTCAATATCATAAAATCCCAATTTTATTCCATGTTTCTTGTATTTTTTGTCTTGTATCCACTTCTCATTTACTGTAGGCCACTGTTGACTTATCCTTTTAATCTAGAATTGCTCCTTAGCAGATACAATTTTCATATTGACCTAAGACACTAACAGTAGGGAAGAACAAATCCTGAGTCATACTGCTTGACCAGTGCTAAGATCAGGACTAGTTTTGTGAAACCTAACTAGTCTAAAAAACATAACAGTCTCTTCTATTTTCAGCCTTATGTAGAATAAAGAAAGACAGCAGTGCAATTCTGGGAGGAATAGAAGAACCTAAAACATTTTTGCTTGTCTCATTGAGTTTTATTTTTAATCCAGCATCAACAATTTTTAGTCAGATAACATGGGTTTGTTAGAGTGAAAGTTTGAACTCTACTGCCTTATTACATGCAGGCAGAAGAACACCCTGCAGGCCATATGATTGTCATATTTTGTTTATAGATACAATCATATACAGCACTAAGTGCTTTTGTTGTGTATTTCAATGTACTGTGTTCTTTTGTTAAACACAGGGCTTAGGTTCAGCATTTTAAAAACGTCTATCAATTATATAATAGCTACCACAGGAAAAGAAGAGGCTTTCTGACTTCTTTAATGAAATACTATGGCCTACAGCAAAGCTTGAAACTTATTTAATGCAGTTATGGAAAACATCAGAAGTTTTTTGAGTCATTTTCTTTTACCACGTCACAAGAAAGGGAACTACTGGATTTTGAATCTGTAACTTCCAAAAATAATTGACCAATTTCAGTGTTGATGGATTCCTTCAGTATTAGATACAAGACATGAGGCCTAGAAAAAAAAGGAGAAATCAAATACTGATTCAAATATCTTTATGATTTCTTTATGCCTGAAGGAAAGCTCACTGTCAGTGTGAGGTTCCCAATTTTTACTAGTTCACCAACCACTGTGCTTAAGGCTGATGGTGGTTATTGCTGTCTCTCTGATAGTTCATCACATCAGTGTAATTTTAATTTATAGTTTTAGTCATAAATCAAGATCATTATGGGAAAATGGATGCCCCTGAGTCATTTATATCCTCAATGCATACACTCCATAAATATGAAAGCTTATGTATCTTATTATTTCTAAGAGAATATTAGAAATCTGTTATTGTAAAATCTCTTTTTTATTTTAACAGAACTCTTGTGCTCTGGTGAAAAACAAAACAAAACACACAAAAATCCCAAACCAAACAATAAAACAAGTACAAGTGAATTGTGTCTTCAAAATTCAGTGTTTTCACTTGAAACACAGAATCATAGAAAGGCCTGGGTTCAAAGCAACCTGAACAATCATCTAGTTCCAACCCCTGTGCTGTGAGTAGGGCCACCTTTCACTAGACCAGGTTGCTTAGAACCCCATCCAACCCAGCCTTGAGCAGCTCCAAGGAAACATGCAAGGTTTTTATCTGCTTTGGATTTTTCTTAAGGAGTAGTATCACATGAGTTGATATCCACACAAGCATTTTAACTGCATCAGCTAAATGTGTGATTTTGAAATCACCAATAATTGTGTCTCCCTGAAGACTCATCAGAAGATCAAAATCACTAGCTTGGAAGAATATGGATTTAGATCTACATATTTTTTCATACTGGGGTCTTTAAACACAGTTTTTGATAGATCAAAACAATGTATAAGCTTGAAATGCAATTTGAGATTGTTTGAAACTGTATTTAAAAATATGTGTTTTTTTAAAAAAGTCAAATATTAGATTTTAAAATTCTTTGACATTTCAACTTTTATTTTTCCAGTTCATATTTAGCTTTAAAAATAGAGCATTTTAGAATGCATTTAGAGCATTTTAAAAGAAATGTTTAGAGAAAAAAAGATATTCAGAAATGAACCCAAACAAACTGAATGGGTTTCTAAGGAAAGGTACTCAGGAACTCATTACTAAAACTTTAGGATTGGGACTATTTCCATCTACTGCCACTGACAAAAGCCACCAGTCAACATCTCTGTCTAGCCCTTATAACAACACATGCAATACAGAACACAGTTTCTAAGGGTGAATTCATTATTAATCATAAAAAGAACTTGATTCAAATTATAAGTGCAAGAAAAAGCAAGCTTGTTTCTAACAACTTTACTTGTACAGATATTACATGGTTGAGAGCTCAAATTTGCTAAACCCACACATTTGTAGAGAACTTTTACGTGTGACCTGGTATGCAAAATACTGTTGCAATATGAATAAAACATAACTTTTGCAGAAACAGCTACCTTTGCCTGGATTTTTATTCATCATAAAAACCATATTTTTTTTTAAGAAAGCATTTTAACTATCAGACTGCCCTGAAAATTAAGTTATCTTTTTCTACTGATAAAGAAAAGAAAATTATGAAAATAAACAACAGAAAACACTGACAGTTAAAGTATCGTCAATGAGCAGAAATTCTAAGGCAATTATTTCTTCCTTTAAAATCATACTAAAAGTTTAAAAGGTCTGATTGTTTCCAGTATATTAAGATCACTTAAAGTCAGGAAACCTTGGAGAGTAAAAGGACTTTACTAAAAGAGGTGTAAATTTACTTGGTCAGAATCATCAGACAATCAGGTTATTTGAGATTATTGTTGGACATTTCTAAATATTTGCTTTCAGAGTTTTCTTGTGTCTGTCGAAGACTGAGATACCTTTTTTAAACTCAAGAATCATGCAAAAATTTAAATTTGGAAGATGGTTATTGTTTCTTAATTTATCTATTGTATCAGAATTGTCATGCATTTGTTTTGTAAGAATTACAGGAGTAGGACTGATCAGTAGTCATGAAGTGCCTGTATCTGGAAGCTATAGTTGCTTTAGAGGAAATTTAAAAGATCACTTAGCCTAAAGGAGAGCATTAATGTTACTGAAGTCTCAATGAAGAAAATTTAAAAGTAGGGGGAATGAGGAAATCAGAAATAGAAAAGAGAAACCTTTGGATTAAGTTATTTAGATGGAAGATATGTTCTAGTTTGTCTTACATTCATTTTTCCATTTTTTTGTACTAAAAACGTGATACTTTCAAGATTTATTTTTCTGACAGGGAAAATGAACAGATGAATAAAAACTATACATTTTCTGAAGCACAATACCAGCTGCATAGATGAACATAATCATAAACATATCATAGCTACAACATGTTACCACACAATTTGAGGAAGAAATATCTGTAAAAACCAGGGTAGAGGTATCTACAGAGGATATCTAGCTTACAAATATTCACCAAAATCATAGTTACATATATCTTCATTAAAAGTAAACTAGAGGAGAAAGGATACAGGGGGGAAGGTATTATATTTTAAAAGCATCTACTTTAAAGAGCAGCAGGGTAAAAATTGTTCTGCCATCTTAATACTGCTTCACTTTCAATAAATATAGATGTTTTCACAGAAACTAATGAAAACATCCACTGTGTTCCCTATGATTCATTGGCACTCAAAAGCACTTCCTAATTTGCAATATGATGATCTGAAGTATTGACAATCATTCAAAAAGATTGCTTGGTTTTAATATATTTTGTCTAGTGAGAGGAGGCAACAGCTTTGCCACAGCAGATCATCATCTGTCATAACTGCCATCAACACCTGCTAAGAGTTTAGTGAATGTGCAGGAGGAGCGAGCCCTGTGTGCCTGTTTGCATCCTGGCCCGTGTGAGCAGGGGCTCTGCAGCAGAGCAGGGGGTGGTGGAGCAAGAGCAGGACCCTAACACAAGGCTGGGAGCAGAAGCTTGCACTGCAGGGCACTGTGCCAGCCCACTCGTATATTCACAACTCCATATACTACACAGAGCTTGCATGGGAGTTGGAAAAACCAGTTGCATCCAGCACGTGAGATGATGGTGGTGAAAAAAGAGAGCCAAACAACATTCTAACACATCCTTAACTTAATGAGAGTTAATTAGGGCATCCTTAGATAAATCCTTTCCTGTTAGATTTGTGATCTATGTGGTTGGTGTGATGGGTATGAGTACCCATCAATCCAATCATATTTCAGAGTTCCCCTGTGTACATATACATGAGGCAGAAATAATGGACTGAAAAACTACAGGCTTAATGAAAAATTTAGAAATCTATGGGGAGATAGAAAAAGGCAGATCATAATGAAATTAAAATTGAAGCAATTTTTTCTGTATCTTTTTTGATATTACTATATAACTGTTATGTTAGTACTAGCATTTGTACAAAATGTGTTTATCAGTTTTTGAGTTAATTTAATAAACACTAACTTTTCAGAAAAATGTAGCAATTATCAAAATCTGGAATGTATTCCATAATAGCTATGATAAGGATCTAACTGTAGTGTTTTCCAGAAATTAATGTTTAATATTAAACTTATTTAACCATTTTTTTTTTCCTTTCATGCCTTTCAATAGACAGATATCAGTTTAGTGAAGGGAAATAACACTGCCACACAATCTGCAACACACAGCTTCTGTTGGTAGGATTTTTTTCTATTTGGGCAGAATAACTAAATAAATGAGTCCCTGACAAGTAGTTACAGATATTAAATTGTAGCTATGCTAAAGTGGTTTAGCAGCTGTGAATGAAAATGGGGAGTCATCATATTTGTTATTGTGGATAGCACTCAGATAATTATTGCAAAATAGTCTGAACAGGAGAATAATTTGTAAATATTTACTACACTGTCTTTGTAACTCTTCATCAGGAACCTCTCACATGGAAAACCAGAGATATTTCAAACCTTCTTTTTGTTGTTTTATTGAATTCACTGCATAAACTTGCTTTGGTGGATCTAGTCATCAATTCACACTGCTGCCCTTCTCATCAGCCTTTAGCAAACAACATTGGTATTTCACATTTGCAGAGATACCCAAACGGCTAACACAACTCAAGTATATTACATATCTAATAAGGAAAGAGATTAACTTAATTTTTCTTCTTCTCTCTTTGCACAAAGACATGTTCTTCCAGAAAGAAGTACCTTGGACCTAAAAATTTCTCAAATTAAACCTTGATGCCTATCTGTCATATAAATCTATGTAATATATCCTCTGAATTTTGTTAAGATGGCAATTTTCATCCCAAATATAATTCCATGCACAAGTGGAACTTAACTAACCCAAAACTTGCAAAGCACATTAAGACAACAATTAAAAACACCATCTAAAGATGGGTAAATTGTGGGTTTTTATTCCTTCTGCTACGAAGTAATAAGGGACAATACAAATCCTAGTTATTAACGTAGAAAAACACTAAAGTCTCCCTTTATATTCAAGGAATATTTTTATTGCAGTAGTTCATCATCCCAATGTTTTAACTAAATCAGAAGTGGTTAAAATTCAAACTTGTCTTTTATGAAACACATTTGCATCCTCTTATATTATTTGAAATACCTGGGCAATTTACCTGTCCCCATCATTTCGTCTGATACCTTTTTTTAAAGGAAGAGTTATTATTTCTTTGCCAAACTTATTAATCTCTCTGAGGAATAACAGATATAAAGTTATTTGAAAATACCATCTGAAGGAGCTGATAACTACACGACCCATCTGACTTGAAAATATAAAGAATTTGATTCAGGCTATTGTGCAATCTTTTACTGTCTTCTCAAGAAGAGAGGGGAAGTGCTTTGTTCTGCCAGCTGACAGAGAATAAATAATATTTTTTAAGTGTTTAAAATAATTTAATACTCAAATGAGTATTCTCCAATGTCAGTATCATAATCCGATTGGTCGAACCATAGAATCATTTTGGTTGAAAAGACATGTAAGATCATCAAGTCTAACCATTGGCCTCCCCTGGTGCAGCTTCTAATAGTTTCCCCTGTCCCATCACTTATTTCTTTCAGGTAGTTGTAGAGAGCAGTAAATTCTCCCCTGAGGCTCCTTTTCTACCTAACAGAATAACCAAGCCCAGCTCCCTCAGCCACTCCTCACAAGATCTGTGCTCCAGACCCTTCACTAGCTTCATTGCCCTTTTCTGGACATGCTCCAGCCCCTCAATGTCTTGCAGTGTTCAAGGGGAACCTTACTGGCCCCTACAACTACTTGAAAGAAGGTTGTAGATGGGTGGAGGTCAGTCTTTTCTCACAGGTACTGAGTGATAGAACAGAAGGAAATGCTTTCAAGTTGTGCCAGGACAGGTTTAGATTTCATAAGAGGAAAAAATTCTTCCACTGTAAGGGTAGTCAAGCAATGGAATAGGCTGCCCAGGGAAGTGATGGAATCACCATCCCTGAAGATATTTAAAAGATTTGTAGATGTGGCCATAGGGACATGGTTTAGTGGTGGTCCTTGCAGTGTTTGCTTGATGGTTGGACTCAATGACCTCAGAGGTTTATGCCAACCTTAATGATTCTATGATTTGATAAGCTGCAGCCTCTCCAGTGCCAAGTACAGAGGGACAGTCACTGCCCTGGTCCTGCTGTCCTCACTATTTCTTGTACAGCCAAGATGCCATTAGCCTTCTTGGCCACCTGGGCACACTACATATCCTAATCAGCTGTGTCAACCAACACTCCCAGGACCTTTTCCGCTGGGCAGTTTTCCAGCCAGAAACTTGCCCTCAGACTGTTGGGGTTGTTGTGACCCAAGTGTATGACTCATCACTTCACCTCGTTGAACCATGGCAATTGATCCAGCCTGTCCTGAGTGCTCTTTAGAGCCTTTCTACTCTCCATCAGATCAGCACTCCTGCTCAACTTGGGCCTCGTTCTGCAAACTTACTGAGGGTGCACATGTTCACCACATCCACATCACTGATAAAGACATTAAACAGGACTGGCCCCAGTACTGACCCCAGGAGAGCACCACTTGTGACCAGGTGCTAACTGGACGTAACTCCATTCACTGTCATCTCTGGATGCCTTGGCCCTCCAGCCAGTCTTTTACCCAGTGAACAGTGTGCCCGTCCAAACCATGAGCAGCCAGTTTCAGCAGGACAATACTAAGGGAAACAGTGGACTTACGTTTAGATGAAGTTGATTACTCCACTGCCCAATTACTTTGTATTCTGTACTCTTGTTGGTGATTTGATACTGAAAAATATCATAGCGTCCAGGAGCATCTCCATTTTCATTGAAAACCACAGGTGTTCCAGCACTCCCTGAAAAAAATATTAAAAGCAGTAAATACCCTTAAAGGAATGTTAAAAATATACATTAAAGAAAAAATACTAATTAGAAATTGAACAGGTTCTTCATAATGCAAATATAGTATAATAATAAATTCAAAAACCTCCCCAAAACAAAATGTATGTTATTATCATCATCACAAAATCTACACTATGATTCTATGAAAATAATTTTAAGATATAGTCCTTTGCTGTCTTTTTCTCTGATTCTTTGGTTGAGGGTGTTTTGTGTGTGTATTATAGAACATTAGGCAATTCTAGAATAAAACAGAAACTAAGACATTTCTTTTGACATGAAGAAAGACATAATTTCACTTTAGGATGTGTATACTTGGCAGTAGGCAAAAATAGCAATCTTGTGATGAACTACATTAAAAATTTCCCAGTTAAGTACAAAAATATTGCTAATATCCTCAACTTAGAAGCCAATACTCATAAAAGACCTTGAGATGCAAATGTTTAAATTGTGTCACAGTTAAGTATGCTGTTTCTAACACTGACCACCTATGAAAAGGTATTTTATCAAAATAAATTAAGTACATCAGCTGTGCTTGTTGCTCTCTCCTCTATACACGGCACTACCTGACAGAAAAGGCCATTGCTGAAGCTGTCAAAAGTTATAAATCGACACTGTTCTTATTTGATCAACAAAATGTTCAAAGATTGAAAACTACACATCTACCTTGGCAACCAGACCAGCCAAATTAGAACATATTTTGATGGATTCCTTCAAGGTGACATCAAGGACCTGCACTACTGCAGAGACTTTTCAAAAGCTACACCCCTTCCCCAAATTTTTATATATAGATGAATCATATTTATAGTTGAGGTCCATTGAAGAAAAATTCAAGTATGCTAATGTTCTTTTTCAGTGATTGTTGAAATTTATCTTCACTGGGGGAAAACCCAAACCACCACAAAATGCCCTCACAATATTTTCATGTTTCTCCATGTAAACACCCAAAAAAAGAATAGCCAGTTCATAGTAAATTCCTACACTATAACACATGTTAATATATCGGCTAGAGGCACTAAGTCCACTGTGAGTGGTTTCCAGAGAATTAAAAAAAAGCTTGAAATTCTGGGTACCTATCAAGAAGAAGTAAGCTAGTAGAAGTAGGAGCAGTATACACACTCCAAGATTGCAACATAAATTCTTCTTGTATGTCTGTCTGTCTCTCTCCCATAAAGTATTTTGTTCTCTAAAGCATTTTGTTTTGTATAACAGCTTTCATATAAAATTGATATCCAGTGAAATAAACAGTGTTTTGAGAGTGACAAGTGGCACATTAAATACTGTGCCAATTTCACAGTTTTGCCAGAAAAATTCTGGCTGCAAAAATTGGATGTGAGCAATCATGGAAGACGAGTATCAAAAATTATGTGTGGTAAAGACTTAAGACCCCATGAAGATAGAAGAGACTCTACAGAAAATTTTGGAAAAGTCTTCATGCTTTGCTCCCAATTCTTTTGACAGAATGAAGGGCAAGAAAAATCCCAGTCTACAATCTTTCAAGCAATAATATTATTCTTCACTGGTCACACAGCAGGTTGATGCAATAAATTTCTTCCACCCAACAAACACATCCTCAGCTGTTGTTGGTACATAGTTATGGAGGTAACCTTCAAAATATTACTGTATAGTAAAAATAGAATTCATCTTTCCACTCAGCAGCATTTGAAGACCTCATGAAAAAACAGCCATTTTTATGAACAGATAGGAAATATTCTTGGTGTACATTAAGAGCAATGGGAACTTAAGACATTATTATGCTCAGCAATAAGAGTGTGAGCTTATAATATATAGCTGGCTTTAAAAATATCTTCTGCTGGTTTTGGTTGCCATAAAGTTAATTTTTTTCATAATGGGTTTACTGGGGCTCTGATTTGGATTTGTGCTAAGAACTATTGACAACACAGGGATGTTTTAGCTATTTCTGAGCAGCATTTACATAGAGTCAAGGTGTTTTCTGCTTTTCGTCCCACTCCACCATCGGGGAGGCTGGGGATGCACAAGGAGTTGGGAGGGGACCAATCAGGACAGCTGACCCCAACTGACTCAAGGGATATTCTCTACCATAAAACATCATGTTCAGTATATAAACCTGGAGGAGAAGAAGGAAGAAGGGGACAGCTGGGGAGATGGCATTAAATCACTCACTCTATGTGTGATGCTTTCCTGGAGAGGACTGAACACCTGCCTGCCCATAGCATGTGGTGAATGAAGTCCTTTTGCTTTGCTTATGTGTGCAGCTTTTGCTTCACTTATTAAACTGTCTTTATCTCAACCCATCTGTTTTCTCAATTTTACCCTTCCAGTTCTCTCCCGAGTCCAGCTGATGGGGGAGGGAGTGAGTCTGTGTGATGCTCTGCTGCAGGGGTTAATCCAAAACACATGTACAAAGTGACTGACTAGTCCAAACCAGAGCTATCTTTATTTTTTGGGTGTAGTGCTGTTCTCAGCTAGAACACAACAGCATCTCATGCTGAGCACCACAATCAACAGGGACATAGCAACTTGCTAAATTCAGCAGCCTCACCAACTGAGTCCAGCAAGATTTTTCCCATGTGGCAAAAGTCAAACAACCTTTGTCAAGTTAATAAAATCAGGCTTGCTAAAAGCTGGAATAAGTCACAGAAGATTTACACTCCCTAACACTGAGCAAAAAACACTATCCCTTTGTTAAACAGCGGATTTTAGAAAGTGCAGTAACAGTCACAGTGCCTGCCCTAGAGTATATTTGATTGTGTTTTAGCAATGCTGCCATAACTTGTATATTCTGTTAACAAGGAGACTATTGCTTTAATCCATGTCTTATTATATTTGTATTCCATTCTGGAATGAAACATTTAATGAACTATAACTAGGACGTATGCATGACTGGATTGTTCTAATAAACCATTAGCTACATAACCAGGAAAGGAAAGTTAAAGGCATTTGCAGAAAACCTGTGGATTTGACCAGTGGTTCCCAAAATAGTGAATACAAGATGGTAGCAGAAGCCTTGAAAGTGTAAGGACAGAATGGAAGTGTAAGACAAACTAGATGTCTCAAGGCTATAAACAAACTACCAAGGGTTAATTAATATTCTTTAAAAATGTTAATCTCATCTGAAGAAAAATATACCCTGGTGAATGATCTAAATGAAGAGTGCATCTGAGAATGGATAGTCCTCAAATTGAAAAGGTTTTCTAAGAAAATATACTTGTTGGATAGTCCATCAAATTAAAGTGCATACTTCTGTGGAAAAAACTGATTAACACTGTAGAGAGAGCAGATAATAAACCATGTCCAGAAACACTGTAGCTGACCATAACAGCTAATCTCATGTGAGGAGGCAAACTTGGATTCAGTATACACACTCAAACAAATGCCATTGAAGTATAAAAGTGTCTCTTTTTCTGACAACCAGATATGCAGAACTGAGCACTCTTGGTATCTGGTACTGCCACATATACTCTATCAGTACCATTGCAGGGAATTGCATCATAGTTCAAGTTCAAGACAATTTAAATGCTCCTCTTATTGAACATTGAGGTCTACCTGCAAAACTTAAATTTAACACACTGTAGAGAGAAATAACACGGAATACAACAAAGACCTGAGGTAGCGAGCCAGGACTACATAAATTCCAGCTTAGGTAAAAAGTACTTTGGGAAACCACAACAAACAGTTCTTGAGTATTTATACTAGAGAACGAACTTGGCTAGCTTCATTTGGGAACCACATTCAGTGGAAACCATAATAGGAAAAATGTTACTTTTGCTCAGGATAAATATTCCTATAATGCTAGTGTAGACCACCATAGAGAATAGAGAAAGCAGGCTGCTTTTTTAAAAACAATTTCATTGATTTAAAATTTAAAAATATCTTTAAAGCAATCATTTAATAAAATAGCTAAAGAGAAATGAGGGAACTGTCTTTGAGCCTTTTCATATTTTATTCTATATGTGGTTGTGTAATTTCAACTCATGAATGACTCAGACAATTGTATTCAATCTGTCACCATTTTAACTAAATTTTTAATCTATTCTGGATGTCTAGAACAAAGGTACCTCGTAGAATTTCCAGATTACTTAGTAAGCTTGGCTAACTATGGAAAATCATGTGTGAGCTTTTACATTCTTCATCTCTCCTTCATACCAATCTTTTTCAATTTGGTTGGGGCTGGGTTGGGTTTTTTTAATATAAAGGCATAGTTACTAACTTATTTTGAGATCTGTTTCAGAAGTATTTCTTTGTTGAGCAAAGGACTTATTTACAATTTTTAGGTATAAAGTAATACTCTGGTACTGAAATAAATTCTCCCTCCTCCTTCCCACTTTGCAGCAATCAGCATTAAACAAAGCTGGATGTTAAACTAGCACCTCAGCTAGACATTTCAGAATGTTTCTGCGACCTCAGCTGTTTATGAGCCTTTCAAAATGCAGGTTAAAATAGCCAGAGAAGTTATTTAAAGAAGAAAAAATGGTAAAATGTATGAGGTTTTTAAATTTGATTCAAAGCTATGATGGACCCTTTTGAATTTTCAATGCCTTATATAGATATCAAGGAGGACCCTTTCTGATAAGCAGATGTTCTAGTACAGGTCCTTTGTGCACTGGACTTGAAAATTCACATTCTTCTGAAGAAATCATTAAACATGTACCTTGATCTTCTTGAGGTGCTGCTCAGCAACTACCTAATCCTTCATGTGCCTATATTGTCAAATTACATTTCACATGATTCTAAAATATCTCCTCTTGTACTGCAGACTGTAATATTAGATCCCTGTGAGGTTACAGCGTGCACTTGGCCAATACCTTCCAGTGAAATTCTCTTTATTTCATGAAGTGGACAAGAAGTGCATTTACTAGTAAACCACAAGTTCATGTGTAGTACTGGCCAAGTGCATATAAAAATGATTAATATATAAAAGTTCTTAAATTAAGAACAGCACTGATCTTTATTTTAAAAATATTTTAAATTAAATCAACACATTTGGATTCTTCTTATAGGAAAATCTTTTAATTTTTTTTTTTTATTATGAGGCCCTGTTACTTCAGTACATTGACAAAAGTGTAGAAAAGTGGTTGTGCTGATATGTCTCACAACTGCCATTTACAAAATATTCCAACTCTAGTGGAGCAAATTTCATTATAAAGCATGATACCAGATACAAATCTTTTATTTCTGAAATCACATGTCTATGGATTTATGTTATTTTTTTACTTGAAATTAAAATTACCTAAGCTAAGTCTTCATCCTTTGAGCGGTTCCACATAAACTACTTTATCTGCTATGAATCTAAAGAACTAAGCCTGGATTCAATGGTAGGCTTAGGAGAATGGAAGTCAAGCAGTTATGTAGTGCACAGTAATACAATTAACTATTGTGTATCAAAACTTCAGAATGCACCATTTCTTAGCATTCAGCTTTATGGAAAGTTTCCTCAGATTTGTAGATCAATTCTTATTTCATTAATTCATGCAAATAATTTCAAGTACTAGAGTTAAGGGTTCAGATTTTTTTTTTTTTCATGATCATTTCATTTAAGTAGGTTTTAAAAGGAAAAAGTACTACAGAGATGTAGATTAATGAAATTGTTCTCAGGAAAGTAAAAAGAGGGAGAATAATCATTAGAACTTTCAGTACCAAAAGTTCCCAGAGAGGAAAAATGCATAAAGAAAAATTAAGCAGGATGTTAGTCAATGAGACAAATGCAATAGAAGGTTGAAATGGAATAAATGGGAAGAGTAAATAATAGGCTGTTATAACATATAATAGAAAAAAAAAAAAAACCCACAGAAAATTATAAACATCTAATCAGAACTAGCAAAAGTTAATTTCTGAATGTCAGGCTGTCAGAGAAAGAATATACAGTATACCAAGCTATGTGAGGTTTGTAACAAATGAAGCTGTTATCTGCTCAATCTCCACACAGCAGACATTTTAAAACAATGAGCAATGTGGTTACTAAAATATAAAATGATGATTGTATTCCAGCTATTCAAAGTCTGAAAAGACTTCTTTTCGTGCTTACCCTACATGTTTCAGTTCAAGATTAGGATAATAAAACAAGTTTTCATCCATTTTCATTACATACAGACCTTTACTGACATTTTAAATATCCTAAGATACTGTATACATCCACACAGATATGCAGAATATGCAGATGACAGAGAATCTGTGCCTTTCTGAGGCAGCAGCTGGAGGCCAGATGGATACCCTGGGGTATCTTAAATGGCATTTGATGCCCATGTTTAGGCAATTTATCTTACTTACCACAGGGCAAATTCTGGCTGTTCATGTATGAATGCACAAAATAGAATGAAAGAGAAACTAGGAGTGGTACAAGAAATTAATTATATACAGATTTAGGGTATATGTAATACAAATTTTGGTGGTACCCTTTACAAGGCTTATAGAGAAAGTAAACAATTTGGTATTGAAATTAACTGATATAAATTCATTCCGAGTCAGGCAGCAGAACTTTACTTTTTTGAAGCTGATGGATGAGAACTTAAGCTGTGATTTTGCACAGAGGCATATAATTTATTTGATGTCTTGGTCCTCAGCATAGTGAAAAAATTAAAATTGTGTATTTCTCTGAAAGGAACAGTTCATTCCACTCTTGTATAACATCAGCCAGGGCAAGTACCGTAAGCCCATGTTATTTAAAATAACAAATAACAAGTAGAGCTTTTTTCCTTACAGAATCTATTAGAGCTTCTTCCCACATCATGCACAGAGACATGCATCATAAAACCTACCCTGAAATGAATAAAATTCAGTGATGAGACTGAACTCTAGCTACCAACAGTATAGGGGTAGTAAAAAGCAATTTGCTCTATTATTAACTAGTTGGTGTAACAGTGGGTTTTAAAAGTAGTGATCTAAATGCAAACTCTGGTTCATGTAGTCCTTCAGCTACAACTTCAAGTATATACAGGAGAGAAATGAATCTACATTTTCCTTGTTCCTTATTTCTCTCCCCCAGAATCTTTTATTGGCTACTCTCAGCAAATACACTACAGTGGTGACATTTTTTTTTTCTTACCCTTTAACAAATAACTCAACCCAGAATATAAAAACACAGAACTCTAGCTCCTCTCCTTACAGCACCTTGAGTCTACTATCAGAAAATATGTATATCTGTAATACAACTGTATCACAGATTAAACTTTGAATTTTGCTAGATAAAGAATTAAAATTGGTAGACACCAGTCTGTCACCTGCTATGGTGACACAGAATTGAGAAGGCAGTTTTGTGTCTCTACAACATCTCCCAGTCTGGACTCAGCCCATTCTCTGCTCAACAAGCCTATGCCTTGACCTCTCCTCCCAGTGGTGGATCAATGCTGTGTGAATGACCTTCCCTTCTCCACTGCTAGCAGGGAGGGGTAGGAGATGTAGCTGAGCTACTTCACAGGAATGTGCTACAGCAAGGCAGGAATTATCACTGTGGCCTTGTCAGAAGCATACATCAATCCTAGGAAAAGAATGTGATGAATGAGATTCTGATGGGGAAGGAGCTGCTGAAGAACAAAAATGAGCCCCTTTGAACCTCTGCTGCCACCTTAGCTTTGGTCCTTTCACCTCTGGAAAAGAGACAGCTCTGTCCACACATGGGAGGGGGTTTTGAGGAGAAGAGAGGAGGAAAAGAGTGAGACAAAAAGCTTGCTGTTCTCTACATGTAGCCAAAAAGCTCAGTGCTACCAGCATATTTGAAAAATACAGCTTCTTTTCATTCTGTATTCAAAAAATCCATAGAGACAGGTTTCATCTTAAAATCTACAGCATATATTGTTAGCCAGAGAAGATTGATTCAGTACTACAGCTGAAGAATCCAGCAAGTCAAAAAAGCCAACAGGCTCAGGGAACGGATATTGTATGCAATGGGAACAGATCACTCAATCCTCTAAAGATCAACGCACGGAATAAAATTCAACTGAGAGATAAATACTACTCTAGTAACATACCAAAATAGTAGCAGGGTGATATGACATTATCTAATATAAGCTAACAGCTTGTACTGAAAGAGGAAGCTATAAGAGGGTAGTTAGGTTTCTCATATAAAAATGTGTGAATAGATGCATAAAGTTTTGTTTTCACAGTATTATATACTGGATAGTATCAAATGCTCTTTGGTGGAAAATGGTGATTTTAATGTTATCAAGTATATGTGCATATTTTGGTTTTAAATATTGTAGTTGGGCATTCTTTCTTTTCAAATATATTTTGCAGCACAAGTAGTAGCAAACACATTTCTTGTAATTCCTCTGAGAAGAGTTCATGGTTATGATTCTCCACACAAAAAAAAAAAAAAGAAAAAAAAGAGTAGCTGACACATATGCTGGGACATAAGTGGGATTGAAAGTGTGAGGAGTCTTTTCCACAAATACAACCACAAGTAATTTTTTAGTATTACCAAAATGAATACACTTTAAGTAGACATAAATTTCTCTATTAAATCAGGATCACCTGCAGATCCCAGCAACGCAACCATGTTATGAGAACATTCCCAGATTAAAAGTGTTTTCATACCATTTATTTATTTTGTCATGATTCTTTTGGCAACAAAATAAAAAACTTCTTTCAAGAAGCTGTAGCTATATAAAGCCATTCAAAGAGATCAGAAGAGTTTGAGGACATTCAGGAGTGTCCAAGATGTTCTGCAACTTTTTTTACCTGAAACTCTAGTTATCCAGGAAGCACAGAATAATTGTCTTCTGACCATAAATCATCAGTTTATCTCAGTGTATACAAGGACTCACAAAGACATATTTGAGAACTACATGGCATGGGTGCACCCTGCCTGTATCTGTCTTCACCATTAACTATCGTGAGATACTGGGGATCCTATTTATCCTTCTTGTTCCATTTTTCCTGCTGTGTGGCACTGCTTGGTTAGGGTTTTGCTGTGCTTCAATCCATCTTCCTTTTATTTTTTTTGGGGGGGGCAGGGGAAGTTTGTTGTTTTGGTTTTGTTGTTTAGGATGTTTTTTGTTGGTTTTGTTTTACTAGTCCCAGAAAGATGTACTTATTTCAGCACTGCTGACCGCAGTCACATTTTTTGTCAGGTTTCAGGTAAAAGCATATCAAGCTGACAATTGACAGAGTGTCTTTCAGATGACACCAGACTTTTCTCATCAGCTTGCACATACTGAATGTGAGAAGGCAGAGATGAGTTACAGCTGTCTGCTTCAGACTCCAGTCTGAGCATTTACTTCATGCCAGGATGAAAACATGCCAAACGGATACATACATACCTCTGTGAACTTCAGGAGTCAAAGGACACTAAGATAAAGTGTTTCAAATAAGGAAACAACTTAGTTAATAGTAGTAACTTACAAGTACCTGTACGGTCTCAGAAAGGAGGATTTCTTCCCTTTCCACTCCAGAAAAATCCCCCTGCTATGGAACCACATGAGAGAAGGGAAACGTTGAGCTCAGTGAAAGTTGTGCCCTAAAGGTAGTGGGGCTCATACAAGGAAGATGAACAAAGAAAGCCACACACTACTACAGGAATCAATGCAGACTGTGATGTTCAGGAACTAGTTAAGCTGCAAGGGCTGTCTGCAGAAAAAGTGGACATCTGAAGAGCCATGTGTATTTCTAGGTGCTTTTGGACAAATGTTTTTAGAGTTTGATCTGCCTCTCAAGCACTGCCTCTCAAGCAGTGTCTGTATTAATAGGTTCCTGAGGCCAGTGAAAAGCAAATAAAAGTTCTTTGCCTCAGGTAGCTGCCTGGGAACGGAGGCAGCATCCTGGTGAGTTAAGATAACCATCCTCAGAGTAATTGTAAAAATGTCACCAAAATGGGAAATGGTCCAGCTAATGGGCTTCATCCCCAATACAAGGATTGCTCTGCCAACTCCAAGAGAGCATTTATTTGTGATTTTGCTCCTCTGTCTCCAGGCTTTTGAAGTCCTAGACCATGGCCATAGTTCTCAGATATCATTACAGACGTCTTAGTATTTCTGTTATTTCTTTTCTAAGCCTTCATTATTTTTCAAGATATGATATATTGCTAGAATAAAAATGAACAGAAAATAGGCAAACAAAATCAGTGCCACATAACCATAGCTGAAATAATGGATTGTAGAGAATGAAGGAACTAAACAATTTCCTATTTAAGGCTTATATGCAGTGTAGTTAGTTTACCAAAAAAATCCAACACCCAATGTACAAACTCATAGCCAAAAGCAATTAGCCATAAGAATATTCTGAAAGCACATAAATAATTTAAGATTTCTCAAACAAGACACATCTGCATCCTTAACATTGTCTCATTGGGATTGTCATTATGTAACAGACATTAGTCCATTAACATTTAGTTAGCAGACACCTGAAACATAAATGCCATTTTCTTGTCTGTCTAACCAAGCAGCTTATTATGACCAATGTACTCTCAGTCACCCATGAGGATAGTTCATCTTGCTGAACAAGATCCTATTTGACATTGAGCTATTTCCTGCTTTTTCCTGGAGTGCAATCAGCTGTGTGTTAATTAAAATAATTAACCAGGTTAAAAGTATATCAGGATATTTCCTAATATTGATTTCTATCACTTGTCAGGGATGAAAACCAACCTTCCTTCCTGTGCTTTGGCTGGGGCTTAAACTCTGACATTTAGTGAGGACAACGCTCCGAAGAGGAACTGTTAAATATCCATAAACCATTTTGCAGCTAGATTTCTTTTGTGTGGTCTACATCAAAAATGAACTAAGTCACACAATTGTACACACATACACACACATAGAGCTGCAGGCCACGCTTCAATTACCACAAAAAATTTGGAGAGAGGCATCAAGCAGAAACGTCACTCTCAGAATCACAGCTTTGAATTTTCCAAAGTACCCAAGGTAATGTTATTTCAGCCTTATGGCCTTGTCATGTCTTATTCTTTGATGTTTCTAGAATGCAAAATCATCTAATACAATTCACAACAAATGTTACGTTATTCATTAAAGTATTACCTTGTGACAGAAGGAGGGAAAGACTACAAAGCAGTTCCTGAGAAGCCTGATGTGCAATTAAAAAAATGCTTGAAATTCCTGAGCCCTTCAAGTCTGAACAGCAATAATTAATATACTGCAATCAAAGGATAAGTAATTTATAGGATTTTGCTGTCTTGTTTCTTTGTAATTACAACAACCATTAGTGAGCAACTGATGTCCACTGAAAATTTACTCTGTTGCCATGGTTATTTTAAGGCAATTGTAAAGCTACTAATCTCCAAAGACATAAAACTATATTAATGCTATAAAACATTTAAGAAGTTGTTTTAGTTTACAATGTTTTACAATTCGTTTATAGGTCACAGTTTTACTCAAAAACTGACTTAAATTTGAAAGGAATTTAAAACACCTATAACCTATATACTCACTCCCATGCTTCCCACTTTTTAAAGACCCTACTTTAGAGATCATACAGACTATATGGGAGGTCAGTCAATGGAATCTTTCAGTATTAAATTTTCAGAAACTTATATACTATACTATAACTATAGTATACTATAGTTACTAGTATTATAGCATAGTAGTATACTATAGTATAGTATGGTATAGTATACTAGTGTACTATACTATAATATACTAATTTTTATACCTTTATGGTTGTTGTGAAGGAGTATAACTGGACTTTTTTCACTGACTTTTGCCTAGAATACAAGGTTATTCACCTGTTTAAATGGATTGTATTTGAAGCTGTTGATATATGGGGCAGTAATTTACTTTTATTGAAGATAAATGGGGACAATTTTTTAACAGGAAAACAAGTCTTTATTAGAAGAGCAATATATTCTCTGAACAGTTGATCTCTCCATTCAAGGAAATTGGTGATGAGTGTTTCTCAGTGAGATATTTTTTACAGGTACTGTTCTGTATTAATATTAGGAAACACAGACCATATTGTTAATGCAGTAAGGCTTGAGGCTGCACATCTCAATCTCTTCTACTGGTATGAGAAATTCACATTCCAAAAACTGTCAGTAGAAATAACTATTAGTAGAACAATAACTGTCAGTAGAAATAATAACATTTTTAGTATTACTGAAATTTTACAGCTAATCTCAAAAAACTTCATTTTGGATCCCAGATACTAAATTCATGCAATGAGAGAGAATCTTTTTAGCTTGCTTTAAAAAATTCTGAATCCTCAGGACCATGGAGAAAAGCTTTCTTTTGCAGCCAAACTCCTAGTCAAAAAAAACCCAGATGGTGCAAAAGAAATTCTCCAAGAGTATTTTTAATCTTAAATTTTAAAGGTTTCTTTGGGGACCTTGCTCAAGACATCTGAGCTCATGGTACTGGAACACTTAGTTATAGTAAGTGATATGATGAAAAATTAGACATCCTTCAAATCTTGGCATTATCTTCCCTATATAACTTAAATATATAATGATTAAAATCATATACATCAAATGATACTGATTTCTTCCTTCAGTATCATAACGAAGACAGTTAAATTCTGTTTAACTAGATAATTAAATCAGGTTTACAACTGATTTTCATTATGGAAAACCCCACAAATTTAAAAAAAAAAAATCTCAAACCCAAAAGATATATTTTATCTTGTGTTGTTTGGCTCAAAATTTCCAAAACTAAATCTTTCCAGTTTATCATTGTACAATGAGAGTAACATAAAAACATACATCCACATTTTTTTTTTCTTTTGCAACAGTTATCAAGGTTTTTAATATTTAATATGCTGGTTTGAAGTCCCTAAAAAGATACTATTTTCACAGTTGGGCAAACCAGACACCATTCTTCTTTGAATGCATACTCAATCATAGTAATGACACTGTCCTGATTACCTGCTTGCCAAAAAGGATTGTTTTTATCAGATTTAAATGTCAGCCTATCGGAAGCTCATGGAGTGCAGGGACCTGTTGAATTGCCAAGAGATGAAATCACACACCTTGAGCTGGCAAAAGACACACCTGGCAAGAAGGCTGAACCCAGCAATACTAGGTTGAGAAAAAGACTCATACACGAAGAGAAGTTAAAAATGAAGGAAAGAAAAAGAGCATCTTGCTTCTGGTGTTATTCAAAATATCAAAAAATAAGCTTCTAGAACTCACTTAAAGGTAGTTTTAATTGGGTTGTCAAATTCGTTTAATTATGCCTGGGTATCCAAAATCTAAGATCATGGCATTTAAAAATAATTCATAATCTAAAATTTAGTACCTAGATTCAATCATAAATTCAATGCAGTTGCTGGAACTCATGTAGCCATAGTTTCTCAGGTATTTAATATAAGCAGAGTTTTGCCAGCTTGTGAAGTCTCTAATAATAGCCACAGAAAACAGCACTGTGTGCTTACATACCATCATGGATAAGTCACGATTTTTTAAATGTCAGTAAACCTAGTGTTCTCACTGATACCTATGATGCAATATGAAGATCTAACTGCTACCATGATTTCAAAGACCACATAAATCCCCTAATTTGCTAATTGTAGCTCTACCTGCTTAAAATAATGCCATCATTCTTGCAGGTGGTTAGACAGGTGGTTATAGGAAATGCTGTACTAATTTGTAATTGCACTAGTTACCTGGCAGACATATACTGGAATGGGCCTTGTATATATTCTCATTTCCTTTTGCTGTTTCCCTGTAAGAAAGTTGGACTTCTGTAGCTCAAAAGAGTAAAAATCAACATTGCCTCCGAAGTATTCAGAGCAGAGCGAATCCCCTTACAAAAGAAAAAAAAAAATTGTCCACATCTTGATATGATTAAAAACACAGTAAAAGCAAGATGATAGTGGGAATCTCTGCTTACTATAGCCTGAGCAACTGCAATGAGACACAACCTGTTAATTACTACAACTTGAACAAGCTTCCTTCACAATTACATCTGTGTATTTATAAGGTAGTGTTAAGTCCTATGAGAAGAAGGTTTAGGATTTGATGATCCCATTGTATAAAATACAGCTACCACTCTACATAAGCTGTGTTTGAGATTTTTAATCCTTTTGAATGATTTCATAAAAAGATGATTTACAGACTAATTCCCTCTCAAGTACTTACAAAGACAAGACTCTAGATGGTAATCTTACAGAAACTGCCTAAGAGTTACAAAAATTGCTTCAAGGAAGGATCCTATCCAAGAGAAAGAATACTTTGCCATTCCTGTGGCCTGTCAGATTTTTGCTACTTTCTCTTAAAGTAAAAACTCCAACACTTCGGCCCACTCAAATATTGCTGCTTTCTATGCTCATATCATACCTCCTTTGGAACAATGGCTTTCTTACCCATCAAAACTCAAATTAGAAAAACAAAAGTTTGATTTTTTTTATTTAGGAAAACATTACAAAACCTTTTCAGATTCTTAATTCTATTTCTGCAGTTATCTGAAACCCTTTCAGATTTGTTTCTTTTGAGGATATGTTGATATATGTAGTTGCAAAGATTAGTTAAATTTTAGAAAGTAGTGCACATAAAATCCTCTTTCCTTGAAACTCATCTGATTTTTTGCTATTTCTGCAGTCCAAGGAAGTATTAGGTCATTTTGTAGCTGATTGTCCAAAGTCATCTAGGCAGGAAAGCCTGGAGGAAGGTATCCCCGAGTTCCTTCAGAGGTGCCAACACACCCACTCAGTACAGTGCATTGCACCTTGGCAGCACAACCTCCAGAACCAGCTGAGCTTTCTCAGCACCACGCGGGGTCAGGACAAGGCACCCACATGTCACAGTACTGCATTCTCACCTGGGCTCTGATCTCTGAAAGCTTTATATGCAGTTCTGCAGAGTTTACATGTTTATTTTTTTGCAACCAGTGTGAATCCTCCAGGTATAAAGGTGCCAGACTGAGAATTTTCACCTTTCTTCACCTTCCTTCTTGCAGTGAGAGTATATGCATTCACATGCCAAGCTTCAGACGGAGTGGTCTCACCTGATGTTTATGCAAGATTGTACCTCCTACCTGTCTGATGATATTTCACATTTTACCTTCTATCGCTCTTTTTCCACTTTCTTTCTCACTATGACATTTTTTGGTTTAATATTATAAAATCTTGTTCTGGACACTGCACTGCTTTCTTGCTCTAGTTTAATTTCTTCTTGCTTGTTTCTTTAGGATGAACAAAATCCCATCGTGGGGTAGAGCTCAGCTTCATAAAGAGTTTGTGAATAAATAAAAATACAGGTAATCACCAAAATCATGGTGAGTTGGTTTCTTGGGAAATATCCTCCGGAAATCCATCCATCCAAACTGATTTCCACTACCTGATAATCCGATGGACTCATCTGAATGAAAAGATTCATGTTTATTGAGAAAAGCAAAATCAATAATTTTTGATAGATGACTCATAACCCTTTGAAAAGTCTGTCCAAAAAAAATTAAACAATTTATTCACAGTATCATATTTATAAATTGTGTCTAGAGGTTAAATCATTAAAGTTAAAAATAAAACTAAAAAAAAACAAACAAAACCCAAAGTGCAAAAAGGCACTTACAAAAATCTGATCATTGAGATTTTCTTTACAGATGTAATCCACCATATTAAAAAGCCTTCAAACTTTTTTATACAGACTCCCCACAGTTACTGCAAGCTCTATAAAAGAAGATCCTAATTTGCTTCAGTCAAGCTATGCATGAGAGTTAAAATCCACCTGTACACCATCTGTTCCAGGATTGAGAATGTGAAGTAATGAAGAACATTTAGAAGAGCAGGATAATGATTCACAACACCATGAAGAGAGCATCACAGTATCCATCTAAGTCTATAATGATCATTTCCTAATACAGTGACATAAATCTAATCAGCGATGCATGGTAATATATGAAAACACAGTCTTTAACACCTGCAGCAACACATTTCACCTGTGATATGCTGCAGGTACTAGACTCCAAGTCCTATTTAATTAATATTTAATAATATATATATTATATTATATATTAATAATTTAATTAATAATATATATATAATATATATAATTTATATATTATATATTATATATATAATATATATATATTGAAAATATCTTTTTTCTGCAGAAAGTACCTATAAAACAGGCAGAGTGAAAGCAGCAGGGAGGATACCAGCATATACTTTTCCTTGTTCTTGCTGAACATATCTGTATATCTCAGCTGTATAGTGGTAAGGTACTTTACTTTCATTTTATGTCTTATATTAAAACAGGTGACCTTCAAGTATTACCATGAAACTGGCACATTTTTAACACACCTAGACTTTTACCCAAGGAAGTTAGGCAATTACCAATTTCCCACATTCCTGTCATCTCTCTGGCCATTCTACAAGGAGCAGAACCTATGACATAATGGGCATTTTAACACTAAAACACCTGTAAGCTCAGGCTAAAAAGTCTGAAATACCATTTTCAGAAAGGATTCAAGTGGCAAAATGTAAGCCCACTGAAAGGAATGATTTGGTTTGCCTAATTTATTTAAAACACTAAAGACTCCTTAAGTTACACTCTGGTGTCTCAAGTCAAGCTGCAGAAAGACGCATTGTTGGGCTCACATTTTTACTATGTGGAAATAACTTCCAGGCTCAAACTTTGATTTACCTTTCTTTGCCTTAAACAAAAACCCCAAACTGAATTGAAGAATAAATTAGTAAAATGGAAATGCATTTATCTTATACACAGCGAACTTCCTATGAACTTAAGTCAACTGCTGGTGAGTGGAAATGAACAAATGAATGCCTAAGCCATTCTTAATCTGCTCATAATTAAGTTAATCTAGTTAAGTGAATTCACCTTTAATTTATAGCCATGGAAACCTATTATCTAGCTGGAATACAGCTACTGAAGTGATTTACCAAGCTTGAGATGTAATGTCATGGGATGCACTCCATTCTTCTCTTTTAGCTAAAGACATCCTGCTGAAAACATGGTGTCTAAATACAAAAGCAGTGAAATCATACCTATTTTCATTATCATTGTCTTCTACTAGAGCAACTTTCCACTGAAAGTGTATGCCACTGGGGAAGATTCTGTAAGTGTCTATAACAAAAAATTCCTTTAGAAATGCACACCACAGAGAGCTGGAAGAGCTATAAACAGCCACTTAGCAGATGAAGACAGTACACTAAAAGAAAGATATTTTGAAAGTGCCCCTGAGTAACAAGTACTAAAAGAGGGGTGACATCCTGCCTGACAAGTACCAGAATACTTGAACATGTGAATCCAGCCTCAAATCAATAATGATGGATAAGCATGCTTCTTAGGTAGAAGCCTGATTTTGGTTAAGGAATTCAAGCGGTGGGAAAATGCCCCTGTCCTCCCAGCCTTGTCCAACCAAGCAGAGCCAGATGCCCTTCTCTCCTACAGAGCAGGCAAGTCCTTTGCAGTCTACCCATCCTGTCTCCACAAGTCCTAGCTATGAGTATCTGGCAAACTCTGCTGATGTCTCCTCAAGATCAGCTCCCCCACTCTTCACCTGTGGAGACATTCTCCTTTCTTTTTCTGCCCCATTTTCAGCTTTTACCTGATTGCTTCCCAGGTTAACTTTTTAGCAATTAGGGACTTATATTCAATTTCACACTGTAAAAATACAACAGCATTTCTAATTTCAGCTTGTCTAGCTTCAGCATTCAAACTCTGCTATGCTTGCAAGATTACAATAAAATTAAGTTCTTCATTATCAGGGCTTACTTTTCATGAGACAAGTAAGAATATAAAAGACCTCTTAAATTTTCATTAGATAAAAGTTCTCAATTTTCTCATTGTACAAAGTGCTTGCTAAAATTTTGTAGCACTTCTTTTAATGTCTGCAGTATGCAAGCACAATTTTTAAACAATGAAAACTACAAATAGATAATGACTTTCAGTGATAATACTAAAATGCCAAAGACAGTAAGTTTAATTACACTTTTCATTCTGTTATTATATACTCAGAATCACATTTGTTCCCTCACAAAAATTCTCTTCAATGAGCTGAGATTCAGATGATTACCTGCCCTGTGTCCTAAATTGTTTTCTGGTTCCTCACTCCTTAGGATAAAATTTTATGTCCATTTATTATATATTTGTGGGATTTTTATTTAAAAAAAAATCCAGAATGAAAAAAAATTCACAAACAAAACCATCAAAGAAATTGAGGTAATTTGATTTGGGTTTTTTTTGTAATTTTTTTCTTAAGCATACAGAAGATGATAAATCATTCAGCAATGTTAGCAATGAAGCAAATGACTAATTGATTAATGCCCTGGTAAAGTGAGATAAATGGGTCTTTTTATATCAAAAGATGCATAAGCATATTGCAAAAATGTTGATGAAGTCATTAGATTCCTTGCTTGAAAAGTGCTGTTAACCATATCAAAATGCAGTGTAATGATTCCACTGATGCCTAATAGAAGAGCAAATACTGAAAGGGGGCAAATATAGATGCACCTATTCAATGCCCAAGGTGACTGCTTAGATACTTTTGATTCTGTTAGAGCATAACCAAAATTTTCTTCAAGCATGATTAGATTTGCCCTCACTTTTGCATTTTCCTGTGAAATATAAACTAGCTTTGCTTTACATGTTTTATCTGTACTTGCAGTAACGGAGTGTCAATATAATAACTTTTTCTTTAACCAGCTAATATAAAGCATAAAGAAAATTAAATTAGTAGGAAACATGAAATACAATCTACTGATTCATTTGAAAGTTGTTCAGAAAAGCAAACAGGAGCAATTATTGAATGATTAAAAATGCCATATACATTACAGCCTAGGTAGGAAATTATCAAAGGAAAGCCTTTGAAGAAATCTGCCTCACATACATGTCTGCTGGGCAGAAGAGGCATTTTCATCTGTGTGACATATGATGAATTAGTTAAGGGAGCATGCACTCAATCCATATAGGTAGGATTCATCACTTCACTTAGCTATTTTTAATTCTTATATATAAAGTGGATAGAGATAGCCAGTGTGATTCATGTTATTCTAAAATTGGTTTTAATACAAGTGGGTGAATACCACTCTGAAATTTCCTAAATTTTTGATAAGTTGTTGAAAGATTCTAAATGGCTAAATTAAATTGGATGCCTGCTTTTGCTGTTAAAGTTAGGTTAAAAAAAATTGGTGCCTTAAATATTTAGGATATGTAAAATAAGTTTAAAAAAGCTCATTAGACCAACATCATGCCTGATTTTCTCTAGAAAAAAAAAAACAACTCAACCTGAAAATGATAAAAATTAATCTACTTTTGAAATGAAAAGCTAATTTTAATTATTCAAATTAATTTTCTTTTCTACAGATGAAAAAGAGGTCTTCTATTCAAGAAGATAAAGTTCAAGCATACTATATTTTCTGATTTCTTTTTATAGGATTTAACTTCAAGATGGTATTTTGAACTGAGCAACCTCCTTATCAGTTAAAGACTTTCCTTCATTATATATAGCAGTAGTTATCACAATGTGAAAAATTCAAGTCTTGGTAATCATTAATGACAAATCCCAATTTCATGGTTGCTATCCATTTTTCTTTTCCAATTTAGCAGATTCCCCCCAGGTATTTACTTTGCTTTTGAAAACCAGTTATTTTTCAGTGTAAGAAGAGACACTTGGGGCCCACAAGTATATTTTGAATCAAAAGGCAAACTTTCCTAATAAAAAGGCTAATAGCAATTGAAGCAAATTGGTGCTGCAGTATACATATACATATTCTCACTATATATTGCAAAAAGCTGCAGATGCTAAGAGGAGCAGGCAATCAAATGTAATGCTGCATCTCCAGACTTCCTTATGTAATTTCATTTTGTACAGGAAATTTATTGTCTGGGCAATGAAACCCTGCCAGCAAATCGCCAGCCAGCTGTTGTTGCCAAGATAATTGACAGTGGAAGTTATGTCCAACAGCAGCTGCTTCACTCAACTCTATTTATCAGATTTGCATGGCCAAGCTTTGGTAGTGGGGGAGTGGGGGAGATACAGGGTTATATACTTCTCTGTGAGAAGCTGCTAGAAGCTTCCTTCATGTCCAGCAGAGCCATTCCCTGGTGGCTCCAAAGATGGACATGAAGGCTGGGCCAATTACAAATGCTGGTAAGACCTCTGTGATAACATATTTAAGAAGAAGAAGAAGAAAAAAATGTTATTGCACAATTGTAATTGTGGCCAGAGATGAGTGGAGTGAGAATACGTGAGAGGAACAACTCTGCACACAGCAAGGTCAGTGCAGAAGGCAGGGGAGGAGATAATCCAGGCTCCAGAGCCAAGATTCTTTTATCACCCATGGTGCAGATGAAGAAGCAGCTAGGTTCCTGCATTCCTGCAGAGATCCACCTGCACTCCATGGAGGAGACTCATGCTGGAGCAGGTAGATGCCTGAGAGGAGGCTGTGAACCTGTGTCAGGTGCATGGAAAGAGAAGTCAATGGTAGAGCAGCCTGTCCTTGACAGCCTGCACCCCATGGAAGAGTGACCCACACTGCAGCAGTCTGAGGAGTGCTGTTGCCTGTGTGATAACTCACATTGCAGCAGTTCACAGGGAGCTGCTGCTCGTGACATGGACTCACAATAGACAAGCTCATGGAGAACTGTCTGCCATGGTGGGGGGGAACCCCATGGTGCAGCAGGTGAATGATAACTCCTCTCCCTGAGCAGAAGGAGAAGCAAGGTGTGATTAACTGACCATAAGCCCCATTCCCATCTCCCTGTGTTTCTGACAGTGAGGAGATAGATCTGGGAAGGAGGGAGACATGGGATGAAGTTGTTTACTGATTTTACTTCTTATTATCCTGCTCTGGTTTTGTTAGTAAAAAACTCAGCTAATATCTCTAATTCGAGCTTGTTTTGCCCATGATGATATTTGATTAGTGATTTCTTCCAGTCCTTATCTCAACCCATGAACCCCCTTTTTTCACTCCCCTCTCCAGCTGCAGACAGGAGCAAGAGAGGGGCTTTGGTCAGAGCCTGGCATCCAGCCAGTGTTGACCCACTACACTCCTAGTTTTGTTGCATTCAACTTGACTAGTAGTCACAGTTCTATTTTTTCAGCACCCATGTATTTCTACTGAACACATCTGTAAATTAAAATTAGATTTCACTTTGAGATTTTATAAAAGCAAGTAAGATCTGGTTTAGCCCATCATTTATTGAAATGCCAAGTTGCACTTTGCTCCTTTTCTTTTTTTTTCCTTATGGTGATTCTTACTGTTTTAAGGATTATGGCTTTCCTGGATAAAACGTAGTAATAAATATAAAAGTCAGATCCACTGAATAGGAAATTCAGGACTGGTGTACTGCTCTAATAGATCTCACTTTATCTGTTTTCTCCAGATGCACCGAAATGTCTTCCCTAAGAAGGCAATACCTTAAATATTTGTAAAAACTTATTAAGAAGGCACAGCATCCTAATTCCTTTAGGATACAAGCAAAGGTTAGCTCCCAGGCTGCTTTTAAAAAGAAAACTTAGATTACTGTATTTCAGGAGTGCATGTTTTCTGATCTATTTTAACAGCCAATAACTATCCCAACCTCAAAGCTGCCGGTCAGCAGAATGACAGGATACTTTTCCTTGTTGTGTGTTGAAGAAAAAAGTTTTGGGTAATATTCACACAGAATTTCCAAACTTTCAAAAATAATCTAAAGGTAAGAATTGCAAGGCTAATTAATGGGATACAAATTCCCAATCTGTGCAGAAAACTGAAAAACATTGTTTGATAAAGCTCTGAAATTAGAGACTGGTGAACTACCATATTTTATATATATAATAAATTTATATACATGTGTGTGTGTGTATAAGTATATTTATGCACAAGGAATTGTTATACTTGTTTATAAAGTATGGTGAGTGGGTGTGTACAGACACAAAGAAATCAGTCTGATCATTATCTAAGCACAAATGAGTAAGAGAAGTATTCTCCATTAATTGCTGTAAGAAATATTACACCAACCATACTTTATTGACGTTGATTTAACTGGCAAGTGTGATTGCCAAAGAATTTTATGAGATTTTTCCACATTGCAAGTCATTTTTACAAAAAGGAGCTATGAAATTGAGCACTTCATTGAACTCTGATGGTAGGAGGATAACTACATAATTAGGTCTTAAATCATTACAATACATATGAACACATATTTTATATCAAACATTTAGCAGACCTGGAAAAATACAAGCATAACATATTAATATATATATTTTTAAACAAGATCTGCTATCAAATTTATATCTATAAAAACCCCAAGTGTTTAAGCAGACAACGAAATAATGTCTACTGAGCTCTATGCTGTTGCTCCCTCTGTTTCCCTGGAAGCTTCTCTCACTGTTTTTCTGCATCACCTAATTCTGTAAAAGCTCGTGAGGGCTCTGGCTAAAGCAGCAGAGAGACCAAGAGCCTCAGCACAGGAGGCTCTTAGGACAGAATTCCATTAGCTTTGACATGAGCTTCCCAGAAGGGAGCCAGGGCAGATTTAAGGAAGAGCAATGCTGTGCTTTTGATACCTCCTCTGTCTATCAGAACATATATTTACTTCTGCTTGATCTTTTTTGTTGTTTCTCCAGAATTTCTTTTTGTCATTTAATTTTGTAAAACTAGAGGCATGTAAGAAAATTGTTCTCATATTTATCCTGAATATTCAACTGAATTGTTAATGATAAGTACAGCACAATGTAACCTGAATCCCACAAAGGAGTGCTGCAGTTTTACCTCCTGACCTCTCTTAACTAGAGAAAAGATTGAATTTCAGTCCAAAATAAAAATTTAAGTTAATTTCAATGACATGTTGAACTGAGTTATACATGAAAATAGATCTAGATTGTCCAAAGTTAAAACTTTATTACAGTTGTCAGCTCTTGATTATTTTTTAAACTTCTCTCTTCCCCTTTTTGCTCATTCTGATTGCTATTTTTATATATAAACATCTCTCATAGTTTCTCTGCTTAGTATGGAAGTAAAACTAATTCTGACTCAAACAAAATTTGCCATGCAAAAGCAAATTTTCAAGGCCCTGTCTTAAGCTGGCCTTTAACATGTTCCTTCTGTCTGGTAATAATGAAAGGTTTGACATGCAAAGGACAATAATAGCACAGTGGGCTTGCAAAACAAGTTTAAGGAGTTAATTATTCAATAATAGACTATTACCATATTTTTCAGAGGAAGCAACTTAAATATGCTTATTAAAAAAAAAAAATAAAACATGTACTGCCTGTCCAGAGTAATGCCTGTGTTTCAGGTATTAGTTCTTCTGACTCAAGTAGTAAAAGGTTGTCAAAGCAGGCTGAGAAAAAAGAAAAGAATGATTTACATGTCGTGGTATTTGTTAATTAAAAAAAAAAAAAAAACACCAATAAAACCAAAAATCTCCTTGGGAAAGATTGTGGGATTGCCAGACTTTTAAACACATTTTTCCTGATTGTACTAGAAGAATAGAGTAAACAACCTCTTGAGGAATCACCTCACACTATTTAGAATGTGATAAAGGAAAAACACAATGATAGTAACATAAACATTATCCATAAGTTTACAATTACTATTTTATTTCACATTAAGATCATAGAGGCAAATATCCACTGCTTAGATACACTACCCACATACTTATTTCTTTTTATAACACTCAAAATTTCATTCCTCGGTGTTCAATACTGCCTTGGATATCAGTAGATGAAAGAGCCATAGAAGAATATCTACCCATAAAGTAACTATATCACAATTGCCAGTGTAAATACTATCTTTATTAATCCTACATTCTTTAACATTTCCCAGGATATTTTATATAATTTTAAGCATTTAAACAGAGTAGCCCAGCATATACATTATTTTACAACTGTAAGATAAAATTCAGATAATGAGATCATTACTTTAGAAGACAGAAAGAAAACACAACTGCAACTGTTGATCCTGATTTTAATGTTGTTTAAAATACTATTTGGGCAAGGAAGCAGCCTTCAGAAAACAAGAGGGTTCTTACTAGGAGTCAGGAAGAAACAGGAAAACTGAAATAAGAAGGCTCCTATTGCTATTGTTTAAACTCACTGTGATGCCCAAGGGAGTGTATCAAACCTTACATTTTCAGGTAAACTGTCGTAACTTGAGAAGAACTAACTATGATTGGTAAGTAATCATTGTCAAGGAGTCTAAAACAATGAATGAAATTAATCTCCTGACATTTACTTTGTGCAAAGGACTTCCAGAATATATACCACTATAAATTCCTTGATTTGGCATCAAAGTAGGATCTTAGGTCATTGAAATTGTTGTCACTATGAGTAAAAAAATGCATCTATCAAAATAGTCCTTAATTTGCATATCAGAGACCATAGCCAATTTACACTGCACAACAATTGGGGTATTTCTGTATCTAAGCTGTCCATTGCTATGAAAAAAATATTTACCCATCTCTTTTCTGAGCTTTGCCGTCATCACATAAATGAGGAAAGTAAATTAATTATGATAGCTTATCATACCTTTCTCCACAGAACTCTGTATCTTGAACACCTCGGCAGTATGTAATGAATTGGAGTCATATACACAGTACATAAATAGATCGTACAACAAACAAGTAAATTAGATTTGTGCAGGCATTGCTCTTACTGAAATCAGAGGCAGACATAGGACAAGGTCAGGCCTTACAATCCTTTAACAAGCAACACGGACAAAATGTTGTTATAACCATATTGATTTCAATAAGTATATTTTTCTTTTATGCTGGTGTCAGCACACAAGCAAGTCTACACACATTTTCATGTCTGTCTCAGCTTAAACAAAGCCCATTGACAGTTTTTGGCACCAGCAGCTATTTTACATCTTCACTGTGGATTGCTAACTGCAAGAGTGACCTCCCTAAGCCACCAGCAAAACTTTGTACTAACATACTATCATACCAACAAAATGTCAGTAAAAGCGGCTGTAATTTTTCAGCAAGATGATGAGGTAAAAGACAGTCTCATGCCTGAAAAAAATTCAAGGAAATTGTGAGATGGCTGAGTTTTCTTCAAAGATTTCTAGTTTGGAGAATTTATACCTTAGTCCCAGATGATGAATCATTCATAATATTATCTTCATTGGTATCCTTAACACCAGTTTCTAATATCTGTTTCTTCATTATTTATGCTATCTATTCAATCAATGGCTATTACATATTTCAGTTTGTTTTTTAAAATGCTTATTAATGACACTGCTGACATCCCTTTTCCTATCTGTGACACCAGGCTTTTACTTTCTGTGTGGTGAATTAATGACAGCAATTAGCTCTGTGCCTTGACAACACAAAATTTTGCCCAAGGGTTTCTTCAAACATAAAGGAGAAGATGATTGATTAAATTGCAAATGCAATTAATTTAATGTATCTTGAAGAAAAATGGCCAGATGTAATACTTATGACATCTTGAAAACCTAGATCACACTCTTGACTTAAATAATATCACTTCAAGTTTAGATTTTCATGATCAAAATTAGGCCGGTTATATGTTTATAGGCTCAGAGAAAAAAATGACTCAGAAAAAGAAATGAACATATTTAGTTTGGAAACAGATCAGTTAAATGAATAATACTTTTTTTTTTTCACTACCAAATCTATTAGCCCTGATAATCCATAATGATTATGGGGGAAATCTCTGGATTTCCTACATTGGAAGTGCAGTTACCTACCTGTTGCTAAAGGCCTTTAAAGAAAATGGATGCTCAAAAATCAGTTTCTATGTTTAAAAGGACAGATTTTGTGGGTTACACATACGGAAACAAAAGGTATTTACAAGGACGTTCAAACTTGAGTGTATGCCCTCTGAACAGCACACGTTGATTTCAAGTGTGAATTCTGCAAATTCAAAGAACCCAACAAACAGATAGGCATTTCTAAGCAGCAAGAGGCAGCTTCAGAAAAAGTGAGGAGACAGACCATGAAAATCAAGCCAAAAAACCACAGAAGTAATCATTTTATAAATTACTATGAAAACTGTGTTCTGTTCGATCTGCAAATACCATTTGCAGCCTGAGAAGCAAATTGTGTCTTCCAAGTATTAATATCACTGCATAAATGAAGATTTCTAGTACACAAATCATGCACAATGCACGACTGTGCAAATGGATGAGAATTTGGATTTAAATGTTCAAACAGACAACAGAAAAAAAAAAAAATGTTATGAGAAGTACAGAATTTTGATAGCATAAAATCAGCCACACATAACCATTAAAATGTTAAAGGAGTGCTCGGGCAATTCACATCCCTTATATAAGATCAGAAAAGCTGCTTTCTAAATTGGAGCAAGATAATTGATTCCCCCCACCCCAAGACTGTTTCAGACATTTCCTGTCATCTTGAATTTCTGAATTTAAGACAATGATGATATCCACTTATATTATTGTTGTTCTTTTATGCAGTGTGACATAAATGATATAAGGCATCTCAACAACATACAGCTGAACACCAGAAAACTTTACCAGGGGCTTCACATGAACTCAGTTTTATTCCTCGAAACAAAATATATTTTGTGCTTTCTTTCAAAGTTTTTATATAATGAAGATGAACTACATTATTGTTACACAAACACAATTGTTGCACATCTTTAGCAATTAATATTTCATTAGAAACTGATTTTCTGTACAACTCAGAAGATAAACAATTGTATTCTGTATTTATTAATTTTAATTGGGTGAGGGGTGAGAGAGTAAGGAATAAAGATTTACTCGACCAATATGACAACTAGCACTGTTTAAACTGAGCGCATAGAGCTTTGATCACCTTCAAAATTGTACTAGGACTTCTAATATAGCATTAATGCAGTACCACAGTATTTTGAAGAGTAAAAAAGGTTATTCTTACAGAGAACTCCATTGTCACATACCAAGTAAATGCTAATTAAATCAAGGTTCTCACTGTTTTCGTGGCATGTAATTGGTGTATTTGGGTTTATAATTTCTTTTTTCCTCTCAAAAGATACAACTGTATCAGATAGGTCACAAATGAGCCAAAGGAGAAGATTGTTTTGACTAGCCAGAAGCAGAGGAACAAGAGAAAATACTGTTTTGGTGAAGATGCATACATAGAATATAAAATTTATTGAGAAATGGCAATGAAAGAACAAAACATGCACCAATGTGAACAGGATGAAATTGACTTTTAAAAAACAGGTCTGATGCTGATTCAATGTTGAGGGTACTCTTTTCCTCTGCTTATATTTACAAGAATCTGCCCTTTGGTATGAATTAGGTAGGAAAAAATGTTTCAGTCCTTGGCTTGCTAGGTCGAGTCTGACAGGAGCTGCCCTAGAATTAGGAGCCTCCTGCGGTGCTAAAACACAAATTGATGCTAATCCCTCCTCACCTCCAGCAGGCTAGCAGGTCTTCTTTTTAGTATGCAAAGCTAATTATTGTTGGAAAAAATAGGGTTATTCCTCCTCTGGATATATTTGTTCTTGTTTATTTGTTAGCTTTGGAAGGAAGTGGATTTGGCTTTTATCACTGTTCTTTAAACCTTTAGGGAGATTAAACCCTGGCATGCTTACTGACCACATGCTCTAAATCCCTCCAAAACATTTTTGGTTTTGTACCACTTTCATATGTGCTAAATAGGAATGGAACAAGTTAAATCATTAAAGGATTAAGTTTTATTACTTTGACACATGTAAAAATCTAGCAGGCATCTACCTCACATCTGTGATTTTGGTGATGAGTATATGCAAAAACCTACATATTAATTTTTGCCGGAGACAAATGCATTAAAAATCTCATCTATGTACATTTCCAGCAAAGTAGCATTTTTAGGAGCACAAATGCAGCAAATCCTGTGAAAATACACAGCATAAAAGGTAGTTAAGAAAATTAATAATGGTGATATCAGCTCAACAGTAAAAGTGAACCTATTATAAAGTACTTCCTACAGAAATCCAATGTTACTTTATTTTAATAATTCTGCCTAAAAAAACAGACAATATGCAAGCAAACTCTCCTTAAACATCCACCTAAAAATAATTTGCAGCTCCAAAATCTATCTGAAGCAATTTTCAGCCCTGTAATTAAACCAGGTTTCATTCCTTTCTGTTTCCTTTTTAATTCTCCCTTTTCAGAGATAAAAGGTTTATGACTTTTAGAGAAAACTAACAGGATGAAAATGGGATACTGAAATAAAAAGGTATTTAAAGAAAATCTATTGTACATTGCGATGGTCCTCAGTTTCAGTTCCTAATGCATCAGGGTGACAGCCTAGCAAACATTTTACATGGAAGATTTAATAAAAACCCAGTCATACTAATTCACATTGAACACTCTCTGAACGCTCAGATGTTATACACTTACATTAAATTCTAGTCAAGCATGCGCTAGATAAATAGAAATTTTCAGTTATCTTGAATAATATTATGAGTAATTAATGCTACTTCACTTCCCCTGCCCCACCCACCCTCACCCCTCCACCCCTTCTCACATAGGTACATGCACAATTAGGGTCTGATCTTCTATATTAAAATTCCCAAGCCAGAAAGGTCCTGAGTAGGTAAATTAAGGTGTTTCTGACAAAGGTATTATTAATTTTAATGATTTTAATATCACAAATATATTATAACAGTTAATAATAATAATAATAAATTAATTTTTTTCTCTTCTTATTTATTTTTCTCTTTTTTAACCACAAGAAACATAAAAAGAATTTACCAGCATAGGACTTGCGATAGTGAGGAGCAACTAATAAGGAAATCTAGGATAAAATGAAATTTAGAATAAACAGATGTCCATTATGTTATGGTTGGCTGGTTGGTTGGTTGATTTTTTAAACTATACAGAGTTGTAATTGAAAAAATTCCTATGATCATTTAACATTATCAATTTGCCTCAAAATATCGTTGAGCATCACGATATCCACAGCAAGAAAAGAAAATGGTGGTTGAAATCTTATTTTTCATCCCTACTAAATTCCATTTGAAATATTTCAGTGAATATGACTTCAAACAGTACCTGAAAACACTGTAAAGATGCAATAGGACAGCACTAGCCGGGTGTCAATCATCTCACTCATTTGCTTACTCAGTGTACTCTCAGAATGTCTGTTACCAACCTTATTTTCTGTTTTAATTACTGATGAGTAAATTTACTATTTTAATTTTATTCTCTTAATGTTAACAAATGATTAAATATTAAACTACTTCCTTCATTAAAAATACAGTTTATTCAAGAAATATTATTTATTTTTAGTAGATGTCATGAAAAAATATGAGTCCATGGGTACCAGCTGGCCATTGCCAGAAAGGACTGAGAAAAAAAAGTTTTCTCATGGAACAATTTCAAAACTGTTGGTCACAAAAACCAAATTGATGATAATTTTATGAGAACAGCAGATGTTTCTGCCTTTTTAAAGATCACACCTTAAATGTCATTCTTAAGGTTGGAGCATTTTGGTTTTGGCCCTTTTACTACATCTTCCACAATTCTTAAATTTCTCCTAAATATTATATTGTTCTAAAGAATTCTAGATTTTCCAAATAATTTATTGTATATAGCAATGTGTTATATAGAATAGAGACATTAGTTCATGCCTCCAAGTTTTACCCAAATTTCTTAAGGGCATACTTTATACAACTACAAAGGAATTATATGTTTTAATGTAATGACAGCTCTCACAGATTTTAACGATCCTAGGAAATTTCAATAAATGACACTTTTCCTCATTAAGAGACAATTCTTAATAGGGACAGAGAGAAGATAAAATTAAAGGAAAATTGAATTAGATAAACATGGTTCTTATTTTAAAGTGAAAGAAGGAGAGAAAAGCCACAACATTCAAGGCCAGTTAGTTCAATTTCATTTCCTTACAAGTGGTAGAAGAAATAATCAAACCCTGTTTGAGCACTCACAAGGTAAGAAAGCTGTGAAGATGAGTAACAGTGACAGTGGATTCATCAAGAACAAGTCATGTCAAAATAATTTTTTTTTTCCTCATGATGGAATGATAGGCCTTTTGGATACAGGAAAAGCAGTCACACTGTTGTTGTGCTTCCCTTTAGAAAGCTGCCCAATGCTCTCTCTCATGACCTTTTGATAAGCAAACTAGGGAAACACTCCCTGGATGGAATTAGGGAGTGTTATTAACAGTTCACTGTCAGGCTGGACAAGGGTTTGCAGTACTGTTCCACAGTGGTCATAGTTCATTCATTACATTCGTTTAGATAAAGACATCAAAAGTAGGGTTATTACATCTAGAAGTTGACAGACACCATGCTGAGAGAGCTGCAAATGCATTGTTATAAAATAATCTCAACAGGTTGAAACCTGAAGAAAATTAGGTACAAATAAGGACAATAGCTGCATTTCACAATAGAAAAATTAACCAGTTCATTGCAGAAGGGAAACAACTGGCAGAAAGCAATAGTATCCCATTGGTACCAGTCTCTCTGTCACAAGCTGAACATGACAACTTTCTATGTAAAAATGAAATCTTGAAATTTATAAAGATTATTTTTAAAACTCTTCTATCCTATCTAATACAAGCAAGACCTTCAGTGGAATATTATATCCAATTTTGAGAACAGTATTTTTAGGAAATATATGGAACAAGAGAAGCTCCTGAGGAGATATTAAGAAAAGAAAACCTTCAGTAAGTGGTTAAAAGAAAGCAGGCTGGATAGGTCAAGAGAAGAAGAGACTGAGGGGCAATATGATACAACAAAAATATTAAAAGGTAGGAATAATAAGAAAGCGAAAGTTCTTATTTTTGTCCCCTGTGGATTTGAGTTTCAAATAAACAGATAAATTAGGCTTGGCTTGTGGTGAAACTTGACCAGAGCATTTATTCAAGGTCTGAAACTATAAAAATCATGAAATGAATGTCTGAATTGTAAATATAGATGTGAGGAGTAATGATGTGAATTCAAAATCACATAAAGCAGGCTTCTAGTAAGGCAATTAAAAATGTCATTCTTCCTTAGACTTACATTCACACATTACTGCTTAATGTACTGTAATACTGATTCCATTAAAATAAGAGAAACAAACAAGAGAAATGAAACATTATGTGTCTGGAAAGGAAACAGAAATACTTCAGTTCTCACATTATAACCTCCAGAAACCTGTCTGACAAGTTTTAAAAGTGACTCTGAATGAGATTTCAGTCATAAACAGACTGCTAACTCAAACACTTCTACATCTGAGGTGAGCCCAGGGGAAATATGTAAGTCTGTGCAAGTGATTTAGTTTTGCGTTAGAACTCAAGGGTGAAGATCATACATATGAAATCAATAGGAATTTTAAATTTAATTATGTCACCTTTTTGGTCATCTTTCTATTTTTTAATGTGTTTAAGCAACTATTTCATAAATATTTTTATTAAGTATTTCTATAACCAGAGCAAATATTGAGCATTATGAAGATACCAGTTTGATGTTATCTCTTTCAACAACAGAGCCCATGTCCTCTTTCAGAAGATTAACTCTTCAAGCCTGCAGATAACAGTGACAGACAAAATATCCAAGAACATCTGAAACTGTCAAGTCTTGACTGCACTGCCAGTGCCAGATTTGCAGTGGGTAAGGAGCCATAAGACAGGCTGTTCAAAGCAGCAACAGTGATTTACAGCTGCTGCTTTCCCTCCTCCCCTCTTTCACTGGCGTCTCTACTCTTTCTTCCTGCTTTTGATGGTTCTGACTTTGGAAACCTCACTGTCCTTTAACAGCAAATGAGTACAATTCTGTTCAGTGATCAGCACCTCTCATTTCAGAACTTCAAGCAAGTTAATAAAAGGGAAAAATTTTAACTCTGACTAAAGTTCTTTAGTTGTAAATATCAAGCAGATGGCACATTTTTTAATAAAGGTTATGTGTTTGTCAACTGAAACCATATAATGATCTCTACAACTTATGTGTCATCTCTACTGTTTATACATATCTCTTTTGTTCCTTAAAACTTCCTGAAAGAAAAGATGTTCAGATCATTACCTCCAGAAAACCTCTTATATCATCAAATTTATTTCTATTTGGTGTCAAAAGAAGTTATTATCATGCTTATAATGGATCTTAATCACATTTCTGCCAGCTGAGTGCTACTTACAATTCCATTAAGGTGGCCACTAACAATACAGTTAAGATACATGCATAACTTTACAGAGACAACACCACTAAATTCAGTGAATCAGTAGATGGCTTGCTTGTGAGCTGCAATTTTATGCCTTAAAAAGATTCTTAACTGCTTGCTTAAATGAAAGGTTATAACCTGGATTTTTAGATCTGACTATATGTTATTTGGTGTTCCTCAAGAAAAGCTTGAAATTAATTTTTCTTCAAGACAGTTAAGAGATTTACCAGGTGAAATAAGTTATCATGATACCACTGTAACACTCAAAGACTGCACAACAATAATTCTGTATACCAGCACCACTGTGTCTCAACATTTCATCAGAAATATATAATAAGTAAAAATCTGAATATCTTTATGTATATTACTGGTTGTTCCTGTAGAATAAGACCTCTATCCTTGTCAATTAGGGTACTATTGATAGTAAAGAAGAATGAGTTAGTTTTTTTCCATATAAGGAAAAGTCCATTTAGCAATGTCCTGTAATTTCTAGAGGCAATAATTACCATATCCTCTTCATATACATGGAAAACTCAAATGCTTCAGTAACACAGAAAAGTCTTAAACCAGATACAAAAAGTGATTCCACTTTCTTTTTCCATCTACTTTAAGAGGAAAAAGAAAAACAGCCAAGGGAAGAGGAATGATAAGGAAAACAGAGCTAACAGAGGCAGACATCAGATACAGCAGGTTGCTTAGTGGTTTTAGGGTTCTGCTTGTGCATAGCCTGTGAACCCCTTCTGGGATAGCCAGGGATTTCTGGGAACTCCTGGAGGAATATCGGGGCACCTGCTTGATCAGGAAAAAGCAGCCATGCAGCCTGTGACATCCAGCAGCTTGAATGAAGCTATTCATGATCAAAGGGTGCTTTGAGCTTTGAGCAAGGAGAGGCAAGTATCCCTTCAGTAAGTGCTGGGAGAGGTGAGTTTAAGGGCCAGCCCAGCCTGAAGTTCCCAGAGAAACGTTTTCTGCAGATGATGTGCAAAAGCCTTCTGGAAACCCTGCAGCTGAGGAGAGAATTTGTGTGCTGCAGCAGGGGGGAGTGACACAGCATGTCCCCAGCACACACCAGAGCAGCTACCCCAGCATATCAGATACCAAGCTCCCAAGGAATGATGATGCATCTCTGCAGGCCCCTTACTGAGGAGCCATCCACCAAGTAGAGGGGAGCTGTGACAAAGCTGGGGCAAGAAAGGTCTGTGCTTATTTGGTGCAGAAATGGAGACTTGCAGCATGTCCAACCCAGAGACTTAACAATTTCTCTGATCCAAAAGGGTCAGTGTGGTGGTAGCAGATGAGGTTCTGAGTCTGAGCTGCACACTGAGGAGGTGATCCTTCCTGTCTCCTGAGCACTGGTGAGACCACAGCTGGATCACTGTGTCCAGTTCTGGGCTCGACAGTAAGAGACATACACGTACTGTAGTGAGAACTACAAACGGTCACAAAAATTACAAAGGAGCATCTTTTATGCAAGAAAAAGCTGAGAAAGCTGAGACTTCAGCTTAGAGAAGGGAACACTTGAGAAGGGAATCTTATATCAGTGTGTATAAACATCTTATTGGGTGGAGGCAGACTCTTCTCAGTCATGTCCAGAGACAGGACAAGAGGCAATGAGCACATTCCAAACCAGAGCAAGTTATGTTCAAGTATAAGAAAAAACCAACAACTTTTCAGTGTGCAAGAATCCAAACAGTGGAATAGGTTGCTCTGAGAACAACCTCCATCCTTGGAGATATTCCACATTCAACTGGATGCAGACCTGAGTAAGCTGCTCCTGTAGCTGTCTACTCTGAGCAGAGAGGGTTGTACTAGATACCTCAGGGGACCAGCCTGGTTTTGTGAGCAGTAACTGTTTCTGAGATCTAGTGATCCCAGACTTTCAGAAAGTTGCAAATTATCAATCACATGACATTATATTTGCAACCATTTGGCTGCACCACCAAGCCAAAAGAGGTGCAAAAGATCCACAGGCAATACTTTTTGATGACATAAGAATGGAAGATGACCCATGAAACACTGGCATTATTAATTGTTTTCAGTCTGGTGAAAAGGCTTCAGGAGCTCAGCCCTCAATAGCTTTATGTTGGAGGAACTAATAAAGAGTCAGGCATTTTAAAAATTGCACTGGTAGTCAAGGCACTCCTGATATGCATGATTCTTATGTTTATTCTGGCATGGAAATTTATAATACTTTCTCTTTAGAAGTAAGATGGACTAATTCACTAAATAGCTGCAGATATGTGTAAATGGAAACAAATCTTCTCTTTGTAAAAATGCAGCTCTAGATTATAATTAGAAACTAATAAGTAATTTTCTTCTAATTTTAAAAGCGCATAGAACAGATCAAATTAAGTTTACGATGACTCTTGCAGTTTAAGTTGAGCCAACAGAGGAAGAAGCAGAAAATACAATACATGTAGCAGGTCCAATGGAATTAAGAAAATTGCATGTAACACAGAGAGAGTGGATACCTTTATTACAATTTCACAGATCTTGTATGTTACAGATGGAGTCATTTTCTAGTCTTAAGGATTCTATAATTATATGATAATGCACAAAACATTACCAGAAATTAACATAAGTAATTTTAATTAAAAGAGACAATTTTTTTCAGAAGTACTTTTGAAAAGACATACTTCCCTGAATGAGATTGGACAGGTAAATGTGGAAAATTGTATATATAACAAAAAATTTTGTTATATATATATATAACAAATATTATATAACTTTAGGATATGCACAGTGTAATAGGCTACAAAAATCTTTTGATAGTCATTTTTCTCATTCCTGTGAACTACTCTTTTAGGATTCATTTAGTAATTAATTGCTGTCCTCACTAGATGCTAATATTGCAACAGAAATCTACGGAATAAATTGTGCCAGTGCAAATGAGGCAGTGATTGGCAGGCCTTTCTTAATTATGGCAGTAGGTTTAGCACTGTGTTAATCTGAAATTCATTAACATGTCTCCAGATACCACTAGTTAAATCCAGTTTGCCAACAGGCAGAGTCAGCTCTGAAATTAGTGCTTCAGAAAACCTTGTTTATTGCCTGATGTCCTCTGAAAAAAACCTGAGGTCAGGCTTCCTGACATATTGTTTGACTGGATTCCCAAAATAATTCCATTATATTCTCAAGAGGCAACTCTGAATACACAAAACCTAGAATGAGGTTTGTGCCAAAATCACTTATCTACAAGTAAATCTCTTATTTCTGCAAACAGATTCTTAATTCATCCTTTTATGCTTTATTGATGTGTTTTTTTTCAGGCTATATTTTCATGATCAATAGTTATTCTACCCATATAGAAATCTCTGTAGACAAAAGAGACAGAAATGAAAATGAGGATAAAAGGTACATAAATTTTTCAGAAATGGATCATGCCAAAAATCCTGGTGTCTTCCTTTGACAGACATTATTTACTTATTTACAAGGAATGCCGACAGATACCATCTCTCTGGATTTCAGAAATGTATTCCATAGGAGATGACTGATTAAAATTGAAAAGGTAGGGATCAGAAGCTGGACTGTAAAGTGGATCAAAAAGGAGATCAAACAGGTTGTGCTGAAAGTGTCCTGGTATTGGTAGGTTTCCTATGCAGTTCTTCAGAGTCTATTTTGGAAAACTTTAGTATTTTCACCAGTGACTAAGCCCTCAAGGGGCAAAAAAATGTTCTTTTGGGATATATATGCACTAAAGAAATGCAGCTATAGCATGAATATGGATGGGATACACTGGTAACATGGAATGAGATTAAACACCATATGGCAGAATCTGGATAATCTTAGGTACTGAGGCAGTAAAAATAAGATTATATGTGTATCCTGAGGCATTTACAGGCTAATAACAGGAACTTTGCTAAGAGTGCTGGTGTTTCTAGAAATGAGAGAAGAGAAAATGTGTAACAGTTCAGGTAAGTCTCACACTAGAGTCCTGCCTTTCTCTTCAGTCTCTTTCTTCAGGCAAACTAGGGATTTATAATCTACCTTTGTAATGTCATAAAATTATTTTTATCTCTAATATAATTACATTGGGGTACACTATATTATGCAAACTTTTATCCAGACTTATTGTGTAGACCTTCCTTCTTAGAATGCCAGAGCACTAAATCTTGCAATGATCTTATATAGATCTCCTCAGATCCCTGAATAGGCCATCATATAAAGCCATGAAAGACAACCTGTCATTAAACATTTTAATTAATCTCTTCTAAATCCAGCTTTCTGTACACATCTTCATTCTTATTTCTTTTTCACTCATATATCAAATTATTTTACATTTTTTCTTATAAATGCTTGGTCATTTTGCACTGTGTGGACAGATGCTGTAAAGATGGAAAGGGTGAATGCTACAGAACAAAGAACACACTATCGCTCCCCATCTCATTTCTCTAGCCATGATTATCAAAGTTTCTCCCTTTCTTAGCAGACTGTTGACAAATGACAACTGAAAAATAACATTATCTCTTTGGGCTCCCCAGAGCCTCCAGAATTAAACAGAAGACTCCTCTACCACACTCCATCCTTTTCCCCAGGTAACTTCTCCAGTTTGCTTAAGTTCCAAATAATAAATAGCTTTGTAAATACTGTTGCTTGCTCCCAAGCATTTCTTTTTTGTTTGTTTAATGTTCAGTTCCCCAGCTTTGTCAACCCCTGTCACTTACTGTCAGAATTATCTTTCTAAATGTATTACAGACACACAAATATCTGCATTTACATCTTTTTATCCACCAATTCTTCCTACCAGTTTTGGTAGACTTTTCATAACCAATTTTATTTTTATTTTTCCTAAACCATTTTTTCATCTTCCTTTCCCTTTGTAAGCTTTTCAAATGGCAGATTATTTTCAGTTTTAAAGGTGTTTTCATACTGGTATGATTTAAAATCTTGTTTCATAAGATGCATTTAAACAATCTTCTTTAAGATTAAGAGTTTTGTCTGTAAGGAAATTTTAGCATTTGGTTATGTCTTAATTAGTCTACACAATCTCTGTGCATGCAAGGAAGACTTTCATGTGGATTGCTTTTCCTTTGATTGCTTTTAAAGCAGACACAAATAATAGTCTAATTTCATTAATATATAATTTATGGTTATCATTACTGCATTTTATTACTGATAATTAGATTAATATCTCTCTGCAAAACAGTGTTATGATATGACTTTTTACACATATTCCAAGTTTCTGCCATTCCTTTTTTTATTTGGTAGACATCTTTCAGGTGATTTACAATAAAATTCATCACTTTATTCCTAGCTTCTATCCTTCAGCTCATTTTTTCTCCCAAAAAAAACAGAATAATATTGCAGTCCTCTGACCTGTTTTTGGAAATAGATAACTAAAACTCACAGAGTTTTATAGATTTTCTCTGTTGTCCTTGTGGCATCTATACAGAGCAATTCATCTGGCATATTTTAGAGAATTAAATGATGAGGCAAAACATGCCCCACTAAATTACTTTCTCACCATTCACTCCAAAAGCTCTGTAATCAACTAGTTCATGTGTAGACAGCTGCACTCATCACATCTAATGTGAAACAAATTGAATTCTATTCCTACTGTCTGGCCATTTGAATAGCTAAAGTCTCTATGCTCCTGTGTTATTCTATCTCTATACTTGTCTCTTCTTCCACATCATCTAGTTGCATGACACACACAAAATAAGGCAAACCAAATACATCATAGTGTTTTGCTATGACCTTTCACAACGCTAAAAAAACCTGCACCTTTTATCACCTACATCATCATGTCTGTACTGTTTCTATTATTTCCCATGGAGAAAAACAAAAAAAGCAGTATCATGTAAGTAGTCCTCGTCTCTAATCTATGTACTGTTCAATATTTGTCGTGTTTCAATCTGCTGAAGTTATAAGCCCTTCTGTTTTTCTGTGCCTAACCTTATTACTTTCCATTTCCTAGCAACAAATCATACGGTTCAGGCACAAGCTTTTGACCCTGTTCTATAGGAATCATGTTCATTTGTTCTCACCCTCAGTGCTTTTTCCACAGTCTTCTGTTATTGTCAGGTTTCATCATCCTTCAACATTTCCCTACTCAGAAATCCTTTTGTTACATATCTATCCAAAAATTCATACCAAGATGTGTGCTCATACCCATTTAATACTCCATTAGAAACCATTAACAAGTCAGGACCATGAAGATAAAAGATTTACATTTTCAGAATTTTTTTTTCATTGATCTGGTTGTTATTGATTCTGACAGAGGGATCTCTGAAGGAGGACAAAGAAGCAATTGTATCAGTAGCAAGGAAGAAAATCTAAGAGAATTTATAGACATCTTTACAACTTTCGAAGTGGCAGAAGGACATACAAAATCAAGAAAATAAAGGTAGACATATCTGTATTAATTTTTCATATATGATCCTTAATAAAATATCTATGTATAATCTTGGAAGGCACTGAACCCCATGAGAATTATTCCCTTTTTTGATCACCTCCCATTTAGCCACTATACATCAACACTTACAAGGTCTGTGTTTATAACAGATTCCAGGGACTTCACAATCTGAAAATCATTTATATAAAACAGGATGACATTTTTACAAGACAAGGAACAATAGGAAGGGCCGGGCTCCAGATGACGTTTTTAGTGACCAAGATCTGAGTTGAATTTTTAACTATCTAAGAACTGTCCACATGTCACCAATTTGCACCTCTAAGTTACTGAAGTACCAGCATTTACATTCCCCTTTTCAGAGGCTCCTTAGCCCAACCAGTGAGGCACACAGCTTCTTCTTCACCCATATTGCAGCTTGGATCCAAAAGGGAGAGGCACACTTATTTTTTGCCTATTTCTCTGATCTGATTTGTCCCCTCTGGACAGAAATCAAGAGAAATGCATCTACAAATTCACAGGAATCCTGGATGCTGAGGGATGCAGCTCAGCTCTGCTGTCACGGCAGTACCTTGGTACAAGGGAGCCCTGCCCGAACATAACATCCAGTTGTGTCTATGTACCATGCAATAATTCACTAAAGCACTACATCTAAACCACACTTTATCCCTTCATATTTGCAGTGCAAATTGAGGTATGCGTTAGGAACTTGAATTAGCAACTTGGGTTTAGGAACATCTGCTTGAACATTACTTTCTTTATTTTACACATTCCTCAGAATTTTCTTTTTCACTATACAATGTTTAGAAGAACTCACTCATTAAAACAAGAAACTTATTAAAACCATGTGCATTTTATGCCCGGGTAAGAAAGAAACCTTGCCTAAGCACATTGTGCATAAATAATCTCCCTTGATGGTAAAAAATGGTGGAAGTGACAAATAGAAAAAATTAACAGTGTTTGAACTGCAATTAGTCCATGCATAAAGGAGGATCAATACAACAATTTGTAACTGTCAAAAGCTGAAGCCTTTAAAAGCCAGCTGGCTTGGCAGAAACCTTCCCGCAGTGGCCGTATGTCAATATAAGGATTATTTTCAAGCACCCTTAGTTGTTTTTCTCTAACATGATAAACAGTGGACTCTAATATCCTGAGGTTTTCTCTTCAGATCTCTGTGTAGGACTTGGAAGAACCACACCAGAGGCTGCACTAAATAAGCCTTTCAAGTTTGCGCAGTCTGGCATGGTTTGAAGAGTCTAACTGCCCTGTAGCTGCATATCCTGCATGCAGATGATGACTTGAGGTTCCCTATATCATTTTTGCCTTCCCTTAAAATGCATAATAATCATCCCAAAAAAGTGGGACACAGCTACCATAAGTGGCCATATTATGAGTTGTGACTTGATGCTACCTAGGGATATATTTATAAAATGTGATTATGTGTGACACAGGAGCACTGCCAATATATTTTTGTCTCTCAAATCAGGATCAAGCCATATTGGAGCAAGTCCCGGGTAGTCCTTGGGTAGCTGAAGAATTATACGGGAAAACCAAACATTGATCCAGCTAGAGTTCAGGGTGAGCAATAATATATCTTCTGTGATTGTATCTGCTTCCTTGGCCTTACAGTCAAAAGAAAGAAATCTATTACTTAGGTCTCCATAGGATACAAAATTTTGCATTTTTTCCTCATCTTAAAGAGTTTGATGAGTATATGTATGGCAAACCTTGAGAAAAAAGAAGTTCTGAGCAGGTAGCAGAGTACAGTTCATAGGTGATATATAGCTACCTCCTTTCCACCAAGTCTGTACAAACTCTATCCTCTGCCTGCCACAAGTAAGCACAAACTCCCTTGTCTTTCCACTGAAAAACATACAGCTCCCAGGGAAATATTCATTTAGTGAATGTCAAGGACTATCTCTTATTGTGTCTTAGGGTGATTTTATGATGTTTGTATCCCCAGTTGTCTGTTTTGCTTATGCTGGATATCGAGTTTCATGCTTTTAAGATTAGATTGGAGAGCGAAAGGGTGGAGAAGGAAAAGCAGCAGAATATTTTCGCAGTTTTATTCAAAAACATAAAGATAAGAGCTTCAGCTCTCCCTCTCAGTGCATGCTGTCTGCAGCACAGGCAGCAGGAAAGAGCTCTCCTTTGCTTTTACTTAGTTTTTTTAGCTAGCTGAGGCAGAGGAGTTTCCCGGACAGTGGCTTTTCTTCTTCTTGGAACTGATCAACCCTGCTCTGGACTGAAAACCCAGAAAAACACCAGGAGCTCATGCCTGTGGCACACCAGAGCCAGGACATGGCATTTACAGCACAGGAAGGACTGATAAGAGACTGAGCAAGCCAAGCTACAGCCCACAACAAGGATTCTCTCTCTGAATTTTCCATCTCTTCAGAACCATGAGAAATTCCATTATTTAACATTATTCATTTTGTCATGTTTGTGAATACTTTGCTTGTTAAATAGCTTTTTCCACTTCTCTCAAAGGAGATTTACCTCCCGAACTGGTTGGGGGAGGAGCCACTTGAATCTGCTTTCTAGAGGAACCCCTTTGAAAGTTCCCTCCCTAAATTTGCCTTAAACCATAACAAATACACTGTTCTGCTCTTCTACTCCTGCAAATAAACATATGTGGCAGAGAGCACATCTATAATCTCAAGATATTTTGTAACCACTCTGTTATTAGGATTCTTTCCAAGCTCTTAGGAACTACCTTCTAGTATACAGCAAGTGCAAGACCCAAACTCAAAGCCATATGTAAGTGACTAGATGATGATACCCATAATAAAAATAAGTAATTTTAAATGCAATTTTTTTTTCTATCTGTTTGCTTGTCAGTTGACCTGGATTTTTGGTTTTCTTATCTTTTTAAGAATCCTTTAGAGCTTGTTAAGTGACGGCTTTTCTATAGCTGATGTCCAGTATGGTTGATGAACACCAGTATTCCAGACCCAATAAACAATAAATTTTCTATCAAATATACTATGGTTGAAACTTTATAAACCTAGTGTTGATAAAAATAATATTTCTGATATTTTGTGCTTAGAATATAGACTTTTTCCTTTTTTCAACTAAACAATGAACAAATAAAATTTAATATCACTTTTCAAGAAATATTTGTGCAAACTGATGATGCTGCTCACTTTCAGAATGTAAAATAAAAAGGGTGAGTAATTTCAATTCAGTTAAATACGATCTCACAGCATTCAGGTTGGCTCATTGGGTTTTAATTCTTACAAGCATTGGAAACTTCTGAACTAGTAACTAGAATCAATTTCTGTCTGCTGTGATATTTGAATGCGATTGTGCTTGTAGGACAAGATCACAGATTAAAGATAAAATTATTGCAGTCATCCTCTAAGAACATTCTTCCTTGATTAATTTAACCTGAATAGATCAATTTTCTACTTCTTTATTATTTGTTATATATAGTAAATTCTAGTTACAAATGTCTTGAGCAACTCTGAATCCTTATTCACTTTAAGTTAAAACATGTGGGAAAATGTTACAAGGAGATATGTAGTTAGCATATACCTAGAATTGCAAATACAAAAGAGTACTGCAGCAATAGACATAACATTTTGTGTCCAATCTCTTCAACATAAAACATAACATGCTATGTGGCCAAAATTATTGGATACCTTAATCCTCAGAAATAATAAGAAATATTTCTTTTGCTGGATTAGAGAAGCTTCTAAGATACACTGTCTTCCACATACTTAATATTTCATACTATTAGATATGCTTTAACCAGCCATTGAGAAAACCTCTGACTCGCAGCTGACTGCAGAAAACACAGAAGCAGGTAAGTGTCTATGGTGCCTAAATGCAAATGAACAGGTTCTCTCTGGTAGTCTTGAGTGGTACCAGCCTTCCCCAGTTATATGAAGAACAAGACACTTACATTGGAATTCACCAGCTACTAAAACAGGAAAACTAATTGGCCTGCAAAGGATTAACTGAATCCTATCTCTTTCCTCTTGAAAACCTTGCTTAATTCCCTCGGACTCTCCCCGGTTTTGATTAACGTCGCATCTGGTAACAGGGTCTAACACATCTAACTTGCCCTTGAATCCAATATTCCTTTGATTATACACCTGAACTTGGTTGATTACTGCTGAGTACATCTCCCTAGAGCAGGAAAACTAAACAGTGCCATCTGATGATGCCAGTAATGTCTATAAACTATAAAAATATTCTCTCTTCACTGTAATTCTGATACTATAGTATTTAGCCTACATGATTTCACTGCCATTCCTTTTAATATAAAGAAATGTTTCTTTTTCTCTTTATATTAGAATGTAAGATTTATCAAGATAATTTTACTGACAGTGACCCTCCAAAAGAATTATTCTATTTTTTGAGTTTGTCACTTATAGGCCACTACTTGATATAGATAGATAGATCACTTTTTACATAAATTACTTATAAATGCAGCTTATTTATACTATCAAATGCCATTAACAAAATCTTTTTTCCCTTTTTTCTTCTATATTCTCTCTAATGTGTCTTATTTCATGTTTAAGTAAATGTTGTAAGAAAATAAAAAGGCTTATATTATTCACTTACAGGGGTATTAAAACCAATCAATTTCCCCTCACATCTGTCCTGATGGCTTGCAGAATAGTTGTATTACCAAACAGGTAATACAATCAATAAGTGGGGAAAATTGGAAATTTGTACAAAGATTCTCATTTGATTTGATAAATTTAAGAGGAGATTTTAAATTTAAACATTCAAGTTAGGAAGCTTTCCAAGATACTGTTTTCCTCAAAACATGTGTCAGGCCTTCTTCCTTTTAATAAAAGTAAGGATTCCTGAAAGTCTTAAAAACACTACAGAACTGATACCGTGTTATTTCTTACAAAGACTAAAAGATTAAAAAACCTCACAATTTCTTTGCAGCCAGATACTTTTTTTTGCTTGGAATGACAAGGGTTAACTTGTTCTGCCTCTTTGCCACAGCTTGAGTTTTTCACTTGATCATAGTAGAAAGGATATATCTGGATATCCGTACCTATCAGGAGATGCAAATCAATTTTCATTGAGTAATGAGAGTAAATCCTTTATCACCATCCCTAATATATTAATTATTAAAATACCTTATGAATTAGACCTTGTTTCTCAAAACAGAATTGACCTCAGTCAAGTTCTGCATCATGAATTTTGTATGTGGAGCTTATATATTGCTCAATTAATCAGTACTTAAGATCTGTACATAAGCAAAAGCACAGCTATAAATTGCACTTGCTTTTAGGTTCCACATTCTTATTTCACACCAATAATTTTCTTAATCACAGATTTTAATCACATGGTTTTGTGGTGCACCTCAGAATCACAGTAGCTCCAAGCTCTGCTTGCTGAGCCTGCTTAAATTATGGCCTTACATTACTTAAATCCATTAAGAGTGATTTAGATCACTCTGCAATTTTAGTTTCTTATACAGCCACTTGGATTAATTCCATTAAAATAATTAGCATGTCAAAGCAGAATTTATTTGAAATCATTCCCTGTTAATTCCCAATAATAAGTTAACACTGGTAACAACTCTTTAATTTATTTAACATAAAGGCTTGGGAAATTGGACATCAGGATTCTTTGTTACAAGTGGTATGCCCTAGTTCCCAATGCATTTGCAAACCAAGTCAGACACCTGTGAAACTATGACAAAAGTACATTAAAATAATTTTGAATTTAATTTTATGAATTCAGTTCTATGTTTGTTTAAGCTTTAGCCATGTTTTCAAACATTTCTCTGTACCACCAAGATTTCTAAAAAAACTACATAGAATTATGACATGTGATGTAGGTATGACAGAAAAAACATCACAGATCTTAATAAAACTCCAGCAGACATTCCCATTGCCACTTCCACTTCTGCAACTGAAAGCTTTATCTATTTTTTTAGCACAGTACAGATTAGTAAAACTAGTGAGTAAAACTCACTACCACAGTGAGTCCTAGCAATGTCAGAAGACTTCTGCCCTTCCCAAGTAATTGTTAATCTTATTTATCTATATCTGATCTACTCATCTGCTATTATCTCACATTATGCTTAGATAGTTTTTCGACCCTATCAGAATATGGTACCAGTGGCATCCTATGATCCTAAGTGTTTCTGACGCTAAAAAGTTCTAAATTATGAGCTGCCTGTAAGAACTCATAACTTGCAAAAAAATGCAAGACAAGCCCAATTTAAACTATTTTTAAAAGGTTTTTTTCTCTATGAGTAGTTGTAGACTTGAGAGGAGGAATTTTAAAAACCTGAGCGAGGAGCATAGCACCAGTACATTTTAAGGGGGAAGTTTAGTTCTATTGGGCTTAATGACTGAAAAAATGTCAAAACTTATCAGCCTGAAAGTTCACCATTTTAAAGCTTCTGTTTTAATAATAAATAATGATTTGAGAATGCAAATTTTGTATCCAGTGAAAGAATAGAGAGGTGTCAGCTTTCTTGAAGAAAACATTTAAAATAGTCTGAGCTGAATGTTAAGTCAAGAGAGTTTTGCATAGATTGATGTCTTAGCAGCTTCAAAAGATAGCAAGAGAAGATTAATTTTGTAAATGGCTGATTCCACAATAATGATTCTTTAGAGGGTTCAAAATTCTTTATGAAAAATCTCATTCTTCTGGGGTTTCTTTAAGTGTTCTGTATAGATGCTATCTTCACAGGAAAAAAAAATATTACAATGTAGAATGATCATTAATTTTTATTTTAGTCGACACCTTATTTTGAATTAGCCTGCTAGCTTCTGTTCTTTTATTCTCATTCTCTGGTATTATTCTTCCCTTTCAGGATGATTTTTTTTTATATTACCTTTTTAAATGGGGTTAATGCTGCAGTGTGTCTCTGTGTGTTCAGCCAAAATTAATCTTTCCTCAAAGGCATTAAATTAACATATCTGAAAAAGAAATAACAGCAAGGCTTTCTGGTCCACTCAGACTATGAAATTAGTTCTGGAAGAATAAAGTAAAACATTGTAGAGCGGGGTTAGGTGATAATATTTTTCTTTTTTTCAAGTCCAGATAATGTTATAGAATCCCAGCAAGACTGAGGTGGGCAGGGAACTATGGAAATCACCTAGTTCAACCCCTCTTCTTAGAGCAGGCTCAGCTAGAGGAGGCTGCCTGCGTCCAGCCAGGTTTTGAGTGTCTCCAAGGATGCAGATTCTATAACTTTTCTTTAAGCAGCCTTGCTATTGTAGTTATTGTAGATAACAATAAATGTTCTTCTCACAAAATCTGAGAAGAAACATAGTTGCTGTACTTTGTCCAGAGAAGACCAAAGAAAAAGTTGCACACAGAATATATTTCAAGTCTTTTCTTCACCATGAAAGGGAAGTGATGTTGCAGTGACCTCCTGAAGAAGCAGATAACATTTACCTAAGCACTGATGGCAGAGGGGAGTCAGTGCTTCCACCTATTCTCTGCTCCATTCTCTATTATCCGTGCTTGCATAAAAAAAAGTCGAATTATCAAGTATCCCTATTACTCCCCAGGAAAAATAGCCCACCAAAGCAAATAAGATGTCTCTTTTCAAGTATGTGAGTAGAGGTCAAGTGCTGCCCTTGCCTTTATAATTTTAAAACTCATATTGTTTTATCTGTAAATACGTTTTGTTACAGAGTTACATATATCCCTAAAAGTTCTAAATTATGTAAATATAAATACAAATATATGACTAAAGGTGGGCAAAAAACAGCTACCCTACACTGCCTATAAAGAGAGAGCTTGGGAGGAGGAGAAACACAAACAAGAGAGGTGAAGGGAAGAGAGTTTTATTCCCATCCAAGAAATAGCACTGTATCCATGCTGTAATTCTTTGCCCGGAAGGAAGCACAAAGATAAATCTTTTTCTTAAAATCAAAACAAAACCACCTTTGAAACACTTCCACCTACTGCAAATGCATGTTCAAGTCCTGTTCCTGCTAACTGATGAGCACTTATGTTGAATTCAACAGAACACTTCTCTTAAGCACTCAGCACATGCCAGGGTAAAAACTCTTATAAAACACCTGCTTGTTTTGTAGACAGAATAATGAAGTTAAATAGAATGAGAACACTAGAGCAATGTGATGGGAGAACATATTGAATCATGCCACAATTACACTATTGTGTATATCACCATCTATAAATCTAATTAACAGAAAAACTCTTTTCTTTACAAAACTTTAAATACGAAACACCAGTTTTGCATAAATATCTCATTTGGATACAAAGAGTGATAGGAAAAATCTTTCAAATGTGGCAACTTATTAAAATAAGAACATCTTAAATTACAATATTCACTTTTTGCCTAGGAAAAAGAAAGATAAATAGAAACACGAAACTTTCAGAAGTTGATCAAAGAATATATTCATTGACCAAAGAAACAGATGGGCCGGTTATGGTCTACTAAAAGTAACCATGAAGAATCCAAGGTACTAAGTATGCCATATCTTAGAACACTGCTTTTCTATTTTCATTTGAAAACACTTTAGGTGTACACAGTAATAATCTGTATTAGTTACATGTTAGAAGTTTCTTTTCCTGTTAAATTAAATTTAAATTTTAAATGCCCATTATAAATGAAAATTAATTGAGTCTAGATACCATTCTTTCTTTTCTGTCCTGTGAAAAACACAGGCAACAGTAAAACAGGAATCTACAGTTAGCAGCAACTCACATCTTGTGTACAAATAAATTTCTTTATTTCTATTACCAATCAAGTTCTAGCCTATTTAGAATCATTATGAACTAGGAGATTTTCTGCATTTAGCATACAAATGAAAGAATATCTAAGCAGTATTGTCTTATCAATCACATCAGTTCAATGTGCACCGGTGGTTATGGTCACCCTTCAGTCATGAAGGTGTCATGGAATATTACAAAGATGAATCCTTCAGGGAAGCAAATCTTCATAATTTGTAAATTAAAATAAACTAAGTAAAAAAAAAAATTATCTTCAAAGAGATTTCTTGTAATCTAAAGCAAATCAGTTACTCCCATAAACAGAAAAATGTGTGTTTTCTCACCCTTGCATACCCTCCATAAGACAAACAGAGGTCCTTCAGAATACAGATCACACTTTGAGGTGAGAACCACTAAGTTGAATGTGTCAGCTGGACTTGAACCTACTCACTACTATATGAGTGAAGAGGAATGAAAAGGACTGAATTGAGGTGAGAAGTTGGTTTAATATGCGTAAGGATAGGATCATCTGTAGAAATTAATATTGAAGAAAAGGAAAAAACTGCCAGTCTCAAAAATGCCAGTTACGTCTTGGTGTATATATATACATATATATGTATATATATATTTTTTTTACTGTGAATATGATTATGTATTGTAATTGACTACTCAGAAAATTTTGAAGGATTTTTCCACCCCTGTAGCTATTTAAAACCATTAGTTGGGCATGGTCCTAAATAACCTGATTATGCTGATCCTGAACTAGGCAGAGGGTTAGAGTAGGTGGAGGTCCTTGACAGCTTCAGATGGGCTGTGATCCTCTGATTGCTAGGGTAGAAAAATGGTATCTTGAATAGCTAAGAAAGCCAGGGTTTTCCTTTCATTTATCAGTTAATTTTTAATATAAGACATTATTACTGATTGAGGCTAGGATGTGCATCAAAACTGACACACAGCATTACTGTTTACTCCCAGCACAGGAAGTCTTGTAACCTATGTAAAATATTCACCTCTGTCAGACACAGCAGTAGTGCTGCCCTGAAGAACAGGAACTGTGTATTAATAGGAAAAGGCAAAGTGTTTAAGACCATCTTCTTCTTATGCCTCTGAATGCATGACTAAGAAAATAAAATGTTTGGGCACATAACACACCCAAAAAATTGGTACACTGGTACATAATGTGGACTAGCCTAGTACAGGGAATATTAAATATATCCCATGGAGCAGGAAGTTAATCTCAAATAAATGTTTCTTCCTTGATTTTTCCCCTCTCTTTCAGTAAATCACTGTTTCAAAATCAAATACATTTTCCGTAGTGTCCGGAATGCTTTCATCTCCATTTATTGCCACACTTAGAGTCAGCAACAGAAACCATGACAGGTATTGATGAAATATAATTACCTAGGGAGTGGAAGCTTTCATATAAAAATGTACAGCTTATCTTATTATGCTAAACTTTCATGCTTACCAAATGTAAATAGATCACTTTGTGCTTTAACAACACAGACCCAGAAAAACATCTACTGGAAATGTAGGTAATTATCACTGCAAACCTTATAATATGCTGCCTACATTTGTCATCATCATACTATTTCCCATTTTCCAGCAACATACTATATTCCAGGTGTTCTTTAAAATCACTGTAGAATAATTTAGACTTTTAACTTTATATTCCTGGAGGCAGGGATTCCCTTTTCATGAAAATTGCATAGGAAGAAAAACCTGTGAACTACAACCAGCATTCATATCAACCAAGTGGTCTGCATTTGCAGCAAAAAAACTTCCACTCAGTAGTTAAATTCAAAATGACCTTGTGCTTTTTTCAAAAGTGCTTGCAGCTGAGGTCATCGGAATAAATTGTGATAGAGGGTGCTTCTCTCTGCATAGTTAGAAAGCATGTGTAGTACATGAATTACCACCAAGTAAGGAAAAAAAATCCCAACCAAAACAGAACAAAGTACATAATTCCATTTCTTTGTAAAATAATGGAAAATATTGTCTATAATAATTATGACTTCTAATGAAACAATTTAGTGTTTTGGCAACTTTATTTCACCATCAAGTATGTGCTACACATTTCAAATCTATATTCATCAATTAATCCTGTTTGTTATTGGCCTCTGCTGCTAACAGCATAAGCACCTGTAACAGCATTTCCCCAGCAGGCAGATCCCAGCTCCACAGAATATTAGTGTTGTTTAAAAATATATATGGTAGTTGTGTTAAAGCTCATTAAATTACTGAGTCAAAAACAATGAAATGGAAAAGAAGTTGGAACTGCTAGTGAGTGTTTTAATTGAAATTTAAATATGCAAATCAAAAGTAATTTCACTGTTTGTTTAGGTAGGAAATTATTAATTAATTTTAGAAGGAGATTTTCAAAAGGTTATTTTTTTTAATTCTTTCTCTCGCAAACACATAAGCAACCACTATCAAACGATTTTCTCGCTGTCAGTAAGATTGTACGAGTCCTCAATTTGTTTCCATAACAGCAGCTTTTCACTGGAATATTTTGATCGACAGATTAATATTTTTAACATCTGCCTCTTTTGGGAGCAGCTTAATGTTAGGATGAAAAATGTTAAGATGAAAAATACACTGGAGGTTTCAGAGCAGGTGTAAAAACTCTCAGTTCTGATTAAATTAGAACTGCTTCTAATCCTGTTTTCCACTGTGCCTTAAAGTATCCTATATAAAGAATAAAACCCAACTTGTCACTTATGGAACATTTAAAGGAGAGAGGGGCACAAAAAGTACAAGTAACTTACCATTAAAATTTACTGCCCGGATGTAGCTAAGTAGTTCTTTACCATCAGTTGTGCTCATCCTTGGGCACAGACCAATATATCCAGGACAGAGATCTTTATGCATATTGTGCAGGGCATAGGCCATGGAATATACTGCATCAATGACAAACTGAACTTTTCCTTCTTGTTCATAGGCTGAATCTCTCGCAATTCTTTCTAAGCCTGCGGAAGAAAGAGAAAGAGTTTACTTCTGTTGGTGTGTGCCCAAGTGTGTACCTGCATGAGCACTTGGATGAAAAAATTCACACTGGAATGTAAATAATTACAGCTGGATTGACAGGTAAAGTCGGGATTTGTCTATTCATCATCTAAATAAACAAGACAAGGAAAAATATGGCCATCTGGTTTTGTCTCTAATCATTGTACACTCTGCCAGGTATGTAAACAGTATGTTGATTTCTGGGCTAGGAAAGAGGACAGAACATTTCATTACAAGAAAAAGATATGTAGATATGTATTTCTACAGCCCAGTAGAAAAATTCTCCTTATTGATTTTCATTCAAGAGTTGTTTATTGTTATTAATGGGACAGTTCTAGAGCAGCCTGCCATTCTGTTTTAGATAAATTTAAGGCTACCTTGATTTTTGTCCCTGTCTACTGTTTGATAAACATTATTTAAACGTCTCAGGGAAAAAAGCTGAATGCTTGCCAAGTGATGTGACCATCTGTCTCCATAGTGAAAACTGCTTATTCTACGACATTTTCCTGTATTTACTAGTGAATTATGCTTCACGTTGAGAACCATGTACTCTTTGCTGTTTCCTACAGGGACATTTATCTTTTAGAGGGAGCACAGAGCAAATCAATACATCATATAATTTTTATTCTGCAGGATTGCCCAAATTCATCATCTATGTCAAAGTACAAGGGAAGTTTTATGTTAATAGGTGATATTACTTAGTGGAATTGTTAAATAGAAAGATCAGAGAAATTATATTTTAAGTAAGGAATCAACATGAAATCCTATGTCCTATATAGAAATTCAGGTGCTGATTTCAAAGGCAAATATTCATTTTCCAGGGAAAAAGTGGTTGGCAAATCTTGATGTGAAATTTGCCCTGCTGAAATCTACCGTGAAATTTCTCTTGCCTCATCGAACAGAACAGACATTGAAGTTTTCTACCAGGTTATAAACTCATTCAATTTGCAAATAATCCAATCATATTATTTAAGATTATATAGAAATGAGACAAAAGTTTATGCATATTTTTAAAAAATTAACTCTCTATCTTCTTTTTTATTTTTTCTTTTTTATTTCTAAACACAGGACTTTATCAGTTCAAGGTATCAATTTTTCTGAGTCCAAATTTCTAAAAGTACACTGTTTGTGCCTGAAAATATACTGGACACAAGAACTTTTTTTTGACAAATTATGCAAGCCCATATGACAAGGGAAAAAAGACAGGGAGCATACTCAGAAACATTTCTTCTATTTGTCTGCTGCACTTCAGTACCTCCATCTTGCACTACAGTAATAACATATGAGCAAATCTGTAATCTGACAAGCAGTAGTGGTTTGTGCTTTAAACATCTCTGAGCACTGGAAGTGATAGATATAGCCTTGAAAAATCATGGTGTGCTCTTATTTCTCCTCAGGGATTAGTTAAAAAACATAAAATTACTACTTTTGAAAAGCTAAAAAACAATTGAAGAAGAAGGCAGAGATCATTTTTGTGATTTGTACAGGTAGCTTTACAGGCACTTTGTTAAGATATGCTCTCTAATGAATGACAAATAATTAATGAATAATGCAACTGTACTGCAAATAAATAAACAGGAAAATTCTTTCCTTGAACATGCTGGAAATTACACAATTAGTTGCAGTGCATTGCCCAGACATAAAAGAGGACATGAAGGATGGAAAACATGAAGCTTAATTAGTTTACAAATTTACTGACTTATTTCATTTGGGAACTACCTTCCAACAGCAAATGATGGGTAGAGCTCATGCTCTCCACTTTAATTGCTCCTGCCTTGTTAAGGACTCTGGGACAAGAGAAGGACAGAGTTTACAGAACTGCTGCAGGCATAGAGCAGTCAGTAACCTGGATGCACTCCCAGAGCTTCCACATTATCTAAACAGAATGGTCAGGACAGGAGGAGTTAAAAGGAGATCCACTTTTATTGCCAAGATAAATATAATTCCCATCACAGAAATGGATATATGTGTATGCTGAGAGGTGGGGAGCTGGTGAAAAACAGAGCAGAAATATCTTCTGTAATAAATTCTAAGTCATAAAACACTAAATGTTGCAAACACTTAAGAAAGTATACTGTACTAAGTAATACAGATTTTAAAAGGGAAAAAATATTTTCCCTATGTTATACTGTAGTTTAAATACATATAAAACATTTTTGCATAAATTTCTTCCATGGCATAAGATTTTACCTTCACTCTTCACAGATATGTTATTATAAATTAATTTGTCACATAAATTACAGAGGAAAAAACTCATTTATTGGGACTGAATGTGTTTCTATACATACAAAGGGGTAAGGACCATCACAGAATTACAGTATTTATATCAGTCAAACCCAGAATGCAATAGACAAAAGGAGTCTCTGCACTTTGCATAACTAAAAATCACAGCAAAAAAAAAGCTCTTTCTTCTTTACTTTTCTTTTCATTTTCTCTTTCTGGAATTCTCAAACATCTAAACTAACAATTTATAAGGATGACAAGAACTCATCAACTTAAATTACACTGCACTGCTCTAAATAGATGTTTATGTATAGCAACAAAATGATGCATATTGTCTAAACCATAAATATGGTCAGCTCCTACAGATATAATATTACTTGATTGGAAGACATGATTATAATTTTTCTTCAGACTTGTATGCCAAGTAATAATTGGTTTTTTATAGCTTGACTCTCAGCTCTACAAGGCATGTTTCTACACACACTGGTGACTTGAAAGAACATAAAAATTTTTACCTCATAAAATAAATGTTTTAATGCTTCCTTAATGATCACTTCAATTTCTTATCCTACAGTTTTTCCTCTGGAAAACTGTTTAAGCTGTGTCATTATCAAAACGAGTGTGAAGGTACTCCCAGTTCTCAAACCTGCAGTTGGCAGACCCATGGTCTGACAGTGTCAAGAACTGAGATGAGCACTGGGCTCACCAGATCCTGGCCATCTCTTCCTGATCTCCAAAGCAACAGAAATCCAGAGAAATGTGCCATGATGTTTTCCAGCTGGTTTCCCAGTCCAGCTGTTGAAAAGTGCAAACCTGACATCAGCAGGATGTCAAGACTTTCTCCAACCAATGAAGAAAGTGTGTAGACATAAGTACTAATGCTATCATCTTGGGCTTGAGAAGATCTAGGAGAGCAATGACAGTAGCCCAGGAAATGTCAGCTGTTCCTGGATCAATCCACTGGAAACCTCTTTTAGGAACACTAAAGCAAGACAAAGGAATGATCCCATAAAGCCTGTAGATGTGAAAGAGTTGCTACAGATACTCTTGCAGCTCCTGAATAAGAGTGACAAGCTGTAGGTATTGCCTCCATGCCTGCACGTCATTTCCCCTTTTCATCCTGTCTTTCTTATGCTGCAGGAATAAATGTGTATCCTGCTCAGGATCGTGTAACTTTGAAGGGAAAGATAAGGAGCATAACAGTAGGAAGGTGAAACATGGATTAAGTGGATAGAGATGTGACTGGGACTACAAGTCTGAGGGGCAAGAAGGTGAAGCAGGTGGTATTGTCAATTCCATGGGCATGAATTGGGAATCAAGAGATTTCAGGGAATGTAATCAAGATAAATTAGGCCCTTACAACCATAAATTAAAATGTATCTTCATTAAAAATTCAAGATCAAGCAGTAAGTAAATAAAGATTAATGTAAGATAGCTGAGGTAATGAATTCATACATGGGTAATGATATCACCTATGAGCGAATAACAAGTATCTTAAACAATCAAAATTTAAGTTGCTGATCTCACCAGAAGGGTAATAATCTGGTGGGTGATAAATGTTGCATAATTCATCCAAGTTTTAGAAAACTTATTCTTAATGACAATCTTAAAGCACATGTTGAAATAATTTCTGCACACATATAAGTCCATGACAATGGAAAAACTTCAGAGTAAAGTTCCTAGTAATTTTTCTCTAAAGAACATAAAAAATTCTAAATAAAGCAAAAGGATATACCTGTCTTGTAACTTGTGACAGAGAGGGAAAACAATACTTTTATCTAACTGCCCAATTTCTGAAAATCACTAGTTCTCCTAATATTTCAGAGCAATCCCATTCCTTCTGTCTCACAAATCTGTTTCCATTTATCTAAATGCAACCTACATTATCTCTCCTGATTATTTCGATAGTTTTTAGATTCCATCTCATATATCTAGTAAAAATCTTAATTTTTATTACTTGAAAACAAAAGGCTGAAGTCAAGGATCTTCTATACAACAGCTGGTTAGAGCTTCAAATTGGAAAAATGTTGTGATGGTGCAGGGTTTGAGAAAGGTTTTGGGCACTAGAGAGATTTGGGACACAGGAGAAGGGCTTCATAATTTAGAAGAGTAGACACAGCTGGTATGAGGATGCAGTGTGCGTAGGAATAGTATCCTACTAAACAGTATATTATACTGGCATGTCTTGTCCTTCATCCAGTAAGAACAGCTTGCTTAGCAGTGACAAGGAGGGCCAAGAATCTCCTAACTGTGGATTTGTCACCAGCAAGGAAAGATCTTTATCTAGAGCCTGTATTCCCCCTCTCCTGTCCACAATTCCACCAACTCTTTTGTGACCTTGTCCCTTCTCATAAGTGCTGGGAAACAAATCTTTTATGGACTGTGCCTTGAATAAGGGCAGAAATCTTCCTGGGATAATGGTGGGAGGACAAGTAATGCGGAAGAGGGGAGAAAAAATTGCAATGGTGTTTCCTCATTAACAGCTTTTATTCCATTTGCCTCTCTTTATCTGCCTTTTTTATATATGCTTGTGAAGAATTACTGCTCAAAGACAGTTGGACCATCTTTGCAACAGTTGGGGTATTTTTCCAAACTTGTGTTTTTACAAGTCTGGATTTTGGATATCTAGTAATATATTTCTATTTCATAGTTGCAATTCACATTTTTTTACTTACTGCTAAATTATTTATCTCCATTACTTGGCTCTCAAAACAGTTTTACTTAAGCTGCACTTAGAAGCAAAGAAAATCAAAAGACAAATATTGTGTTCAATTGATTGTTTCTGTGAGCCATTCCCGATCACAACTAAAACATAGTAATTTGTAAGTGGTCTCCCATTTTTCAGCTCAGGCATGATGATCCTCTGTTTGTCAGAATTGGTTAGAACTCCCCACCTTTGCAGCAAGAGTTGTTTCCACAGAAAGCCAGCTTCTGTAACTAAGCCATTTCAGCAGGCTCAGCAGGAAGCACCAGGAGCATATGTTGCTCCTGTTAAGTCTTCCTGATTATTCAGCTGTTTTCCTCACACATTATGGAGTTTGATCTCTCTGAGCAAATAATGCAGATCATCATCTTCTGTTACTGAAACTTAAGGGTGTGATATATATTTATGGTGGGGGAGTTGAGTTTTTTAATAGCTGTATGGTAAGAGTGATGCATGAGTTAGTTTGCAGAGAGCATCACAAAACCTGAGGCTTCTCTGTAATAGTGTGGTATCAGTTTAGGAAGCAATTCAGAGACTAAGCCAAGGATTATATCCATTTTCTCAGCCATTCCAAAAAGAAAATTGAGAATGTAGAAGCAGAGACAGTGAAATGAAGCAGTTTAACTGCTGTTCTCCAGCAACTGATGGATGTGGATTTGTGATTTAGTGAATTGTCCCTTGATGTCATTTTTTGGGGGTTATGCCTCTTTACAAAAGACTCACAAAAACCCCAACAATACAAAAAAAAAACAAACAAACAAACAAAAAAACAAACAAACAAACAAAAAATCCTACAAGACAGCAAGATCAATTAGAAAAAGTCTGAGAAAAAAACTTTCCAATCCCTACAATTATACAGATATTTTTAAAAATTTCCTGTTTAGAACCGAACTGAAACTTTACATGTTTTAAACACTTTTTAAATACAAAATAGCAAAAAAAAGTATTTCACAGTAAGTGAATATGTGTTGTATTGTGTTTTTATATTTCTGTAATAGTTCTGTAATGGTTTGCCTCTTCACCCCCCATTTTCTCCTGGTGGTTCCACCCCGAGCTTTCCCGCCTTTCCCTCAGTGCCAATCTCCCTGAAAATGCTCAGTCATTCCCCTGTCCCCACCCTGTCCATCACTCAGCTCCCCATCCCATTTTCCCAGAATCTTCCACCTTGGGCATCGAGTGAGTGGACGAGGGCCAGGGGTCCCTCCCTTGAACTTCCCCCATTGGTTTGTGTGTCTGTCTGTCCCTCTGCCTTCCACTCCCCTGAATCCACACTTTGGGTGGTGAGCGTCCCTTCCCCCTTGTTACTGCCCCGGTATTTGAGCTGTTGCAAAAGTCTCGGGGGCGCTTTTGGCTGTCGGACACTCTGGCATTCGGAGCTCCTCAGAGCTCGGATTAAACCTGAGACTTTTTCCCCGGCCTTGAGTCGACTCCCTCATTGCCTCCTCAGACGCCACCTCTCCTCCATACAAGGCAGACAGCGAAGGGCTCTGTTTTAGCCGCTCCCCGAATCTCCTCAAGAAACAGGGGAGTGTCCCCTGCAGCTGACCGTGCCTCCGCCGGGCAGTTGAAGCCATGGGGCTTCAGAGTAGGCACGGCGGCAAATATGCTCCAAAAATTTTCACTCTAACATCACCATACATGAAGAACTAACTTTTCTTTTTGCTTCATCCTGTAACTGAAGTATCTAAAAAATTCTTGGCCTGCCCACAAACATTTTTCATTGGAAATACCATAGTTTTTTCCTGACTTTCACAGTAAGTCAGACGCATGTTTCAGAAAAACCTTTCTAGCAAATGCACAGTAATATATACCAAAGTGGAATTCAAGCATTATCATAGTTATTTTGGAGTGTTTTGCTGCTATTACTATATGTGACATTTACTAGTGTTTTCTCTTAGGAAAGCAAACTAAGGTTGCATTGCTAAAATAAGATTCTCTATTTTCTCATTGATGTACTTTGAGAGAATCTCTAACAACAGTTTGAATATTATTATCAGAGTGAAAAAATTTCCTTATCCTAATTAGTGCCTTAATATTGCTTAATTATAGCTCCTTGAAACTGTGTACAGAGTTGGGGAATATAGGCACTGAGAATTCTCATACATTTAAAAAACAAGTCTGCTACATCTAGCAGTGACAGTGTTGCGTAAATTATCTTGCTGAACCAAAATTTGCTATGATAACTATATTTAGCTAAACACTAATGTCTGCATTAAAATAAGAAGGATACGCCATAGGATGTTGTCTCCTTAGCCAACCACACCAAGAACCACACCACGCACTTAAAAGAAAACGTGTATAAAAGAATACAGTGGAATAAGCAATATGCCTTTCAGGCACATGACCAGTCAGTGTCTATTAATTGCCCATGTTGGAACATAATATTTAGTATGAACAAAACTTGATACTGGGTATAACATTTTCAAAAGTTGTATTTCCTTGTTATAAACAGATTGCGGCTTGGAAACTACAAAAGTAGAGATCCAGTTCACTGGTTCACTTTCTGACTACCATGTGTCTGACAACCTGACAGCATAAAATACCTGCAGAAAAAAACACTTGGGAAGTTTAAATAAAAGGGAGAGAGACTATTTCCTTACTAAGCAAGTATGCAGAGTAATAAATAAATCTGACATCACAATCAGTTTCATTAGATTTTGTCCAGCTTTTAATCCAAAGAGCAAACCACAGCCAACTTTTGCAAAGATTTCTATATAATATTTACATGTATTCTGAGAGTTCCCTAAATATTAACATGGTCATTTAAATATCACTCATTCCCCTCTTGCTTCTTCTGTTTTTATTTTAGGAAGGACACTGAAATCAGAGATTTATCAGTTTTGCTTGACTCTTATACTTCTGCAAATTTCATACCATATATCATTGAGAAGTATTCATGATTCATTGTATCTTTCATTCCTCTATACTTCTAGTTTTAGTACATATTAATGTTAGGCAGTTGTTTCTATCTTATTATAGTATGACACTTTTTAAAACTCTCTAATGATATATATTTTTCTGTACTTGTGAAAGTAAAAATTGAATGCACAAGGTCAATTTTTCACATTTAAGATTTTATTGTGCATATATCAGTATATAGTAATACATGAAATTATGTTTCAAATATAAAATGGTGAGTTTTACCATTAACACTCCTTAAATCCTAAGCAAAAATAAGGAATTTCAACCTCAAAATTTGTCAGCTTGGTTTGTGAATATGAAATGTTGCTTTACTGATTTTTCACCAAATCAGTACAGTACAGGAAAAATGTTTTAAATATAAAAAGAGATGTATTTTTCATAATGAAACAAGGTCAAAAGATTTAGTTCTGTTATTTCTGAACAAAATAACACAAAGATAAAGGAAAAAACTTTCTTAGTGTTCGCTAACACAAAAATCTAAGGACTACCTTAGCAAAAACATTTTAAATGTTGATCAAACTTTAGGTGCTTTATTTCTCCCACAGAATACTGTCAGTATTAGTGTTAGCATGAATAAGCAACCAAATATTTTGCGGTATTTCTCAAGTTTGAACAAATTATATCTCGACGTAAGTATGTAGATAGGATCTACATTTTCTAACACAAATTACCTATAGGAATTTCTAACTATGGAAGAAATTGCTAGTGTAACTTGTTCAAGCACAAAGGTTGGAATAACTGCTACCATTTTAAAATCCCACAGGCTGCAAGCAATTCTATGCAGACTTCAATGTATAACTCCAAAGCCTACAGCAAAGGCTATCAGCAAGAGTAAAGATTCAGTACAAGTAACTGACTTTATTCATTTTCTGCTAGCATTTAAACTCAGAGGACCTTCAGCACATACAGCAGTGTGGTAGTGTGTATAAAAATCCTTTCTTCTGCTTATTGACCATGAGAGCTTTCAAATTTAAGTTTCAGACAAGCAACTGAAGGGACTTTTGTCCTCAGAAGTATTATTTTTAGTTATAAAATTGAGTGACATCATGCTTAAGAAAGGACTTCCTTGAAATTAGAAAGCACTTTTTGGAAGTATATACTGAAAAAGAAGTATCCAAGCACATCACTTCCTGAAGCATTTGTGGCCACTATTTTTATGAGTCTATTTGGAGACTAAAGAGTAAAGCTGCACCAAGTCTTCACCAAAAATATTGCAACATCAAAACTAATCATATTAACTACTGCGGTGGTTACGAGGTTCAAGCAACTTTCTTTAGTTGAGATGAGAAGTCCCAAAAGAGCAGAACAATGCAGGTTGCAAACTGTTTGTAGTCAGTTATTTATCAAAGTAGCATATTGCGATGGTTTTGTGTCCTTTTCTTCAGCTATAGAACTGTAGAAATTCAAGGCCTCTTCAACTGGAGCTCCTTTGATGGAAGGAGCTTTATGTGAGAGTCCCTTTACTGATATCAGTGCTGGGCTGAATTATCATGAAGGTAATGTGGGCTGGATGTCTGCCCTGGCTTGGCTTGAAGTCTGCAAGCTAAGGGACAGCAATATTCTAACAGGGCCATTTCTGCAATGAATATTTGATAGCTTTTTGATGCAGAGAATTTAAATATAGAATTTGGAATGTACTGTGAATTCCCACTCAGACTAAGTGTTTTGATGTCATGATTCACATGAAGTACTGAATAACAGTGGTCGCTCCTGGAAGGGAGCTTTCATCAGCTCTGTGTATTTGCAGTTGGTTGCTGAGGTAGGATGCATCTCATGCAGCTTTAGCAATACAACATTTAATTGTTAAACCTAAAGAAAAGTTTTTTTGTTTCAAAGAAAACACCCTCTCCAAAAATAAGCATTTAGGAAAACAACCTGAAGTGCTTCCCCAAACAGACTTTCTTGTGTAACTAGCTTAAACTACATAGTTAACTAGTAGAAAACTAGTGCTGTGCAAGATAAATATGTATGATAGTTTAAAACAGTTTCTCACATATTACCTACTGTTTAGTCAGCTGCTGTGAGTATAAGAAAAAAATAAGTTGTTCTATTTTCTTACAATTGTTGCAAGGACTGACAATAGCTATATGTCTCATTTGAATTAATTCACAAGGCTCCGTGTTACTGCTACGGAGACAACTATGTAAAAAAATTTCAAAACAAATGTAATGAAAACCTATTTAAACTGAAAATAAATGTAATAATGAATCTTAAAATAATTTAACTCTAAATTGCTGCTGGGTTTCACAGTATCAAACTTCTAAGAGGAAATTTTTAGAGCTAGACAAGATAGAAGTATTCATGACAGAATTTTTATTTGAGAAAAGAGTGGGTTTTTTTCAGGAAGGAGTAGTGGGGGAATTTTTTCAACTGCAACTGAAAAAGGAAAGCAATGAAATCATACTTTTCACAGCAAAGGAAGAACTATGAATTTAAGCATGTAAAAGATCCATTAGTAACATGTTTCAATATTAAGTGCTGAAGAAAATGTTGCATTACCTTTTGCATTTTCCCTATTCACTGTCTCTTCCTTCTCTGTCCCATTTAAATGAACTCATCACACTGCAAGAAGTAGCATATGATGAAGAAAAGAAATAGTAGATTTAACTTTATGTAGCCAGTAGGAAAGATGTGCTGCATGGCTATAGAAAATTACTTTTTTTGTTTCATATTTTTCTGTATGACAAGAGGTAATTTTTGACAGTCAAAATGGAAAACATGGGTTCAAGAACTTTGGATTGCTATAGGCTATAATTTTATCATGTATTACTGTCAAAGTAAGCCTATGTGATTTACTGGAGATGGTGAAACATAATTCTACAAGATGTGTAGACAACTGCTGAAATTCATGATTTTCCACAGGTGAAAATCTGTAATTTCCTCACTAATCTAATTAAAGGTTTTTTTCAGGACCTGATATAAATAAAAGCACCATCAATTAGACCTAAGCAGCTAGCTAATGAACTGCTTGATGGCATGAACAGAACATGGACAATTGCCTTCTGGAAGGGGATTTCAGTCTAAAACTGGAAGATAGTTTACCCAGTACTCTTTGCACAGCCTAGAAGATAGCTACTTCTTTAATCACAAACTAATTAGAACTGATTGGCTTCATTGCTAAAATTGCTAAATTAGGGAGATTATAGATGCCTGCTCCTTGAGCAGGTTGGCTATACACACTCCATTGGCAGCACTCTTACAGCTGCACATATCCCATCATCACCAGGGCAAAACAGTGACAGTGAGCAACACAAAGAGAAGTTCCCTTATGGGCAGTCCTGTCTCATTTGGATAGAAAGAATCAATTTGCTCTACTTGCTCCCCTTGTGTGAATCAGGAAGTTATCTACAAAGATCTGAAGAGAGAGGAAAGAGTCTTGTCTGGAGATGGTGTTTTGGAGTTGGAGGGAAATAGATATGCTGTCAGGGCTTTTGCAGCAAATCTGAGCATTACCTTGGCTGAGACATGCTAAATTAGATGGTGCTGAACAAGATAAGCAACAAACAACCCCCGGGAAAGGGCCACACAGTACACTTTAGGCATCTAATTTAAAAGTAGTCAAAAATGTGTTTAGCCACATAAACACCTTCAAAACTCAATACTCTACCAAAATATCTGATGTACATAGTTCACAAAACTAAAACCAAAGCCATCTTGAGAATCTGGGGGACTTTACTCTCTGCCAAGGGCCATCAAGAATTCATGGTACAAACAAGTTTAATTTCTCACAGGGGATGAATCCAATAAATAAATCCGAGTCCACCAAATTCACACTTGGTTTAGCACCTGATTGATACTAATCTTCTGCTTAAATATGCTGGTGATTAAGCACTTTCTCATCAATCAAATCTCTCCTTTTTAGGTGCTAGTACACTAATAATAATAATAGTAATAATAATATTAATAATAGTAATAATAGTAACAACAACAACAACAACAAAACAACAATAATAATAATAATATGCAAAGTGCTGTTAAAGCACAGTCTTTCTCTTGATAGGCGGTACACACATTGCTGCATTTTGCATATCTAAATCAGCAAGTCCCCTAGTATGAGCAGCTGTCGGCACAGTAAGGCTTCAGTCTACAATCTTTTCAACAGTATTCTAAGCCTGCTGGCAATATGTACCCCAAAAAAAGAATATCTTCAATCAGGTGTGCATGTCACTGTAGTACTGAGACAGTGAAAACCTGGTTGGTTGTTTTCATGCATTTGAAAATCAGATGAGAAGTACAGGAATTTTTAGGTATTCTGCTACTATAATTTTAAAAATACCACTCGTAATAACCATTACATTGTCATATGCTTATTTTAGGAGCCCAAGGCTGGTCAACAGTCCTGAGCTTGAACAAAACTGAAATGTTTCCATCTACTTTCTTACAATATATTTTCAAGTTATGGATTTACTTTTGAAGAAATCAAAACTCCTCTGCAGAATGCCAAAATCTTGTGCAGTTCATGTTCCAATTTACTAAGTGCAGTTTGAACTCATTTTATGAAGGCTATTTAATTTCTCCTTATTCTTATAACTTGTTTCATAACCTTTAGTGTGCAGACTGATGGGAAAATTCCCCAAATCATTTAAGTGTTTCACCGGTACATTAGATGTGTAAATGTGTTTTGAGCCCTTCTATATAAGAAATACATCAATAAACTGCAGCAAGTTCAGCACACAGCCATCAAGATGTTCACGGGGATGAATCACAAGCCCTGGGAGCAAAGGATGAAGGATCAGGCTTTGGCCAGCCTAGAGAAGAGATGGTGGGTCAAGTCCCTCAAAGAGCAGATCCAAACAGGGAGATGAACCAATACTCTCCACAATGGTGTACAATGCAGGACATTATGGGCATAATGTGAAACAGGAGCTTTAGACTGGTAAAAGCTCTTTTTCCGGTAAGGTAGCTCAGACCACAGAATGGGCTTCCCATAGAAGATACTCAGTTTCTCCTGATACTCAGAGGTTTTCAAAATCTGACTGGATAAAGTTCTAACTCCACACCCAGATCCAACCTCATGCTGACTCTGTGTTGTGGCTTAAGCCTGGATGGAAATCAGCATCCTGTTTTGAGCATGAGGTTGGACTAGAGACCTCCAGAAGTTCTTTCCAACCTGAAATATCCTATGATTAAGATGCCAATGCACCAGAAATGTCTTAGCCAATGCTACTGAACAATCTCAAGTGCCTATGTGCATATTCATATCTACAGGTGCACATGCTCTTGCAGATAAGAATGTGGAAATCCACAACAGACAGAGTTCTAGGGACTTTTGATGATTACTCTCTCAGTCCTTAGGTCATTAAGAACAGTTCCAAGCAAAGAGAAAACTAGGTGAATTAACATTTAAAAAATATTGTTATATTTTACCTCACCAGGTAAGGTATCTGCATATTTAAGGATGTGCTACATAGATAGGGGTACACTATATTTAGTTTTGCTAGTTTGGATGCCTTTTATTGTGACTACCATATCACTTAGTGCAATAATTGTATGACTGACTTTTACGTTCATTCACTCCCATGAGCCTGGAATTCTGTGACAGAGGGAAAAAGAGTTTACTGATGGGAAGTGGTGGTGAGAACTCTGATCTCTTTTTAAATACATTTCAAACATTTTCATCAGTAGACAGCTCACTCATTGTCACCTCAGTGGATACCAAAGTTTCAAAGAACAGAGAGAAAAAAAGCCAGAATGTACTTTGGTAAGATCTTTTTTAAGCCATCCTAATGATTTGCAAGTGACTTGTTTCATGACTGAAAGCACTCACAGCTCTTGGCACTGACCTCTTCTGCTGGCCTAAATCACCTCAGTTCCAATAGAAGTCAATTGAGTAAGGGTGATTTACGGTCCCTCCAATTTTGTCTCAAAATCTGGTGTAATGTGAGAATGTCAGAGAGGTAAAGAAATTTTTTTTTTTTTTTAAGACAAATTCCACTACTTTCTGTTAGGGTACATTTATTACTTCCTTACAGGAGAAAGATTCTGATGTTCTCGTAATTTAATCAAAGAGAAGTCACCTGAAGTGGTAGAAATTCAAACACAACCTAGATCATGTAGATCAAGGAAGATGTAGTCAGCCTTTCATTTTAACATTCTCCAGTCTCGTGGGTACTTGCACAGTTACACTAAGTTAATTAGTTAGTAATAGATACTAGCTGATACACAATTGAAAAGATGACCATAATTTTAAGGAATGTAAACAATATTTTGAAATTTATGTTTCCCAAGAGCCATGTTAAAACCTAAATTAGAGCTGATAACGGTCAAAAAGAGCAAAAGAAAGGGATGGGAGTGAAACACAGTAATAGAGTAATTACCATTCAGGATAGAGAGAATCTTTTTTTCTGGCAGTAATTAGTATGTAATTATGGCCCCACAAAAAAGGCAACACCTAAACAAACAGAAAGAAAGTGCTATTGCCCTTGCTCAATGCTATAAATTTGTGCTTTCTTCAGTCTTTTTATCTTCAGGCCTATATTGCCCTTATGGAATTGGAAATCTGTATTTCTTAGGCTGCAGCTCTCTTCATCAGTGACACAAGCCAGAGGTAATGCTGTGGTGAAGCCAGTTTACTAAAAAAAAGCACTTTGAAGAATGACAAAATTATTTATTTGTTTGTTTGTTTGTTTGTTTGTTTATTTTAAATAAGGCAAGAAATGAGAACAAAGTGATTCCATACTATGTGTGAGAAATTATTCCATTGAAAACAAAAAAATATTTTTTCTTACAAATTCAATTATAAACATGCATCACAGCTTCTTAAGAGGAAAAAGGCATCCAGTTATCTTGTTATGATTTCAACCTCTTAATGCCTTGAGTTTGAGAAAACCTTGTCAAACAAAGAAGAACAGGAACGTTATAACTAGGTCTTTCCAAATAAAAGAACATTTTCAGAATTCTATTTTCTTCCTTGATTTACACATATTCTTTGCTAGGACACTGAAGGAAAACAAATGAAATCTTACTGTAATCCCAGTGATGTCATTCCACATCCATCAATGGAAAACTTGGCCAATAATATTTGCAGAAAACAATGATAGTTGAAGGATTATTTGCTTCATTCAAGTTAATAAATCTATTGATTTATTTTTTATTATTGATATTTTATTAGTTATCATCAGTATTTATTGTAAAAATAAAATCAAACAAAATGTACTCTACATACAGAGCATTAAAACTAGTTATTTTGGTGGTTGGTAAAACAGGATGTAAATGGCTTTCTTACACATTTTTCTGCCACTGTAAAAAAAATCATTCTTAGAAATGCAAAGATATAAAGATAAAAATGGTACTATCATCTGTGATAGACTGATTCCTTTTCAAAAAGATGGAAATTAAATGTACATTATATATATGCACATAAATTTAGTGAATAATATATACTGATTATCTCTTTTACTTTTTCTCTTTTTCTTCCCTGGGCAGAGTAGATTTTATTAAGCCTTTTTTAAGCCTCAGAGTCTTTGAACAGTATCTTTACTATGCATTTTTTGGTGTAAATTATTACATAAAACAGATTATCCAACAATAAATGTCTAACAGATGAAAAAAACAGCTTTGCATATGTAGTGCCAGAATCTGACCTGTATTTATTTTACACTATTCAATGTTTCTGGAAATAATTGTTGAGATGTTATTTGATCATAAAAAAATGAAAGTATAGCTGGTTGTGATAAGAATGATGACAAGAACCGTGAGTAAGGAAGAGTCAGCTCATACTCAAAATACATGAGTGCCAGCATGACATGGAAACTGTATGTGAGTGTCAGGCTGTGCATAAACTATGCAATTGCCATTACAAAATGACTAAACAGGCCTGACATTGTACTGAACAAGGTGCTTGCATTTAATCAGTGCAGGAGACCAGACATCAGTGACAGAATGCTTGCTGCTTTTGAAGAAAAATGTTTGAATATCTGTGACATGTGACATGCCAGTGTGAAAAGCTACTTCAAGACAACCAAGCAAAACCAAAATACTCTTTACTTTTGCCTACTGTGTAGGCAAAAACCAATTTTTGCTGCCCCAGAATGAGCCACTTTTACACAGAAAGTCAGAAAGAGAAGGATAGAAATAGTGTAGAACTCTGAAACACTAACCTTGTTCCTAACACCGTCCCCAACAGATGAAAAGGATGGAAGCAGCATTTGCCATAACCACAAATGACTTCACACATTTGTCAGCTGAAGCCACTATTTCCTATAACTCTCAGCTTGGCTCTCCAAGCTGCTGGGTTGGGGAGGCATGAACAAGTCTCCAAACAACACTTTGCCCAGCTCATATTTGGTGCTATTTTGCCCTTGCTTCCTTTAGAAAGTTTGCAGGAAGAAATGCATAAAATCATTTGGGAAGGCTACATAAGGATGGCAGCTAAATAGGAGCAATGGGAGCACTGTAGTTTAAATCCATTTATTTAAAATAAATTTCCACTATATCTGAAATAAGTTCAAGTGGACTTGTAAAATTGGTCTGGTTTCAGTGAAACAGTAACAAATATAAAGCAAAGCACAAAATTAATATTATGCAAGGACTTGTGTTTAGGTAAAACTCTCCCTGAATGTTATCAATAAACATACCTAGCTAATCCTTTTTCACAATTTGATCTTCAAAATTGTTTTCTGAACAACTAGTCTGCAGAAAGCACACTGTATTAATCCTTTAACCAAAAACAAGGGCTAAGTGTGAATATGCCAGCAAAGGAGAGCTGTGGCTGAGGAGGCTTTCTTTGAAAGGCAGACTTGATGAGAACGGTGGCAAAAAGATTGATGACTCTTCTGAGTAGTCCCATCAGTTCCCCTATGCTATTAGGATGTAACTGTTTTAGTGGACTCAATGGCATCACTTCTGGCTTCATGGGACTGAGATTAGGCTAATTTTTTTTTTCAAGTCACTGTTGTCAATTGCTAACTCAAAAATAATTATGTCTATCAGTAAATTGACCTGATTATCCTGATGTCACAAGAATATTGATAGCTTTTAATTTCTACACCACTCAGAATCTCCTTTAGCAACATCACACACACACTGAATAAAATAATTCACAAGATTCAGCTTTTTTTTTAAGCCTCTACTGCTGATAGCTGTTCCTGAAAACACTCAGTATTTAGGAGAGGGAATGCAATGAGTACTGTGGATTTTTTTTTTAATTTTAGCATGCTTATTAGTACAATCAAAACACCTTACTATTCCATTTCTCTTTGTTCTAGACTCGTCTTAAAGGACAACTGTAGTCTTTCTTTAAAGAGCTTAACTATTTATTCTTTTACCAAAAATCTAATGTTTTATCTTAAATGAAATTTAACATATTCATCCCAGCATGCAACCACAACATGACTATAGATATAGTTATTAATACTGATAATAATATAAATTGTAAATTCATCGTGTATTATCTGATGCTAGGAAAGTAGCACATTGGGTAGAGTTACCACACTTGCTACCAAGAGACAAAAACAGCTCATCAGATAAGAGTTTCAGGACACTCCTCTGCTCTGCTGCTGTTTCACTGCAATAAGTTCACAGGCAAGCACTCCTCTGATTTGAGCCTTTATAATTCATCAGAGCACAGACTCTCAAAACAGCAAGTCTATTTAGTCTATCTCTATCATCATAATGACAGTAGAAACACAAAATAGCCTTTGGCTCTGGGTGAGTTAATTATCTACTTTTTTTTTCCCTAGGACACCGTCTTGAAGTACTAACACATTAACCTTGCAGACTATTCACTTAGACCTTCTGCACAGCATGAGATTACTACTAGTCTCAACTGGTTAGTGTCAACTTCCCTGCTCTCTGGGGTTAGCCAGGTCACTCCTCCTTGCCTGGAAGATTAATTTCCCTCTTAGGGACAGAATAAGCTTAAGCATACAAACACTTGAATTAAGTGATGGAACATATTGTAGAAAGAGGAAAAACTACATTAATCTAATCTACTGTTTGTTCTGATAACAATGGAACACTATCAGCAAACAAGGTCTTTTCTTCACTAAAATATATATTTATATGTATCCTAGATGTGTATCAAAAATACCTATTCTAATGAAAAGGAGTGGAACTTTTCAAAAATGTGCTTTATGGTTTTCCAACACTATTCAATGTTATAAAGTTTTGTTTCTGTACAGATATAATACATTTATATACAATACAAGGGGTGAATCTTCATCCACTGTCGGTCACCTGTATTTATAATGTCTTTGCAGTGCATTATATAATTATCCTTCTTGTAGAATCTTGTAGAATTTTCCAAGCTGCATCAAATGCAAATGCAGTAAATATTTATCATAATATTTTAAGCACAATACAAAGATTTTAAAAATAAATACATAATTTCCCAGTTCTGACTATATGTTTTCATTTAAGCTTTTACTTTTCAATTTTCAGCTACTTTGCACAATGGAAATAGATTACTTTAATTTACATTTTGGTTCTAGGTGTAAATACTACACTATTAAGAGAGACGTTGATTCATTTAACTATGGAAGTATTGCTTGGTATCTTCACAGAAAACAGGAAATCTTTTCATTCTTTCAATTCCAAAGGATTGCTTGAGTTTGCCTTTTAATATTAATATTAATATTAAGATATTTTCTGATTATATTCTTGTTAGTGAAGTCATAATTACACTTTAGTTAATTAAACTTTAAGTTTTGCAAGACAGATATAATGTATTACTAATATAAGCATATTTTCTGAGCAGGACAGAGAGAGTCTGCATTTAGCTTCATTTCAGAGTCCTCATTTTTTTAAATCTAAGAGACTGATTCTTGGTACAAGTGGGGAAATCATTGATAGCTGGTGAGCATGTGAGCCAAAAGCTTTTGGATCCCTATGCAATCTGCTGAATAGTGTCCTTCATCAGAAGCCTACAGCTTTATCAACCTGACAGAAAAAAATTCAGCAAGACATCTGACCTTATACGTCAAAAGAAGAAACTGATAAACTACTTCAAATATGGACAGTGGTTTACATTAAGCCCTAATAAAGATGGCTTTGCAAATTTAAGAAATTTTGTTCCCAAGCTATCTCAGCAAATATCTGTCATACAGTTTCAGGGTACAGTAAAACTAGTACCATGTCTCCTTAAAGTTTGTTTTTCAAGTCGCCCAGTGAAATATTTGGTTATGAATAGCCCAAAAAGCTTATAAGGCTGCCTGAAAATTTGATCCCAAAGTTGTCTAGCTTCAGAAAGAGCAAAATTTGGTCTTTACTAGGAAAAAATTAGTGAAAACAAAATGATGCAAGACTCAGTCATTTCTAAGTACTGCATGACACCTACGGTGACTTAAAATAAACTTTGTCAAGTACACTTCAGCACACTGCATCAGTAGAAGAATTCCTGAGTTTAGGTGATTTACTAGCTGTACTTTAGCTAGCCTTTGTATGACACACTTCTGACAAATTCAGTAAAATAAACATCAAGTCCAGCCATTTACATGACATGTTGTGAATAACAAGTTCAATCAGCAGGTAGTTCAACTTCTACTGAAATTATTACTGAAATGTCTTCAGCTTTAATTCCCACAAATATTTTGATAATGTTTTGGAGAGATACTATTTCTCCATTCCAAAATGAAACAGGGAAAGATGAATTTTCTCCTCTTAAGAGTAATTTCTAATTATTAAGTGCCAAGAGTAGCATTATTAAAATATATTGACAGGTCTCTCATTTCACTCAGTTCTAAAGTAGAATTTCTCACTCATTAAAATCAAGAAGCACCCTATTAGATCATATAAACCAACCCAACAGTCATAAAATTAGTTTTAAAATAATGAACTACTGATTTAATATTAATGCTTGATTATCTTTGTGAAGTCGATAATAGTGACTCTTACACAGACTTGGCAGAATTAATGGGCCATACAAAAGTGACACAGAAAGGGCAGCCATTGCTCAATTATTTTCATTAGAACTTCCTTATTTAATGATGGAGTGTCATATGAAGCATGCTATGCTTCACTTTCACTTGATATTTGGAAAATATGATTGTCAAAAAGAAGTATCATGGTTCTTTCTCATCTATACAACAATATTATCTTTTTTTGTGGTTTTTAATGAGGCACATATTTCAGTGATTCTGATGGGTACAGGGAAGCAAAAAGATTAAGAGCTAAAATTAAGAGTTAAAATCTGGAAAAAAATTACAGATTGCACACAGCCATATAAATTTCCCTATATTTCCTTCTGACTTGATAATGAATCCAAGTTACAACATAAATAAACTAATGTTTGCCTTTGCAAGACCAGAATGAGCCAGGAATGCATTACAGATGGCAATGATACAGGGCTGAGTGCATCCCCTCTATCTAATCAGGAGACATACATAGGGTGTTCTTCTGGTGGGAGGGATTTCAATTCCCCTGTCTTTACTCCACCAGGCTATTACATTTATTACTGGTTTGGATTCATCTCAAGTTCACGGCCAAGAAGAGATGCTTAAGGAAAGCAATTACACCATCCCCATTTCATTACTTCCACAGACTTAGACAGACTTACAGGTAATATGAAAAATCAGTAAAGTGCAGAGAAAAAGAGACTATTCTGAATTATAGTTGTAGTAGTCATCACCAAATACCCTCTATGGTACCTGACATAGCCTCAAAATAGCCCACTTTTCTCACTAACAAGTTTCTTTCAGATTCAGTAGTCTAGATAATTCAGTCATTCACTACTCTGTACTAGGTATATGTATACATACATACATATATATATATTTGCACTCTGTTTCCCTGTGTACTCCCCCAAAGGAATAAGAACTTTTAGCAGGACAGTCTCATTAACCTGCCTTTTTATAACAGGATTCTGTGTAAAGATTCCAGCCCTGTAAAATTCATTGCAGTTGTTCTACATATAGAAACAAGGTGAGTGCTAAGCACATAGCTTCTTAGTGTATTGAGGTGTTGATGTTTTTCATTCCTTTCCTTCCTATTCCCATCCTGCATGGTTTATTCAGACTGACACAAACTATGGCAAAAAGAAGAAAATTTTAAAAAACAAGGCTCAGATTCCAAGTAGCTGAGGTACTCCCACAAACCCCTACAGCTTCTCTGGTCTCCCAAAAGCATTGGTCTGGCACAACTAAGAAGTTGCTGTAGTTTTCCCTATGTTTGGGTACCCAGATAATGATACCCAGATAATGAAATAACGCATGAACACTTCACCTTCCCCAAGTCTTCATTCCAAGTAAAATACTGTTGTCTCAGTAGCATCCTAAGGATTCTGTAGGATGAATCCATAAGCAGCAACCAACTGAGATGAGTTTATGGCTGCTTTCTACTGCAGAGCAGTGATGGTACCTGAGGCAGACAAAAGCTCTTGCAAAAATTCTAGTGCCTCTTGATAGAGGGAGAAAGAAGCTCAGCCACACTTAACTAAATTACACTGAACACTGATATGTGAATATGCTGTCAAAGTTAAATGAAGTGCTATGCAGAGATAATATTCTCTTTCTTTGCAAAGACCCAGAGCTAATCAAAACAATTAACTAAGCTATTAACCATACCAAACATACTGACTAGCATTGTTTATTACTCATCTGAAAAGAATTTCTAATTTTTCTATGATTATGGAAGAAGAAAACACATTAAGTGTGGCAATTGAAAATTGTGATGATTCTAGAGCCATCTCTGATGAGAGTGTAGGAGAGCTAATAGTAAAGGAATTATCGAGAGTAGACATGTTGGTACCAACTGTGTCAGCCTTATACTGTTCATGGGGGTGAGCGGCAGAGTAGGTTGAGAATTAGTGCTTTTCAACATAAAATAATTCAATTTTCACCCTACTCAAATGCTAAACAAAGTACTTTTCTCACTAATATTCTGTCTTTGATTAGTAGACAGCAAAAAATAATGTTGTACCTCTTCTCCTGACTCACTCTAAGGTCAGTTAGAGGACCCCATTTTTGCCAAATGGCATAGATTATCATCAATTACTAATTTATTAAAGTTCTGTATGGAGTTTCAAATTCTTAATAAACATGCAGCAATCAAGTTTTGTAAATAACAGACCCATGTGGATGCTAAGTCTTTTATTTTAAAATGATCTTCAGCATATGCATGACTTGGTAACGCTCTATGGGGTTCAGCTAACATGCCGTTGAATGGGAAAAGATGGAACTTGGCAGCTTTTTCACATCTCTGCCAGATCCCAACTGCGCCTGAGACTAGTATCTGAAGTGCAGGTTCTTTGCACTTTTACTATTTATCTTCCCTTGATCTAATGCAAGACTGGATTTTTAAGTGAGCACCTCTCCTTAAGGGAGAATTCTATTTCAATTATATTGTCAGTATAGCTATGATACAAAGCTGCAACATGACATTGTGCTGATTCAAAAGTTGAAGTTATTTTGGGCACAAAATGCTGTAAAATGAAAATATTTTGGCACCACAGTAATGTAATTCTAGGCACTGTTTGAGCATCCCTAAGTTAACAAACCCTATCCTCTGTAATATTTTGTCTCTTTTTCTTAATCAGAGAAATTACACATCAATAAAGATACTTCTTAACCTAAATTGATATATAGGCATTCTCCATCAATCACGTCATTAATCTGTCCAAAAGTATGGATTAAAGGAAAAATCAAAAGTGAAATCAACCCCACAGGGGTGTTTTTCAATTCAAGAACCATAAACTTGCTCTGAAAATTCAGTGATTGTTTAGTCTTCTCACTCATATAGACTGGCATCTATAAAACTACAGGTAGTTTTAGAGCAGCCTCATGAGCAGTCATTCTGCTGGGAATTGGATACTCAGGTCTCAAAGGCAGCTCCAAGAAATTCAGCCACAAAATACACAGCTATCAAGCATGATTTTAAACGTGTCTAGTCTACCTTCATGAAGAATGGAAAATTTTAGTTTCTGCAACAAATGAATGGAAATAAATGTTGAAAAGACTGAGTCACAACAGAGAAGGTGAATTACTGGGTCATTTTTTTTAATAAGTAGGACAAAAGAAAAGTAATCTTGATAACTTCATTAATCCATCCTGCTCCTCTAAGCATCAGTCTTTATCTATCATTTCAGTGATAGAGGCCCTGTAAGACATTCATTGTGTCACTTTTATATTAGTATGTAATAAGTTCAATCATCAAAGTAAAAAGAAACAAAGATAAATATGGAAAAAAAAAAAAACCAAGGTCCAGGAAATTATGGTAGTTTGCAGAAAAAAAAATAAAATTAAAAAGATGGTTTCAGTTAAATCCTGAAAGTTGCAGTATCTGAAGGTCAAACAAGTAGTGTTTCACAGATACTGTTGGTGATGCATAACAGCAGCACTATTACCAAAGTATTTTATATTTAGGAAAGCAAAATGCAAAGACCCAAAATATAAGAGGATGGAGGGAGGGGAGAAATGGGCTCTTTCAGCAACTTTCTGTGTTATGGGAAGCTCTGTGCCCCTCAAAGTGTGACAGTTACAAAAACATCTGAGAAAAAGGGTAAGTGCAATGAAATCAAGTCCAGAAGGCATTCAGTTATTAGGACCGTTTCAGTGAAATTGGCAGATCTCTGAGAATCCTTTGCCTTTTCTACTCTGTAGTCTATATAAAACATAAAACAAACTGGTATTTTTTGCACAGATTACACATTGGCACGCAGCACGCAGTACTTTAGAGCATACTGATGATAGCTGGCTGTGCAGATCAGATTAGTCTGGAGCATTCAGGGAAAAAATCTGCCAGTCAGTTCATCAGTAGAGAGACTGCTGGAATGAAGAGAGGCATTAGCAGGATGCTAAAGACGAGAAGAGAAAAGGAGAAGTTAATGAGAGATGGACTGTAGCAGATGTAATGGAAGAAGAAATAGAACTGTGCTGTGAGGCTGAAGAGCAAACAGAATAGCAGCAAGGATAAGGCTGACAGTGGGAGAAACTCTTGTGTACTGTAGTTCTAGATGTTATGGATTTCTGTGCTACCTAAACATTTGAAAATACTGGTTGTAAATCTGCATCAGAGTTTAAGTTATATGAGTGCTACCATTCTGATTCACAGTTTGTTACAACTGAGGAAAAAAATGCCATGTCCTTTACTAAGAGGGATGGTTTATGTCTTAGACCTTTTTTGTACTGTTATACTGGGGTTTTTTTTCAGATTATATTATTGCTGTGAAGTTCCAGACAACATTAGAACTTAAAACCAGTAAAAAATACTCAGAGTGACAAAAAATATTAAAAAAGGAAGTGGTATATCCCTTTGGAAATCCTCATATGCCCAGCAAAATGCTCAGCCTCCTAATAAAACTACATTCATGCTCAGAAAGAGGAACATACATGATCTTAATGTTTAAAAACAGCTCACTTAGAAATCTGCAATAGCTATGAACCAGCTACCAAAAGCAGCAGTAGCCAATTACAACGCTGAGTGCAGGAATGAGCCAGAGCTGTCCATTGGCATCTTCTTCCATTTTGCTTCATCTTCAAGGTTGAAGATTCTAAAACTGCTCTTTTCTTTCAACACCTGGTGGTGGTGCTGTTGCTCCTTGCTATACAGTAACTTAATCTCCAGGTTTTCACCTGGCGTATGACCTCGAATTTATTAGAGTTCGTTATCTAGCACACAGTGCTGGAGTAATATTGGTGCATTGTGCCCATTTCTTGGTGGGCTGTTAACTCAGGTGTGCCTGAACTTCCATAGATATATGTTAAACATTTGAAAAATCTTATGGAAAACTAGATTCTTTTGAAATTAAATAAACAAACAAACAAAAAAGAGCACCAAAAAAAAAAAAAAAACAGCTTATAGAAGGAAAATTAGACAGTAGGATGAGAGCGCAAAGCACATGAATTGTTCAAAAGTGTTTGAGTTGGAAAAAGAAGGCAAAACATACTGGTTTTGGGGTAGTATCATATCTAATCACTCAGGCAGTTTTCCAGAGAGGAATTTCATTCATGTAACTAGTCCTATTTAGTTCAGAGAATTAAACTTGCTCATTTAGGTGACTGTAGAGATCATAAAAATGCAGAGCTGTAAATATCCCCCAACCTGCTGTGAGTGTGCTTATAAGCAGGAATTATCATTAAGAAGACAAGCAGCTGCTATGTCTGAAAGACTCTTGCCAATGATAAACACAGTATAATTCCTGCATAAATTTACAAATTAGAATTTCCAGCATTTTCTAAGTCAACTGAATTCTAAGGGAAAAATGTATTCCTTTGACTTATTGTTTATTATGAGTAGCAGGTATGCATCACAATATATGAAAAGCTTGCTTCAAATGTAAAAATAAACATTACAGGCTGAAAAAAGTTAAACCATAGCAACAAGGAAATATAAAACAAAAAAAGCAGCAGTTATGTAAATCTGCAAAATCCTGCTAATTATTTAACCTTATTTTTAAAAAAGCAAAACAAAACCCAAAAAATGCAACAACAAAGTTCTGCTAAGATAACTCTCTTATCTTAGCATTTAAAAGTTCTCATATTTATGAGCTATGGGGTGCATAATTAAAATGTATGAACAAACACAAATTAAATTGTCGCAATGGCTTTTTTCATGTTTTGCAAATCATCTACATGTCAAAATAAAATTATGTTATTGAAGAAAAAAGCAAACACAAAAGAAAAAAACATGACAATGTCAAGCAGGACCAGATTAGCTTTTGTGGACTATGGATTTGAGATTAGGGCACCAACTTTGGGAATAACATTATCAGTTGAGAATCTCAACTTTCATTTAAAAAGAGACTTTCATTGGTAAGAGCTTAAAAACAGAAATAAGCATTAATTAATGTCCATATATGCCGATAATTCCAATGAATTTAGGCTATAGCACTGAAATCAGTCATCATGGAAGGAGCAGAGTCACACTCAAGGAAAAGGAAGCAAGTAAACATGAGGTTTGGTGTCCTGTATTATCTAACATCCTGAATTCTGTTCTTCAGTTGTTGCTGACTTACATCACATCTTCCTTCTTTCTATTTCTCAGTAACAAATGCAGTTAGAAATACTATCCTGAGTGATCTTGATTTTGAAACACATTTTTCATCATACATGCACACACACAAACACACCCCACTCTATTTCTTTGGCGATCTACAGACAGTCCTAAAGCTCTAATAATATAAGGAAAACATAAAACTCAGGTAGGATGAAGGAAATATAAAAACTGGAGGGGTAGGCATATAAAAGCCCATGTAGCTAAAGTAAATAAAACCAGAAGAAAAATGACTTGTAAGAGGAAATTACTATAGTGATCATATTTTTCAAAATATTCAATGTTGAGAGAAAATACAAAGCAGCAAATGTGACAGTAGCATCATGCAACTGCACAATTGTATCTACATCATCTGAGAACAAATTTAAGCTCTGAACATGCCAGCGTTAATTTGAAGAAAGGATCTGCATCACTCTCTATTAGTCACACTCAAACCCATGCCTGTGTAGTAGCATCCCTCCTTGTTCTGAACATCAAACATGGAAAAAAAAACATTTCTTCTGGCATCCCTGTGACTATACGTCTATGTCAGGGCAATTCTTTCCTAAAGTGAACTGGGGTGATACATCCATTCTTTGGAAGCGCAGTTGCATAATTTGCACTATAATGTCATTTTCTTTCCACCTAAATCAAGTGCCTAAAAAAGAATAAGAAAATAGTAATTTAATAGTCACTGACACCCTTTCCAAGCATTTTCTCATTCACCAGCAAAATAAACATAACATTTTTAATGCCAAAAACTCAAAGGAAATTTTTTCCAGAATCTTAGATAAATAAAAAATAGAAATTAGTATTGTCCATTTCTAAAGTTTATGATTCTTGTGACTTGACTCATTTGAAGTGTAAAGTCTTGCACCTGGAGAAGAATACTTCCATGAAGCAGGGAGCGCATGAGTCATGAGTCATAAAATAAAAGATAGAAAATAGAAAAAAGGATTTTTTTTTTGTCCAGGGGAGTTGCGTTTGGAGCACTCCAGCATCCCATTTCCCCAGATCAGGCAAAACAGAGAGATGGAGGAAACTTTATAGTTGAAAACAAACCATCAAATTCATAAATTAGATTCTGTGATCTAAGAGTCTGCATTTACCAGGAATTTAAATCAGTGACCCATGAGATCTCTTCTAAGCTTTTATCTTACATAGGGTTTTTTTTCTGATTGTTATGAGTAATTGGGGATTGCTGCCATACCACAGAACAGGAACAAGTATAATGTAAGGTCATTGCCTTTGATGTGTATTTTTATATTTCTACATAGTAAAAACATTGTGGGTCTTGTGAAGAATGATATTTAAATGAAAAATACCTTTTGATAATTATCCATAAAGCTTCCAACCTATAAAATAAGAAAATGTTCAACATCAGGCCTCAATGCACAAGAAAAGTTCATGGAACAGCCTCTTTTAAAGTATAATTTTCTCCTAGTGTGCTTTCTTTTAGCTAGGCTTACCAAGCCTTTCTAATAAAAACATTTTTTCACTGTGTGAAATCAGTGTCTGCTTTCCAAATAAAATTATGAAAAATGTCAGGTAAACATAGTAAGACAATAATATTTTTGTATTTTGATTAAGGTACCTCAAACAAAATTTCAGTTCAATTACCTCATTTTTCTTGTAATCATGTATAAGATGGATTCTTTAGTCTCCCCCATGATGTGCTGTGGCCATAAAACTGACATGATAGGCAGAATCTGCTTATTCATTAAGGAAGATAATGATATTGTCCCATTAGGAATCATATCGGTCTTGGTATTGAGTAAGATACATTGTTCTGTCAGTAGAAAAGGATGTGAACACCAGGCAATTGCAAATGCATTCCCCTAGAGAAGTGTAACAGAAACCTCAAAGCAAAATATTTCTGGAGATCAGTACAATGTCATCCTTTCCTCACATGCTCCTGCCTGCAGCCACTATGGATATTTTCATGATTGGAACATAAATGCACAGCACAAAATCATCTCTACCTGACCTCTTCCTCTCTTTCCAGGCAGTATCTAGCAAGAGCTCAGACACTGCTCACAAGCATGAGGGGGAGCTGGCAGCAGCTGCTCTGGTGCCTGGAGTCAGGAAAACACTCCCATCTGCAATCTCTGTTTGCCCATGGACACACAGGGATGATTCACATGATCTGGGGAACACACAGACAGTGGTTCGGTAGACCTCTTATCTAGAAAAATGAAAGTCTCCTCTCTCCTGAGGAAACTACCAAGCACCTCACAGTACTTGAGGTGTTGTGTTTACCTCTTCAGACACAGGTGCTCAGCATTGAACCTATTTCAAATCCTATTTTCCTGCTGGCCCAAGGAGGAACAGGTCTCCCACACAAGCATTGATAAGCTGTGAGGAGTTCCTCATGTCTTAAAATCACACATACATGTTTAAATCCTTACCAAACAAAAATTCAGTCAACAGGAGTAACTCACAACAGCTGAAGAGCAGATGTTCTTGAGTCTTCACTGGGGCCAAAGCTGCAGAGATCAGATTCATCACAACTTCATGCACAATGGCGCTAAGTTTCTTTTCACAGAACACTTTGCAACTCCATGGTTAGATTTGCCCCTTCCAGTGCCAGTTGCCATTCTGACTAGTGTCAATTCTTCTGTCAGAGAAGGCAAGTGATCTCATGCTACCAAAGATAATTATTTCAAATTTGTTGCTAAATGACTTCTGGTAAAACCAGTGTGATGAATTACTGAACACTCAGTTCATCAGTTGTCATCCAGCTTGACATTTCCATCTTTCAAGCAGTATTGCAGAAAATCAAAGATACACAGGGCTGTGCTTCAAAACCTGCAGAAGTCACCATACTGTCTTCAAGAAAAGGGACGATGAAGGTTACTGCTAACGGGATGTGGAAGATTACAGTAACCCATAGGCAGATAAAAAGTGTTTGAAAATTAATTCTTCATGCGCCCTTTAGACACACAGTTACAGAACTAACATTAATAAAACAGAATAAGAACATAATAACAGAACTTAAAATAAGAACATAACAATCTGGAGATAGAATAAGAAAAAAAAACTCTTGGCACAAATGACTAGTCTTATGCTGTGGCACTTTAAAAGTCATCCTATGTAAATACTGTACTCTGTACCCATGTGACAGTTGCTATTTATAGGCAAGAGTAAATAGGTGAAAGTAAACGAGTGCTTTTTAACTGAACCCATTTAGGACAAAATTCTTATGCAAAGAATATAGTCACTATTCAAGAATACATTCTATATGTTGTGTTACAAGACTTCTTCAATTACTGTTTTCATTACCCACTTTAGTACTTAAGCCATCAAATATTTGAATCATCTTCTTCAAGAGTTTATCAACTGGATTCCTACCTTAAATACCCTCTGTAAAAACTGAAGAAAGTGCTCTATTTTCTTCCTGCCCTTTTAGTTGAACTAATTAATTTTTTAATTGTTTTCATTTCCTAGTTTTATATGTTTATTTTGAGATTTCTCTTCGCTGTGGATTTTAAAATCCATACTTTCTTGGTCTATTTATAAAACACAAAATCTACTCTAAAATGCTTTAAAATTGTCACACTTTTTAAAACTTCCAGTTTTCTTCCAGAAGAAAGGTACATAGTGTTTGCCAGTGCCTGCTTAAGTGTTAAATTCATCTATTGCTTCCAGTCATCCTACTTACCTCGCTTCTTTTGTATTGTCACCTTGTGTACATGACATGACAAGGATGACAAGGATGACACAGATATCCATGTATTGAAAGAAATGTTTCATGCCTGTGATTTAATCCCTGGGTCTGAAATTTTGTTCCTCTGTGCACTGTTTATACTGATCCACTCAGGGCAATTCCTCTCCATTGGTATTACAGACTTCAAACTGACTCCCAAAGCTTTCTAAGGATATAATTGCCAGCTCCTGAGACCCTTCAGAAATAAGCAGAGCAAGCATACACACTGTGCGACTTTTAGACTTGTGTTGCTCCTTGAGCAGGAAAGGTCCCTGTGTTAGATAACTTCTAGAGCTAGTTACGGCTAAGCTTTCATTTAGCACAGGAAAATAGATACTTCATTAAGAATAGAAAATACAATTTTAAAAATGGTAAATACAAAATATGTAAAACTTTCTCAGGACTTAAGTGTCAGCGGACTGTTTTGCTCCTAGTTAAGTGGCGCATCTATATCAGTGATGAGACTTCGGAACAATTTTACCACCTACTCCTGAAATTCTGCTTCCCTTGGCTAATCTCCTTCTTTGACCACTATACAACTTTAGTATCTTATTGAGGAAGTTAAACCTGCCAACCTGCTGCCTTCAGCCCAAGTCTGCTCGGAACAGACCCTTCTCTAAAAAAATCATCTTTCATTAGAGATACTCTTCCTTCTTTTTCTTTCAACCCGTTTGGGGTTTTTATCAGCAGGACAAGCAGTCAGGATTTATATAAAAAAATGGTTGCGACAAACAAGGCTTGGTGAAATCTCAGTCTACACTGAGTACCCAACTGCTACCCTCAGCTTATATGAATCAACTCTTCTACAAGTACCATCTTAGCTACTTACGTTCTTTGCAAGGGAAAAGGGCTGTGTGATTCCAGGATCTCAGGTGAAGAACTGCTTGTCAATTATAGGCATCTAAATTATAGGCACAGGATCTTCAAATGCAAACACCATAGCCATTAAAGAACAGTGGCACTTTTTTAGAGGCTAATTTGCTAGCCACTTAGTGTTCCAGAACAGTTAACTGTATGAAACAGAGTACAGTAAGTGAGTTCTAGCCTCCAGAACTAGAACTAGAACTAGTAGGAGTTCCAGCCTCAATTTCTCTCCTGCTTCCCTTTGGAGATTGATTATAAAAATGCTGATTTCACAGAATCACAGAATATGCTGAGTTGAAAGGAACCTACAGGGATCATGGAGCCCAGATCCTGGTCCTGCACAGGACTATCCCCTGGAATCACAGTCATGTGCCTGAGACCATTGAATGCTGTTAGGCTGGTGCTGTGACCACTTCCTCAGGCAGCTGTTCCAGTGCCCAACCACCTCTGGGGAGGAATCTTTTTCTAATACCCAACCTAAACTCCCCCTGACACAAATTCTCTCACTTGCACTATAAATGAGGCTTCTGCTCCCTCTTTCTAAACAACTTTGAGGTTTTCTTTCTTCTACATAAGTGTGAACATACTGGTTGTTTCAGACTTCTTTGCAGGAAGGATCACTTTCAGCATAGTAGGACCAAGTGACATGCCTGTTATTAGATTCATACATTTGAATTCACCGTGAAATCTTCAAAGAGTCTGCACATGAAATGCTAGCAGCACAAATGACAGATTTAGGACCCAACATTTTCTTCTTTTCGTCAAATTTTGTGAACACTGTAGGTTCTCAACTTAGATTTCAGGAGTTGCTAAGATTTTTTTCTTATATAAAGTAATTTGCTTTTGAATAATTTGATGGATCTGTGATCTAAACCACACTTGTAGATTTTTCACAGGGATGACAGACCAGTGATTTCCTCTGACACTAAAAAGTGGCCATTATCTTTTACAGTTTAGTCATTTTCAATATTCAGAGCCTGCATTCATTTAATTCAAAGAACAGACACATATCAATGAGAATCTCTAAACATTTCTACATTCCTGCTAAGATCTCTTTATGTGACTTTGCATGCAGTTAAGTTTATCCTTATCCATATAAAAGCCTGATGGTTATATTTCTGCACAATAAAACCCAAATAAATACTGAGAGTCATTAAAAGTTCCTTTTATTTCTTTAGGCAGTGTACTAAAGCAGTGCAGAAGAGGCTAATAGGTTCTGCAACACCATTGCTTTTTGCCCTTGTGCAAGTGAGCAGGATGGGAGAGAGAGTGACTGAAAAATTATTGTGACATGCTCTCAGCTGGCCATAACTCTGAAGTTGGAACTACTGTACTCTTCCCTTAAAAGTGACCAGACTAAACACACTAAAATAGCTTGCAGCATCAATGATTTATTAAAACACACACTAAAGCAACTGACTTTTGAATGTCCAGTTAAGTATAATACGGTGAGACAGAGTAAAAGAAAAGGGTTTGCAAATAAATCTTTCCCTTATTCACTGTACCTCACAGAGTAGGTACTTCCATTCTTGTTTTCTAGGTCAACAATTTTTATCAGCCTCCTGGACTGCAGCAACTTTTCTGTGGTGTTCTTAGGATCCCCATCAAGTTCCCCCTTCCGTTGGGGAAGCTTCTGCAACCCCTCCCTCAGATTTCTGCCAGCTCCATGCCCCCCTCAGGAGTTTCTGAGCCTGTATTTGTGCAGCAGCACCCCCACTCATGACATTTATCACTCCCCATCTGTCCTATCTCACTCTCCCCCATAACCATGTTCACTTGTCCTCAGAAAAAAAAAAAAAAAGCAGTTTCGCTGCGGCGTTGCATTGTTTTCCTCGGTCCCGGGCAGCTCTGGAGAGCCTGGCTAGGGCACTGTTTCTCGGTGGGACCGGGGCTGCCGCGCAGCCCGGGCCCTGTTGTGTTCCGTGCACCAGGGTGGGGCTGGCCGCGCTCTGTGGCCGGCGCTGGGACGAGACGAAGAGGCGAAGGAGGCACACCCTGCCCTTGCGGTGGGCTGGAGAGCTTTTATTGCCGCGTGGATCTGCGATGGAGAACCGCAGCCGCTCCCTAGCGCCACGTGGGCAAAACGGCGACAGAACCGAGGGTGCATGGGATTTTATAGGGGGCAGGCCGACAAGGGTGGAAGCCCCTTTGCCCAATGGGGACAGGCAACGGGGGTGACGTAGACTGCAGCAACCAATGGGGACACGACAGGGGTGTGTACAGGGTTCCGGGATGAATAGGGAATGCAGGGACGAGGTAACAGACACAGAACTCTCAGGAGTGAACACGGGGGGTGACCACAAGACTGGCATGGTGATGCTCCAGTGGTAAGTGACCTGGAGCAGACCACCGTGGGGGAAACATGAGGGTACACAGAACCGGCTAACTAACATATATCAGAACCCGTAATCTGAACCCAAACCCGGGATGCAACATTTCGCCACTTTCTTGCTGGTACCGTGATATTGGTGCTGTAGCAGTGTGAGAGTGTAAGCACTGATATCAGGCAGCCTTCATGCCTGCTGTTCAGCCACATTCCTTCATGTACACATACAATAAAGTGAGTGGATGAGGGTATTTATCATAGTTATTTCCTTTGACTGATCTGGCCTGTGTGAAATTAGCACACGGTTGCATGACAACTTATCATACTTATTATTTTGAAAATCAACATATCATTGACTTCTTCAGGGCTGAAGAGATGGACATTGACATTTAAGACTGACTACAGGAACCCAGTCATATCAGCAAACTTGTCCAAAGAGCAATCATCTGTTCTCTGTAAGTATCCAAGGATGCTGTAGGGCATACCAAAATGGAAATCACTGTTTCTCTGAGGCAAGAAGGCCACTGTTCATTGTCTTTTAACACTTCTCTGTAGCAAGAGAATTACTTTGGACAGCTTCAGAGTTGAACTCCAGTAGGAAGAGAAACTTTTCTTTGGAAGTACATAAGACCCTCATTTACTCTACGCAAATAGAAGTGCCTGATATTGTGAGCAGCAGGAAATACTCCCTTGCAAAGATGCAAGGGGCTGTCAGTCACTGGCATCTTCACTCTTAAAGAAGTAGGGTTTCTCTGGGCTCAGAAACATATGAAGGTACTTGGGGAGATGGGGGCTGTCACTTGAAGTACTGGATTTTATCAACAAACCGGAAATGCCATGAGAAATTTCAACCAGAAGTAGTCATTATTTCTCCAAATAACAAAAAGAGAACAAAGACTGTGACCTACAACACTGCTCGCTCCCTAACTGCTCCAGAGCAGAACAAGTCATACATTACAGCCAGCTACCCTGGAAAGGAGATGTGTAAGACAACATGACTGGAATGTGCTATGCTGATGTAAAAAATTAGCTGTATTTATTTTCCTTTTTAACCAATTGATATTTTGTACTGAAGATTATCTTTCTGAATATTATTTTTAAGGATCTGATGGCTTTCTGCCATTGCTTTGAATTGAAATATTTGTTTAATGATGCGAACTTTTAACATTAAAAAAATACCTTTACTTGCTTTTCTTAAACCCAGTTACATTTTTCCCCTTAACCCCTGTTTGGCTCTTTTGCTCTCTTTTATAGCTACAAGGAGGAGTATGTTATTATTTTTGCAAATGTTGCCTTTTATATTCTTTCTTTATTACTTATCCTAGTCTCTTAATATTTTCTGGATATGTTTGGGTGTTCTTTTCATCTGGAAGTTTATTTATTTTTTTCTCTGTACAATATGTTCTGTACTTCCAAATCTGCTAGACAATCATTTTACTTAATTATCTCTCCTTAAATGTTCACCCTCTTACAATTATTATGTTTCAGGTTCTGGGGTTGTCACAAAATATATTAAAGCATTCGTCACATTTTCTCTTTCTTTTCTGTCTCAACATCAAATTCCCTTTATGGAAAAAAGAAAAAGAAAAGGAAAAGGAAAACCTATTGTCTAATTTGTAAATGGAAGGGAATGAAATACATTTAATAGTGTGTTAAGAGATAGCAAATATTTTAATTAAATTGTAATATGGAAAAAAAAGCTAGTATTTTCATAGTATGGATGAAATTGCAAATCTTATTTGTGTATCAGTTGCCAGATTAACTGAGCTATTTCAGAAAGTTTAAAATTTTAATATAGATAGTATCTTTTATTTTAGTGAATATTTGTTTATGAGATGATTAATTAGACTGATACAGCATAAAAATGAAGTTTAATGTTTGCAGTCAGGCTAACAATGTAGTCATCATAGGCAAAATTTGCAAAGTCTGAATCATCCATGTAAAGCCCCCCATACCTTTAAGTTATTTACCATCTAAATTTTCATGGAGCTATAAAAGTGGTGCTCAAGCACCAGTTAACTCTGTGTTGGAATCTGGCATTCTGGCTGCACCAGGGGAAGGTCCCACCCTGGAAATCAAGTTGTCTATGATAGAATCAGATATGAGACACAAGAGATTGCAGCATCCTGAACTATTTTTGTTACTGGCAAAAACTGACACCTGACAAGAATGAAACAGTATTTCTGAGATAGAAATGCATCTTCAGTCCCATTCCTGCTCCTGGCCTTGCAATACTTTGTGGCATAAACATGGGTTACACTTAAGTTTTTATGGATTACAGTTAAGTTTTTACTGAAGCCCATAAGCTGCATCTCTCCTGAACATTCCTTGTTTGACAACAGTGTAAAGCACCTCCAGACAATGATTTTTGTTAGATTTCTGGAGACATTTGTCTTTATTTATGTCTATAAAGGCATCTAGACAGATCAATAGCAGTTTCCTTTCATTTCAGAACTATGCACACTGTCTTTATGTATATTACAAGTCTCACAGAGGTTTAGGTCCTTCAAGTCACCTAAAGACACTGCATAGGAGGTCTTGCTTGCAGTCTCTAAGCTTTCATGAAAATCAAGGTTATGAAAATTCTCCACCTCCTTTTTATTCACAATTGTCATTATTCCTAATAACTTTTAAAACATAACGTGAACTGGGAATGAACCATAGACTTTAAAAATGCCAAATATTACAGTCTGTACTCCTAAAGTAATAGGTCTTATTTCTTCAAGGGCCCAAGATTAAAATATTTCCTATTAGTAGCATTTGGTTCAACCTGGACTTGAAATTATCAGTTCATGGGTCACAGTTTATAATTATCTTTTCTCTCTCAGACCTTATTAATCACACAAACCATCCACAACAGACTTTATAAAAGGCTTTATTTTGCACATAAATACTGTGTTTGTATTTACTTCAGATACAAATGGTGCCACCTGCTCCTCTTAGTACCCTGACATTTGGTGCTAATTAGATGGACTTGCATTATCAACAGCACAGAAATACAGTGCTGCAGCAGACTTGGTTACCATGGATCCTAATGCACTCAGCATTCCACAGGAAATTTAGCAGAGCATAAGAAATAAATCTATTGCTGTGTGAACCTGTACCAGTTCTATGACACTATTAAGGTACATCCTCAAAGTCTTCTAAATTCAAGGGTAAACACCTTTATTATTTTTAAACTTTTATTAATACATTCTACCACTGAGTCACCATGTAGGTGAAACAAAATTGCACGTCAATTTTAAACACCCTGGCAGTGCTAATGGAAACAAATCATGCATTCAAGCTGTAAAGGAGAGTAAGTCTCAACTGCTACAAAAGACTACTGGCATCTGTAAGTGAGAAAAGTCAAAACAAGTCTTACATATAGGAGTGTCACACTGAATAGCTGCTGTGAAAACTCATGCTATTTGTTCCTTTTCAAGCCTACCTGAATGTACCTAATTATTATACTCTCGGACTTAACAAATCTACTAATCCAAAAGTTGCTTCTACAGAGTGATTTGACATAGCTCAATAAACTCGACAAATGAAATTAAATGAAAAGGAGGAAGAATGGCTTGTGGTGCAAGCAGAAGGTGAAGAAAACATATAAAAATAACAAAGAAATAAAACCATTAAATAAGCAGACAATATAAAAAAATTCTCCCTTTCTCACAGTGACATGCATATAATTCTCTCCATCTGTTCTAAGGCCCAGCAACTCTATATTTCACAGCTGAAGTAAATTAGCAATTTCTTCTTCAAGGATCAAGCTCTGATCTTCTTTGGGGTTCCTCCTTCATTGTCAGAATTGTCTGTATTTCATCTTGTACACATCTTTGAGTGCTATGGTGCCAGAATTTCAGTTTCTTTCAGAGTTGTACCCAAACACTCACACCTCAAAGGAAAGTTCAGCACCTGAGTTATGAATTGCACATCCTCTGTTCTCCAAATGGGCTTTTCTAACAAACTCCAAAAGGCAAGTTTGAAAATTAATGCCTTCCCCTTGCAATTAGAATGATTTACAGTAGTATGAAGCAACATGCTGCAAATAAGGTGAAACCAGGGATAGATCCGCTTCCCAAAGCTAAAAGCCTACCAGCACAATGCTAGGAAGTATGAGGTATAATACACAACCACACAAGGCTCAGGCTGCTATCTCCATCCAAGTCCTCTTGCTGCCTTGAGAAGCGTGACCTAGAACAGAGGCTAGATGGAATTAAAGAATAAAGTAGGGATTTATTAAAAGGCCTTAATGGATACACCTTGGGCAGCACAAGAGCCTGGCCAGGGCTACACCCAAGATGAAACCCAAAATGGTCACAAAATGCATGACTGGTCATGAGTCTCACACTTTTGTACGTTTTTGGTCCATTTGCATATTGGGTAATTGCCCAATTACAGCCCCAGATTATGAAGTCCCATGCTCCCTGTTTTCTGTCTTCAGTCCACAGTTTATCCTCTTGGGCCTGAAACTTGTAATGGTTGTCCTTCGTCCCAAGCTAGAAAAAGGAATTGTTTTTCTACCTACTCTGTGAAGAGAGATTACCAACACTTAATATGAAGCTCAGAACTACACACCTAGGCAGCACAGAATCTGAAAAATATGAAAGCTAAAATTTAAGGCATCACTTTAAACTTCCTCACAATTGAGTTCTATTGAAAATATTTAACCTTTAAAAGAGAAAATTAATTTCAGAATCATCTCATTAAGGTCCATTTATGTAAGTGACATAGACCAAGGGAAGTGGAAGAAGATAGGCCAGGCAGGTCTAAAAGCTTTTTATGGGGTAGTACAATTAACAAACCACTGCATGCAACAGATAAACAATCAAACATGTAGACAACACATGATCTGGGACAGGATAGAAGTAACATTTTATCTCCTTTTTTTTCTCTCTCCTTTTTGGAAGATATGAATGGACAATGGACCTAAGTTTGCATAGCATATTTCTCACAGCCTATATTACTAATCTGTCTGTATTTGAATTACCAGTTCTTAATTGTGGGAACATTTCTGTACCTAAATTATCAATTCCAAGTGACAGTGAAACCTCACAGCATTAATACAATGTGCAAACAAATCTGAAAGTTTGCACATGGCCTAACAAAAAGTAAAATATCGTCTGACTGACTGAAGACTTTGCTTTGTTTTGAGCCCTGAAAACCATTCTGCCTCCACAATTACCAAATGCTTCTCCTCCACCAAAGGAGGAGAAGCAAGCTCACATAATTTCACAGCTGGAATGGTACCTGTGTCCACATAGCTGTGTGCATTCTTACCTCAGTAACCAAGAATTTGTCTGTTGTATGGCATGAATACTGCAAAGTTAAAAAAGAACTGCTTTAACACCTGGCCGAGGAAAGTCTATCAATCAGAAAGAGGGGCTTGGTTTCAATAAATGTCAGAAGAACATGTACCTGGTTTAGTGGTAAACATGGCAGTGTAGGACTAGATGACCTTAGAGGTCTTTTCCAACCTTAACAATTCTGTGAATCTTTAAACACAATAGTCCCCTCAAATAGGGGAGGACATTAAAAATCTTCTTAACTAGGAAAGCTTATGTTAAAAATGAGATTTCCACAATTACCAATGTACTTTGAATTAAAAACAAACCAAGGAAATCACTTCATTCTTGAACAATAACTCATCAGGAGCCAAATATGCTCCATTTCTGATGTCATCATACTTCCAAAAATGAGTCTTTCAAAAAAGCTGAAAAACCCATCCCTGTGATACGTGTGCAGTAACTCATTAAAGTTTTCATCCTATTTTTTTCAAGCGATAATAGGCCAGTATAAAAGAAGAGCCATATATGTTCCAATTTTTGTAAATGTTTAAAATAAAAAAGTTCTACAGGAGCATTAAATTTGCATTTTTCACAGAGCTTCATTCTCCTGTAGGAATTGATATAGCTGGCTTTCAGGAAATACATAACTGTTAAGTGGTAAGTTTACCCACCTCCTGCCTGACATTCTACTTCTACAACCATATCTTTGATTTTGAGGAAGAGGTCAAATGCCCAATTTAGATAGTTTCTGCTGAAAAATAACCCTATAGGAGGATGAATCCATTGTCCAGAGACATGGAAATCTACAAGACATGAATGACAATGTTTCTATCTGTGTGATTCATCATAATCAGCATGTCATTCACACACACTATCATTGTCTTCATCAACTGTGTGCTAGATAAATATTTGCTGTTCATGCATGCACTGTATGCAATAAAATATATCCGCTCTGCATGTACTGCACACAATAAAATATATCACTGCTCTGATAAAATATATTTTTTTTCTGGGTCCCAAATGATACATTTTTGTTCTCACATTAAGCTATAGATGCATGAGGAGGGTTTGTTACAGTTACATTTCACTATAGAATGTAGTTCAATTACGGTAAATATACTTTTTGAAATAACTTAGCAACATTTGGGTTGTAGGGAAAATGGTAGAGAAAATCAGGACTATGTTAAAAATGGGACTGTTGCATTTTAGAACTGAACCAGTTTTAAACTTTTGGTTACATGCATTTGATTTTTATGTTAGATAACACACTTCCGTATTTTCATTGGATGGAATAAGGCTTAATTCTCTTTTCTTTGAATTGTAAAATAGGCAGGTTTAATTTCAATTCCAAATGCCAAAATCCTTTTTAAAATAGAAGATTGATCTTCTTTGCAGTCCTGCTTCTCAAGAGGATTTCCTGAATAATAAATTAAGAATAAAGGTTTTGACCCTAATTACATTTTTTCCCCGCCTTCCAAAATAGGCTTTTAATGTGTAACAGCAGTCATTTTAAATGCTTTCCTTCACCTAAGAAAAGGAGCAAGGCAGAGGGGACTGGGAACAGTTCTCCTGAGGCCTACCAGTGCATGCCAACACAGAGAGGTCCAGCCCTAAGGCCCAGCTCCCACAGCATCAGGTTCCCTGTCTCCAGGCTGCCTGCTATGTCTCTCAGTAACTTCTTCAGTCCCTCACCTCTCACTTAGACTTTCTATTGTGAATTGAAGATCAGTAACACAAAGATTAGAGACAGGAGAGGGCACTGGAAAAGGCAAAAGATCTTTTTCCAAAATCATCCTTTGTAGACCTGCATACAGATAGGGATTAAGGGAAAGGGGATTTTATACAGGAGATTAATGCATTATGAGACATATATACATGCATGCTCCAAACCATGTTAATATTTAAAAATTGAATGCTTAAGAGAGTAGGTCTGTATGAATGTCAAAACCAAAAGAATAGGGTTATATCATCATCATTTGATCAGAAAATCAGTCACATACAAAGTCGAAGAACATATGATCAACGAAAAGTTTTAATAACACATCTTTTCCAATAACTCCCTGCTCTCTAGGAAGGTATCACAAGAACACAAAGTGTTCTTAAAATGACTATTTCCTTGTGATACTGACTATGGAACACTTCTACATGGGTAGAAAATATATTTAAGACATTCTTTAGGTAGTCATAATCATTCATAAGATCCTTCAGCTGTGAAATGCTCCTAAGTTCAGTGCAGTCCTGCACTGATGCATAAATGGCCCCCATACAGCCTACCTTGCATGACTGGGGCTGTATTTCTAAATATTGCACAGCAATTTCTTTGAATGCATAATTACACCTGAAATGCTTGATCATAATGTAATTAATTCCTCCCACTGAAATAAGAATTAATTTAAACTAACATTAAAAACTTTTTTTTAAGAAATTATAACTTTGAGAAAAAAAAAAAAACAAAAATAATCATAAACTTCTTGGCACATGAATCAATAGATTGAGCTATAGTAAAATGTACATAGTCCTATAAAAGAGTTGCTAAAGACTTAACATAATGAAAATATGATAGCCACATAGCCACATTTCAGGCAAGCAAATATAATAATGAAGGATCAGCCAGAGATACTGTAAATGACCAACAAGAACACAGAACCCCAAGAAGAGAAAGGATGCTGGTGTTTAAGTGAATGAATTCTCTAGACACAATTTGAAATACCACTACAAATAAGCACCTTTGTAGTAATGACCAATCTATGCTCAGATGCATCTTTCTAAAATTCAATAACAATAAATATATAAACCAAGGAAAAAAATTAATATAGGACTTTTTAAATTATTATTTAAGGAGCACTGTAAAAAGGTGAGGAAGGTGATAAAACCACCATTCATATTCTAAAAACACACTTTCTTTTTTATATGTCACTTATATTACTGCAACATAAAGCATTTATATTAAAGGCTCCAAAAGCAAAAGGCAACATGATTCAATACTACAGTGAAGAAGGTTACCAGAAGTTTTAGTTCTTTTTTTCAAAAGAAAGATTCATGTTAAATGAGAAAAAGTAAACAAATATATTTATAAATACATACACTGGGGAAAACAGAACCACATAACAGCAGACCAAAAGAGTACTACGCCATTGTAGTGCACTCTCAAAAACAATTTTGCTTTCATTGATACTAGAACATTTCAGAATATAATATTGCTGAGATCAAATTCTTGGTTGGTTACCCTTTTCATTGGATGTTCAAACTTCTTGTCTCTATTTCAATGTTCTGTTCAACTTGACTACAAAGCTCTGCTTATTTTCACCCTACTTATAAGATCTAACTCTTGTCTTCTGAAGTGAAAAGCAATGTAGCTTTCATCTGATCATTCCTTTAAAGCTTTTCTTATCTTCTCAGCCTTTGATTACTGACCACTCTGTGATTTCCACAAAGAATCAAGTTATTACTCTCATTGGGGGGGCATATCCTCTCAAATCTCATAACTCTTCATGTCAACAAAGCAACACTCACGTACAGCACTGAAGATCTGGCTATACATCCTTTGTATTTTATCTCTGTGAAACTAAGTTGCAAAATCTTTGGTCTGGTGTTTCAAACCCTGCTTCCTTTATTATCATCATAAATTACATATAAGATTATTTCACAGAGGAATGGGTAAAAAAAATTCAGATAAAATGGGAAATGACTTTAAAAAATATCATATTTTTATATAAAATATAAAAGATCATTTCTGAAATTGAAACAACTGGACATGGTGGTGTTTGGTGAAAGGCTGGAATCAATGATGTTGGTGTTATTTTCCAACCTTAATGATTTTGTGATTCTAATATATTCTTCACAGTGGTTCTGTGAATTGCAGAGATTCAAGCAATTGCAGATATCAACTGCAGATATCACTGTTCAAGCTAGCAATTAGAATGCTCCTAAAACTGCCACTTTTAGAGACCTGGTTAATTTTTCAAAATTTAAAAGGAATAAAATTAATTTGTTTCTTGTTTGCTGTAGTTTCAAAAGCCATAGTCAATTTAAGAAGTTACCTTGAAGTGCTTCTAGTGTTGGAAATTATTTGTTCATTTCAAGATGAGAGAATAATTGTTGATCTACCTGAGAGTCTTTGAAGAACTGTTCTTTCTAGAGTACGGCTCAGGAAAAAGTCTACCAATAGTCAGAATCTACCACTAAGAGTGAAAAAGCACCCATATTTTCTGAGCCAAACAATGTTTATGTGGCACTTAAATTTCAGTGGACTCGCACAAACAGGTTTATGACATGAAAATGCCCCCTCTCTTTTCTTCTTCTTTGTTTGAAAGAATAGAACGGGAAAGTCTGTTCAACAACAAAAACTGAAAAAATTCAATCTCTGCCCCAAATATATTATATTTAAGCACATGGAAAAGTAAAGAACAGATTGGAAACAAGGGAACCCTGAAGAGCATGACCTCAGCACACCACCTGCCCCATCACTGCAGAGCTTTGATGGCATTTGGATCCTTTAATTTTGTGGGGTCAGGTGGAATGTATATAGTGCATAGACTTCCCTTTTCACTGTTTTACATTTTAACAAAGTAAAAAATCAACCAAGACCATTCTTGGCTGCCAAAACCTCAGTAAATGCTGAAGTCAGAGTAGAAAAACCCCAGAACATTAAACACCCATTGTCTACTGTTACAACCAGAGATACCACTAAAGGAAGCACGCCTCATTCCACGGTATTGCTTTAATAAACTGAAAGTCATTTCTTTTCCACAGGGTATACGAGATCACAACACTAGCTGTATTTGTCTCAGTAACAGATCACACACATTATGTAGATTCATCAAAGATTTTAAATCCTTAATTTCTCTGTCTCCTGGTATCACCTCTTCACAGCATAAAAGGATTTCAGCCAGAATAATTAAATATTTATTTTTTTAAGCAAAACCTAAATATAAAACAGAAATGTAGATCTTTTTCAACAAGTCATTTTAAAATAGTTTTGCATAAATCCAACGGATATTGCATCCTAGAAATCTGGGGTATTATCAATAAGCAAATGGTCACATATACAGATCTGAGGAATATTTTCTGACAATCTGTGTACAGAGGACTCTCATGTATTGACTGCCCTTCTGTTTCTATGTGTGAAAGTGCCTGTAAGAATGCTAAATTATCTCTTTAATTAATAGTCATAATTAATATTTTAAAAATAGCATTATCACCAGGACCTTACAGGAACTGGGAAGGAAGATCGCTTTGTTGAGAAAGTGATGATCAGAGCAACCATGGAATGGGAGCCTTTCAGTCGGTTTGAGCAATCTAAAAGTGGGACACCTGATCCAATTTAGTCATCTAGGACTATTTGCAATCTGTAACGAGAGATGGGCATCCCCACAGGGCAAGTCATACCACTCTAAGCAGTTTACTGAGACATATGGAGGTGGCCTGCCAGAAGTTGGAGAATTAAGTAAATCCTTTCTCATTAGTTCCTTCCAAGTTCAAGCCTGCAAGCCCTAAATATGCATTAGTCCAGAGTCCAAATCATTATACCCAGTCATGCAGTTAAACCAAAGTGAACTCAATATAACAAATATACCTTTTGTCCCCTGTACCCTGATTTTAACACAAATTAAGGACACCTGTGCTTCTACCTGACCTTTCATAAGAGCCCGTCATACAAAACCACCTAACTCAAATATTGGATACAAATAATATTCTGGAAATACTGAACTATAACTGGTACATTTAATGGCTACACTTAACCATTGAAAGCCAAATTCTGACCTCCTTTCCTACACTGAATTATAATAAGTTCATTGTGTATGTCCCATTGATTTTTCATGGGCTACTTTTGCAATAAAATTCTACTTAGTAGATTTAAAAGCATCTACATCTGTATACAGGTGACCAGCTTCAACTCCTTTCTGCAAAAGATGAGCAATCACTTATAAATCAGGGATATTTCACGGGTGAATAATTACTCAATGTATTGAAAATGTTCATGATATAAAAGCAATCCTAGGTGTTTCGATTGCTACTTGATGAAATGATGAAATAACTTCATTTACCCTTACTAAGTATATAATAAAATTAATATAATTATTAAAATACATAGGTTTACTTCTGGTGTTGGTGGTAACTAAGATCAAAATAAGTTGAAATCTATTTTAATATCAAACAACTTATCAGTATAGAGATCACAATAGAAAGATAAATAATTTCTTTTGTTTTACCATTTGCTTTTCCCTTTTTCTCATATTTTTAAAATGCTTATATCCTGTAAATCAAGTACTAACTAATAGAGAAAATACTATTCCGTCAGAACTTTTGCATCAAAAATTTATTTGCAGGTCACTCCATATTTCCTTAGAGTCTTTTGTGTCCAATGTATGTGATTGGTAGCAAAGATTCCACAGTCAGCTTGGCTCCTGCTAATGCTGCAAATCCAGCTACCATGATTTTTATGTAAGATTACTGTACTCACACAAAACAGCAATAGACATTTCAGAAATATAAATAACATGTCAAAACTTATTTTGGGTTTGTGCAGAAGATACATTTCAAATGGGAATCAAGAAAATGGCAAGCAACAACAAAAGAAAAAGAATTTCCCTTTTTAACTCTCATGCCTAAACACCCCAGTTACAACTCACAAATCACAAAGAGGGAGAGCAACAGCTATTTCTGTGTACTCTAGAAGAGTCCCTCCTAAGCCATGGCACCTCTTGAGAATTGTGCTAAATTCATGTATCTCAACTGCATCTGTGCTGGTTTTCTTAATTTTCTGTAGGTCTCATCAAGAAAAGAAACTGCTTTAGGAGTGATTTGATGGTAATGGAACCATTACTCAAACAAAATAGCAAGTCATTGTGCCTCTAAAAGATTCACATTCTGGTTTTCAATTTGTCCTATAAACTTTTCAGAATGTGACTGCATACACACATGGGTAAATTTACTTCTTTCTATTAATATTTTTAGGGGTAGCTGTAATTTCAAAGAGGTTAGTTAAGAAAATAAATAATATCTCTGAAAAGTTCCTAGGTATGCATGGTTTTTATTATAGTGCACCATGATTTTTTTTTCCAGTGAAACAAACAGCTCATTTTGTTGGAGCAAGTTGAAATTAGGCTAATTGACACAGGTCTCTATACTTTTGGAAATTCTTCCATCTTTATTTTTAGCAGCACAGTCAGATATTATAGGCAGTTAAAGGCTGATTAGGTTTGCAGAGTAGTTAGAATTCTAACCATATGAAACAGGGAGAAGACTCCTTCTGTGGGGATGTACATGAAGAAAATTTATAATTAACATTTTTGTTGAGGTTTTATGAAAGTGCCACATTATATTGATGCTTTATTAAAGGACCTGATCTTGCTGTTCAAAGACCATAATGGATGCCTTCAAGGGATTCTGTGGGCAAAATCCAGAACAAATCTCAATGGAATTGTGACTTCTTTTGTCAAATTTGAAGCGGAAGCTATATTTTTCCCACTAAAACATGATATAGTAAGCAACTTCATTTCATGTTACATTTCTATCTGCTTAAGCATGTAAACACAAACACCTATCTGCCTGTATAAACACACACAAACAAATACATACAAACACAAAAAGAGGACTTCCGAAATTTTTGTCTTGAAATCATATATTAGCAGTCTGTGAGGTTAATGGAAGCAAATCTAAGTAGATTTCATTTAATTCTTACCATTCTCTCTTTACACTTCATCATTAATGCTGCTTTCTTTTACTATTATTCTTGCTTTTCTGAAAAAGTGATGTTGTATATTGTCTCTATTCAATGCAATTATTGAAAGAGTATTCTGCAATATCTTTGTATCATTGTTTGATTTTCAAGTATTCGTATTCATCCTTTTGTAGCCTTATTAAGGAAGACAAGATCTAGAAATCTACATTAAGGTGGGACTGACAAGTAATAGCTCAACAACCAAGAGTAAGGGCTAATAACAAGTCTGGTCAGTTCACATTATTTCTAAGTAATGCTAAATCTTCAGCTACCATAAACTGGTTCCCTGGTAGAGTCAACTGGGAAGCTGAGGATATGGAAACAATCCATATAGGATGTTAAATTTAAAGTAAAGCAAGAGGCATAGTGTCTGCCATCTCCTGAAACCACCAGGCAAGCCCTTCCTCTTGAAGACTCAGAAGGAATCAAAAGATGAAAGAATAGTCTCCGTCTTTACATTTTTCTGTTGGGGCACAGGGATGAGTTGAAACCTTTCCATTTCCTCACTTCTTCTCCCCACAGAGAACCCAGTGCTAGAAAAAGATTACTGAAACCCCTGAAAGGATCATGTCTCACTAAAGATGCTTTTATTGAATATAGAAAACCTACACCTTGAATAAATATGTAAAGTAAAGCTTCTTGTACCCTGTAGATATGGTTTATTTAGATATGTAGGTATGGTTTATTCTTGGTAGTGCTCCTTTCTTTTCCGTTTTGTTATAGTAAGATGAATGAGTTTTCTCTGCAAAGGCCTTTCTTCTTCCTCAAGTAAAATAGTTTAAAAGTAGTCATTGAATTATTGTTTCATGCTTATTAAGTTCAAAAAATTTGGCTTACTAAGCCAGATTTGATTTTTTTTTTTAATTCCATAAAAGTCAGAACAAGAAATCTCTAATATTTTTCAAGGAACTATTCTAATACTGAGGATTTGATCAATATACACTCGCATTCAGAAACACACAGAGCTAGCTTCAAATCGACAGTGGTAAAAAAATTACTTTTTAAAGTTTAGGTGAATCATTGCCTTCTGTAAAATGGCAAAAATCAGAAAAGAAACAAACAGGCAAATTCAAAGGAAACTTATTACTTTATGTATCTCCAGAGCACAAATTCTTATAGGAATAAGAAGCAACAGCAACCACAAATAAACAGGATTTCAAGATTCAAATAAACTGTTCAAATTATTACAATGCTAGACTGCAATAGTCAGTAATGTATAAGAAAAGAAAAGGTGAGAAGGCTTGTGCCGTTGTGTAATTCTTAACCTTAAAGGAAGATAAATTCCTTTCATACTTCCAGTGCTTAAAAGACTGTTGATTTTACATGAAAAATAAAAGAGATAAAGGTTTTTCACTATTAAGCATTTTCTAGTATCTTCATAGTGAAAAAAAATGCTTGAAATTGGATTAGGCCAGTAGCGTCCTCACTACAGGCAGCAAAAATTTATAGCTATGAATAACTTGACTAAATAGAGAACAGGGATATCAGTTTTGTTGTTGGGAATTACAAATGTTATATGAGAAAAAGATTCAAGTATCTCCTAAGCAAGATAAACAGTAAGGCATAATAAACTACATCTCAAGCCTGAGAAAACTTTATGCCTATCAGTTTGCCTTTTAATATCATTGGAGAGAGAGATTTTCAGATTGTGCCTGTATCTTGAGCTTTTGGATTTCTTTCAGTGTACTACTGCCTACTGACATCACAACATCACAGAATCACAGAATCATCAAAGTTGGAAGAGACGTTCAGGATCATCTAGACCAACTGTCAATGAGGCACCAACAAAATCACCTCTAAACCATAACCCAAAGTGCCACATCCAGACACATCTTCAAGACTTATACAGACAGTGACATGATTTACAAATTGGACTTGTAGGCAAAAAAAAAAAAAAAAAAAAAAAAAAAAAAAAAAAAAAAAAAAAAAGAGAATCTTATTTTCTGCTGTGCCCAGATAAAAAAAATACAGGAAAATTAGCATAAATGGTGTTTTACATTCAGTCTTCAAGTTCTGAACTAAAGATGGGAATACAGAAGCACAGAATCACAGAATGGGTCAGGTTGGAAGGCACTACAGTAGGCCATCTGGTCCAACCTCCCTGCTCAGGCAGGGTCATCCCAGAGCACGTGGCACAGGACTGCATCCAGACAATTCTTGAATATTTCAGTGAGGGAGACTCCACAGCTTCTGTGGGCAACTCATTCCTATGCTTGCCCACTTGCACATGCCTTTTAAGAATTGAGCTGAAAATCAGTACTAAGACACTACACACAAAATATCAGAGAAAGCCCACTGCAAGGAAAAATGGCAATAGGGATAGGCCTAAGTTCAAGGTTTTCAATATTAAGTTATAAAGAACTAAATGTAATAGCTCTTATATTCTTATTAAAATTTGGGGATTCATTCTTTTTTTTTCACTTACCACCATTGTTTCAGAGCAGACTTGGCCATGAGGTAAAGGCCTCTCAAGGAAAAGATAAATTCATGGGTAGGATATTCTTTGATTTTTAGCAGACATAGAAGATCATAGTAGACACTCAACTGTTTTGAGGGCTGTGGTATGAAGAACCTGCCTCTCTTTTGTGTATGAGGCCCTGACAAATGAACTTGGGTGTGTCAAGATATCATTTGCAATTCTCCGAGTCTAAATTGGGCTGGGAGTCATTCCCCCATTCTCTACCTATCATTTTCCTTAAATCAAAAGAGGTTTATTTTGAACTTACTACCACCACGACCATCTCTTGATTCAGTTTACTTAAAATTATCATATTTTGGGTACTTTTGTTACCCAATGTTGCAGTGTGTTTTGTTTAAATTCATGTTTGCCCCCTGTTCTCCTCCTTAATCCCCTCCTCTCCCGAGCTGCCAATCTTCCCAAGGCCTTTCCTAACCCCCTCCATTCCAAGCTGTCAGTCCTCCCCTTCCCCACCCCTTTCTCCAGAATGTTCCTTGTCAATCCTCCCTATCCCTACCCCTTTTTCCAGAGAGTTCTATGTCTGTCTTGTTGTACTCAGCGCCCCATTCGTTACTTTGTGTTATTCCCCTCCCCTGTTTTCTCTGATAGGTTTGAAAACTATTTGCCCCACCTTAGACTCCTCCCTTACCATATCCTCATTGGTTTACTTTCCTAGACCACGCCTCCTAAGTTACTGTATAAAATTTCTGTTCACATGCTGGGTCTGGTCTTGGGAGTCTTGAGTGTCTTGGAGTCCAAGAATAAATCCACCTCGTTCCACCCCAAGACCTGTGTCCTCGTTATCTGTCCCTGCACTGGACCTGCCAATAACTGAGAGCAGCAGAGCTCACAGGGGGACGTTCGCACCCCTGGCACCACCACCCAGCACGCCCCACGCTCAGCGTGCTGCTGCAACCCAACCCTTTAAATTTGACTTAGATAAGCACAATCCATGATAAGAGATCATGATGAATTGCCAGTTTGTTTCAGATCTGCTTCTGTTCAAATGGCAAGCCACTTTTAAGTGGTTTTAATGAAGAGTCCTATCACTCATAGGTACTTTGCAGAAGAATTCATTGTTTTTTTTCCCTGCCAGTTAAAACGCACATGCAACTGTCATATGAAACCTCTCATGTCTTTGTCTAATCACTGGGACATGTTAACTTTCTGGGCACAGGAAATATGTTTTACTTCTATTTTCAGCTTCAGAGAACATACCAGATTTTTTTATTTCATAAAATAAACAGGTGTCTCTTTCAAATTAGAAATTATTTTGGATCAAGATACAGCCTATGCATTTCATACGCTACTTTTGGTAATTCAATTTAGTAGATGTGATGAGGCTGAGATAAGTCATACGACCATCTGTGGTAACATTTAGAGCTTCCTAAACTACAACACATACACCAGTCATTCCACCTGGAGAACTTAAAAAAATCCATCTATTATCCACTTAAAATAGCAATAACAAAATAATCCCTTTCCAGATGTGGGTAACTACCTAGCCATGATTTACTGCTATATGAACCAAGGCCAAGGAGTAAAGGATTAGAGTAATGAGCTATCATTTAGCTCAGTGAGGAACTGAATAGTACCCCTTTTTTGGTGAAATATGTGGTAAAAGGCAGAAGACAAGCTATTGGTGAAATGACAGAGTGAATGCATGGCTCTGATATTTCTGTGTGAGTTGTATGTGTGACTTCTGAAGCCCAGTGTAGTAAATGTTTGAATTGATGGCGCAATACACATACAATAAATCTGATGGTCCAGAAAGTGCAGGAATCCATGTTCTTGGAGACTTCACAGTGCTTCTGTCTGACAAGCCCAGGACAAGTGGGGTGCTGGCATGCAGAAAGTTTGGAAGGGCACCCTTATAACAAAGGCTACGTGAAAGTGTCAGCAAGCAGCCAGAAATCTTGGGACAGCTAGTGAGAAAAAAAAAAGCTAATGTTCCATGGGGAAAATAGTATTTGATGAAAGAGACTGCCAGGAAAATCAAGGCACATCCCAGCAATGCTGGGAGTGGTCTCAATAATTAAGGAAATGACGCAAGGAACCCTGATATTAGGTAAAAGTGTCTACACAAGAAGTAACATAAGCAATCTACTGTAGCCACAGAAAGTAACACTCTTGTAATAAACTTTTCAAGTAACAGCAAGAAAACAACATCTCATAGAGAAGATCAAAGTCTGCTGCTGATATGTCTGCTGTATTAGGTGTCATGACAATTGCATCTGGGTATGATGCCTGAGCAAGCACATTTGCAAAATCTAGTGACAATTACTTCAAGTTTTTGCTCAAACTTTATAGAGGCTTTCAGTTTTATAATACGATACAGGATCCTTCTTTTACACATGGGGACAAGTAATAAGAACATATTGATTTGCTTTTTCCTTCATCCTCAAACACAGTTTGTAAACTAAATAAGGAATTCAAGACTTGACCTATCATCAAGACCTCAGTAGTTTAAACATAAATTTAATTTTCACTGTAAATACTTCAGGGTTAACAATATGAAAATTATCATGATGCAAACACTTGTTTAAAAAAAATCATACTGACAACTACAGATGAGGTGAGACAAGAAGTCATTGAAAACATAAATGGAATTGAACCAGTGCCACTGGTCTTTAATAAAATCTGTACCATCATTGTATTTGTGCAAATTAACTACTAAATTTCTCATACATTGTCCATGAATTTTTTCTTCAGGTTTAAGAAAAAATGTCACACTTTTCGTACAACTCAGCAATATGCATTGGAGAACTGAAGTGAGACAGAAAAGTGATGAAAAGAAAGCAGCTTCTTTCCATCACTCCTATAAACAATTTACAGATAATGTTTTACTTTCACAGTTACCTGTGCATTTCTTGATATTGCTATTTCTTTTTCCATGTGATCCTAATTTGCATCCAAAATTTTCCTCCCAAAATTCTGCAAACCAGACGTTTCTTCGATTGTTAGCAAGTGTTCTGCTCCGAAAATATCTATCAAATCCTACATTGAAGAGAAGTGAAAGTATTAAAATATATGTATAAAAATAGTATAAAAATATAAATTTGAAGAAAATATCAGATTTTTTTTATGAATATGAGAACAAGAAAAAGCTTTAGACACAAACTATTTTATGAGCACAATAGCATCTAAGGATTAGATTTCATTTCAAGGTCACATAAAATCATGGGGTAGCTCTTTATTGAACAAGAGGAAGTCCAGGACACCTATAATTCTGCTTCTCTTTACATATTTAATGACATCAGTTGAGAAACTAAGGATTCCTACGTAAACCTGATGATCACCAGCCTTACCCCTGCAATCCAGCTGTCATAATGAAATCATGATTAAGGCATCCCATCTGGATTATCTCCTTACAAGTACTTTCCTGTGGCTAAATTCTCTATGTAACATCAATAGTGATAATTTTTCCTAATCAATTACCAGTTTAGCATACTTACCCAGACATAAGAGATGATGTTATATCCAGTACCTTCACAGGAATAAGGTACTGCAAACCAACTCCCACTTCATCCAGCAAGTAAGAATCTTTCTTAAGACAGTAGCTTCTTAAAGTGAGGTTAGGAGTGGAAAGTGGGGCACAGATCAATCTCCTCCCCAGAGAATAATCTGATTCATTATCATTTATCCAATACTTATTTGTCCCAAAGAATGACCAAGCTATGGTTAAGAAGCTCTCAACTCCAAGTGTCATTATTAGAGCTCATTATTAGACAATTACAAGATTGCCTAATTGCAGATTCAGCATCTCCTCAACAGATATATTAAATTAATTTTTGATCAGGCCAACTCAGTTGGTTGGAAATCTTCTCCTGAATTCCCTGTAATCAAGGACTACATAATTTTTAAATTATTTTTAAAGAGAGCTAAAGAACTTTGACAGAAAATGAAAGGTTTGTGCCACATGCATCCTTACCATCTATGGATGTTCTTTTGGGTAGAATGGTTACTGCTCCTTCTGCAATCTCCTCCTGCTGCTGGACTGGTGAAATTTTTGACCCCCAGCTGTCTGACCCAATCCAGAGGAAATGTCCAGACTGATTAGCTTTTTTGGCTGCTTCCAGTACTCTCCTGCAAACAAACAATAAATGACCAATTAAACAAATTCCATTTACAAAGAACTTGAGAAACCCAGTGTTTATTTTGGCTATGCATAAGCTTACAATACTTAATTAATCTATAGTTTTCACAGTCTAAGGCATATTCAACAATAGCTGTAATGAACTCAAGATACAGTAATACACAAGTTAATTTGCTTTATCTTTAGCCATATTCTTCTAGCATTCTTATTGGTTTCTTCCTTTTCAGTTGCCAAATAACTATCTATTGGCACTCCTAGGATCTAGGAGAAGTCTGGAACTATACAGAATAAAGGACCAGTCCACTGTATAATTAGAATTCAATTTCTTATCATTAGATTTCCAAGAATTTTTACATAGAATTGAATCTGAAACTTCTTTCTTAGTCTATTTTTCACCAGCCAACCAAGCATCTTTGTGAAGAGGAACATCTTCAAAACACGAAATTAGGAAACAGGCACCTAATATCATCTTCGTTCGCAAACATGATTACTGCTCGAGCATTTGGAGTTTCCAACAAGCGCTTAATGATCTTTTCAAATTCTCCTGGTCTTGGTTCCCGAGGGATTTTGAGTGACTGAGCAATGCAAACACCTCCTAGGAAAAAAGTGAAAGGATAAAAAAAGAATTTTAACACAGTAAATATCCACACTTCAAATAATTCTTAGCTAATCAGGCAAGCAGACAAGGCAAGGTGAGATACAACAGCACAGCCAAAAGTAACTTATTATATATGTGTTTTGAAACATGCTTTGTACAGGCTTACACACTCGATGCATTAAAGAGTATAACACAACTACCTATTACTTTATATTTTAAGTACATTTTTAAACAACATTCTGAGGCCTGTTGTCAAGCACCACACTGGCTCAGCTGGACCAAGCTCCCCAGACCTACCTCATCTATGGCAACTGAGAACCCAGCCTTGCCACAGCACTGCATTGAGCCATGGATCCACAGTTTTACACTTACCTTATGTTCATGATGTGGCTCTTTGGTATCAGGTACTGTCACACACCTCTGCTTTGTCAGCAGAGAGTAAGTAGCAGAGAATATATACAGATCACTTTTAATTGTTATTATGACATTCTTAAATGAGTTGTCTTGATTATTTAAGAAGCTGTCATTGAATATTCTAAATTACTAATCAGCAAATGAACACACACTCAGAGATTATATTTATATTTCTTCCTGACAGAGGGTGTTGATTGAAATCTTCAGATTTTACCTGTCAAGTAAAAAGGGCTGATTTCTACAGAAACTTAGTGATTTTTTATAGCTTTCATAGACCAGTTCAGAGGAATCTCTACTCTCCAATAACAACACTGTGTTTCAGCATGCGAGAGAAAAAATTCTTGACCCTGTTTCAGGAATCACTGAGTCCATAGTGCTACCAGTTTCCAATACCATAGGTGATCTTTCTGATTGTTTACTGATTTGCTTATTTTAATTATTTTTTCTCTAAGAACTATTGCCTGATTCTCATTACTACATCTAACACCCACCAATTCAAGACTGTTCTTGAATTGTTTTATTCCAACCATAAGAGCCTATTGGGGGGAATCTAATCACTAATAAACCCAGAAAATTAAAAAAAAAAACAAGAAAATGTTTAGCTCGGACCAAAAGTGACAAGTTACTAGACAAACGCAAGCAAACTGTACATTTTGTATCCCTACATCTAAGTATTTGTACACTGAAATTGTTTTTAGTGTGAATAAGAATGTGTTTTAAGAGAGATGTTCTATTTTTAATGAGTTTTAAAAGAGGTACTCTAATGAATGCTGGTATTTATCTTCTGATCATTATAAGATCATTTGAGACATGTACGTTTCTTTGCATTAAATGCAGTTAGTCAACTAAAGTCACAGTTAGATGGCCGTGTTGTGTATGGGGAGGCTTTCCAACTTTCTCATCCATCTTACTCCTCCTATCAAAATGTTAGAATTCTGTTTTTCCAAAGTACTTCACAAATTAGGTTGACGAACACCTTCAGTGGTAGGATTTGAACGAAAACAAGGGTCCAGCCAGGTGAAACTTGGCATGTAGATTAACATGAAGCTGTTGCCAAGGTCCCTTGTGTAAGCTTTATTAAGCTTAATGTATTTAATATTTAAGCAAAATAAATAAAATAAAAGTATGACTGAAGATATTTTTTCTTATTTTATTCAAAAAATGAGTAGGAATGGTTCAAAACTGTCCCAAATCTGTCAGTGATTAAGAGGCACTAAGACAATGCACTTTATGAACCGCTTTAACTTTTTGGTCAGCCTTGATTTGGTCAGGCAGTTGGACTACATGATCATCATAGGTCCCTTCCAACTGAAATATTCTATTCTATTCTATTCTATTCTATTCTATTCTTTTCTTTTCTATGTAATATTTTAAAAATGCTGGGAATTCATTATCAGATTTTGTGCTGCCTTTGCAGAATCTCATTGACTTCAATAGCTCTCTGAAGAGGCAGATCCTAAGTTTGAATCAAGTTTAGACATGGAATAAATGAAGCATGGAGTTATCAACTGCCAGTGTAAAAACAACAACTTTCAAATTACATCACCCAGTTTTAGTCACAGGCAAGCATATCACCTTTTTCAGTTATGCATCAATTACTTGAGGTGTTACATTATTACTTTATTCAATTGAGAAATTCATTCTATAGTACAGGCTTGTCCTGAATTCTTTTCTTTACATGAAAGAAATAATATTTGCAAGTCAGAATACCTGCCATTTCTAACAAAATTGTTTGTATATAAGTCCTTACCATCCATAAATAGCGTAACAATATAACATAAATAATTTACTCTTATGTGCTATAAAGTGGAATATAGAACCTTTTTATGGCAACAGATTTCTTCACATTTTTATCCATATCCTGTCTCCCCATGATGGAAAATTCATTTGTCAATAACAAATAAGCCTTTATAGCAGATGATCCTTATATTTACCAGGTATTTTTTAAAATCTAGTAATGAAAAGTTGGACACTTTACTGTGAAAAGCTTTAAGCAATTATCTAAGCAGATATAAGGCTATAGTGATAGACACTTCAAAGTCCTTTACTTTCTTTCTTAAGTACCAATGTAAGAGAAATATTTAGCAGATATTCTGTAAATTTAACAATCAGCATTTCACTGTTAAAAAAAAAGAAATGCTCAAAAAAATGCCAAGCTCTCAGCTGACCCCAAAGTCATTCAGCACAAAAAGTAAAACAGATCCTAAAAATGATATAAAGGAATATTTTGTTACCTCATACATTTTGTAAGTGCATTTTTCAACTACTTCTACTCATGCAATGGCCCTTAAGGAAAAAAAAGTCATTCCACCTACATAAAAATCAAATGCAAATATTACAAAATGCATATATATAATAAACTATGTACATCCATCTACAATTTTTGTGAAATGGATATCAAGCAATGAAGAACTGCAGTATCTAAAAACGCTATTTTCAGTGAAAATAGTGTAGAAGAAACATAATTCCACCATTGCAGCAGCAAGTTCAGTCATGACTGTACTGTGTATTTTGGCATCTCTGCATTGAAGAATGTGTTAAGTACTACCAGGAACAAAATAAAATGCATTTCAGCCTTGTTGCTACATTTATAATTAATTGTGTAGGCTATCTCCAACTCACAAAACATCCTTACCTATATATTGTATATACAACTATTGCTCAAAAAAAATAACAGGATATCAATTTTCAGCTAACGATGAATTGCTGGATCCACAAAGGTATTCACAACATTACAGTGTTGAACCTCTTGGCACCCTGCTGCCTTTGAAATCTACAGCCTGGGCTAAGTGCCCAGACACAGAGAGAGATAAGCCTAGGAAAAGGATTCCTATGAGCCAGCAAACTAAATAGGGAATAATTATTCCTCCAAAATAGGTTCCAGAGGTACTAAAAGGACAAGTTTAAGGCCAGTAGTTAGGATTAATCTCTTAAGTGTGAACTAAAGAGAGATTTCCCCAAATCAAGAATAAATAGGGCTTGAGAACAGATGTCTCATACGTGATACCAATGGATTTACCACTTGCTGCAGAGATGCCAAAGGGCAGATGGTTCAGACATCTAAGGTCTCAAGAGACTTTGTGGCTCTGAATAAATTGTACTTCACTCCATCAGCATTTCTGACTGACTTGGCATGATGACTGCTTGTCTCTGTTGCTGGTTTCTAAGATCCTTCATTGTCTGGGGATGTACTTTAAAAAAATGCATTGGTCTAAATTTCCCTTGGCTAAAATGATGATAAATATAGCATTAGTATAAGGAAATGTGAGCTAACTTTCCTCTTACTGAAAAGAAAATTATATGTTTAAGCCCCATCAATTAAAGGGACCTATAATGAGGCTTCAGAGAGTGCTGCACTAAAGTTATTGAGGTAAAGAAGGGAGAGAGCCAGACAGACTAATTTCAGGTAGCTACTACAAACAGGCATCAGTAATTGTACCCACTGCTGCAGTATCCATTCCCTAATTCATATATGCCACAGGAGATGAAATTGACACTTTGCATCTATCACATATTTCAAAGACGTTAAGAGGACACTGAAGGAAAGTAGCTCTTTGGCTACTGTGGAGGAAAATAAAGTCTTACCACCAAATTCTGCTAACCCTTTTTCGCCTGTTTTCAGATTTGTAAAGCCGAGGTTGTCCTCAGTCAGCTCAAAGCCTGATTGGAGGAATAAAACAGTCAATATGAACTACCTTGTGTCAGTGCTGACAAGTATCCATTTGTCTTCTGTCCAGCAGCTATTAAGTGCCATACCCAGCACCTGGGGCAAGGGGATGATAAAGAGAAAGAGAGCAGAGGTGGGAGCTGGAAATCAGGCTTAAGGCAGGAGCTGCCTTATTCCTGATAAGGGGCTCAGTCCAGCCTCTTTGCACCATGGCTACAGCTGGAAATTCATGTGCTTTTAAATATAGAGACATAACCAGAACTGGTCTACAACAACACATTTTTATCTACATTGAGATAAAAATCACATATTAAAAAAATTGTTCCAGGTTAGGCTTGCTTTGCTTACAAGTAGTCTGTATCACACGCTTGTGGGAACACAAACATACACAAACAAACATAACCAACCAAAAAAAAAAAAAAAAAAAAAAAACACAAACAAAAAAAAAAAACCCAAAAGTGACATATTTGAGTATATTGTCAGTACAGTGGATAAATAACCCTTTTTTGGTGGTCTCACAACAATAAGACAAATGGAAAAAAGATGGATAGGTAGTACCAGCATAATTTTAGTAGGTAAGCATAATCATTTTTATAACAATAAATACTGATTTTTGCTGTGTGGGTTTTGAAGTCACAAGATGCCATGCTGACTATATGAACCTGTGTGTCAGAAGATATTGCAAGTGTATTTGGAAGACAGCAAGCAGACTTGGTAGAAAACTTGCACAAAAAAAAAAATTAATTTCTTGAAAAAAAGACTGAATGGTGAAGCTCAATGCAAATAACAAGGCTGAATTGTCTCCCACCCCAGCTAGGATTCAGCACTACATTATGGATCAGCTAAGTAGGATATATAAGAATGGTCCCTAATTTTGTAACAAGAAAGTTGAAAACAGTTTTCAGTTCAAGTGATCACTACTGGGATCTCAATCGTACTACTCAGAACCATTTTACCCTCTAAACTATTTCCTCACATAAATATAAATAGCCTTACCATTGTAACAGGGAAGGGATCAAGCGATGCACTTTGACAATCTATTTGTTAGCATAAGGAGGTATACCTTACCTGACTCAGCATTGCAAGTCAATTATTTCATGAGAGCTTCATCACAAATCACACTGTTCCTCAAAAAGCTCAAGACAAATAGCCAGGCCATATCTGGGATCCAGTCCTACCTAGCAGGAATTTCTCAGCTGCCTTCAGTACACATGCCCTTTTTTACTATGAGTTATAGGTCACTGGTCATTAGGCCAACAAAATCTTAATGTAGGTCTATGGAAAGTTTCCAAAAGACATTAATGTGTGAGGGCAGAAAAGTTCATATCCCAAGTAGGGGAACAGATGTCAGAGACTCAGAAGAAGTCCCAGCAAGAAAATCCTTTGAGACCCACAGGGCGCTGCTGCAGGCAGACAGAGCCTCTGTCTGATGGAATACTGCACACTTCCGACAATATGACATGACACAGAAGAACATAAGGAAAAACACGCAAGTGCATTTCTCCTCCTCTTCCAGTTCTTCCACTGGTTATATTGAAAGTCTAGAAATCTAGACCCAGTTATACTGAAAGAGTGTTCCGATTGCCAGGAACCTAGATCAATATGAAGATCATTGAAGATACTAACAACTACAAGATGGTCCAAACTCTTGTTCTGTTGACAAAAATCAGAATATTTATTGTATTTAGGGAATCTATCAAGACATTCCTTTTAAGCAAAGAGTTCACTATTTCTTGAACTTCGATGGTAAGAAATCAGAATGCTAAAGAAAAGGTAAGTGATTGTTCTGCATGGGACTTTTACTGGTGTTGATAATCAGTCACTTCTAGCAATTATTATTTAAACTAAAACCAACCTGCCATCCTCTTGTGTGTCCCTAGATTCCCTTAAGAATAATTTTCTAGAGTATGAGTCAACAGGGAGTGACACCTAGGAAGATAGTTAAAACTTGAAGATAAAATTTCTCAAGCAAGAATTCAAAATTAAATGTTTCCTTAATGCCAAAGTGCTGTTGCTAGGAGGTCTGAATGCAGCCATGCATTATATCCAGAGCTACCTTTACTTAACTACCCCAAGAAATGATACTCTCACTGATGCCACTGTGCAGACTTCAGGGTAGTTCAGTTTAAAGAGTAAGAACATGAGCATTCAGCATACTCTGTGCTTCCACCAAAGCCAATGCTGTGGCATCTTGCCTGCTATTCACATCCAAATCTGGTTAAATTAAATCCCATTCCAATGCACCTCTTTGTTGCAGTCACAAACTACCTGTGCTACAGAAATAAACCAAACTCTTGTGGCTTTTCATTTCTCCAGAAGATCACAAAATACCTCAGCAAAAATCTCACTAACTTACTTCTGCAAAGGCAGTCAATTCTTCAGCCAATAGTGGCAATACTTTTTGATGTAAGATAATAGAAAGAAAATAATTTCTTAAAAAAAGTAACATAAACAGGAATTTACTCTGAATTGACAAAAGTGGCACTTAATATCCAGTACACTTAAATATAATGGAGAATGAGAGATTTTTTTATAACCTTTGAACAGACAAAAACATTCTGCATTTCAAACCTATATATTGGTATGTTATTTCCTTCCGTTAACTAAAACTGCATCTCCTCAAAATCCCTTAATATTTATGACAAAGATTTTTTTTTAGTGCACAAGTAGGTTGGTGATGCTTTTTCACTAGCATGTCAGGTACAATTATGAGCTTTTCTACTCAAAACTAACAGCTGTTAAGAAAACAAAGTCTCTCCTTTTTTATTACAGTGTTTTAGAAAAGGCTTTTTAGCAAATGGCTTATTGTTGGGTCTTACATTTATTAATTTTTTTGCCCAAAAAAAAAAAAAAAATTAGAAAGCATTAAGTAAGACCATGAATGAACACACTACATTCTGATAAATACAACTCACCCATTGCTTTTGAACCTGTTTTTCACATTCCTACATGTACTCCCAGGCATACAGCCATGCATATTTCACAAGCACATGTGTTCACACAAATCCTTACACTGTGGTCGAAGCAGATGCTAATTCTAAAATAGAAAAGGAAAGAATAATCCAGCTCTGCTGCTACATGAGACCACTGGCTACTGGCTTCAATCATCAGAGTCACTTTCTGAGGCAACATGAAACAGGAGAGATCTGCTATTTTGCATTTCCATTCTGAAAAATAAAACATTCTCTTTCCATTTTTCTTTTTTTCTTCTCCCAGAAGAGACAGTTCCAAATGCAGCACTACAGATTCTGTTAACCCCAGCATCTGATGGAAAATAACTGCAAAGAATATTCCCACCATTTCCAGACCTACAGATTTTTTTTTTTTTCAGATTTGAAAAAAAAAACCACCCAACCTACAAACAACACGTTTTTTATCCTTTGATTTTTAGTGCTATTTGTGTAAATGAAAGCCAGCTTTCACAGCCTGGAAAGTGAAAGGCTTAAAGAAAAATCTGTAGTAGAGATGTTTATGAATGGGTAAAAATCATGTAGCCACTCAAAAAAAATTCTGAAAAGAATGAATCCTGGAAGGTTGTGAGAGAGGATGTTTTGTCTCCACAGTGACTCCATAGATAATTACTTCATCAAGGAGATGGGATGACCAATCAAATTCCAAAAGAGTGGAATTGAAATAGACCTCCACTTAACATTTGCTGGTCAGCTGTTGTAATGCTTTCAGAGCTATGTCTTTTTATCACCACATTGGATATAAATATTTCCCTCTGGGGAAGCATTGTTCTCACTACTTGAAGGTTTAAAACTCGTAGAGGTATAATATGAAAAAATAAATACACTGTAATTTTCTGTTTTCTGGCTATATGCAAGGTACAGCCTTAATGATGAAAGGAGACCCTCTATATTTTGGGTTCTTTTTTTTTTTTTTTTTATTTTCTAAAGATCTGGGGAACCTAGGTTACAAAAAGAAATTTCATCAATTCTAAAATATCTTCAAATTATGCTTTTAAAGTAACATCAGTTCTGATTTATATAAAAGTAAATAGCACGAACTCAAAGCCTGGCACATGGTAACCTAAAGTATTTTCCTCTAAAAGTAAATTTTATTAAATATGGCCCTAATTCTTTCCTCCATTTCTCTACACTTCCCCATATTAACGGGCCTGACTACTTGCAAAAATTTGGATTTGATATGCTAATAGTTGAGATGCTAATAGCCAATTCAAAGACATTCTAGAGGTGGTTCAGACAAAAGTCATCACTTCATCTCCAAGTATAGGTCCCAAGTCACAATCCACAATAGTTCATAGACGTTTGTGAAGATGACATAGGAGCTTATAGCATTCTTTATAAATATGTTTAAGCAGGAAAAGAAAGTCCACCACAAGAAGGACTGAATTTTGTTAAAACGTCGATTTCTAAATAAATATAATCTTTCTTCTTTTAGGATACTTTGCTCCCTGCAGGCCTCTTTAGTTTATCAGTTTTTATTCAATTCTCCACCTTGTTTATTTTAAATATTTTATTAGTGTTATAAAAGAGTGTTTTCAGTTAAGTTGTCCTGGGTTGCCTGATTTTAATAGTAGGCTGCTATCCTATTTCTCCCTTGCATGCTTCTTAATGCTATAATAGTGTTCAGGGATTGTATTCAGTCACCTCCTTTGAACTGAAATTCTGTACACACGCAGGGGAACCCAACTTTTAATCATACCTGCAAAGAAAAATAGCAGCTGTGATTAATGTTTTCTTCCTGAAACTTCTTGATCTGCTTTGTAAAGACATTCCTCTTTTTTGTGATCATAAAATAATCCCAGTTTTCCTGTATTAAAAAAAAAAAAAAAAAAAAAAAAATCAAAAGCCCTTCTGCTTTTTGCTATCTTCAAGAAGATAGCAAAATCAATTTTTATCTTTCTTCGTGTATTTCTGTAGCCCTAAAGTTCAATATGAGGAATTTATTCTTAAAATTAGGTATGTGTTATTTAGATTAGGTTATCTCTATTCATCCAATATTTATTTTCTTGCAATTTGATCAAAATGGTCTGCATATAAAGAATTACTTTAATGAAGATAAGTCAGTTTGACTAGGGATGTTTGAGCTTCAGTGTGACATTCAAAAAGAGCCTCAACTTGGAAATTCAAAAAAATAGCCTCAAAAAATAACTGTCATCTAATTCTTTTTCTGAAACTGCAAAAAGATAGCACATTTTTCAACATGAAATTATATACACAAAATTGTGAGGAAAATCAAGAAAGGATCACTTTTGACAGGGAATCTTGTAGGTAAATCTAATGCCAAGAAAGTAAATATGATATAGATTCAGTCTCCCACAACAAAATGGAGACGCACAGATAGAAAATGGAGTTTACTGCATAAATTCTCTACATAGCCTCCACTGAAGTTAAGCCCTTGCTAACATTATTCAAGTGCCCACTTGCAACCTGGTGCTCGAGAGACTTTGTCTACTTCCATGGAAATTTTCATCAGGAGCCATGATGACTTCAGCCATGCAGGAACAAGCTGAAGTTTCCTTTCAAGTCATGGTTAGCTTGCAGAGATAACATCACATATGAGGAGCTCTGTTCATCAATTAGACCAAAAGATAAAAGATTTTTCAGCCTTAAGGGACAATTTTCACCATCTACCTTGGCCTCTTCCACTTAAGAGTGACTAGAATATTTTTCAAAGGCCTAGCTTAGCTTTTGGAAAGGCAGTTTCATTAAAAATTAAATATTTTGTATTTGTTTAAAAATATTTTAAGTATTAAATGATTTAGTGGTTGTATTTCTTATTTTAGCAATATTAAAACATTAAGATAAAGTAGGATTTTTTAATGGATAGTTTTGAGGGTTTGTTACTTTTTTTTTAAGAGTACAAAATAATATGCACTATAGAGACAAAGCAATTAAATACTTGAGAAATAAATATTTTTTTTTCTCTGCGTATTTATGAAATTTCACAAAACAAATTTCAGTATTTAATTTCTTTTTTAGTATCAGAGTTTTCAATATAATGGAAATACAATTTCTGAGTAGTTGCATATGTAGTGAGTCAAAGAATGCTGCCCTGTAATGTCTGGAACAAATGGTTTCCATGAAGTGCACATAGTTTAAAAAATAAGCATTTTAAGGCATGAAGGGTGGCCCACATTTCTGTAGAAGTTTCTGAAATTATTTATAATCATCTTTACTGAAAAAAAAAGTCCCTCTTAATCTGTTTAATTTTTAATGTTTCTAACTTCAGTTTGTAAACAACTCAGTCTGGTTACATCTTTTGCATCAAAACAGATGAACAGACATCCACCTCCTTCATTCTTCCAAACACATTAACTTGTATATTATTAAGTTTTGTTATCAAGGTATATCAAAAATTAGGAAGGCTGTCTTTATTTTGTTAAGTATCTAGGCTGCAAGTTAGGTTTTCAAAATTCATATATCTATATATATCTATTTTGATGTTAGCACCTATTTATCTGACTTCAAAGTTCTTTGAGAGCTGGACACTTGGGTAAGAACACAATTAGGATCTAAAAATACTAAGGAAGTTTATCTGCTGACTTCTCACCATTGTGGGTAATAAAAAATTGAGAGAATAAAGCTAAATCTTTTCTATGGCTTCAGGTCTTTATATTTCTTTACACCATTTGAAAATATAGTGATTTTAAGAATCAGTAATACTTCTTCTGTAACACAGCAGTAAAATGAAGGAGTTAGTGACTCTGCAGCCATCCACATACATAAACTTACAGAAGTCTACCTTAATTTTAAAAATGTAACTGAATTCAAGTTGGCCACACAGATCCTGTAGATTTAAGAAAGTTTGCTGCACTGTCACTATGCATTTAATACCAAGGGCCTTCTGTATCTACACATTTAATAACAAGTGGTAAAATGTCTCTTGAGAAGAAGTCCAGGAGTGGGCAGATCAGCTAATTGGCATTTCCTGAAGCATGTTGGGATAAAGGATTAACTGAATTCATAAAGGTCTAGAGAGAAAAAAAAAAAAAAAAAAAAAAGCATTAGGACAAAAATTACTAACCAGGAGACATCCTCAGACAGCTGCAACAGGTATGAGAATTTATAGCTGAAGGAAGCCACTGGAAAATGTTCAGAAGACCTATGCATGCAATCAAAGAGAGATTGCAAACTGAACAGAAGCATGTAAGGCAGGTAACAACAATGTAGAAACATTGGAACAAGAGTAAAAGCAATGAAACACTTTTAATTCTGGAATATAATAAATGCTGAAAAGGTACTTGCCTGTTCCTGAACAAAAGATTCTATGTACATGCAGCAGTGCAGGTGGCTTGGTGAGCAGCTGCAGAGAGAGCTTCACATTGAGCTCTGGGGGGCAGGAGCCTGAGGCAAGAGGCAGTGAGCTGGTGCCAACCTTTTGCACAACAAAGGGCATGGGGACCTGTGTCACTGCCAGGTGACTGGGCATTCAAAATATAAAAGATAAGGAATCCTTGTCTGACTGTGGAGTGAGGATAGGGCATGAAGCAGGGCATCCAGGTGGTCTGACAGTGACTACCAGAGCGGCTCTGGGATGGCCAGACAGGAAAGCTACCTTAACATGTAAAATAAATTGCAGAAATACAGCAGTGTTTACTTTTATTGAATATCTAATTACATCTGGTTTGTTTGTTTTGTTGGGTTTTTTTTTGTTTGCTTTGTTGGGTTTTTTTTGTTTGTTTTTGTTTGTTTTATTTTTTTGGACAAATATCAAATTAATCTTCTGAATTAATCCTACCTTGTAAATGATACAGCAGACATATACTCAGGATTCTGGATAGGAGGTCTGATGAGTTATATGATACAGATCATTATTTCTTTAACAGTGGAGATGCTTTATTGGGAAAGGACCAGGAAACAGAATTAAATGTTATGCAGTCTGTCAATAGTTGTATTAGGACAGGATTAAACCCTACCTATCCTTTTTCCAGATGCTAGAAACATGGCTTCATTTTTACTAACATCGTGAAAGAACAAAGGCTCTACATAACATCAAAGTCTGAATAACGAGGCAAGAAAGCTGCTATCCATGCAGGGAGAAAGAGAAAAACCTGCTCTTTCCATGCAAGTGCACAGCTAATGTAGAATCTCCTGGAAAGAATGGCAGCCAGTGGGAAGAGGTTTTGCTCTCCTAGTCCAAACTTGGAAAGTCTCAGCTAGAATATATGGATCTCACTCAACCCCATCCAAGCTGTTCAGTGACATCAGATGAATGGTTGCAATTCTGTTCAGAATTAACACTACAGTAAAAGGGAAATCTAGATACCTCTACTAATGTAGCTATCAAATGGAAGAAAGGCTTAAGACATGGAAAACAAAACAAACACTAGGAGGATGGTTGGGTAACAGTTTAATACTGACCACAGAGCAGCACTCTTCTTTGTTTTACCAGAGATGAAAACTTGCAAGTGCTCTGAAGGTTTATTTCCATCTGATTTAATATTAGAATACTACAGATCTAACTCATTTCATGCAAATAATACCTGTACTGCAGGAAATTGTCATTAGCTGTAAAAGAAATGGAATGAAGTGTTTGCTTTGTCACAGATTACATATTCATGGAATAGAGTAACTGACAAAAGATGTCTGCATTTCACCCCCTTCTAATATAAGGTTTGATAGATCCACCACATTTTTTAGAGAATGAGATGAAAAAACAAGTCAACAATGACACAAAAAAATATAGTCACCAAGTACAAAATTGCTTTTATGAGCATTGCACAATAGTGGACACTATTATGCCATTAATACAAGATGAAATAAAAGCCTATTTCAGTGTGCATCTAGTTGCCTCCACATAGACCTTTGATCAACAAACTATCTCATCAAGGGCCTGAAGGATTTTTCTCTGTCCACACTACTCATCTGATCACATGGTTTCTGTAATTTGAGACAATTCATCATATGTAACATTTTTAAGCATCCTCCATTACGTTTTTCTTTCTCCCAAAAGCTATCAAAATTATACCAGATGAAAATCTATTATTCATGGAGCACTTATGTGTCACATATTATAAAAGAAAAATACAGAAATACATGTTTTCAAAAGTAATTAATTCTGAAATGTAATGCCCATCAAATCTGTCAAAAGAGGTAATGGGGAAAATGAAGGTACTTAAATTTACTCTGGGTTTTATCTTGAAAAAAGATATATGATTAGCCCCATGTACTCATGAGAAAGAAACTCCACCTTGCAGTGACAAAAAAATCCATTCTATTTTTTGACAAAAGTAGCAAGTGAGGGTAAAAAAAATGATAATAACATTCAAGACAAAGAGAAGATAACAAAGCAAGTAAGGACTGGAGAAATGTGCTACAATCACTCATTGTTCAGTGTAATGCACAAATAATAGTGCTGATCCTAAAACAAAATCTTTGGCAAATGCCTACTGCTAAAATAATAATACACCTTTGTTTGCAGTGCTTCATGATTAATGACTGTCAAGTTTTGAAATGGAAAAAAAAAATAAGAATGAATCCTTTATTCTCCAGACTTTCAAAGAACTTTCTTGCTCTGCTTATTTAAAGGTTTCCCCAGTGAAATACATACTTCTGCTATTAGAAAAAGTAAAGAAACAAGGGTCTTCCAAACCCTTCATAATAAACCTCCTAAGACAGTTTGCATTGAAATTTTCAAGTCAAATGTGCATTTTCAAATCCCAGAAGAATTCAATAAAAGTTGCTAGAAATTTAAGTATTAAACTTTTCACTTTTTCATAATCTGATTTCTGTTAGCAGCCAAAATAGTACAACTTAGAGAATATTTTTTTCTATATTAGAAAGATCACAATCAGCCAAAGATGTACTAAGTTCCACTGGATTCAGTGTTTGAAGAGACAGTATCCCTTTCCCATCATTTAGAAAGTTTTCAGTGATGGAAGGATGGGAAAAAGGAAATAAATTTCAATTGTGTGCAATAAAGTGGAATAAAGTTAAATTTCTTCATAGTAGACTATGCAGTGCATGTTTTAGATTTAGGACAAGAATAATATTGATAACACAGGGATGCTTTCATTATTGCTGAGCAGTGCTTACTCAGAGCCAAGGACATTTCTGCCTCACACCCCAACCCCACCAGCAAGGAGGCTGGGGGTGTGCAAGGAGTTGGGAAGGGACACAGCAGGGACAGCTGACCCCAAGTGACCAAAGGGGTATTTTAGACCATATCGTGTCATGCTCAGTATATACAGCTGGGGGGGAGAAAAAAATGCTCAGCATATAGAGCTGGGGGATATTTGGAGTGATGGAATGTGTTTGTCTTACCCAGCCACTGTTACATGTGATGGGGCCCTGCCCTCCTGGGGATGCCTGAACACCTGCCTGCCCATGGGAAGTGGTGAATTAATTCCTTGCTTTGCTTTGCTGGTGTGCACAGCTTTTGCTTTACCCTTTAAACTATCTCAACCCATGAGTTTTCTCACTTTTACCCTTCTGATTCTCTCTCCCATCCTGCTGCAAGACTGAATGAGCAAGAGGTTATGCAGGGCTTCGCTGCCAGCTGAGGTTAAACCACAACAAATAGTAAAAAGCAAAAGAATGCTCTGAAGAGCACAAATCTGCCCTCTTTTTTCTTGTTTCTTGCAGAGGATCTAACTTATTTTAAAACAGAGTAACCAAAAAATGAAAATGAAAGGAATATGGGAGGAAAACAAGAAGATATTAACTGCAGAATACCACTCCTGATAGCTTGTCAGAAAATAAATTTAATTCCAATGAAGAAAGCAGCATTATATACATATACCAGTTTAAGGCACACAAGTCACCATGTAGAACATCTGTTTACAAGATAAGTCAGGGACCGTGACCTTGCTGTGCTCACACATTTCCACACAGTGGCAAGTGTACACAAGGTCTACTGGAACCCATTCCAGACATTTGCAATCTGCAAAGACGTGCCCAAAGGCACGTTTCAGGTTTCAGATTTAGGCTCCTTGGGCAAATGCATAAGGATCTCAGTGTCCAGATATAAACTCATCTGAGTTTTTGTAAAACTGTAAAATGTTTAGTCTGAGCTAGGCCTTTTCAAAATGACAATTTTACTTCTTGATAAATAAACTAATCATTGGCAGGTTTTCCATATGAAGTCAACTATGTGCATAGCTTTCCTAGTAACCAAAGTCTAGCCATTTTCCACTCGGACTTCTACAACTTTTCCTCTCCTATGAAACTTCTACTTGCTTGAGTTACGATTCATCTCTTACATAGGTAGAAAAACATGAAACATGAGATTACAGTTGGAAGGGAGGAGAGGACTGGAAAAGGGACCCTAAGGATCCTCAGCTTCTCTTTTAGTCTCCTATCTCCAAAAAATACATTCACAATACAGTATTGTTCTCTGGAAACTCCCTCTGGATGAAAATACCTACAGAAGAATTACAGTGCTTCATAGAGCCTATGCCTGTTTCATACCATACCTCTCCCCTGTCCCATGAGAAAGACACTGTCCTATGCTGTCACACGTGAAACAGAACAGGAATGCTTAGTCTCCTCACCACTATAACTGTGGTCAAGACCAAAAGTACTTAAGGAAGGAAAAGCATCTGTCACGAACCTAAAGAGATTCCAGCAGCAAGTCTTTGTTGTAAAATCCCATCTGGAAAAAGGACATTAAGAGCACAAAACTATGTGCAATAAGATTAGCTATTGATCGGCTTTGTTTGATGCTGATTTTCTAATTGGAAAATAATATACTAATATCCTAGAAATCACCTTTAACCATCTGTGTGTCTGTTAGATTCAGCTCAGGCCTTTAGAAGCTGAAGGGCAATGCTGCAGATGACAGAAGTCCAGAGGCAATCCCACATGGGACTTCCTAAATTGAATTCCTGCTCTCACAGTGTCGCTATGCTTTCCTCCAAGTTGCATCCCTCAGATTGGCATTGCATGCCAAGCTTGACTAGAGGATAGTGAGAACCTGATTTAAAATCAAAGCCAACAGAGGATTATTTTTTTTTATCAAGACACAGTGAAATGATGCCTATGGCATTGGAGAACTTACAGTCAGTCTAGGTCCCTGAGACAGAAGCAGTGAAATTAAACAGACAAGGACCTATCAAATACTAACACAAGGACATGCACATAGAACTGCCTTCTGAAGTTGTAATTCTGAGAAATTATCATGTCTTAATAATTAACTTTGATTTTATTCTCAGATCTAGCAAGGAAGAAGCCCAGTTTCTCTCAAGTGCTAAATCCAGTGACTAGCAATGGAGAGTATAAGAAAATATTTTAATTATACCCCAGACTCATGGTATTTTCCCATTGAGCACCTTCAAACTATTTTCAGAATATTTGTCAAAGTCGCTCTTAAATTCTTCTCAGATACTTCTGTCTGCAAAGTCAGGGTCATCCTTTCCAAGCATGAACCAGTATGGTGGGACTTAAATGACTCATGCAAAATCAGTTTTCACAGACAGGATGGAACTGGAAAAAAAATTACTGTAATGTAACTTTGGGTATGCAGAGTTCCACTCGACTAAGAGATGGATAGCAATGCTCTGTCAGAAATAAACCCTGTTCATTACAGGAAAACAGGATGTCCCTGGGCAGTTACAGTGGAGTTTGAACATAAATTCATTCCTTGGCTGGTTTCACAGAATCTTCAGAGAGAGATGAAAACTCTCACCATCACTTCTCAGACCACATATGGGCAGCAATCACCTCTACACACTTTGTTGATAATTAATAATGAAAAATGAGAAATTTAAAGAATAAATGATTTGTTGCATTTTGTCACTGAAGAGACTAGGAAAAAGGCCTATTAATATAATATTATTATTATGATTGAAGTCTAGAATGGTCAAAATTCTTTTCTTCTAATGAAGTTGTATATATGACAGGAAAGGATACTGTTTTTCATCTCTGCAGAAGGATTTAGTTCCATATTTTTATTTGGAATAGTCTTTCTTTTTTTCCCCCACATTTTTGGCTGAAAGTTCCCTGCCAGCTGTCATTTAATTAAATTTTGCTAACTGAGCTCACTGGATTTACAGTTGCAAGGGAATCTCTACTGGAGAACAGCCATTATGGGTCTGACCAAAGGTTCATCTTCCCTGATAGTCCTTTTCTGGCTATGACTCATAGTGTAAGAGTGGAAGAATAAACGTATGTGCTGACACATTGTTCTAACCTTCAATAATCTCCAGCTCAAAGGCTTTTTCAGAGAAGGTGTCCTTATGCTCATCAAAAGTCCTTGCTAGAATTTTTCTTCATTAGTACACTTAGTCCCCCTGAACACAGCTAAAAGCTATAGTAGATGGTCCAGGGGTTCCCTCAACATCAATAAGCCTGAAGTTTACAGTGCCTAAAGATTAATTTTCCTTTTACTTTTTTTAATTATTACAGTCTTAAGCTCCAAAAAATATAGTTTGATCCTAATGCCATGGCAAAGTCTTCCCAATGTTGCATGTACTTTGCAGCTTTGCCTTCTTGTTAAGCTGGTGGTCTTATTCATCATATATATCCACCACTTTCCCCCCTCTTTTTGGAACAGATCTGCCAAGTATATTTAGATACATTTCTATGCAGCTTCCCAGAATATTCCAGTATCTAAAACTGTAGATATATTTTTATATCCCCATATGTGCGTCTGCATATTTTTTTCATGGACCCCAGAAAACTGGCCAAGAAAAGCAGCATATGCAAGAATCTGAGTGTACAGGCATATATGCACATCTCTAAAGGCTGCATGAAAGTTTTTTGAAGTAACAAATTCTTTAGTTTCTAGGACAACTGAAATCAAGGACCAGATATATCTGACAAGCAATTCAGTTGTCTAGAATCAAGAGAACTTTATTTTTTTTATGAATGACTCAAAACACTAATTACAGAATAATCCCAGATATATTTTCTTAGTGACTTTTTACAGTAGCCTAGCAGTTATCTGGTATATACTGAACCCCTTCTTACTAGATATTCAAATATGGTGATTTTCTACATTGATTTCTGTTTGTACCTATGCAGTAACTGTAGTGTTTTAAAGTTCTCAGATGCTAAAAAAAATATTTTCCCATGCATCTAAAATATTTGTATTTATAACAATAAAATAACAAGGCAAAATTGGTTACTGATTTGAGTTCACCAGTTTCATTAAGTTTGCTTCTAGAAGTCCTATTTCATACTGCATAGCTCCCTCTGAAGTCACTGGAAGGGTTTAATTTTTCATAGTTTGTAATGTTCATTAGATATTTATATGAAAAATGAGAACAAACTATGCTACAGTAGATAGAGCAAAAACAATTTCATAGGGCAGTAAACTCTCATACTCCAGGGCATAACCCAACTAGTAATTTATAGGGTTAGGGAGAAGCTTTGCTCTCCAGATTATTTTGAAAAGAATACAATTAAATGTTAAGTACCTTCCATCAAACCATCCATTCAGTTGTAAACTGGACAAAATATGGTATCACAATTTCTTTGCCTGTATTTTTGTGAAACCAGCTCTCTGCCTACCTCCCTTGCTCAAGTGACATCCACGGCAATCTTTCTCAGTTCAGACTGCTCCCAGTACAGTTCACATAGTCAGACATCAATTGAACTTGATGATGATGTTTTTTAGGATTTAAAATGTGTTTCCTAGCCTATTTACTTCTTTGTTTTACTTTATTCTATTTCCTATACATTTTTCTTTAAGGTATGAAATGACCATTTTGTTTCAAGTGAGCAAGGCAAAGCCTCTGTGTATTGCTTTCATATTTTATACACCACCCTGAAATACACCTACGTTTGAAAGCATAAATTATCTTCTTCGCTCATTTTCACATGGACTCTCATGTGCAATATCTAAAACTGTATTGATCAAATTTATCCTAGGCTTGCTGTAAATAAAGATAAAGAAAAATCCTTTTTAAATGTAAAAAGGTTAAACATAAAATGCATGTAATTATCTACCTTGTTATTAAGAGACTTCTGAAAAAATGTTGGAATAAGTAAAACCCTTTCCTCACCACAACCACTGATAAAAGAAATTTTACCAGATTTTACTGTCTCTAAAGTGATCATTATTCTGATTGTCCTTTTAAATCAAAGGTGCATTGCATTTGCTCAAGAATGTATCTCACAAAATTCCTCATGTATAACTTCCTTTTCCTTTGGGTTGTATCACACTTCTGTTAAATAGGTTCAACTTCATACAGCAGGAAAGGAATAAAAATAAAGGAAAGGAGAAAGTGATTTAAAGTTTCCAGGAGACTCCAAAGTGAATGCACACAGTAATATAAGGGTCTTTCACTCAATACAGTGCAAAATCACAATCCAGACCCAGAGTGCAGCACAATGAACTGTGAAGGCTTGGCCATTAGAAGTAGAAATAGCCACTCTTCTTATTTCTCATTTCTTGGAGAAAAAATGAGTTTGTCCAATTTAAAATGCCATAAATAAGGTAGGCAATTTTTTTTCATCACTTCCTTCATCCAATAGCCACACAGTAACCACTGCAGCTGGCTTTTACAGGTGAGAGGGCTGGAAGCAGGTCCTGTGGACCATTTCATCAGTATCAAAATGAGCTGGTGTCAGCTCCTCATGAAGAGACAAGCATGAACTTCCATCAAGATAGAGCAGAGGGGCAGCCTGAGCTGTCAGAAGTGACAGGCACACACTGGCCCCCTTCCCTGCCTCTTCAGAAGGCACATACCACAGTGGCAGGGGACCTGCCTTGCAAGCATCCCAATCCTGTCCAGAGCCAGAAAATCCACCTTGTCCAGGTGGGTCAAGGTTGGAAACTGTGTCTGCAGCCTTCTACTTACCTCTACTTTCCCCTTCCCCAAAGCTGAGATTCTTCTGAGAGAAGGAATAAGAAAAATTTGCTTTAACAAGTCCATCAGCATAAACTGCTTGATAACTTAAATCAGGAAGACCTTCTGGGACAGTACATTAAGCTCTGCCCAATAAGAGAAAAAAGTTAAATAAATCCTGCACAGACACAGAATGTATGTTTGATTAATTGTTATTCTTGCATGGTATATAAGAAAACTGAGCTGAAGTGGCATGATTTGATTTCTGAAATACCCTTGTGTTTGAGATACCCACTTACTTTATAAGCAGCTACTCTACCTCATTGTTATACAGTGTGCAACTATAGCTCTCTGAAATTAGGGCAAATCCTACCATCTGAATTTCAATAAAAAAAAATCTGTTAAATAATAACAGAAAGCATTTGTCACAGAGCTGTATTTTGAGGAAAGAAGGTTCAAAGACACGTCTTTAGGTTCACTGTGGTTTAGAGCAATTAATGATAATAACAAAAAAGAGTCCCTAGTACGATGAGAAATTACAAACAAAAGTTTTTTGGTTACTTTTTTTTACTGAAAATCCAATATCAGCCTGCCGATGGTAAATTAAAGGAAAGCACAAGAAGAGGTATTGACATTTTATATTTCTGACCCCATCTTTGCAACAGTAAATTCTTTCTTTGGCATTTCTTTCACATTTACTTAGAACACGATAAATATATCTATCCAAGCAACTATACCAACATTAGGAGTCTATTTTACCTAAGTTCAGGCGTCTTGTGTTGTTATGTAGGTGGAAAGGCAGATTCGTTTCTCCTTCTTCCTCGAGATGAGTAGGAGTGTGGAAAAATGCCATATGAATCAAATTATATTTGATTCATCATTATATCATTCACATCATACAAAATGGTTTGTGCTTAGGAACTCATTTTTATCCATGTGTTCCTGGCAAGTATACAAAAGAAAAGACAAAAAACCCAAGGACTCCACTGATTCAAAATTCAGTTTATCTCTGCATTTCTCCACATTGTTTTTTGTTTTTTGGTTTTTTTTTTTAATTATTATTCTTTTAGCAACAATTTGTATAATAATAATTAGTAAAATCCTATTGCAGTCAAATCTTTTTGGTAAATGCCTCCTAAAGGATTCCTTTCTTTGAAATACCTATGGTTAGAGTAAATCACATTAGCTATGGCAGCCAGCTGAGCTCCGTTCAACTGTGAATGTTCTCTTTTAATCCACCTGGATCTCCTCTACTCCTCCCTACACATTTTGTGGGCAAGGAAAACCAAAGGCCTTGATTACACAGAATGCCCCACAGTATTTTCTTCCAGAGAATTTAAGCATAATTTTAAGGACATGTTGCACCACTCCTTCTGAAGTCTGCAGTACTAGCATTATCATAAATCTCAAACTGACTTCCTTATTTGATCTTTTCCCAGCATGTGAACATGCAGGCACTGGAAGCATCTGTGGGATTCTGAATACATCTGAAGTAATGTGCACATCAGTCTCCTGCTGAATGGGTCTTAAATCTACAGCTTTTATTGTTCAGGCCATTGCTTCAAGTTGACTTGCAGTGCAAGAGGATTCCTGCAGAGGCTTTATTAAAGTCCAAATTCTGCAGTCTGACATAAACAAAATGCAAATTCTCAGCTTTTTAAATGCAAAATATATCTGCTAACAACCCTCTCTTTCATTCATGTGACATGCAAAACCAATTGGGAGAGTGATCTGTGGTGGAAGAAATTGTTTTGTCACGTCATTCCAGTCAAAACACTGAGGATGTGTTTCTAGCTAACTCAAGAGCAACTCTCAAGAATCATATCCTCTTCTTCCTCTCTCTGTAGAAAAAAAGATATTTCCTATTTCACCTGTAGACCAAGCAGGCTAAAGTTTTGTTGATTTCTGATGCTACAGAAGTTAAATAGGTTATCCACAATAAAAATATTAGTAAAATGGCTTCTTCATCTGAATTAAAAAAAAAAAAAAAAAAAAGCAACCACAAAAACAAACCTTCAGTTTTCCCAGGCTTATTCCATCCCACCACAGAAACCACCTGAGCATTGCAAAACAGCAGAAAGATACTGGTGAGTTGGATTTTGAGATTTCAAAGGGGTTTTGCTTAATTATTCATACAGCAAATTCAGCAAAAGGTTTTATTAGTTCTCTTTTTCCTCAGTTCATTTAACACAGGTCTCTCTGCTTCTTCACTTAGTGTTATTTTTTCTAGGTGTGAATGTCTTTTCTGTCATGTGAAATTGAAATACAATCTCATTAACATACAATTTCTTTTTAGATTGCATTTTCTCTCTTGTCTATAGCTAGTATTCAGTATTTTGCTTTTTGCTTTCTTTTTTGGTGCTGCTCTTCCTCTAGAATATCTTTAGGAATGTATTTTACATGAGAGATATTGTACAAAAAGCAAAGGATAATCTAATTTCTTTTTTACCAAAGAAAACAAAGTCCACTTCATGCAAGGCTTATATCTATTATTGTTGTTATTCAGGGAGGGTAGACGATGAAACTGTCAGAATAGCTAGTGAGGGTGTATCCTGCATTAGTGCTGTTCTGTAAGGACAGAGGGAGTGGAACAGGAAACATTGTTTTGTTTGCGGTCATTAATTTCTCTGCTGCAAAAAAAGTAACACTGAGCAGATGCACCTTTTTTCTGAACAGAAGTGTTTTTCTAATTAATTGGGGACTTATTCAATACTGGCTCAGCAATGCAAAATTGACCTTTGAAGATCAAAGTGAAAAGCCATATGGGGCTAAATCTTGTCTCTCTTATGCATGCTAAACTCACACATTTCAGATGAGTTTGCATCAGGAGTTAGACAAGTGATCATCATACACCATGAGAAACAGCTCCTGGGACAGTTTAATTGTACATCCAAAACTTCTGTGTTTCACTTTATTTTCTTCACCCTACCGTCTTTTTTTGGGTTTCTTCTGGGTGAGTTTCACCTCCACTCACATCTCCCTCAATCATCCCATTTTGCTTTAGCACAGTTGGCAAACTTCTTGCAACACAAAATCTTGGGAGTGAGACTATTAGCACTGCATAATTTAGGAGAGCCTCCTCAGTACACTGCTTCTTCATTTCAATTGTTTGAAATTCTTTTGCACCTACAGGCATATGTAGAAGCCAAAGCAGAATCCAAGCGTTCTTACATTACAGTACTATTTCTTGAATACCAACAGCCAGAGGGTTAAACTAATAATTCAGAATCAACCAAATATTTTTCTTTCAAAATACCTTACAAACTAAGCTGAATATATAGTTTTGTAATGCATAATATAGTTTATATTGAAAATCCTTATTACAATAATACTATATCTGCTGCCATAAGGAATGTTTTAACAATTTTTCCCCTGAAATGAAAGACTCTTAAATTTTAAGCAAGTCCTGTTGGTATCAGAAGGTTAAACTTGTAAGACCTCAACACCAACAACAATAGCCAAAGATCTTTTAGAGATTTATATATTCAATATATTTTACTCCCTTCTCACTACCACAGTTGCATTTTATGATAAGCAGCTATCTAAGGTGCAGAATATAGTCTATGGTCTACAGTAATTCTAGTCTGGTCTACAGTCATTAAAAAGAAGTCTAAACAATTCCAGGGTTCTGACATTGTCAAAATAGCCAAATAACACAGGTTGAAGATGTTTACAGTGGTCTAATAATTCTTCAAATGCATGATTACTGCATGAAAGCCACTTTCATGGAGGGCGGTACTGTAAGAATCACAGTCTAAGTAGGGGAGAAGTTCTTTAAGTGTCTAGCAAAGTCCTACACTGGTATTGTTTAGGCAAAATGGGAATAAACTCTGAGTGGTGTCAATCAACATAGTTCCTTGATTGTCAGCACAGATATATTTGATAACACAATTGTGAATATAGCTTTTTTAGACTGGTTGAAGATGGAAATAATAATGCAATCTCACTGTATGCCATCTTAGAATCAAATATTAGCCTGATTTTTTTTATGTTCATCAAGTTGTTTCTAAATTAGGAGATGGAAAGACAAGACAGATGGTAGTTCACCTGCAAAAGTGAACAAAGCTTTTCAAGAGTTTTCTAATGTCAGGTTCTTCTTGTTTTAAGACATCTTTCTGGATGCTGAGAGTGGAGGCAGCCAAAAAAAACTACCCAAACTCCCAATCAGTGACCTTAGAAGGTCATATACTACAGGAATAAACATAAAATCAGGTACAAAATTATATTCAAATCTTGTACTCTGTTATGCTTCTAGGTTACATATTTAAAAAACCCAGGACATTAAAGTCAAATATGGAAGGCCTCTCAAGGGTGAGACACAAGAATGCTGCATTTGACCACACACTATGAAATGGTAAAATACTTACCTACCAAAGGGTGAAGCTGACAGGATAGCCTAATTAATATTTTTGAAGTACCTTAGATCTCTGTACACAAATTCTGCATGACAGTTGCAAAAAATACTCAGGATAAAGTTCTCCACTGAATCAAACTTCTCACATTTAGTCCTACTATGGTAATCTGGTTCTCTCAAAAGTGACAGAAAAAAATATTGCAAGACAAGAGAACTATTTACATAAATTATAATGTTAAGACATGAAGAAAAAGATATATGGCCATGGTTAGGCTAGAAATTAGAAGCTTCTTAATTAGCTGTGAAAGAGAGAGTATTATTTCAGTAGATCTAGGGAGAGCAATAAATCCCAGAGAGATTTTAAGAGAGATCTAGGCCACTTTTGGCATGGGATCATACTAATCCAAATCACTCTAATCAGTGCCCACTATTTCTTCAATCAGGTACATTCATGGAGTTGAGAGATGTTCCTAGAGCTCAAGTCAGTAAGAGAGAACCATAGGCCTTCACTGCAGACCCGGGAGGACTTGTGATGCTGCAAGCAAACAAAGGCCATGCTCTTGGCTAGGGGGCTGAGGTGTGACCTGGATTCAGTTCACTGCTCTGCTATTCATCTCTCATGTTTCCTCAGGCACATCACCGTCCTAGAGCTTTTAATTTGTGACAGAAATAAATACTTATCACCATCAGACGTAGGTACAAGGATCAATACTGTATGGATTTAAGATGCCAGAGTAACAGCAAACATTCAACTACATTTACAGGGTGATTTTAATTCCAAAATCTCAATTTTTATGGGCACAGTCTCCTCACACTGTTAGCACACCTATCAGGCATTTTCACTTCAGGCCAGGTGACAGAAGCACTGCTAAGAGGGCAGAGACCAGTAAGTGAGGCAGCTCACAGCAGAGAACAGGAGGCAGCCAGGGATGACGCACTGCCTGTGGTCCTGCTGCCTACTGAGACCAGCCTGGAGCCTGGACCGCACTGCGGCTGCTGCACAGCAGGGACCGGGAGTGTGTGTCTGTGCGTGTGTCTGGGTGGGGGGGTTAGGGGGGAGGGTCAGGCTGGAGGGCAGAACTGGACCCCTCTGAGCATACAGGATTGCTGTCCTCTGCCTCCCACAGCCCCCAGCATGAGAATCACGGCGACTTCTCTGGGTCTTTCTCCTCTGCCTCCTGACTCACTTCCATCCTCCTCCACTCCTGCCCATGCCAAAAGAAGCACAACTTTGGCCAGGACTGTTCTGCCATCTCTGGTGGAACAAAATCAGTTTCACCTGCTCTCCTGGGAGGCACTGAGCTGCTGTTGGCTGCTACATCAAACAATGGCTCTGCCACTGACACCATCACAGCTGCTTTTTAGTTCAGGTGCTGGCACGCTGCATGTCTGCTGCTTTGTTACTGCCTGGTGGATGCTGTCTGATGACTGCATCCCCAGAAGAAAGCATTGGGATTAGTATGCAGCTTATCTGTATTTAACAGTCAGCCAAAATATCAAAAAGCTATGTAAAAAATTGTTGCTACCCAAAGGAGTCTATATTCTTCTGTGTTTTTCCCATGAACACTGATTCTATAGTATGTTATTTAATTAAGACTTTTTCATATATGTTTTGTAGTTGAAGTCATACATCCAGCTAATTTTAGCCTAAAATTCACAGATTGCCTCCAGTGTTAAACTTTCACTTTTAACAGGATACTCAGATTTCTGTTTCTAGAAAGTGAAGTTAAATTACAGCTCCCTGTGGGGCATTTCAGAGGATGACTCTAAATAAACCAAAGGCAATATACTAAAGAACAGATCTTTATTACAAAACCTTATAAATTCACAGTAAATGAAAGGAAGGCCACAGAAAATTCAGGAAAATAAACTAAATTCAATAAATATGTTTTATTGATGAGTTAGTGGAGAGCAGACAGCACTGCAGAAACAACAGCTTAGAAAAGAAATCACTGAGCTAATAAGAGTTCACACCCATGTCTGGCTGTAATTCTTTTATCCCCATACAGAAATCAGATCTAACTCAAATAATCAAAATATCAATGTAGGATTTGGACTCTAAGCCCAAAGTTGCCAAAAGGTCAAGAGTATAGAAGGGCTCAGCTCTAACTAGCACTTGAGGATCTCATTTACATTCACAGTTTCTGCATGTGCATAACCACAGAGAAGGAAGGAAGAAAATTTTTTTGCACACTGACTCACTGAATCATTTACCTTGAAACACATCCTGTTTCAGGGCTTGTTTAAGTAATTCTCACCATAGGGACTCCTCACCTTTACAGAACTGAAGTTTGAGTCTCTTAAATGCTATGTGATCCCTTGGGGTCAGTATTTTAAAATCCTTTACCCTCATGTTAAATTAATAAAGTTTAGTGACTTCATCATGAAAATGGTCATTTGGGGGTCAGGTATCTGGCAAGGCTTTTATGACTTTTTTGTGGTTTGCTTTAGGTTTTTCAGGGTGTTGGTGAGGAGTTTTGGTTAATCGCTTGGGCCCCATCAATGTTTTCATTTTGCTCAAGTAAGCAATTTATTCTGAATACAGAATTCTGACAAAATTCTTTAATCAGCTTTTGCTCAGAAACTGTTTATTTCCATCTGCATTACAAATGTAGGATTTAAACAGCATAAGCAGCAAGTCATCTTGTCAGTCTGTCCTTTCCTCTCAGGGATGCAACTACTGTATTCTCTAGTTCTGAAGAAAGGAAATAATAGGATTAGAAAAACATTGAGGAGAAGGGGATGTCAAACAAAAGAAAAGCATGCTGTGGTTCTAAAGCAGTCTCATCTGGTACTGGGAATTGTAATCCATTTGTGCTAAAGACCTTGCCTCTGCTAATTAAACAAAAAAATCATGAAAGACTTATATAGTTTGATACTGTAGTGCGGCCTACAGGGAAACATAATTAAAACATGTCTGAGTGTATTGGTTTTGGCTTGGATGGAGTTAATTTCTTTCATAGTAGCTACTAGGGGCTATGGTTTTAGTTTATGATGAAAAGAGGATTGATAATATAGAGTTATTTTAGCTATTGCGGAGCAGTACTTATATAGAGTCTAGGCCTTTCCATACTGTCCTGCCAGTGAGGAGGCCAGGGGTTCATAAAGTGGAAAGCAACACAATGGGACAGCTGACCCAAGGGATATTTCACTCCATGTGGCATCACGCTCAGCACTAAAACTAGGGGGAAGTTGGCTGAGGGGCCACTGCTCAGAGACTGGCTGGGTGTCAGTCGGTGCTGAGCAATTGCTTCAATTTGTATCACTTGTCTTTTTGGAGTTTTATTCCTGTCTCTTTATTCTTTCTCTTTTCATTACTATTAGCATTATTATTAAAAGAAAAATAATTCAACCGTTGTTATCTCAACCCAAAACTTTTCTCACTTTTACCTTTCCAATTCACTTCCACCTGTCCTGCTGGGGCAGGGTGAGCAGCAGCTCTGTGGAGCTTAGTTGCTGGCTGGGGTAAACCACAACAGAATAAAAGCAATTTTAGTCATTAATAAGCAATCTAAAGTCAGCCATACAAACACACCATTATTTAAGGTTTACAATGTATGATAAAGTCAGCAATCAAATAACCTTATAGATCCCATGCTCACTTAGCATATAAAAAATAATGCCCAACTACGTTTAAAAAAATTTTCTATACATCTCTGAAGGAAATGCAAAAATATGATTCAACAGAAATAGCTAAATCTGTAAGCACTTTCAGCTCTTATGCTTTGTATGACCATTAGACAGTTTTATTAAAAAAGAAATACTATTTAAATAAGTCAATGCAACATCAGATATACAGTGTAATTTTAAAAGAAAAGCTTTGCAGTCTATTTTCTTCGTCTTCAGAGACACAAATCACAGGGTATTTTTCATGTACTCCTGTATTGGCTCAGCTTCAGGTACTAGGCTAAATAAGCATTCACTTAAGACTTAGTTCTGTTGAGTGAGGGTGGTATTGAGAAGAATGACCTTCTCTGCATATTAAAGTTTACATAAGAAAGGTGAAAAACTGTTTGTGACCTTGTAAAAGGCCATTATTTCCATTTAAACAGAGCTGCAGGCAAGCACAGAGCATCCTGAATGGTGTTATGGTTGTAGCACACAACAATCATGCTGCAGTCTGTAATTGTAATTGTGAGTGAAAATCATCTGAATATTGGTCAGGAAAACAAACAAAATAGAAGCTGAAACCTATGTCTACTGATAATCCATCAGCTTTAAATTAAAAACTACTTTGAAACTCAAAGTTAAGGCTTGGGGTATTTCTCCTATCAAGCCCAAACAAAAAACCAGAACAATCAAATTAAAACAAAACAAACCATACTACACCTCCTCTCTGCCCTCCTCCCACTCAAAAAAAAAAAAAAAAAAAAAAAAAAAAAAGCCAACCACAAGTGAAAACAGCAAACAAAAAACCCCAACCACTTTTTGCTCAGAATGTATTTTCCTATTCCTGGAATATGAGCTGCAAGTCTCAGAAAAGAGGACAATTGGGATTTCAAGCACAGAGAGTCCAATGAGACTGTGAGACATGAGACATCAGTCTGTCTCACATGTAGATCAAGGTAATTCAGATGAGAATTCACTCTTTCGGAGATGAGCTGAACTCAAAGCGGAACGAGAGCAATTTGACGTTCCCACTTGCCGCAGTTTGCAAAGACAACCAATGTTTACAGAGGTTTGCTTATTGTTCTAACAATGCCTTTTCTTGGCCGATTTTTGTGTGCAAACACCATAACAACACAGTATAATAAGCCCAACCTGCTTTAGCCCCCTGCATTCCCCAGTGCACATTCAAACAAGGCTTATGCAGTTTGGCCCAGATGCACGCACATTTCCGTATCTAGGTAAGCAGTGAAAAAGCCAAGATCAAAGCCTCTTCTTTCCCAGGTGAATCACAGAGCTACAGACTCACTCTCCCACCCCACTGAGCTTAGTTATTCATGAGACACAGGATGTTTGTCCTATCAGAAAATACTACCCAAGCAGGGTAAAGCTATGAGTGAATACTTTGGAGAATGCTGCTGGAAAATACTGTAAACAAGTACTTGTAAGAGTCCCTCTGCTCTCTACAGGAAACAGGATGTTGAGGTGTGGAGATAACACAAATGTTCACAGAGAAATACAAGTTACTGAACATTTCTGACCCTCTTGGCTGCTAAATAAATACTAGCATAAATCATGAAGAGTCCATAAAGCTTTACTTTTTAGAGCCATTCAAGCTTGCAGCATTTGTAGTTTCACTAGCCAGCTCCATCACTGGTCTGATCAGGCTCTGCTTCATACGATTTCCACCAGATCTGATCAAGTTTTGCTTCATACAATTTCCACCAGACTGCTCCCTCCTTGAGTATTTACAGGGCTCATCCAGCAGGACTTGCCTGACTAATCTCCCTGCTTGTGTCCCTGTGCTAACATTACAGATTATCCCTCAACACCACCAGCCAGTTTTCTCCCCAGTTTGCATGCCAAAAAGACAGGAGAGTTATTCCTCAACCTAACCATGTCACACTGGAATTATTCAACACCTTGAGTTAAAAGCAAAACTGTTCACTATGTAAGTATGAAAAATACATTATTCTGGAGACAGGCAAGTCTTGAAAACATACAGAGCTTCTCATCCTTTTAAGCTGGACCTTAAGTATCTTCATGACATTTCAGTGCATCTTGAGTCACTTCTGAACCCTGGAGCCTTTTCAGTCCAGCTCATCTTAGCAAGACCAACAGTTAAGCCATGTACATACAGTTTCTCTCTTTTTCCCTGCAGTGTTTTTTGATAGGTTTTCCAAGTGATCCTGGGAGTTTCTCTATATATAAAAAGCTTAGCCTCGTTGTTCTGTGTTCAGTCACATTCCGCCCTCTTCCTGCAGATTGATAAAGTGGATCCCTTTTTGGTCAAGGCACAGTGACTAAAATTTAAATATTGTCCTGAGGCTGAAGGGTATACGTTGGAAAACTTGTCAGTAAATGTAGATAAATATTTGCCAAGAAATAGTCACAATACAGCAATTTTCCTAACTACAGAATAATTCTGTAATATTGATTGGAATTCATGTAACATATGCAAGCTCCCCTAACCATCCTATGTGCCTACTGATGTCTCTTTTGAGTTGCTGCAAGGACAGGCAGCATCCGCAGTTGTTGCAAAATGTGCATTTATATAACAATATAAATGTATCTGCTCTAATTTTAGCTCCTGCCAGCAGGGGAAAGTGTTTGCAGCTAAAATACAAACTTTGAGTTTTTTCTAAACAATTTATTCTTACTTACTGTACCACCAACCATACTCACACATTAATAAAATGCAAGGGATTTTCTTGTTAATATTTTCAGCATATAGTTCAAATCTCAAATATGTTCAATTACAGCTTAGATAATTTTCTACATTTCTTCTGATTGTTCTGCCCCTGCACTGTAAATGATGAGAAGGTCTCTGCTGTAACTGCAGTATAGACTCTTTCCTTTCACTATTAATAATACCATTGAGATATATGAAGCAGCCTTGCAAGATTTGTTTAGACTTCATTATTTTCCTAATTTCTCAAAACTGAGTACTTCCATTGGTCCTACAAGGATAGGTTATATTGAATATCGTTCCTGTCAATTAAAAAAGTATTTTCACATTCAGAAATATTTCCATGCTATACAGTAGCAGAACAAAGTGGCAGAGGAGGGTGGGCTATCCCTCAAGACAGACATTAAATTCCTTTTTCTTTCCTTCAGTTTATGTTATGTTCAGGTTTGGGATTATTCTTTGTTTTAACTGGTTGCCATGTGAACTGGCAATAAAGTATGCAGCCTTCTATACCTGTTAATGTCTTCCCATTTTGAGAAAAGAGAGGCAGCTTTTAATGTATTTCTCTCTGAGAACAGATTGTGTTGCAGACTCGACCTCATGCAAAAGGAGAATTCAAAACATCATAACCAGTTCAGTAAAACTGCAGCTTGCACCCAGAAAATCTGCCAACATGCTTTAATTTGGGAGCAAAACTACTGACTTTATTATTCTAAATACAAAATCAGCACTAACAGGACTAATTGCAAGTGCTATCAATGGTATAGCTCTCGAATATTGGGATTTTTATTCATCCAACTTCCTGAAATTTGAGCATTTATTAATGAAAAACTTTTATAATTATTATTCAACCTCTGCATAAACCACATTATCTTGTAGATCAAGAATTAAGTAAAATGCATAGGAATATAAAAACATTTGTGATGGAGATGGAAGAAGAAAAGAAAGAAACATTCCTTACAGGAAAACAACACTTAGATTAATGCCAAAAAAAACCCAGGATTGCTAAGTATGATGGGAAGGAACTTGTACATTCCAGCCATATGCTGAGACTAATCTCTTCTAGAAAAACTGCATTCAATACAAGTGTATCTGGGGAAGAGCTCTTGGCTGGGCACAAACCATAGACACTTGTACTCAATTTGTAAGGAGAGGAAATGGAAGAACAAGAGGGAGAGGAAAAGCTATATTAAGAAGTCAAATTGCAGGAGCCCTTTGACTGCTATTACAAACTGAAGAAGATCTTCAAAACTGAAAACCTGCCATTAATCTCTTATTTACATGGAAAGCACATGCTTCTTTTTATCTGAAATACACTAATGACAGGAGCTGAGACTAGACAGATAAACTCAATATGTCTGGTTATCAAGAAATTTAAATTTCTTATCTAAATTTGGGGTTGAAGCTTGATATTTGCTTACTGTGAGCAGATAGCGCATCTGCTCAGTGAAACTTCCGTTCCCATCATTTTTACTGCTAATAGCCATAGTGAAACAGCATTTTCATGGGGCCCCTTTTTCAGGAACCAGTCATTTCTAAGGGGGAGGAAGTCTAGTTACCAAATTGGTCCCAAAATCAGAGATTATAAACCCCAAAAGTTTACAATGGTGAAGTCCAACAAGAAGCTAGGCACAAATCTATAGCATTCACTCAAAAATTTTTATTTTAAAATTGTTCTGAGTGAAGCATGTGAGCTAAACAAACAGACATTTTATGATATAACTGTTCTGAGGAAATTTCCAGGAAGGACTGTTTTTTTCTGCATTTTTAATCACATTTGGTAAATACAGCAGCTGTATACATCTGCTTCTTCCTATAAGTGTTGACTCTAAAAGTGAGTGGCTGTGAGTGGCCATGTTTATTTATCAGCTGATTTAATTTTTTAAGAGGTCTGGAAGCATGTGTGATCTTTACCAGAAGATCATGTGGTCCTTTCAGCAGCTGTGCTGCATAAAGAAAAACGGCAATGTTTCTGCTTTGTTTAACCAGCTAAGTCAAGGAAAATAGGAGGCCCTGATACTACTCATGCAAGAAAGATATAAAGTCATCTCTAGTTGTTTTCTGACCTGTTTTGTTTTGGTTTTTTTTCAGTGTACTCTGCCATGTAATTTGTTGGCCTTGTTATAGTCTAACATACAAGACACACCTCTACTTTGATCACAGCATTGATTTTGGTGTTGGCTTGATGTCCCTGTATAGGTACTCATGGTGTCCAACGTAGCACTTTTGAAAGCAAATGCAGAAGACATGCAAAGAGAGCAATTCAACCTTAATCACATAATTCATTAAAAAAATAGGGTTTTTTCATACTCTGCTATGTGTCCGTCTCAGTCTCTCTCTTATTTACATAAAACTCCCACTGATTACACAGATGAGGGTAATTACACTGAATCATTCTATGGGAGTGCTGCCAAAGACACATAAACCCAGGTTCTGCTGTACACGTGTCATATAATGGGGATATCAATTACCGTGGCCGAAATTGAGCACAGAGTTTACATTATTTCAACAGGCACACATACTCTGACATTTATCAATTATTAGGCCACAGTTTATCTATTGATCTACAAGCAAATTCATTGCAGTTGGGTAGCATTAAGGACAACTGTGAGAGAAGTGCTTAAGCATATCTCAAGATTTTACTCATTTGTTAACACCGCAGAGTTACAGAGAAAGAAAGAGATACATAGTGTCAACATCATGTCTTGAAGGGTCAACACATTTCTATTCCTAATACATGAACAAAACATATTGATTCTTGAAATAATTCATTTTGCTCCTCAGTTTGAGAACACACTCTTCACCAACAGTTGAATGTCGTGAGGCCTTTGAAGGTGTGAGTCAGGATTGCCAGGAGGACTGAGTGTCTACCTACATATTTTGAATGCAAGGCCATTCTGCCAGCTGCTCATGTCATTAAGGTGACATTGCACCTCTGAAATTAGTTGGTTTATATTTTAATGGTACCCTTGCTTGACCCCAAATCTTACATTTGCTGAATCAACACTATCACAAAACAGTGAAGTCTGTCTGACATAGCAATGTTTTAATACATGATGATTCATCATGACAGGACACTGAAAGCCCTGTGGCATGTGAAGAAAAGCTTTAAATAGTACATAATTGTTAACTTATTTTAATTAAAAAGGCAAATGCACAAGAGAGATGAGAACAATCTTTCTGTATTACATCACTTTTATTTGCTCCACTTACCAGCAAAAAATGGTTTGGTTCCATTAAGAAATTCTATTTTAAGAAAATGTCTTCTTCCCTACTTTCATATTTTTCTTTCTTTTCTGCATGGCATATCTAAAGGCATAGAGCTCCTGGCTGCAAATACTACAGAGGATCACTAAATATAGGACAGCATGAAAATATGTTGAATACATTTGTCGGCACTGTATTAAAACAGAGCTGCATAGCAGAAAGATTCCCTCATTGTTAATATATACTGGCTTTATCACCTTTCCAAGGTGAGAGCACCCACACAGGTATCATAATCAGTGACATTTTTGCAAAGTGCTTCAGGATATTTTATGTATTTTTTTCCTCCAAAAAACACATGCTGAAAATGTGCTAATGAAGGTTGCACTACTTTTTAATTTTATGTTATTAGGAGAAATTCAGTATTTAATTTCATATTACAGAGGTCTGAATCTCCCTTGTTTGAAGTGCTGCCAGCACAGCTGCAGAGTGCATCTCAGATAAATGGAAGCCATGACAAACAGAATGAGTTAACCCAGTGCAAACTTTCCATCGAATATGCACAGCAGGTAAACAATTGCAAACTTCCATATTTTCTCGGCACTGTGAAGACATTGCAGATGACATTAAGTTGTTATGTAGCAGGGGACATCAAAGCAGTATGTCACATCAGCAGAAAAACCAGAAATAGCACAAGAAATATCTCCACAAACTATTTTAAGCTTTCTCAGGAAAACTGTGAAGCTGCATGGTAGAGCTAAAAAAGTTACAACAGTTTGCAGAAATGGACCAATGTTTCTTAATGAACAACCTTTCAGCTTCATAACAGCTCTGCAGAGCAGATATGCTGTAAAAGTCTCTATCAAAAAAAAAAAAAAAAAAAAAAAAAGAAAAATCTTTTGCTAATGATAAAACCCCATAATTATTGATCTTTTATCTTTGAACATAACTGTGAGATCCACAATGCCTCCTGAACGTCTTGCATTAAGAGCAAAAGTGCCAGAAGCCATCCTTTCACCAGACTTTAAAATAAACTAGGTATTTTTATTCCTTACAGGTAACAGAAGCTCCACTGTGCAAGCCAAGTTGTGATGAGGCATGTTTTAACACCATGACTGCAAGGGAAGGCAACTCTTGGAACAAACATTTAATCTGCTCTGTGCTATCAATTGATGCTTCTTTAAAATCTGCTCCAGAGATTGTCAGGGTTCACTGTCTGCCTGCAACGTGTTCTACAGCCCTTGAACAACTAAGAAACAGTGCAGGCAAATCATCTTACTGGTATTTTTGAAATCACTACAAAGGAGTTTGTATATCACCAGTGTCAAAAAGCTCAACAATGCTCATATCAGAAATAACAAATTTTCATAACGATTTTGGTAAAAGTACTTTGACCATTGGAAATACATCATGAAAGAAACTTGATGCGGGTTACAGTAGAATATTTATGTCTGAACATCTCAACAATAATCAAATACAGGTATGTTAATTTGTTTTCTTAACATTGGTTGTAATAATAAAAAACAAAAACAAAGCAAAAAAAAAAAAAAAATCCAAATTTTCTTTCCTTTCATGACTGGATATCTATATTGACTCTCTCCTGTTCTCAGTAAATTACTTGGGTCAAGTACAAGATACTCTTAAGAGCATTTGTTATCATGCAGACTTCTGTCAAACAGCAGTATCTTACATTTCCACTGGCATTTCTTATCATTAAATGTCCATGTAAGTCTCCTGGTTTTAGCAGATATCTCACCTACTGTTTTTTCCTTCTGACATTTAAATCAATAATCCTCCAATCAAATTAGTCATACTTAAAAAGCTTACACCTATCTGCTAATTCACAATGCTAAATGACAGATGAAATGCAATGTTATATGAAATATCTTACACAAAAGACAGTATGTTTTCTACATCCATGGTAGAAAGGACACAAAGTAATGAGATTAAATTGCAGCAAGAAAGATTCAGGTTAGAAACAGGAAAATCATCCAAAGAACCAGGGCACCTAAAACACTCAATCAGGGTGCTTAGGGGTGCTGTGACACACCTGTCATTGGAAATATCCAAAAGCATAAAAATAATCTCCCTCGAAATGTTACAGGTCTTGTCAATCTTGCTGTGGGTGAGACACACTAACTTCTTGTAGTCCTTTCTACCCCAGACATTCTAAAACGTGCAAGAGGCATGGAAAATACAAAGTTCAAAAATTGGGCTAAAAAAAGCTTATACTGCCATCTAAGTTGCTATTCAAACTTATCTCTAGAACCTACTTCATTCTTTAAACACCTGTTAACAAAAAGCACACCCCTTGGGAACTGATACTTCTTAAGTAGGGAGTGGGACGATGCAGAGGAAAGCAAAAGCACCCAATATAACCAGTAGTACAACTGATGAGACATTCACTTTTATTCGTCTTGCCCAATTGGGATTTAAAAACTCATAAAAATTATGAGTCACATGGCTTAGGTGAAAAGAATTATAAAGAAAAGCTACATAGTGTAACATTTCTTAATATTATTTTCTTCCATAATAGCAAGATCTCATTAAAATATTAATGAAAATGCCACTGACATATAGCGAAGTGACTTAGACATATCTCCTGTACCCACGACTTCAATTTCTCCAGGGATTATCTTCATAGCATTAACTACATATTTTGATGTCAGAAATATTTGAAATGTAGTAAGACAAGAAGAATCTTAAAAACACACACATATCCAGGAGGAGAAGTAACCCAAAGAAATCTGGATCTATGTTCCAGTGACCAAAGCATCACAGCACCATGGCAGCAATCACACAGCTTGCTCCAGCAAAGAGGATCACCATGTGCAGTCATCCCCACATGCACCCTTAAATCTACACTGCATTTCTGACCTGCCAGTGCAGCTGTTTCGGCAGTGGCACCATAATAACCCAATCCAAAGGCATGATCCAAGCTGTAAAAGTTATGACTTCTATAGTCATAACTCTAGTAATGCTATTTACTACTACCTGCACTAGCTAAGCATAATGAACCTGAGCTCACTATGGTCAGGACATAGTGCCATGAGCAATTGAGTTTGTTACATGAAAGGATGAAGGTGGAGAGCGACTCTGGTTGCAGGGCTTATAACCCTCACAGCTTGCCCAGCAGCAGCTGAATGAGGATGTGAATTCAGGCCTCCAAGGAGCAGGGAAAAGCGATTATGCTCTTTTGTGCTGCTAGCAGAATGCAACTTGGCATGACATTTCTGTGTTTAACAGCACTCCTTGTCTTGCAACATTTTTCTCTGGGCAGATAAAAAAGTCCATCCACAAAGAAATTGTAACCCTCTCCCACACTGTGAAAAGATGAATGGGGGTAAAATTAGATGAAACTGAGGAGTTACATTTGCATCTTAACAGAAGTTATAACGGGATGGAAATTATAGGATAAAATGTAGTTGCTGTTTCCTGGGTGGAATGTGGTTCACATGCTCGAAACCTATTCCACAATGATTCCCCATACACACAATCTGCAACTGGGAGCATGTGCTAAGGGGGATTGAATGGAGTGAATTGAGTGGAGAAATCATGGCCAGCCTCTGTTGAAATCCTTGTAGGGAGAGGAACTCGATGGCATTTGCAGCTGATAAACCATGTAACACCTGTCAGCCAGGGGAGAGAGGGGAAGATGTCCTGCTGCTGAGCCAACAATGTGGTGAAATCACTCTCCTCACATGAACATGGCTCACTAAAGCCTAATGGTAATATTCACACACACCTCCATCCCAACATTACCCAAATCCATGGTATGACCACCCCTCACTGGGCATGTGCTCTTTATTTTTTTTTTTTTTTTTTTTTTTTTTATTGCACCTTTAAAAGCGAAGGGAGAGAATTTTACGCCAATCAGTAACAAAAGTATGCATGGCTAGAGTCAGTCAAGCTCCACCTAAACATAAAGAAATAGTATGAAAGTAAGTCAAGAATGGGGGAAAGACTCCATTGTAACTGCTGGGATCAGCTGATGGGGTGAACCTGACTTGTGCCCCATAGGGATGTCTATTGGGTAAGAACCACTATACGTGTGCTGAATACATTTTGGGGATTAGAGATTGCTGTGTATTGTTTTGAATACGTTTTTGCACTCAGTACTATCACCAACAATCCTTGAACCTTAACCTGTCACAATTTTATATTAATAAAGAGTGCTATTCCATAAACCATTGGTGTGAGTCTCTCACAGGCGCTGGCAGTTGCCTACATCAGGGAATATACCCAAATAAAAGGCAGAACTGCTAAGGTGTCTCACTTGCGCTGTTGGTGTTTTTTCCTTCAGTCAAACCACCCTCCAATCCAGCAGGACTGCACAGTGAAGGGTCCCCATAACACACTGGTCAGACACAAGGGTCTTTTCCAGCTTTCCTGGGGTGCTGAAACCCCATGACAGATGAGTCAAACACTAAGTGTCAGGTAAATCTCCCCATATAAAGGGTGAAGGAAACTTCCCCTTTTCACATGACACACACCACTTTTTCTTTATTCTTTCATCACTTTGGAATATTTTACTGAGAATTATTTTGGCCAAGAATAATTTCTTATAGTCTCTCCTAGCCCCTGTCACTTAAAAGCTGCTATAATCAAATTCTAACTCTATTTTCAGGTTACAAAATAGTCCATAAGATTAAAAAGTTAAGAAAAGACATCTAACCTCTGTGCTTAAAAAAGATTAGTGGACAAATTGCCTGCTTTATGGGGACAAGGAAGCTAAGAAAAGTTCTCTTATGACAGTTACAAAAGAAGCAAGGTTTCCAATTTTCAAAGCCTCATGGAAAAGATCAGTAAAACGCTCTGGTATTTAATACTTTAATGTAAGCCTCTATAATTAAATGTTAGATTTTTATTAGAGAAATGATCAGATTAAATATGAGGTGATCAAAGATTCAAATTAATTTGGCTACTTTAAATACTCTAATAAAGATATTCTGTTGATTCTCAAACTAGCAGCATTAAGAGTATTTCAGGGAATACCTCATCACATTGTGAACTACAGTATGTTCTTCTGTTCTAAGCATAAAATTCTGTTCTTTTAGGGGGAAAAAAGAAAAGCACACAAAGATTTTTCTGCTATCTCTGCAGGCTAAAAGTGTAAGAAAACTTATATTCTACTCTATCCTTTGAATTTTCTCAGCTTAATTTCACACTACACTCATAAACTCACTTTCCTAGAAAATGGTATTTTAATATACTTTATCCCATCCCTCTTCATTTTTTATTCATTGTCATGTTGAACATATCTCAGCAGAGGATCAAACCTGAATCAACAATGCAAACTTCACCTTGTTTCCTACTATGTGTAGTATTTGGTGCGTAGGCCTATCAGGACAATGACGACATTCCCTTTTTATGTCGGCTAAAAGGGGAACTCCTTGGACATCATACACAGCTTACTTCATCTTACCCTGTAAAAGTGTAAACTGTAAGAAATAACTAAAACACAACAGTTTTAGTAAAGCAACAATACAGTAGGTTATATTCCAGACACCTAGGAAAGAGGAAATGTCAATGGCATGAAAAAATCAGTTCATAAAAAAGCTGAAGGTGTATAGAACAGCTAATGGATAGGAATTAGCAAGTAACACTCTGAAACTTTGTTCCTGAATGCATTAAAAAGACGTTTTATAGCAAAAAGAAGATTTAAGATGTCTAGGTATGATCCTTAAAACCTAAAAATAGTATTGTGGAAGATATAGAATCGAACAATTTTAGAATTTTCTGGGCAAGCAGAAAATATCACAAGCAGAAGTAGCTTGAAGAAGAATAGAAAACTCTGGAATCTGGTAGTCAGATGGGAAAAGGAAACCGTGCTGCTTTTTCAAGTTCTGCAAACTATGGCAAGCAGCTCTAGCAGAAGGTAGCTGCTTTCATTTGCAACCATGCATTTTGCATAGGAATCCTTCATTTTTTAGTAATTTCTGATGCTCACAGTAGTATGATTAATGCTGGGAGGTGTTTTGTTTGGTTTGGTTTTTTTGGTGGGTTTTTTTTTGGTTGGTTGGTTGGTTGGTTTTTCTTTGGAAAATTTTTCATCATTCACTTTGTCACAATTCTGGAGGTGTTTTACTTCAAAATACTTCTATATTTCAATATTTCTTTTTTCAAATTTTTTCCATTACCACTCTGACTTTGAATTGCTTTTGCAATTTCTATCTTCCCTCTTTCCTCCTGTTTCCACTTGTTTTTTTTCTACACAACTGTTCTAAGCGTGAGCTCTGGAAATCCGCTGTTCCTTCCTCATGTGGCAGAGCCTTGGGTGGATCTATGAAGACTTTCTTCATATTATAAGGTTATAAAAAACAATTTACATCTCTCAGACTCAAAAAGGCCAGGATCATTACAATTTCATTTATTATAATTAACTCTTTATAGAGAGAAAACTCAAAGCAATTAGATATCACAGTATAGAAAAAAAGAGTTTTTAAACAACTCTCCCACCAGCAGGACTTTGATGTTAGGTTTGACTTCAGTTTGCTCTGGAGCATAGGAAATGACAGGGAATTCTGCAAAATCCCTGACAGCCTCTCAGAAACCTCTTCCCAGCCCACTGGGGCTGGTGCTGCTCCTGGTGGCACTCAGCCTTCTGGTAGTATCTGGATCATCATCTCCCTCAGTACTCAGGAGCTGGCGCTAGCAGACAGTTGTGACATCCAGTGAAAGTTGGAACACAAAGAGATTTCCTTATATCTTGCTCTGAACATTCTTCCATACAATTTTACCTTGAAATTCTAGAATTATATTAAATCAATATTTTACTACCTGAGATGTGTCACCTATTCAACATTTCCCAACATGTAGTGCCAGTAAAATCAGTATTTTCCACCCATCTATTGACAGCCATGTCTGTTATTGCTGATTCACCAATTTGTGTCAATCTTTTTGGCTGAAATTACTATTACTAATCTATTACATAATTAATCACTAATTTAGTAGTTTCTCTCTATTTTCTTTATGACGTTCCATGAATGCATTGAATCCAATAAAGGAATTGGAACATTTTCTGAGACATTCAGAATCCATTTTATAGTATGATTTTTTTTTTTCCCTGTTCTCATAAATGAATAAACCTGACTTCAAGATTCCTGCTCAGGAGGAATATCCTATCACCCAGCCAGTGACCTGTTGCAGTATCTATTATTAGATGCACAATTTAATTAGGATATACACTCAGGAGATCTGCTTAATCAGGATGTCTCCCAGTGAAGACATTTAGGTCCAGCAACATTCATTGGCAATGACTTTCATAATGGGGATAGTAACTTCCCTTCATTGGGATATCTTAGCGTGAGTTAGTGTGTTAACTTAAGTCTTGTACTTCTGTCATCTCTGACAACAGCTTTCAGATTTTCTCATGCTGTGACAGAAAACGCATCAAATATGTATTGCCCTGGTTTCAGCCATGAGAGTCAACTTCTTCCTAGTAACTGGTACAGTGCTGCATTTTGGTTTTAATATAAAGATAAATGTTGAGGACACATTGATGTTTTTGGTGCTGGTAAGCAGTGCTGACCCTAAGTCAAGGACTTTTCAGTTTCCCATGCTCTAGCCCAGTCTGTCTTTTTGGAACAGGAGTTAATACTCAGATGGTTTTCCTCCTACATTGCTTCTTCCTGGAATGAGCCTTTTTACCTTTATGGATGGGTATGTAGAGAGGATTGTAAGCCGGCTCACATAACGCACAGTTACTTGGCTGCCTGCTTTTCTCTTTTACACCTCTTAAAAACCCTCTTTTCCTATCTTGAGAACTGCTTTAGGGTCATCAACAAGGCCCAGTTGTGACACCTGATGATCAGAACAAACTGAAGGCCAAAATTTCCTGTAATTTCTCACAGGAGGTCAGAGTTTAGAGCTAGCTAAAGAAATACTACTCCCTATCCACACGTTAGAGAAGAAAAAAAGCAAGCAGCTGTGTTATGTGCCTTGATTAAACTGCCTCTTTATTCATCACCAATTCTATCAGCCTCAGTTGAAGAAACCCTACCAACAGGCAATTTTAAAAAGAAAAATAAACAAAATCTGCAGCCTTTATGTGCACATATTCAAGTTCCATCCCCAAGAACATCTATTGAAATATTTTGAGCTAGAAATTTGCTGCTCATTGACAATCTAAGCTAACCAGGAGCTTATTGATCTCTCCTTCTCCTCCACTAAGAGAAAGAAAGAATGATAAAGAGCTGCTGTTGAGATAAAATGCACCATACTTAACATCAAGTATAATGCACACAAAAAAAAAAGTTCAGGAATAGCTGATTTACTGTCAGCACAACATCAGTGAATGACTTTTCCTTTTTTTTTTTTTTTCTCCCTGCCCTACCTTTGCCCCCTAAAATCAACAATAGATGGAAAGAAAGCAAAAGATATGAACATCCTGGGAATGCACAAAATCCTGTGTGATTGTACAAGCACATCTGCAGAAGCAGTTACTTGTTCACTTGAGGTCTGAGCTGGCTGCATACAGGCCAGCTCCAGTCCAAAACTTACAGAACCATGTTACCTGGTTATTATTTTAGGACTAGCACTATGATAACACATGCTGCTGGCTTGCATTCAGCTGTCTGAGAGCACAGATGGAATGGGAGCACAACTGTCCAAACCTATACATGTAAACATGGTCTGCATGTCACTGCAGATCTCCATTCCTGGAGCTAGGACAGGCTATACACAGTGAATTCAATTCTCCCTTCCCTAACATCCATATAGGAAGTAATGACACAAGAAATTGTTCCCATGAGCACAGGTATTAAAGCAATGAGAACCTAGCTTACAGCATCTTCAAAGCATACTAATTCTACCCATTTACCTAGTGCCCAACTGTTTCCTTTTCCAGCTCCTGAGAGTTTTTTTCCTTGCATTTAAGTATGTCCAGGATAGACTCTGATGCCACAATATGTGACCAAATACAGTACTTGATGCCTGGACAGTTAATACCTGGCAGCATATTAAAGCACCACTTCTTGATTCAAATATCCCTGAATAGAAATGATATTATAAATTGATTGTCAAGTCACATTGATATTTTGTATGGAGGTTCCTCATGTTATGCCCCTATCTGGCAGGGTACTTGAGGGAATTCTGGATGGAAACAGCATTCTGGCCTCTCACTGGTAACTGGAGAGTGGTTGGCAATTTATTTAAAGAACCTACTTGATCAGAAATTTTTTCATGTCTGATCTCTCTCCTCTTTCAGCAGTGTTGAATGCTTTGTAAAATGAAAAGGTTTATATGACCTTTGTCATTCAGTTCCTTTTCTGAGATGCAGTTCTCTTATTTTAAAGAAAATCTAGAACTTATTAACACCTGGTATTAACTCCTGCACAGTATACTTTACATCATCTAAAAGTTTCCAATTTCAACCCATAACTTGAGGTTGAAATGGTGAATTCTATTTTCTTTTGTTATCTGCTTAGCTTCTGAATTCTCAGATGCAGAAATCACCTTTTTGCACAACAATTACCACACTACTAGCTGTCTACAGCACTCAATAAGAAAAATTTCCAAATATGGCTGATAGTATTCAGCAGTGGAATTATCTTATATCTGCTGTACTTTTCATATCTTAGATAATAAGCCTGATTTTAAAAAGCCTTCCTGAATTTCTGCAGCACTGTTTTAGCTACTAAATACTGTAATGTTTTTTGTTCTGCAAAGGATATCTTCACTTCCTGAAAAGAGACACAGAGACTACTTCAAATTACCTCTTGACCTTCTCTTCAGTGAGCTCCTTAAGTTTCCCATCATAAGATATACTTTCCAGCTCATAAACATTTTCTTTCTCTAAGTCATCTATTTTAACTGCAGGACTCAAAACTGAATGCACTATTTCAATATTAGTCTCAGTAGCACATATAGAGGAAACATCTCTTTGCTATTCTAATACTTCATTTGCATACCTAATGATGCCTTTAACCCAGCTAGCCAAAGCTCCTTACTGCATATTTTTCTTCTTGTACTACCCTGCATTTAAATGTCTCAAAAATTATGGACCTATATATTAGGTCCATACATCTTTTCTATTTGATCAATATTGTTCATTGATATAACTTGTTCTGAACATTCCATAATTTACTTTATTTTACCATTTCATTATCCTCTGCATTACCCATAAACATGATCAGCTCCCCTCCCAATGAATCCTTTCCAGACTTCAGAGGCCACAGGTACAGGTTAGCCTTGCACCTTGACTAAGATGATTAAGTCAGATCATAGGATTCTCCTTTCTTCATCCTACCTCCACAGGCAGTCTATTTCATGTGGCAAGACACACATAGAGTAGTATCACAGTTCTGTGGCACTGTCTGCACTCCTGTTTCTGCAGAGCTAGATGAGAAAGGAGTTAGGGTTTGTCTGCAAGAGACTCACTGTGAGGTGCAAAAGGCAACATAAAGCATAAAAACTACTAGAACACTAAACTGTCTTGCCAGACCCTTACTCATTTTTGCACAATTTATTAATAAGACAGATCTTCTTGGTACTTTTTCTGACTTGAAAAAGTCTTTAGATACATCATATTGGAATGAAAATTCCAAGGTCAAGCCCTGATTAGTATTTTTGAAGAATGTTCTTGCAATATCCACACACTCAAAATATCTGCAAATGTCTGTGTTATGTGTATGTGTTTATGTGCACGTGTTTATGTGCACAAACACACAGACAGAATGGTAACATTTCTGTGGAATTTGACAACTAATCTTAAACAATCACACTGAAGGGTCTAAGGTTATCTACTATAAACCTTTTATATACCACCTGATCAAAACAATGTCAGCATTGAGAAACATCTTTGGGAAACATCAGGAAACATCTTTGATCATTTCATCAAGTGAAAACAGTTGTATTAGAATTAGGAAGAGAGGTTGCCTGACAAATTCTCCCAATTCTGGATTCCTATTTTGAATCTTAAATACAAGTCTACTCATTTTGAGGAACCTGAAGTGTTGCTTATATGGTGCTCAAGCTAAGAGCTTGAACTAAGAGCTACTACATGTGCATATGTAGAAAGAAATGGATTTTCATAGGTTCTACAAACATGCCTTCCATCCAAGAGCATTTGTTCAACAACAAAAAATTTGGAAAGACATAGAAATGGAGAATTTATTAAGCAAATACACTTTTGTTTGGTTTTATTCAAAGATAAAAAGTAAGGTTAAAACTTCCAAAAAAACTACATTTCTCAACATCTTCCTAGCCTTGCTCATCACAGTGATTCTGACTGACGACATATACCATTTTACAGTTTTTCCTGAAGCTGAGAAGCTTCCTGAAGCTGAGAAGATGTCAGTGGGAGTTGATGCTGAGTGATCTTACCAGTACCTTAAATAATTGTATGCTGCATTGCAGATCTTAAGTCTGGTGTAGTTACATAAAATTATATTAACAGATTGTGAATAAATTGTAAGTAATACAACAGATTGTGAAAAATTGTAAGTAAAATCATATGGATCTTTTGGTGTTGCTGTGCTGGTCTTGGCTGGGATAAACTTAATGAGTTTCATAGTAGCTAGTATGGAGCTCTGTTTTGGATTTGTGATTAAAACATTGATAATGCAGAGATACTTTTGTTATGCCTGAACAGAGCTTACACAGAGTCAAGGCCTCTTCTGGCCTCACCCCACCACTGGGGAGGCTGGGGGTGCACAAGATGTTGGGAGGGGAGAGAACCAGCACCCCACCTGAATTAAGGGATATTTCAGACCACATGGCATCATGCTCAGCTCAGATAAAGCTGGAAGAAGGAAGTGAGGGGGACATTTGGAATTATGTCTTCCCCAAGTAATCATTACATGTGATGGGGCCCTGCTTTCCTAGAGATGGCTGAACAGCTGTCTGCCCATGGGAAGTGATGAATAAAGTCTTTCTTTTGCATAGCTTGTGTGTGCTTTATTATTAAACTGTCTTTATCTCAACCCATGTGTTTTCTCATTCTTACCCTCTTGATTCTGTTCCACATCCCACTGAGGGGAAAGGAGTGAGCAGCTCATTGGTGCATAGTTCTTGGCTGGGATTAAACCACAACAATTGTACAGTCTGATTACATAAACAGCTCATATTGCACATTACAAAACATATAAACATAACAAAACAACTGCTTTTCCAGTTGCTGTCATGCACATGAAAAGTTTTAAAATAGAGTAACATTCCATTTTGTTACAATATCCTTTGCATTTTTACTGTTCACTTGGACACCTTGTCACAACTCATCATATATCTTGATGTCTTTTTTATGTTTTTTAAATCAATGTGAATATTTCTTCCTTGCATTAATAGCATTTCATGTAGCAAAATTGGCAAAAACATTTCTATTTGCATCATAGTTTATTCCTCTTCCCCAGTCCTCATGCATGGAAAGATTCATTGGCTGAAGAAATATTTTTCTGTTAAAAATATTTAGCAGATATGACTCCTTTATCCAAAGCACACATTTCAGTGCTATTTACTCTAAATAAGTTATAATAATTTGCCTCAAAATTTTCAAGAAAACAAGTTTATATGCTGCTAATATTCAGTTACTACCTTTCCTTCCAGCACCAAAAAAAAAAAAAAAAATCAGGACCAAACTTAATTCCCTTTGAAGAAAAGAGGACCAAATATTTGAGGGTACACTGACACAGAGAATTCAAGTGGACATAAGTTACATACAGAGAGAGAAAGAGAACAATTCTCTTTCTCAGTAATTCATTCATTTCTCAGAACATGTTTTTTTGCTGATGCTATCCTGCATTTTTGAAGGGTTTTCCATAAAACCTATGTTCTTAAATTGACAATCTTACATGGTAGATGGGTTGGGAGGAAAAGGAAAAAGGTGTCATATTGTCTTTATGCACATAAAATCCTTTAATTCCTTTCTTTATCACTAAGTTCCTGGCAACACTGTTACCATCTCTTCCCTTCTAACACATTAGAGTATTCCAGATAAAGCAGTAGGGTGGCCACTTCCAGTCACCCAGAAATGCTCGTCAAAGAATCAGTGAACAATATTCCAGATTTTTCACGGGTGAAAAGCAAGGGCAACTGTAGGTGAGGTGTCTAGCCTCATCTTATCCCTCACTTTGAGCAAGATCCAGACTATCCTACATCATCCTAATTTGAAATACAGAGATTTTAGGCACTTAATATCTCAAGTACAAATACCACAAGAACAACCAAGAAAACCAGTTTGCTTGAATTCTTACAACAGGTCCTGTAAGTGTACAGAGAGGTCAAAACTCCTTCCACTTCTAAAAATACATCTCTCTTGGGCATGTGTATGCTCAGTAGTGGGACATCCCTACTTCAGACCTACTTGTGGCTCCCATGGTCACCTTGAAGCAGTAGGAAATCCACCTTTGACATCTGCTTTGGCTGGCATGCTCTAAGCTTATCATAGAAGTATCAAGTGAAACAAAAAATCATTTAATTCCAGTGTTTCTCCCATGTGGTGGCTGAGCAGCTAACATGCAGGTTGATACTCTAGGAAGGTAGGCAATCTCTAAAGCTATCCTAAGCTATCATCAAAATCCTTCTCAACACTTAGACATCCTAAACAATCTTCTTTGATTCTATGTTGCATTCTTAACCTTTCTTACTTTCAGTATCTTTATACTATTTTGTTGTATTTCTATCAGAAATAGAGACAAATTCTGCTCTTTGGAGAGGGTTCTTTTTACCATCTTCTCTAAGAACAGAAATTAAGAAAAAAATATGAAGAATTTGAAACTATTTTATTCTTTATGTAGAATTCAGTCAACAGAAAAGGACATCCAGAGCTGGATCAGGGGCTGCAAATGCCTCCTCTCCTGTGGGCACAGCAGCATCTGAGGTACTGACTCTGCCCTTGCAGGGGTGGCACAGGAGCAACAGGCAACCCATGTCTTTTGGGAACCACAGCTGGAGGTAAAATGACCTACCCAAAAATACCTAAATATTACTAAGTACCTTTCTTTCAGGCACTGAATTCTGCCTTTTTTTCTGATAATAGGAACTCACTGCACAGAATAAAAAATGGTAATGTAACAAATAAAAATACCACATTTCAATTCAATTTCTGTTAATGTAGCAATAATATATACGACTTTAACAAAATTAAAGTATAAAGAAGCAAAAAATGGAGGAAAATAAATTCCATTTTGATTAAAATAAATATTTTGTTATATCAACTTCTTTTTTCAGTATCTATAAAGCTATTTTATGGGGGTGGGGAAACAACACCAACAGCCACCATAACCACCACAAATGAAGTCCAAATTTTTCATTGCATTAATCAAAACCAAATTTCAGTCTTTAGTTTTCCTTCCCAAGGTAATAGTGTTGGGCTCCTAAAGACCTCGGTGGCTATCCATGTCACTTTCCTGATTTTTTTGGTGTCTTCCTAGATCCAATGTGCCCAGAACTGTAACATTTTTTTTCTAACTGCAGTGTTTGCAGCTCTCAGAAAGGGGTACTGTCACCTCCTGTTCTAGCTGAGATACTTCTAAATCTAAACGTCTTTGCCTTTTTGCTGCCATATTTCACAACAAACTTATATCTAATTGTCTATTATGGCCCATAGGTCTGCTTTTCAACATTATTGATTTCCATCAATCTTCTTCCTGCTGTTTAGGATTACTTTTTCCCCAGATATAATCAATCCTATTTCCTGCCCATTCTTTAAATCTTCTCTAGGATCCTGTCAGTACAGTTCTGTGAAACACTTATTCAGTGGTTTTACATGAAAAAGTCCACAGAATTTGTGGATGTATAATTACCATTTTCTCATTTTTCCTGGTAAAATAAAGATGATTGCTTTAGTGAGGAACAGAAAATCATGATTCAAAGGCATAGAGAAGGATTAGAAAGTCACTTGCTGCCAATGTCACGTTTTTGAATTGCAAAAAATCAGTGGGATTGCTCCAGTAGTTTATACACCCAGACGAGTTCAGCCCACACTAAGTTTGCACTGCGACATTGTCCCTCTCACCAGGTCATGTCAGGCACAGCACTAAGCAAGAAGCTGAGAAACCACACCAGAAACCCAGAAGTTTCTAAAGTAACAGCAGGGAATTAGGGGACCAATTGCTGAGGCCAGACATTCCCTTCATCTCTGGAACCCTCCTATTTAGAAATACAGTAGTTATACAGAATCCTATTTAACACCATGAAATACAGAACACATTAGTTTTTGCATGCTCATTTTCATACAGACCAGCTGTAGTTGCAATGTAAAATCAGTCAAATTTTTACTGTTGTAAAACAAATTCTGATTATTTGTTTACTTATGGATTGTGAAAATCTTGTACTTTTGGAGACGTGCATTCTTATAAAATAAAAAAAAAAAGACCAAAAATCAACCTATTCTAAGAAACCAGGTTGGGGTTTTTAAAGTTGTTTCTTGTTGTGGTGATATTATTATCAAATGGATTACCTTGACAAATCTCTATGACAAAGCAATTTTGATTTCAAGCTTTATTTTTCTAACTTCTCTGCAACTTGAACAAACAAGATAATTCTTTCTCCTTTACTTACTTGTGATTTCCTTTCTGAACTTGGTGAAAAGAAATTATTTTTCAGTATTCAAGATTTAAAATTTTCTATAGAAAACCATATATCAATTTTTATCTTATAATGCAGCATAAAAATCAATCTGAACTAGAGTTTCCTTACAGATTTCCACTGCAAGACCCTTGTTGTGAATCAGGTCATCCTGAGGCTTCAGTAATGAGCACAGAAAATGGCAGCATTTTTGCTGGGCAAAATAAGACACTGACAGTCTGTACCTACCGAAAAAAGGCATTGAATATTTTTCATTTTCTCAACTCCAGAAGACATCCAAATTTTGCTGTTCATTTTAAAAAGCTCCCTCTAAAAAGAAATGCTTCAGTCAAGTTTTATTATATTGTTTACTTCTCCCTCTTCCCTCTGGACAACCTTCTCAACATATAGTTTTGCTACAACCCCTGTGAAATCATCTCTTGATTATCAACGAAAATCTCAGTAGAAAGGATTGTCTAGCTATATTTAACTAAAATGAAAGAACTGAAATGCAGTGACAGTGATTATATTTCTGAATATTCATTAACATAATTTTTCCAGCCACAATTTATAATAATTCACATCCTGTTTTCATTTACTATGAGGTCTTTGCACAGGTACATTCTCTGTTACCAATACAGTGAGAAATATGTGAGGAACCTAACTTTTATTGAAATCTTTGGGAGTTAATAGGAGTAAAAAAGAACTAAAAGTAGCTGATATAATTAAGATAGAAAAAAACACCAAGACTACATTCATATGAAGCAACCTAAGAAAACCAGCAGTTTGATTATGCATAAAGGTCATAAAAACATATCATTAAGATCTTTCTTGAATTTGCATGACTTAGAAGAGGCTCAGAACAGACCGAGGGAAGACAACTGGCAAGTTATGATGCACTTTGCTTCCCAGATGACATTAATCATATCTTCCATCATGTCTTTATACACAGTACCTTTCATACCTGGGTTAAATAAGTTAGTACGAAATGTGAGATCTCTAAGCACACCTGCTAATGTAAGCCATAAATACTTCAACCAAGCGTATGTCCTAAATACCCTCCAACAGAATTCAGAACAGCAATAAAGCTTGTTAGCCCTTGTTTCAAAGAGCATTTTATGCATTTGTTAGATTCTTTTTAACTTCAGAGTCTTTGATCCCTATTTTTTTTTTAGTGTTATCTATCTACAGATTTTCACACAGATGCTATCAATGCTCCCCAGTACAGAAGCAGAAGGAGATTGAGTGTTTCTCACTTCAAGAAGAGAAATGTGCCAGGCAAAAATTAGACTGCAAACCAAGCCATCATGACACCAGAACCAAAGGAGTTAGAGTAGTGTGAGAACCAGTTTCATACAAAAAGTTCAAGCTTGGACAGTACAGGTCATTTGGTTATCTATGGAACTGCAACATAGAAAAATTACAATCAGATATGTTGGTTCATTAATGTAAAAAACTATTTTCCACTGCTCTGCAACAGATACTCACATACATGCTCTGGAGACAAGTTACATCACATTAGGAAAGAAGCATATATCCAGGCTGATGCTGTAGTATTTTAAGTGATGCATTAAATTTATGCCCCTTCATAATTTGTTAATGTTCATTTACCTAAAGTGACATCTCATAAATGATGAAATTACAAAAATGGAGACTCTTGCTGGAAAGCTCGCAACTCTCCCAGGAGGAGTTTCATCATTCAAATCTTGAAAAGCACAATTAAGAAATTTGGACAGATCTGAAGAGAGCTGGGAAAATTGTACAAGTAACCTAAGGAAAGGTTGTCAGATGTTTTCAGTTTCCAAGTACAACCCAAGAGTAATGTCCATCATTCTAAGAAAATGGCTCCTGAGTCACATCAACATCCTGTATCTTTAAACAGTAGATTATTGATAAAATGCAGACACTGTCCCACATGAGGAAAGCAGTCCTTTTATAACTATTCTTCAAAAAAGTAAACTCTAAAGGAATAAACAAAACTAATGACTGACACATAAAGGAACTCTGAGAATTTCAGATCTCTGAGGATTTTCAGATATGTTAAGTTCTATCACTATTAATGGCTTAATTTGAAAATTCAGGTTCTCAGAACTGAAAATCAGTCCTGCAAACCACATTCAAAGATCCCAAACTGCTCTAAAAATGTTATGATAACACTGAAAAAAACAATATGAAGGTACATTCTCCCTTGTTACAAGAAGCTCAGTCTCTTCCTACACTAGAAGATTGGAAAGTTATGCAACATGGCTGACAGTTATCCTGGTAGGAAACTGGGACTGATAGGCTCTGCTGCTCGCTAAACAGGACAACTCCTACACAGGCAAACTCACAAATAGCTCAGTGACAACTTACCACACTTTACAGCACCACTGTGCATATTCTTATTATTCTTTCTCCAAGATGCTTCACTGATCTTTCTTGACAACTTCTGACACTTGATAAGAACTACACACACCACTTCCTATCACCTTTACTAACCTACCAGCATGATCCCAGTTCCCAAATTTGAAACACAAGCAATTTATGATAACCCATAATGTGATAAAAAAGGTGAAATATCAGGTTTTATCCTCAGCTTAAATCCACAAAGAAGAAGATAAAAACCATTGGCATCATTTGGATGCAAGCCTGCCTGTCTGAAATGACAGAGGCATAGATATCCTCCCAATTGATTCTGTCTGCCCCATAGGCAACCCTGCCAATAAGATGACTGTGCTGTTACTTTTAAAGCCTCACAACAGTGATTCCTTAGCAAGGTCTGTTTCTTCATGATTCACACTTTAAATATATTTTAAAACTCCTGCTTTGATGTGCCTACCTTCTGCTCCTTGTAGAGTCCATTAGAGGCCATACTGTGTTTTCCACTAAGTGGTGGCAGATCTATCACCTTGAGAATACTTTGCTCAAGGTTATAGATTGCTTCGTTTACCTTGAATAAACAGGAGACAATTTCTGCATCTGATGAGATCAGCAGAACAGAACTCTTTAGTTTAACGAAACTATCAAGAACACCATGAAGCGCTCTGACAGACATACTCTAGCAAATCTTGCTGTCAAATTTTAAATATTTTGAAATCCACTACACCAGTAGTCTCCAAGATTTTTTGATCATACACCTTTATCAGTAAAAATTTTCCAGCGCACACCCCAATAGAGATTTATTTATAGACCATATACATGTACTGCTGTACATGTACATTTGTGCTGTGTGTATATATATTATCTGTATTATTATCTGTACAGTATTAATAATACTGTATTATTATAAAAATACCCAGAAACTATTTTAAAATTGCAAGTTAAAAATAAAATATAACACTACTGTTACATTTGGTGTTTGGGGTTTATTTTTTAAAATTTTATTAGTGCTAAAAAAAAAAAAAATCTTTCTTGTCCCCCAAAGGCTGATTTGCTCACCCTCTGTGGTGTACAAAACTCACTTTGGAGATCACTGCATTAGACCACACTTCTCTGCCAGATAACATGTGTTTGTGCTATGAGATAAAATAGCAATACAATGCATATTTATCAGAAATTTATTGATATGGCATCATTGTATCCTAGAGATTACTGAGATCCAGAAACGCAACCCTTTCTATTACCTTTATTATGGGTACTTTGCTGTACAGCAGTAGGGCTGGGCAGACATCTGTAGAAAGCAGGAGAATGCATCCTAAGCAAATCAAAATCAGAATCACTACTGAACATCTGTTAGTGCCAAGAGGCACTCATGTGATTGTTCCACGTAGACCTCATTGCCCTTATTTTCATTGTGCTGTGAAGCAGTATGAGTGGAATGAGACCATGTAGGGAGCAAAAACAAACTGTCAAAATGTTCCACTAGCCTTAGGCCTGAATATTTTGTCTCTTCTCCAAAAAGTATATACAAATCAGGTAATCATAAATGACAGCAGCATCACTGAAATTTCAGTGTCTAAAAGTTAGATAATAGAATACAAAGTAGCCATTCAGGCTCTGTTTATCATCATTGGGCAGAAACACACCCCTACCAGAGTGGTGCTAATCTCATCCCCTTTCAAATACTTAAGCTAAGACAAAGAAATTAGTTTCTGAAGCTGCCTTCATCTTTCTAAACTGAATGTGAGGCAGGTCATGATAACAAACACTATCAAAAATACACCTTAAATTAGGACAGGTGAATACCATCCTGCCTGCCTACCTGTTCTACTGCACATGCCACAAAGACTTACACTTAAAAATGCTTGAGATAAAGTTTCCCTCGCTATATATATAAGGAGTTTCATTTCTTACCCTATGTGCTGGTTCTGACTAGGATATAGGTTTTTTTCCATAGTATGAGACTATGTTTTTTATTTCTGCTGAGAACAGCATTGATAACACAGGGATGCTTTTGTTACTCCAGAGCGGTGCTTACACCGCTCACCCCAGCCCACCAGTGAGTAGCCTAGGGATGCATAAGGGCATGGGAGGAAACACAGGCAGGAAGCTGACCCCAATTTACCTAAAAGATATTCCCTACCATATGGAGTCATTCCTAGCATTTAGAGCTGAGTGAAGAAGAAGAAAATGAAGGATGTTTGGACTGATGACATTTACCTTCCCAAGTCACTGTTACACAGGATGGTGCCCTGCTTTCTTGGGTATGGCTGAACACCTGTCCACTCATAAGAAGTGGTGAATTCGTTCATTGTTTTGCTCTGCTTGTGTGCACAGCTTTTGCTTTGCATATTAAACTGTCTTTATCTCAACTCACAAGTCTTTTCACTTTTATTCCTCCAGTTCTCTCCCCCATCCTGCTGCAGGGTGGGGAAGTGAGCAAGGAGCTGTGTAGGGCTTAACTGCAGGTGGGGTTAAACTAAAACACTCTACATTCTCCTGATAGGAACACCAATGAGACAAAAAACAAGGCTACCACTATAATTTTGTTACTGTCACCCTGTTTTCATATTGTTTTCTATTATAGCTCTTATTTAATTTTGGCATTTAGATTACATTGTATACCAACACTATCAGTACCAAGACAGATGTCTTGTGCATTCACAATGATTACAGCTTTCTGATCTTTAGACAAGAAATAGAAGAATTATTATTCAAGTGATTATTTACATTTTTGTAAAATCTACAGGATTGTACCATCTCACTGTATACTTTGGACAAACCATCTGCCTTGTCAACTCCTGAGCGAAAAAATAAAGATCAAAACAAAAACATGGAGAATTTATACATCATACAAAAGAGTTAGTGGCATATCAACAGCCTTTAGTACACCAGTTAGGAGAAAAAAGAAAGGTTAGAAGAAAAAAGCTAAAGAGTAGGGAAAGAGGACAATGAGAAAAGGGAAAGAGCAAGAGGAAGGACAGGCAGTGAGACTAACAGGACAAGACAGCCCATGGGAATAAATACACAGTCTGTCAAATGAGAACAGTAGTTTTCACTGTTCAGTGCATCCAGAGCAGCCTCTTACCAGCACTGAAATGAACGGTCAGTGGGCTGAAATAGTGGGTTCCTCTATCACACAACAAGGACTTTTACCTACAGGCAAGACATGTTCCAGCACTTCCAGATATCAGATCTGCTCCAAAGATGTGCAGAAAACCTTTCTGTTAATGTACCTGTGATGTGAGTATAGAGAAAAGGAATATAAACACAGACAGGTCTTCATCTACTGTCAGCTTGGTCAGCTGCTGTTCCTGCTACTCTCAAGTACTCTCTAAACATCAGGATGATCACAGGCATGGTATATGCCAATGGAAGAGACAAAATATGTCCCTTGGGAAACAGACCTGTTTACTACTCATATTATGTAAGGCATCTTCTCCCATTGCAATGTAAAAGATGCCTTTATGTGATACAGACATTCTTGATACCCACAGCAACTCATTTCTCATTTCACTGCTGCAAGTTCTTTTCCATCTTTGGCAATGTTTTAGTACTATTAACACAGTGAAGCCAAAGTAACAAAAGTAACAAAATACCCAAATATTAAGAAAGACAGAAGCATTTTGTCCTTCTTTCTTTTCTCAGCTTTTAATAGATCTATCACTCTGCTTCCAGTTCACTGCCACATAAATTGTCATGTACCTAAAAGGTCAGAGTGCTCTTTTACCTTAGACCTTTAAAAACAAAAGCTTCCTTTTATTCTTTTGTTTTTATTAAAAAATCTCTCTCAACTTCAGAAATAACACTTTCTATCCTCTTTCAACAGGTAGCTTTTATTTTATACTTCTGATATATATTCAAATATATGCCGTTAGGCTACCTATTTAACAAGAAGTTTTGCTAAATTTTACTATAGAACCTCTCCCATTGTTTCAGGAATTGTTTTCCCATCCTAAGAGTACATGTTATCTTTTCCTCTTTAATCGTTGCTTTAGGTGTTGTGATTATTGAAACATGGCACATTCCACTCTTGAAGTATCTGCATTCTGGAAATACAAAAATTAGCTCTCTCAAGGCAAATTTCTACCACTTAAAAAGACTAAAACTTTCCAGAAGAGAGGCAGCCCTACATATGATTATGAAACATATAATAAATCACAATATTTCAGAAAATATTTAAAGGACCCTTTTTGAAGAGAAGATAGTCTTAAAACAGATTATCAGTTGGTTTTGCTTCAGGGAACTTAAAAGCATTGTCTGTGTTTAAATTTCATGTGTCACGTTAAAGATCTACAGCCAGGAGTAACAGAAGCCACTCCAAATGCTAAAACTTCCACTTGAACTAGACAGGTAACCTTATGCTTAGACAGCCTCAAATTTTTCTTGTTGAAATCGTTCAGAACTACCTTTTCATGTTTCTCAGTAATTCATATCTTTAGCATCCTGTAACATACTAAAAGTAAAACTGAAATAACAAATCCCTTAGGTTTCAGGCTATATTTTTCTGTCAGGCAGAATCTTTGTAGCATTTATTCATTGCTCATCTGCCCACTTTAATAGCCCTCTTGTTTAAAATACTCTTAGCAATAATAAAATATAAAATAAAATTATAAAATTAACATGTATCACAGGGCTTGTTTTCTCAAATATATTTTAAGACATCAAGCAAATAAAAAAAGGACTAATGTTAATGTTAATGACTTTAACAAATGACAGAAGTAATTTTAGGCTTCCACAAAGGCCACTGTATGAAGATTTTGTATTTAGTGAAGTCTTCAGTACATACTTAATCTCTTCACCTGAAGACATTTTAATCTGCATCTTCTAGCAATTTAGTTTTGGAGAGACTATCTTCAAAAGAACAGTTACCCTATCAACAGGTGACATACTGTAAGAACATATGTGTGGTCTGCTCTTCAGAGAATTTAAGGCATTTTCTTGCAAATATTAGGGCTTTCACCAGTATTTAAATTTTATCATTTTCAAGTTCCCATTTTTAGTAAATGTAAGAGTGCTTTGTTTTCATTTACAAACTTTTCTCAAAGATTATCTGTTCAGTATTATCAAAACTTCACCATATTTAAAGTACAGTTTGAAACCCTGGTATTTGCTTTGCAACCTGGGAAAACATGAAGTAGCTACAACAGACACAACTTATCTGTGATTAGTTGCAGTTTCTAAAAGCCTTATACAATCACAAATATCAAAACCACCACTATTTCTTACACACGGGGGGGTGCTGGTTTTCCTCTGAGTAAACAGTGAGAACATAAATAGTCTCAGTAGACCAAAGGGCTGGAAGCTTCATTTTGTTATAAGCCCATTGAAGAGATAGAGATGCAAAGGCAAGATGGTCAAGTGTCTTCTCACAGTCCTACTCAAAAGGTCCAGATGGATTGCCTCCAGAGTCTAAATATCAGCACACCAGCCAGGGGTTCTGTAATCCACAAGTTAAGGGGAAAAAAAAAGAAGGGGTCTCTGTGGTAAGGTCCCTATTTATTACCCTGATACAGGCCAATTATCATCAAAAGATCTAAGATTTTCTGAATTCAGAAAAAAAAATGTACAAAGTTACTTATTACCGTCATAACATTTCTGATTTATGCGAGCAATGGATGAATGGGACCTTCCAGTTATTCAAAAGAAGATAAAATATGAATATGCTCTACATACTGATTCCTCTGTTAAAAATATTCTTCAAATTCAGTAGTGGGGAGTTTGGCTCAGTGACCAACAAACTGAGCTGCAGCTCAGATAAGCCTTTGGGTTATTACTGTGCTCTATGACCATCCCAGTGGGCCTGACAGATGGGCACCTTGGCTGATTTCTGCAGTAGCAGATATGACCTCAGTTTTATACAGTCCAACAGTCTTTAATGTCTCTTAAAATTCACTCCCATGAAGACTTGTAGCTCTTTAACCATGACATCTTCTTCCATAGTCTTTTTTACAGTTCAGTTTAGCTGTCTCAACACAGATTTACTATATTGTCTCCATTTGTTCTTTATATCTTAATTGCATAATTAAAATGAAAGACTAGGATTTAAAATGTAGAAAATGTAACTTTTTTTCATCATAGTCCATAACCCAACCAGTTCTACTTCTTTACTGAATTGTTTCAGGGACTGCCATAACAGATTATAAAGCTGTAAATCTTCTGTATGTAGTATATTCAGAAAGCAATTTCAGTTTGAATTAAAAGATACCAACAGGTGCGCAATTCCTTTGACTGCCAGAAAGGACTGTCCAAATACATTCCAGTTTGTATTTTTCCAGATACTCAGCTCCACATTTTCTTTAGTTGTAGTTCATGTTCTACAGTCAGAGGAAAATTTGTTCCCAATGATATTGTGTGACAGCTGCTACACATGGCATCTCTGCATGCACTGTCTGCTGTAATAACTAACAACAAAATTTAATGCTACAGAGTGGTACACACTGAAGTGCATGTAGTTGTTCATTTTTTTTTTTTTTCAAATGACAGTACCATTAAAGAAAGTGAAATATTGGAATTTGCAACATTTCTGTTCTGTAACCTTGTACCTGCTATCAGGGAAGGGTCTTGAGTCCACTTTACATGGTGGTATGTAAAGATGCAGAGACTTCAAGAGCAGAAGCCTAATTAATGGCATGAATCTTTCAATTAATTATATAGTGGTAAATAAATTAATCTCTACAAATATACAGATAATGTTCCAATAATGTTATTTTAAAAATATAACTGTATTAATTAATGTTTTGTAATGTTGGACACACAATGCTAGTATCCCATAATTCTGCAAAACCCATTTCTTCTCCCACATCCACAAAAAAGATAGTACATTCAGCTACATTGCCTTGGTTCTCAAGGCATGAACTTCTCACAGAATTTCAGAGATGTCTCAGGAGGGAATTTGAAAGAACAGGTGTGCACATTAGAAGAAACCAGTTTAGGTTGGGTGAGACAAAAAAGATCATTGACTTCAGAGAATAACTGTGAGGTTTAGATTGAAAAAAGGCTAATAACAAACTTCTCACAAAAATAAATGTTACTTCTGCATTGCTGATGAGGCCTACACCTAATATTCATGCAATCATCAGGAACACATTCTTTTTTATTAGATGATTTTTGGGCAAAGGTTTGTACATCCCTATCATACTCTGAGTGCCCATGAAATGGCAGTAATTAATGATGAATCATTTATTCATTGAATTTTATCACTTCTTATGCTTGAATACTGACACAATTAGTGTACAGATCTTAGACTCATGTTTCAAAACTGGGGTATCCAATTATTTTTCATTAATATTTCTTGACAGGCAATAACTCTTGAAAATGAGTTATTCTTACTTAAAATATCAGAGCATCAGAGTTGCAACAGGCAGATGGAACAGATTATTTTCAACAAGCTTTGAAGGAAAATGTTTCCACTATGGCCCATTTCATTATGTCAGAGATCCTAAACTCCAGTGTCAAGTCATTCGTGCTGTCATCAAGAGGTCACAATCCCAAAGAAAGCAATAGGTGATTCTGCACATAATATTATGTGTCTCTGCAGGAAGGAAAACGAATGTCACATGCCTGCTCTTCTGCAGTTATCAAGTCAGGGGATATCATTATTAACATTTACCGTGCTGCCTTTAAGGGGCATTTATAGGATGTGCCTTTTAACTCAATGCCATGCTTGGATCCCATCATGACAGGCTGAGAAAGGCTTTTAGATATCAAATTTCTCCTCTCATTTCAGTAAGGCTCAGAAGGCCCTTTTGATTACACATTCCTTTCTAGAGAGTGACTATTGGAGGTGCTTGTATCTAGTTTGGAGCAGGAGAAGAGTGAGTTGTGTCTCTTGTTCTTTACACCACCAGAATAATTAGTCTGAAAAAAATCACCCAGATAGCTGAGCATCAAAAACTATTTTTAATTAAACTGAGCAGTACCTACTTTTTATACTGCATCTCCATTTTCTACTAGCTTTTGGAAAGCAGGATATACTCGCTGGTCTACAAAAACTGAGACAAACATATCCAAGTTGTCTGGCCAATTTCTTCAGTGCTGTCATGCCTTGGGATCCTAATGCAGTCAACAGCAAGAAGTACTTGCAAAGCCTATGCAAATATGTATACCAGACACTCTGTCTATGACCCAGATTCCAATTGTAACCCACAGAATACCATAATATTACTTCTGAATTGTTTATTCTCCCTCCATCTGTCACCTTACAGTGATCATCCGCCTGTTTCCTTCAAAACATCTATGCATTTTATTTAAAAGACCTTCTTCTAAAGCATCATTTCCATAATTGAACATGAGTGCCTAAGACACCACAATGTGCTAAAGTCACTGGGGCAGAATTATAATGGATGCAAATCCAAACCAGCTCTTCCTCTTCTCCTATGGTGTAAAGAATTAAAGATGTTCTTTTCTTTCTAGAAAAAAAGATTTTGCTATGGGACTAATTCAAGTATTTATTTCATCCATTTCCATATTTCAGCGTATTTTTTTTTTCTATGCAGCCAGATGACATATAATGCAATTAAGAGCTCTGGAAAAGGAGTAATACTATCACTTAAATGTTATGAAAAATCTCATAAAACGCTAACTTGAAAATATGATCAACATAAGTATTTCTTTAGTCACCTATAACAGACTAATTCTCTTGAGAAATCCTAACAAAGCTGGAAAATCTCTGCTTGCCTAGAAAAGAACAGCTTTGCTATATCTCTGTCATTCAGGGGACACTACACTCGAGTGCACAGGAACATGATGGAATTGGATGGGTCCTCAAGCCCATTCCCAGTGACAGCAAACTGTCTGGCAACAGATTCACTGAACATCACTTTGGGCCCTCATTCAATAACAACCAAAAGTTTAAGTCCTGTCTCCAAACACTTTCAAAAAACCAGGAAGCTGAAGAAATAACAGCCAAGCATTACAGCAATTCACACAATGCAACAGAATATAAAATGCTTACTTAGCAATCTTGCTTCTGGAATTAATACCTAAAACCCACTGTTAGGGCTTGAGAGCTTACAGGGAAATTTTTTTCAAAAAAAGGACAGTAGGAAATTTGCTTCCCAGGGCACCTTTGTGCTGAGGTTCAGGTCTGGAATTTTTTTACATCCAGAGCTAACTATTCTAGCTCTCTATTCACATAACTGGGAGATATATGCAAGGAGAGAGACACCCTTGAGGGAGAAGTTCTTTCTCCCTATACTGCATCACAGCAAGGAGCAAACACAACATAACGCACTGGTGGTCCACAGCTCAACACTCAACCTTGCTTTGGAGGAGCTGAGGCTACACGTATGAACTGCTACCACAGGAACACTGGACAGCACATCTTGGGCAAACATGAAGATGAGGGTAAAGTACTTTAGCCCCTCGATAAATATATGCATAAGAAGACAAGATCCATCCAGAGGAAAACTGTTAAACTCCCTGGTGCTGGAGAATTAAGAAAAAGTCAGAGAAGGGTGCTGTCAAAATCACTCAGATAAAAGAGTATTTTCTCTTCTAATCTGTGGTGCTAGAGGACAGAGATTACATTGAACCTGTTGCAACTCCATCTCAAGCACACCCACAATGAATGCATCTTGGGCATTTATAACTACAGTGGATGAACTGATGTGGAAGCTTGTGCTTAGCACATCACTGAGACCTTTTACCTGCCCTAGTCCCAATCAGCCAGTTACTCAGGCAGCTCTTGGGCTGCCTACATCTTTGTGAAAAATCCCCACAAATGTCATAACTGTGAGGGATTGAGTCAGATTTGCATATTAAGAACTAATTTCTGTTCACGGTTGAAGAAAACACTCTTAAACCAACTGAAAATAGTGCAGAGAGTTTAATTCCTTCACTATTTGTTTCCATCTGCTGTCTTTGACAATGGCCTTTTTATTTATATCCTGCAAAGGTTAGGCAGCACCTCGGCAAAAAACCACATTATAGCACTGACAATTTATTTAACTGTGGTGATATTAAATTGCTGTGTATGTAGGAGAGACACCATCACAGAAACACATTCCTCCTTTTTCGTTTTCTCAGGGTCTGTTTTTTACAGCCTAAAGCTACACGCTAACCACTCTACTCTTAGAGCAATGGCAGGTAAAGTATGTTGATTGAATCCCTTCACCACGTAACGTCCTGGGGAGATGCTCATTACATGCTTCCTCCAAAAAAGCAATAAGAAGCCTATGGCTTAGGTACAATTAAAATCTTGACATTTACCACACACAGTACTTACAGTTACTGTGATCTTTGCAGTATGCCACACTGAGTTCTGAATGTTACAAATACTATATGAAGGTAAATATTGCCATGCATAAAGTTGTAGGCACTGATGTTGTCTTATAAACAAGGTATAAATCATCAAAAATAAAGGCCTTTACTTGATGCCTTTATTTTTCTCTTGGGCAGGAGGAGGAGAGCAAGGAGGAAGATAATTTTGGAAAGAAACTTTTTTGCTCTCTTTATTTTCAATAATTACTAAGAGGGAAAAAAACAGTATTTATTGCAAGAACTCAAATTTCAGAGGTAAATAAGAGACCATTAATTTAAAACCCCAGACTGAGTTATGACCACATTATTGGCATGCTTTGCACATTCCAGATATTTTCTTCTCTGTTTGTTTCCCAAAGAAACAAAACCTATACAGTTAGGCCATGGTATCCTATGTGGAACAATGTACCCTTTTTCTGGCATATTGCAAGAGGTCTACCAGCTATTTTCACAGTTTTGCCAAATTTGACAGAGAGGTAGAGGTCCAAAAGCTTATTAGGTACATTCATCTTTTGTGAAAGCACAAGGCTGATTAAAGACAAGATTCAGTTAGGTGGTCTCCCTTGGGGAAAGGCTAATCTCAGTTTTTGGTAGACACCATAGCACCCACACAGGAGAGAGTCATATCAAATGCTCCAACAAAAGATAAAACTTTGATTAAAGTTCTCACCCAATTCAACTATAACATATTAAGCCAAAGTTAACAAGACTACATTATGCCCCTGCTCATTGAAACTCTTTGTTCTTTAATTTTAGAACCAGAGATGTTTGCAGCTTAGAAAATCCCAAAGCCTTTTGTATGCTCAGGCTCCTACAAAAAAAGGAATAAATTCAGGGAGCATGGATTGATCAAATGGCTATTTAATAAAATGGTCCAACTACACTTCATGGTCTAGGAAATGCTAGAATCAGTTTCTACATATACCTACATATATAAAACCTTAGAGGTTTATTTCTGGAAAAGGCCTTAGCAACAGACAGAGCCCTGAGATTTCTGAACCTTTTATTAGACCCCATTCAGGTTCTTTAAGGTTCTTATGTTTTGTGAATTCTAGATAATTACTTTAATCATAATTAAATTTCACTGACCACTTCTACAAGGAAAAAATCAGATATTTGCTATCACATCCCTTAAATGAAAGGGCATCCACATTTCATAATATTAAATAAGGGATTGCTCAAAACTCCCTGATTTCTTTCCTATAATACTTCTATTGTCACAGAATACACATGAGATGAAATACAATCCTGTTAAGGAGATGATAAAGTTAGGCACTGTCTGTCTGAAATTTTAAGTTTCTGGACCCAAATGGGGACTTCTCAGTCCACTTAAATTGACTCTCTAAAGAATTTAGGAAGTCAATAGAAAAATGCAGAGGAAGATGTCATTATCTTACTGCACCTCCCTCCTTCTGCAACAGACCACTGATCCCTTTTTGTTAACATGTATAAATCTAAAACCACTCAGTTTGAACCAAATGTCAGTTTTCCATATAAGTATGGGGTCTGTTCATAGCAAAACTGAAAGAGAAATGGGAAAAAAAAAGAGGTGAAAGAAATGAAGGCAAGCAGGTGTCCCAACACTAGGGACCTCGATTACTTTAACTGCAGAAATAAACAAGAGATGCAATTCCCCTTGTTTTAATCACAGAAGAGAAGCTCTTGGTCTCATACAACCCCTGTCACACTTTTTCATTCTCTTTTCCTGATGCTCTCAGAGACTTCTATCTTTAGTTAATTTTATTTGTTGTAAGTTTCTTTAAACTGCAATTGGATGATCTTCCACATTTTGGGTACCTCCTTTGCCGCAGGTAATCCTGGAAAACTCCTGTGTGATGAAACTGAGCTGCTAAATTACCAAAGGACTGAATACAGATGTGATACTTTGTTCATAGTGGAAATCCTTTTTAAACAGCAACTATTTTTAAGGCATGCCAAGAGAAAATAAATAAGTTTGTAGATTCATATTCTTGTATTTTATTTTCTGACAAATAAGGTTCTGAATTTACAGATATTGTTTTTCTGTTCATATATCTGAGGTTGTGGGTCTAAACCTGCACACGTGCTATTCTCAATCTTAGAGATTCCAAATTAAAAGGCACCACTTGACTTAATTTCCCCAAATAATTTTTAGGTTCTGCACCTTCGGTTAAGCACTTTATTAGACTGAACATAATGTAAACTCTGTTGTATAACAACAGAAATAACAAATGAGCAGAAAGAGTTATTTAGAAAGCAGAAAGTGATTCTCTAGCCAGCACAGAAGTCCTTGAATGCCTTTCAGAATTCCTCCTGAGAGGCACCTGATGTGTAGGTAGCCCAGAGGGGCTTGTCATAAGCTTTCAGTGCCTGTGGCAAGTGTACATATGGGAACTGATGCTCTTCCATCACTAACACATTTCCTGAACACATCCAAATATCCTCTTCCAAAAACCTGTCTCCTTGGAAATTGTTTATCACAGAAAGACAATGAAAGATAAGACAACCCCAGTTAAACTGACCTTAGTTAATGAAACTTAAAATTTCATGGACATTATTGTGAAAAATTGGCCATTACCATTGCTCTCTCTTTAAGAAGTCCTTCTGCATCTCAACTGAACATTTGCCATCACACGAAATCCTCCTCTCCCCAGCCAACCTAGAGTTTAGATTCTACCAAGGTCCACAGAGGAAGACAAGCATCCTCAAAGTTCCATGGCTTTAAAAGCCTCTGTACAGTCATCACTGCCAACTCATGTACCTCTGGTTAATTAAAATATCAAAGCAATTAAGGGATTTAAAATGAAATGCACATCAACTACATTAAAAAGTTTATAACTAAGCCTGTAAAAACCCATGCCACAAATACCATTCTGTAGGTTACTTTTTAATTATTCAACCAAATCCTTTGCACTTCACTGGAAGAAAAAAGAACAAAAAAACAACACATATTTTGCATACATTTTAACAACAGAAAGAATATCTTCAGGTTGGCTCTAACATTTTCACTTCTGTGAAAGGGGCATAATAGTTTACAAAGCTAATGATTCTGTAAAAAAACCAAAAAAATATCAACTAATCAAAATATTTTCATCAAAGATTATTAATATTTCTACCTCCTGAATAAGCTTTGAAAGGATTTAACCCATAAAGTACCATAATATAATAGAATTAATTATGAGGTTTGACAATTCTTATAAATTGAGCAGCATGATTATCTGCGCTTTGTTAAGCACATTACCATATTAAGTAAAATACTTACAATCACATAACTCAATTTACTAGCCCTAGCAAATGTTGTAATGCATCTCACAGCAAATCCAACATGCCAGCAGAATGTATGACAATGCACATGGCAGAGTACATGCAGACCTGCTGCCTTCATCTGGCTCCCATCTGAGCAGAGCTGCAAAAAGGGGCTCAGTTTGTCCTTTATTCCCCTTATCCATGTGAACTCTGCAAAGTCACCAGAGACCTGGGCAGGCTCTGATGAGTTATATAGGCTCCAATTCTACCATGAAAGCACGGTTTCATGGTACTCATACCAAACTTCAGCTTCAACTTTTATAAAATGATGGTTGCTTATTTCCTGGGATTACAAAATACCATTCTCTCTCATCCTTCTGGGGCCTAAGATATTCCAGGATTTGCATGCTGTATTAAAGGAAGAGGTCCATGCAGAAGATAAATAGACACCCACCCATCCACCCTCAAAATAAAGGAACATAGGTTAAAAGGAATATAGGAATCCCTACAAAAGATAAAGAACTTCCCTACAAGTTTAATGCAGATTTTTTTGTTCCCATTTTGAAAGAAAAACAGATTTTGACTTGGTATTCCTGCAAACAGGTGTGATTGATATTACCTGAGAGAGCATTAACATCCTCGGGATTAATTACATCATACAATTCTCATGGAACCCTTAGTGGCAGTTAAACATTTCCAGCATAAATGTTTGCAGGAATCATCAAGGTGTTGAGATATATCTGGTTTTCTTAACCCTCCATCCCTCCCCTAACATCTACATATTACACAGATGCATGCATTTCAATGGAGTCTGTCCTGAGTTTTGAAATCTACAACCCCCTTGTTCTTGTGTTTGCAAGGAAGTTGAAATTTTGTTCCTCTCTCTATGACAACCCAAACACAGCACTTGAGGAAGCATCCCAAGGAGAAGATGACTTATGAAGGCATGTGAAGGGCAATGTGCATTCCTGTATGCTGCTGTAGAGTATGCTCCAGAAGGACGTGGCAGGAAAATTTTGGGATGTGTACAGACACAGCAACACAGGGATTTATCTGCATGACACCTGTGCTACTCAAGGGTATTGTTTTGTAACTCATTCTCTTGATTAATTGTCTAGTTAAAATATCCTACTTTTATGAAGAATATTAAAGACAGGCTGGCATTTTTGTTAGAATGTCAGCATTTTAAACAATTAGTTCTCTTTCAGTTTCTTCTAGAAAGTGATGAAAAGTCTCTAATCATTACATATTTAATAAAGTAGAGGAATAAACAACTCTGTTTTCATTGTACAAAACTCTGTCCTTGAGAGGACCTAAGAAACTCTTTGTTTTCTGGCAAGACGAAAAAAATTATCTTTTTTCATAAGTTGTGAATTTTCATAATATGCATATATCTGTCATTCCAGTATAAAGTGGTGGTATCACAGCTTGTAATTTGCATAAAAATCATGCATTTATAACAGAAAAAAAAATCAATGCAGGAGTTTTTCTAAATATTAGTGAGGCATACACATATGCCTGTTTTTTCTGAAACAAATAAGAGCAATTCTTGAAATACTGTTTTTTGAACAGAATTCTCTGGAACTCTGTGGAAAGTTCATTAGGTAATAGAATTGAGGCAATGACTTCTATCTGAAGGGTTACCCAGTATGAACATCCAAGAGAGAGCTGTTACTGCTAAGCTACCCCACTGCATGTTTAATAGCAAACGTGCTTACTGTGACTCAGGGCACAATATTTGCCCCTGGCCTTCAACAACAGAAAGAAAATAAGTAAAATGAAGACAAGAATATCTCTTTGACATTTACAATCAGACATTCTTTGCATTTAATCTTGCAAGAATACTGTCAGCATTGTAACATTCAACTCAGTCAACCCTTCTACATCATTCTGCAGAGCAGCTCAAGAATCTTGTATTAGCATATCATATTAAAAATAGCAGCCAGTGATAATACAAACAGTAGAACAAGTAGGGAAAGTCATAAAAAAGTAAAATGAGAAGTGAAAATCCCACTGGTAAAACCCAGAATACATTGAAATTTACCAAAATATAAAGGAAGCAAGATAGTGGGCATCTCCTGCTATCATCTACCTACTATTGAGGTAGATCTATCGCAGTACAGCAAATAACAATGGGCATGCAGTCACATATCTATTACATAAACACAGAACGATGAATAGCTATTTTCTCAATTCCTTTCTCTTCAGAGGGAAAAAAGCCCAGCATTGTCTGCTTTAACAGTTCCTAGACATCCATAGGACTGCCCAGGAAACTAGACCATAGATCATGCACGTACACCATTTATCAACAACATTTAGCCTATGGAAGGAAGGAAAGATAGTTATTGGGTAATATTAATGTTTATGATTACTTTTTTCTGATAGATATTACCATTCAGACAAAATTGTTGAAAAATCTTGAAAACGAAGTTTCAGTTGCATTTCTTCATTTTTTCTTTTTAATCTCAGAAGGCATAATTGCAAACTCATCAGATGAAATATTAATTTTCTGTTTAATTTTATTTTTGATAGCTATAAAATGATACTGTAATCTGAATAAAAAAATGCTTCAGCTGTAATACAGAAGTTTGTGCAAAAATCATAATGCAATTTTCCTCTGCCTCAATTAATAAATTATCAGTTGTCAAGAATTCTGAAGAAAGAGAAATTCCAAGTTTATTTTAGGGCTAATCTAACATTTGAAAGACCATGGGCTATGTGACTGAGTCAGGGGCTTCATGTGCAGCTGGACAATAACAAAAATTCAACTTAGCAAAGTTACTAACCTTCACCCTCAAACTACCAGTACCACTGGCACAGTAGCAGATATGATCCTACATAGTTTAAAACACCTTGAAGAATAAATGCATTCAGGAGGAGCATACAGTTGTACAAGATATATTTATAACATGAATTCAAATCTCTCTGCATTCTGCCCTTAGTACTTAGATAGCATGCATCAGTACTTACTACCAAAACTGATATATCAGTTTTGCATAAAGAATTTTAACACTCATAATACAGTTTTTAGAAGACTTTTGGATGAACAGTTAAAAACTGGGGCGTGGGGAGAGGGACCAAAATCGATGAGTAGAAGGAATAGAAAGATACAGTCAAAACTCAGCACTGGAAAAGGTTAATAAATACGTGCTCTAGAAATGCCTACTAGAGTTTGATTTGTTTAACACAAATATCTTCAAAAAGAGAGGGAGTGTATTGAATTGAAAGATTGAAAATTTTGAAAACAGTATAAAATTATTTGAACTAAACAAGAGCAGAGAGAAGGGACAAAGTATTCACAAAGATAGATAAACAAGTATGTAATAGAAAAATATTGACTATTGACAAATAGTAGAGAGCAGGCTGGCAGAAATACCTGGAACTGTTCACACACATCATTGGGTTCTAAATCAGCTGTTGCCATTTGTTAATAAACTTTGAGTGTCAGAACAGATTGCTTTTGGAAATAATTTGCTTGATACCCAGCAGCCAACAGAAAAAGCTTACAATTTGTCAGGATGCATAAAGATTGGGGCTGAGAATAAAAATGAGATTACAATGACACTACATAAATCAACAGTAAAGCTTTACTTGGAGTGTTCAGTCGTGGCAACACAGCTTACCAGAGATATAAATGAAATAAAGGATCCAGGAAGTGACAACAGAAATCATTAAACTGAAATTACTTTATATCTTATAACCCAGAGTTAAGTAAGAAGGCACACTATGAAGGATGTGGTAGATAGGGACAGGTGAACGGAAAATCTCGGGATGTGACGGAAAGCTAGACCCTTCCCCCCTTCTTCCTGCTATAAGTGATCAATCACCCCTAAAGCATGCAGCCCCTCCTAACTCTGTAGTTTTCCACTCCTTACTAACCCTAGCCAGACCCACCATCCCCTTTTGACGTAGTGAAGCCCCCTTGACTATTTAACCCCACGAGATGAGATAATAAACGCCATTTGACCATCCACCACATTGGTGTCTGTGCATGTCTGTGGCCCGAGTGACCCGGGCGAGGCCAGGTCGCCGTGCTGTGTCTTGAAACCAGGTCGCCCACCTTCTCATCAGAAGGCAACAGAAGGAGATTAACTGGAGTCTCCTGTGTACCATTTCTAGCATCCAAACAGGAGAATAATTAACAAGTGAGGATAAAATGGTAAAATGGTAACAGAAAGAAATGGATATAAGTTTTCATGCTTCAGGAAATCTAAGTATCAACCACTAAATACCTGGGGTTACAAAACACTCCTTGGATAAGTATTTCTACCAGTGACTAAGTAAGATTTTTGTGTCTTTCTGTTCCATATATTGAGGCCACCACTGGAGACAAGATATTGACTTGCAGTGTCTGGTTCAGTCTGACAGTTCCAGTGCTTCATTGTTTTAGCTGCAGCCACAGATCACAAAAGAGCTGATACTAAGAGTATATTGCTAATATCAATCATGAGGCATTGCTCACACAATTTTTAAAACTTACAGTTCTCCACGTAGAAAGCAAAGCCTTCTAACAAAATGCTAAATATTTAAAACTAATAGAAACCATTTCAAGACAAAAAGACATACAGAGAGACAAAAGAAATTCTCTCGGAAAACTCAAGAGCCTCAACAATTTTTCAGGGGTTCCTTCTTAACATGAATGAGACTGATTCTAGACCACAGAAGACCCTGGGACTGGCTCAGCTGGTGAGAGCATGTTGCTAATAACACCAAGGTTGTGAAGGTTCAATCCCTGCACAGGCCATCATACACTATATTTCAACAATATTTCAAAAATATTTTTGTTGAACCTAATTTTTAATCTAATTTTTAATTTACTTTTTAATCTAATTAATCTGTTTGCTTAAAATTAGCATAATCACTTTTATAATTTTTTGTATCTATACATTTTAGAAAATGTAATTAGATATCATTACTAAGTTAAGAATTTTGAAATGGCTACAAACAAGTCATAGCACTAAAAGCACTGAGGGAATAAACTTCTGGACATCTTTATTACTCTCTGAATTTGTGTTCACAACCAACGCAAACATCTGGTGTTCACATGAAGCGAAAGGAAGAAAAAAGTCCTACTACAGAGACTTCTGTAGGACTTACAGTACTATAGATATTGAGCTTCCTATAGGACATTTAAAATATGTGCCTTAACTAATTGACTGAAGAAGAAACACCTCAAGAGTATTAATATCTCTCTGCCTACAATTACTGGATGGTCAGAGAGCATACACAGAAAGCTTACTGCTCTATCTCCCTAAAACTATAGAGAAAATAAACAATTATAGCTAAAGAATATCACATTGCTTAGCACCACTGAGAGAAATTAAGATAGTCCTTCATTTTAAATCTCTAGAAATTATACTGTTCTTTATCAGGTACTAATTGATACAAATATTGAAAACTGCTGGAGTAATTTTCAAGCTTTTGCAATATTAATACACCTACCATCTTATTTTGAAAATTTTCAACATTACTTTGAAGCCCTGTAGCCAATTATACAGTGTTATTATTAATTACAGCTTGCAGCTTGAAATACAGCACTATCAATAGAGTTTTATCTGCATAAATATGAAAATAAAACTTAAATTGAATTAAACTTTTTACCCTTAGCGAGGGTATGTTAGAATATTATTAGTTGTGAAAATTAATTTGTTATGCCTGAAAACAGACTTTAAAGCAGAAATATCTCTGGGGAAAAGGTTACATTTCATGTATTGTATTTCTTTCATCTTCATGTTGCAAGATTTTTTAATCTTCCATTAAACACTATCTTGGGGGTGTGGAAGAAGTCCATTTATCTTACTTAACAAAATACAAAAATCTTTAGCTTTATATCAAACGTATGCAGAGATTACTGCAGGAAATATGAGCTAATCTTAACAGCAACCCATCTTATTTCTAAATTATCAAAGTTTTAAGTGGAAAGGAAATGCCACGGCCCTTAAGTTTTATTTTCCTGCTCAAAACTCCCTCCCCACTTCCCAATACACTTCCACTTTCTCCACTGAAAATCTGAAGTCCAAAAATAGTGAAAGGTAATTGTGCCTCTCTGGAGTCATTCAAAACCCACCTGGACATATTCCTCTGTAACCTGCTTTAGGCGACCCTGCCTTGGAAGGGGGTTGGACTAGATAATCCTCAGAATCACTTCTAACCCTGACTATTCTGTGATTCTTCTGTGAAGAAGCAATCCAATAATTTGGATAAAAGCAGAGGTACAGTGTACAACTGTAAACACCCTGAAAGAACTGACAAGAGACAAACATGATTTAAGAACCGTGTCGAATAAATGTCACCGACAATTTCCTACCAGTGTTGAAGTCTGAAACAAACAAAGCTACTGTAGCATTCTTTCAGCATAAGCATTCATTAATATATAGCTTTCATTGTCACTGTAATGATACAATATTATGAAAGATCATAAAGTAATTGTAGTCCCTCCTCGGAAAAATACTGATACCTGCAATGTACCAGTATAAAAGGAGCAGGCAAAACTACGGAACCTTGTTCCTAAAAACAAGTATTCAAGGTCACACCCTGATATTAAGTGCACCATTCTCTTCTGGAACAAAGTTGCTATGAAGCTGTTATTTTAACCAGTCAAAGATTAAAAAATATTCTTTGATTAAATGCTCTTTGCTCTCTTCTTTACACCTCTGTCAAGATGTACAAAATAAACTTACAAGCAAAAAGGGGCAAGCAGTGCTGAAGTTTCTCACATGTTCTTAATGATCAGCTCCACTACCTACCTTTATCATTTTTACCTCCTCTTCTAAAAGTTTCATAAGTGTTTCACTGACAGTACCTATCAGCAGTTGACCAATAGTGGTGAATAAAATCTGTCATGTAGCATTTCATATATTATTTGTAGATTTGTCACGTTTTCCAGTACAAACATCACACAGAGCAAGCATTCTGAACTCAAAGAGATTTGTCTGAATTAAGTGCTTTTGTATTTTGGGGGAAAAATTAAAAAAACAAAGGAAAAGCATCCCATGATTTTCTCTCTAATGGTATATTCATTTGGTTTCTAATAACCAGTGAAATGAACCATTAAAGGAAAGTTGGATCCAAAACTTTCCAACATTTATTTGGTCAATGATAATGAACAGAAAGTAAATAGAAGACTAATATTTAGCACAACAGTTTAATGAAGACTTGGTAAAATGCACTTCCCTTTTTTTCCCCATTTTAGTTTGTATCAGTGAGTCAAGCTTCAGTTTAATGTTTAAACTCTTAAGTAATTAGTAGGAATTCATTCCTTTGGTCAATGTACCAAAATGATTTGATCATGATGTCAAAATCATTACAGAGGTATCATTAACGTTTTAATGGGAGTAGAAAATTCTATAAATTTAATCATTGTCTTCAAACAATGCATGGAAGAATGAGCTGGAATAATCTCCTTCCAATCGTTGTCATGTAAAATATTTAATTTCCAGTTCTGCTTTGTCCCAGACAGGATCTTTGTCATTAAAATGAGAGCAGATTTTGATATGTAATATATTTGGTGACATGTCAGGGTGGCACCACTTTGACCTTTTCAGTATTCCACATTTCATTTGGGAGCCTGTTTCTTCCTTTTTCTTCTATTACTGATCAAGAAACAGAAGTTGAACAGAGGGCAAATCAAACTGAAAATTAGAGACAAAGGGTCAACATTATCCTAAATAAGTATGTTAAATTAATCTGTTTATTAAAATTAGGTAAAACCCTAGCCCTTTTCCAACTCTCCTTTAAAAAACAATACAAATAATAAACCAAAGGAACAAACTTTCCTATTTATATTATCAAATCTGCTACCTCACACATCTTCTTATACACAAAATTTTTTTCAGAAACTAATATATCAATATTTTTCACACCCTTTTCTCAATTGTTTGCTTTTCATTTGCTGATCTTTGCATTCATTTTGCTTCCAGTTGTTGGCTACTTATCTTAAGCAGGACATAAAGTACTCAGCAAGGAGCTGAGCTGTCCTGTACATTTGTATGCCAGCTGCACAGGAAACACAGTGTCCCAATTAGGTTCTCTTAACACACCATTTATTAACACAGACCTGGCAACTTTTGTTCTTGTGTGTGGTCTTATACTATGTGATGGTTTTTGTAAACCTACATAGACTCTATAGTCTCAGATCTCATACTTAGATGCTATTCAGTTTCCATTTGAAAAGCATTTCCAGCCCTATGGCTCAGATGAAAAGTCTGAAGATAGTGGATAATAGGATCAGGCTGGAAGGGACATTAAGAAATCATCCATTCCACCCAGCCCCAAGCAAGAGCTAAGTACACTTATATAATCACTGGGCAGGTGTTTGCCTAATGGATTCTCACGGATCCTTATCAATGGAGGTTCCAAAATGTCCCCAGGTAAGCTGATATAATACTTAATGTCTTAAATATTACAAGGTGCTTTCTCCAAAGACAGAATCATGCTAGAGATTCATTCCATTATTTCTGTTTACTATACTGTATTTGGATGAACAAGTGGTCCCCTACCTTTCTGCAAAAGCCTATTTGAAAACATTTTCTATCGCCTCTTCTTAGTCAACTCTTCTTCAGCTGAACTAAGCCCCCCTACTCACCTGTTCCTCACAGACCACATTTTTGAGATTTGTCCTTGTTCTTGCTTGCCTGAGGAGTTTCACCTTTTCTGAAGTGAGGGACAAAACCTGTACTGAGTCAAAATGACTTTCCACAATTGACAGACAAATTGGAGAATTATTCGAATTATTTTACAGATGGTATATCCACCTGCATGTTCCATTAAAAAAATGAGGAATATAGGTTAGAATTTACTAGCATCCCTGCATCATTTTTTAAAATAGTATTTTCTGACCAGTCTGTCTGAATTCCTCATTGTACAGATCCTTCTTGCAGAAGCTAAATGCCTTGTTGGTGTCTTAAATTTGTCCTTTTCCAGATAGTGTTTTCAGATTTTGGCTCTAAGGATTTCTTCTAGATACTCTCCTAGTCCTAGTCTTAGTCTTTCTGACCTTAGAGTAACCTCCAGATTTTACAGTAATCTTCATTCCAAATCCATCTGGGTTAAACATTAAAATATTGGCTTGTACCTGATCCAGCTTAAACAACTGCCAAATTACACACAACACATTCTTTCATTTAAACAGAAATCATTGCTAATCACTCTCTGAGAAAACTTTGCTAAATAGGTCTGCACCCAGCCTATTTACACCTAGATCACAATTGCCAAATTGGCTCAGGAGAATACTATATGTGACAATTGCAGTAACATTACAAAATTTGAGAGATGTGACACATCAAGTGCTTTTTCTCCAGCTATAAGCTGTTATCCTGTCAAAGAAAATTATTAGATGGATTTGATACTATTTTTCTTGACAATTCTGCACTGGTTATCAGTCATGTCCCTGTGGTTACATATGATTTACCTGATTGTTTACCTGAGTATTTTTCTAGGTTATAAAAATTACTTGGCTGTCCTGCCTCCCTCTGCTTTCCTTCTTCAGAACCATTAGAGTCCCTGATACCCACAATAGTTGGTAAGTTGCTGGGGGCACAGAGGTTGCCAAAAATCAAGCGTTCTAACAGAAAACATAAATCACAAGGGAAAAAAAAATATCAAATGACTAATCATGACTTACAATGCTTTTTGGTGTTACACAGATCTTATAATGTTTGGGACATCTATTGATGATTTTAACAGCTTTGGATTCACAATCCTGTTAATAATATTTATTTAATTTATCTTGTTCATGTTAATTATTTATCAAATTACAATGGTCTTTTTTTATTCCAGAATCAATGGAGATCCAACTGACACAAACTCAAGCAATCGTGATTATAAGGTAATTAAAGTTTTTGCTGGCACCCATCTGAAGTTGTCTCATAGTCCTGGAAAGGGGAAACAGTAAAAAGTCCTGTATTTTATTTGTTTACTTTCAGAACTCAGAATTAGCTGTGTTGCAGATGGTTTCAAGAAAAAATTCTTTTTCAGCCAAGGAAGTCAGTGAGTGTCTTGGGAAGCCAATCTATTTGACGTAGATGAACCATTTCTTTTAGACATGAACTGTGAAAGAAATATCCATGCCTTTGCTAACCCCAGAACAAAGCAATGTACAGTAGAGAGCTTTGGCTCTCCCATGAAGACACCTAGCTGACAGCAATGATTAGAAGGTAGAAAAAGAACATTTATCAGTTAAACGAGCAAGCATATTGCATACACTGGTTCCCTAGTGTCAAGAATGGCTTTAGTTTCATCCTACAACCAGGTTCTTGCAAGTAATCACTTACCTTTATGGTTCAAGCATAAGTGCCTCAAACACATATGTGCCTTCCTGTATGATAGAGATGCTCTCTATATTCACATGCCATTAGTGAAAGTGGGAGATATTATATTTTCTCATCCAAGCTGATTCAAAAGAACTGAAGTTTATATGCACATGGCCTGTAAGGCAAATCTAGTAGATTAACCCAGGCTTTCTGAGGAAGGACAGGAAAATTGTTTGTTATTTAACCCTGTACTTGGTGAAAGACCAATTCCACCCTCTTTCAAACCACCCGCTACTCATCATCTCATTCCTTGGTATCTAAAACCTACTGCTCCTGAGAAAAAAAACCACATTTTTCAGGCCAGAAAAGAAAGTGTGAAAAAAAAAATTTAAAGTATTTCAATATGCTTCTCATAGTGCCTGTATTTGTACAGGACATTTTATTATGAAGGAAAAATGGCAAGGTTACGTTTTTTACTTCAGAATGGAGGGGTTTTGTTGTTTTTAAAATTCATCAAAATAAACCCCTCTAGGTTTATCTGTGCTGGAACATGGAAAAAGCTCTCAGTGGACCATAATTTTCCTAAACTGAATCAAAAATTGTATTTCCTCAAATCTGGCTGTAGTTCAGCATCTGGTTACTTTTTGCCCCTAAGTCATCAAGGAACTTCCTTTTTCCAAAAAGAATAAAGAGATATTTATTTTTTGCCTCTCTTCTTAAATTGCTGCCAGAATTGCCACCTTGGCAGAAATGCAAGAAGCAAAATCATCCATTTGAGTCCAGGTAACACAACCACAGGTCTCTGATCACACTGCATACACCTAATAAGAACTCAGCGACGCTCTGCAACTCGGCAGCAATAAATACCAAACCCGATAAGCACACACTCACCAATTTCTCTGGAGATCTGCGTGAATGCCTCCACACCACTCTCTCCATAGTTGCCTTCAGAAGCCAGTGTTGAGACATAGTTCCACCCAAGGGCTGTCACGATGTCAACCATGGCCTGTGCTTGGTAGGAGTCTGGTGGGACCACTCGAGAGAAGAAGTCATACCTGGTGTTATCACTCAGCTCAGGAGCTGTAGATGCATAGCTGATTTGAGGTATCTGCAAACAGAATGACAAGTCATGCAAGCCAATCTAATAACATGTTACAGTACATACTTGTACCTTTGAAAGGCTTGTAATAGATTATACACAGGCATTGTGCAGAACCAAATATCTTGCTTTAATTAAATCAGCTGATCAGAAAGCGTCTCGGATTTTGTGCAATGTCAGTCAAGCTTTATAGTGTAACACTATCACCAAGAAATAATGCATTCAGCTGTGCTCCAGATGTCATGGCTTTCGACATGTAAACACAACTTATTTTTTTATTCTGGCCCTAATAGAAAAAAGTGAAGTAAAAAAAATAGGGGGAAAAGAAAAAGGAAGAATTTGTACTATTACTACAGAAAATGAAAATGTCAGTTATGATGACTGTGATTCTTGAAATTTGACAAGTAAAATGTGGATTTTTTCCATTTCTTTGTTTTATTTATGTACATGAAAATGTGTGTTCGCATTTTATAGCTATTTTTCAAGCTTTCTCTGCCACAGGTTTTTCATTTTCCAGTTTTAATACTTCATTGTGCATGATATAAGAATATGAAGGCTATGTATTAAATAGCAAAAGCTATCTGAATAAAAAAAAAATACACACCTAAAAAAATTACCTGTATATGATAGCCATATACAGAAGGAGAAAACTTACAAGGATGGTAAATTTTGTAGAAAACATCTCAACATTCTTAGTAGAAACAAACCTAAATAACTGGAACACATTTTAAAATACATTAATTTTCTCTTAGGAATAAAACTAAGGGTCGTTTTCTGTTAACTCTTGTCTAATAGAGAGGGTTCAGCAATGTCCAGAAGAGATATTGTAAGCAATACTCATTTATTTTAAAGAATATTTTTGGTGCAAGAAAATGTAACATTTATGCTAACTTAAAGGGAGAATTATTTTCTTGTTTTAAATGATAAAACTGATTAAACAGTCATTAGCTTGAAATAAAAGATACTTCAAATATTGCATTGCATTGTGACCTATATTAATAAGAGGTACCTAATTCATGTCACAAAACATATATCAGTCTTCAAGAAAGCAATCTGAATGGCGTTCCTAAATTGATTCTGTTGAGAGACAAATTGAGCAGTGCCAGGCAACAGGTGTTCTGGTAAATACTCTCTGTCACATTAGATGTCAGAGTAGAAGGTTTCAGTGCAACTATTATGTCCTGTTCAGTGCTTCCTCATCAGTACAAACTGAGAAATGGATTTGGGGCAAATGTAAGGAATTCAGAGGCTGGTCCTTAAGCAAATTTGCATAGATAGTGCAGATATATTTGCACAGCCTGAATAAACAGTTAATTTTCTAAGGCTTGGCACAATCATTTCTCAGCCAGAAACTAAAAAAATAAACTCTTATGTATCTTGGCTGTAGTCTTCTTTAACAAATTTTCTACACATGGAAATGCCTCAGAATAAAAATCTGAAATGTTGTTATAATAACAACTGAAGAGAACAGAAAAGAAAAAGAGAGGGAGGATCACAGAAAAAGTTAGAGCTTATATTTCATGGAAATCAATATTACTAACAAAGAAAAAATATAACAAGTAAAACTAAAGGATAAATTGTTCTTACAAAACTTGCCTTGTATAAATTCCCTTTCTTTCAGAAAGTGTTTGAAACATCTTTGCCTCTTTACAGACAAAATATTTTTGGCCTGTAATAAAACAATTATGCATATTTCAAACACATATCATTGCCTTTCTAAGCTTGTTCTATTACTCTCTAAACAGTCCTTTTTTTATATAGCTGTAAAAACAATAAAGACTACCTTTGTGATTTTACTAATTTTACTCTTTGATATTCCATTTCTCAAATATTATGTCATTGTTCCTTTGCTGAAAGTTATTTCATCAATAATATCTACACAATCAACATCAGTAAGAAATATTTTAGACTGATACTTTGGCAGTGAAAAATCTTTAAGCCTAGACCAGAGACTTATAGCCATTAACTCTCTCAGTTCATTCTTCTTCAGGCATGAGATGAACAAAAAACCCTAGATGTGTGTTTGAAGGAGAATTGTTGGTTCAACTGCAGCAATGAGATGTTTCAGGTCAATAGAGATAGTTTATGTACTACAAATATCACTTTTTTGGAGCCTGGAAAATGCAAAGAGATGTTCCTTTCCTACTTTTAATCTCTTTGCAGTTCAACTTCTTCCCTAGAGTTATTTCTAATAACAGTGGAAGAAAACAGAAGGCAAATACAGCACAATCACAATACTCTGAAATCACTGGGTGCACTAGTAAGCTTAAATCACCACTGTTTTATAACATCTGCCAGACTTTCACTAGCAGGAAAGAACAATATGCCATGTGAAAGTAGGGAGAAAGACAGTCTCTAAATAGCAAACCAACCTTAAGTTTGGAGAAAAAAATCAGTTCTTGCAATGTACTATATAATTATTTTCCTAATTTCTTTTTGCATATGCTCCTCATGGTTATAAACACCACCATCAAGAATTTTCTCCTCAGAATTGCAGAGCTCCCACCCAGAAATGCTTCATGGACTTCTTTTTTTGAAAGCAGTTTATGCAAAAGTAAATAGTAACTTCCTTCCTTGCCTGGTTTTAAATGCACAATTTTATATGGGGGAGCTCTGGAAAATAGCTTTAAAATTGGAGAATTTGGTTTATGTTCCAATTACATAGGAAGTAAAAAGACTCAACATGAGACTCAAAGAAATTTTCTGGCATGAGGTCAAACTCTTTGGATTTAGTGGTTCAATAATCCATGAATGAAAAATATATACATTAAAATGTAACAACTCTACTTATGGACTGTATGTTTAATAAAGCATTTTACATTTCCTCAAGTACATTTTACAAGATGGAGCATAGTGCTGCCTAAGCAAGGGAACTGTTATGCTCTATGAAATCAGTAATGTGTGTTTTTAAAACTCCCTAAATACAGACTGTATTCCTACTTTAAGTTCCACTGGTCTCTTGAGACATAAATTTGTATTTTGAAAGAAACCTGTAAAGAAGGAGATTTCTCAATCTAATTTTTCAAAATTAAATACAATACCTGTAACATTTACATTGTATTTAAGTGGCATGTATTAGTGTTAATGGTATATTTCCTTCTCTTTTGGGGAAAAAATTGATTATATAACCACATTTGAATTGGTTTTTGCACAACATCTGTCACATTCACTGACAGTTGCTGAAAGCATTCATGTTTGACTGTTCATTGATATGATTTTTCTATTCTTTCCTGCCCTATGGTTTGGCCACTGTCTCCCATGAACGTATAATATGCTGATCAGGTCAGCTTTTAGTGGGTGACAGAATGGAAATCTTTGAAATTATTATATAGATTAATTTATAGAAGCCCTATTTTTATTATTTTTAAACCTTAAGCTATCTATTAAATGTTGAAAACAAAAGAAATCCTAGTGTGGTATTTTAAAACAATATCCAGTTTTAGTTTAGTACTGGTCTTAACCCTGATACTTACTGAACTACTGCTAAAACTACTCGTGATCTCTCAGTTCTTTAATCTAAGTCTGTGGTGGCTTAATTTCATTCTCTTGTTCAGTCACTGGCATCACAGAACTATTCAGCATGCTTAAAAAATAAAACAGTTTGGAGAAAAACAAAAACTAAACCCAAACACACACACAAAATTACTGATAACTAAGCAGAACAGCTAATCCTTGAAGATCCATTCAAGCCAAAATCAGCAGTCCAGAAGAGTCTGTTTTTCATCAATCTATCTGTATATATCTCCTAGCTGATTTCTCTAAAGACCGCCCCTTCCCAGAGGATTAGAGCAGATGGAGCAGGTGCTTTCAGAACTGACCATCCACAAACATGACTGTGACAGCTCTTAAAGGAAGAATGACATCAGTACAAGACCAGCACCAAACATTACTACAAAACAGACTTATACTCCCTCATGGAGAAACTGTGGACAACTTCAGAGTGTCAAAGGCAGCTAATGTAACTTTCCATTTATTACAGCCAAGTGGTAAATCACTTTCAGCTCCTTACACACTGAAACCAAAAACCACCTACTATACTCCTGAATCCAGGACTATTCATAGAGGAACATTCCTATGGATCTGTCTGTGCTGGGGTCCAAACCCTAAAACACAGAAGAGCTGCACTGAGGATGACAGAGGAAACAACATGACCTAGTTGTGTCCTTCCAGAAGAGTGTCTTCACCAAAGCAGGCAGATTTAGCATGCTTTCTCTTGAATTACATGCTCTCCAAGTTTACAGCAATAGTTCACTACAACCCTTTTAGTGAGCTTTCAAATCCATTTGCATGCTACATTTGACAATGTAAAGCATCAGCTGGCCATTTCATATGCCATCTTCCTTTACACAGTCTTCCAGCTGAAAGCATGATTTGGGAACAAAATAGCAGAAAGTGAAATGAGCAAAGCTCATAAGGCAAAAGACTTGAGAAAGGAATCACTATCAATTTTAAAAATTAGACATTATGAGTTACACTCACAGTAGTAACTATGTTGTACAGTCACCAAGAGTAATGGGCTTAAATCACTCACATCTTCAGTTTCACTACCCACTCAGCCCTATCATACTAATTTTAACATATCAACTAGCATTTTACTTCTCTTTTCCATTCTCTCAACACTGAGCCATTTTTTAAGGAATATTAGCAATAGCACATTAAAAATAGTAATAATTGCAACAAAAAAAAGTCAAGTCAATAAACTCTAAGTTAATGACTACTCAGTATCAGCTGGCATTTTACCACCAACTAATACAGCTAGCAAAGGAGTTAAAGTACTCGGAATAAAATTTGTGGAAACATGTTTTCAACTTGATGATTTTTTGAATTTTAAATGTCTATCATTAATCATTAATGGCCCTGTCTCGTCAAGATTTTTATTCCCTCTTCTGTACAGCAAGAAAGAGTTCTTTGTGAGTCCAAAAAATTCACAGCAGCAAAATGAATCCTCAGGGCCTAGATAATGAACAGTTGCAGGAGGAGAGCCAAGGTCACCATGCTTAGGCGATTAGTGATATTTTTGAATTGCCATCAGCCAGAGCACCATCTTAGTTTGCTTTTGCTTCTGAAAAACATCAGCCTTCAATACAGTAATGCCAAAGTCATTCAGGAAAGACATTCAACATTCAAAAGAGTTTTATAAAGCTTAATAACATCCTACTGTATACCAAACAATACTGAAAATGTCTTTTATTATAACTAACTATAGGAGAAGGCGAAATGCACCCTGGAACACTTCTCTAATATAAAGGGAGCTTGGGAGCTTAATTCAACTATTCTACACACTATGTAGAGCAATAGTGTAAACAGCTACCTGTCTTCCATTGAGTCTCACAATCCTGCTCTCTTTGGCTAGATATGATTATTAAGACACCTCATGTTCAACTTCCTCCTATGATATCTTCATCCTTCCCTCTATGACAAACACCAGAGAGGTCACCCATGCCATCACTAGATACCTCATTTCATTCATTTGATAATAAACTGATATTAATCACCCTGTGAAGACCTAACACATTAAGACTCAGTAATGCCTTTGGAGATGTGAGATGGCCCATTCAATGCTCAGAGAAGCTGAGCAGGGTGACACCTTGACAACTCCACCAGCTACAAATCAACTGCGCTAGAACTGATGTTATGGAAAAGTTTCAACATATGAAGCTTTTTGAATCAGCCTCGTTCAATGGATTTTACTGTGAGGAGGAGTGATCTACAAATCAAATATAGATCTACTGGGATCTATATTTTCCCAGTACATAAATTCAAGTATTCATTTATATTTATAAACTCAGGCAATTCTAATCTATATTTATTTAGATAAATACATTCTCCCTGGATGTTAAGGGCCCTCAATGACAATATTTATCGTGTGTCAAGCAATGCAAGTTGTTCAGGAATTACCACTGATTTCTACCTTCGCCCCCAAAAAATTATGTTGATATTAACTTGAGCAAAAGCAAGAAAACACAAGTATGTTTTTCACCCATATGAATAGGATTTTAAATGCGTTTAGTTCAAAAAGGTTTAGCAGAATTTGAAAAGCTTTGGAAACAGAAAGAAGGAAAGTATAATCAGAGAGCTGTCATGAGCTGATTTCACTTGGTAGGCAGGATGTTTTTAAACCCATTTGAATTATTCCAAGTCATTCTATTTGCAGTAAATATCATAGCAGTTCCTGTCAAGGGTACTTGAAATTCATACACCTAATGATGAGGAGGTAATGGATTGGTCACTTGAAATGTTTTGGAAGTTCCACATATATTTGTACAGGTTTTGTGCAAAGATATGGGGTTTTGTGATAAAATGCAACATAGCCATTTTTTGCCCCAAATACAGAAAGAAAAGGGATCTATCATACCTACCTAAATGCTTCTGAGCTGGAGCAGGTAGATTATTGTACTTTTTTCTTTCTATCTGTCTTTCACCGGGTTTACTTCTGCTGCCAGTTACCTCCTGAAGACATAGCCCTGAACAGAATATAACTTCAGTGATCAGCACTGATATTTTCATGAAAGCACATAAATGAGGATCAATGCAGCTCCATTTGTTGCCAACAAAATTATTTCCACAAACCTCATAAGCTGGTCTGGTATGTGAAAAATTGCAGAGACAGATGCAATTGCTAGCCCAGTGGAAATATGGGGGTACAATCAAACATGCAAGTTTTCTTTCACTACTGATTTTCTCTTTTTTTTCCTCTCCACTACAAACAGAGTAATTATCTATCATACTTATTTCTGAGGATATTGCTGGTGGTCAAATGGCTAGCAACTATAGCAGTCTGAATAAACTGAATTACCCTAGTAAAAGTAATTTTTTATGGCTAATATATGTAATTGTATAGTGCCAGATAATGGGCTGAAAAACTATTAAACCTCCATTGCATTACCACCTGCCAGAAAGTATCTTTCACAAAGTCTAACAAGACATGCTACAGCAAGAGTATTTGAGTGTATGACCTGCCCATTCTGCCCTGGTAGATCAGAACGTGACAAAGGAAGAATGTATATAATAAAGAGTACCTAATAAAAAGTGTTTGAATTTGATTAGGTTTGTTCCAGTGGGTTGAAGTAGGTCAGGGACTCATTAAAAGTCATTACTTTTAATTATACACAAGGGATACTATAGAAAATAATGATGATACAATACCCCAGTCTCAAATCCCACAACAGATGCAGCATTTACAAAACATATTCACCACTACAGGAAGTCTGGGGTGCACTTTAGGGCAAAGCATTAAAAGAATATTTATGCATTAGGAACATCTTTACAACTGAAGTACATATTGTCACACTATGCAACACTGTGTAACTCCAGAAGGATGAGAATCCATCTAAGGGGACAGCTTGAATTGTCATCAATATTCTGTGCAAGGGAGTCTATTGATAAATGTTAAACAATGGCATTTTCTCAGTATGGGAGTTCTATATCAGCATTTCCACATCATTTTAAACCCTGGGATTTTCCTCTCTGAAAACCTACCAAGCTAAGCATTTGCACATTCAATTATCCACCATCTTTAGGCAGGCTCTTTCTAAATATTTTAAACCCAGCTGAGGTCCAGGCACTGAATGATAAACTGAAGAAGCAGCAGATCAAATGAGAAATATTCATACTAAGATCAAATCACAAGGAGGGGGGATGGAGGGGATCTTGAGCTTGGGAATTGCTGGTAGCTCTTCCTTTACAGAACCCTCTGTTCTCCAATCATCAGATCAAACAGAAAGCCAAGGATGGTCAGATAGCTTTAGGGACTTCTTAAACTATTAAAATTCCCTTTCTACTTGTTGGGGAAGCCCACACTTAATTATGTGTATCAATACATTAGACTTGTGTCAGACTCTGCATAGCACAGTGTGAACTCTGATATTTCAGTTTTTCTAGCTCTACTTTCCTCATTAGAGCTTGTCATGTCTGTGTCTGGAACTCTAATCTCTTTTGATGGATTTAAGAAAAATATACAGAAATGTGCATTCCTTTTATTCTGAACTAGGAAAGCCAACTTTTTATTATTATTCAGCAGTAACAAATTTACCTAGTAGATCAGAATATCCCTCAGCCAAAATCAGGTTTCCTTTACATTCACTTGATAATTTGTATTATAGAGAGCACAGCAAGCACTTTCAGAGACTTGCCCATGGGGACATGCACTCGTCTATGGAATTTTTTCTGATTACAGAGACCCTCACTATGGAAGGAAGCATGAGACACAGGAAGAAAGGGAAAAGCATTGGAACAGACTGCCCAGGGACGTGGTGGAGTCACCATCCCTGGGGTGTTGAAGACACAACAATATGGCACTTAGTGCTGTGCTCTGGTTGACAGGGGGATGATCAAAGGTTGGACTGACTGACCTCAGAGGTCTTTTCCAACCTTAATGATTCTGTGAAGGGGAGAGTGCTCTCAGCAGGATGCAAGATGGGATGATCTGCTAAAGGAACAACTCTGGTCTTTGCATTCACTTTTTTGCTGCTGCAAGGCCACTCCAGCTTACATCACTGCCTGAGCACCAGTGCTACCCTTTTGTTACCTGTGCTGTCACCTTAACATCATGAGATACAAGCAATCAAAAAATAACATGAGGAGCAAAAGTAAATTTTGTAGTCTTGACAGTTCTCTCCACCATTGTGGACAACAAGAAGATACATAAACAGGGCTCAGCTGGCCAGACAGATATGTGCACTGCTTTAGTGTGTACTTTCACATGTTCTACAGTACAATGCCTACACTTCAGCTATGTCTCTGAAAGCCCAGCTTTCCAGTAACCTCTCTGTCCCATGCTAAAGACTTGAATACCACATATCAGAATGCATTAAGAAAATCCCTATGAGTCACCATAGCTATGGATTCCTTTTGTAGCACACACAATTCATATGGGATTATAAAGCATCATCTTAAACCCATATACTACAGACTTAGATGAAGGGAAATTAAAGGTATCCCTGTTTTGTTTGCATTCAGACAAATTCTCTTTCATTCTTAGAACAATCAGACTTGGTTGATAAACAATTTTACCTTGAGTTTTTAACCTTAAAAGTTATAAAACATTAGCCAGTGCCAAATTATTTCCAAAAAGTTCAGTATTTCCTGTATTAACACAGTGAAATGCTGAGTCCAGTTGCTACCAGTAGAAAAGTTGGAGAAAAGAACAAAACATTTATGAAGGAGAATGAGGTGGAGGGGGAGGGCCCCAAAGCAAAAACACTGATTACTTTAATTATGTGATAAAAATTATTCAGATAGAAGGAATAACCTAGTGTTCTCTTTCCTTGTACCTAACAGTGTCAGTGTCTTCCAAAGTAACTCTTCCAAAGTACAACCCGGCTATCAAGGGGCTAATCTTACTTGTCCCTTTTGAAAATCCCAGGCTTGCAACACAGAAAAGCAAATGTATCTGTGTTAGCCACCATTTGGGGATTGCTCAAAAGAATAACTATCCAATCTTAGACTAGAAAAAAGAAGCCTTGTCATTCAGGCTCAGAAGTACATTGCACAAAGTACAAAAACATGCCTTGTCCTCTACCCCCATCAAAAAGCTATATTGAAACCTGCATGTCCAAGTACATACAGTGACTTTGTGCCCACCATTTCCACTGAGGTGTCCTGCAGACAGACTTTGGGGTCTTGATGATGGACATGGTCATCTGAAGCCTGCTCCACAGCCAAAGAGGCATAGCAGCACAAACATTTTGTTTTACCAAGATTAGCAAAACAATCAATTTTCACAAATACCTGTATTTCATAAATTTTGCCATTTTGATAGACTAGGTACAGCCTTACAAATCATACACAACACACACAAAGAGATCTCAACACAAGGAGGCTGTGCCCATGGTCAGAGGTATAAGAGATCCCTTTGAAATTTGAACTTATCCACCACATGTTTTGTCCCTGTCAGCAGCCAGGAGTAAAGTTTCCAAAAAGTAATGACTGTCATAAAAGTCAGGAACTCAGAAGAAATTCTTATATTTTTATATAAAATACTTTAGGTATGTATAATATACATATGCACACACATATTCCATATGTTGGACCATTTTTCTTTCCTTTCTTTTAGTTATTAGTAGTTTATACTTCCTCACTGAGGACGCTACCCAAACTTTGTTTCTAAGCTGATATTGTTACTGACTCAAATTGAACAAGATGAGCTTTAAGAAAATCACAGCCTAAGGGGAATAAGATCACTTAAAGAAACAGAAACCTTGCAGAGGTTTTCTTACCAGTACAGCAATATATTCTCTATTTAAAGGAGATAATTAGAATATGGAGGAAATATTTTTTTATTAGGTTCAATAAGAAATAGCACTATCTCTATATATAGTTATATATACCTGATATTTTCTCCTTTTTTTTCTTATATCTAATTCTTATTTGTTTTTCCTCAGACATTTCAAGAGCCTCTAGCTTCCTCCTGCTCCCTTCAGGAAGCTCCCTCTCTCTTTTCTCTACACAAACACCTTCTTCCCAGATACCCCTTTTCCTTTACACCTGTTCTTCCTACCTCTTCTCACTCTCTCTTTGTCAACCACAACTTGACTGAACTCAGAAGGAAAAGCAGACAGTAGCTGGTTCCTAAAGAGTGTTTTAGGATACTCGGTTTGAGCTCTGCTTCTCTCCTTTGGCAGCTCATGTTCAGAGATGCTCAGCAGAAAGGGCAAAATCTTCCATAAAATATGGCTGGACAGGGTCACTCCTCACTCTCATCTACTGAGTAAGGCTTCCTTTCCCACAATAGATATTTTTCTAGACATAGTCTCAATGCAGTTGGAGAGCAAAGTCAGCAAAAGCAGCATTTGATGTAGGAAAAAAGCCTATTTCACAATTTCTGCAAATTCTCCTTTTCCCTATTTTTATTCATTGCCATTTAACTACAAACCAGTTTACTGTTATCACCACCATACAGCCTTGTTTGAGTGTGTTAGCCTTAGCCTTCCTGGCTAGTGCAATGGAGATTTCCTCCCTAGCTATGACTCTCCAATATCTCTAAGTCCAAATACAGAATAAGTCCTTTTGAAGGTTCTTAAATGTCCCCCTCAGTTAGCTTGATCCTGTAAGTCTGGCCACACCATCAACATCCTACTTCAGCAGCTCAGCAGGATGATGAAAGAAGAGGGCCTGAGGAGCTTTCAATAAGTTCAAAAGCTCCCCCACTCAAATTTTTTCCCATCTCAGCAATCCCAGTAACAACTCACATTTCTGACAGCATGTCAGTAGCCAGAGCAGAGCTTGCTGATAACCACTTTCCAGTGCCCTGAGAATCAGCTCTCCTGCCTGCCTTCCCACCTGCAAGGATCAGCTGGCCTTTGCCATTCAGCACGGCCAGCTGCTTCAAGTGGCAGCAAGGTAAACCTTGGCCCTGGGGTTGCACATAAACCCTTTTTTCCCCACCTAAAGTGGTTGAAATACCCATGTCAGTCAACAATGTAGTTCACAGAACTGTGTCTTTCTTTAGCAGAATAAGAAACCAATTGGTTCTGTTCTGCCCAAATATTGGGAACCTTAATACTCATCAGCTATTGATTTTTTTGATTTTTTTTTTTTTTTTTTGCTATGGCTGATGCAAAACACTGCTATTTAAACCCAGCTTTAGTACAGATCTTCTGAAGATAACCCCATGCTTTCCTGACAGTGCTTCATTCTGCAGCTACTGTAGGCAGTGCATCAGTGTAGTTTTTGGAAATCTCTCATATACTGTGCACAAATGATTTGTATTAGGGACTAGAGTGCCACTGTACCACTTCTGAATACTACAGCAGCTTTTGATGAGTGAACATCTTTTGTTTTGAAATTGTCCTCCCTCAGTCTGTTGCTGCATATGTTAAAAGACCCCATCAAAAGCAAAATTTCACTAAACTAGATTTAAAAGTGTCAAGTGCATTGAATAAACACTGGAGACATCAAAAGCCTGAGTGGATGCTCCTGACAACAAGTGGTGTGGGAATGCCAGCCTGTGCTGAGCCTCATAAAATTCCATTTCTATCTACTTACTGAAACTGCTTCACAAATATATTTCTGCATATCAGTGTCACCTATCCAGTTCCAGGCACTGGAAGAATTGGTTTAAAATTGTCAACTGAAAGATATCAACACTTTTTTTTTTTTTTCCCCATGGAGTATCAATGTCATCTAAATCTCTTTCAAAGAGGAAAAAAATAAAACAAAAAACAACCAAACAACCCACACAACCGTGAAGCATTTGTTTTTGATGTTTTTAGTCTGTCTTCTCTTTCACGGTTTGTAGTCTTACTTTCTAATCACAAAGGCTACAAAGCACTGAGGCTTACTGAAACAGAATTTGTGGGTTCTGTCAACACGTGAGTTGCCTACACAGCAGAAGTTCGTTACCTTGGAATGAGATTCATATGATAGGTACTGAGCTAGCCAATTGAAATACCAAGCAAGAGATGTGTCCAGGATCATATTTCTTTTGTAGCCCAAAGTCATCTTCAACACACCAGAGTGGTTCAGATGTCTTTTCTAAAAAGAAGTCTGGAGATGAGGATAACTTTTTTTAGTTTTTCTTAAGAAATGTTAGTTGCCACTAAGCCCACATTTATACATTTGATTCTTCACTTAAGCTGCATTTCTTTTGTGTAGGACTAATGGGAGATCATCAAGTCCCTTTCCTCTAGGTTAGAAACTGATACAGACAGAGTTTTAGCAAAAGCCAAAGTGTGAAACATGGCTCTTAATCACCTTTAGCAAGCACACAGCCAGAACCAGATCTCCCAAAGGGTTACTCTGAGGCACTGGCCAGACTGAGATAGGAAGGACTCTCTCATCCTCCCATAATAGCAAAGCCCTGCATGGACTGGTTACACAAAGCTGGAAGACAAGTGCAGAGTTGCAGAGCTACAGGTATATCTGACCTGGTGCCAGGATCTGGCCTTGACTTCTTGAGGTATGTTTGATATTGAATAAAATATTTGCCAGGTACATAGGAAATAAGGTAACTGACAAGGTGACAGCCGCCATGAGGAAATACAGCCACAGAATAAGAGAAATTCACTGGCCAAAATCAGACAGCAGAAGTTTCACAGATCCAAGAACATCTTTACAGATCACAGACTGACATGCCCAAGTGCCCCTTTAGGCATGTAAGAGGGTTCTGTGAGGTCTTACTCTTTCTATCTGGGCTTGGTAGTCCAAATATAACTCTTCAGATCCATGAAAAAAATTAAGGGATACAGTTCTATTATGCAGTTTCAAAATGAACCTGCAAATCTTCTGTGTCAGATTTCTAAAGAATGGCAATTTCACTCCCTATTAGAATAAGAGAATTTCTGTCTGACAGAATTCCCCATACAAGGGGAATAAGTTATTTGCTATATGTTTGAACATCAATCAGTTTCTTATCCCAGAGCATTTCTCCTTTCCCATTTTTTACATTTTATAGTAGGTGTCCTTTCCACTCACTTGAAACAACTGAACCAATAACTAACAAAATTTCACTTGAGAGAGAAAAGTTTGAGCTTTATATACATAGGTGTCACGACAATCAGACTCCAACGAAGAGTGAATTGTTTCAAATGAACTTCTTCATGCACAGAGAAGAGTTTTGTGCAAAATGTACAAGAGCAAATGCAGAAACATTTCCAGTGCCTGTGTTGGAAGCCAATAGCTCCAGATCCCTTCTACCACCCTGGTGTCAAAGCAAAGGGCACTTTCAGGTCCAAGCCTCTGCACAGCGTGGTGGACATGAGCCTTGGTGCTAGAGTCTCCAGAGCCTGCTCTGTTCTGCAGCCAACTGCAGAGCAAAATCTGATTCTCAGACAGGCAGCCAGCTGCAGAACTCAGGCCCTGGTGCCCTGTGCTTTGCCCTGCTGGCCAGCAACTGGAGAACCACAGGCGGGAGCAGCGCACGGTCCCCATCCCGGCTGGAGGCAGAGCACAGCCGCAGTGCCACGGCAGGCTGGAGCAGCACGGCTCCCCCCACTAGAGTGCAGGCAAAGGCTTTGCCTTTTTCTTAGCACCCTGAGAATGAAACCGCCCCCTGAGCTGCTGCGCTTCGGGGAGGGTGCTAGTGCTGTTCCCCCTGTATCCAGCCCTGTGGGATTGCAGGCAGGAGCTGCATGCAGGAGAGATACGCTCTGTGGGACACAGGGAACACCTCATAGCTGCAGCAACAGAAAGACAGAACTTCTGGGACACGTCCTTCCAGTCAGGGATAGATCAGTGAGAATGAGTCTCTAAGTGCACAGGTAGTATCGCTTTAAGGCTTATAAACAAAGTTAAAAGAGGCATAAAAAAGCTCTGCAACTACTGGTAGCTGGCTAGACAGGAGATTATTTGAATCTTTGCACAGGAGCTAGACCAACCATATTATACCACCACTTTTCCACATGGTGATTTTTATTTCCTGCCTCCCACAAGAGGATTCCTCACTTCAAACCACAAATCATTGCTATTATTATTGTTATTTCCACACCTTTTCCTGAAAGAAAAGAAACAAATAGAAAAGCCCTCTTCAGACCTCTGTTTCAGTTGGATGCATCTGTGTCACACAATAAGAAAAGCAGAAGCAGCCTTTCTGCATGGGAATTACTGGGTTGTCCTCATGCTACCATTTCACCATAGACTGTGAAAGTCTCAACTCTACAATATAAAATTCCAGAAAGATAATTAAGAATCAGGGTCTCATATGATGTAAGCATTAACCTCTCCTTACTATAGCTGTTGAAGACATAAAACAAAATAATACCATTTTCCTATATTCTACATACAATAAGATGCTCAAGTCTGAAACTACTTAATTTCACTATTTAAGTGTTTATTAAGGCCAAGGAAATTTTTCACAGGTGTGGAACTTCTCTTGAAAGCACCAGTTTAAAAAAATCAAAACAAAACAAATTATCAGAAACGGGAAATTCTCACACACCTTTTCTTTAAAAAAAAAAAAAAAAACTTCTTTATCCACACCTACATATTGTAGAGAAAAAGGAAGCACTTGAGATTTTTCTCACACTACATCAATTTCCACATCTTATCTTACTTCAGCTCATACCTGCTGTAGAAATGAAATCTAAGAAAAAAAATTAACATGTTTAAACTTACCAGTTAATAATAGATTCCTGATGCATAGTCAGAACAGATTAATTTATCTATTTAGAATGCAAAAAGCAGCATGTTAAATACTGAACTCTCTTCCTCAGAAGGCAAAAACAAATATATTCTCCTTTTTATTGACTGCAAATATTAAATCTAAAGAACAGTTGGAAGGTAGAGCCTGCAATACCTGCTTTGATTAGTCAACAGATGTTCTATGGAGTCCAGACTTACTGAGTCCCTAAGTTCTGATTTTTACTGTTAACTCAAATAACAAAATAGAAACTTAAGCTTCCCCTGCCCCCCAGCTGACTACAGCAACAGCAGCTCTCTAAAACTATCCCTGCTCTAATACTTCATTATATCTGCTTGAGGGAAAGATTCCTATATCTGAGATAATTTGCACCTGCTTGCATGAGTCACCTGTTAGTACAGCTGCTTCTTAATGATAGAGCCTTGCAGCTGAGATAAGAGTAAATTCAACAACTAAAGATCAAGAGGTGATTTGAGAGTCTAATACATCAGTTTCTTCCACTGAACAGAAAACTTATTTCCTTATTAAAAAAAAAAATCATTACATGATCCAATAGCTAAAATGAGGAAATAAAAAACATTAGGACTAGAAATAAGATAAAGATATTTAATGTTTAATGTAACAAATAACTGCAAAACTTAGCTGGACTGTACTTGATATGTAGTGTAAAACATCAGAGTACAGAGTCCAGGCTTCAGGTCAGCAGACTTTAACTTATTCAGGAAAATGTCAGGTGTGATCTTATGGCAGGTCTGAAAAGTAAAGGAGTTCAGGGAAGTTGGCAGGTCTGTCAGACAGCCTCCTACAAGTGCAAGAGCAGTCCTCAAGAATAGTCAGGAAGTCATCAAATTTATCAGAAATTCTGCATCTCTGAACAGGGAACTTACAGCATAGAAAGATTAAAAGGCAATACACAGGAGGAGGATGGAAGGGCCAGGAATAGGAGTTTAAAAACAAATCTTGCCAGATCACCCTGCTATCACACTAGAGTATAGTGATGGGGTCTGTAGTCAAGGATAGAGCAGGAGATGTCATTTACAGTGGCTTTAGCTTTTGACTTTGTCTCACACAGTATTCTTGTGTCCAAGTTACACTTTACAATCTACTGGTGAACAAATGGACAGGTAAAAATCCAGTGAGACTATCTGGGAAGGGTCATGACTAAGGGGACATACTCCCATCAGGAGGCTGGTTAAAAAGTTGACTACCACTGGAACTCATCCCGCTTAACACGTTCATCAGTGATCTGCAGGTTTCTGAGACAATGGTGTGCATTTTCACACCAAAATGGGGATACACTGCAGGACAGGGCTGTCATATAAAAGGGCCTGTACAGGTTTGAGGAACAGGCTGAAAGTATCCTCGTGATGTTTAATAAGGGGAAAACAAATTCCTGCATTTTAGAAAGGAAATGGTCTTTGCAACAATACAGGCTGGAAACTGATGCATGGGGAGAGGCTCTGCAGAAAAGACCCCTGAAGACAGCAGCATGAGACAGCAGCACCCCAGCAGGAAAGAGGACAAGAAATATCCTGGGCTGTAGTAACAGGAGCAGGACACAGAAGGGATTATCAGTCTCCATTCATCACAGTGGATGGTGATGCACACTGGAGTACTGCACCAAGTGTTGGTTCCCCAGGTACAAGACAAGTGGATAAACCAGACCAAGTTCAGCAAAAGGCCACCAAAATGTTTGGGAGCTGAAGTCCTGTGAAAAAAGGTTGAGGGAGCTGGGGTTATTCAGCTTGAAGCAGAGCTGGCTCAAGAGGAAGTAAACTCCAGTCCTTCAGCATCAGAAGATACAGCCAGACTTCCCAGCCATGAGGTGGCAGTGTGAAAGACACCAGACAAAAAGCTGAAACAATAAAGGTTCAGACTAGCATTAGGAGAAACTTTTACACCATAAGAAGACAGTCAGGCAGAGCAACACACTGCCCAGGGAGTATCTCTCCATTCTTGAGGGTTTTCAAGACCCAGCCAGATAAAGACCTGAGCAAGTGGTCTGATCTCAAAACTGACCTTGAGCAGGAGCCTGAGTTATCCTACCTTACTGGTGACTGGACTGAACTCTGACTTAAGTGTTCTCTGTAGTTCATGAAGAGGAACAGGAACCTCCGTTGTGCAATTCACATCTAAATGGACTAATCAACCTCTACTGGAGACCTATTTGTCTCCAGTAACTGCAGAGATTAAAGTCACAGCCCCAATAACATTCAAATATATTTCTGTGTACTAAAGAATAAGCAAATATTTGCCTTGATTCTCATTTAAATATAGAAGTTAAATGGAAGCAGGCATCATCTGACTTAATTTTAGTCTTTGATATGTCCTGACAGAGGAAAGTAAATATAACACAGTCACTGAAAACATGCAAGAACCTAAACCTATGCAGATTTTGTTGCTACCTTAAGAATTGCAGCTGCACAGTCAGATTTTGGGGTTACTTTCTTTAAGACTTCCTGTGCAGAAAAGAAATTATATAAAATTTCATGTAGTAAATCATGAAAATTGTAAAAGAGATTTACAAAATATTGCTGAACCTTAAAAAACAAACACACATGGAAGATTTCCTAGTAAATAAAGAGGCTTCCAATTGTATGGGCAAGAATAGCATGCTGTGACAGCATAAAAAGGGAAATTTGCACTGAACCAAGAAATAAACATCCACGATTACTTAAAATATGCCTATATGCACATAGTGTAGGAATACACCAGAGCAAAAAGTGAGGTCCACTTCCTGTTGGTAAGAATGGTATCTTTCTCTGCAGCAAGCCCCAGTGGCATTCCTCACCAGCAAAATGCCAAGGAACTTCTTGGTTTCTCATGCATCCTGATTTTGATACTATAACATGGGCAGTAAACTAACATTAGGCACATGCACCTCTCTCTGGTAAGGTCCAGTTCCCAGAGGTACATGGTGTTCTCCCATGAGTGAGGGGCACTACTAGCCCTAAAGACCACTAGGAATGTGAAAAATGACTTCCATGTCTTCCTTCTCTTTTTCATATACAGAAGCAGTGTCCTACTGAGAATGACAGTCTCCACCATACAGAAAAATCAAGATATTTTAGCAACATGTTCTTTATGTATTTAAAAAAAAAATTTAAAAATTCCACCAACTAGCTAAAAAGGTCAATTTCACTGCAGCACAGGGATGAAAAACCATATCTGTATTTCTGCCCTTTCCTCATCATTTTGAAGATGTTCTTTTTAAAAAATGTCCATCTCATATAATAATTTTCTTTTTCTTAAATACTGTTACATTAAAAAGCTCTTTAAAAAATCTATTAATTTTCATGTGCATTTACATCTTCCTCCAGAATACATAGTGTCAGATTTACTTTGCTTTCCAATGTCACCATATACTGCTACCATTCCAGCACAAGTGCCACTTCAGCTCTAGCCCCCTCAGCATGATGAGATTTCCCTTGTGCTGTGTGTCCTAGACCACAACAAATGCTCTTTGGCTAAGCCATTGTAAAAATAATTGGTCTGATTGCTAAATATTTCTGCAGGTAAGAAAGAGCATTTACTTGTTATCATGCTTATCATCTATAAAGCAAGAATAATCTCATTATGCTATAATGTTCCCTTTGCCCACTGTCCATTTTTCAAGAATGATAGAATTCCGTATCAACAAAATGGTGTCAATTTTCTCCAAAGGAAAATATTTCAAAATATATACTTTAATAAATCCTCAGTCTTTGTAATTAGAAATCAAACTTCTATAATTTCTTTAATAAAGCAACATACTAACTATGCTACAAATAAATCAAATAAATTACCATTTTTAATTAGGCATAACAAACAATTAAACAGATGACATTTAAAACTAATTTTCTCTACTGGAGAGAACATGATTTAAATCGGTGCTGAGCCTAGCACTCTCCTTGTGGATATTCCTTCAAATGCAGTGACATTCAAAATCATCATAACATTTTCAGAGACAAGTCTATTTCCATTTTCCAGTATTTGAAGTTTCACTTTTAAGCCAGGTTTTTTCAATTACCAAACTTCCGTAGAAATGCTTCATGTCTTAAAGTTTCTGCTCAGCTCCATAGTATGTAATTGCAGAACAGCTGCACAAGCCATACCAACCACTGATAAAAAGGCATTACAAACTTCTAAGCAAATCATATTTATAATGCATAATATTAAAGGCCAAAGAAAATCAGTAGTACTTCAAGGGAAACTTCGGAAAATAGGGCAAGAGCATCTTGGTAAATACTGTGCAGCAGTGAAAAGATGCAGCTGTCTAAAACAGAACTCCCATACAGCACACTGAAAAGAGAATTACCTTACTTTTGGCTATACTTTGTCTCCCAAATTAAAGCATTATCTACAGTTAACTGTTTAAGGACTGGAGTCAAAAACTCTTAGGAGTCCACTCCAGGAAAGAGTAGGCACTTGCATGAGTTACCTGATGCTAAGCACATGGGTCCTCTGCCAGACACATATTTCAATACAGGAAAGATTTGCCCCTCAGAGCTATTTCAGGTGATCCAGAAGGCACAAAAGAAATGGCCTACTTCCCACTCTGAAAGCATTCTGTAATTCTTCATTTGTAATGGTGTAAGTAAAGAGTGAGTCTGTAGGAATCAGTGGATTAAGGCTCTGTAAAGGCAGTCAGCAAGGAAATATAGCAGGTGCACATTTCACTTGCAAGCTTTGCTTAACAATTGTCATCACATGTATACACACTTTTGCAAAGCATCAAATGGTAAAAACACAGGAAAGATGTTTTATATTCACTAAAAGGTGACAGACAACTTTCTAGAAAGTGCAAAATGCAATTGAACATTTCATCCAGATGATTTTCAAGAAAAATCAGAAGCCCAAAATGATACCATGAATTTAATTTTTTTTTCTGTTGCCTGAAAGAACTAAATGTAGTATGGTGTCTTCCTGTTTGGACTGTATGTGTGACTCCCATCATAAATGAGTGCTGTGTATGTGAATTGAGGGCAGAACAAATCTGGCTCTGTATATGCCTTCTGGAGTGTGAGAAGGTAGCAGTAAATTTTCTCTACATGAAAGAAGTGGGAAGCTGAAGTGGCCATTTTTGTAGTTAGCATATTGCTGTTGAAAAGGTAGTTGGAGAAACCTGTTTGTGACACATATTACATCCACCAGTTTAAGACTATAGCTAGTCTGTTTTATATTGACATATAGAAAAATATATATTAAAAATACAAAAATAATAAGTTGTTAAAACATTTGAATTATGACATAAATAATTCTTTCTGCTTGGGAAAAAGCCTCAGGGGAACAGTTCTACAGACAAGTCCCCGCAAGGGAAATGCTTCCAGGGAATGCCTCCCTAGACAAATCTCCTGCAAAGCAGAATGCCTCTGGCAAAAGGCTTTTGGTAAAATGCTTCTGAAAGGTGATGACTGTCTTGACAAAACCTGTGCTCTCTCTCTCAGAGTGCCCAAAGCCAGGCTTTCATCACAGCAAGGCACAGCCTAGCAGTGGGATGAGCTCACTGTCTCTAACCAATGAAAATAAAAACTGGAACCAATTATTGCCTGCATCCCAATGATTATAAAGCCAGAGATTTCCATAATCACAGTTATTACAAATATTTATACTCTGATTAGGTAATAGTGACAAATAACTGTCAGAACTAAGGGATTTATGTGTGATAGAGTTGCTGAGAAATAATCATACTGGAGTTATGCAAATTACCCCTCATCAACCAATCTTACTGTAAGGATTTGCATATGTGATTACAAATGTGGAGTAATATACATGTAACTGAGCTCTGCCTGCCTGAGAGACAGCTCCTTCTGAGGAGTATATAGTTATCTGAAAAATCCTTACATTACACTAGTACTGAAATTTGGTCTTGTTTTTCACAGTCATTGTGTTATCTGATAAAAATATATCTGCTAAGAAATTCTTGTGCCCCAGAAATCTTAAATCATATACTCACAACAAACAAGACTACTGTAGTTCACCTCTTCCTCACTAATCTATTTAATCTCTCACTACCCTCTTGCTGCAGCTACATCTCTTGAGGATAGCATTTTCAGTCCCTGTGAGTGCTACCTAAGAGTGAAAAAGCAAAAAGTAGGAAGTGGCCATATTTCATATTTACTAGAGTGTAGAATAAGGAGATCAAAGCACACAGACAGATAAGCATGCTGTACAGATATTCAGAAAATGTCTTTTTTTTTTTTAAATAGAATGGTCATATCCCAAGCATACTGTCATAAGTAAAATTAGTAGCCCTGCTTTTTCTATTAAACTCTTTAGGGCTAGAAAACCAACAGCTTTCTAGCTATAGGATCAATTTCCACTATTTCAGATTCCCTATCTCTTCACAATGGTCACTATGATATAAAGAGCTTTGCAACACTAGCTTTTTAGCATTGCAGTAAAAGGCAGGATGTGGAAAGGAGTACAGCTTTACAAAAAAAATTAGACTTTTTCACAACTTTTCTACCTAAAGTGCTTGTATATCTGTTTAATGATCAATCTGAATATATTTGATACATGGAATTTTCTGCACATAATATTGAAAATGTTAATACATGCTGACAGCCTGGAATCTCTGGTCACATCATAGTTTAGACCTGAGGCCAGATCCTGTTTCCCAAATCCTGCCAGAATGCAAATGTACAAATACACCTTATATTTCCAACAGCAATCCAGCCCTCCAACCTGCATGCATAATCCTTTAAGTATTTTTCCGCTTGTCTAAAATTTTATTTGGCATTTGAAGTATGTCTTCCATAAGAACATAACTATCATGAAATAGTTTGCTATTATCTCTAATGACCTTGTTTGGGAAAACAGCATTTATTCTCATAATGGAAGCAACTTTGATTCGTAACATCAGATTTTACAACACTCATATTTCCTAATGGCACTCCAAAGTGTGCTATTCTTACATGGTCATTGTCTATTTGCTTTTTTGTATATATTATGCCAATCTTTTCTGTTTTCAGTGCATAAATACAAGGAAGAAACTATATACATAGAGATCTTTGCAAATAGGAGTATCATTGATGACACTTGAAGGTAATTGCAAAAAAAAAAAACCCAAGGAAGGCGCTTTGCAATACTAAAGACAATGAATACAGCATTTTCAGACACATGCTTATTCAAATAGTTTATAACTAGGTGCTATCAGAGCTGGGTGGGAAAAGGTCTCTCTACCCCAACAATAATTTCAAGATTTAAAAATATTTTCTGTTCTGCATGAGGATGGAAATATCACATTCCCATCTTTTCCACCAAAAAAACCCCAAATCTATATTTTAACATAGGAGATGTTTCTAAAAGGTGTAAAATAAAAATTTAAATGTCTATCTAGGAACCAAAAAGTATTTCGTTGGGACTGGGGACTATCTGGGAGTTATATGTGTTTATAAGCACCAAAACTGCTTAAGAGATCTGGAAAACTTTCCAGATTAAAGTTTTAGTGAAACTATACACTTGCATTAAATAATTTGATTCAATGAGTTATAATTTTCAAAGAACAAAGGAAATGTTCATCATAAAATTCCGGGCAAGGAGTAGTTGCTAGTATCCAAATGTTGATGTAGTACTCATTTTATCCCATTTTATCTTTGTGGAGTTTTTTATTATTATTTTGTAACAAGTGACTCATTTGTCAATCAAAAAAAAAAAAAAAAATTACAGTCAGTTTCAGCCTGTGGTGCTCACTCAAACCAGATATCTAATTAGGTGTAGTCGACGTTATGACTCATGAACTAATGAGATCCTTTGATTCTTTCAAAAATGAATAGGGCTTACCTCACTTGAGAAACCTTTTTCCCACTTTGAACATTAGACCATAGTAATCATGTGATCAAAAGTAATTTATTAAAAGAGTCTATTCCATATGTATAATATCCTGTAAGGAAATTTTGAGTTTTTATATAATACTGGAAAAACATTCAAAAATCACTTACAGAATTGCTCTTTCATTCATTTCTTACATTCAAAACAAATAAAAACTGGCATTTTATCCTTACCAAAGGCTAACTTGTAGACATATCAAAGCTCTTTCTCACAAGACTGAAAAAGTTACAATTCTCATGCCTATATACTAAAAATATAGTGGGGATAACATCAATATGCCATGGTTTCTTGGCATCACCAATTCCTGAAAACAGATTTTAGTTCAAATTTTAGTTCATTTCTTCTATCATTAAAATGATAGGAAAAATTCCAAGAATGCATGAGGGTTTCTGTGTTTTTCTTTTTAGAGAAAAGCTTTAAGCTTTTAAAATTAAGCACCTAGAATACCAATGCATAGTTAATATCCTGAATCTACTTCTTTACACTGATTTATTTTAATCTGCTCCTTTTTTGTTACAGAATGTAAGCCCACCCCCAGAACGACTAATTTAAGCCCTGGTGTAAATACATTCCTAGTACCTGCTGAACTCAAGTGTAATCAGTGTGACTAGGTTTGAACACACCTTGTACATGAAGGTGAGTGCCCTTGCCACCCTGCACCAGGGTACTGACAAAGAGGAGAAGGAGAATCAGTGGGGTGCAGCTCAGGAAGCTCTTGCTCCTGGAAACCTATACTCATTTTGCTTGACATTACCATTGGTGAAAAAATACACAAAAACAAATGCAGCATCATCCAACTCCTCCCAATTAGAATCAAATGCAGCATCCAACTCCTCCCAATTAGAATCAAATGCAACATCCAACTCCTCCCAATTAGAATCAAATGCAGCATCCAACTCCTCCCAATTAGAAGGAGCAGTGGCTCCTTTTGCTTCATGAAACTGGCACTCCCCATTGCCCAAAGTACCACTCTCTAATGTGCTGAAATAGCTTTGCCCCATAGAATCAGAGAATTATTTATGTTGGAAAAGACCTATAAGATCACCAGTTCCAATTGCTAATCCAGCAGTGCCACATCCAGCACTAAAACCATATCCCTAAGCACAACATCTACACATCTTGTAAATAACTCCAGGGATAGTGACTCAGCCACTTCCCTGGGCAGCCTGTTCCAATACTTGACAACCATGCCAGAGGTTTGGCAACCACTAAAGATGAAGAAAATGTATGGACAGCTCTGACCAGGTTAAGAACAGACTTGTGGTGTGCCATCTTTCATACTGGTAATCCCACCAGGTCCCATCTCCAGGAAAGAGTGAAACAAACTGGGATATTTCAGAAGTTAATTTCTCATTATCTCTGTTTGGTAAGTCTCAAAATCAGTAATAGTCTAATGCTTGCTCTCTTCTTTTTCTTTAGCAATCTTCTGTTAGTATACAACAAATACTCTTCCAAACCTCTTTTGGTATCACTGATGTTTATAGTAATACTACCTATAGGAATAGGTATAGGTTTATAGGAATAATACCTATAATACCTATGAAGGATCTCACAAAGTATGTTAGCTGCAATCAGGGCTTCCTCAGTGAAAACTTCTATGGCTTTAAACTCAGGAACAGAAGGTTCATGTGACAGCTCAGCTTGATTTGTAATTAATAAATCCACAGGTCACTCAGCAAGAGTTCCTACTGCAAAGGATTGTTCTTTCATATATTAGGACAGGACCTGACTCCAGCAAGGTTGAGGCTGGTGGCCAGCTAATTTGGGTAGCACGTGATGCTGAGCATCTGCTCTGAAACAGATGCTAAAGCTTTCTAAAGCTAGACACATTCCTCTGTCTAGAGGTCCTAGTAGATGGTGCAAATACAAACAGCAGGGGCATACTGGTCCTATTTATATCTATTCCACATATCTCAAGATCATAATTCTATCAAAATACTAAGGATCTGTATCAAAGGACATCCATATATGTGTTCCACTTCAGACAAGGGGTCTGCTTTGTGGAAGCCTAATCACCACAATGGGACAGCTGACCACTCAGAAACTCTGCAAAAGAGGCCAAGAAGAATAAACATTGGCCAAGATGAATCCATCAGTCATGCATGCTCTAAGACTGTCTTCACCCAAAATAATTAAAAAACCTGAAAAGGCTGCAATTCTGCTGACCCCAGGTATTCAGTGGTAGCTCTGGAGGCAAAAAAATTCAGAAGTTTTCTGGCAGCTCGTCTACCAAATCTTCATTTTGGCATGAAATTTGTTTACAAGACAGAGATAATACCCTTCAGTAGTTTTTTGCTGAGTAACTTCTAACTTACTCTGCTGAAATTTTAATCTTAAGCTATGATCTCAAAAATCCAGTTAGAAAAAATAACTCAATGGGCAGCATAATAGGGATAAATCTTATTCAAACTAATTCATATTAAGACATCAAAAATGAAAATAATTTTACTATGGTTTTTAGTAAAAATTGTATCTATTCAGTCTAAAGACAAAGAGCTTAGATGTTTGAGTATAGATAGATAGATAGACAGATAAAGTCCTAGGAACACACACACACACACTTTTAATCCTTGAGTGTGGAGACACTCTTTTTAATGTTATATTTTGCCTACTTTTCCCATAAATGTTTTCATTTGATCTTAAATGACCTGCCAGAACATGGGCCAGCTATCAACTCTGTGTTGTAGACATCTAAAAAAATGAACTGAAAAGACCATAGTTACTTCACATACATTAATTAGCTATCACAAGTGAAGAATTCTGAGTCACTACAAACAGCAGCCAGTTTTGAACTTGGAGGTGAAAGTGCACACACTACAAAGCTGAAAAATGTCAGGGAGTTATACTAACATCTGACTCTCCATCGAAATAGATTACCTCTGATGTTGAGGAATAGAAGAAATCATTGCCCTCTGGTGGCCAAAATGGCATTTTTAAAGCATAAAAATTTAAGCAGGGTATATAGGGACAATAATTCACTAGCCCAGATGTACAATGAAAAATCTTAAAGCATGCTAATTTTATTTCTATTGATATAAATGGAGATTAATATGGTCCTGTCTTTCATAGTTTCAGGATAGAGGCTCTTATCAAACCCTTAATCTATATGCAGCTTTTCTCCCCTTACCAGAGTTTTCTCTAGCTCAAACTCAACTTGAATGAACATACCCCCATGAAATGTACTACCTTCTTTAATTCAGTGAAAGGAGCGAAGCTCATTTTCAACACCTAACCACCTCTATCAACAGCAGTTTAAACATAGCATTTAAACATAGCAATGCATTATTATATCTGTATCTGAGAATGCTTTTTTTTTTTTTTTCCTAGACCTACAGATGGATGTGAAGTACAAACTCAAGCAACACAGCCAATCTAGCAGTGGCTCTAGCAGTACTGGGAGCAACCACGCAGGCTTCCTGCAGTCCACACACAGGCAAGGGCCAAATACTTTGCTGGTGCCTGGGATGCTGGGGTGAGAAGAGGGAATTGTTTTGCCACAGGAAGAGAGAAATAAAACTCCTTCACTCTGCTGAGGGCATAGGCACACTTTGTCCATGTGCCATATGAGCGGGTTCAGAAAGGACACTGCCTTCTGTCACACAGAGTGCCCACATGCATGCTCTGCCTTTGTGTTAGCAATGACTGGTACAAGCACATAGCACAGCACACTACTGACCACCATCTCATACACCAGAAGGCTTCAACCAATCTTTAATATGAGCTCTGTGATCCTCACCAAGCATCTGTTTACGTTGTAGTTGCTCATCATTTCACAGACACTTTAGCAAGAGACACCCTTTAGTTTGGCTCCTCATCAAAAGTCACAACTGTTCTGTAGACACAGCAAAGGAGAGGAATGATCTGAACCTCTCACTTCTCTCACAGCCCACCTGAACAGCCCACCTGAACAGGTCCCACTGCATCTGAATGCATCTATAGGTGTCAGTGCAGAAAGTGGAGCTCCCAACCACCCTTTTATGTCTCCAATTGTTCTAAGCACCACTCCTGCACCTAGAAAACTCCCAGGGAATCTGTATCCGAGTGACTTTAGCAACATACGAATGTTTTATCCCATTTTATCCATGGGAAATTTTAAAGACTCCTGCTTAGAGGCTGGCTTAGCCCACCAATTTTCTTGGGAATTAATACTTTCATTTCATTACTTTTTCTTTTAACATCATTCCATCACTGTAATTACAAATTTTTATCACTATTTGAAGCAAAGAATTGAAATGGCAGCTGAGCAAAAGCATTTTACAATAAGGGGGGATAAAAGAAAAAAAAAAAATAGAATCCTAGCCAAAACAGAGTAAATAGAGAAAATGGATCATCTAGGACACTGCCTATATTAGAAAGAAGTCAAATTAAGTAAGACAGAGTAAGGGTTATGGCCTTTCCAATCCATTGGATGGCTTTATTGAATTCTTAAAGGAGATAGAAACAGGATGGAGAACTCCTTGCTAAAAGGAAGGGTAAGATCTTTATTCTCCAGTCTTAATGCTTATTCACATAAGCAGTTATTTATGTCAAAGACATTTTTTGTGTTGCACAACTGACTTCTGTGTTCACACCACTTGTAAGCTGAAGCTGTTATTACTACCTATTTAAATATTGTTCTATTAACTAAGCCATTCTTGTACCAAAATCTGTCCATTTTATCTAAGCCCAAGTACCAAAGTACTAAACTTCATATACAGCACCAATTAGAGAAGTGAGGTATTGGCCTGTGGTTTGTTTTTTGTCTAAAATATGTTCTAAAATGTGACATACTTAAATTGAATTGCAATTTCTGTGAATGCAATTACCTTTTGAAAGAACAATTACAAAGGCTAACAACAAACACAGAATGACAGAATCAGATAAATTTTATATTATATTGCCTACAACAAATGAATAATCTTTTTTCCAAGTATATCCTGAAATATAACAATTGTCATCTCATAGTGCTGTTCATTTCATTGGAGAATGATAAGCTTATTGCACTTTGGAAAGCACTTTTTAATTTTACAGCTAAACAACTTAGATGGTTTTCTTCTGTCATTCTCAGCAATCAAATATGCTTTAGTCTGGCTATGCCAACAAAGTCCTAAGTGCAAGCAACATTCCTATTGATTGCAGTGCATAAAAATAGTAATCAAGCACTTTAGTATGTGATCCAGTATCTGGGGTTTCTGGAATATTGACATTGGAGTAGATGCTATGGAATGGCTGTGAAACCACTAGCATTTTTATAAACATCAATGCAGTTTTTAAAATTGAAATTATTTCCCCTAATTGTCATGAAATTAAAAAGTGAATGAACAACTGTTTTAAATTTAAGGGGGTCATACCAAAACATAGGCATGTATCTTCCAAAATGGGAGCAGTGTCTCTTTTTTAAGTGTTACCCACAGCAGATATAAACAGAGATCATTTTTGGAAACACTATCTTTTATCTTTGATCCCAAATACAGTTATTTTAAATATAAAAACCTCTATTTTTGAAATATTTTCTGCAACACTTATAATTGCAAAAATCTGTCTTTTTTGTGATCTGATCCTGTATGGGCATGTTTCTTATAGTAAATATTAACAGGAGCTTAAAATACCCATAAAACTATGACTGTGATCCCATTCATATCATGTAAGTTTTGCTCTGGAACTTTCTTTGCAAAGTAGTGTTAAATCTTTGCCTTATGGTAAAAAAGAGTGCCTTCTGCTTTAAAACTATGTGAGATGCTTGTGCTAGGGAAGACTCAGCAGAACAGAACTGCACACATCAGCAGGACCCTGAGCATTTCATCAGGAAAATCTCCCAGGGAAACAAGAATTTCATCTGGAACAGCAAAGGCAAGATGGGGCTTTAATACAGGGACGTGTGCTGGTGTGGCTGAGACGGGCCATGGCTGAAGGGTGTGCAGGTGGCACAGCCAAAGCCGTCGCAGCTGCTCCAGCACCAGCTGCCTGAGTTTATCTCAGGTAACATTCTCTTTCTGAACATATTGCAGCAAAGGCAGGGTTTAGCAGGTTCATCAGGCCAGACGGTTTGCCCCTCAGTTTAAATGGATTTTCTTAAACACTGTACATCACAAGCAGATGCTGTTACACCCAAAGATATTTTGTTTTGTTCTAAATATAACTCATAAGGACTCCAAAGGAGTTCTCATAAAATTGTCTTGAAACTTCAAAAGATGAGCCAATTTTCAGAGCAGTCTGGCACCTTTTAACTGGCAATGCTCCTCTTGCAGCGGTGCTGAGTCCATTCCACATCATGAGGATGTGGATACTCTGGTTACATCACCCGCACCCTCTCACAAGTAGCTGTTACGTTACTTAGCGTAGAAGAGGTTAGCTGAGGTCCCCGGTTTAGGTTATCTACTTAGAGATGGCATCACTTCTCTTTACATTTCCAAGTTCCCACACAGGCACCTCAAAATGAGCCACTTTATTTAGCTGGACAGAAAAAGTCTTAGTTGAAGACAATCCAGCTGCTTGCAGATGGTTTGTCTAGGATGGCAACACCACAAAAACACAAGCCACAACATTCAATTTGAAAAGCTTATGAAGAAAACACTCTAAGGGGACAATAGAGTGAGATTTTAGAATCCAAGGCTCAAATGTCAGAATCTGAGTATTTCTTTTAAAAGTATTACTGATTATGAGCCAAAAGCCATGTTAACTGTTGGGTAAGACTCCTCAAATAATTGGGAGTTAGGATTTCTTCCCTCTTGTACTGGAATTTGTTGTGATCAATAGAAAGGTTTCTATTCACATTTTCCTTCATTATATACAGAGTCTACAGCCACTCTGATTAGGAAACTTAAAAAGCTTAGACATTAGCTGCTTAAGAATTAACTTCTTAAGATTTAACTTCTTAAGACCATATAAATTTAGATCCTCTCTGCTGTGACATTCGTCCAACAATTCAAGCAAATGCATTTCCATTTTAAAAAAGGAAAAAAAAAAAAAAAAGAAGAAATTAATGCAATTCATGTAATTATGCATCTGCAAATACTCAGAACTGTACTGCCTAATTTCTTTCTTTAATCTCAAGTATATAATACACATTTATTTCCAATAAAAGCTTTACTAGCAAGGTGAACAACCTCAGAGCAAAGCTGATCAACTCTAAGAGTCTTCCAGACTTCATGTTTCAACCACAGCTCTGTTTGCTGGATCGTTAAACCAAAAGAAGTGCAGAGCCAACAGTTCCTTTCCCCCACATCATGACTTACAATTGTTTTCTCTGATCTACTACTGACAGGTATATACCTTCTATGAAAAATAGACATAACTCTTCCAGGAGACTGACAATGAGCAAATATCAGGTGCAGTTTAAAACCTTAAAAATTGTACATAAATTAGCCCATGTCATGCTGTTTTCAGACACTGAAACATTTTAAAAGAAATTTGGGTTTCATTGAAACACTGATATTTTAGCCCACAGCCAAATTTTTGAATGCATTTTTATTTCTTAAAATTGATTCAGAATTGATCACTTCTGGATCTAGTGCTTTCAGACAATTCTTAAGTCCAGGTTGAGAAGTATATGCCTGAACATGATTGAATTTAAGCACTGTAAACCCCGAGACAGGTGCCTAAACTGAACAAAAGAAGCAAGATAGAATAAGAGGGCCTCATTCTGTCCTCAGGATTGCCTGGGCAATCCTCTGCTACTTCAAGAGCTGCATTATATTGAACTGTAAGACTGGGATTAATTAAAAACAAAAAGAGATATTATCTGTTATAAGCAGATCACATATCAATAAAAGTATCACTATTACTATCTATCTAGTCCATCCATCTGTCAGGACAGGATTATCTTTTAAAAGGGCATTTTCTGCCACTTTGTTCAGTCCAGGTTAGATGTCATGTGAGATATGACATATTCCTTCCTCAGAAGGCCAGTTGGTCTCAGAAAATTATGCAGACATAGAAAAAGATAGTCAAGGTCAATGATTATTTACTTTATTTCATTTAACTACTTGTTATAAACTCTGAGATCATCCAAAGTCATTCAGAATAATTTTTCTGTAAATATATATAGTTCATGGAATCTTATCATCCCTGTTGATAAAGAAAAAGGGCCAAAATCTCATCCCATCACATGGATTCAGTCACAGGCCTTCTTGGAATTTCTGCTGCATCCAACCAATTTCAATATAGCCTGCAATGACTGACTTTTTTGACACGTACTATTCAGGCCTATAAACTCTTGTAAAATTTAATTTCAAGTTGATCAGCCTTCTGTTTCTATGATTTCTCCTATTTCCCAACTGGGGCTTCCATGTGGGCAAGTCTCTTGTGAAGACAACATGCCTGGAGAGGCTGCCAGCCACACTGCTGAAACAGGACCAGAAAAGGAGACATCATACTCCCCTGAGTTATTTGATGCTGTCCAGTCTCATGTTGTACAGGCTGCTTTTCCTCTTTTCCAACACTGCAATCACTCATCAGATTTGCTTTCTGTTCCATTCTTCTGTCTTCCAAGGTATTTAATCTTGCAACTCTTTTGTTTTGTATCACAAAGAATACCAGCATATTTCCCTGGACTGGAATCCATTAAAATTTGGAAACTAGGGAAAGAAGCCTAATTTTCCTCATTTTCATGCTCATTTTCATAATAGCTCTGGCCTTTTGCTAGACAATTACCCCTAATTTATTATGTACAATTATAAAAATATATGTATTATATTTATTTCTATATTTTATTAGTTTTCAAATACATTTGAAATTTATTTATATTATTTTATATCTTTATTATCACTTATTATATTGTTGTTGAGTTTATTATATTTACCTATATTTATTACTCATAGTATAGTATGACTATAAAAACTATTTGAATAAGCATGAAAATCAGGATTTCATGAGACATTGTAAAAAAGCTTACTAATACATAACTTCATTGTATCAGGCTGTAGTTCTTCCAAGATCAACAATTGCCTTTGTGAAGCTGTCATTACAAGATCTCTTAAACTTTACAGACCATTAAATAGTTTTTTAGGCATTTAAGCTGGTAATTGCAGATCTGTTGCACAGTAGAGATACAACAGTCTTCACTGAGAGACTCAGTAGGAATGAGATAAAAGTGTCTCCCATTTGGGAGTGCATATGGATTTCCCAGCAGTTTTCTAAAAGCTGGGAACATGAACCCTATCTGTATGTGGTTCTATCTGACCTCATCACACATATAATTTCTTTTCTTTCACTCAGCGACACCCACAAATTCCTTCCTTTTGTTCCCCAAAAGTCAAATAGTTGCATGACACAAAGGGTGCTCAAGCACCATCCAAAGTCTGGATGCTATAATGCCAGTTCCTCTTACTTAAGAGTCTTTTTGCAGCTTTTGGAATAAATATAACAAGACTAAGGATAGATTTGTCCTGGTATACAATCATCTACATGGAGAAACCACTGTCCCATGGCACAATTTTGGCTTCATTCAACAGCGACCAGCTCTGTTCAGTCTCAGCCTGGGAACAACCTGGGCCAGGTATTGGCCATGCAGGGCACCATACTTTGCAGTATAGGTGTGAGCTACTGGCACAGAGGACAAAGATAAAAATATAAAGGCTGAAAAATAGAGACAAAATAGTCCAAACCGATTTTGTACATATTTTACAAGGAACAAGATCATCCAGTTTCATTCACCATCAGGATTTATGTTTAATCCTGATTTCCAGAGGTCTATGATATTATTTACTGGTTAAGCTGAACTAAATGTTGACAGATCTGACCTACTTAAAGTAGGGATGGCTGAGATGTATTGGAATTTCCTTATCTGTTTCTCAGCCAGGACAAAGACTCATGGTAATGTTCTATGACCTTATAAGCTCCTATAAGGTGACATACCTCTGTTCTTCTTTCATCTCGGTGTTCAAATGTGCCAAGTAGTCATTTTTTGCTTCATTTTCTTCTCTCACTGTATAACTGCGGTACTACTTTAGCTCTTTAAATCTTTCCTAACAATGATTTCTCCAGACCACAATAATTTCTGTTGTTCACCTCAGAAATGTTTGTCTCATTTGTTCACATAGTAAGAAAAATAATAGGTGAAAGATCATACAAATTTTGACATAAACTGCAGTCTCTATCGTCTGTGTTGTGATCCTTTCATGAGAGCACAATGAAATCATCCTGCTCTTTTCTATAGCTTTATCACACAACACATTTTATCTATTTGCTGTCCTTACTAGATAGTAGTTGCCATTGTCACTCATCCCTTTTTTTTTTTCTGTCCTGGTACTGGGCAACGCCTTTTCTTTTCCTGAGTCTCTGGTGCCATCACTTTTGCTACTGGTCTTTGTAAGTGGTCAGACATTTTGAGAGTCTCAGTGATTAAACATCATCTGCAATGATTGATTTGTCTCTGTATTTTCCACGTATTCCCCAATCTTTTTTTTTATCAGTAGCTGTTGTTGCATGACCTCAAATGTCTTCTAATTGCCAAGCCTTCCTTTTCTTTCAATTTCTTGCTAAAGGCAATATAAGGAAAGGACTTCAATTCCCTGAGTCTTTTTAGGTCACATTTAATTTTATATGTGTCTTATTTATTTTTTAGCTCCCTTTGTCTCTATTTTTCAAGTTATCTTAGTTTCTTCTGGAAAATCTTGTATAACTCCAAGTCATTTCTGAGAGTCAAACTGCATAGTTACCCCTTCCAATTCTCTACTTTTTCCACTTCAGATCATTTCTTAGGATCTCACATATTTGAAAATTGGAAGCAATTACGCTATTTGGAAGGAATATATTTCTTGATCTGCTTTTCACGTGTGAAGGTTCACCTGCTTATCTTTCAATGCCATCCTCAGCTCAAAAGCATTCCCTTCTCCAGCTTTGCAACCACTACTCCAGATTATACTCTCTTTTTATTTCTCCTTTTACTTATTGTTTCTTAGTACTGTCTGTCTCTGGGCTTTTGTGCTGCAGCAATCACAGACATGTTGGCAAGGGTGAAGGTAATAATGATGCTAATGCAATTTAATATAGTTCCAAAATAGATGTCGGGATTTACAGGAATTTAGTAGCACATACTATTATCCCTGTCTTATTTGTACAATATCTTAAGTCAAAGAACACTTGCCTGCAATCTACCTTTCCCTTTGTATTGGTGTTTCTCAAAAAACGTGATTGTCAAAAAAAGCAAAAAAAGTTTTAAAACAACTTCATTTGTGAGACTGGCAGACTCTAGGCACATCAGCAGTAGAAAATGCAGTAACTTTTCAAACTTCATGCAGTAATGCAGGCGCAAACTAATCATTTGACTAATATGGAAGGCTTAAGGTTATCAAGTGATCTTTTAGGGAAAAGGATCTCCTAGAGTAGGAAGGCTTCTTCATTTGATTAGGGAGAAAAGCATAACAGGAATAACACCAGAGAAGAACCAGACATTGCATAAAGCAGAGCTTGTGGAGTTCGATTGTGCTTCTATTTGAGACAAATTCGTTTGAGAAGAAGAGGCCCAGACAGTTCAGTGAATAACATTTCTTGATTAAATGATAAACAAGTTACTGTAATAACCTCACAGTGTCTCTGAATGCTGTAGGATATTAAATCTGCTTTTCTGCTTTTGCAGAGATAAAATCTATTTTCAAAAGGGTACCCTTTAAGGAAAAAACTTGACTCATGTCAAAGACAGCAGTAACTTTAATTTCTAAGCTATGTAACTTGACACAGTGACACTTCTCCCATTGAAATTGCAGCCAGATTATTATTATTATTGTTATTATTAATATTATTATTATTAATATTATTATTGTTATTGTTATTGTTATTGTTATTGTTATTGTTATTGTTATTATTATTAGACAGGACGAACCAAAAAGTATCCTCTAAGATCTGTGGATTTAAATTTGTTCCCTCTTCTCTACTGCTACACCAATGTCACCATTTTCATCTTCTCTCACCCCTCTCCACATTTGAAGCTAATTCACCCAGAAAATACAGACCATATCCTTCAGCATGGTCCTGTGATATTCATTCATTTGCCAGCTGCCACCCAGAAAGAGAGTGATAACAGCTAGAATTTCAGTCCTGGACCTATGTTATAGACAAAATCCCTATTAGTACCCATTCCTCTAAAAGAGGGCCGCATCTTTGGTTTTGTACCTTTTCCAAAGCCATCATGTGAACTATAAGGCTGGGAGAAGATAAAAGCAAAAACTTGCAAAATCCTTTCGTGTGTTTGACTACCTGAGGCTCTCACAGTACTTCCAGAGCTGCCAACCCCTTTAGGATAACCCTTGGTGATGACAGAGCATTCCCAGCCACACCAAATGCCCTTACTGCATCAAGCCAGAAGTTCATCCTAATAGGGCTGTTACTGAGCAGTGAATCCAGAAAGGTACCTGAGGACACTGGCTGTTTGGAGGAAAGGTGCTGTTTGCTTATTAAAAGTGTGCATCTCCTAACCTTTCCCATTGATTGTAACCCATGAACTGCAGTGTTGCTCAAATGTCACACTTAAAATTTTGTCTCAAGAGCACAGAAACCATCTGTTCAGAAGTACTCACAAGTAAATGACCACCACTGTTTTTAAGTCTAGGCCGAGGGTCTTCAAGTAGTCTGTCTCACTCCCTGCCTGTGGCAAATCTGACTTCATTGCTTCATTTTGCAATAGTTTTGGCCAAATTTGAATTGTAGGTCAAATGCCTGCCATTGATGATTTCTGAATTTTTCTAAAGTTTTCTGTTAAAATCTTTTGACGGCTCAGGCCAAGCAGTTACCAGATAATGAAGCACTCATCACCAGATAATAAAGCACTCTGGACAAAAAATACCTGAATTAATTTTTTGCAGGTACTTAGCAGGTCAGGTAGTCTATCAGATTGGGTAATTCATAAGCTAATTTTACTTTAATGGATCTTCTTTAAGTGTGCACAGCCAAGGTCAACACATTAAGATAAATTTCTCATGTTCATGGAAGAAGAAAATATTTTTGGAACTTAACTTCTCCCCTAAGATAACTGAAGCTAAAGTTCCTCTCTATTAACTAATATGGGAATATTTGAAAGGATACAAAGATACCCATTTCCAATCTTGCCATGATGCCCAAGGAACTATTTCAATATATTGTAAGAAAAGAACACATGTATTGACCGACAAAGTACAAAGTTAATTTTGCTTGAAGTGTGACTCCAGTAACTACTTGGTCTAACACTTTGGATACCAACTCTCATACATTTCAGCTTCATACCAAACACAAATCACTCACAAAAGTTCTGCAGTTCCTCTTACAGTAGCACATTGGGACAAACCAGAGGTATTTTTTTGGTAGTGGTCAGTAATGAATACCTCACGAAAATGCAAGATAATCAGCACATCTTCTGCCTTTGCACCTCAACAGATCATCTCAGACTAAGCTATTACGGGGAATAAAAGGGGATTTGGTAATCCCAAGGGGACATATACTGCATTTTGCTTCACTTCCATTAATGACTTTAAACACCACTTTGGAGAAAAGGATGCAGCCAAAAAAAGAAATTAACAATTAACACTTTGCCTTCTTGAGAAAAAAAATCCTTACGGAGAACAAAATTCACAGAAAGAAAATCACTACCAAAGCTCTACCTAATTGTGCAATTAATGTTTCCTTTCATAAAGCCCTGATCTGTTCTTCTTATATATATAGCTCAAGACATTATTTATTTGGAATACCATAATTGTACTACCTTCATCACGGAGTGGACATTTACTTGTTTCAATAGAATTACTGTAACCAGTAAGTTAATGTAAGCTCATAACAGAGATGCCATCATTACACAGATTTATGAGAAGAGCACTAAACATAAAATTGAGGTAATTGCCTGTGCGCTGCCAGGCTATTTTGCCAGTTAATATAAATAATATCATTCTCAGCATGAGCCACCAGAAGGACATCATCCTCAAAACTAATTCCTCACCTGCCACTGTCAGAAATTTTCACTATAAACTTGATGAAGAATGTGTTGCTCAGTGCTACTGAAAATCATATATTATCAGGGAAAGGTGGTTACCTCAAGTACCCCAAACAATCTGTTGTTTTGTTATGTTATCACATAAAATTGATTTAATGCTGCAATTTTCCATTTCTTTCTGGACCACAGACTGGTAATTTATTAGTCATGTACATTGAAATTTCTCTTTTCCATTCATGTATAAATTTCCATGAGCAAACTAAACAGACAGTACTTGTTTGGTTCATTTTTAAAACTTAAAGAAATAAATCACATGTGAGGTTCTGCTACTCAAGCTATTCAAATGGGTCCTATGAAGCAAGCAAACATTAAAAGCCATACAGAAGATCAGAGATAGGAAAGGTTGGTATAGAGATAATGAAGATTTATGTGTTTCCTTGGCTTATGAGAAAAGTTAAACAGAACAGTGCTTTGTGCTTTCTTAGTAAACAGTGCAGGAGAGAATTTCAATGGATACTACAGTATGTATTTGACTTTTTTCTTCAAATTTAATTCCTATCTTCTTTACTTTTTTGAACTGAAAAGGGAAAAAAAAAATAACTGTGTGTCAGAAACAGCAAGTCTGGAAATTTCTGACTGACAAGATTTGTGCAAGAGCAAAAGCAGGTCCCCCAGCACACAGGAATGCTTGTCTGTGACCAATCTCCTCTTTACCTAACAGCCTCGATGTTTATTGCCATGAGGCCTAAACATTCTTTTAGCTGAACAAAAGAGATACAAAAGCCTATCATTCACCAGTGCCTCTGAGTCTTCTGAAACACAGGATGATGTTCTGAGCACAATAACTGGATCACCATCATGCTCTTGGTCACAGTGAGACCCAAACTGTGGTACATACAGATGAATTCAGGACTCACATCATGGACTTCTTAAAAACATTACTGAGGCATACCACAGGTGTAGCTGAGAAAGATCTCGAAGAGCCGAAAAAGTAATGAGCCTGGTGGCAAATTACACCATGCTCGATTGCTCTGCAGCCAATTCCAGAGTGATGCAAAGTACTTTAAAGCCCAACAGCTTTGAGGAGAACAGCTAAAGAATAATGAGTAGGCCCTGTTAAAGCTAGGGATTCCCAAAGCAAATTTTGTTTGTTCCAATAAGGTTCATGGTTCTGGAAAAGGGCTGATATTATTATCTTGTGGAGAATGGACTAAGACAGCCGCATTAATAGTAGTCGTTCCCTTGCAAAAGAAAGTTGCAGAGGGACTATGATTTTTGCAAACAATCTTCTAGCTTCCCATCACCCTGCATGTACCAGAAACCTCCCAGGTGAAATGAATAATCAAATGCGATGTTAATACCCTTTTCAGGAATAACTGTATTCTTGAAAACATTGAATAAATGTAGAAAATTTCAGGACAAATAACTTTCTGACACCTAGTACATCTGTCCAAGCCTAACAAACAATTATAAATTATAAACAAGCATACTTTCTGTCTGTTTGGGGAAATGTATTGTTTCCAGCCTCAAAAGACATTTCATGTGAGAAGAAGCCTGAGACTTTATCTATCTGAAAGTCAAGCAGCAGAGATAGATTTCAAGTCCGAATGCTTTCCAGCCAATTAATCTTTTAAATAGTCCTCTGGCTCAGGACCCTGCAGGCCACAATATTGCAGTAGTAAGTTAGTATTGCTCACATGGTGGTTGCAGCCTGAAACAGATGTGTCTTCCATTCTCAGCCTCCTGCTGCAATAGCAGTGCCCTGACAGTACCGGGCCGTGACAATTTTGCCTCCTATCCATTGAATTTCAAGAATATACTCTGTGATTCTATGACTAATTTTCACATATTCTTCCAGACTACCCTTTTACAACTTTGCATGTATTACCGATCATTAGCATTAAATCACAAACTAAGCTGTTCTCCTACTCTCATGATAAATCATTGTGATTTTGATAAGACTTGCTACAGGACAATTTTAGCAACAAATTCTGGATCAAGTCAGTATTTGCTAAATTACTTCTGGTTTTAGTTATAGAGACAGAATTTATATTGCAGGATACATAACATGAATAATCTTGACCCACAAATTATATTTCTTTTGTCTCAGTATGCATACCTTGAAACAGCTTGGATGACTGAAGTATCAGGAAAACAATGCATTCAAATGATACAACTGGTATCATCTTGCTAAGCTGACAGCAGGAATGTAAGATAGCATAACCAACAGAGACCAGGTATATTTGCTGTAACTTTCTCTGTAGGTTTCCTCCCTGACACAGTCTCATTTTCTTGCCTTTCACATGTTCTCGCCTTCTTCCTTCCAATCACTCATCTCATTTGAAGGCCATCAGAGACCTTCTGGCTAATACAGAGATTTCAGCTCCCACCAGTATGCTCTTTTCATGTCTCACAGATATTCCTTGAAAACCTTAGAAACAAACTGGATAAGTAAAAAGGTTCAAAGAAAACTGGCTGCAACAACCCTTCAGTTTCTGGCTCATAATCAGGAAAGGAATGCCCAGAGTGGCTGTAGAGGAGCACTGGCAAACTGGCAAGAAAATATTTCCTTAACAGAAACAGGCATTGGCATAACAGCAACATCAGCAGTAGCTAGCAGAGAAGGACTTTTCCCTATGGACTTTCCTTCCCATCCCTGAGCATAAGCTTATCCAGATAAACCCCAAGCCACCTAATTTACTATCAATGTAAAGAAATAAATTTGAAAATATTGAATATATAATTATGATGGTCTTATTAAATAAAGTATGCTTAAGGTACCTCACAGAATGACATGTGATTTTGAGATTTACAGAAGTCAATGCTGTTATCTTTACATCTCAAAGTCTTGCTAAAAAGACATTCAAGTTTATTTGGCAAGACCTAATTTCCATCCCTCCATGTGGGCTGGCATTCAAGATACTTCATTGTACATTAACACTGGTTTATATCCGTTATGTTATTTTGCCCCTGGCAGGGACTGGTTGCCAGATTTGCCTTCTTTTTCCCTCCTTTTCAAAATATTGGCTTATTCAAGTTCCCTGGCAGTGCTCATGAAATAAAGCACCACTTAGCAGGAGGGATAAGGCAGATAAAGACATTTCCTGACAACAGGAAATAAAAATCAATTTTACAATCCACACAATATTAGCAACCCCACTGCCTTCTAAGCACTGCAGTGAGCTAGAGGGTGTGGAAGACCCAAGCTGGGAGCCTGAGTGCCCAGCCTGCTCCCATGCTCACACCTGTGAGTATGCCTAACATATACAGCACCAATCTTTTGGGGACATCTCACCCAGCACGTCTCACTCCTCTTTTTCTGCTTCTCTTCCTAGCAGGATCTCAAGTGAACAAACCACCAGCTCTCTGGGGTTTGAGCCTTTTTTACTCAGTTTTCTAATTTAAGTTACAGTGAATGTTAACACACAGTGTAAACAGGTGAAAAGGGCTGTTGCTATTTAAGTCCTGTATATTAATCACCTGTGGGAGATTAATAATAAGAGAAATAATATTGATGACAATGATAACAATAAGGGATAATAATAAGCATGATAAACACCTATGTGTGCGAAATGTAACCGAAAATTAAATGTTAGTTGCCTGCGTGTATCTGATCCTTTGCTTTGCAAACATGCAATAATTGGAAAGTATCTGCAGATGTGCTGTGAGTGCAACTCAGGTATTCTGACTGTCATACTGAAAGAAAGATTTTAATGAAATAAATGTCAAGATGATTTCTTGGATGACTGCTTACACTAGGATTTGATCTCTTGTTTATACTTGCTTAATATCCATAAATTATGGCATATGTTTCACAAGCATGTAATTACACTTGTCATTCTGTGTGTTAAATTCCTAAGCACTGCAGACAAACTGTGCAGTGATAGATGGCCAGTTCAGACATCATTTGCAGCCAGTTAAATCATTTTAAAAAGAAACCCCACATGTAGCACTGCAAAATGATCAAGGATGCATGGAAGTAATGTAACTTTCCGTTATATCAGCAGCAGAATTTTACTAACTTTGCTTTTCTACTGGTGCCTACTTGATAATCCTTTGCTTAAGAATATATTAAATGCTCTTAAAATTTTCTAGGACAGGTCTGTAGCTGCATTTTGCAATTTGCAGTATTATTATCAAGGTTTGTTAGAGAAAATTTTAAGTCATTCCTATGATCACCATTCATGCCAAAGTGCTACACTGGCCCATGTGAAGAAAAGACCTAAGTATTCCTTTCACTTTTTCCTAAGGTAACAATAAATGCTTTTTAATTGACACCTGCCGGAGTCTTCCCCGGATTTGGGTGACTCCGGATGGTGGTAAAGTCTCTCCTCCAACCCGTGCCTTCAAAGAAAGACTCAGTAGTCTTCAGTCGTCCGGTCTCAAGGCAGTTTATTGCATATTATCTCAAGGCACACAGACTCCCTGACATTGTCCCTGACTCTGTCTGTCCCCGTCTCTGGCTGTCCCCCTCTCTCCTCCCCGAAGGGAGGGTGCCATCTTTTATATCACACATTACGTATTAGGTGTTTATAGTTTTTTCCCAATGCCTACTACCTATGTTGAACAGTGACTTTCTACTCTAAACCAATCTGTGAGTACCAACATCACCAAGAACATGGAGAATAGGAAGAAGAAAGAAGGAGGACAGGGCACGCCCAAATCCCTCCATCTTAGAACCTCTGACCCCCATGTACAAACCTCAGACCCCCCTGTACAAGGCCTAAAACCCCCCTGTACAGCACTCAAAAATCCTACCTTTCACCTTGTGACTACTTCTATTATAATATCTAAACTTTTGTGATTTCTTGTTCTTCCTGCAAGGTTGGTAAATTGTTCCATGGGTCAAGCTCAAGACCACAGGGGTCCCTGGCCGCCTGCCAGGGTCTCAGAGGCTTCTGCCCTGGGCCCAGAACATCCAAGAGTGTCTGAGGGACACCTTGGGTTCCGACAGACACCGTTTTGTAATGCTTTCCAGCAGTAACCAAAGGAAGAGCAAACGTCACATATCAGTTTGCACTAAATTTCAGTGAGTCACTCCATGTCCTTACACCAGCTTCAGACATTCCCACTGCAGGGGATTGAAACTGAGCTTATACCCACAAGAGAGCCCTTGGCCCAGGGTACTGAGATGTGCATCCTGCAAAGCCAGAGCCCGGCTGCCGCAGGCTTTCCTGGCACAAAGGACAACCTTCCACTGTAGGCAGGGTGGGTGATTTTTAACTCGTTGGCTAAGGGTAGGCTGCTCCAGCACATCGAAGATCACACATCTATGAGATCACGGCTGCTTTTGTAAATCAAAGCAAGGACCCCATTTGATACATTGCCAGTAAAATTTGATGTTAATATTAGCGTGTGCATAAGGTGGTTTGAGGCATAGGGCATCTCTACTTGTCCAAATGTATAGCAACTTCAATCTAGTGATATTGCATTTCTCATCTCCTCAGGTGCCCTGGTGCAGTGCCCAGGGGTGGCAGCTGGCACTGCAGAGCACTGCCTGCACTCAGTTCTCAGGCTCCTGCCATCATTTTTTGCTCTCCTTGGCATGTGACATGCTGCAGATAGAGCAGAATTCAGCTCTTACAAAGTGGGAATAAGTATATGTATAATGTTTTTTCACTTTTTTCCCCATTTGTGTTTAGAACATAATCTTTTAATAAAATCAGGAAGATTCATATAGACATCCAACTCCATAACTTCATTATTTTTCAGTCAGTGGATCTGAAAAATGTCCCAAATAAATTCTACTGCTGTATTATTTAATTAGGACTTGCAGAAATATTGGCTGTATGCTGCTGCCCTTGCCTCCTTCTGACCTCTCCACATCCTGAGCCTTCAGTTAAGAAATGCCACATCACTGTTTCGAAAGACTAGTATGTTAGATTCAGGAAAAAAAAAATGTTCCCTCATAGAAAAATAAGACCAATAACTGGACTATTTTGCATTATTTTTATGATTCATTTTCTATGTGTTTTAATATTTGAATGGTCTGTAGTGTCTTACAGGGAGGAATCTGGAGCGCTGCTGCAAATGGGAACTGGGAAATTAAATACATTATTTATTATTATGAATCAGTCTGCCTAAATAACTGTAGTAACTAAAATATTCACAACAGTCTGAAGAATGAAAGAATGACAAATATCACTGTCAATAGCTGCTGTGGGAGTGTCCTCCAATGTTGTCTATTCAAAACAAAAATTTCTACACTCCTTCTATAAAGTCCTACATGTAAAACAAATCAAAAGTAATTACAAGCGTGTATGCCAAGAACAAAAACCATCTACATTTTACAGGAGTAAGTAAATAAGACAGGTTATGGCAAGGCTTTTTCACTGCAGAGATATCAGCCCTAAATACTGAAAGAGCTGCCTGGCATTTAGACAATTCAGAACTGAGATGGTCAATGCTGTATGGCAGGAGGTGGTTAGAAACTCCCAGTCTTTGAAAATCACTGCATCTCCATCTATGACTAGCAAATATACATAGGCACTTCCAGAAGTCTACTTCACTTCAGACTCACGTGGGACAATTCAGTCATTCATACAAATCCAAGGGTCTGTCCTGGAGATCTATGTTCAGCTAAGCAGCTGAAGATGGGGGTGAGATTAATTTTGTATTACTGCTCTGGCCAAGACTTTCAAGCTTAGTCTTTAAGAAAAACCTTAGCAAACCATGGCTAAAGCATATAAAGGAATGTTTCATATTCAAATGTGCTTTACTCTTAGGTCTCCCCATGGCATTTATCAGGACTTCTTAAAAGGTTCTCCTTTGGTTCTGGTCTCTGTCATCATGTGTCTGTCATATTTTTATCGTACTCTCAATGCCCACGTATGTTCCAAAAGGAAAAATGAGGCTGCAGTAGCTGCCTGAATTATACTTAACAGCCTGGTTGCTAAAGTACTCAGCTGGGAACAACTAACCATTGAGTTATAGGGGATTTGGACATGAAAGTCTCTCCTGCTAAAGCTGTTCATGTTTTCACAAACAATTAAACTTCCATTGGACCCACCTGAGAGTAATTCACTGAATAGTCCAGTATTCAGTGAGGAATGGGAATAGCTAAGTTCAAATCATTACTCTAATGAACATTTAATGAATTTTAGCATGGATGAAGTAAAATTTTCCCATTGTGAAAGCTTATCATCAGTGAATAGACAGCATCTGGCAACAGCAACCTTCACATGCATCCAGCTGTCTAGAGGTAGAAGAGCAAGCAAGAGTTTTCAAGAAGATGCACCATTAGAGACCTGTTTTAACAGCTCTGAGATTAGAGCTTTCCAGGGAAAGTCCTGCAGACAGCAGACTGGTGAGAAAAGACCTGTTCTGGCAAAAAGAAAAGTCACAGGGTGAAAGTTCATTGCATACAGCATGCCCAGGCAGCCCTGTTTCTGCAGAGTTCTCACCCTCTGTGTCCAGAACTCATAATTTTACTATACAGCAGTCTTGTCTGTGTCTGTGGGCACTGGCATTGAGCTATGCCATCTCTTAAGTTTTATTTGATTTCCTTCTCTGAATCCAAAAGAATTTACCCAAGAATCTCATTTAAGTCATGAGTAAACAGTGGGGTAAGAGGGGCACCAGCACTTAATGAATTGTACCCAAGACTGACATTTCAAACCTATCACTTATTTTGCATTCTCAATCTCCAAAATACAAAGAAAACAAACAAATAAAAAAAAAAAAAAAAAGAAAACCCAACTTAAAAAAGAAGCCCTCAAGTTTCAGGAAAACATGATCATTTTGGTACAGAATAAAATGAATGTTTATTTTCAGTTCAGCTTTATTTGCAGAGCCTTGCTCACAATACTGTATTCATGCTTTGGGTAAAACAACTGAAAAGGAGGCAATTTAAAATTAGGAATCACCCTTTCTAAAAGGTGTGGAATCTCCTCTTAGGTCCTGGTAAATAGATGAGGCGGTTATTCACCACAGAGCTGCCAGAATTTGCCTATTCTTAGGGATCTTTACTCAAATTAGAGATAAGCAAACAAACTTGTAATGAAATCACCATGAAAAATGGAGGGAAAAAAACGGTTCCTGAGACACCAAGAAACATACTGGCATAATGTTCAGCTAGAAAGTCTTTTACAAAACTATTTTGGTTGTTTGTCTTCTCAAACATTTAAGAACACAAGAAGTCGTCTCAGCTTAGTAGAACATACATTTGCACACACACTTATCTTAATTTTCTTTAATCCCACACTACTTAAATTCATGCTTTGTCATAAAAATTACAAACATTCATTTGTTCCCAATCACCCTAATATAGGTTGCAGATATGAATTTTAACAATTTTAGTATTATTGGGCAATAATACCTTTTCCTGACTCTGGAGCTCTGTTTCTTTGACTGTCATGGTTTCCTAAGGGGGATGTACAGCCTCAGATTACAGGTCAGGCAGGCTTCACCACTTGCTCCTGAGACTGATGACTTGCATATTTAAATCATACTGCGAGTTGGAAAATCTCCTTTCATTGCAAAACCCAGGGGAGAGAACTATGTAAGAGGATACAAGGAATCCCTCGTTAAGGACCAGCTATCTGAAGTACTTATATGCCCCCACCCCTTACTCTTATATCTGATTATCAAGGAGCCTTTATATTCACAAAGCCCTTCAGCCACAGAAGTGCTCTATCCAGGGAAGCAGGGCAGTGAGCCCAGACATCAGCCCTCCAGAGCCCCGGGGCACTCAGCTCCACAGGCTTCATCCCTCAGGCTGAGGATTCGTTGCTGTGTGACTTGCCCAAGGTCACAGAGAAAAACTGTACTGAAGCAAGACAAAGGACGTAAGGCTTCAACGAGCACTACCAGCACTACCACACAGCAAGGGAAGTCTGTCACACTCACACAAAGCTCTGCAGCTTGCCATTGAGCCAAGTGATTATGTGATCCATACCAAAAATACCCTGCATTATCATCAGCTTTTTAAATCTTTACTCTCATTCTTTCCCTTAGGCCAGAATTATTTGGTGTGCCTGCAAACACACAACAAAATAGGTATAACTAGAATGGTGAATCTTCATTCCCAAAGCACAAGTTCTTTGCTATTCAGCCCAAAAATAGAAAAAAAAGGAGAGGGGGAAAAAACCCATAAGCTTTGAAACTTGGCAGGAATGTCAGGAAATCATACCTTGAATCACAGGGCACTCTCAGCATCTGTTCCAACTGCAATCTTTTCATGCTCCCATATACAGCACAGCTATCTTCCTGTCTTATGCCAGTCACCAAAACTAGCACTAGAAATATTATTTTTTTCTTTACAGTCTCTAATATCCTACACATCTAGTTTCCAAAAGGCTGTTTGGTTAGTACTGGAGATGTGAACTAGCTCACAGATTATGAGTTTTTGTTATTCAGATGATATTTGGCAAAACAGTTCCCAGTGGGTTGAAACAACAGCTCCGAGTGCACTTAGGATTTGCAAGTGGAAGTGTTTGCAACATGCACAAAAGAAATGCTAGTTAATAAGACAAATGCTTACACTTAAAACTTTCTAAGGGCATCATCAAATCCTATCCAACAAAGAAGACACAAACACGTTATTTTTCTCTCATGTTTCATGCTTTTACTTTCATTACAAACACTTCAGTTCAGCCTGAACTGAGCACAAAGAGAATCAGCCCTTTAATCCTCAGGACAATACATGTTTTCTTCACACTTTGGAAAGCAAATATAGCAGCTGGTAACTTTTAAATCCTGTGCTTTGTTGTGCAAAAGATGGCAAGCAGAACCATCAAATTTAGGAGTGGAAAACACCAGCTACTTTACCTAGATCATTTTCCTACTGTATAAAAATGTGTATTTTTGTATTTCTATCCAACCTAATTTTCAGAAAGCTAGGAAGTAGGAAATTTGGCACTTTTCTCATCATACACAACTGGATGAAACTTTAGACAACATATAAGAGAGTACTTCTTGGCAATATTTTTTTTCTAATAATCAGCCCATATTTTAATTCCTGAAACAATATCCTAGCTCTATCCTAGCTCTACCTATAAATGTCTGTGCTCTACTAACTCCTCTTTATGAGTGGAATTTGGAGTTTTAGGTTTGTAGTTTATCCATATTATAAAATTATTATTTGGAGAGGCATGTCTGTGGAGATTAAATTGCCAGCTAAGATCACTATTGTCCCATATTAAAAAAAAAAAAAAATTATTTTAATTGAACGTATTCCTATCTATTTTCAGACTGCTACCAATAGTGCATCAACATGATCACAGCTAAAAATTACATAAAGCAATAGAGGACCCATGTTCACTTTCTCTATGTGCCTGCTGGACAAGCCCTACTCAAATACAAAGCCTACTAACAGTGATGACACAATATTTTAATGGACATAGGACATTATTTGCCTCTGGAAAAATTCAGTTTAAGAGTGGTATAATTCACTGGCTCCCCTGGAATTCACTGTTCTCTCAAGGATCCTTCCTCACTTAATGAAGAATCCTCACTTCATCACTAGAAGTCACACAAAAATCAGATTCTGTTTCCCTTTTGAGTAAACAGAATTCAACAAGTAGGTCCTAACCAGTCAGCTATAGAAAAACATAGCTATGTACACTACTTGTCTGCGTCTCATGAACACAGAAGAAGCCAGAAATTTGAATCCTAAAACAAGTCACGCCCCTGCAGCAAGACATCCACAGTCTTGGGATTCCAAGGCCTTTGCACTTTCTATTCAGTGTATGATATCAGCCCTGACAGCCTATTTGTCTCTTTCTGTGGTTTTGGTTTGGTCCCAGACATCATAGCAGTGAGCACAGTCTGAATTCCCTAGGTTTTTTTATGCTGCTCCTAATGATAAATTTGTTCCTGTCTCAGATTGCCAAGATATATTCTCTTCTCCCACAGCCCTGTCTTGAAAGGTTGTTTGGACTATGTGGTTCACAGCCAATGAATTTACGGTAATATAATAACATAGCAAACATCCTTTACAAAAGCACACATGTATATGCTATATATTCTCTCCCTTCTATTATTAGCCAATAGTGCTAATATAGTGCTGAATTTCAACATGCTCCACTTTATTTAATAGTCCATTTACATATATGATCCAAATAGGCAGGTCAGTCTGGAGACCTCCTGCAACCTCACCTACATTCATACCACACCCCCTCTAGACTGGTAAGTTCTTGTCTAGATGGCAGCCCTCAAGGAAGTCAGCTCTTCTAGGACACTTTCTGTGTTTCAGCACTACTCATAAAACAAAAGCATACACAGGGTACCTGGAGAAGAATCCAGAATGGCAAGAAAACCAGTCCTCTCTTCAGTTCATTTCCTGGGCTTTGTTTCTGAAGCGTCAGGCCTAGAGAATCATTGTAGGATCGATAGCTGCTCCAATGAATTGCATAAGTAAAACTGTGGTCATAAGTTTTCACTAAGACCTTAATATTTCACAGCACTTTGCAAGCAAAAAACAAAGAAATTTTGTCTGAATAACTATTACTTTAGGGGATCAGTGTTCCTGTAATGCTATGAAGTTCCTTAACAAAATCGTGCCCTGCCTGGAAGACAATTGCAGTGGCATTCTAAATGTAACAGAGCAACTCTCAAAGTAAAAATCTTATGGAAATTGTTAGGCACTTTTCATAGAATGATACCCAAAATGGGCTATCATACTTTTGCTACTTTCCAGTTTCTAGAAGAGCTATGTACAAAATGCACTAGTGAAGAAGGAATGGAGATTCTGCCTCTACAAATACCATTGCTACATAACTAAATGCTGGAGGCACCTTTAGTGAAAAAAAAACTTAAGCCAAAACTCAAAAGATTAATTATTCCAGCTCAGAGAAATCACTTTTGCTTGTGTCCTACAGTCTCAATCTGTAAAAGAAATACAGTAGGAAGAGAGATCTCACAATACCATGGAATATCTCAGCATTGCAATCAGAAATATTTTACTTCAGAGAAGAATTAGAGCCCAGTATCTAGCTGAAGTGCCAGACCAGAAATCCTACAGGGAGGCAGAAAAAGATAGAGACCCTTGTCCCTTTAGAGTGCAATCTTTCAACAAGCATTTCCTTTTTTCCCTGTTATCCCCATAGATAGATCCCTCTCATAAGTTTCCTAATTTACAGATCTTCCTCCTGCTGACACATTCATCCTCACAACCTGCAGAAACTGAGACTCAGTCAGTCTTGCTTATTCAGCATGTCTGAAAAAAAATTTTCTTTGAAGACTATGGAATTAAATAGCCTCTTGAAATATACTAGCAACAGCAGTCAAAATGTAGCTCTTCTTAATTAACCTAGAGAAAGAAATAAATGTGTTGGGAAAGAATGAGAAAAACAGATGAGTAAAACTCTCTCCAAAGGAAAGTGAGGAATGATTTTAAGAAACTGGCACCACACTTGTGAGTGTTTGAAATCTTATAAAACCTCCTATCACTTCCATCAAAAGTTTCCAAAGCCTTCTAGTGAGAAGAGGTTCTATCTGATGCAAGTACAAGCATGTAACAACCCATGATCTTTCTGTAAACAAGAAAGATGCATCCACATTCATAGACCTGATCCAGTCCTCTTCTGAAAGAATTTTATTTGTTCTATTGAGGACACAGACAGCCAAGGGCCAACAGCCTCCGAATTTAAGGCCTCACTGAAATGCTTAATTGTCCTGTCAGAAAGATAGGGGACATAGTATCTTGGGAGTACATTCATATGTACTGGGAGTACATACAGATTCCAGCCCAGAGGAGTATTTTGCTCTTGGCTATTTAATTCATTCCTGTGGAATTTGTGTCCTCCAGTAAGACTTTTGTTCTGATGACTACTTTTCTCTGATAAATGCTAGGAAGCACAAGGATATACATTGAAGCACTCTAAACCAGTTTAATCCTAAAAGCACAATATGCTTTAGGGGAAATAATGAGAATGGAAATAAGCAAACACACAAAATCTACTACTCGGCTGTAACACAATAGTGCCTGGTTTCTGATGACAGTCAGAGTGCAGAACTAGTCACATTGCTCAACTGCTACTGTACTGAAACAATTAAACACGAGGAAGGAAAAGTCATCTTAATTTGGTTCTCATTGTAGCTAATAAAATTTACATTGCTGTAGTCAAGCACTGAAAAAGCATCAATGATCCTTGCAGTGTCTTGGCTTCTCTTCCGTGTGACGTATCAGCAGAGCTCTGTACTGAGAGATCAGCAGCAATGTCTGTGCTGGTAAATCACATTATTTCAGAGCACATCTCTCAGCAACAGCTCAGCTGCCTTCACTGTCAGACTGTCAGGACAGTCCATAACTCGGCCATGACCTGTGCCAGCCAAGTCTCCCAATTTTCTGACAGGCTTCAGAAGTCACCATGGGTCAGGAACCATTCCCTCCTGGTAATTTGCATGCAGACCCATGATTTGGGGGAATAAAGGAGTATGCAATATGGCCGTGGATTGTCTGTGTCAGCCATGAAAGGGTGAAATCATTTTCTCTGCATATGCAGTTTCCTTCATTTGAGAGAAACATGTGTAGATATATATAGATATATATATATTCCCTGCCCTCAGGGAAGTAGAAAGAAAATCTGATTGTTGGCCTTTAACAGCTACACTCTCTTTGTAAGGTGTTCATGTATTGTACTTATGGAATGACGCAAAACCCTCAACATTTTAGACAGTTTCAACATGCCTACAAAAGCAGGGGAGACATCTCAAACATTTAACTAATGTTAATCAAGCTTCTGATTGTTCCTGTGAAATGCTTAAACACAAGCAAATCAAAATGACAAAAGAGAAGAATAAAAAGGTCAGAAGATGCTTCTCAAGCCTTGTAGCAAACTAATGACAAACAAATGAAAATAACACAGAAAAGCAGATTACCCTTTTGCTCTAACCATGGGTTATAGTTCCATCTAGGAATGTGAGAAACCAAAATTCTTAAACTTTTAGAGGAGTATTTAAGAAACTAATATACTGTAAAATAATGAATCAATGCATCAAGTTGGTTCTGTACTCTCTTGCCTCAAGCAGCTTAGCACAAATAAAATTTGATGCTAATCAGTGCTAGCAGTTTTCACAGAATCTGAAAACCTATTATTTCCTCTGGCTGCAACTAAAAAATTTGGCAAATGTTTCATTATTGATGCTAGCAAAGTGCCTCTTGTACCTATAATTTTATCTTGGTGTTGACCTGGTATTTACCTCTCTTGACCACACACATTTAACCTGGTAATGACAGAAAAATCATGGTTAAGTTAAAAGGGGTTTTCTGCATAATCAAGTGTCTACTGCCATGGAAATATAAAGAGAGATGAACATTTCCTCTATGTAAAACAAGCTCAATTATGAAAAAAAATATAATTACAATAAAGGTATTTTCCAGCTAATAACAAGACAAGATGCTCATGCACTAAACAGATACACACATGTACTAAGCTACAAAAAAGCACTGTAAAATCAAATGGGATGTATTGGTTTATTTTATAGTTAAAAATTATTCAGAAATGTGAATATTAATCTAGAACAAAAGTAAAATAAATATGTTCTTAAGATTAAGACCTATTTCAAAATGTTTTAGTCATCTTCTCCCTACATACAACAATTTTTCTTCACACTTCGCACAAAATTTTCCACATATGTTTTAACCACCAGGAAAAAAAAAGTCGTCCTATTACACATTTCAAATGGTATGCGGTGGAAAATATTGACACATGTAGCAGAACACAGTGAACAGAAAATGGATATATTTTAATCAGTGCAGCACATTTTTTTATCAATGAATGCCAATATTTTGGATAGAATTCTTGAGCCTCTTCTTTACTTCTTTAAAGTACATAATACAGCTTTTCCATTATGGAAAAGGCCTGCAGTCACACATGGAACAGACTGACTCCTGCATCTTCCTAGAGCCTTTGAAGTCTGTAATGCTCATCAGGTGCAAATATTCCTGTAGATATAGAGTCTAGATCAGGATCTGTGTATGCCCCAGGTTACCTCATAAAAATATGTTTGTGGTCTCTGAAATTAGGTGATAAAATGTTATCACATTTTATTTACATCATATTCCTTTCATGAGATGCACTCCATTGCCATAATTTAAATTCAAAGCCCATCATTTATGAAGTTCAGTGAGATAAGCCTCTGTACTATGGTAATGCCCTCATTTCTGTTGTCTGCTGCTCTGTGCAGGTCTAGAACACAAGGCAGCAAAAGTGCCAAATGGCAGCCAAACATAAAAAGACCTATGCAACTAAGCATAAAAATAGCATCATCCAAGTATAGCCCTAGTAGCTGTGCAAAGCTACCAGGCAAAGATATACACTAAAACCCAAAATGAGGCAATGAAACAATCAAAGTGGATAAGCAAAATGCTACAGGAACTAATATATTCACTTCTAGATTTACTGAAAGACACTATCCCTTGAATTTTGGATGGTTGTCATAAAGTTGAAAGTGTTACTCTGTAATGTCATTTGCACTTGTACTTCTATAGAGGTAAACATGTATGAAATGTATAAGGCAAATGTGCATGAAGTGAATATTAGTCCCTTCAGACAGCACCTATTAAAGTGGATTACGGCTCTGCAGCAAAAAGGAAATTTGACCAAAAAGAGGAAATAAGTAATTTAACCTTGGGAGACTGGTGAAATAGAAGGCAAGACAAGGAAAGGCCAGGCAAGGCAAAGTAAGGCAAGGAAGGAACAAAGCTGTCAATGAATATTTTGCTTTATATACATGTACATAAATATATGCATAAAAGCTTGAGATCACAATTCACAAGCATACCGTCCACCCATCTCAATTTGCATGCAAATCATCTTCCCTAGGCTGCTCCTAGTGAGACACCGGCTAGAAGATGTGTGAAGGTGACAGATGGAGTGTACCAAGGAGTGCAGAAATAGCATAGTGGGGTTTAGATGTGAGGACACAAGCAGAAACAAACACCCCCCTTTTTCCAGCAGATTTTAACCATTGACATAAGTTATTCAGACATTAAACAAGTAGAAGATTTTAATACAGGGAACATAACACATGAAGTGAGCTAAGTTACATAGTCTCTTGTTTCCTCCAGGCCAAGTTTGGGGGGCCTGGGAAACAACCCAGATACTCATAAGTGTCACACAAAACAGATATAAGTTCCCATCTAGTCATGCCTAAGCACCCTAAAGGAAAACAGAATTTCTGTAAAACAAATACAGGGATGGATGTAAGAATAATATTTTGACAGATTGAGTCAGTAGGAAGGTTTCCTTTGTGTTAGTGAGAGCTGCTTAACTGAGACAGCCAGTTCCTCAAAAGATCCTACCAGTCTACAGTCTCTTGTCTGTGTTGTCTTTGTGAAGCAACCCACTCCTGATGTTTCCTGATAAAAACAATTTAAAATTATAGCAAAAACTAACAACCTGATGATATTCAAGGAATAACAGGTCCACTTGCACATAATTGTATGCTCCAGTTATTCCTGTATGCCTCTGAAAAGTCTAAAACCATCAGCAGGTGAAATTTAGTCTGTCCAAATTTGTGCCTTAATGTTTTGGACCTACTAAGGGTAAGACCAACAGAAAATCAGCTGTTAAGCAGCAAGGCACCTCAAAATTCACAGAACGAAAAAGGAGAGAGAAGAATTCAAGGCAAGCCATTTGATCAGGAGAAAGGCTATAGATAGGGGTCATTTTCTGTGGTGGCCTCCCTCCCCTCTTCTCATGGAAACACTTAGATAAAAGAATACATTTACTATCAGTTTGTGCTATCCACCAGATCATCAGATAGAACTATTGACCTGTATGTTTTCTGTCATAAAATCAATAAAAGAAAAAAAAATTGCAAGAAAAAGAAAAATAGCAGCATAAAAGTTCAAGCTGCTGAGAGTAGCACTTCTTAGACTATCTTTGCGTATTCACACTGAGAGATATAATATACTTCTCACAATTTCATTACAAATTAAAATTTCGCCAGACAATAATGTTCTCAAAAATATGTAGTCCTGACATTTAGGAACTTCAGAGCAGGTATTAAAGCAATACTGAACTTCAAATTACAGGTTCAGCTTTCTAAATAGTACTGTTAAACAGAAATATGGATGAATCACACTCATCCTGGATAAAATGGAAACAGGCATTTGCATGATGGTGATTGCTGACTTCAATGCAAGAACAGACATTTACCCCAGCTGAGGGTCCTACCTTGACATATACCAAGATACAGTAAACACAAATTCATGCCTGGAGCCCCTATGAGCACAGGCCAAGGTCCAGGTCCTCAGCTACAAAGTTGTGGGAATGCATCAGCTGAGAATTTTAGCCTATGTCTTTGGTCCGAATACAACCCAAACTGGATTATACATTTAAGTTTCTGGAAAATGACCCTCTAATTTCCTAATCCTCTTGACTATAACCATTGTGAGTGGTTTCTACTGTGCTTCTAACCCAGAGCCTTATCCAGAAGCCTTTACTCATGAAGAGATTCACTTTGGAGAGGAAAGTGTAAAAACAGACTTTGCATGCTGGTCCATCATTTTTTTCATTATTAAGAATATTTGTACAGGATCTATATTTAAAACTAAAAGAGATGTCTCCTCCTTTTGCCAGCAGCTGTGTTACATCAATTAAATGGGTAAATAAGATCTTTCCCCAGAGGGGATATCACATGACCCTCTATTGATTAAGACTGCAGTAGAATGTTATTTGCAATCTTATTGCATAATGTAAATCAGGAGGTAGCTGTCAAGGTTTCAGAAGACAAATTGCTGCTATCTTAGACAATTCATAGGCCTCTTTCCTTCTTGCTGCTCTTAATTCACAGTTAATGCATGTCTTACCAGGCTTAGTTTCTTAAATCAGTCTATAGAACCCTATTCAACTCAAAACTGGGTGTAAGTCATCGTCTACATGGCCCTGCATTACAAAGGGTATTAAACTGACCATTCCATCTATCATTATTTCATAAATATGCATTATTTAATAGGATAACACAACTTCAAAAAAGGATGTGAACTGAAAAATAGACACCTCCTGCAACATGCCTGATGATTCCCAGGACAGAAAAAACCTCCCCATCAGGCACAACTCAAGAGGCGTTCTCCATATAGAACATTTTTTAAGGTTTAGCTCAGTTTTGTGTACTTGATTTTCACAAGTAAAACATGGCTAGAACTAGTCCACTACTCTCAAACCTGTGCAGTAACTGCAGCTGAGCATCAGTTTTGAGACTGGAAGGAACACCTGACCACAACCCAGAAGTCACTTTGCTCCTCCACTGAACTGTAAATCCATCATTATTTCCTTTGAGGGAGAGCCAAAAGGAAGGACTAAAATCTCCATTCAAATGACTGAAATGCACTTTGCTGAGAAACCATTAAAAAAAAGGCCAATCTTTCTTTACTACTAATCAATCTCAGTTACAGCAATTAGAAAACAAGTGCAACAGTTTTCAAAATACATAACAGCAATATTAAACATTACCAGAATCTTCTGTACCAAAGTCAAAGAAATGGTCTTTAAGTGGGTTTTGGTGATTGTAAAGTTGTATGAAATAAGGCAAGATTTCTGTATGGATGAAAGGAACAGTGGGGTGGCAGGACAGTAATAGATTCAGACATAAGCTACAATTGTTCTGCACATAGAAAAAAGTGCTCAACTTACCATCATCTGTCTGCCATTACAAAGGATTAAAAATTATATATCTGCTGCCTGATCATTTCCATCCAAGTTTATTGATTAGAATGTGTTAATCTTCCCATCTAACTTAGCAAATTTACAAGTGGCAGGTTTCCTTTTCCATTGCCTAGAATGTCTGAGCTTCATAAAGTATTTGGAAACAAATGCCACTAGAAGTGTTGCCTAAAAATAACCTCTCACAAAGTGATAACAGAGTCTAGAAAAAATATCACCTTGCATGAAATATGGAGGAGGTAAAATTTCAAAAAAATCAAAGATTTTACAGTACATTTCATTTGGCTAGACATGCACATCAGTAGCACTAGATTATTACTGGCGTATCTTTCTATGTAAGGAAATTATCTGGTCCTCAAAAAAATTTATTTGTGTTAAAAATCTTATTTTTAATTCTCCTGGAAATTTGAGAAATTAATCCTAACATAGTCTTGATGAGGATAAATGCTTAACATGGAGCAAATTTGAGTAGTATAAAAGTAAGGATACGAATTTCTAAAGAGTTATAATGTGCACAGATTGCTCAGAACTTTAAGAGAAGCACTTGGTTCCTTAAAATAGGGTCTGCAAACACTGTTTTTAGGTATTTTTCCTCCCTCTGCTTTGAAAGGGCATTTCAGATTTTTCAATGTGAAAATTTCAGATTTTTCAATGTGAAAAGTGTCATTTCAGATTTTTCAATGTGAAAAGTGTCCTTTCTTTTTTGAAGGTATGACAACACAACCACTTATTTCATTGTTCCTGAAATTAAAAAAAAAAAAAAAGAAAATGTTACTTACCTTAAAGAGTCTTAAAATATTTGCGACCATAATGGACACAGAACTTGCTGCAGCACCTATCACACCTGATATCTTGTCTGGTTTAGTGAAAATAGGTGGGTCACCGTTTGCACACTTCACGTCTGAACCATCTTTTTCTATCAATGCTTGCACAAATGTTAGGGACTGCTCCAATGCATAAGTGTCCCTGGAACACGTATCAAGGATACGGACACCTAAGGTGATATTGGCAAGAAGATCAGGGTCTTTATTAATTTGATCAACTGCATACAGCATTGCCTCTAGTCTGTGGATCCCCTTCTCCTTCTTGAGCTCCCCACAAGGCACCCCTCTATCCCCTTTTGCATGAACAGGGAACAGTCCTCCCAAGATGATGTCCCCATCCAGTCGAATGGAGTGGGCATATTCCTGGCCGTGAGTCCTTTGCATCAGAGTGAGTATCCAGTAGAACTTGGCTGTTAACAGGAAGAAACAATGGCAGGAAACCAATCGTTTGCCTTCGTATACCATTTTCTCTGAAGACGTTGTTGCTATCCAGTATCCAGGTTTTCTTCTTGCTAAAGGATGAGGCTGACCATTTGAAGCTGCACTTTCTGGAGGCTACCATCAGTGCCCAATAAGTAATATAGAACCATGCGGTAGGTAGGTAGAAAAAAAGATCTCAGCAGAAGTACATAAAATGTGTTTTACAAAAGATGTCCACTGATGGAATGGGTTGACCAGCTTTTCTGAGGCGGTTTTTCAATTGCTGTTAATTGATGGTGAGGAGTAGGGTAGTATGTCTGGTCCTGATGCTAAAAGGAGGTCAGTAGCTTATGTCCTTGTATTTTGCCCTACAGCTGAGGTACTTCTGAAAAAAAAAATAGAAAATAATTTTAAAAAACAGTGAGAAATACCATTTACTTCAGCAGTTTTATACCTGTTACTCAGTGTATTTACTTTTGAATAGCAGTTACATCACCTAGGTTTTACTTTCAATGTGCTCTAACTTAGCAAATCCTGGCCTTCAGTGAATTTGAACACCTGGCTGCACTGTACTATAAGCCAGGAAATTGATGATGCCAGCAGAGCAAGAGCCGAATCAGGGGAACTAAACTTAGCTTGGTGTTCAGATTCTGAACAGTAATTCATATTTACTTTCATGTTGCATGGCACCCAGAAACAGACCTGATCCATAACACATTCTATTTTCTGTTTTGCTGCATTATTCTGTTCAACTTTATTATTCTGCTCCAGCCTACAGAAGTGCAATAACCACTTACACTCTCACTCCTGGAGAGGGCTCATTTATGACAATGGAGTAATCAGGGCGCCTGAATTTAAGTACACCCTTCATCCAATGCAGTACAAGCACATTCAATTCATTTGGATGTTAGACTGATTATTTCTCCAATGGAATTCACTTTGAGGGGGTTCTAACTATATATCTAAATCTCCTTCAAGATAATGTCTAACTAAATTATTTTTATGAAAAGGTAGCTGATTTCTCAAGTAAAAAGAGCACAACATGTTATGTTAGGAAACCAGCTAAACATCCAACGTTTGACTTGAGCTGAGATTTAACATTAACAAGGTCTATTTTCTCTATTCTCTGCTTGCATTTGGACCACATTAAATAGGAACAATGTTGTGACATTTGGAGGGATCCCACTGATTTTAACAAGATGGGGATTTCAGCCCACATATCTAAACACCTGACTGACTGTTATAAATATCTCCAAATTGCCCACACTTTAATTCTCAAGTGAAGGCATTTATTTATTTCAACTCTTAACAAAATTATACGTGCCTGAATAAAATTTTAAACCTCTGAGGAGAAGAAAGGGAGAAGTAATTTTACCTGATACTAGATAGGTACACTGTGGGCAATTGCATCTGAACCAGTCTCTTAATACATCTGTTACAGGCTTTGGAGAGCAGTGGACATCCTAGGGTACAATTTACCTTATCCTTTTTTTTACAAAAATTTTACTTACTATGAAATTGATCACACTGAACAAGTGCCTATATCACTGCCTGTACAAAAAATTCAGGCATCAGGCTCATCTGTAAATATCTACTTTTTCCTTAGTGATCTGACTGGTTACTACCAAAAATATGGTCACACATGGAAGACAAGTACAGACAAAACCACAAAAATTTTATATATCATGTGGCAACAAAACTCAAAATTCACTTTGATAATGCTTTAAATTGATAATCCTCATCTTACACTAATTTTGTTACATTATTTCTTTCCATGATAACACTAAGCTCACAGAAGTTGAAGTAGTCTTCAAATGATGGCTATTTGAAGACCTGAGAAAAAGATTCACAATGGAAAGCCTTTTACTGAATGTGAAACTATCTCACTGTGATCTGGTATTAGAACCAGTTGAAAATGAAACATTTGATAGGTATGAATAAAATTGTTGCAATTGAGAACAGCACAGAGGACTTTGCATGCCTCTTGACATTTCGTTTTGCTTGAATTTGGCTCAGGGTTCAATCCAAGCCGTACAAAATCTGTGCTGTTTTATGTGATAATCCCATCACCCTCCCTTGGCTCTTTTTAGGCATACAGGTTACAAAGCTGCCTGGGCTTCAGCCCAGTGAGCCAAACTCAGAGTCATTCACAAACTGAACAACTTGACTCACACTACAGTGCAATTTGATCCAGGCCCATGGGATATTTCTCATATGGTCCACACTATAGAGAAAAGCTTGAACTACTAACTAGACACAATTACCTGTTGTTTTGATTGCCATAGTAGGGAAAAAGAAAAAAAAAAAAAAAAAAAAAAAAACCAAAAAACAAAAAAAAAAAAAAAACAGTTACGGGTTAAAAATAGTAATGAGTAGACCTAAAATAGGTATGGAGGCAATTTGCTTTATGGTTCCACAATGAACTCAGTAGTCCATGCATGTATATATAAACCAGGCAGGGAGAAATTCACTAAGGCAATAAAAGATAGGACTGCTCTTATTTAACACTACATGGAGAACAAGAAAGCACCACCGACAAAGGAAAAATATTCCTGAAGGAAAGAAACACTACTTTTTCCCCTTTCTCAGCCGCAGGTTAATTCCTTACAGCCAAAGAATGCCCAGAAATTAAAGCAAATGTCAGTCTTCATGCAACAAATACTGATGAATTCAGCTATTGCAATCTAAATTCTAACAACAATAAAGCTACAGTGAGCCCAAGATCATCAGTCTAATACTTTATCTGGAACTGACTGAAAATCAAATGAATTGGCAATTAGCATTTTTCAACATTATAGCCTTCATAAGCATTAATTGCTTTGTCTCATCTTGCATGGTTTCCTGAAAAGTATGTTTCTTAGCTGCAAGTGTCCACTGCTTGTCTATAAAACAGAAATAAAATGTTTAAGTGTTCTTTTTAAAAATTTAAGACCTTTTAGTCTTTTTTTAATGTTACCTAAGAAATAAAAGCTTCTATTATACTGCCTAATTTATTCATGGCACACTGCTTTTTATATATTGATTAACATTACCTTTTACAGAACATTTTAAGTCTGTGTAGCTAAGCAGAAAGCATATGATGTAAATTAATTCCATTTTTATCAATGAATTTTAGTAAAAAAGCACAGGCCTCTGGGCTATAAAGCCTGAATGAACTTTTCTTATGTGCAGAGATTTCATTTGAAGTAAAATGCTGTCCTTTTCCAAATGACCATAAAAGTTTGAATTAATGCAATATATTCTTGATTTATCAGGTTCCCCACTGTAGTAGCTGGTGTTCACTAGAAACTTGAGTTCAGAGAAGAAATTCATAATTTCCTCTGCACAGCCCAAGAGTAGGTGCACCACAAAGCATCTCTTCCAGTCACCTTGTAATACATGCTTCTCTTGGGTTTATTTCATTAAAAATATCTCGCATTATCAGAACATATTGCTATTTTTAAAGTCAGTATTTCAGCACAAACCTCCACTTGTTCTGCTAGAATATATATTTATTTTTAAACCTAAGGAGGCGGAGTACTGCAAGACAGAGGAGATGGAAACTTCTGCATGTAGTGTCTGGTTCTGAAATTACTTCCTTCATAAAATCATTCAGCTTTATCCGATATTTGGTACTCAAGGTTGTGTATTTTTGTACCACACTTCCAGAACCAGTGCATCAGAATGAACCCAGACCAGTCGTTACTCCAACCACAGACTCACAGCACTAAAAGACAGGCTCATTATGGAACCTCTTTATGTTAATGAAAAGGTCTAAATAATGGGTTGAGTGACAGATAAATACTTAAATAAATATAAGAAATGTTTCTATTTTGTTAACAAGGTTCCTGAAAGAGCACCTTCAGCTGGCACTGAAGTTTTTGCTGAAAACATATAGAAAGATTCAATATGTTCATCAGGAATACAGTTTTAAGAAAACTCACAATTACAGATAGAAGCAGGAGCAAGGAGTACTCTCTGTAGCATAGGCAGGATGGACATTTTACAGCTGACATTGTTAGACAGACCTACGTGAACCCTTTACTGAGCGACAAAATAAGCCATCAAGTGAGGGGAAAAAATACCTCAGAAAAAATGTTTAAAATTTTGTTTGAGCCAAAAAAACTAATCTGTTATTGTATTTAAAGCATGGTTGGAATTGCATCAAGATAAAATAAAGCAAATATTCTGTGACTTAGGATACGAGAAGTTCTAGAGTGAAAACCCATTCACAAAATACCAGACTGTCCAGTCAATACAAAACTGATCTGGTTTTACTGAATGAAAACAAAACACTGGCAAATTCCATTATTAAGTTCTGAGGAGGAAAAAAACCCAAATTTGATTATTATGATGTTTTACTACTGACACCTCTGAACTATGAAAGAATTCTCTTGTTAACATTCATTTCAGTGTTCAAAAAAGTCGCTTCTTTCTCCTGTACAGCATACCACAACAAGCAAATAGCTGAATTTCCACAGAGAACAGGTAAAGAGTTGCCACCTGCACACAGTAGCCCGACACATATAGAAGATTAATGGGTTTTGCTGACAACAAAAGGGAATTTGGAAAACCTTTGGCCTTGACATCGCAACTCCTAGCTTGCAAGAGAATTTTTCACTGATGTAAGTAGTCTTATCTACCTCGGCTCCTCTGTAATGGTTTGCTGTGCCCCTGCCACAGAGGTAACCTTTACACAATAATCAGGACTTCAAGGCGAATCACTCTCAGCATCTCGTTTACAGGAACTATTTCTTCCCTGTGTAGTCTGATGTCTACCTTCAGCCTAATCAGCCCCTTTTCAAATACCCCAGAGTACCTGCCTTCACTTCCTACCCTGCAAATATCCATTTATGAAACAAGATACCCTGTGAAAATCCAACACAGGTCCTTCTGCTGGGGTGAGACTAAGAGGAGCCTACAAATTTTAAAAAGGAAACTACATTGAGTATTTTCCTCTGCCCTTGGTTGGACTTAAAACTTAATGAACCCCATCAGTATTACCACCTTCAGAAAAAGGTTTCACCTCTGGTCTAGCAAATGATGATCAAGATTTTCCCAGGCACCCTAGGAGAGCTTTCTCTGTTGTTTCTGCTTTCATTTGACCCTCTTCCCACCAGACTCCCGCTCCCCAGTCCGCACAGCTGTGTTCAGAGCAGGCGCGGCTGGTGCAGTCCGGTGATCTGCAAGAACGGCTTTGCCCCCCGAAACACAGCCGCACGCCGAAATTGTCCCGGGTCACCTGGCAGGAAAGTCCCCCACTGTGTCCACTCTCGACCCCGACGAGCGGGCGAGTCCCTCGGGCGAGTTCCCCGGGCAAGCATCGCTCCGCATCCCGCTCTCCATAACCCGCTCTCCGTATCCGGCGTATGGCGCGCCCGTGCGTTCCGCACAGCACTCCGAACAGCGCTCCAGGAACCGCACCCGCGCCCTCCGCACAGCACACCGCAGCTAACTCCGCGGACCCTGCACCGCATCCCGCGCACTCGGCACCCCCCGCGCCCAGCACCGCCCGGCACCCCGCGCCCCCCGCGCAGCACTCCGCACCGCACGCCGCTCTCTGCCCCTCCGCCCCTCTCCGCCTGCCGCCGGCGCACACCGGCGGGAGCCAACAGCCTGCCACGCACCGGCTTTCCGCGAGGCTCCTCCGTGCTTTCCCGGCTCTTCGCGGGCTCGGCACCTTTCCCGGCCCGGGGAAGGGCTACCGCAGCCAGGCCGGCCCCGCCCAGCGGAGGGGCCCGGGGAGCGCCCCCGGGCTGGGCGAGCCGGCTCTCCCCGAGCGACTCCGCGACCATCGCCCATCACCGCTGCGCTTCTCCCTTGAAGGGAGCCCCCTATTGTTCTCCACTTTACTTAGCCGAGCGATTTATTATTTTTTGTCTCTTCCCAGGCTCATCCGTACCCCAGCTAGCGTGTGCTGTGGAGGGATTCCGGCACAGCCTGGTCGCGGCTCTCCTCGCAGCCTCGCTCCTTCCAGCGAGCGGCCGTAGGACGGGTTTGAGCTGCTTCCCGCCGCGACCTTGCAGCCGAGGCGGCCCGTGGGCGGGAGACGGAGGGCACATACGGATTTCCCGGCTGAAGCCAGGGCTCCGCCGGTCACCTCCGAGCCCTGGTCCTCGGCCGGGAGTGCTGCACCTCCGTCAGCGGCGATGCAGAAACAAGCGTCGCCTTTTATTTCCAGCCGCCGGTGATTCCTTCCTCTCCTTGCATCAACTAGTCAGCTTTAATGAGCTTCTGCTCCCACCTCGATGCAAACCTAAGTCTCTTTTAATGAATCCCTGGTCCCAGAGGTCCGAAGCTTGCAAACTCCAAAATGCCAATGCCGGATTTCCATGCACTTTGGGTCACTGATTGATTTTTACTACTTGAGTTGTGTTGTACGGTTTTTGTGTTTGGTTTTCTTATTTCTCTGGTTTTTGTTGCTGTTGCTTGGCTTGTTTGGTCTGGGGTTTTTAACCGTGTCATACGTTCACCTGCCAACACTTTGCATTCCTGAAATCAGCACATGCCAGCGCTGGGGGTGCTGCTCCACACCGAGGACAGTTAAGCCCTTGCCTCGTGCCGGTGCAGCCTCTCGCCTTCTTCCTCGGGGGAAGAAGCTCCCGGAGCTCGGCGGGGATCCTCCTGCCCCTTTCCTCCCCAAGGACGCGGGGGTGTCCTCGGCGGAACCAAGGAAGCTGAGCCCACCCAGCAAGGTATGGGCGGGCGGCCGGCACCTCGCCCGACCCTGGGCCCGGAGAATTTGGCGGCGGCGGGCAGGGCTGGCCCGTGCCCCCGGAGTGGCGGAAGCCCCCTCTTCCCTCCTGGCCAGCGAAACGTGAACAAGGTGGCGGGGAGCGCGGGGGAACCCCTGTCCCCCCCTCCCCCTGGGGGTGGGAGAAGACCCGGCTAAGACGGCCGGGGGGACACCTCACTGGTCGGGAGCTCCGAGGTTCTCCCTTTTTGCTCGCTGCTGTGACGGCACCGTGTCCGAGATCCCTTTCGTTAGATCTGATTGGGGGAGGATATCGGCAATAAAAATGATAAATAATTAACGAAAAAAAAAAAAAAAATAAAAGCTCCCGGCGCTACGAAACAGGCGGAGAGGATTGCCCGGGATTCCCCAGCCCAAAAATCTTAACTGAGGCAAAACGCTCATTTGCCTTCTCCTCTCTGCTTAAAATAAGAACTAAAGACGACACACAGATACACAAATACCTTGATCGAAAAGAGTTGCATATCCATGTTACTGTGGAGGTCCCTGGAATTATACTCGGTGTCGATCGGGAATGGCATGAGGTAATTTCTGTACAAGCCTCGTCTCAGACAGCTTCCCTCAGCAGCGTCAGCTTAATATGCGAGAGCTCAGCCTGGGACAGGTATCCAGGAAAGCGGTTTCAGTCGTGCTGTTTAACACTCGCCAACAGCCAAGCCGAACCTGCTCCACTGACTCCTTCCTCACTTCTCCTCTCCTCCCCTAAAAAAACAACAACAACAGAAAAAAATCCACAAGGTAACTTTTTGGGGTCAGTGGCTCAGCGCCCGTGACTATACCAACCCTCCGCTGCCTTGCCGCTCAGTCGCAGCGGCGGACACACGCCGTTCACAGCCAAGCAAAAAAACACCCCAGCCCCCGGCCCAGCCCCCCGCGCCGGCGGAGCGGTCCGCGCCAGGAGCCCACGGCTCGGAGTCCCCGGGCGTCGGCGGGAGCGGCACGACGCTGCCTGCGCTTACCGCGGCTCTGGCGGGACGGGCACGGCATGGAACCGTGGGGCACGGCACGGAACGCCTCAGCGCGGCGGGGAGCGGCGGGGCACGGCTCGGCTCGGCTCGGTGGGGCGGGCTGTAGCCACACTTGTAGCTGTTCTTGGTGCTGAAGGAGGCGACGCTCCGCGGCAGGACAGGGCACGGCACGGCACGGCACGGCGCGGCTCCACGTGAATCCCCAGCTGGTCGCGGGCTGCGGCTCCGGGCCCGCCCGCCCGCCGTCGGCACCGCCCTCCCCGGCACACCCGCTCCGCCCGGGGCGCGGTGCCGGCAAACGCGTGCCGCGGGATTTCTGAGCCGAGGAAGCCAGTAAAGGCTGAGGCTGTGGGGGAGCGGGAGCGAGGAGGGGGACAAAGAGGGGGTCACCGGCGCGGGCCGGGTCTGTTTGATGAGGTCTCCCCCAGGGTGCGGAGCTTCCATCTCCATCCCGCCTTCCGCGGGCGGCGGAGTCGCGTCCCCTGCCACAGGATCGATGACACAGGATAAGATTCCCGACGCTCCTTGTCCCGTCCCCGGGTTTGGCTCGCAGCTCGGATCCCGGGTGGCGGAGTTCCCCTTTATCCCCCGACACCAGGGAGGTTTCGGCAGCGCGGAGCCAGGGCCATCCCGGAGGCTGAGGGACACAGGCGGGAGCGCCTCGCCGGAAGGCTCTGGAAGTTTGCTGCGCTCCTAAACGCTCTGCCCACCACACGACCGTCGCACAGGGATGCCCCACGCCGGGAGCGCCCGGGCCGGCCCCGCGGAGCCGCGGGAGCGCAGCCCCGGCGGGGCCGCAGCGCCCGCCCGGGAGCGCCCGCTCAGCCTCGGTGAGAAGGTTCCACCTCCAGGGCGCTGCCCGCAACTGCACCCGCGGCGCCGGCGCCGCACGGCTCGGCAGCAGGACGGGGCTCCAAACCCCAGGGGCACGATAGCCCCGTCAGGCTCCTGACATCAACCAGATCTTTTCCATCTTCCTATTTCACGCTAGTCTGAACTACTTTCCTTAAAAGGAACATTTTTCTTTGCTTCGCTCAGGGCTGTCTCACTTACTTAGAACATCATTGCTGGAAGGAGGAATTCCAAGAATGCTTAAATATGTCCAACCAGTGCTTCCATGATTATCTTTGTTGTGTGTTACTGCTTGTGTTTATGTTAAAGGTCTGCCCCAGGCAAACCACGGGACTCAGACAATGCTCGATGAGTCGTTCAAGCCTGTAACTTCTCTTATGGAAAGGGTCTTTTACAATTGCAAAATGGCACTGGGAAAACAGCCAGGTCTTAGGCAGGATATATTATCTCATGTTTGCACTTATTTTTTTCTCAAAATATTCCATGACAGAAGATGGAGGAGATGTGGTATCAATGATCTATCTCAGAAATCAGGAATATAGTCATATGGGTGACTCAATGTCTTGATGTTCAACTGTGAGCAAAATTCCATTCCAGATATCCTCCCTTACTCCCATCAGGAAAATTAGCTATGCATGAATTATCATCAGTGTTGGATAGACCAATTTCCAACTGCATTTATACTTTGCTTCTCCAGCAGCTTAACAGAAAGTTCAGCAAAGCAAAACCAAGTGACATCCTGAGGGCACAGGTGATGCCTGAACTCTTGTGTGAATCTTGCAGCTGCAGAAACACACTGAGGTCAAAAGATTAGGATACAGAAATCTCCAATGTGCTTCCAGCTTGGCCACCAACATGAATGTAACCTGGTGTCTTCCCCTATTTCTTCTAGCCACATCTTTTCTCCAGGACCATTTTGAGGGCATGGAGGGTGTATCTTTTAGTGAGTACCACAATGACTTTTTTGGTGGGAATATGATAAATAAATGAATAACTGAAGTTTGCTGTGTTTTAACTAAATGCAAACAGAGAAAATTAATTGGAGGGAAGATAATAAGAAGCTTCACATGGCCATTCTGTGAGGATAGGTGACACAGGTGAGAGGCAAAACACATCCATGATTCTCTGAGCAGGATTCATTCTGATTCAAACCCAAGAGTAGCTAATGTTAGTTTGTACACAAGGCTAATGTCAGGGCTGGTGACAGCTACTACCTGCACAAGTAACTTGGAAGACAAGAAATCCAGTTCTGGAGACCAAGCTGTCATAAAGGAGATCTTAATTTTTTTTTTTTTTTAATTTGTGAACTCCTGACCGTCACAGGCAGCATCTGACACATAATGAGACTGGCAGGGCCATGCTAAAATGGATCATAGAGACATGGCCTGAGAGGCTGCAGGTTTAACCACTGCCTGCAATAAATGCTTACTGTAAACATCTCTTTAGAGCCGAGCAAAACCAAATGCATCAGTCAATCTCTGTGCCTCTTTTACACAGAAGATGTTGAACTTCTGTGTATCTAAGCAGTGATTTCGGCAAAGTAACTCATGTTCCAATGGCCCTCTTCCATAACTGCAATCACCAGTACAGTTTTCAATAACATTCAAATGGACCTGATTTTTTTTTTTTTTTAATTTGAAATGGTGTGAAGTAAGATGCTCTGAGTTTTGGATGAGGTTTTTGTTGCTACTTAGCTGAGAAATGTGACTTTCTGAGTTATTCAAACATGGGAATTAAGCCCACAAAGGCAATAAAACCTCTTGAATAATCACTGTTCAGCAAGAGCCTGCTGATTAATAGCCATTAAAGAATACAGAACCACAAAGTCACTGACTTCCATTAAAGTGATAGTGCATACTACTGGGTTCTGAGTTACAAGGTGCTATAGAAAAAGCGTGTTTGAATTTTTCAAGAAACATAATCATTAAAGAAAAGAACTTGAAACTTGGGTGCTTTGTGTGCACTTCTTTAAGAATAATATTTTTTTATAAATTGTATTATGTAGAGAAAAAAGAAAAGGTGGAGAAAAGGCATTCCACATCAGTAACTATGGCAGAAAGCATTATCTGGAGGCCAAAGAAAGTGTGCAACCATCTGTTAATAGAATGTACCTTTAGAAGGCCCCAACTGTGGCTTGTTTCAAATAAACATTTCAGCAATGAGAAGGAGATGTAAAAGCTTAAAATTTAAAAAGAAAGATAGCCATCATGTAGGAAAGGCAGCCTGGTTTCCAGGCAAGATATTTTCAGAATCAGAATATTCGCAGTTTCTAATTTCCAAATCTGTCTAACAAACTCCAATATGCTAGAAGATTTTAGCAGCTGGAAACCATTGTTCTGCTGGAAGGAGCAGCACATGAACATTATTTGGTAAATGGGTTTTTGAAACCTTTGAAACAGCAGGGACACTAAGTCCCACCAAAGCCAAACTATGAAGCAGAGTACAGCAGGTCTGGTGGCAGTAACCAAAGTCAGCATATCCCAGAGATTGCTAGACAAGTCACAATGGCAAGTCTGAGGTCAAGCCAGGAAGTCAATCTGGGAGATCAGAATCTTCATTAGAGGGGTACATGGCAAGGCACAAGCATTGCTGACACAGCTCCAGGAAGGGCAAAGAATGAATATCAGAGCTTTAAAAAGCTCTGGGGAGCCCAAAGGAGATTTCTTAAAGCTTTCTCACAAAGCTCTCCTCAGCAGCCTCACCTAGGGTCACCATTGCCTTTTGTCTGAGTTGCCTTGACCACTGGCTGCCAAAGCCATGGGGGCAGAGTAAGGCTCTTGGCCCCCATTTATATACTGGTCAAAGTCTTGTGCCATATTCTCTTATATTTCCTTTTTTTTTGCACAGAGCTAGAGGATGACAGTGACACATCTCTCCCAAACATGTCCTAACATTTGACAGATTTTCTTAATGCACAGTATAAGAATTTGCATCTCAATGTGATTGAAATGTGAAGGAGACAGATCTGGAAGTCAAAAATGGTGGACACATACTACATTTAAGTGAAGGATACAGTATATTTATTAATCAAATACAGTGTTTCCAAAATAGAAGTGGATGATGAGCGTGCAAAATACTCTCCCACACCAGCCAGAACACTGAAGTCAGCAGAGAGGTTTGTGAAACAAAACATTTGCTAAAGAGAAGAGACTTGATGCTAATTAACTAAAAATTACAACACCCCCAAAGGGAGTTATCAATTATTACAATGTTATAACAGTGTAAGGGCACTGTCTAAACAAGCATGTCCTCTAGTATAATGACTGTATGGTTTTATATTGATAAAGTGTCTATAGAGGTACTAAGTTCAGCTGCTTCTAAACCCCTAGTCTTTCATTTTGTCCTTCTGTAAAGGAAAAATTAAATCATGTTTAAGAGTGCCTTTCACTCTAAGCCACTTTACAAAAACTGGTAAAAAGCTATATATAGTGATTACTTCACTAGCCTTTGAAATGCTGACATCTTTGAGGTGAGGTACAAAAAAGGTTTATAAATCAGAAAGCCTTTACACATTACTTTTTCAACATGTGAGTCATAACCTTTCCTCTTAAAAGACAGCAGATGGATACAGGTATTTTACATAGCTGTAAAAAAAAAAAAATGTATTTATATACCCTTCCAAATAAGTTATTTGCATACAATGTCATTTGCCAAAAGGCAAGTGGAGCTGATCAGGCTCTGCCTTGTTCCTGCCACCTTGTCTACTTTTGGCAAAATCCTCTCAGTTAGCAATGTATGGAAATAGCTAATCTTCAACTTTGGTATTCCTATCATTTTTGTGGACAGCAGAATCAGGCAGAAGACTGTTTTTTAAACTAAGTGTACAAAATCCCGTGTACTCTCTAGATTTAAAAAAAAGCACTCAAAGCTTGTTATAAAGTAAACTTTGATTCTGCTTTTAATACTGCCTATTAGACAACCAGAAAACAAACCATTAATCCATTGTCTAGAATTCAAGGCATTATTTTGCACAACCATTTCTTTTCATGGCTTATTGCAGAAGCAGCAGAATTGTAGTTCTAGGAATCATCAAAATCATGAATGAAGACTCACTTGAAGCAAAAAAATACTTTTTTGAAATGTGATTGTAAGTTTAAATGTTGCAAGACCCACCCTCATGTAGCAGGGAGCAGGGAGAGCATTTTTGATGAGGCTCTGAGAATTCCCCTAAAACCACAGCTTCCATACAGTGTCCACACAGGCAGCAGACAAATACCCAGCCCAGCACTTGGCCTGAAGTTATTCTCTGAGTGGATGTGTAAATTCACAAGGTTGATGTTGGGTACATTATGGTGTCACTTCGGGTGCCCAGATCCATCAGAATAAGCACATGAGCATGCCCTATTAGCCAATTCTTCTTGAAACTGTTCCGTAAGAATCATGTAAATGTGGTTTTGGGTTCTCAGAGGTGACTTTTCTTGGGCAAAATACACAGGTCTTCAGGAGAGGTTCCCAAACATCTAAGATGTAAACTCCTGTATTTAAAACATTCCTCTAGGCTCCCTGTGTAAAAGAAAAATTGGGAAATAGCCCCTTTCCAGGCAGTGAGTCACCTGATATTAGCATAGATGTCTAAATAGAACATATAGCTCATGCCTCAGAAGTGTCTTTTTCTCTCCATGAACTAGAAAGAGTCTAAACAACTGGCTCAGATGTAAATGTCTGCAGTGTAGATGATCAAAGTGAGGTGAGGTATATCCACCACTGGAGCATGGGAAGGTGCAGACAGTCAGGCTCAGGGTCTGAGAGCACACACCACCAGCTATGGCTAGTTTCTCATTGTGCCTGTTCTGGTGATAGCTAATGCTCCAGCATTAATGAGTCCTTCCTCTACCCTTCCCACAGTGAGTTACAGACAAATAGTCAAAATGATCTTAAGAAGTCAATCAACCCTGTGCCAAGTATTTAAAAGTGGAAAATACTTAGCAAAGATTGTATTTATTAAGAAGTTACATTTCTATAGGGAAACAATTCTGCATTTTTTTTCCCCTAAAACTTAATTGGTACAAAATCAAGCAATCATTTTAATTAATTGCCTGTGAAAAAAATCAGGGTTAAGGTTTTGCTGACTTTTACATGAACAAGATGCAGTTAAGCTGCTGCTCAAGATTCACAGACTATGACTTTTTACATCCCTATGGTACTTTGTGGGGGGAGTTCATGTTAACATGAACTCTTCATCATGAGCACACTTTTAAAGTAAACCTTGCAGTTGTCCCTTCTTATGATGTGCTTTGGTTAATGTAACAGAGCAGTCTAAGGGCTCATGGACTGGATTCCTCTCAAGGAAAAACAGAAGCTGAAGCTGCACTCCATGACAGCACCCAAAGTGTTACAATCGCTGGCAGACCAAGCTGGACCTAATTTGAGGTGATCCACATGTGATGTGGACATCAACTCATCAGCACCAAATATTTTGCTCTGTAGGCCTGTGCTGGCCCATGTGACTTGTTAAGATAAATATAGCCCATGCCAAATTGAGGTTACAGTCTTAAAAACTGTCCCAGTATTGCCCCGAGGGCCAGAGCTGAAAGACTGCACTGACACTCTAAGAGAGCTAGACCTTATAACTAATTAAAGGCTAGCATGATGCATGGCATGTTTCACGGGGAAGTTTCACACTTCATTTAATAGTTACCAGCTGTAAAAAATGTACACAGTTTGATCTTGTGCTTATAAAGTGAAGATAGAACTTTTTAAATAGACTGGACGATCAGAAAACGTGCGTAACCATATTCGCTGTAAGTTCTGTACAACTGAAGCAAACTCCCTATCAATGTTGTTGGGAGGAAGATTTAAGTGTACAGTGACACAACATTCATCCATGTTCTGCTCTGCATCTCTAGTTTGGGAATTACATTCATTTGTCAATGATCAGGTCATCTTAATAAAACCCTTCATTGTTTAAACTGTAAGTAAAGTGCAAAACAATGAGTGGTAGTAGTTCAATCAAGAAAGACCCGTTGTAACGTACTCTTATGATAGTGGCATTTTCTTGTATTAAAAAAATAACCTAGGACATCTAAAAGCCATTTAGTCATGTCATTGGTAATAAGATTAATTATTTATTTTTCTGTGCTTCATTGCTTAACTCTGACCTGAAGACAAGTAACCACTAATGGCATAATTAGGTGAGTATTTTACCAGACACTGATGATGCTTCCACAGCAGAAGCATTTCCAGTTCTTAAATGCTACCTCATTGGTCTTGTTGGGCAACTCAGAAATGGCATAGAGCTGTTTAAGTGTGAAATACAACTACTACATCAAATACACTTGTAAACCTTGACGAAAAAAATTTTTCATTAATGTATTTATTAACATATTATTTAATACATTACTGTATTTATTAATGTCTCTAGCTGCTTCTCCCATATTGCCTTGTGTTTCCCATCAACATTAACTTTCAGTGCCCACAAAGTGTTATTACAAAAATATGTGTGCTCATTACCCAGTAAAACAGGGCAAAAAGCTTTTTTTTTGAGGAAAAAGCTTTTGAACTCAAACTGAAGCCCTTTCCCTCAGTAGAAGAATTAATTCAAGTACCCAGCCAAGAGCTTTCAAGAAATAAAACATTCTTCTGGCAACATAGTTTCTCTGTATTTGGACTGAGGATTGTGGTGGTTTGTTGTTTTACGATTGTTTTCTGTTAATGAGTTTAAAATTGTTTGTCCCATGTACCCTGTTCTGTCCCTCTAATGGTTTAGCCCTAAGTTGTTTACTCCAAGATTTTCCTGCCAAGTGCCTGTCAGTCCCTATGTCAGTCTCCCCAGTCCCTCCTTTGTACCTCCCTTGCTTCCTTATAAGTCCCTGTCAATCCCCAGTTCACTGCCCCCTACCCCTGCCTGTCAAGTAGAACACACCCTGTTTGTTCTGGAAAGTTCCCTGTCTGTTGCCCTTTCCCCAGCACACCATTGGACTGTTTAGCCTGCTCCCTCCCCTGTGCTGCCTTCATTGGATTACGCCGGTTGTGTTCTCCTCCCCCAGTGCTTCCCCACTGGATGTGAGTTGTTTCCACCCCTCGTACCCTCCCCTCTTTAAAATGTGCTGCCCCCTGCATTCCTGCGCTTACTTGTTCCTGAACTCTCTTTGGGATTAAAGTACTGTGGAATTCATATTAGTGGTCCCTTCCTATTTCTTTGCCTCAGACCTTCGTTCCTGCTTTGGAGCTGTGCCACCCACACCACAGCCAGCCACAGGGAGCAGTAACTTCCTGTGAGCACTGCCACCCTGGAGGTCTCAGAAGAGATTTGGGGGCAGCCCTTTCTGTTGTGCCCTCTGGCCATAGGGAGCATGCTAGCTGAGAGACCTCCATCTGTGGCTGCAGCTAGACAGCCACAAAGATGATTTAGTTGGAAAGTCCATAGTCTTATTTGGCAGACTAAGTTAGAAATGCTCGAACATGTGAAGGAAGATGAAATAAGCAGTGAATGACATAAACATAAAATAAACTAGGATCAAATAAAAAAATATTTTTTCTTCATTTTTTTTTACTGTAAGTGCTACTACATTGCTTTGTTATTGGTTTTGGTGGCTTGCGTTGTTTGTTTATTTTGTTTTTTTAGTTTATATTCAACACTTTCAAAAAGAAAATTTGAAAATAAATGGCTGGAGTTATGTAGGAGGAGAAACTGATGGGAGCACCAACCCTGTAGCTATACTGTTCATTTACCATGACGGAAGTACATGAAGGCATCCTCTGACTCCTTACACCCAATGATTGAACCCAGCAGTCCCTGACACCAAGAAACTGCCCTAATTTCAAACATGCTCCAGGATGGCTTTCACTGCACATCTCTATGTTTGCACCTTAGCTTAGGACTGTTATTTTGATGCCTCTTTTCACCACTGTTCACCACTCGGATTGGACCACAGAGCTGTCTTGGACCAAACCAGGTCAGCCCCCCGGATGAAGCCAGAACACAAGCTGTGCCCCAGCTCCAGTGAGCAGCCAGACCTCACCACCAGAGCAGTCCTAGACCCTGGAGCAAGGACAGTGTGGACACAGGGCCCCAGTGCCCACACCATGGATCTGCTCCTGTTGTGCTAAAGGACTTGCTCTACACATCTTCTCTCCCTCTCTTGTGCAGTTTCCTGCTTCAGGTCAGAAAACACCCTCTGGGGCAGAGAGTGTGCTCAAGAAAGAGCCCAAACAGATGTGCTGACTGGGGGTGAGATTCTGTCTTTTGCTCAAGCAGCTCAGGAGGCTGTAGTGACAATGCCCCAGTTCCCTTCAGTTGCAGGAATGCTGCATAAACATTGAGAAAATAACGAAGATTTAAATTAGTTTCAGGCCAGGAGAGATATTTTATCCTGTAATAATTATGCATTGAGGTGTCCTTAACATCTTTTTTCATTATTTTTGCTTCACAGAAAAAATTAAAGTCTTGTTCTCATTCTAAATCAGAAAAAAAGAAAAAAAAAGGATGTTTTAAAATATCACTAATTTGTTTGTGAGATAAATCTGCATAAGCACTATTGCTAAGTGTTGGATGAGAGCTCATAGAAGGAATGGCAGTCAATCACTTCTTCACTTCTATTCCTAATATGAGGGGGAAAGTCATATAAACAGTACGTAGTGGTATAAAAACATTAGTTTGCTGATCAACAGAAACACTATTATTCACATTATTTCAATGCATTTATGAGCCAAAGACTTAAAAATTATTTTTTTTTCCTACAGTTGTAATGTATTCCAGTGTCTGTAAACTGTACTCACTAAAACCTGAAGTTGCACTGCTACAAAATTAGTACTGAGACATGCAATGCTTCATGCTCATTTTAAAATGCAGTGAGATTGGATTAAAATACGTTAAGCATGCTAATGTATCTTTATGACTTAAGAGCTTTTAAAACCTTAGCACAGACTCTTGTTAGAAATTTCAAACAAATGAAGCAATGAACGAAAATAAACTTCAGTAGCTATAGTACACATTGAATGAGTTTCTCCACATTACAAAATAAGTGGTTTTACAGTATCTAACTAGCACACGTTGGTTACACCAGTAGTTTTCAGGCTGGGGTTTCCAGGTCACAGGTGATGAGATACTAAATGTGTTTATCACTAAGCTGAATAGTGCACCATGATCTATGACAAGCTTTGGAGCTCAACAGGACTTCCTCCAGGAAGTCCAGGAGCCAAGATTCACATTCCCCATTGGATTAGGCATATGAACAGTAACCTTAAGCTCTTTTTTAAAACCAGGAGGAGAAATAGTCCTCTCCAGAGCAACCACTTCATCCTGAAATAGGTGACTTAAAAAAGGGGGTAAATGAACTTAGAGATGTCACAGTCTCTCTCCATTGAGTACAGAGGGAATCTCAGAAGTCTAACAAGGGTGGCATTAGCTTTAGACTAGACCTCGCTGCCCTCAGTGTCCACCTCCACAACCTCAGCACAGACAGCTCAGACGCTTCTGCTCTGAGCCTTGGTTTCTCTGCCTCTTCATGTGAAAGGGCTGCCTCCCCTCCAGGAGCTTGGGAAGGAGAAGGAAAGCATAGTCTCGCAGCAGCACCCTGCACGGGGCACAGTCCAGCAAGAGGGTCTCCGCAGGTATTGGGGCTGCCAGTTCCCAGGTGGGCTGTGTGTGCTCTGATTACACAGCCAGAAGTGTCTGGGCCAGTGTGGGTATTTTATCTAACCACTTCCACCTAAATCCAGCCTCTGCCTAATCTAGATCACTGTCAGCACAGATACATTGGTACTCACACAGCTGAAACAGAGGAGCTCTGCAGCCTCACATATTCTGGGGAAAGGAAATACCAACAAAAAACTTAATTGGAAACAGGGTTTTACCCTGTTTCAGCATATGAGTTTTTCTTCCTGCAAGCCCACAGGGGCCATGAAAATCTTGCACAACACCTTTCAGAGAGGAATCTGAAATTGAAGCAAGCTTGTGCTGGTGTACAACACATCCATATTATTCAGAAGATTTCCAGAAGGGGGTCCATTTGAGTACAGGTTTCTCAATGCAATACAGTTGAATTCCATGAACTAGCTATTGGATAAGGTCAACACTCATAACTGCAGCCTTGTGGAGGAACATTTCACTCAAGCAAACCTTGTTGGGATTCTGAAATGCTTCTGTTTCTGAACTGTAATATATAAAGTTGTCACATGAGCCATGAAAAGAGTTTAATTGACTGAAAGGAAATTAAGACTAAAACATATATACATTTGCTAAAAAAAAGAAATTAATCTGGTATTTTCCAGTTAAAAATATGCTTTTACAATTAAATTTAAAATCTCTAGAGAAGTTAATTCAGGTAATGTAGGTAATTTTTAAAGCTCTTTCTCAGTGGAGCCAATTTTAATTTTGGGATTAAATGAACAACTAATAGAGACATTGAGATTTTTTTCCTCTCATACATCTGATGTTTGCTTAAAGATTTTTTTTCTTAACAATCACCCCTTCAAAATAGCACTGCCTTCAGTGAGTTTTTAGAACATATGCAGCTTAGTAAAACCTTAAAATAAGCCCCAGGTTATTACATTTGCATCCATTAACAACCTCACTTTGAGAAATGGTTTTGCTAAAAGAACATGTTTTAATCGGCTGGTACTACTTGCTTGCATAAAGACTAGAGGAGTTGAACAATCTTTTATTTTTTTTAATTTAAAAGTTATGCAGTCGTCAGCAGCTATTGAGGACATACATGGTAGTAACAAGACTACTACATCCTGATGCATTTTGTTTGATATCACCAGTGCCTGCATGTGCCATGTAACACAATAATTCTTCAGTAGAAAAAAGAATGAAATGAAAATGATGTAAAATAGTGTGGGGGAAAGCAGAAAACTTTTCTGTGGATGTTGACTCTTTGCAAAAATCACCCTGAAATATTCTCTTAGTGTTAAAAAAGTTAACAGGCCTTTTAGGCCTGCAATAAAGCTTCATTTAAAAGTTTTCTAGACAGTAGTTTATATATGATTAAATGACCTGTAATGCCAGGTGAATGAATAATTGATCTGTTCTGGAATTACCTGAGAGATTTCTTGTTTTCGAGCCTGATCAGTCTGGTACCCACACCATCCATTTACCCCTTCTAATGTTCAGCAGACTGTTCTATAACTCTGCCAGGTTCAGTTCTGCAGCTACAATTCAATCAAAAAGTCATGTCAGGGCTCAGAGTTGTATTAGCTGAAATTAGGAATGTTGGTCATTTATTACACTTGGAGTCATATTTATCTTCTGGGCCTCAGCTTTTCACTGAAGACAAATTCTCAAGGTTTTTGTACCAACTAAAGAAAAAAATATTTTTATTTTATTTTTTTTAATGGAAACTTAGTGCATCCTGGTTTTCATCCACCTTCCAGGTCTTTACAAATAGTCACATATTTCACAAGAGTTATGGCCCCAATCACAAGAGCTGTCAGCACTGACATTTACCCATCAACATTACAGGGTGCACAACTGCAGAGATACGTATGAAATCATTAGAGCATAGAAGAACGGTTCAGATAATTTTTTTTCTACCTTTTTGGGTTAGATCCAGTGAAAGACTTAAAGGTGCCAACACGTAACTTTTAAGCTGACTTCCAGAATGAAATTCAGAGTCAGATACCTGAATTCCTTTCATAACTTGAGATAAGTCACTCAGTGGGAAGAAGACTCCTGAACAGCAGTGAGACCCCTGCTCTCCCCATTCCACTGCATCCTGCCTCTTCACAGCTAAATCCTTGTGAGGCTGCTGAGCCACACCCTCCTGGTTTCACCAGGAGACTTCACACTTCCCCATGGCTACCATGCTTTGCTGCAGCAGAGGGGCTGTGAACCTGAAGTCCCTTAGTTGGAAGAGAGCATCCCATACATGTCTCTGCCTCCTGGGTGAGTGCTACAGGTATAAGAGGTCCATTAGAGATACTTTACATACAAATACTGCTATGGAGGGACACAGTTTTGGCAGTGAGCCAGGCAGGCTCATTCCAATGGATTTTGCATGTTCTTCCACTTACTTTTGGGATCTACTAAAGTTTTGGTAGGAAGGCAGCATTGCAGACCGAGTTGAAGAAGATCTTCGAAGACACTTAGAAACCTTCATGGTTAAGCAGCAGGTAGGATGTTTGGATAAAAGGCACCAAGAACTCGGTACAGTTATCCAGCTGTAAAGGGTGTCTAGGAATGTTTGTCCTGTGCAAGGGAGGTGCAAGTGGGAGATCACCACTGGCCACATGGGAGACATTCAGTTCTCTGAGTGGCAGCAAGAGGCCATCAGGTACACTGGTAGCATCTTAACGTGGAAAGAGTGACAAAAGTTCTAGCAACTGAAATAAGCCTATATAATAACCAAATCCCACATTAGGAAGAGCAAACTTTTACCTTGCTTTTGGATTTTGGTACACTGATAACATACTGTCAGCAGCAGTAAATACCAATTAGAGGTGACAATCAGTTGAAAACACGAGTTCACCTACTACATTAATAAAATCCTATGGAAAACGTTCCATGCCAGAGCACAGACCTAGTTCTGCAGCTGCACATTGTAAAGCCTTTGGGAGGTGGGACTAGAATAAAGTTAGATGTGGCTGCCTCAAATTTCACTCTCTTTTTAAGGTCAATTAGACCTTACACTAGTTTACAGCCGTATGGACAGAGAAATCTGTTCATAAGTCTTTCTGAGAAAATCCATTAGTTTTAGAGCAAAACCCACTCAGTGAGATTTGTAAGCAAAATAAACATCTAAACAATGACATGACTAAGTGCTTACCACAGCAGGCTGTTTGTTTTGGACACAGGATGGCAAAGGCTTTTGCCAGTTTCTGTTTAGCTTGGCAAACCCCATGGCAAGTGTAGTCACAGCAAATATATTCCCAAGCTGGATGACACACACAGTTCCAGAGCTGATACAAAATGGGCTGTGGAAGACTAGAGTATAATAAAACAAGTTGAATAGTGTGTGACAATGATAACTTTGCATACTATTGCTCTCAAGTATCAAAAGGATCTCACATTTCTTTCAAAGATATGTATTAGTGATGTAGTGAAGTCAAAGATGAAATTATATCCAATTTTATACATAGAAAATTGGATTTTTTTTTAATGTCAGAAAGGCTGATATTGCACGCATTTGCTACAACAGACTCAGAGAAATCAAATGCAGTCATAAAGCGGAAAGCAAGACATCATTTTTTAACGACTGCATTATGTAAGCAGGAAGAAGGACATGATATCAACCTGCCAGCTGGAAATCAATAGGAACTTGGCCAACTAGCCTAAGGCTTTTTTTTCCTGTTGTCTTCAAGGGGATCAGTTTACTAAAATAGTAATTTAATCCTGTGTGCTTCAGGAGTACTGGACATTTGAAGATCTGAACATTTAAATCCTGGGCATTGTAAAGCCAACATTTTACGCAGATTCTGAATTCCCAAGTATAGCATGCAATCTTTATCTGGTCAGTCATACCTTCTGTCATGTGCAATTGTCACTGATCAATTCGGGTACTTATGACTAAAGTGGATTTGTTTTACTTAATAAACTTTCTTTTTTGTAGTTTTAACAAGTCACAAATCCAGTTCCTTAGGACACAGGAGATTAAGAACCATGTATGTGTATGGCTCGTATAAACAGTAAAAACTGGAAAACCATTGTACATTTCTGCCATGTGCTGACTTTGTGCTGTACATGTTTGGACTTTACATATTAACATATCCTTTCTGATACTTGAGTCTAATAGGGCTGTCAGCTATCTGGTGTCTTTTTAGTGTCATCGTCTTACCAGTATCAAATTGCAAGTGACAGTGAGTGTACCTTAACTTACCACACCAAAGGTCCTTGCTGCAGTGGGTCAAACCAAATTCAAGGCTGCAAAGTATCAAAAAGTTTATTAAAACTCAAAGTAAAGCAAATTCCTCTCCCCTACTGTTTTCACACCTTTGTTGTGAAAGACAATCCTCAGCCAGGTTCTCCAAGCACGCACACACATTTAGTGGCTGCATGTTTTCCCTATTTTCCTACCACAGCTGAGGTAGTGGGCTGTAGCTCAGAAGCCTGACCAGACAGAAGAGTAGACATACAATTTTACCATTTTTAAACTGTAGAACTGTTTGCAAAATTGTAAAATTATTTATAAAAACTTCAAGTATTTGATATATAACAAGCAAGTACGGATACCATCCTTTGTTTTTCAGAAAAGGAAGCAGCAGGTTTGCTACCTGCAAGGTGCACAAAGTCCCACAGTACAGGCATGGCAGAGTCAGCTGGGACACAGGACAGTTCTTGTTTCCCAGCTTGGGACCATGCTCAGGGACTTAGCACACGCTGCCTTTCATGCTGCTTTACCCTTCTGTCCGGCTGACCACGTGCCATCAAACACGAAAGGCAAACGTGTAAGGTCTCACCAAGATCACTCTAAGGTTTTACAGAGGTTACAGTCTAACCCATTTCTCTAAATTACAGTCAAACAAGTATAAAGTTTCACCTGAAACACCTTTCCCCATTGTACATTATACAGGTGTAATACAACTTTAGCTCAAACAGTCTCCCAGCATCTGAGAATAGGTTGTGTGAATAGTTGAGACAGCCTCAGCATCTCACAGGAGCTGGAAGAGCCTTGTCCTTGGGTTCCTTCAGAAAACAAGTAAGTTTGAGAGAAGATTAACATTGATTTTTAAGAAATATTGGTATAATGTGGAAAGAAGGAAAAAAATGGCAAAAAGCTGATTAGACATTAAGAAGGTTAAAAGGGATGACCTAAAGGGATAGACTGGTATTGATTGCTCACAAAATGATGGAAGGCTGATAGGGTTGCCATTTGCCATGAGTATGGTAGCATAATTAAGGTCATTCAGTAAGAATTACATAAAACAGGCTTTGTCACACAAATACCATTGCTACAAGAGATTAGAAATTTAGGTGATAATTTAAATTATTCTGACATAACAGGCTTTGACAAACTATTTTGCATCATGGTGAAGGACCTTGTGTTTAAAAACAAGTATAGAGTTATAAGAAAAAAAAGATGAAAAAAACTTCATACAAGTATCTAGTTTGTCACCCACTGGCAGATTCTTGAATATAAAATGGATTTCAACTGAAAATTGGGTTTATACATTTCTAAACAGAAGCATTGCAAGTGATATTGCACAGAGTTTCTATTCTTGGCTCAACTATAAGAAATACCTTTATTATTGAACGGAATACAAAAGAATCACTGCAGCTAGTGTACAAATTCTGGCGGCATGCCAGAAGCGATAAGAATGGGTCAATTCCACACACAGGCTGTGGTGCTTGAAGTGCTAGTTTCATTCAAACAAAGAATATAGGTCAAACACTCAGATCTGGAAAGGCAGTATCCTGCAATTCAATAACTTAAAGAACTCTGATTTAAGGGAAATAGCCAATGGATAAAAAAGCTTATAACATGACTGTGTGATTATGACTTCAGATGTGTAAATAAAAATAAATCTGTAACAAGTAGGACAACTGTATACTGCCCTGCTGATATGAGTTAATTGGGGTTTTTTTTCCCTGATATTTTTCATCAGAAAATTCAACATTCTCAGAGGGAGGTGAAGTTTAAATAAGAAAAGAACTTTAGAAAAGAAGATGTTTTGATTTTCATGACACTTCTCTTGTGTATTTAAATATACATGATTTGGTTTTAAATTTATTATAATTTTTGCATATTTGGTGACATCACATAATTTTTTTTTTTAATAAAACCTATTAAAAGTCAAACTGTAATGAAATGTCTCAAGTTTGCTGTAAGATAACTTTTGAGCCTATAGTTATAGAAATTGTCAACACCCTCTCTTTATATTCTGCTTTGGGAGAAAGACTTTCTGAAAATCCATACCTTCTGTCAGCTGAGATTGTAATTCAGATATTGGAACCTGAGTCCAATGTCAGTATTTCAGAATATAGAAAGCCAAGAAATGTTATAAACAAACCACAAGAATTTTCCAGAGTTGCATTTCTTAAAAATACAATTTGGAAACAAGGGTTTGGATGATTTCTTAGCTTATTAGACCAACAGAAACACAACAAAACCTAACAAGAAAATCACTAGCCAAAGGAATTCTAATTAAAATTAAGGGAACATTTATTTCACAGCTCCTGGGTTTCAACCTATGAGCATGGGAAAAGAAAAAAAGCAGCACTCAAGTCACTGCTGTGGTCAGGCAGCTGCCTTCTGTAGCCAATATATGTTTGCAAGAATAAGCATCACTTACCAGAGGGTCTGATAGGGAGGAAAAGGGCCATGGTTGACAGTGTGAGGCACTCACTGAAGACAAGAGATGATGTCCATAGAAGGAGATACTGTGCAACAAGCACAGCCATACCACCTGCCATACTACAGGCAAAGCGCCTAACCTTTCCATGCAAGTTCTAAAAAGAAAAAAAAAGACTAGTAGATTTTTTTAACTGTAATAAATCAGATTATAGGGAAACTTGTCTGAGCAGGACCCAATGGGAGAAATTATTTCAGTTCACTATTCAGTAATTATTAATCTCTCGAGGTTGGGATTGAAGGCACTTGAGATGGTATTTTATGTTCCGACTTAGGTGTTTATTATTTTTTTATCTATGTTACAGTCTCACTACTGTGAGTGGTAGCTTTTTCATTAGCAAGGCACAAAATGGCTAACTGACTTTTGTTACAAGGTCTTTTAAAACTAAGATCTAATTAAGAAAGGACACTTAGATTATTTTCTTTTTTAACTCAATAATTGATCTTCCAAAGTCCACAATGTGAACTTTTTTGTTTAATCACAAAACATCACCCAAACCCATGAAGAAGAAGGAAGAAGAAGGGAAAGAAGAATAACTTGCTTCTGCCCTAAAACTTCTATCTTGCTTCTTATTTATTTCTATATTCTAAAATTTCAAACTCTTAAGTTTTTTACTTTGTGATATTACAGACTTTTAACCAACTACACACTCATAATCTTAGTGTTACTAATAAATTTTAAAAGCTTGTTCTACAACCCCAGGTCAAATGCAGTGTTCTCTTTTGGGTCTGTGCCTTTAAGCACAGAAAGTTTAAAATTCTCAGCATCCAGGATTCCAATAAGTAATGTCTCTGGTGGAGCAGAGGACAAGCTAAAACCTGAAGTACAGAGAACTAAAAAGGAAAGAGAATCAACACACACCCTGCTCCAACACACTGAACACTTGACATCACAAGAAAGACCCCTTCCCACACAGATCACCAGCACCTTACTTTTCTTCCCTGCCAGTCAGTCTTTCTGCAAGTGTAACTGCAACATTAGCTTTTTAAAATATCACACCTGCCTGATAAATTGTTCCTCTTAAATCCATAGCAATAATGGTTTTACCTTAGAGCTTCAGATTAAGAGATACATTTTTGCACATTGCTAATCTTTGCATAACTCATGTTTCAGGAAAGCAGACCTATTAGTAAATACAGATCAAATTGTGAAACTGTATTACAGTATAGGAAATCTTTCTTAGTCTAGATAAAAACCTCTTCTTAGATCATATAGATCAATCATAAGTAAATTTTTTCCATTAGTAGCAGACAAGCAATCATTATCAAATCAAATGAAGCAATCAAATCTTCCTGATTTTTTTAGGAATTAAACAAATATAGCTAATCTGTGTATATTCACCTCTCTCCAGCCTTAGACTGCAATTTCTCAGGCCAGGGACTGTCTTTTCCTGAATATATGGAGAATGGTCAGCTAAGTGTGGGCACTGGCATAAATAAATATTACATCATAGTCACAATTATATGACATCATATAATTTTAAATAAAATTATACTCTGATTTAACTGTGATGCTCCTCTTTCAAAATCCCAGATGAGTAATGATATTCAGAATCCTGCTTCACATTTATCTTATTTTATCAGGAGTTTCCTTCTAGCCAAACAACTGGAACTGTACTCTTGCTCAAATGCTATGGGACAGATTCTTTTCTATTTACTGCTTCTAAGTTCTTGTTACTTTCTTTTGCAAACACAGTATCAGCCAGAACTTAAGAGGGAAGAATATCTTTGGAGAGTTGCTTATTGTAATTATGGGATGCTTAAGGCAACAGATGAAGAAATGAAATCATTGCATGGAAAGAGAACATGCCAAAGAGCACCAAGGAGCCTGCCAGCTCAGGGAAGAATAAAAAGAACTTCCCAGACATGAGGAGCCTGGATAGAGTTTGCTGTAACTCAGGAAGTTACTGAATCGGCTAAAGGACTCACCCGAAAGACTAGGAATTGTTGGGATTTTTTAACTTCCTGTTTGCCTTCTTCAAGAGTTCTAAGCTTTCTCAATTTAAAAACTTAGTTTTCTAGTTTTTATTCAAATAAAGTTTGCCTTGTTTGAAATAAAAAAAAAAAAATCAACTTTAGTCTAACTTGAGTTAGAATACAATGTAATATTAAAAAAAGACTGCCTGATGCAGAATCCAATTAGGGATGGAAAGATGACTGCCCATAGTGCTGTCCCCACCATGAGAGCAAGGAGGGAGGCTTTCACACTAGGAAGCTTCATTGCTGTCAGAAGTGGAGCAGGAAGTGTGAAAGAAGGAAAGGAGTGGAAAAATACAAGATATTTTGACTGGAAACAGGCCTCCTCACCTCCCCACACACCAAATGTCTTCCTGCAGGGAAGACAGGTGCAAAAGAGAACAAACAAAAGAGAATGAAAAGGAAAAGCAAAGAGCAGTCTAAAGTGAAATGAAGGATAAAGGAAAGCTGGGAATCATGACATTGCTGGTAGCAAAAGAAAAAAAAAAACAGTAACAGAACTACACAAGAAGGTCTTTCCTTCCCATCATCCAGGCAACTCGGTCATCTTAAACTGAATCAATCAAGTTCTTGTGATACTGAGTTCCAGAGCAATGAGGCAGCTCTTGCATGAGACGATGTGAGAACACCCAAGACAAGTGACAAAATTAGGAGAAAAATGTTCCACTGCAATTATAAATGGGAAAAAATGTACATGACACATCAAAAGTAGTCTTCTTTGAAAAAATGTATTAAAAAAAGAACAAAAAAAGAAGATGGCATAAATGCTAAACTCCTCCTTAACCCTCAGCACTGGAAATGAAAAGTGTTTCTTAAAAAGTAGTTTCTAATGCATCTGATCTCCCCATGAAAAACAAAAGTTAGAATGGGCCAATGCTGTAAGGTAAACACAGTTGTTGGTACCACTCCGATTTTAACTTAAAAAGAATTATTTTATACCAAAAAAAGAGTCACAACTGCCTTTTTTTTAATCACAAAGCTTGTCTTTATTTAAGTTTGCAGGACCTGCTACGGCTGAGACAAACTGTACCTCAAAAAAGGCACTATAGTTGGGAGGGAGTATAGCATCACAGTCTTTCTTTCCTCTTCTTCCAGTGTATCAGCCAATATTTTCTTTGCAAAGAGACCTGAACAGTATGCAATAGCAAGACACAGCTTTTAACTTCTGCACTCTTTTAGATGTCCTTACTGTACATGTATTTATCAAAATTAGGTAGAGAGAATGTCATTAATGTAATACATAAATCCAGGAGAAAGTAAAAATTACAATCATGTGGCCAAAAAATTCTCAAATTGGGAATCTATGTTTAAAATTTTCTCCCAGAGCATTGCCATACACGAGTAAGCATCAGAACAGAAGGATGTGTCATGTGGGGTTCACCAGGGGTCTATCCTGGCTGCAATACACTCCAGGATTTACTCCATGATTCAGAGAGCGCATATTAAATTTACAGATGGCAAGAACCTAGAAAGAAATGAACCTATTGCAAAGGACTGTGGACAAAAGAAGGAAATAATGTCTGGGAAAAAGAAAACAGAACACACCCCAACAGGGACAAGTTGAATATATTGTAAGAGCAAATGAACCACACAAATACAGAACAGAAAACAGCCAATTAGAAATCAGTCGTGTAGGAAAAAACCTCGAATGATATAAAAGAGAAGCTGAACAGAAGTCAACATCAAGCTATAATAGGTTTCTTAAGGTACCTACAGAATTATGCATGAGCCAGAATACAGAATGCAAAATCTGTAAAAGCCCTCTGCTCTGCAAGGCACAGCTATGCTACTGCCTTGTTCTCACAATACAAAAATAAATAAGTAAAAATTCAAGTGGGCCAACAGAAAGGAATGCATAGGAGAGTTGCAAGAACAGTTCCAGGAAACATGAGCCTGGAGGAAACACTGAGCAGTGAGTTTTTGAGTCCAAACAAACTTAAGACCTAAACATGACATGCTAATAGCCCTCAAGCACATACAACACTGCTGCAGGGAGAGATTGAACAGTTAATTTCCTACATTCATCCAGGAGAAGGAAAAAAGTAACAGGCTTAGATTTTAACAGCAAAGTTTCCACCTCAAGCCAAGAGAATTTTCTGTTGGCAAGAATAATGAAATGTAAGAATGAACTGCCTGAAGAAAAGGCCAGACAAACCTTCCTTGAAAAAGTCAACTGACCTTGCCTTATAGACAGACTCCACATCTTCCTTGCTCCCCCATTATTCTCAGCTTGCCTAAATACTATCAGAAAAAGAGTTAACATCCTGCATCCTTAAAAGTAATCCCTTCATCGTGACCAGCTGGCCTCGTTCACAGATTAAATAACTATATCTTGCTGTGTTCCTGTTTCTCACCTTCCCCAGAACAGCACGCAGGCTGTCCTCCCCTCTCCGGTACCCTGTGCACGTGCCCGGGCCATCTCTGCTTTCCCTGAGCAATGCTCTAGAGAGGACACAAAAGCCTTTATGGATGATTAATAGCTACCTTTCAAGGCTTAATGATTTGGCTAAGAAACTACATCTTATAGATCTGTCAGCTAATCTAGACCTTGGCCAGCTCTCTTCTGCTCTTTCCAAGAGGTAGACTGAATATTCAGCTCAGTATCTCTCTTGCTTTCAGTCATTTTTCTCCATTATCAACCACCTCTTCAGACAACTATTCCCAAGTTGCACCACTTTACTCAATACATTGTCTCCATTACATTACCAGTGGGTAAGCAGAGAAACCTTAAACCTTAATCAAAACAAAGTGTCACTAAATACTCAGAAACAATTCAGGAATTAGCGCTGTTTTACAGTTCAGTGTGTTCTGTTTTCCAGTTTTCAGCTCTGCAATGATGAGACTGCATTTTATCTAAGGAAGAACACACCATTTTACTACACATTAGGTAATGTATACAATTCCAAACAGCAGAAGTTCTTTCCTTCTGTTGCTGGAAAAAAGATGAATAATAATGTTAAAATTAGTTACAGCCAGTATGTGGTAGATGGACTGTTGCCATATGGTGGTTATGTAAATTAAGTGACAAAATAAGGATCTAGCATTTATAAGCAACTATTGCACACTTCAAAAACCCAGCCTGCCTGTGAAATACTTACGGGCTCTCACTTATGGCAAAAGATGACATCAAAAACTTGGATTTTTTTTTCTGAGACTCTGAACAATTATTTCAAGGAAAACATAAGCCTCTTATTTGCCTCACATATAAAGAATATAAAGTCCAATCACCACACCTGTGCATTACACAAAGTAGTCTTGTTGTCCAATTAAACATCTATTTTCATTTGGTAAAATTATGCCCCGACTCCGCGTCGCTGTGTTGCCTGTCTGGAAAGGTGCCAGACTGTGCTTAGTGGATGACTTAAATGCCCAAACTTAGGACAAAGACAATTTCTCTAAATGCTGTCAAAGCCACCCACTTTTGCTGACTAGACAGGGAATTTAGGAGCATCTTTGGGAGTCCTGATACTCTTATGTGCTTGTCACTGAAAACGTAAAATGGGGAGACAGCTGGGCAAGATACTTCCTAAGCATCATAGCTCAGTCAACTTTAAATATGTTCAAGAGGCAGCATTTCAGACTCCATGTGTAGTAGCTATCATGGAGAAAAGTGATATTTTAAAGTATTTAATTTTTTATTATTTCAGCAGGCAGGGCCACTAGGTATCAAACAGATAATTGGATCAGAAATCAAAAAAACAGTTTCTTCTAAAGCTGGGTCACTATTTTAAAAAACTAGTCTCATTTCTCAGGTTATAATGAAAGCATAGCTCCTGCTATGAAAAATAAAAGTTGAAATTAATTATGGTATATAATAGCTTCATGAATCCTTGACTTACAGCACAGATTAGACTCCTACTGTCCCACCACAAAAAAAACATTAGTCTTTTCTCTCTAACCATATGCACAGAGGCTAATTAACACAAAATCCTTTTTCCTTACTGAAAAAGGAGTCTTCAGACTTCATTAGAAAAACAGGAAAGCAATTAACTAAAGATTAAAGGGGCTCCATCTGCATGAAGCATGATAGAAATTGCCAAAAGGAACAGGAGACAGGTAACAGAGGATATAACAAAAGTGGGGTGGGGGGGAGAAGGAGAGAATGAGCAACAGAAGATTAATATTAAAATCACAACTGGAGATCTTTTTCAGTAACCTGTTGGAAGTCAGCCAGAGGGGATAACTGTAATGTAGGCACAAACTTAGGCAAAAGTCTATGGATTCTGTTCAGGTCAGATGACCTGACCATAATGGTCCTTTCCACTGTCATAAATCTGAATAACACATGTTTAAAGACAAAAATGAATACTAAGCAAAAATCAAGAAAAGCTTTAAATCTAAGTTGAACTGAAACCCTTACATTATTATCATGATAGCAAACGGCATATGTAAAAGGCACTAACTTTATTCTTGACATCTCTCAGCCAAGTATTTACCCCTCTATCAGTCTTTACAGGAAGTGCTGTGTCATAGGAAGTAACTGCTTGACATCTTTCTGAAAAAAGACTACAGGACAACTCTGCCAAAATCATCATCCTCTTTGACTCTCCTATCTTAGGGTAACTCTGGGTTAGTAACATTTGATCTCCTCATACAGATTTCTAGCACTGGAACATTATTTAAAAGCCATAAAAGTCACACAGTTCTGACTGAGTGTATCTAACAAGCTATATTCCAGCACAACTTGATGGAGGTGGAAGCCTCAATTTATTCATACAACCAGGCCTTTTACCCTATGGCAAATTGCAATACATCTTAACTGGCTTAGTTCTGTCCACACCAAAGTTGGCATGTATCTGAAGTCTTCCCTTGCAGCAGTTAATGCTGGATCAGGAAGGGTCAAAAAGGGAGGTAGGAACCCATTAGAAGGTCAGTAAGTCTCAGGGGGTCCCAGGGTCCTTCGACATGTACTGCTGGAGTTGTCAAAGGTCCTGTCATGAGCACTGATATTACATTACATATTAGATCTACTTAAAAGTCCATTTTGATGGAAAGATGCAAATGTGAACCACACCACAAGTCATATAGCTCCTACAACACCTTGGATGGATTCATCTGCTTGTAGCTCCATGACAGACCAACCAAAACCAGGTGCTGCTGTGCACCTCACCATGGCTCACATGCTCTCAGTGACCAGAGGGAAAGCTGACAACACAGAGCTTCTCAGGGGTCATCAAAACCTAAGAGTTCCATAAGGATAGTGACTCATCTAGTGGATCAGCTGGCAATGAAAACATGTCAATCTGGCAGGTGCAGCATCCTGTTAGTTCATCTCTGCTGCAGACAAAAATAGTTTGCATGTTGGATGAACAGCTTCTCCCTAATTCTATCTAGCCATCACTGATATTACAACTGATATCACCAGAATCACAACAATAGCCCTAAAAGAAGAGCCTAGTCTCATATAAACTCTCTTTTCTCTTCAGACAAAACAGAATTTAATGGGATAGTGTTGTCTTTGTAAAAAATTGCAAGGAATCACTTATCTATAAGATAGATAGTATACTCTACTTCTGTTTTCAGCCAAAACAGAAAGATCTGTAAATCCCAAGTGAACAGAAAGGACTGAAATTTCATGATGGTACTGGTAGCATTTCACTCACTTTAAGAATACATTAACTGCAGTAAGAAAACAATAAATTAATCTATCATTGATGCAACTCAAACACCCTCCTATGCTGTCAGATGTCTGTTAGAGACATCTGGTTGTCAGGTGTATGCTGTAATTGCAACAGCTGTACAGGGACAAAGCAGGGATGGATATGAGGATTCAATGATCCTCCATCTAGAATTCTTCAGAGCCTGGAGCATACTCTTTAAGGAGTTGAAGCTTGAGCTACTTGCACACCTCCAAGCTTATAATGAGCAATAGATACGACCTGCTTGAAAGGGGCTGTATGCAAGCAGAGGTAAACAAATGGCCAAAAGAGGAAAGGCACTCCTGGGAATAGCAAATAACACATCTTTTCTTTTTCTCAGAAAAGGTCACTGTGTCAAGGAAGCTGGCTAAGATATTGCATTAGCTGCAGGTAGAGAAGAGCTGGGGTATAGCAGGAACACCCCAGGAAGCAGCACAGGAGAAGCTGGACCCAGAGCAATCATGACACCAGTGAGCTAGGCAGCCCCCTCACTGACTCAATGCACTCTCACAGTAACCATGCAATGCTAAGTTTTGGTGTGCAATTTAGGCATTCAAGACTTCTGAATGTTCAGAATTGCAGATATAACCACTGCAGAGACCTCATTTGCAGCAAATTCATCATTTCACTTAAACATGAAACTGTGCACTGTGTGAATCCAATAAATCTAACACAAAGGGCTACAGAATGCTTGCACATGTAAATGGGTCCACAGACAACAGATTGGCACCTACACATTAAATCATGTATGTCCTCAAGAGGTCTGATTTGACTATCTATGACCAGAATAATCAAGGTCACTGCAGATGTTTTAGTTAGTATACATACACATTTCTTTACAAGAAGAATTAGAAGCTGTGAAAAAGAGGGGTTCTGATGTGGCATGACTGGTTTTAGCCATCGTTCAAAACACAGAACAGTCACTATACTGTATACTGACCTGTATATGCCCCATTATAGATACCAACATAGTATTGTATTCCCTGCAGTCACTGCTCAGAATATGAAACACTGAGACATTTTCCATTTTGAAGAAGAAAAAACAAACACGCAACAGTAACAACAACAACCACCTCAAGACAAAATAACACACCAAAACCACACAAATGCTCATTTGGAAAAAATACTAATTCCTTTTCAATTAATACCATTGTCTTTCTTTTGGCAGAAGCTGTATTAACTTGAAATTAGATGGTTGTCTATACCAAAAGTATAAAAGAGATGGTATCTATCTGTAGACATGACCCATGTTTCTCCTTTCCAAACAGTAAGTCTGGGAATAGAAGTGTATTTGAGGTCTGAAAACAACATGTTAATAGATGCTGAATAACATAACAGTGCAGAAATTTCTATTTACGATATGTCTTCCACCATTCCCAAGAAAAGTTTCTGCATTTTAAAAGGTGGAGGTAATCTTGTGTTCAGCATTTAACTTTTTAAATATAAAGATAAGTTAAATGAAGCTTAGAGGAGGTGAAAGACATTAGAAAAATACAAATCCTCTCTTGATACTCAGCAAGGGACTAAATAACAAAAAAAGAGTTTAAGTGCTATTGAGCTGCATAGGTTGTGCTTCTAATTTTGAGAGAGCACCTTGGTAGATGACACCTAACCCCTCTAGCAATGTCCCCAGCTATTCCACAGCCTTGGGGACAAAGAGCAAGTGCAATCAAGCAAACCTTAAGTCTTCATCCTTACAAACATCATTCAATAATTTCAAATGTCACAGCCTATGAACTGCTTACAGATATTAATGACTCATTCCTGTGTGAAAGGCCCAAGGCCAACCTTTCCACAGTAACCTGCCTTCGCTTTTTGAACACGCACCTCTTTGTCGGAGGATGCGCTAGCAGAGCGAGCCCGTGCCGCGCTGCCCGCGGGTTTGCCGCGGCCGGCCCTTGCCCGCTGCCGGGCTGCCTGCTGCCACCTGCCGGCAGCCCCGCCCCGCCGGCCCTGCACAGCGAGCCTCGCTCGGCCGGCGGACACACACAGCCGAGGGAACATCCGAAAGGCCTTTTCTGAAAACAGCTACGATACAAGCTGAAATCACTGATTTGCATTCCATTCTCCGAAAGTCAGAGCAGCAGCAGCTCAGGCGGCGCAGGGTGACATAATCTCACCCCTTCCATCCCAGAAAAGGACCAAGGTGTGCTCCAGGCATTGTTGGGCTTCCTTGGCACTGACTCCCCACTGATATTCAGGCTCCTTTCCTCAAAAGCCAGTGCAAAACTGTAAAACCTTATTCCTCACCAACCCTGAGCTGCTCCCACAGAAAGATTTTCTTTCTGCTCCTCTGCTTGCTTTCACCACTCCAAAAATGAGATTTCTTCCAGGCTCAGGGTCTTCTGACTCCTCATCCAAAGTCACCCTGGTCCAGGGAAGAGGGTGTGGCATTATGGCAGTGTACAGTCGCAGCCTAGTAACTATAGCCCTACTGCCTCTCCTGTCCACACACAAAACATTTGCCCAAAGCCTTTCACCAAGGCAAAAACAAGAATTGTTTTTTAAGGCAGTGAATGCTGTAGGAATTACCCTGTTCCTCTCACATGCACCTAGTGTAAGGCAGTTCAAAACAAAAGCATCAGCCTCAAGTGCTTTCATGAGTCATGCTATAGTTACCTTGTTACTCTTATTAATTTTATTGATTGATTCAATGATTTTTGGTCCAAAGTTAGAAAGTGTAGCTCCAAAAGCAGCAAGCCCCTTCAGAGCAGAGAAACCAGGATTTGGTAATGATTTGAATTTAGTTACATGTTACCTTCAACCTCTCCAAACAACAGTTTAATAACTAAGGACAAAACAATCCAAGAGCACCAAACTACAAATTAAAACGAAGAAGAAAAAAAAAAAAAAACCCACAAGAGAAAAATAAACACTTCACTTCTAATTCAGGCACACAGAAATAGTGAGAAAATAGAACTGGACTAGGCCATTTATCAGGTGCCTAGTGCAAGGAAAGAAATATTCCTTCTGCCAGTTGTTTCTCTAATCTATTTTTAAAGGCATAAATATAAGAGGGTCCACATTGTTCCTGCTTGGATCTCTTCTTGTCTTTTTAAAAATCACCCTCTAATAGACTCCATAACCAAAATCTGAATGCCCAAATCAGTGGTGTTGGGATCACCTCACCCTTTAGAAAAAAAACCAAAAACACTGACCCAACACTATCAAATGCCAAGTGTTTTTAAAGTAGCTTTCAAGACAGAAACAAATAAAAAAAATCTACTTCAAAAATTAGGGGTTTAAAGAAGCTAACATGATAAGCACACAGATAATTCAGGATAATTCAACCACAGCCAAACAGTAAAATACCAAAAATTGAACTGGGAACTACACAGGTGAGTAAGGGAAACATAAAAATGACAGCAAGCACCTTCCACAAGGGAAGAGACTTTTTATGAAAGAATATGATAATTGTCTTGTAGCTGTGCTAATGTAGCTATCGAAGTGACATAGTTTTATCCTTTCTTTCTTTAACAGAACCTTATTCGCATATTAAGCCTTACCCCTCAAAAAAATGTTTAAAAATGTATTAGGATTTCTACTACTTTTGGATTATATTGCCCTGTGTTATTCTGGTGTAGGCAAACAATCTACTAAGGTGAGAAAATTAGCTCTAAGACACAAAAACTTTTCTGCTTTTCAAGACACAGAAGTATCTTAGTCTGTTACCAGTCTTGTTTTGAAGCCAAGAATGGTAATAATTTGCTGGCCATTTCCAATCATTGTGGGTCAGTCCACAGCTGTGCAGGCACTCAGTTTCAAAGGCATCCTCCACACTTTTCAGTACGTTTCTCCAAGACGAAATTTCTTTCTGAAAGTCACAGTCAAAAGACAACCGAGTACCTGACTCTGCACTGCTGTGATCAGTTACTTGCCTTAACATTTACAGAGAGAAAACAAGGAAAGCAAAACACCCTACCACTGCACCCAGATAAGGTAACTAAACTGAAAGACAGCTTGCTGAAAATAACTCTTCAAAGTGGAATATCTCCGGTATCACCTTGAAAAGCAGACAAGCAAATTCTGGAGTTAAAATCATGAAATAATGATAATTAAACAGTAACTCAGAATAGCAAATGCCAAATGAAGTACAATTTATGAGGTGTTTGCATGTTGTTAATACTGCAAAAACAATGACCTGTACAAACTGAAATTACTCCAGCCCGAGCTTCAGGACATTACTGACACTTCAGAAAATAGTCCCTTCAATCTCTTCAGTGTCAAACACCATTTTTACAACGCCTAATTTGTTCATATATGCAAGTGATCCTTGAGGAAGCAAATGGCAATATTTATGTACAGAGATTTAATAAAAGAGACCAGAGTCACAATCTGTTCAGTTCTGAGGAGGCCAACAAAGTCACACACCTTATTTTCCTTGCTTATACTAATGGGGACAAGTACTCTGAAACAGCACAGACCCCCAACCCTAATCTTTGTAAACCCAGCCACCACCTAATGTACTACCAGTTTGCCACCATGCAGAGAAATGTCTCACTGAATTAGGAAAGCCATTACCACTTTTATACCTGAGACAAATTATTGATCTCCTTATCTGTCAATATCATGAATGTATTTTTGATAGAAAATGCAGCTTTACACACTTAAAGGATGATGCATCTATCTTAGGCTTGTTCATTCTTAGGTAGTTGTTTCTTCAAAGAGAGAGTAGCAGTTGAAATTTACATGTATGTTGTGAAGGAAGCTGATTACAATTTACACATCCATTTCAGTCTAAGATTCACCCCACCATGCCACAAGACAGTAACTTCAAAAAATCCCTTTGTTTGCTGCAGAAAGTCACAAGCTGAGAACTGTAAAACCACAACATCCTGGAGAAGAAAACATCTGAGCAACAGAGTGAAAAAAATGTAAGCGCATATACACATAAGATCTGCTTCAAAGACCAGACTGCACTTTTTAGTCTCTGCTCTGCCACCAGGCCCACTCAGCCCTTTCAGATAACATCAACAGCTGTGGAAGATCATCAAAGCAGACTGTTTTGCCCCAATAAAAGAGCTGACTCTCAGGCTCAAAGCATATAAGTAATGTGAAAGAGCAAATCCAGCTCAGCCAAGAGAGCTGAACCAGCTAGCACTGGAAAGGCTTGTGCTGAGAACACAGACCAGGTACATTCAAGTTGCCTTACATTGAAACGGCATCAAAACAAAAAATGTATCAGTATTATCAGATGCCATGGATTATTGACACAGAATACTTCAGTCCTATCTATAACTGAGTCAAGACCACCATAAAATCTACTTCTGAAGAGTAATATTAGAGCAAGATGAAAAAGCACATTCTCCTCACCCATCCAACTTTGAAACAACCATGGCAGTACTGTTCCTGGCAATGCAGTGAAACAATACATAGTTTCATCTGTTTTGCAGAAAAATGTATTTGGTCCACATGCTATAAAAGGCTCAGGTGATCTTCATTTCCCAATAAATCTTCCAAAGTCAATAATACTGTTTCTTAATTTGAGACATTATTTCAAATATACAACATTTCTATTAAGATTACCAGTATCTTGATAATACCCAAAGGGATGAATGAACCCAAACCAGCTTTTCAAATTACATTGCACCTTGTGTCTATGAAATTATTACTTTAAGACTATAACTGATGGATACTATAAAGCAAGCTACTTAAAAAAGGGAACTAAAGCTTCCCCTCAGTTGTTCTTTTCAAGATGAGCAGAGAACCTTTATACCCAGCCAGCAGTCCCTCTTGCAAGTCTCCTCATTAGTACAAACACTACAGCTTCTCCATGACTAAACCATCGAGGCCCCGTTCTTTTCCAAACAACACACTGCTCTACCTTTGGTTAACCAACTGCTGTATTTCACTATTCAGCAAAAGGGAATTATGCAAAATACCTACCCACAGTTCTTTCAGCCACCACTCAAAACTGACCTCATTTTCTAAGTACTTCAAGCACCTGAGCAATTACACAAATCCTTCACACAGTAGGTTTAAGTCCATCCCAAGAGAATCCAATCAAAAACAAATGGTGGTAATGACCATCAACTATCTAAGCTAGATTTCTTTATTCTCCTACAAAACTGAGGAAACCAAGCACTATAAGGACTTCAAGCCTAACACTTTATACATTTTAGACAGAAATGTAACATTTCAGATAGAAAAGGGATGTAAAACATAAAACGAGAAATCACTAAAAATAAAGACAAAAAAAAAAAAACAAAAAAAAAACCAAAAAAAACCAGGAAGACCATCAACCTCAGATGAGAGACAATTAAAGAAAAGAAGAAAAGATGATTCTGACACATGCCAGCATATTAGACATTTAGCAAGCCTGATGCCACCATATCAGTGAGATTCCCTTGTTGGTAAATGAGAGTTCTTGTCTCTGAAAGGTAGTCCTTCAAGCCTTAGCATTAGAAGACATGTATCACTTAACATTAAAAAAAAAAAAAAAAAAAAAAAAAAAGACTTGCATACAAAATGTTTAGGTAATCCCAAAAGTCTTCTGTAAATTATCTCACATTCACGCTAAATAAAAATCTCTTTTAACAAGACTCAATATTAATTCTGAAGGTCCACCAAAGAGGCCCAAACCAATGTGCCCCATAAATGATGCAAGACTGCATCTTAATATCCAAATATCCAGTGTGCTGGTGAGCAGAAAGCATACCTTTGATATAGGAGTAACTTCATCTTCACATATTTCAAGATGCAGATAACACACTTACCCAGAACAGACAGCAGTAACCACAAGGATAAATTGAGAAATGAACAGTTATTCTATCCCTATGCTTGCATTTTAATTTTCCAGTCTTATTCTGCAGGCACTCAGGAACATGACTTAAAATGCACTTAGATTAATAGCCTAATGCCTTCTTTTATAAAACAATAAACAATGGTTATGGCTGTTCCTTTTTATATCCAACCATGCAGCCATCAATGTTATTTCCAATGGAAAACTAGGTAATCCTATTTTCTTGTTAAAAAAAACCTCATCATAGCCTATCTTCTTCAGTATTTTTTTCTAAAAGGGTAACAACAAGAGTTCCGCAGTTAAGGAAGAGATTCCTTTACAAGGAACAAAAGGCCAATATGAACAGTGTTTGCCAAAAATACAGCAAGGGTTGACCACCAGTGTGAAGTGCTCACTCCACAAGTGCCAAATTTTTAATTAAAAAAAAAAAAAAAAAAATTTATTACAACAGAATATTACAAAGAACTAGCTTCAATGATCAACAAATAAAATTTTACAAAATGCAAACAATGTAATTTCCGACTGTGGAGTGACAAATATCCCAAGTTTACAAACACAACATCTTTTTGTTTATGCCCACTTAAAAATCATTTCCAGTCTGCTTTATTTTCCATCAAATACAGTACATTTATCCAAACAAAAGCATGTACATTCAACATAGAACATTTTGAGCAAAGCTACAATCTTAGTTCCCATTCACAGTATTTTTAGTGCAATGCACTAACAGGGCCAAATAGTTCTCTATCCATAAAAGCATTATTACTCCTGATCTTGTGATCAACATTTAGATATATTTTATACAAAAAAAGTATATATGAACACGAGGCACCTCCCTAAGTAAGGGAGTGAACCGATATAAAAAACACGTTATTTCTTCTGATGTACAATACCTTTCAAATTGTAGCAATTTGACACAAATCACTAAACAAAATATTTTCTAAAAGGTAAAAAATAAACAAAAAAAACCAAACAAAAAACCCCAAACAACAAACAACAAAAAAAAAAAAAACCGAAACAAAACCCATGATTGCATGAAACCTGCCAAGAACTTCATAATGGTAGGCATGCAACTGTTTTACTACAATCTTGATTAAAAGGTTATAAAAAAGGTATCTAAACATTTTCCAATTACACAAAGTCAAGTGTTACCCATAGTGGTCATTTATGATTTTGAGAGAAAATATATTTTGAGTTTCTCCCAAACTATCCTCCCTTTTTATTAATATTTAATGAGATAAGCTATCATTATAAGTGGTTGTGCACAGATTGTCTATAATACATCAGCAAATATTCACTACCTTCATATTAACATTAGTGTGTTGATCTTTCAAAAATAAACTGAAAAAATAAACTGCAACTATCATTAAAGTGCTTGTGTATAATTTTTTTTTAAAATTAAAGAATAGAGGAATGTGGATATTCTTGTAAACTTTCTACATGTTTACAAAGTTTTCTTATCAACCACATATGGAAACAAAATGGAGGTCTTTGAAGCAACTTCAGCACAGTGAAATTCAGAATGTCCTTGAACTGGGAAATTAGTCAACATGAACAAACTGAATTTATGGCAAATACTAAAAATTAGTAGAATTCAGCCAATAAACACTACATTGTTTGCTCTTATACATTCATTTGTAATAAATTTAAAACAATATACAATACAACATTTACCAAAGTAGGATATCACATCAAAGTTTGAGGTGTCCATCAATTAGCACTGCCAGGGAGGACCAGTATGCACGATGAGTTTTCTGAAGATTTCCTAAATGAGGAAAATCCACTTTCTTCCAAAGCTGCTGCTCATTAACTTGTCTCTGGTATACTCTTTTTCAATTTCAGGAAGTTTGTTCTATACTGGGTCAAACTACAACTACATAGAGATAACTGCTCATTTAGAAGCATGTGCATTTCACTTCAACTACTTCAGTGTTTTGGGAAGTGGTACTGTCCTACAGGCAGTCAGAATGATTATTAATATAGTAAGAAAAAAAAACCAACTTATGAAAGTATTTCCTCCTTATAGTACCATTATCAAGAATTAGCAGTTCCACCAACAAACTAAAGTCTTTTTCATTCAAATGAACTTCAAACTTTCCGAACATCACTTGAACCTATCTGAAGAGAAATGGGAATAAATTAATACTTTGAGTTTACCCATATAATTCTGTTTTAAACTACACAACATAATTAATTTATAAGGTTAAATTTTTAATTCTTATTCAAAATGCAGAAGTCACTCCCCCTCTAGAATTCAGCATAATTCAGGGTTCAACTCAATTCATTTCTGAAGTTCTGCCTAATTTGGTCAGAATTTATTAGAAAGTCACGAAAGCACCACATCACAATTTAATATAACTAGGTGGTTATTCACTGTGAAAGCTGAACTCAAATCAAATCACCTCCCAGGAAACAGCTTTTCAGAGTTGAAACATAGAACAAGGCACATATACTTTGCTTTCTTTTTACCAAATATGCTAGAAAGATGATTCTGAATAAGGATGTTAAAAACTCCTAAAATTGTCACTACAGTCTCTCTTCATCATATTTTTGTACAATCCCCAACCTTCAGCCATCAATTGGTCAGTTTGAAATACAAAGTGACTGCACACAAATATTTTCTTTTTAAAAGGTTCTCTAAAAATAGGCCACGGCAAGGCCTATGGAAAACCAAGTAGCTACAAATACAACCCCTCCAAGTGTAAAAAATTGCAAGAGCACCACATAAGCAAAAGTTTAGAAAATTCTAGGGCAGGCTTCAATACATATCAAGGCTTAAAGCAAAAACTTTGATAAGATTTGAACAATTTAGAAAACTAAATGACCACAAGTCTCCAAACCTGGGCTTATATAAATAAGCATTAAAATAACAGAATTATAAATTTGATGACTTCAAAGGTATTTGCAGACACCTAACCCATAATGATTTTGAATCAAAGCAATTAAGCAATCAAATTACATTAAAAAAACCTGTTCTATGCACTTTTGTTGACAGTGTGTTGGCAATACACATTAAAATAAAAATTTAAATTCACAAATGCTAATTCCAGTAAGTTCATAGAGATTTTTTCTGTTATCAACTTTTACTCTAGTACTTTTAGTACTTCTTCAAGCAGTCACAGCAAAGTTAATTAAATGAGTTAAGTTATTCAAACCAAACGAAATTATTACTTTTTAAAAATTACTATTTTAAAAATTTACTTATATTAGCCTTATTAGAACAGATGCCTTAAGACAGTTTAAAGAGTTGACTTAGTACAGTTTAATCTACATTCCATCTTTCTACAATGACAAATTTAGATTTTAACTCTTTTCCAAAATGCTAAAAAAAAAAGAAACAAATTTGACATCTAATTTTGTATTTAAGCCACTAAACCATAAAATCTATGGGAAAATATGTTTTCAGCAATAAATCAACAACAGCAAAAGAAATGCAGTAGTATTGTTGGTTTTTTTTTTAATAAAAAAAAAAAAAGAACAAGACAATTTTTCTTTTTCCTCACCAGACAACAGCTTTAGATCTTGTACTTCTGCCTTTGGTTTTACTTTCTTCAGGTGAATGAGATATGTTTGCTTTGTGGGTTTTCTTATGATGTTCTAGAAAAGCTTTTCTGGCAAATGCTTTCCCACATTTACTGCATCGGTGCAGAGAGAAGTTTTTTGTTACTTTTACTTCAATGCCAACATCAGCTCTTTCATACTTTTTACTGGGAGAATTAGAGGTGACATCCTGTTTTGAACCAATCTGTTTTGTTTCGTCCTTCTGAGAGCCTCTTTTTGTCACCTTATTTAGAACAAGATCAATTGGCTTCTTTATTGCTCTTATTTCTAAACTTGCCGTTATTTTCCCAAGGTAGCGTGGTGACTTTTTATGAACCACAGTTATGTGTCTGATCACATCACGCTTGCGACGCGTTTCATAAGAGCAGAGTGGACACCTGTAGTATTTAACATAAATATTATTTCCATCTGTGTGTAATTCAATGTGTTTTGTTAAATTCTGTTTAGACGTAAATTGGCGCTTACAGAGTTTACAGTAAAGCTGCTTGAAGTCAAAGCCAGCTGAAAGTTTTGGCTTCCTGGTTTTTTGCTGGCCACCTGCAGCAGCTGTATTAGTTGATTTAGGGGCTGATTTAGTGGTTGATTTGCAGGTTGATTTAGTGGTTGATTTAGTGGTTGATTTAGGGTTTTCAGGGTCTTGTTTAACCTTATTTTTCTGTGCTGACGATGTGTTCTTTTTCTCATTTGAATGATTTGTTCCCTTTAATTCATTCTGTGGAGAAAGCGCAATGGAAGGGGGTGAAGGTTCTACAGAAGCTGCTAGTTCAACTTTCATTTCTGTGCCATTGGTAGTATTGTTGGGTCCTTTCTCTCTTTTAGAGTTCTTTCCAGAAAGAGTTATCTTGTGAACAATTTGCATATGCCTTTTCAGCATTATCTGTGAACTATATTTTCTCTTGCACAGAAGGCATTTGCATGCACTTAAATTGTATTCAGCCTTTGAAGATGACTTTTGTTTTCTGGTCTTAAAAGATTTTTTAGCAGAAACTGTATCCAAGAACAAAGGTTGCCCAGGCTTTGTAGCTATATCAGGAGTAATGGAATCCCTTCTTAATCCTCTATGAACTTCATCAAAATGCCTCCTTACATTGGCTTTTGTGGCAAATGATTTATAACACACAGGACAACTTCTACCTAATGTGACGAGAACGTTCTTATTTCGTCCTTTTGCAGAGCACTGGTTTGGTTTCTTTCTTGTTTCTATATACTTCTTTAGTTCTTCCATTTTTTTTTTGTGTACTTTTCGAATGTGCCGGCGTACACTGCGTCTTGAATGAAATTCCTTCCTACAGAGGCAACAAATCAACTGGTGGCCATAATCAGAATTATCCAGAGAGTCCAAGTCAGGATTTACTGCAGGTGGCTGTTCTTCAGGAGTAGATATCACCTTGTTTGTAACAGGATCAGCAGGAGGTAATTCTACGGTATCCCCAGCTGGGATTGGGGCTGGAGCTGAAACAGTCTTGGGTTGCTCAGTGCTGGGTTCCTGGATCTGTACTGGAGCGTGATCGGGGATATGGCTACTTTCTGTGTTCTCATCTGGGCTATCCATCCTTGACACATATTGAAATACAGCATTTTGATTAGTTTCTATAGGCTCCAATGTAATGATATATTCTTGCTTATCTACCCTTGGATAGATTGCTTCAAGGAGGTCATTTATGGCTTGACTCTGCTTGTCTTTTGTATCTGGGAGGTCTGTGAAAAGAGAAAAAGGTATTCTTTAATGATTCGGTAATTTCCAATTATTCAAATTTCAAAGTAGCTTTTAACCACTACAAATTTCCACAAATCCTCTTTTGTACTCTCTGAACACTCAAAGGCTTTGAGTAATCATTGCAAGTTGCCTTTTTAATAAAAGCCAGCATCGGAAATAACTCTCCTGACATGCTAATGTGAAAGCCACCTGAACTAAAAATTTGTATGACTGGAATTAAGCTGGTCTTTAAAAAACTGTATCAATTGCAAGAATAACATCATTCGACTGAGCTTGTTCTGCAGGTGTGCAACCAAGCCTGAAGTATCATTAAAAACCGATTTTCCTACTGTGGGATACAGGCACTCTCAATAAAGGAACCTAATTCTGGAAATAAGCTCTTCTCTGTGAATTCTGAACAATCTTTACCAAAGAATGAAACAGCTGTGTAACCTGAGCATTGCATGAGGTAGATATAAGTAGATAATATTTTACAGGTCTCAGTAATAGTCTGTTTTTAAATGCCAAATTAGTTCAGTGCTCTAGTTCCCAGTGTGACACTCAAAGCATCTGCAATGGCAAAACTAGGAAGCTGGGATCCTACAGCAAAAAGGTGAGGCACTGAGATGACACAGTTCAAATTTTTGTGGATAATTTTAAAGATGTGGGTCTTGGTAACAGCTAATTAAACACCCACAGTCATAGTTTTGTGTCCTTCCACACCCGGCAATATATGGAAAGTGTTAGTACAAAAAATAGGCTGTTTTGTTGCTCCAAACCCATTTTTAACACTGAATTTTTAACAGCTTTTACAGTCAGTTTCAAATGAGCCTATCTATATAGCTTTTACCAAGAGTAAAAAGTCTTTCCTATTTTATAGACCTTTTAAGACTACTTCATGATTGTATTGAGTGCATGGATTGTTCACAATGGTGTGCTGAACTTTTATTCCTGTCTCTTGTTCACTATCTTTTATTTATTGGAAAAACTCTCACTTAGTTCAATAACTATACTCAATTTTATATAAAGCACAAGTATTTATACAGTTTTATTCAGAGTGTGTAGTATTATTCCTTTTATTTGCACCTCTCATAGTGAACAGTGGAAGTTATCTTATTTGTATGTTACTTGCATGTTATTTCATATTAACATATGAAAGTTAATCAGAAAGTTAAATGAAGGCTAGAATACCAGGAGCTGGACATTAAGTCTTTCCTCAGGGTAATCTTACTTTGCTTTGAAACTATTACATCTGAAGTCACATGCACTTGTAACTTTGCTTTGAAACTCCAAAGCTTCTCACAGAGAAGCTCTGTGACCCTCTAACTGGCCAAGCAAGCTCATTTAAGGAAGGTGACAGTACCAGCCTTTTCATCTTCTCCTTTCAGCTGACACCATGTGCAAAAAGAAACATCAAAGTATATCTCTGTTTGTTCCTAAATTTTGAAATATTGAGCAGGAAGGCATTACTCAGGAAAGAAAATTCCTCATTGCACCTATATTGATCTAGTGAAAAGATCAAGATAATAAGCTTTACAAACATTTTTGAATGTTGACACATTTCCAAATTAATCAATTTTACTCAGATTAACAAAACGTTATCACTGGAATGAAACTGTAGTAAATTTCTCTTTCCATAAAAAATATAGTTCTTAGCTTTTTCCTCATCATTTAAGCAACTTCTTTTAATAAATAAAGCTTATTTTCCACAACAGAGATGTTCGGCTAGGCATGATCACATAGGAAATGTTAAAGCAGCATACAGTGAAGTGAAGCAGGGGAAAAGAGACAGATCCTTCTCCTTCAAGCACAGATCCTTAAATAAAAGGGTAAACTTTTAGTCTGTGTTTCATACTGATTAAAACCAAAAGACTGCATTTATGACACAAGCACTCTATTCTCTCGGTACAAAAGAATATTAAGGATCTTGACCCAGGTCACTTCACGGGAGCAGCAGAAGTCCATCAGAGCTATGATGGCCTAGAACTGAATCACCCTGTCAGACCCACTGTCTTCTGTGAGATTAGCTTCCCAGTCCTTTGACATGCTTTTGGTATCTTTCACAGTAAAGGACAGATGGGAAAGAAAAAGGGTAAGAAGGAATAAGATGTGTTAAGAGTGACACTTAATTAAAAGGCTAGATGTATAAACTAGCTATCTGATTATGATATTGGCATGGCTCTTGGTTGTTAATTCACATAAAGTCATTGCTGTAGCTCCTTCAATAACATAAAAGTGATCTACATACGATACTACAGAAATTTAGATCCACTTCGGTTTTTTGCATTTTGTTTCAGGTATGTTTGTGTAAATGGTAATGAAAGATAAATTTTTCAACTTCACATAGCTTTATTAAACATTTAAATTAATAAGACTTACTATCATCCATCTGAAGACTTGGAGGACAATAAAACTTTTTATGAGTAATTAAATTTGGTAATCCTCTGAAGAGACTCCGGCACAATTTACACTCAAAAATGGTGTCCACATCTCTTAACAAGATATGTTTAAGTTGTTTCGTTCCTGTAATAAAATAAATATTACACTTATGGAAGGCTTTCTGTTCATCTCTTAGCTCACATCATCCCATGAAAGCAGAATTAGACCATGATTTTAGACCATGAATAATTACAACATCATTTTATCTTTTAGTGCTACTTCATTTGTAATGGAAGTTTATGATATATGCTCCAAATTTCACTATGAAGACAAGACTGAGATTAAAAAAACCCCTCAAGGATTACACACATTACAGTTTACAGAGAAGGTGCAATGATTTACAATAAAAACTAACATCTAACATTAGGAAAGAGTTCTTACTACAGTATTTGGTTGCTGCAATGCAATTGCCCAATAGGAAAAAATAAGCACGTAGAGCATTTAAAGAAGCCTGTAGTATTTTTTCTTTAGGGTTATCCTACAGTGCTAAGAAAACAAGACACATACAGCTATTTCACATAGAAATGGCACCTGGTAAGGCAAAAAACTAAAGCATTAAATAGACCAAAGAGAATAACTATAACAGGTCAAGTCCAACCACAAGCCAAGTCCAAGCTGGTGACACTTAGGCGAGATAGTAGAAATGTAGGCATATTATCAGCCTGAAGAAAAGAAAATACATACAACTTAAATCTGAAAGATCTCTACTAAAACATAGAGAGTGTGATAAAATATGTCAGCTTCCCAGACTATTATGCATTGTATACAAAGATAGTTAGATCTAGCATTGTTGAAGTATTCCAGCTCCTGTCATTTTTTCTACTCTTCAAACTTAGTCCTTCATTTCTCATCTCATGAAAATTATGAATCTAAGGCCTAAAATTAGCAAAAGATTACTAAATGATGCTTACCCACTCCAAATTAGAAAGGTGCACTAATTAACCAATTTCAGCTATTTTACCTATCTTGATATTTTTTAGAATTTAATTATTCAAAACTAATCAAACAAGGAAAAATAATGAAGCTGGACCACCAATAAATAATACCAAACACCTATGGAACAGCAGCAGCAAGACATTCTTCAAGCTGAACTACAAGGTCAAGTGTTCTGTCATCACACTTCTCCTAAGAATTCCTTTGAAATTCCTTCCTCAGAGTCAAACTGCAGAACTATTTTCTAAATTACAATCTTTCAAATATTAAAAATTTCATAATAGGCAATAGTTTTTCAATACAAATGGGCCTTACCAAGAAAACTTATTTCTTAGTGCAATAAGAGTACTACAAAGCTTTCTAAATCTGAGTTTCAGCAAAGCACAGTGTCTTATTCAACAGTTCCTTAAAAATGGTATCCAAACTCGACCATCCAAGGCTAGCACCGTTTCTGTCCCCTCCTATGCCTTTCTAAGCCATATCCACTGCTCTTTCTTTGAGTGTGACTAACTTTACCCTCATTTGACCTGCATTTTTACAGACTACCGAACTGTTTTTATTACTATATATACTAGTATATTTAGATATAGCAACAAATAAAAATTGTAGAGTTCCCCCCAAAAGCAAGCTTTTTACTCTGATCTCAACAACATTTGAATTTCTGCATATAAACAAAATCCAGTTGAACAAAACCGAAGATGCTCCATGTAGATAAAATTCCATGCTGTTCATGCATGCCCTAGCCACAACCTCATTCTCAAAGAAAAAAAAAAAAATTCTCCATTACTACCTAGTCAAGGGACATACAGGTTCTTCATTCTCTCCCATTATATTGGTATTCAGGCTCCTGTTCAGGACTGAAATGGTTTGGTTTTTTTTTTTTCAATACAAATTACTGGACTTAAGAACTACTGGATGAGATTAAAGGATTTATGACATATTGGAAATCGTAGTATATGACATGGTAGTCATTCTGACTTCAAATCATCCTATATCCAAATCAACCTTTCACAGGTGGGAGTAAAGAAAAATAATTGGTCCTTTTGAAATAAATTACAGACACTCAGAAACTTATCAAAACAGCAAAAAAAAATTTAAGTAACTGAAGTCTTCTCTATTTTGTAGTCACATCTAATTGTATATTGTGATGGCAATGCAGATGATACCTTGTCAAATTCTGTTAATATTTGTAAACGTTGATGCTAGAATAATATCACAGTCACAACACATCGGTAGAGAACACGAGTCATAAATATCTGTCAGAAATTCCAAAATTTATGACTTTTGCAAGCATTTCTTTTTTAGAAAAAAAAATTCAAATTCACTTTTTATTCTTAATGCTTTGAATGACAGAAGCTTTTGATAAAATTACTTAAACAGTTATGTACAATACTCTGTCTTAAATTCCTATTCCTTTACCACAAGACTCAAATACTCTCTTTCCATAATGAAATGTTGCTTGTTCAAAACTAGCCAGTAAAATCTTTGTCTAAGTCCTCTTGCCTTCTGTCCAACCTCCCTCATGCAGGTGACTGATAATATCAAAGTAAGCTATCCATTTAACACCTGCCAGTGAGGACGATCGGCAAGTAACTCAGAGACAAAGTACCTGCAACTAGTTTGTGCTATTACCAGTAGCAGATTATTCCATTAATCTGCTTCAAGCAAAAGAAATCTGTCACACACCTCTGAGGCCTCAAGCAAGCTAAAAAAGGTTACTAATGAATAATCATACATCCCGTTTTTGTATTAAGTTATTGAAACGCTAGTGGACAACTTAAATACTGTGCCCATTTACAAGACTCAGACCAGACATGCATCTCATTGCACAGCAGCAGTGTTTTAATACACTACACATTTCATATAGTTAAAATATCTATGGGAAAAAAAATCTAGAAACTCATTGATAGTAGCACTAAAGACCAAGAGTTTTGAAAGTAAAATGTTTGGTTTGCCACATCAGAAGTGTAGAAACAGCTTGAAAACACTGAAGGTTTCAATCTTCCCTGGCATGCCTCCTCAAATGCTTAGTTGTTCATTGCTACGTATTGCAACTCACAAAATCAATCAAGGAACAGCTTCAAAGTAATATGATGAAGGAATTTTAAGATGTTCAAGATTAAATTTTTTCTTCACCTCAGGAGTTTTATGATAAACTCCTATAAATAGCAGCAGAAATGACACAAATCAGAACAACAAACTTAAAAATTAAGGTTTTGAAGGATAACTATACAGCAAGATCTGTATCTTCATTACCTTCTATGAAAACCCTTACTAAAAGGAATACCTAATTCCAAAAATCTACAAATATTTTGTAGATATGAATAAAGTCAGGTGCTGGTTATTTTAATACACTGAATAAACATAACACTTTTAACAAGGTAATGAACTTCTTAAGGGTAAGACATGGTTTCCTACCTGATCGAAAACACTCAATGATTTGTTGAATACCAGATTTTGATGTTTGCAGAGGCTGCTGCAATAATGGAGGATCACCAGGTTCCAACAGATGCACTGAAATATATGAAAGGATAATAAGCCATTAGAAAACACTCAGGTAATTTTTTTAATTTAGGAATCTCCCATACATACAGTAAACTAGCTAAAAAGAACAGCCAGGACTACAGTAAAAGTAGTCTTACTCTAAAATTTTCACTTCTATTGAATTAAAAAACAGTCAACACTGAATTTTCCAGCTATGATACCTTCTGACAGTATGCTGTAATTTTGATCACCTTTTTGTCTGTATTCAAAGCTATATGTAAAAAACACAGAAACATATATTTATATAAAACCAAATTAACTCACTAGAAATGTACATCAAGTCAAGTAATTCCACAGAACAATCTACTTGACTCCCACTGTTAAAACTACATGACAAAATACAAATACTCATTACCAAATACTTCACAGAACACTATGTGACTTCAATGTTGCCAGTATGCACCTAAACACTAAAGACAAATTTAAAGTAGCAATGATCAGAAAAAAGCACAAGCAAAGCTACATAGCCTATACAAAAAAAAACCTTTCACGTAACCACAAAAGCTGCATTCAGGGCTCAAATAAACTGCTGAGGGAATACTTTATTTCTGATGTTTCTTTCCATATCATATTCTTTGCAAAAGCTATTGAAACTAAAACATATATTAATCAGAATTTTTAGCAATTCCAATATGCAGCATTTATGGACATGAAAATTAATAGCACTCCATTGCTGTATATAGATATGGCAATTAAGCTTTGCCCAGAGGGAACCCAAATTTACAGGAATATTTCTTGAAGCAGGCGTTTGCAAAACCTTTAGTTAGGTCTTCTTTTATATTTCTTATTGACTGAACAGCCAGTCTTGCACTTCATAAACTGGCTCCCACCTTAACCATTTGGTTTGATTTTAATCCCATTGTATGGTTTTCATTTCTAAATGTAGCACTGAGATCTCAAATAAATTTATTTTTCATAAAGGCCAGTGGAGGCATAGTATAAAACTATTTAGAGATAATAACTGCAAAAAGACTAAACAAATTTTGACAGGAATGTTGAGCTAAAAGGTTATAAATAAATTCTAGCTGAAAAGAACATCAGAAGACAAAGCATCATAAAAAAGGACAACAGAATGAACATTCCACCCAACTATCCTGCTCCCATAATATACTATTATAAATACAAACACATAACAACCCTGACAAATCAGCTAATCATTTGGGGATCTCTAACACAATGGCATATTGTATTCTACTAGCCTAATCCCTACACTTCCAAATAAAACATTTTGGTTTGTATACAGTCTCTAATACGCATGTACCAACTGACATCAACAGGAGTAACACAGGTGAAGCAGACCTAACACACCACTGTTAATTTGTCAGGCAAGAAAAATATTTTTGTTTTTCTAAAGCATTAGAACAACTCAAAACCATTTCATCATCAACATAAAGTAATGTTTCTACTAACTGAACAATATCCACTCTCAAATTACATTTCACTAAAGAGGCATAATCAAAGTCACTGTGCTCACATTTTCGTCTGTTAATTCCCCAAACTGATGCCTTTTTCTCAAAACAGAAGTGAAAGCATCCAAATAGCACCTTTCTTTCAAAACCATAAGTGAAAGCATCCAGATAAACTCCACAATAAGGCCAAAAGAAACAATATAGCCTTCAAAAATACTAATTATAACAATAAGCAGAATAAGTTCAAAAGCATCTAAAAGGTTGGCCAAATCTTCAGAATATTCATTACAGTTTCCACTGATGGCATCTTTCACATCATTCAGGTATGGAATGTAAAGAGTTGTTCTAGGACTTGGTGGGGTTTTTCTCCTCTAAGACTAAGATTTTCAATTTCACCAGAGTTCACCAGAGAAGACACAGTAAAAATATAAACAACAAATGCAAATGATTGCAAGAAAAATCATTTTACAAAAAAAAAAAAAACAAAAAAAAAAAAAAACAAAAAAAAAAAAACCAAAAAAAAAAACAAAAACAAAACAAAAAAAAAAAAAAAAAAAAAAAAAAAAAAAAAAAAAAAACAAACCCTTGAGAACACTGCACTTTTTGGAAACAAAATGATCACTTGCTTTATACAAGTTATTCCCTTCCTCTGCTCACTGCACACAACACCCATGTGGCAGCCTGAGAATTATCCCACATGCTGGAACTAAAATAGTCTCTTCCTGAAATGATTTTAACGTGACAGTAAAAGGATACCAAAAAAAAACATTTCCAAACAAAATTCAGAAACTTTTTATACCTAGAGCTGACACTAATGATACACATTTGCAATTTGCTCAACAGTTTCTGCAAGCTTTTAATGAAGGAGACACGCAAAACAGCCGAAGCATCACACACCACTATACCTGGGTCACAGCATCCATGGTGATGGTGGTCAGTCTGACAACACTTGTCCCTTAGAGGCATTTTCCGTGCGCACGACCTACTGTCCTTCTACATCCAGCAGCTCGGTTCTGTTAAAATAAGCAAATTAGCAGTCACCGCCGAAGCACAAGCGGCTCAGGAGCGCGCCAACCCCGCACACCCACTTCCTACGGCAGCACGGCCGGGCAGGCCGGAGGCACGGTACCCCTGGCGCAGGAGCAAGTTCCCATTGTTTTCGGCAAGGTCTCACGACGCCCTCTGCAACGGCCGCGGAGAGCACGGCCTCGCTCCCGCCCCGCCGCCACCTGCGCCTCAGCCGCCGGGGAGAGCCCTAGGCCGCCGCCCTCCCCATCCAGCGCGGCCCGGCCGCACGGCCCCGCGCCCCCTCCGTGGCGGCGCCGCCGCGTTCCGTCCCCACCTCGCAGCCTCGTCCCGCAGCCCCGCCGATGGGACGGCGTCCCTGGGGTCCCGTGGGGAAAGCCGCGTTACCAACAGCCCGGGGCTGCAGCGCGCCCGCCTCCGGGCCGGGCGCTCCGCGGCGCTGCCGGAGCCGGAGCGGGGCGCGCCCGCCGCCCGCCACGCGCAGCCGGGCGGGAGGGGCGCGCGGCCGCAGGTGACAGCGGGCGCCGACGCCGAGACGGGGCGGGCGCGACGGGCGGGTACCGCGGGCCGGCCCTACCTGGAGAGGACGGGCGGCTTTCCCCTCCCCGAATTAAACTTTATTCGCCCCTGTCCCGCCAGAGCGGCGGCCGCTGACCCCGGAGCCGGATGGGCACGGGGGCAGGAAGTGACTGCAGTCCTGGCGGAGAGCGCCCGCCCAATACGCAGGCGCCGCGCTCGCCGCTCCCCGGCCGGGCCGCACAGGTGCCGGGCGGCGGCTGCGGACGGGGCGGGGGTGGCCCGGCCCGGGCCGCGGGGTTGTGGCGGGACACGGGAGGAGCCCCGGGCGTGCTGAGGCGCAGCGCCTGGTACGGGACCGACCCGCCGGGCGGAGCGCGCGGAGGGAACCGGCGCCGTCTTTGTCCCGGCGGGGAGAAAGGCCCGCGCTGACCGCCGCGCACGCCCGTGATGCGCAGCGCTGCCCTAGGGCACCGGTGCCCGGACGCACGTGGGAGCAGCCAACATCCCTGGAGCTGGCGTTTCTGCCCCCTTTCAGCCTGGTCTGCGCCATTACAGTGTAAAAGAAAAAAATATGAACCAAACCACCGGTTGTTCTAGTAGACCTACCAAGGAAAAGGATAGATTTATGTTCTGAATACTTGGAGGGAAAACTCATGTTCTGAAAGAGAACTGTGTGATGTCTATGGCGAATGCTGGCCACAGGACGTCGGTGCAGTGAGTGGCAGGGCAGCCGGTGTCTCCAGACACGTTTCCACAGGGTCCTGTTTAGTCCTGTGCTGTCTTAGTGCCCTTCTGTAGGCACCTCGGGTTGTTGAATAGGTGATACTTGGCTTTTGGCAAAGGAAAGGGTAAGATTAAGTCTTCATACACTTAAGGAATAACTTGTACCGTTGAAGAAAAATCTGTAAGGTCAGGTCAGGAATAAGCACATCATCACAGGAAAAAAATGCTTAGTGATGGTACTAACACAAAAACAATCTGTGAAGCTTTGGCTTTTAATAGCATCACTTACTGGAGGTAGGACTGATGGTTTGAGACTCAGTTCCAAGTCACTTTACAGACTGTGCAACAGTAAGATGTCTCACACTTTCTGAAATGAGACATGGAGAGACCTTACCATCTGTGGCCATCAACTAGCACACAATAATGTCTTTTAAAACATGGACATTGATTTAATCAGTAAGTCTTCTTTTTCCCAAGCAACATGAGACCAAATTCAAACTCCATCAGTTGCATTTGGGTTTTGGTTAATAAACTGGAAACCCCTTTAGTGCCAGAGAACAGTTCCAACACCTGAGTGCCAAATACCGTCTTAACCCTGAAGTACAGCAGAAGTCCATTGTAACCTTTGTGTCAGACAACCAAACACAGGTTGTTGTCTATGTCCAGAGGTGCTCTCACCTTGAGTTTAGCTACATCCTGAGCTCTGCTCTGTGTGTTTTAGACACGCAGTGGAAGAGGCATAATCTTTGCCAGCCATGCAGCTGCGTTCAGCCCATGTAGAGAGCACTTGGATAGAACTGTAGAGCTCAATGAACACAGCTGTCTGCTCTAGTTCTGCACAACAGCCTACTGACTGTTGTACTTGACAGAGAAGTATTAAACTTAGAGAATTAACATTTCCCACCTCCCAGGAGACGTGGGAATCATGGTCAATGATTTTACATTCTCACTGATAACACTGCACTACGAATATTGAAATAGTAGAGTTAGAGCAGGAAACTTTGCATCTGGGACATTTACTAGGAACATTGGTAGCCGTGTCACCAATATAATTTTACTCAGTGATCAAAAAGTAAGAAAGGAAAAATCAACCAGCAAATCATAAACCAGCAATGAAAATTTAGAATCTTTTGGTTGTATTTAGGTTTCTCTGTTTAGCCACTCTCAGCAGAACTTTTTTCCTCCTTCTAATCCAATGAAAGTTTCTCTTTTTGAAGCCTATAGCCTATATTGTGCTTGCATGGTAAGATTTTGGTATTGACTGGCCCATAAGACTGGCTTGTCTGAGAAGCTTCTGGAAGCTTCCCTCATGCTAATGCCAGCCAGCTCCAAGATGGACCCACCACTGGTCAAGGCTGAGTTTGTCACTGGCGGTAGTAAAGCCTCTGTGATAACATGTTTAAGAAGAACTGTTTAAGAATTACTGCACAGAAGTAATTGTGGCCAGAGAAGAGAGGAGTGAGAATATGTGAGAGAAACAGCCCTGCAGACAGCAAAATCAGTGATGGAAGATAGGGCAAGAGGAGGTGCTCCAGACACTGGAGCTGAGATTCCCCTGCAGTCCGTAGTGCAGGCCATGGTGAAGCAGCTGTGCCCCTGCAGCCCATGGAGGACCACAGGGGAGCAGAGTTCCCTGGAGGACCCCACACCAGAGCAGGTGGATGTCCAAAGGAGGCTGTGACCCTGTGGGAAGCTCACCCTGGAGCAGGTTCCTGGCAGGACCTGTGGCCTGTGGAGAAAGGAGCCCACCCTAGAGCAGGTTTGCTGGCAGGACTTGTGATCCCATGGGGGACCCATGCTGGAACAGTTTGTTCCTGAAGGATTTCCCCTCTGTTGAAAAAAAGGACCCACACTGAAGCAATTCCTGAAGAGCTGCAGCCTATAGGAAGGACTCCTCTCCCTAAGAAGGAAGCAGCAGCAGAAATAATGTGATGAACTGACCATAATAATAACCACCTGTCCCCATGCACCACTGCTGGGGAGGAGGTAAAGATTTGGGAATAAAGATAATCCCTGGAAGGAGGGTGAAGTGGGGAAAATGTGTTTTTAAAATTCATGTTACTTCTCATTATCCTACACTGATTTTGATTGTGTTCAGTTGATTTCTCCAAGCTGAGTCTGTTTTGCCCATGACAGCAACAGATCTCTCCGCATCCTTCTCTCAACTCATGAGATTTCATTATTTTTTCCCTCTCCTGTCCAGCTGAGGGAAGGGATAGAATAGCTTTGGAGGGCAGCTGGCATCCAGACAATGCCAAGGGCCATTCTTTCTTGTCCTTTTCTTATTCACGTCCAGAAAAGTGAAAAGTTCCTCCTTCTTAATAACCTCCATTCAGTGAAGCATTGGGATTATGTACTCTCAGTGTTCTCTTCAAGATGAAGGTAAATGCCTTTAGCCTCTCTGTCACATGCTCCAACCCCTGGAACCACGTTGGTTACCTTCTTCTGGATACTTTTAATCTTCTAACTATTCCATGCATACTTGTGAGCCCAAACTGGACCCAGTGTTGCAGATGTGGTTTCACAAATGGCAAGTAGAGAATAATTCTCTCCTTTCACCCGCTGTGATGTTGATGCGGCACAGTAGAGCGGTGAGGCTTAATTAACCGAAGTTGCAGTGTTGGTCCTCATTTCACTTTTTAACTGGGACCCAACAGGTTCTTTTTGTGGAGCTGCTGTCTCATTACTCAGTCCTCAGCCTATACCAATGCTAGGGGGGTTTTGCCCTAGGTGCAAGGCTTTGCCCTGTCAGGGTGTTCTCCAGCTTGTTGAAGGTGTCCTCACAGGGCAACCCTGTTCTCCAGTATGTCAGACACTCTCTGGTTTCAGCCACTCATTTCATCATAAAAGACCATGACATGGATTATACAAAATGTGCCTTTCTGCCTTCCCCCTCTCCAATTTTAGAAATTCCAACTAACGTCAATTTCTCTATTGCCGTATTTTTTGGGAGGTGGAAGTGCATATTTTTGGAAGATGGCCAAACAGCAACTGAAATCTTATTCTATCTTAAAAATATTTTCATAACTTTTGTGTTCCATAACTTTGTGTGAACTTTGTGTTTATAACTTAAGGAAGACCTTAAATGGACACTGTTGCATGAATGTGTAAATCTTAGTAATTTAGCTGACCTTGTAAATTCTTTGTGGGTGGAAGACCCTAATCTGTATGTTGCTGTTTAACGCCTCATGGAGTTTACAATGTAACTACTTAGTAACATGGACAAAAACCACACCCAAATTTTGACCAGTCAGCCAGTCATGTGCAAAGTGTCTCTGGGACTGATAAAAGCTGCCAGTACAGATCAGGTATAGTTCCACCTGACCGGGTAGAAGGTGCCTTCAGGAGGGTGCTTGCAAAGTAGAGTAATTTCAGCCAGTAGCCAGCCATTGAAATAAAAGAAATTTGGATCAGGGTAGCAAAGATTCCAGTACAGCTCACTTCACAATACAGTGATGCAGTTGTTCACCCATGAAGTTAAATTGGAACTTAAATCCAATTTGAGTTTCGTTGAGTGTAAAAAGAACAAGCATATGATGTTGTCTGACTTTGAAAAATAGAATATTCCCCTGTAAAATATGAACAGTAATTAAAATTTATAATAACTTTCTTTTTGTCTTATATAGATAAGATTCAATGAAAATGAAAAAGAATTTTAGAACAATACATAATTCTTCATACAAGAAGAATAATTAGCTTGTATCCAGGGAACATGGAAATTTACAGTGAAACCAGATACAATGTAAAATGTACAGGATGCATTTGCATATAACAAAGGTAAGGATGAAAATACTTTTGATGCATTTCATGTAAATTCTAGGCATAAAATATATTATTAGGGGAGGGGGATTTGAGTTTAGCTTTCATTCTCTGGCCAATGTTCTCAACATAACCATCAGGTTTTGAAGCAGAATCTTTATTCATTATCTTCTAGATGATGTGGAGCTGGTGAGAAGTTTGGTACTAAGTCTTGTGTTACTTTTTAATTGCTTCTGGATTGTGAATATGGCTTTGAAAAATTCAAAATTCAGAACAATTTCTCTTAGTTACAGGATTGTGCTTTCAGAATATATGAAGTATTCTAGCAAGGAAGGTATATTTTTGGTAGAGGATATTGAAGTGTTATCACAAACAGTTGTGATAGTAGGTTTAGTATCCACTGAGAGGTTTTGTCTTGCCAAAGGGCTGGCAGTAACACCTGCTGAGATGCCTTGCCATCTGTTTATACAGCTAAGAGCTGTAAGATTTGATTACTAAACTTTTCCTCATATGCTATGACCACTAACATTTTTTCTGTATTTGAGATGCATTTTGGATGAAGCACCTGGCTTCACAGTCATTTTTCCTAGAAGAAAATAATTGTAAATATGAGTGAATTAATGCTGTGACACTGCACTGAACAGAGTTCATTTTTGCAGAGGTGAAGGTAAAGTTGCATTAACCCTGAAGGATCTCACATGTAATATGTGCTAATCAAGAATTATCACAAATCATAGTCATAAAGTGTTTCACTGCAGCATTCCTTAATATATCACTCTTCATCTATTTACTCATTTGATGTGGCTTCATGTAATGTCCTTGCTGAAAGCATCTCATGAAAATTGTATATTCAGAAATTCCATATTAAACAAATTAATTATTAAAAATTTTAACAAATTAAACATAGAAGCCTGAGAGAAATTCAGACTCCTTCAAGGACAGAGGCACCCTGCAGAGAGACCTCAATGAATCAAAAAGATGGATAATCACCAACTCTATGAAGTTTAACAAGCGCAAGTGCCAGAATCTGCACCTGAGACAGGGCTATTCTGTTTGTGTGTATGGGCTGGGGAGCAGGAGGCTGGAGAGCAGCACCACAGAAAGAGACCTGAGGTCCTGGTCAATGCAGGTTGGAGGGCCAACCCTGCCCTGGGGTGCATGAGGTACAGCACCACAGCTGGGCAAGGGAGGGAATTGTCTGCTCTGCTCTGAGCTGGGATGGCCTCACCTCCAATGCTGGGAACACATTTGGACACCACATTTAAAAAAAACTATGCTGAGTTATCAGAGAGCATCCAAAGGGGGGCCACAATGATGGTGAAGGTTCTGAGAGGGAAGCCAGATGAGGAGCTGCTGAGATCTCTTGGTCTGTTCACCCTGGAGGAGATTGAGGGTAGTCCTCACAATGGTCTTCAGCAACCTCACAAGGGGAAGTGGAGGGACAGACACTGATCTCTTTACTCTTTTAAGTAGTGAACAGGACTTGAGAGAATGGCATGAAGCTGAGTTGGAGGAGATTTTAGTTGGATATCAGGAAAGCTTTTCACCAAGAGGGTGGTCAGGCACTGGAGCAGGCTCCCTCGGGAAGTGGTCACAACACCAAAACTGACAGAGTTCAGGAAGCATTTGGCCAACACTCTCATGCAGATGGTGTGATCCTTGGGGTGTCCTATGCAGAGACAAGATTTAGACTCAATGACCTGAGGGGTCCCTTCCAACTCAGCATATTCTATTATTTGAGCGCATTAAGACTCCTTTATTAGTCTCTGACCATGATGGACAAATGGGTAGAACATTTGCCAAGGAAGTAGAATACCTTGATTTCAAAATCCTAAACTACAAGTTAGAGACCCCTTTTAAGCATAAGCCACAGTTAAATCAGGAATTCAAGAGCTGGGGGACTGTAGAGGCAATTAACAAGGACAGCCTGATTCTACTGAGAGTGAACTTAACTTGAGGAAGGGGAAAAACAATATTGCATTCTGGTTGCAATTCCCAATGTTGTTTATTTGTTTCTATCCAAGGATGTATTAATGGGAAATGAATAAACTAGTCTTTAGAGCACAGATAAAGGTGAGATCACTCAGACAATTCTGTGTTGCTTTTTCCTGTATCAATCACCTCAAAAAAAGAACATTATAAGTTTTCTGTGTACTACAAATGAAATTATATTAGCTGATTATCATGATATGATTCTATAATCCAATGCAACTTGCTTACAGTATTTAAACTGTGCATACTTACATGCCTCATTTTTTTGGTGAAATCTTAAAACTAAATTCAGTTATATTTGCATCAAGTCCACATTTGCATAATTGCAATGTTTACACTATTCTTATGCTTAGCCTTGACAGTATCTTACAGAAAATCCCTGGGCTAGAATAATTCTGAATCTTAGTCAATGTGTATTCCAATCTAACAAGGAGCTGCATCTTCATGCTCTCTTCCCCAATTAACATAAAGCTTCATTACCCTTTTGGGATTAAAAAAAACAAAAAAAAACCTGCTATGTGTATTGTTTTAGCCATAATTCATTTATTTACAAAGTTATTAAAACTCATAATTAATTAGACTTCTCATGAGGTCTAATTCCCCTCTGTGCTTTTTGGTGCATGACTATAAAGTTTAGCAAGGGGAACAATTTGCATTGCATCTCTCCCCTGGAGGTCCTTGTCATCATTTGATCATGGATTCAACCAATTCTGTTGTTTTCCCTTTACACCCTTCAGCTTTGATTCCTGGTTGCACAGTGACACAGCTTCACACAGAGGCAGGAAAAAATTTCTGGCCTAAAAGTATTTAGCTTGTGATTACAGCAGTTCTGTAGAAAGAATGAGCTGGTGGTTCAGCCATCAGCAAGGCTGCTTGGGGGCTGGAACCCAGCCTACCCGTTTCAGTGCTGCACCTTCTGACAGTAGGTTCTGGCAGGAGAGTTAGAGAACATGCAGAGCTAATCCTCTGTTTGAGAAAAAGTCTGTGCAGCTGGAAACAACTGAGGTGACAAGAAGTGACTGTTGTAATGCCCCCAGAAGACATTCTGCATCATCAGATCAGTGCAGTCAGTAACCCAGTCCTACAAGAGACAGGGAAAAAAAGGTCTGACTGAATTGATTATATAGTTTGGGTGTTTTATGTGGGATTTGGACACTTGTGCTGTTGGGAACTAAACTACAACTAGCCAAGAAGTTCAATATTATTCTTTCCTCCTCACAGACCACTAACAAGTACTGCATGACTTGCCACTTTAAAATCATTTGTCTTGCTTACCTTTCCTTAAGAAAGACATTATTCTGTGTAAATATTCTCACCTTTTTCCTTACCTGCCTGGCTGGGTAAAAAAAAAAAAAAAAAAAAAAAAAAAGAATACTTCTCACAGCATTTAGTAGTTTACTTAACAAAAAACTTAACAAAAAAATTAATCTAGTAAAATATATTAGGAAAAATGAATTATTTGTTTACAGTATTATATAATGAATTTGCATCTTCTTACCACATTCAGTTTTCTTCCAGTCCAGTGATTTTTCCTGTACACTCTTCCTGTAGAGTGAACATAAAGTCAATTTAATTCATGTTCTCATCCCTGATTAATCTGATTAATACAAAACACATACAGATATGCAACAAAATGAGCTCCATGCTTTCAGAAATCATTGAATTGAGGCATATATATTCTAAGGCTTTGTGATATGCACTAGGAAATGGAGGATAATGCATTTGGATAAGCAAATTTAGGCCAAATGCAGACCTGGTCTAGCATGCTAATTCACAAGGTGATCATGTTCTCTACTAAATAATGTATTGAAAACTTATCCCTAATTATGCATTTAGTGAAGTTTAAAATAAAGTGTTTCCAGCTGTCTCTTTCTTATGTAGGAGGTGGCAAAGGATCTAGACTGTTAAAGACAGAAGAGAGGGGCATAAAGAGAAGGTGTAAGAGTTTCTAGGTGTTTCAGAGGAAAACATAAAGGACCATGTTCCTAAACTTATCTCAAAATGTGCTGGTGAGGGGAAAATCCTGCAGAAAAGTGGACAAAGACTTCTGTTTCTCTGTATGTACATATGGTGTATATCCATACACAGTTGTGTGGATATAGCATGGGGAGGGATGGGAAGCAGTAGAGTGAGAGAGGTAAGAGAAATAGGAAAGTGAGAGAAATATATCTGGAGGGAGGCTTAGACAAGGAAAGGGAGAATGAGATTCATGAGAAAAGGGGAGAAAGAAGGCACAGGAAAGATTGAGAATCAAAGGATGCAGTAAGGCGCAGTAGCTTAAAAGTAATGCAGGAAAACTGAGAGCAAGAAGCATAGCAGAAAAAGGGAGGAGGAAGTAGGAAGTCAAGAAAGAAAGAACAAGCAGTAGAATTCATTAAGCCAAGTTTCCTGGGGTTCTATGACTTGCAATGAGATTATCTCCTGTTTGCTGACCATTTTCTTAGGTTTTTTATTAAAAGCAAGGAAGTATAAACATAAGCATCTAGGTCCTGGGTCTAATCAGAGCAAAAGTGCTTAGAAAATCCAGAAATAAGAACATTTCTATTCAAAACGAAGCAACTATTTTTGAAAGTTCTTTTATATATGTGCCTGTACGCAAATCAAGTCCTATATTGCAGAGTAATAGGAACCTTTCAAATTTTGAGATATTATGATTCCAGCAGGAAACTTGCAAGACATTACTCAACATCAAGAAACATATGCAAATATTTCAAGATGTCTGAGGACAAGCCACGAAAACAAAACAAAACAACAACCAAAAAGAAAAACAAACAAACAAAAAAAACCCAAAAAAGCAAGCTGAATTCCAGAAATAATACTACCAAAAGTACCAAGAACAAGTATTTGTAGAAATGCAATGTACAGTTAACCCAATCAACATAAGATTACTGTTTCATATAAAGAAGGACTACAGATGATAAATCACAGAATGAACTGAAAGAAAAATGAAAGTTTCATGGCCTAAAGAAAACTGGTGATAGGCAGCTAATGAGGTAGTCTACACTGTCTAAGGCAGAGAAAATCCATGTAAATGAATTGTGGTGCTGCTCTGCCCTCAGTGGGAGACTGATTGGGTTTCTACACTCTGCCTGGCTCTACTCAGTTTTGGGAATGTTGTAACAGTGAGACCCTGAGTACTGTCAAAAATCAGTTGAAATTTTCAAGAAGGTTCCAAAGCTTATTGTAAGATTTAGACTGACAGAATGTGCAACAGAGTAAATTTTGCTTCCTTAGGAAGCAAAGCCTGTAGAAAAGCAAAAAGAGATAGATAGCCTCTTGATTAGCACTACATTAAAGCTAAATGCAGTTTACATTTGCACTGCAAATTAGATTTGCTTCTTGGATGGCAGAACATGACATGCCTAATTTGGACTTTAAGTCCAAAATAAAGGACACATTCATCAAAATAAAGTTAATGACAGTAACCTAAAGGTACAAATGGGAAGTCCAATACACAACACAATTAACTAAAGGTATAAATTGGGAGATACAAAGCACAACACAATTCTGGGTAAAAGAAAATGTGCAGTAAATGTGACAAACAAGATTGTGACACAAGGATGCTCCTATTTCAGTGCTCAAAATCCACAAATGCATAAGAAAGATATGCACTAAAATATCAGGAATCAGAAAATTAATAAGTGATTACATAAATAGTAGTCAGTATATTATTCAGTATATTCCCATAATACTATTCAGCAATAAAAAAGAGCAGTTATATCAGTGTAAATATATTTCAGCAATCTCTGTACAAGTTGACTAGGGATGGCAATGACAAATAGTCCCAAGGAATCAAACCTCAAACAGAGAATCAATCCCTGTAATGAGCAGGACTGATCTGCTCTGACACTGACCTACTGAGTTTCTCTTCCATATTTTGACACTACTTGAGTGAATGAAATTTTTGCTAATGAAACTGAACTGAGGTTGGCAGGGGATATTTTGGCACAGGATATTTTGTCAGTCATGACTCTTGTTAAAACTTCTTATCCCACAACTTCTACTAATTGTATTTTTTAATGTGTTAAAGAAAAAGTTGGTGAGGAGATCATAATTTTTCATTCATCAGCTTGGCAAGCTTTTCTGTTATTTCCTTCAAGCTAACTTAGTATCTGATATTTAATTGGCCACTTAAAAGATATTGTCCAAGCACCATGACAGCTGCCTCTCAGGTGAATTAATTCTGTCATTTACTTTGCTTCTAACATATCTCCTTGAACCACTGCAGAGTTACTAATCATATAGTATTAAGCAGTGTAGATATTAGAGAATGGTTCTGAAACCATATGAATTTGGTCTTATAACTAGTCTGGTAAACATTTTTGTCTTACAGTTTTTACTGTTCCATAGACTATGTAGCAAATATTTCCTCGCAGACAGCTATTGAGTTCAGTGTGTTATGTGCAAAGGAATAAGCTACAGCCCATAGAGGATTGTGGTAGCCCTGGGCTATTGCACAGCAAAAGAATAGTTGGATTCTGTTAATTCATTATTGATGTTAACTCATTCTGTATTATAAGATATAAGCATTGGAATAGGGTAAACTCACTATTTATGTTTTTAAAAAGAGGAAAAGGACAGGAGAAGAATTTAACAAGCCTAACAGTTTACCTTTGGTCCCCTTAGATAATGAAGGAAGTAGTGAAAGACACTATTATTAAGCTTTTAGAAGATAAAGATGTACAAAAGATGTAAAAGCCAACTTATACCTGCTGATTACTAATATTAACAGCTCACCTATTTTCCTTCTTAATGAGTAATAGGCCTCAAGAAACTGAGAAGTGGAATCTAGCAGGATGTCAGGAAGGCTTTTGGTGTTTCCTTATGTGGGATTCTTATTCATAGGCAAGCTAATGTGATTAGAAAACCATATGCAAAGAGAATTTATCAATGGTTTGCTATCAAAGGAAAGCATTTTAAGACTCTGTCCTGGTTGAATACCATTAAATATGTTTATTCATAACTAGGTGTGTTTGTTCAATTTATAGATGATTTCAAGTTGAAGGATCTGCAAGCATACGGAAGGCCAACATGAGAATTGAAAATTATTTTTATTAATTCAAAGAGCAGTCCACAAAAAGAACCACAGAATCACAGAATGGGTCATGTTGGAAGGGACCACAGTGGTTCATCTGGTCCAACCTCCCTGGTCAAGCAGCTCATCCCAGATCAGCACAGGATTGTGTCCAGACAGTTCTTGAATATATTCAGTGAGGGAGACTCACAACCTCTCCAGGCACCCTGTTCCAGTGGTGACAGTGGCCAATCACCACACAGTAGATGAGTTGCTCCTCATGTTCAGGTGGAACTTCCTGTGCATCTGCTTCTGCCTGTTGCTCGTTTTATTGCTTAGCACCATTGAGAAGAATCTGGCTCCATTCTCTTTTCACTAGGCATATTTCAAGTTTGGAAATATGAAATTCTGCTCTCAGGTAAGAATAGACACAGTGTGGGTGGCATGCAGGCATTAGTAATTAAAAATAATGCTGAGGAATTAAGTAAGGATGCTACAGAGTATGTATGTACATGAACCTCTGTGAATTATATTCCCAAAAAGAAGTACGACATTAGTGCTGCAGTCTATCATATTACCAGAATGGTAGCAATTACCACAACCTGATGAAGAAATTAGTGAGGTCAAAAATTATAATAATGACAGTCTTCAATTATCTGCTGTCATGCTGTTAAGATTTCCAGCAATAAGGAGTGAATAGCCCATCTTGAGATTGTAAGGGCTATGGAGAAAATGAGACAAGACTTCTCCAACAGTAACATTCTAATTTTTAGAAGAAAAGAAAAATTTGAAAGAAGAAGTTTAAAAAAAATTACTTTGGATTGGAGACTATAAAAACATCATGCTATATGCCAAATGTCAATAAATATCTTCTACTAGGAAGACACCAAAAGCATTAAAATCATTTAAAACCAAAATAACATTGATGTGATTCAACTACAAAAAAATACTAAAATACAGAAATAACTTTTTAAAAAATGAAGTCATGTCCAAAAGAGGGGAAAAAATAGGATGAAGAATCTCTATGAGGTATAATCACAGAAGTCCGAAACTACTATTTTGAAGACTAGATAAATGTTTACAGCTGTCTTAACCATATTGAAAAGAAGTAGCTGACCAGACCATTAGTGCAACAGATCTGTGATCACAAGCAGCACTCAACAGACATAAACTATCTCAGAAAAAGCTAAACTAATTCTTTGCATCAGTTTTCACTGAAGAGAAGGTCACATCAATTCTTAGCACCCCTCTTTATGAGTGATTAATTGGAAGAACTGTCTCAATTTAAATATTAACGAAAATGTGTTTAGAACAAACTACTTTAATTAACCACCCTAAATAACAAGGATGAGATGGTTATCAACCCAGAGTTGTGCAGAAATTCAAACATGAGAGGAGGAGTGGTATGGATATATATAACCTGTGTTTCAATCAGCCTCTCAGTGCCAATGGTCTGGACAATTAAAAAAATGCTACACCAAGCTTAAAACCAGCACCAAGAGAAATTCTGGATACTGCTGGCTCATAAATCTGATTTATCCTTTCAATCAGTTTTCCATTTAATTAAACATTATACAAGTAGACACATAGATAAACGCAACGTACTGACAGACAACCAGCAAAACTTCTGCTTGGGAGTCATGCTCTACCATCTGTTAGAGATCTCTGAAGGAAATACCTGTCATCTGTTTAATATTTTTTTCATAGATATCCTAATCCAAGGTGCCTAAATAGCTTACAATGTTATACATAAGACATAAAAATAATAATAGGGTTAAATAATAAATAAATAATCAGATTTTACGGTGAGAAGAAACTCTGAGAGGAGATCCCCCTAAGAATCTGAGTTAGTATATTTGGTGGATAAAATAGTCATAACCATATGGAAAAGAGGCAATTGTGAAAGAACAAAATTTTCAGATGATGATGTATTATGCATGCTAGACAAACATATAACTGACTGCAAAGAAATTCACAGAGATCTCAAAATACTGTAGGTCTGTTCAGTAAAAACAACCCAGTAAAATTGTGACAAGTCTAATGACATGCACATGAGGTAAAAATAAGTACATAACAGCTGTCTCAAAGTGTGGCATCTATTATCTTTCAGATAGAGATCTGAAACCACTGAAAATGGGGAAAAAACAATAAAGGGGATGTTAGAAATTACTAGGTATAGGGAGACCAAAACAGACAATCCCATTTATCACTGTTAACTCATCCTGGTCCTCCTTTTGAACACTTCATACCTTATAAGGTGTTTTGAAAAGAGGTGTTAGGGATTTTTTTTTTTAATACTACAAAAGAGGGGCAGTCACTGAGAAGAGCAGCAGTTTCTGTACAAGGGACAAGAAAAAGTGCCAACAATTTCCATGCTTGGAGAAGATAGAGAAGGATATGATATAGAGCTATAAAATTGTAAATGGTGTGAATAAGATGAATAAGAAGTGTTTTTTAATTATTTCTAAGCTCACAAAAACTATCAAACCCTTAAGGAAATTATCAGGGAGCAATATCAACATTACAAAATCTTAATATACTACATAAGTAAGTTGTGGGTCTCATTGTCACAGAATACTTTGGAAACTAAAAGGACAAATGAGTTCCAAAAGTGATGGATTGATGGATAAACAGATGCAGCAAGGTCCATTTGTAGCTCTAAAATATTATTGCCTTCAGTCCAGGAAGCTCCTTGACTGAAAAGACATAACAGGTAGGACCACTGTACGCTTTTCTTGGCAGTTTTGCATTCTGGATTCAGCTTTGAATGTAGTTCTGGCTTTCACTGCCTTTAAGACAAGCACAAAAGACCACAGATTCTTATGAAATGCTTGTGATATCCTACACAGAAGTTCTGCAGAAAAGGTTCTTGGGGATATAGTATATGCCAAGCGGAGAAAGTGTCAGAAATGTCATAGAGAAAATGGAAAGTGTCAAATGGTGAAGTAAAGACATGAATTTGAAGGAATATTTCTCTTCAGTTCAACTCTGGTAAATCACTAGCTGGAAAACTGGCTAGATTCTGGCATTGTGTTCCAAGCAAAATTATCAAGAAAAAAAAAATCTATAAGCATAAAAATAGTCCAAGGAATATGACCTATAAGAAACATGAAAAGCATTGTAGATCTTTAATGTATACTGAAAACTTTCAATATGTATTGGGTAGAATCAAAGAAGGATGAAAAAACTGTTTAGTAAGTCATAAGAATAAAGAATAAAACGCAGAAAGCTATTGTAAAGAAGATTTGAGCTAGACCACAGAGAGGATTTTTTAACAGAAAGATCCCAAATACTGATGTAGATTGCCTAAGGAAGTGTAGAATTTCTATCATCCGTGGGTTTTAAGACATTGGTTAGACCCATATCTTTACCGTTTGAGTACAGTAAGTGGGCTATATGTGTTTTACATTCATTATAGTTCTATTTCTTTCTGACATTTGAGGAATGGCTTGTCTGAAATGTGTGTGATCAATTCATATTATTTTGACTGCATGCTGGCATGCAGCTATTCATGCTGTCTTTGTGTATATTTATTTTCTTTCTCACTCCATTTCTAATCATCTATAATTTCATTTACATGCTCAGCGACTGTTTCTCACAGTCAAATTCCTCTCCATTGGCTTGACACTCACTGCTTAGTGTTATTCCTTGTGTTTTCTCATTCTCCTAGCTCATTTTTCAAACAGCCAGTGGTAATTTGTTCTCATTTTTATAAGGACAATTTCAAATTACTTTTTACTCATTTATTTTCAAAAGCATGATATGTAACAATTGAGCATGTTGTACTAAGATCAATACCATCCCCTGATTCAATGTATTCTCTCAGCAAATATTTATTCCTTTGGTAAAAAGCTCAGGTGAAGTTGCCCAAATATTTTTCTTAATCATGCTTGGGGCAGAAATATTTTTTGCTTTAAATTTAGTACTATATGTTGGCAGCATTTGTACTCTAAGTTTAAAGTTGAGGATGAGGCAAGGAACAAGGAGCCAAGATGACAAAGATTTATATGTGTTTCTTCAACCCTGACACTGGCAGCTGCCACCTGTGGTTATACCACAGCAAACCTTGCACTCTCTTGGCATGGTACTTCCGCAGGGACATATTCTTCTCTGCCTGGGGCTGAGCCAGCCCATGCAGGCAGAGCCTGAGCAGGCAAGGAGGTCCTGAACAGGCACCAGATTTCTTCTTCCAGAAAGGTCTAAAACCTGTGTCCCCACTTAACTAAATGCCTGCTTGCAAAGAAACCACCTAATGGGTCTTGAGAACACAGCAAGCTAGTATTCATGATGTTCTGTACACTCACATCTGCACACTGGAACAGGCACAATTTTTTATGGATTATGGATCATTAGAGCAGAGCACACAGGATGCACCAGTCTACTTCCTATTACTTGTATCAGCAGACGTAAGAGTACAAAAGTCCAGCAGCAGAAGAAAGCCCTATATTTTGTCTGAGGAGGAAATGCACCTCCTGCCTTCTTTCACAGAAGAAAACCTGAGACAACCTTTTTAGAATCTTCAATATCAGCTATTTGCTTTGAATGCAAGGCCTTTAAAGGAGATGAGTTTTTCAAAGGTATTTATCCCTGCTTTCTAAAAATCTAGCTCTGAGAGACAAAAAAAAAATTACCCATATATATTACAATCTTGACTATTATTCAAAAGAACAAGTATCCATTCACTCAGATCTGTCTGCAGAGTAAAGGCCTGAGTGAGCCATGTCATTTTTACAAACTGTCATTTAAACCAACATGGTTATATTTTTGTGCAGAACTATCGGGTGGGTAACAGCTCTGTATCTGTTATATTCCAAAGTATTTCTAAATGCACATATCTTTTCCTTCATAATTGGACAAAGCCTTCAAATGGCTTGGGACAAACTCAACTCCTAGAAACAAAGGTAGGGACACACATATTCTACTAGCCCGTTAAATTACAACAGGATTGTTCAGAGATCTGTGTCACTTCATCCTTCCCCTTAGAATAAGCCCAAATGCAGCAAATGAGAGCAAAATAGATGTGAGGGATTAAGCAGATCAAGAGTAATCCGGGCTAACTGCATCAGTATCAGAAATGAGCCATCAAACTTGAAACCTTGTATCATTCCACCTTGTATCATTCCACCTTATCACTGTACTAGAGAATCATAAGGACTTCTACAGTTGTCCCTCTCAACGTACATAATCCTTTGACATGCTTAATGTTCCTTGATTATATATGCTGTTTCTGCCTTTACTTGGTGATTGGCAGTGATATTGTCGTGCCAGAAGAGGTTTAAAGTTTTTGTAATTTGTTCCCTTGTTGTAGGCAGCTATGATCAAAGTCTTTGACTGTTTTGTCTTGTATTCTCTGAAGTTTGGTTTATTTGACCCTAATATGTTCACCCCTTTTTTTAAAAATGGCTTTCATTTAGAATTCTTGTAGATGTCCCATATGGTTTTATGGTACCCCTTCCTTCCTTGGCTGCACTAGCCAACCCTATAATCACTGAAATTCAATATTCTTAAAAAGCTGTCCCAAGCAGGCCTCTGATTCTTTTCATATATGCCCAGGAAAAGTGTAACTGTATACATCTACTCCAAGCCACTGCTTCACATTGACTCTCAAAGGTAATAAATATTTTTATTGTGTTTTCACTCTGTTAGTCCTGAAATTGTTTTAACTACCTTTGTTATTGTTTAATTGTATGTAATTTTGACAGACTAGTAATATAAATATTAGTCCTGGTGTTGCCTGATTCTGCTGTAGAATAGAGAGGATGTAAAAAGGCATCAAACATTGCCCTGAAATCTGCATTTGTTATTGGAGCTATGTAAATGGAGAGTAGTAAATAACAAGATTAAAAGAGTAAGAGAATCAAATAGAAACAAAAATGCTCCTTTGCTTTGTGACTGTTTAACTTTTTCTCACTTATTATTATAATTCCACTTACAAGTCTCTGTAGTTGAAACTAAGAACATTTTCATAAAATTATTTTTAAGATAAAGGAATACCTTTGGTTTTCTGCACAGATCACAAAACTCTAAAATATGCATAGACAACAAGAAGGGTTTCAGAAATTGGTTTTACACTATAAAATAGCATTTTCCATGCAGTAAAACAGGTCATAAAATTATCTTACATCATTTCTATAACCTAAAATTATTCTACTCTTAAAAAATTAGATTCTAAATATCGTCTTCTAAAGCCCTGTGCTTAATTCTGCTAGAAGTACTACAGACTGCTGCTGAAGATATTAAACATAAAAACTGCATTAGCAGAACAGTGAAGTTGCAAAGCTCATGTGCACCCAGTGCCTGTAATGCACTGAGCTCTTTTAACAACCAATTCTCCACTAAACTGTTTTCTCCTCATTGTGCCGTGTAGTTTATGCCCTATTTATTATACATAATTCAACTCCTGCTCTGAATTAATAATTTTCTTTCTTCCATAATAACATGAATATAGGAGTTGAATACTTCCCAAACATTTATTTTCACAAATGAGATTAGAGATTACTACTCTCTTTCTTTTACCAACTATTAAACACACAGAGACATTAAGGTTGAAGGTACTTACTAATTTTCTCTTGTCATTTTGAGACTCTCCTGATGTGATTTTTTAGTGTAAGCAGCAGAATACTGACTCCATTAATTTTTAAGTGCATTTGTTAACTTCAGAGGTTGCTATGGGCACTCTCTCAAATGAACTTGCAGTGCTTCAAGTCCAATATCCAGAAAACAAATGCAAAATTGATGACCACGTAAGATAAGAGAAGCCTTGGATAATATTTAATTATGTGACAGAGACAGAAAATAAAAGTAACTTCCCAAGATTGTCCCATCAGACCAATCCAGTTTTTTCTTTTTTCTCTTTCCTTCACTGTTCCCACTGATGATTGCTTATTCTCTACCATTTACTGCAAGAATAAGCAAACTTTTGGATTCCTTAAACTGAATGCCAACAGTGGTTGAGTAATAATACTTACAACAACTAATAATTAACAATACCTGCTACAACTCTAGGATGACTGACAGGCAAGACATAATAACAGCTTTCTAAGGATCCCATTAGTCATTGCATAATGGATCTGAATTAGGTTACAGCAATAATTATCCTGATTTTGTTTCTCAGCATACCAAGGATTTGAAGAAACACCTGTAACAAAAGGTTTCTTCCTCTGATAATATAAGATTTTTATTAGTCAGTCTTAGGCAACAAAATGTGAGAATTTGAGCTCGAGCAGTTAATACTTGCAATGTGATAGAGAAATAAAACCTGGATATATTAAACTGGAAAACTTCAGACAATAATATTGGAACAATGAGAAGCACTGCCTTTACCCCACCATTACAGAGGCAGGAACTTCCCTAATCCCATCAGGTTTTGCCTCCTTTTCTTCTTTTACTGAGCTGGAAAGTGATGTTTTCCCAGTGAAAAGCTTTAGACAAAATCCAGGACTATGCAAGAATTTTGAAGTGGCCTAACAAGGAACTGAGGAGGAAGGTGGTGTGTGAGGGACAAGGACTGGTTGCCTCTGTCTCACAATCAAGGTGTTTCACTTTGGTATGAACTAGCTTGGACAATTAGAATATGGTCTTATGGCAGGACTTGGCAGAAAGATGAAGGTCAGTTCTCTCAGTCACATGGGAAATAGCCATCTAATCCCAAACCTTGGAAAATATAAGAGTAAACTGTAAAAATGGCCTTTGTTTTGCTTAGCCTTTTTTAAAATTCATTTTTGGGTACCTTTTAACTGGACTGTATCTGCATGCAAATGATTGTATCTGCTGCAAAAATCTGCAGGCCTTGATCCGCTGGACAGACAAATCCACTGAACAGATGGCATTTAGCTGAGTGATGCAGTTGACACTCCTGAAGGATGGGATGCCATCCAGAGAGACCTTGACAAGCTCCAGAAATGAGTCCATGTGAACCTTAGGAGACTGAACAAGGGCAGGTGCAAGGTCCTGTGTGTGGGTCAGGGAAAGCCCCAGTACCAATACAGGCTGGGGGTGAAGGGACTGAGAACATCCCTGCTGAGAAGAACCTGGAGGTGCTGGTGGATGAGAGGCCAGATACAATCTGGCCATGTGCACTTGGAGCACAGAAAGCCAGCTGTGTCCTGGGCTGCATCCAAAGCAGCATGGCCAGCAGGGCAAGGGAAGTGATTCTGTCCCTCTGCTCTTGTGACACCCCACCTGTAGTGCTGCATCCAGCTCTGGGCTCCCCAGCAAGGGAAGATATGGAGTTGGAGAGAGTCCAGAGGAGGCCATAAAATTAAACAGAGGGATGGAACACCTCTGCTATAATGAAGGACATCAGGAAGAGCATCAGGGCATAGGCTGAACACCTGTATGAAGGAAGGCTGAGGGAATGGGGATTATTCTGCCTGGGGAGAAGATTCTGGGAAGATCTTATTGGAGCCTTTTAGTAATACAAGGTGGCTTAAAAGAAAGATGGAGACAGATTTTAAGTATGGCATGTAGCAATTGGACAGGGGGAAAATGTTTTAGACTAAAAGAGGGTTTATTCAGAAATTTTATATGATGAAGCACTGGAACAGGTTTCCCAGAGAGGTGGTAGAGGCCCCATTTGTAGAAACATTCACGGTCAGGTTGGACAGAGCTCTGAATGACTTGACCTAACTGAAGATGTCCCTGGCTTACTGCATGGAGTATTAGACTAGATGACCTTCAAAGGACTCTTCCAACCCAAACCACAGTATGATTCTATGGTTCTATGTTTCTTTCATTCTGAATGAACAGAATACTTGTTGGAGGATAGTAATGGTGATGCTCAGAACTCCAGAGGGATGGAGAGGAATGGAATCAGAAATCCTACCTCCTACCCACACCAGTCAGTATAACCAGCTGGTGCAAAGAGCTGTGCCTATAGTATAGGAATATACACTGGAATCAATATATGTATTGCTGAGTTACTCTTAGTCTGTGCATCAGGGGTGGATTTCAGAGTGGATTTTGAAGGAGAAAATCTTTCCTCCCCTCCATCCTCTGTTATGTGACACAGAGGAGGCTATGCAACCCTTGCCTATGTTGCATGAGCATCCATGCTGTACCAGTAGCCACATAGCAGGAACAGCAAAAAACCTAAGGATTCACAGGAGCCATTGTAACAGAGTTCATATGATGGTGAAGATGTGCACCATTCACATCGCAGGTCAACGTGTATGGGCTGTAGTACATAATGTCTTCACAATTAAAAGACAGTTGATTGTGTATTTGCAAACTACAGATTTTTTTCTGCATAAATATGTTAACTGACATTTATGCCAAACATATTATATACTCATGTCAAGAGAATAGAACCCATCTGTACTGCAGAGATGTAATTAGCATTAATTAATATGTTCGTATTGTCTGGTTGCTCGTATATTTTGCCCTGAAGTCATAAATGTGGCATGGCATTTAGTAAGGCGGTATTCATGAGTCTTCATCTACATTCCAAACATTTGGATTTTGTGATGCTTTTAGTGCCTCGTCTTTTTAACTGTTTCTTAGCATGTATGGAAAGGGAGTTTTGTTTATGGCAGTGTTTGAGAAATTGCTGTTCCTGGTAAGAACTTGTTATAGGCAAAAATTTCTTCAGCAATTGATACGCTAGCATAAAAATAAACAGTTACAATAATCTTGTGGCACAGTAATGAGGAAACTTGTTTTCTATAAACGTGAAGCAATTAACAACAAATGTTTGAATAGGTTATTAACAAGATACAATAAAATATTTTCATCCAAACCATTTGGTAAACAACATCTATATATTAATTGAAAAGTTGGCAAATGATTCAGGAACAAAGGCACATCATCTACAGTAGCACTGTTTTTACCATTTCTCATTCAGCAGAGATCCTCAAACTAGTTAATCCACTTGCATGCTCTAGTCATGACCAATATGTATTTGTGGAAAACATGCTCCTGTTCTTACCAAAAATCTTTATAGGCATGTGAGATTCCATATTACCACTTTTTTTCTGTCTCTACAAACCTCTCCTCTGGTTCTAGTCATTCTGAATATCGATGCATAAAAACTGAGGGCTTTGGAGTGAATTTCTTCATTGGAAATCTTTTAAGTGAGTATTAATGTTCCTTCAAAAGTCATAATATATGGAGTCACGTGTACATCCTACATAGTTTTCTGTAATATTTCCTTTTTATTCCATTTCTAAGGGCCTCTTCTCCCCCATTTACTTTTAGCTGTGAGCAATTTTTCCTTTTGTTTGATGCTTATTCATAAGTTAACAACAATAGCTGCAGTTGCTGGATATGCATTTAATTGGATACCTTTCACAGAATCACTGGTTGAGTGCCCTGATAACTGAAAGTACCTGGGCTAGGCCACCTTAACAGTAATTTAGTATTCCTACAGTGAATGTAGCATCCAAAGATCCAGCAGAAGCCATGAACATCTGAATGGGTTAATTAGTATTTTTAGCTGTCCAAATTTTTAAAAGCCACAAACAAGATTCAATCTCTAGAAGCAATATGGCCCTGCTCTAGGAGTGACAAATTTGCCTTTGGATAAACTAGAGGTAATTTTGTCCCATTTTAATTGTATGCCACCAAATACACAGCCATTTTATTCCTCATGCTTTCAGATGCACATTGTAAGCAGCTGCCACAAGTGTGATTTGCTCCATTTTTATACATCAAGCCATCACGTATGTGTCCTTAGTGCCCTAACTTTAATGAGATTTGACTGTCAGCTTTCTGATGTTCTTAATGCTCATTTAGAGTGTGACCCCATGCACCTTTTTCTTGCAGCAATGCAGCCTTGCAGAATCATATTCACCAGCCTTAGACATTTATTTACCATCTTTGCTGTGCTGATCCACTGTTTTGTAAGGTTGTGTGGAAAACTGGACTGGTTCACTGATGTAACTGAAATACAATTTGGCAGGAAGAACAGCTATTCAAAGCACTAGTCTGAATACCATGAGAACCAAAAAATCCAAGTCATAGCACAAGTGAGAAACCAACAGAGGATGAGAAATCATTTCATGGATATACTGCAGAGGAATAGATGCACAGTAATGCATTTTGTACCAACAAGAGCTAGTTGAATCCATCTGCTAAGATTTTGAGCTGCTAATCAAATTACTCTTTTCAGTTGCATCATCACAAAATGTGGTAACTCTTACTTTAGCAAAGCTGATGTAGGTCACTGCTCCTTACTCAGAGTAGGTAAGCTGCTTGGAGGAAGAAAGTTAACTTAAATTTATCTGAACTGACTCCTTCAGCAAAGATAAACCTTAAAACAAACCTTTCGAAGAAGGTCAGGGGAACTGCATCACTTGATTTTTCACCTGTCTTTTAATTTGTGGTAAAATATCACATTTAGAGAGTAGCGTGATTTTTGTATTAAAAAAATAGAGGGGAAAAAGTCAGAAACAAGTTGTACCTTCAGCATAGCTGACTCTTTTTTATATTGGAAAATGAATCTTTGCTTCCTTTTATCAGTATCTTGGTCAGCATCCTCAGAATTTAAACAGAGTGAAAGTCCTTCTTAACAAGTCTTTCCTTTCTTCCAGCTTGGACATATGGGGAGCACAAAAATGAGTACAGTTCAAGCTGTTGGACTGGGGAAACACCTATGGTGTAATTTTGTTGCTAAGAGAAGAGCATTACCTCCTACAAGAACTCTACCAGCCTAGCTGCTCAGGCACAGTAATGAGCTTACTATTTGCCTCTCTGTGCACAGTTATGACTCTGTCATGCATCAATATGTGGGTATCAGTGCCTGCAGAATCAAAATCTGAAGATATTAGTAGAAAACTACATACTGAGTTTGTGGAATGTGTTAGATACAGAAACTGTGGAAACACAGAGTTTGAAGGGGTTTGCCACATCAGTTTAAATTTAGTAAATATTCATATTCATAGGAATATTTACTTCATATTTCAGCTCAGTAATTTTCTTCATTAAAAGTTTGAAGAATTACATATAACACATTTCTGAGTTTTCCAGTAGGAAAAAAAACTGCCCAATTTTCTGTTAATATAAAAACCACAGGGTATTCACGATATTCAGATTATTAAAAATAAACTGAATGTATTTCCTTTTAACTTTGGAGAAACATGCATATCTGAGGGATTAAATGTGAGAATTTTAGCTTATATAGTTACATTATGGAAAAATTTAATTGCTGAAAATGAAAGACTAAAATTCCAGGGTGCTTTCATTCAGAGGTCTGTTACTGCAACACAAACTTTGCAATAAATCACATGCAAAAAAAATGTTGCATGTCTGCTATTTCAAGTGGTTCCATTTCAGAAAAGGATATGCAAGATGCTATACTACTTGAAGTTTATTATAAGATCCTGTCAAGTCAGGTTACTGGTACTTCCACATGCAAGTGTACATAGGTTAGTGTTTTTAAATGGAATTGCAGTTCTCTGAAATTCTTTTAAATAACCTTAGTTGCATGTCCACTAATGAAAATAGTAGGTTCTACAGTAAAACAAAGTAATCATAATGAAAATGACAGAAAACACATCATAAAAATTAAATTTTATGTGTATCTGTGTGCAAGATGTTTACCAAAATATCTGCAAGTTTCTGTCCTGAAAATCAGCAAATAGGCAGTGTTGTTTAGAAATGTGGGGTTTTTTTTTTGTTTCTTTTACACTGTAGAAGGCTTGTATTAGTACTGACATTCAATCTTATCAATAGTAAAAATTATCCGCTATAGAGGAAATTGCTTGTTCCAGGAGTTTTCAGAGCTCTTGTTTGATACCTTTAGTGCAGAAACAACAAAAGCTAGCAATTTCTCTTCCAGTGAGGATCAGTAATTTCTTGTGTGTTCTTTTAACCTTATCTCTGAAAATCAAAAGATAAGGGGGTAATATAATAGATCTAGACTTGAATATTAGGCACCATACCTCCTTGGAAAAAATGGCTGAAAAAAAGCACTAAAAATAATTATAAAAGTTTTTGCCTGCAAGTGTGCATCTTTTTATGATATTTTCAGGAAGAAAGTGAGGAAGATATTATGTTTCTCCAAAAGAAAAGCCTAGCCTCACAATTTTCCCAGATTGTTGGCGTTTTTTTGTTAAACAGGAAACAGGACAGGTGAGGAAATCATACAAGCATCATAACATTAGAATGCAAATGTCTGCTGCCCCTTTGTGGCTGTTTTTAGAGTCTCTTGAGGTTTTCAAACAAATGGAATGAATATCTCATTAAATTTATCTAATGTCAAGAATTAGCACAACATATATGTACCATCTGAATCCTATGTAATTTTTTTAAGTTCAGTCTAGATCATAAATAGGTCATGTTAGGACTATTTCAAATGTAAAAGACATTATAGTAGTTAGCATACATAGCAAGAAGCAGAAACAGTAGTTGTCACACCCGAAAGATAAAAATGAGTCTCTAAAGTGTAGAATGAAGTGTCATCCTTCTTTGATTTTGAAAAAATGCCTAGGCATTTCCAAATAGTTTGTACTAACTTTTATTTATTGATCTAATAAAAATTGTTATCTTTTGCTGCAACCTGGTATATTAATACACAGCTACAGTTGGAAGGATTTGTTTAGACTCTAGAATTTCCTTAGTCAGAGGAGAGATATTACCACAGACACATCTGGTATCCTGATTTGTACAAGGACAGTGGAGAAAATAAAGTATCAGCAAGATGTGCAGGGGAGAAGATACATTGGCCTGGATGGCTCCTGCTAATGGCTTCAATAGAGGGAAGAACCTGGAATCCAGGCAAACCTAGAGACAGGCAGAAAGAGATCAGATTAGCTGTAGGAGGTACCCGAGAAATATTCTGCAAGTTCATTGGCAATATGTTTCCATGTTAACTTCTGGTGTACTATTTTCATTTATAAAAATTTTCTTGCAATTTCTCATAATACACTGTGTGAGGTGCTTAGCTCTTTCAGTGCTTTCTAATTGTAGTGAGAATCAAAAAATGTTTTCCATTCTGCAAGAAAGGGCCTGAAGCTCAAGGACAATCCACTGATTGTTTCTGTCTACAAGCAGCCTCTTTTCCCCTACCACAATGTGCAGTGTGCAGGACTCAGACAATATGAGACACAACACAACTCCAGGCCAGCTGGCCACGTTTTTGTGTATATCTACTGCAGGGGCCAAACTCATTCTGTGGTGGAAACCTAAAGGACACCTTCCATAACAGTCCATGAATTAGGACTGAGAAGTTAAGCATAATTTTAAATTTATGGAGCATAAACTTTTACACTTGGCATTGCCAGGAACCAGGTCTTGATGTGTTCCGTGGTAGTGTGATTTAACCCCAGCTAGCAGCTCAGCCCCACACAGCCCCACGCTCACCTCCTCAGTGGGATTCTGACTGAATCAGAAGAGTGAAAGTGATGAATCTTGTGTGTTGAGATAAAGAGATAAAGTTTAATAGTTGAAGCAAAAACTGCACACAAAGCAAAACAAGGAATTCATTCACTGCTTCCCACGGGCAGGCAGGTGTTGGGCCATTCCCAGGAAAGCACAGCTCCATAACACCTAGTGGCTACTTGGGAAGACAACATCAAACATCCTCTCCTTTCTTCTCCCCCCAGCTCTATATGCTGAGCATGACACCATATGATCTGGAAAATATCTTGGGTCAACTGGGGTCACCTGGCCTGGCTGTGCCCCCTCACAGCTCCTTCTTGCATCCCCAGCCTCCTTGCTGGTAGGGTTGGGTGAGCAGCAGAAGAGGCCTTGACTCTGTGTAAATTCTGTTCAGCCATACCAAAAACATAAAAACATCCCTGTGTTATCAACACTGTTTCCAGCATAAATCTAAACCACAGCCTTATGCTACCTACTACAAGAAAATTAACTCTATCCCAGAAAAAACCAGCGCACACGCCTGCTGCTCTGATTAAGGAAAATACCTTCAGTAGCTTTAAAGGCTTTTCTTAGTAGCTCTTTACTGAAAAGCTCTTTACTGATTTTACCTGAGAAAAACCCAAAATTACTGTCCTCAACAGTACAGTCTTTTGAGTTACTAGAACCTACATCTCAGGTCTATCTGTAGATAGTCCTGTCTAATTTTAAGACCAGTCTAACACAGAAAAGTTATTTTCAAAAAGCTTTTTGCATAAAATAAGCATACATAAAGCTTATAAAGCTCTGTGCTTTTATTCTGTGCAATTGGAACAGTAACATTTTGAAAGACACAGGATGTTATAGATCTTCAAAATTTTGTAATACATTCTTATACTGAATCCTGGCAGAGTTTATGTTTTCTTCCCATATTTAACTTCCCAGCTGAATTTGAGCCAGTCATATGTATAAAATGATAATTTTTTTTTTACAGGATCACACAAAATTTTTAAGATTATTTTCTGATTTGGTGCTGTGTTTCTGAAAATCATGCAGCTCTTAAAGATGTTTGTTGTGCATTGTGGACAATATAGATTTCACAGTTGAATTCCTAGTCTAGTTTAGCCCCTGCTCAACACCCAGGTAAGAAAGGTTTCATAAAGCCTTAGGTCTCCTTGGACTGTATTATCTTTAATTTTTGAAAAATGTCAACATCCTTTGAAAAGTCACTATTGCAATAGATTTACAGAAATTAATCCTGTACAGTGTCTACATTGCTATCCCTTAGCCTGAATATGAAGAAAAATTCTATTAATTTTTTTAAACATATGAGACATTTCCACCATTAAGTTCCATTTGCTCTTGCACTATGGAATTTCTTTAATGAAAAAATACAGGGGGAGGTCATAACTTTAGAGAGCACATCTGTAAATAAACATACCCACAGCTAAGATACTTTGAATCCTGTTTACTTTAGCAATATAGAGCTGTACAGTGCATTCCTGAATTTAAAAAGAAAAAGGGCCACACAGGGAAGTTTCAGGGACTATTAAAGGCAGCATCTATAGTATATAAAGCAAAAATCACATCTCTTAATATCCTTGCTGTTTATACAGCAGCACAAATGTATAGCTACAGCATCACTCAACTCTTTTGACACAAGTTGTCAACACTTTTACCTCAGTGCTATTGATGATAATAATTACAAATCTAAGGACTGTGATGCCTCTCAAGAGTCCATCCATCCTGTTTCCCAAACCTAAGTGACAAGGATGATTTGATGTTACGAAAGAAGGGTGGGGTAGGAGTTCATTGATGATACCCCTCAAACAATGTGTATATTTTGAGTAAAACCTTTCTTCTAAGGTATAAGCTTTTTTAATTTTTTTTTAATATTATTCATCAGCTTTACTCTTCAGAAGCTTAAACACCACTCACAGGAGTAAAACCAAGTGAAATGTTTTGTCATGGAAAGTTAGACTAGGAGCTAGGTACACCTTATGTGCAATTCTGATCAGTTTCACTGGCTCCAGTAGGATGAGGTGTCTGCAGCAGCTCACCAGAGGTAAGAACTCTTCCTTAATGTATAAATGGCTTTAGTTTAATATGAACAAAGTCAGTACTGGTGACACACAAAGGAGTTCACAGGCTGAGTGAAGAAGCAGAATTACATTATTCGTAAAATCCTGTATTCTACTTTCTCAACTGATGAGAACAATGAGCTTTTTATCAAATCATAGCATTTTTCAAACTACAGAGGGAAAGATTTGGTGATACTTTGCATTTCTACTATATCATAGTTTATATTTCTGAATACAAACAATAAATTTTTTTACAAAGCAAGTCTTTTGTCAAATATCCTCCTATTTAATTAATAAACCACACAGAAAATCCAGCACCATTTGTAATTCTATCCCAAAATGGCCTTGGCGCAAAAGAAAAAGAAGTCAGTCAGGTAGGATTTAATTTTTTAATGAAAGATTCCATGTCCAAAAGAACAATAAAGCTTTGAAATAAAAGTTTCAAGGCCAATACTTGCATTATTTATACCTGCAATTATTCTACTTATACCAGTGGAATAACAGATTTGCAAAACTGTTGTTAAAATCAGTCTTTGTGAGGACTGAATATTAAACATGTTGCATATTACATAAGTTACATATTTCTGTGGTAGCATATTTTAAAAGTCTATGATGTTTTAGAGAGGTGGTTTCGGCCAGTTCATCAAGCCTTTCGCTATATAAAGAGAATATCTTACTAATTGTTGTTTAGTTGGCATAAATCATATGAAATTACATATTCATATTATATATGTTCAAGTCTCCAGCAGGCTCAGGATTTCTCTTCCTCCCTTCCCAAATATGTTTTTCACAGGGCAGTTGTGCATCTCCTTCCTTTTGCATTCCTTTCTTCTTTATTACAAAAGGTGTCTAAAGAGAGAAACAGAAATAGAAATCAAGAATTACAAACATTAAAAAATAAAATCCCATACAAATTAAAGAATGGACCACCTACCTCATGAATTAAGCCTACAGCAGTTGTTCTTAAAATACCTTGACTCAGTATTCAGAGTTAACGGACCTGGTCTCTTGTTCCTGCTTTCTTCTTCTTTCCTGCATCAGGAAAGCAAATCTTTCTTCACAGTTCTTGCTTTCGTTGACATCATAGAGAGATTTTTAACATGGAAATTTTTTTGTCAGTAGAATGCAGCAAACCCCAAGTTGCAATATTCAATGAAGAACTATGTAGATTTTATAGTGGAAAGGCATGCTCTTGATTGCCAACTGTTTTTTTATTTGAAAGCAGGTGTTCAAATAATCATTGACAGGACCAAGGAAGGAAGGATTCATGCAGTAACAATTTGCAATTCTTTCATAAGTAGCATTTATAAGCTTGAAGAAATCTGATAACTCAAGAGGGAGAATATAGTGGAAAGGGAAAACATGGAGGATCCATCCAATCCAGAGGAGATCCTAGTGGTATGCAGATTCTTTTATATTTCAAAATGGCAGTCATAATTTTACTTTCAGTGTTATTTATAGAAAAATGCTTATATTATATATAAATAATTGAAATTGCTTTGGCTTCATGAGGTTACATGTATGGTGAGTTGACTTTGGCTGCCTAACACACAGCCATCCAGGTGGTCTCACCCTCCTCTTTCTCAGCAGGACAAGGGAAGAAAATAAGTGGAAAAAAGAAACCTGATGAGTCTATATAAGGACAGGGAGATCACTTACCAAGTACCATCACAGGACCAACACATTTGACTTGGGGAAAATTCAGCTTATTCCCAATTAAATTAGATTTGAATAGGAAAAAAATTAAACCAGCACCTTCCCCCCACCCATACCCCTTTCCTAGGTCCAGCTTCATTCCTTTATTCCCAATTCTTCTACCCATCCTAAACTTCAAGCTGCACAGAGAGATGAAGAACTGGGGGCTGTGGTCATGGTCAATCCAGAACAGCTCCTTTTTGTCAATCCTTACTCCTCACACTTCTCCCCTGTTTCAATGTGGGTCCTCCCAAGGGGCTGCACTCCTTCAAAAATATCTGCTCCCATGTGGGCTCTCCAGAAAATGCAGTCCTTCAGGAAATATCCATCTGCTCCACAGTGGTCCTCCACAGGCTGCAAAATCTCTGCTCCAGCACCCAAAGCACTTCTTTCCCTCCTCCTTCTTTGACTATGATGTCACAGGGCTGTTCATCACACTCTTTCCCTCACTCCTCACTGCCACAAAGTGTTTTCCCCTTTTTAAAATACATTTTCCCAGAGGCACTGCCAGCATGGCTGAGAAGCTCAGCTGTGCCATGCGTGAATCAGTTGGAGGCACTGGAATTGTTCGTGTCCATCACAGCACAGCAGGACAGCCACAGCCTCTCCACAGCCACAGACACTGCTCCACAGCCCTATGACCAGGACCTGGGCACCTGCACCTAGGACAACTTAGAGTTTCCAGAATTAGCAATGTCTTCTGCTGCCAACATGAGTAGCTTCTTGTCTTTGCGACAATGCGTTATTTTTCCTGGCCCTGGGCAGCCCCAGAGTGCCCGGCTTGGATGCTCCGCATCTCGGCGGGACTGGGGCTTGTCGCGATTCCCAGGCGCTTCTGCTGCCGCACACCGGGGTGGGCTGGCCACGCTTTGCTGTCGGCGCTAGGGAGGAAATAAAGAGGCAAAGGAATTGCTCAAATTCACCCATGAAGGACAGCTGGAAAGCTTTAATGGCTGCAGGAGCTGCGGTGGAGAAGCTGCGGACCACTCCCAACTCTGCATGGATGAAAATGGCCCCAAGACCGGGAAGGCGCGGGATGATATAGGGGGCAGGACAGGGAAGGCAGGAGCCCTCCTGCCCAATGGGGACAGGCGCCGTGGCAGTGACCAGCGACCAACGGGAATGCGGCAGGGGCCGACACGGGGCTCCGGGGCGAATGGGGCTGGCAGGAATGGGGTGACAGGCACAGAAGTCTCCGGACGGGACAGGGAGTGGTTACAGGAGTGGCAGGCTGAAGCTCCAATAGTAGGAGACCTGGAGCGAACCACCATGGCGGGGGAGAAACACAGGGGGTGCATGGGGGTACACAGAACCGGCAAACTAACACAGATCAAAACCCCTAATCTGAGCCCAAACCCGGGATGCAACAGTCTTCTCAGGGTAATACAACTTTCATTCAAATGGTGGCACAATGAAAACAATTGGGAATTAAAGGGCAGGAATAGTGAACATAAATACCAGGCTTCAGATCATGATGCCAGACAAGATAACCAAGAAGACTAATGAGAAAACAAGTTGATGTATGTTATCTTGAAATGATAAGAAACATGTTACATGATCTAAACATTTATCAACCAGAATTAATACCATTAGAGTGAAATATGAAGTGCATCTCTGATGTGATGGAAAACAGCAGAAAGTTCATAGGGCCCACACCAAACTCCATCATTTGGAGTTGGAGCAGATTTACTCCTGCTGACACACCTAGAACAACAGTCAGGAACAAAGAATGAAACATCCTACACACGGATCAGGTACACAAGTGGGTCAACATGGCCCAAGTGTGCTGAGCATGACATCTGGGCCTGAGGATCTCAAAGACTGGACTCATCCCTCATTCACATCACGTGTGAAAAGCACAAGAACTTCCAATATGCCTGTGCTAAATATATAACATAATTAAAGAATCAAAAAAGGAAATATGGACACATTGCAAGGAGAACCTTCGTAATCTTTGTAATAGTTAAATGCACACTGTAGAAAGGCCTGATAATCTGTCACTGAACACAAATTGCATTTGTGTTCATGGGCACAAAAAGCTGTGCAACAATAGACATTGCAAACTTGTCTGTACATCTCCATCACAGCCACAACACTTGAAGCCCCAGCCTTGGCTTCAACATTCTGTAGACATTAGGAGATCATTTAGGTTGGAAAAAAATTCAAGATAATTTAGTTCAGCCTTTGACCAAACACCACCATGTCAACTAAACCATAGCATTAAATGACATGTCCACTCATCACTACCAGGGGTTGGGGACTCTACCACCTCCCTGGCCAGCCTATTCCAATGCCAGACCATCCTTTCAGTGAAGAAAGTGCTCCTGATATCTGATACGAACCTCCTCTGGCACAGCTTGAGGACATGTCCTCTTGTCGTGTCACATGTTGCCTGGGAGAGCAGACCGACACCCCCCTTCCTACAATCTCTTTTAGGGCAGTTGTTGAGAGCAATTAGGTCTCACTTCAGCCTCCTTTTCTCCAGGCTAAACACCCACATCTCCCTCAGCCACTCCTCATATGACACTTTCTAGACCCTTCACTGGCTTTGTTGCCCTTCTCTGGACATGTTAACTATTAGTAGAAATTTTATAGGAATAGAGTAAGCAGGCAAGGGGCCATCATAGTAGTGGTGATATAATTTGCTGCAGGGAACCTCTGCAGATAACACTTCTATTACAGCTAAACAAATACATTGTGAATAACTGGATGGATCAATCTTGCTTCTGTTCAAGAGCTGTTGAAGAGTAGCTTACAGTTTCTTTAATTATATAATTATATTTGTTGCTCAGAGGCACACAGTGGATAATTAGATGGACAAGATTTGCTCTGAAGGTTCATACAAGCAGCTCATACCAACATCTACAATTTTAAAAGTTTCAATTAGATTTCATTGCTCATGTAGGTCATGTGTGATTGGATCTGACTCCTGCCAGTATGAGTATTGCTCTTGGAATCCAGAATGTGATGTGAAGATTTACTTAAAATTCAAAACATAGATTGATCAGATGTTCTCCAAAAACATTTCTGTAAACATTCCTGCCTTTACAAAAAACTACAGAGAATATCCCAAGGCACCAGCAACAAAAATGTCTTAATTATTTCCACCTTTTAGTTTCACCATATATTTATGGATTAGCTGTGAGATATTTGTTGACATCAAATGCTAAATTTTAAGTGAAAAAGGCATATAGTAATGTTAAAATATCTGAGCAATGATCTATTTTCCCTGCGCTCACTTTCTGTACACTGTAGAGACAGTTAAATCCTGAAGCACTCAAATGCAGTGGTTTGACTATTAAAATTATATAGTTTTCCCTCCTACACAAAGCTTTTTTTAAGCTTTCAGATGCCATTTTCTTCAAGAGTACATGGTGTATCCTACATTTAGGAATGGAAAATGTGTAAAATTTCTGAAAGCATAAAAATGTGTATTTTTTAAGGTTGCATTACTTTCAAATTTAATATTTGAATTTAAATTGCAAACCCTTCCTCCTTGAAGCAAGCCAGATCTTAGGTCTTAATCAAAGAAAATCAGAAATGTAGATGAAGCCCAAGGAAAGAACCAGACTTAATATTATTATTATATGATAAGGAAAAACCCCTACGAGGACAACTTTTTTTCTCATTTTGTCCTTTTCCTTTTTCTCATTTCCTTTTCCAGAATTATCCATGTGTGGTAAGAGTAGGTGTAATACCTAGAATAATGCCATTAGAAAAAGAAAAATAAATTCAGCACCAAGCTACCAACGAATGAACAGTTAGCCTTAGAAGACCAAGAAAAAATGTACAAAAATGTAGAATTTACATCACTTCTGTATTCTCCAGAAAAAATCTGGAAATGTGTTTCAACTTAGTCATCTACCAGTGTCAAGATCATTACTAAAATGAAACTGTTGGCAGCATCACAGAAAAGATGAAATTGGGGTTAACACACCTGTAGTATACTTTCTTCTACTCCGTGCAGTCATTCCACCTGCCAAGGAAGAGTAAAAGCACAAGCAGCAAATCTCAGCCTGGAGAAAAGGAAGTCATTTCAGTCAAGGAATGTTCAAACTGCTGTAACTTTTATCTTCATTTCCTCAAAAAATATCCTCAGAGGAAGCAGACAGGATTTTTAGTTCACTGAACTTTCTGTTCCTCACCATGAGTACACAGAAGTTCAGGAAATAACCCAGATATTCAGCTCTTAAGCTACCAGGCCCCAAGATCTCCAATTTCTCTAAAAATCACAGCAACAAAAAAGTAAAGCAAAATTTTGATGCTGAAAATTTCCACGTTATGAGTGACTCTATTTCTTAATAACTAAACATGCATGTTTGTTGTGCAGAATGAAAGGTGAGAGACAAAGACTATTTTCTTTCCTACATTGCAAATTCTCTGAGTCAAAGGAATAATGTATAGGTGAAACATATTGGTAGGTTTAACCTATAATACATTATAGTTTAAACATATTTCTTTTTAACTCTGTCCAGTATTCTGGTTTATATTTTGCTGAGCTCTCTTGGGTCAAAGACACAGTGCAAAAATATTTGCATTTTGCTTTCATTTAGGGAGACAGGGATTTCCAGAGCCAGTCCTAAGCCTGGAGAGAAGGAGCTTCTGATGAAGTCTTGTCCTGGAAGGGCACAGCAACAGGCCTGTCTGGAAGTGTTTTCAACAAATAATTTTAGACTCAAATTGACCACCTACCCAATATAGCTCTTTCAGCAGAATCAACTGTATCCAAATAATTTCTTACAATTGTTTAACCTCATCTTTAAAATCTTGTCTAACTTCTTTAAACTTCTTATCTAGCCTACACTTAAAAATTCCAAACACCACAAGTGCCTTTGGCCACCTTTCTGAGGGTTTATTTGTTCTGAGTGTTAAAAATTTCTCCATGTTAAATCCAAATTTCCCTTGCTAGCATTTATGGCTATTTCTTTTCTCCAGTGAATATGGAGAATGCTTTCTTCCTTTCCTCTTCACCTATTTTACAATTTATCTTTTATGTACTACAAGATTGATTTCCCTTCAGATTCTGTTCTTTAAGCTAAAATATATGCCCAACAAAATTAAAGGGAGAATCCTGTGTTCCAATTCCATCAGGAAAAGAAATGAAAGTCTCAAGAAAAGCTATGGTGACATCTGGTGAGCATGAGCACTTTTTATTTGGGAAATTGTTATGTCTGCCTCCTGGCTTTCCTCCTTTCGAAAAATATTTTATTACTGTAGAAAAAATTATTTTATTTCTTTATCAGTGAAGAAGGGGTTTTTTGGTTCTCAGGTTAATTTGGTTTTTGTATTCTGCATTTTTAATTAGCAGCTCTCTGCTTCAAAGAATATGTTTCATCAGATTATGGACATCAACAGAGCACGGTATCAAGTTTGTCACGTCACATTCTTTAGCCATGAAAAGAAGTTATTGTATGACTTACAGAGGATTATACACTCTAAAAATAGTCAAGATGAAAAGACTTATTAAGAAAATTATATTAACCAAGATACATAGGAAAGAAAGCGTCTCAATTATAAGTAGTTTTAAAAACAGTACTACTGTTACCTTCTTTCTGCAAGACAATTAATCTTTAAAATATTTCTCATCTGATGAAAGTCTCTTAAGGCTGTGACCTATTCAGGTGACAGTTTAATCTACAAAGATTGCATTTAAGTTTAAATAAACCATTTTTCTTGCCACTGTAATAGACTAAGACCTTATGGTCAGTGAATTGTAAAGAGAAGTAACTTACTGGAGAATGAACAGTTATTTCTTCAGTTGCATTAACTCTACTTGCTTGAATTTGTGCCAGTACAAATTTCAGTATAGACTGTTCAGAATATAGCTCATTTCCTAGCACCTTGACTTCATGTTTCATATCACTCTTGTTCAAATAACACACATCCAATGACCTTTGCATTCTCCCAGTTAGCAGGTGAGCTGTGCTTGTTCTGGGAGCTGCATGTGTAGTACTGCCCTTGGAGGACCACTACTGACACTGCAGGTTTAGCAGCCTACCCATTAATAATTTAGATTCCATGCCAGCAGGTAAGAGAAGAAAAAACTTGTTGTTGCTGGAGGTTTTGGGACTGGAAGGGAGGTAGACTCTGCAAATTATCTGGGGTTAAGCCATGGTTTCTGTGTCCAGTGCTGGACTTAGAGGGATTATCTATGCAACTGCTTTCTGTCCCTCACTAGCAATGATTCTTGGTTATTTAAACTGTTATCCTAAAAGACTTTAAAATCCTTCATTCAGGGGATTGCTCTTGAAATTTGAAGTTAATTTCTTACCTTTTCCCTTGTATTTCTCTGCAGCCAGCTCATTTTGCCTTCGATCTATCATCTTCACCTCAGTGTTTCATTTAATTTTTACCTGGTCAAAGTAGCTGATTACAACCTTTTTAAGATAGCTAAAACAAGAAGGAATAATCAAACTAGTCCATGTTAACAGATTGCTGACCAGAAACTGGTCACCTGCTGTCACCTGGCACCTGGCAGCTTTTCAAACAGAGCTAGATGAATGAGACAGATCAGGGTCTCGACATGATGCAAGGCCAGTATGTGGACAAGATGGAACAGAAGTTAGGAATGCATTGCACTGATCCCAAAGGCAAATACCCACAGAACCAGTCTAATTCTCCTGGGTTTGCACCTTGAAGGAGATGTCTGTGAAAGCACAAAGCTCCTGGGTACTCATGTCCAGAGAGTTCTGGTTTCAGGAGACACTGTTTACACACTTGAGAGTTATTGTGAGTGAGGTGATCCCTGCTTTGAGAAGCAACACTTCACAGACCTCACTGTAAGTTTGAAACTTCAGTGATGTCAGGGGCCAGGAACAGACAAGGGACCATTAACTAGCAATTTGCCTTGTGATCTTGTGTCTTCACATGAATTTTACCTAGTTAATTTCTAATTTGAGAAAAAAAGGAAAATGTTTTCTAGAATGTGAATTTCAGGGGATCAGCTCTGTTTCTGTTTGGAGGATGCATTTTGAAACCTCAGAGGAATGTATACCTGGAAGGCCCAGTGGGAGATTCTAGGAACAGTGCAAGGCTGTGTTGAGTACTGTGCCATCAGGCAAGCCCTAGGCAGCACAGCCAATGCTAAGAAAGAAAATTCAGTCCCTCAGGTTACATTGGCAATAACATCATATTCCATTACCCAGTAGTCATCTAAAAAATAGTCCTATGTTAAATGTTTGTGATATCAATGATTTTCCTGTATTTACACTCAACTGTGTCACTACAGACATGAGGTGCATTATGCCCCAATAGACTGTGCAAATATTTAGATAATATTTGGAACCTTAAAATAAATAAAACCCACTGCTAAATCATAAAACTTATGCTTTATCATCTTTTATATTAATGTGAATCATCTGTAATAATAATACCATGCCAATCATCTTTTATACTAATATAATAAAGTAACTGATGCATTTTACTTTTGCTGAGCATTTGCAGTTTTGTGTCTGTAACTTCTAGTGACATGAATAAGACAGGTTATAGATGGTATTTGATTTTCTTTCATACACCATATAAAGTGTGACACATGCAAGCACTGTTGCCATCTTTTTTATTAAACTTGAACCTACACTCCCACCTAATTTGTTTCGGCATGTCCTATGGAATTACTGTTCTTCTTCAGAAGAGCTATGACATATGATATTGCAGAAAGAATTTAGATGACTGCAAACAGGATGTTTGCATTTCTGTCAGAGAAGTGTGACAGGTATTGATGAGGACCATGCCTTTTCTTCTCCAGGCCACTACTTTTTTAAGCAGCAGACAGTAAGGGGAGGGAGGGGCAGGCAGGGGGAGAAATGAAGGCACAAATTTCTAATTAATCCTTCATGCCCATATTTTCTGTCTTGATGATCTATATTTGGTCTGGCTGTGATAGAGTTATCTGTCTTCTTAGCACCCTTTAAGCTGGTGCATTTTGGATGTCTGACTAAACCAGTGTTGATGACACAATAGTGTCCCACTTTTGGCTGTACATCTCCTGCACATTGAGTAGGCTACTGGTAGGTGAGACACCGAGAAGGGACTAAGCCAGGACAGCCAACCTGAGCTGGCCAAAGGGATATTCCATACCACGTGAAATTGTTTTCAGCAAGAAAATCTCAAGGAAAGAAAGACTAATGGATGATGTTTGTATTTATGGCATTACACATGCTGAGGTGCTGCTTTCCAAGCAATGAAAAGTAATGTATAAATGCCTTTTTTTTTTCTTTCCTTGCACATTCAGCTTTTGCTTCGACAATTATATTGTTTTGATCTCAATATATGAATATTTTCACTGTCTAATTTCTCCTCATACTAGGGGGAAAGGGGAGTGAACAAGCAGGTGAGTGAATTCTCAGCTGCTGGCTAGGGTCAACCCTAGCATAAGTTTTATGATTTTCATCTAAATCAGAAAAACTCTGATACTGGGCTTCAGTTCAACTCTGGCTTTTTTCTATCAACAACAGAAACAGCAACAGCCACCATTATATACACTCAGTGAGACACTTGCAGGTGTGTCACAAAGCCAACATTTCTGTGACTGGTTTCTTGCTAAACTTAGCAACAGTGTTAGACTCTCATGAGTTAACTTCTGTTGAATGGTTTCTTTAATGCATACAATGCAAATATGCTCTGCATCAGCAGTAGCAATATAAACCTGCTTATTTCACTTATTTCTTCACAAACACCTAGACTACACAATGCAATAAAAATCCTTTGCTATCAACTTCTGTTCTCAAGTTCAGCTTTTTCACATATTCTGTAGCACTGAATCAGAGATATTTATTCATTTACTTTACACAAACATGAAACAGACTGTCTACCTTTCCTTTCCAAGAGGCCAATGCAATAGAGCACTGTGCACATGTAGCATTTACATGTTTTACTATGTTTAAGTATCAGGTGCTTTTTACTTCCTTATGACTATTGTATACAGCACCTAGTCAGCACGTTGCAGCAGGTAACCCTTGGGCAGTAGTGATTACTTAGTTCCCAAATTCAACAGTTTTCCTAAAAAAGGAAATTGTAACTAGATGTCCACCACCTTACTCGTGTGTGTTTATCCACTTCTGGAGGGAAATAAGGTATCTTTTCTGCTTTGCACTGTGCTGTTTTAATCATGTTTTTCAAAGGAACAAAGAAAAGCTTTAATAAGTTAGCAAATATGCTGGCTTCAGCTGTCCTGGCTTCAGCTAGGGTAGAGTTAATTTCTTTTCACAAGCTTTACAGTGCTGTGTTTTGGATTTATAGTGGGAATGGTGCTGATAACACCCTGATGTTTTGGGGTTTTGCTAATTCATGCTTATTCTAAGTCAAGCACTTTTTTTTTTTCCCTAGTCTCACGCTCTTCCAGTGAGGAGATATGCAAATAAGAAAACCAACCTGGGAGGAAGCATAGCTGGGACTGCAGGACATGTGCCCCTAACTGACCAAAGCGATATTCAACACCCTAGACCATCATGCCCAGAATATAAACTGGGTGAGTTGTCCTGTTACCCTCCAGGGCAGCCAATATTTATTGCTGTCTTTTACTTTATTTTCAATTATTAAATTGTTCTTATTACAGCATACAAGTTTTACTTTGATTCTCCTCCTCATTCCATCAGGGTGGGAGGAAAAGAGGGAGTGAGTGAGCAGCTGCATGGTGTTTCATGTTCAGCTGGGCTTAAAACCACAACAAACCCATTATCTTTTAAATCACCACTTTAAGACAAGACTTTGGGAGCTCAGCTTCTAGTATTTGAACAACTGAGACTGACAGTCCTGCATCACACAATTGCATAAATAAGGAAGACTTAGTGACAAATGAATAATCTCTCAGGTTATAATCTATCACACATAAGCCTTTTTTTTTTTCTGGATCAGACACATTCTTAGATATAGATTTCACACTTCCCAGGTTCACAAAATTATAGCACCAAAAAAAAATATTGCCTTTAAGCACAAAACCCAGTGAAACTTCCCATTTTTTACCACCACCTAGGATTTTCCAAAGTCAGTCTTTAATATCTTGAAGAAACCTGTCCCCATGTTTTTTTTCAGAACTGTACCCTCAGCAAGTAATAAAACTTTAAAAAAGAATAGTACCCTGACTCATCCAGAGAGAAGATTGTTAAATGCTTGACAGGTCACAGCAGATGGGATTAAGAATGAGGAAAGGTGTCTCAATATGATGTTGAAGTAAGGAGAAAATTCTTTTGTCCGTCAAAATGAAAAAAGATAAAACAGAAATCTCATTGCTCTTGCATATACAAAATACATGAAAATATGTCCTTATCTTTTTCTTTCAGTGATGCCACTGTGGGCTAGATATGTTCAGAACATCCCTGCCAGGCAGGGTGGCATACAGACACCCAGTGTGTGAATTCTGAAAGCCTCTGGACAGAAATAGATGCTGAGCTGCTCTGCTTAGCTAATATGGGAATTTACCTGCTCTTGTCTATTAGAAATGTAGGTACCACACCAGATTTCTGCTACAAATCATAGGTTCTATGCATCGTATGAAGACTCAGTAAGGCAAATATTTGTGAGGAAGAGATGAAGACTCTTTATACATTTGCTATTTATAAGCTTAACTGTGAATGCAGATCTTTAGTTTAGACAGCACTGTTAAAATATTTTGGCTTTGACGTTTGAAAATGATCTAGCAAATCTTAGTCCTGTCACATGTAGCCTTAATTTAATTTAAAAGTCTCTAGACTAGATTCTTGTTGTCACTATCAAAAAAAGAAAAAAATATATTTACTTTTTGCTGTACAGAAAATAAAGAAATGTTTTTCCATAAACATCTTAAAGCAACATACTTAACAATTTTCCTTTGATCAATCAAACCAAGAGACTATAGACAATTTTAACACTTATTTAAGCTGTCAGTACTGCAAGTTTCTTTGCCATCAGCTAGATTTTCAGTGCTTTATATCCTTCCTTTCACTTCCCAAACACTGTCATTATCTATTACTGTATCACTAGATGAGCTTTGTTTAATTTAGCAATCTTCAATATGAAACATTCTCCAAATAGCCTTCATTACCATGCATGACCAGGAAAAAATACTTCTTTTTGTGGCAGTTCTTGAGGACAGGATGTGCCAAAGCCATATGTGCATCAGTGTGTGTGGTGTGTTACTGAAGCATCTGAAGCAAAGCTTCTCTGGCAAAGCAGAGCAGGAGCAGACCCTGGGCAATAAAAACACACTACAACACTGACACCTGTTGGTAACAAGTGTGCCAAACTGTGACAGCATCTTTACAATCCTACATTTTCAGAAGATCCAAGAGTTTAGTCTAAATTAATACACCTACATCTCCACGTGTAAATCACCTGGATATGGAGAACCAAATGCAAGAAAAAAAAAATGAAGATTTTATATCCAGTCTTTCTAGAAGTAGATATCCATATCTGCTGACAACCATGTGCAGCTGATGTCTAACAACAGTTCCAACAAATAAATACACACCAGCACATATTGCATGTCTAGAGGCTGTTTCCTGAGATCTGCATGTCAACCCGAGCAAGCAATGTATCCTGCAAAGCACTGAAAGACGTAGTGTAACTTAAACACAAAAGCTTTTCCATCTGGATGGCTCTAAGGGTACGATGGAACCTGGAAATGAAATACCAGTCTTCAGGACAAGAGCAGCTTAAGTGAAAGCTAAGAATAAGCCAGCAATGTGGTATCTTTTCCATTGCTCCCTTCCTACAAAAAAGTGAGATGAGTGAAGAGTGAAGTTATACTGCAGCATTCCTCCTATCCTAGCAGTGGGCTGAGCTTTTATATTGCTAGAAGAGGAGGTAAGCTCTACAGAAAAACAAACAAACAAAGAGGCAAGTGGATCTGCTTGCTTTTTTAGCATAACAACAAGCTTCTCTGTTGCCCTACTGGTTCCCCTCACAGATAATAAAGACTTACTACTATAATCAGCTACTATAACTACACTCCAGAACAAAGATGTGTGATTTGAGAACTGAGGCTTTCCAAGTTCAGTACTTAATGATAAAGCCAACTTTCATGACCCTGTTCCAGAGTGTATTTAGCAAAGCAAAGTGACACATTAGTAACAGCCATCTAAATAAACTCTTGCTGACCTAAGAAGCAATGTTTCAGTATGTGCCCTGTGTTTTCTGCTGTATGGCTCCAGCGTTTTTGGAAAGAAGCAACATCAGCAACAAATTGAACGCTAAATTGAACTGGCAGCAAATCCTGTAGTCATTCAAGGTCACAATAGTCTCGTGTTTACTTGTCTGGTGATTGGTAGGCTCCTATTCAGCAGTTAAATAAATTAATTCAGCCCTCAGCACATTAAAAAACATTTCCTCTTCCAATGTAAATGAGAGTTCAAGAAACATCCCAGTTCTCAGTTTGTGTCATGTATGGGCTTCAGCACTCTCCCTGAGACCTGTGTGCCCTTCTTTGCTCAGAGGAATGGTGGTGTCTTGATTATTACTACATCTCCTCAACACATTACTAACTCCTAGTTGTGCTTTATGCATTACTGTGATGCCATTATTTACAGGAAAGAAAACAAGGGATAGGATCAGCCTAGATATTCAAACCTGCAGAGAGCAAGTTAGATTGGCAGACCATGATTAGCCAAATTGAACTGTGTTCAGTGTAAGATCTAAGCTTGATGATCTCACAGGGCTCTTCCCCTCCCGGCTATGTCACGGTTTATTCTGAGGTTATTGTCTGTGTCAGTCATTTGTATCTAAGATAGGAAGTACAAAATGGCTAAGATTCACCTGAATTCAAGGTGATTAAGCCTTCAAGCAAGATTTTCTTTGTTGTGGTTCAGTCTGTTTCAGAGCTCTGGAGTATAGTGTCTGTGAATGGTACTAGACAAAGAAAATACCGAGTTTTGTTAGACAGAAGGGTGAGAGAGAAATGGCATAAACATTTTATTTTTTATTTATTTACTGGAAGTATATTCTGGTTAATATGGATCCAGCATGATGCTCTGAGTTAAAAGGGAGCATGGCATTCCTGCACCAAATCACAGGAGTCAGTAACTTTAAACCTATTACTCTCACCTTGTTCATTAAAACAAAAAAAACTTTATTCACAGGAGAGTAAACATTTCAAATTAAATTGGGGAAAGACTGAAAAAAACTCCTCCCAACTGGCAATATCTCTCATGAAAAGCACTAGTGGACTATGTGCTGAAAAAACACCCTCACACACACTGACAACAATTAGCAGAGTTTTACACTCATCAGTGCAGAGGCCATGTATTCCTACATGTTTGTGAAACAGCTACCATCATAATTTATCTACAAATCCAATCAGAGAATCTGGAGATTAAACCAGTGAAAATATTAAGTCCCAGCACTTCTGCAGTTCTTGAACAGCCTACCAACTCCTCCAATACACAAACAAATTGGTGTAAGTTTTTTGTGTAAAAGCTTTCACCACATTTACTGCCACAAGGTTTTGAGTTTGAGGTTATGGGTTTTTAGTAAAGGAATTATGCAAGTACTGTATTAAAGGCAAAATGCACAGTTCATATTGAACTAAAATAATTGAGATGTGAGTGATAAAATAATTATATATCTCCTGGGTATTTAGCTATTTTTATATTATAATTACTAGCTTTGCTGCATCAGGAAGAATAAAGAGCTCTCAAAGATTAAGAATATTGTGTGAGTTGATACATAAGAATGTAACTTTCTTGTTGTAGATCATCCAGCGAATTAAAAAGTTACCTGTCACAAATCAGTAAACTCATATTCCTGTGCACTTGGTGATGTTATTAACCTTACTAATTTTAAAATTTTGATCAAATGACCAGCTTTCTTCATGATCCATGACATTTTTTTTTGTTAGTGGTCACTCCAGCTTTTAAGTCAGAATAATTATTTCAGAATATAATATTAAATGTCAGTATTGGTTTGTTGTTGCTATAAAGCCTCTTATAGCTGATTTAGTGATGAAACAAGCTGAAGGACTGCAGGTGTTGCTCAGAGATAACAGAGATGCATTTTGCCCTTATACCTGCTTCATCATTCAATATCAAACACTAATTTGATGCAAAGACTTATTTTGCACATGCTTTGCAGTCATGAATGTGGTAGAAACTGAAGCAATTTCTTAAAAAGCAGGAAATAAAAAAGACATTGAAAGTGATTATCTGAGATTCATGAGATCAGGTCTGCAATTTGAAGTGCAAGGTGAAAGGATATTAACCAGCTAAAGGCTTGGCTACAGATGCATGGCAAAAGCCATTTAGATACTTGACTGATTCCTCATTTTATTAAACTGGACCTGATATGGGCATAATAGTATCCTACAAACATTTCACCTTTTTGGGAAAAATCAAATTTTTTGTGAATGCTCTTATATTAAGCTATCCAGAACAATGTTAACAGTGTTGATGGAGCCATTGTCTGACTTTAAAAATGGCATGATCATGTCAACCTAAATCATAGTGTTGGATTTTCTCTTGTTCTCAGAAAAAAACAAGCTCATTCAGAATGTCCTCAAGAAGCTGGTGCCAAGTGCTGAAGTGCTGCCTTCCCAGAGTTTCTGCACACAGCAGCAGCTTTGCTGGCCAGATCAGAGCCTGATCTGCCAAACAGCTGATTAGTGGTCTCCTGCTTCTGTAATGGACGCTGCCTGCTCCTCACCTTTCAGGGTGGAATGAATTTAGCAGAAAATTCTGTTCCTCATATAGAAAACATGACTCTGTGACTGACAGCACATTCTGCTTGGGTTTGTTGATTAGTTCCTTGTGTTTTACTAGTCTAATTAAGGCTATATTTACTATGAGGAGGAAATTTTTCCCTCCACTTCTGACAATGGTATTCCCTATCCCTCTTGTTATTCTCGTAGTGGATTCTGCAGTGCCACACCATGGCTACTCTGTATCTCTCCCACAGAATCACTGTACTGTTATTATGAAATATTTCAAATGTTTATAGCAATAGGATTTACCTGCCAAAGCAAGAAGGATTTTCATTTTCTGATACAGGATTTTGACCACTCATCACACTAGTCAATGCATTGGCACCTTGTCTTCTCTGGCAAAATTGCAGTCATTTTACTTGGATGAGGAGCTAGCCACAGCTAGCTGTGTCTGTGCTGTTGCCAAACGAGATTATTACAATACATTCTACATGTGGCTGGTTTGAAGACCACCTGGAAGCTTCAGCTTCATACATACAGAGCAGTATGTAGTTATCCATGAGATTAATAGTGTTGGCTCTCAGGCACACAGTGCAACAACTTTCCCAACACTGAACTTTCCACCTAGTTTCAAATGGCTGCAAAGTGCAAGGTAGCTGCAGGCAGCCTGTCCCTGTGGCAGAGGTAGCATTTTAGAGCAACTGAGCTGTGCTAGCTTAGAATCTGAGACTGGAGACATAGGGCAGTCTCACTGCAACCCTTGGCAGAACAGTCCTCACCTCTCTGGCAGAGCCCACGGCAGTAGATCAAATGATGAACACAGTGGAATTCATATCAATTTTTCACAAACCTCTGCTTTAACAATTGATTTTTAGGTTTTAAGTACAGAGTAACTGCAATCCATGCATAAATCTTGACACAGACTTGTGGAGTAGTATACACTAATGCCCCTAGCAGCAACACTAATACGTTCATTGTTATACATTTAAAAATCACACATTTAGAGATCAGAGCATAATCTGTTATTCCCAAGAATTATGAAAAAATACTAAACAGCAAACAAGGAAATACAGCTTTCTCTATTTTTGCCCTTCTCTATTTTCTTCTACCAGAGATCAAGCAGTTGGGCTTCTCTGGTCCTGCTCTTTATGTGTCCCCACCATAGCTTGCACATTATTATCCTCACAAGCCTCATCCCTCATATCACTGATGGATTTATATTCTGCTGAGCTCAACTGAGTAGTTAGATAGTCAAAATCTGATCTCATTACATGTGTGTCAGCAGAACTAACTCCAGGGAAGTCAATGGAACCAAGTTGATTTACAGACTTGGAGCCAAATATTTAATTTACCATCCAACATCTGTCATAACCTAAAATTGAAACTCTCCACGGACATGACCTACATTTCTAAAATTTACAGATGGGATTTTAATATTTCTATAAAAAGAAAAATCTTGTGTGCCAGAGAAGTGTACTCAGTTCTTCTCATCTGAAACATCTGATATGAACCCTAATTCCTCAAGGACCTTATATAAGGGCAGCCAGTTGGAGCTAAGACAAAAGGAATAGGAAGAGAAAAGAAGGCAAGTATGCCAGCTGAAATGTCAAGGTGCTGGCTAGCCTAAAGCTCAGTTCTCCTAATTGGAAAGGAGAAGTCATATATAAATATATGTGTGTGTGTGTGTGTGTGTGTATATTTACTGCATATCCACTGATTCCTGTGTATTATAACTTTCAGTGACCTCATTAAAACTACACTTGTCCTGAATAGTCTGGAATTACCAATACTTGCTCAGAATAGCTTAGAAACAATTTTCCTTTTGGTTTTTGATGATGAAGTCTAAAATGTATGCTGCTTCAGAGTTAAACATGGAAAGAGTTCTCATGTTTGGACATACTTTTTCCACTTAGGCTTTTTGTTTCTGCATTTTACACTGCAAAGAGCATTGATTAATGTGAATGTTTTAGCTGTAGTTGTTGTTTGTGTATAAACTTTTGTTAAAACAAGTACTGCAGAATAAATGACCTTTATACAGACACCTATTAAGGCACTAAAAGGCTTGGCTACATTCATCTGAGACGCGTATACATAACGTTTGGAACAATAACGGGATCAGCAGCTGCAAGGGGTTTGAATTGAATTCTTTAACAATAGAAAAGTTTTTCAGCTCCAAATACCAGCAAAGAGAATTTTTTGCAGATAATCCAGAAGAAAGAAAATAACAAAAAAAAAAAAATGCTAGCCAACTTTGCAGCAGTTAGCATAAGGGTGCCATCTGAAACATGTCAGCTTAAGAGTGTCCCATAGTACCATTCTTTTACACAACCATAGTATTCAGAACTGTTTTCCCAAATAATCCCAGATGGCAAGCCACAAAATTTCAATTCATTTTAAAAGCTTTCTTTGCTGTTATTATGTGATTGAAAGTGCAAAAGCAAGTTGCCATTCTCATGGCACTATTTGCATTGGCTATTATCCCCTAAAATCCCCTTTAAACAGCTACATTGTCAGCCCATAGGCCTCATTTAGAACTACAAAAAAGACCAGATTAATTCGATCAAAGGGAGAGCCAAGTACAAAATGCACTTTTCAAACTGTATCAGAGTAGGTTCCCTTTACAGGTCGCTGCATGGCTAGAGCAATGCAAAAAAACCCTTGCCTAAAATAAAGCACTAACAGAAATAGCTGTGCATGTTTCACATGCAGCTTTTGGGGCTCTTCCAGGGTAAATCTCTCACTACAAATGATTACAATAAAATATGTTTTAACATAAGTAAATTAAGTAGCCAAGCATCCATTTTTGTCCATTTGGCTTTCTACCTCCACTTTCAGGAGGCACTGATGTAGTGCTTGGATAATTTAGCCAGCCATAGACATTCCTGAAGTCTCTGTCAATTGGAATTTTTAATTAATTAAACATTGAGCAATGAAACTTTCAAAATATACAGATAAGTTCCCCCATGACTATTTTTTCCCTAGGGTAAAAAATCATCACTGATGAAGCAAAGAAGATAGAAAAAGCTTTTGGTATCATTTCTGCAAAATTTTCTTTTTCTAAGGTGAACCATTTTGAGTCAAGCATAATTCAGGTCCATAGCTCTACAGCTAAAAAGGCTCTAGTGGCTTTTCAATCTCACCTGGGGTTCGATGACAGGCAATAATGGTGATATTTTTGTTTTTCACAGAAGATCCTTTGGTGTCTCTGCACCGTCTCGTTCCCTCAGTCTCTACTGGAGTTTGCTTAGTGATCCTGCCATCAGTTCTCTCACCCTCGGTCTGAAGCAGTTTCTTCAGCAGCTGCTTTTGTGTACTGAGAAGAACATTTTACAGAGTAAAGAACTGCAGCACAAAGGTACAGCAACTGAACATGTGCAGCAATATGTGCCATTGCCTTTAAAGGACACATCAGGCTGAGAGGGACACGCTGAAAAGCTGAGCACCTGCAACTAATATTACACTCATCTGCTGTAGGATGCAGCTGACTGGATGCTTTTGTTTGTCACTTCCAATGGGGTTTCAATTTTTGAACAGTAGCCTTTTAATATAGATGTTGTATTTGTTTTCTCATATTTTATGGAATGTTTGTGTAGTAATAAATACTGTATAGCAAGGAAGTGCTCCTGTGAAGACAGAAATAGCTCCCACTGAGGCAAAAGACCTTGACTATCTATGTAATAAATGTAGATCTGTAAATATTATTAATTTGCTAGCATACAAATCTTGTTTTAATTCATAATTATGAAAGACATTATTTGTAATATTAGGGGGAAAAAAGATAAAAAGTTAATGTAAAATTAGTTATGTATTTCAAGGGTGCACATTTTTTTTTAAATGCAGTTGGACTGCAAAATAATACATATGCAATTAGAGACACAGAGCTTTTACAAATCTGTCAGATGTAAACATTTGCATGTCATTCCACCTATTCAATGCAAATAAATGCCAGACGTTAAAAAACAGTCAAAATCAGGGATTTGGGACATTGTACAGAGTAGTATACAGAAAAGTACTTTAAGTAAGCTGCTTTGTCCTCAAAAAATAACTTCAATTAATATTTGTCCCAGATATATCTTTACTGTAAGATTATTACACTAGGTTTGTAGAATCAGGTACTCATTACTAGATCCAAACACACTTTTAGGTGTTCAGTTTTCTATAAAAATACCTATTTTAAAGATCTTCAAGCACATGCTTAGGGGTTTTTGCCTAGTCCTGGAAATGCCTAATCACTCCTTAATTCCCGACAATAAAGTCCTGTTAACTGAACCAGGCTGTAAGTATTCCCAGAGGAGGCTGCATTATCTGGAAGTAAAACACAGCGCCCAGTTAGATCATCTGTAGGGATCATTACCTCGGACAACCTCTAAAAACCCCACGTTGCAACATCAAGTGTGTCCATGCTGAAATCCAGTCTTGGATAGCCTTTACTAGCAAACCAATGCATCTTCTACAGAGGTGCATTTTTCTTGAATATTGAAATTGTTTCTATTGTGTGTGCTTAGAAGAGATTGAAGTCAACCAGGACTTTACTGATGTCAGCAGTTTCAAGTTTCGACCTAATTCAGTCTCATTAATATGAGTTACAGACACTTCTAATCAGTTCAATCCAGTTTAAACTGCCATATTTTCGAACTGAATAACAGAATACTGAAGGAAGGATAGTGATAGGCCATGTTCTAACATCACATGTGTGCAAATCTGGAATAACTTCATCAAAATCTGTGGAATTAAAATGTCATACAGGAAAAAAATGGTTCAGACCAAACAGTTTTCACAGTTGTTTCACACTCTTCCAAGATCAAAACTTCTAATCATCATCTCAGTCTGAGCTTGAGACACTCGATATCTGTCCTATAGATGCACTTTCTTTTTTCTTTCCTTTGCTATTGTTAGTGTGAGAACATTAGATGTCAAGGTTTCTAAGTGCTGTTATTTCCTTAGACTGGGTTTTCATAAGTCACTCATTAGTGAAATCCCTGTCATGGCAAGATTTAAACTGCATTATACAGTTTTCCTTCAGTATTAACAATCAGAAATGAATCCTTCTTCTAGCACAAATTAAGCCATAAGAAGGCTTTTTTTTTTTTTTTTTTCAGATAAACCTGCAGCAGAAAAATAAGGGTTGGCAGCATCTTTCAGTTTCAGAAACAAACATTTTGATGTGTAAGAAATCAGTAATTGTTGGTAATCTTATTAACAGACACAATATTTTTATCACTGAACACTCACATCCACTTCCAGACCTTATTTTGATTTCACCATTTGTATGTTTACCAGGTTATTCAGAAGATTTCAGAGAGAAGCTTCCAACTCAGAGCTGTAGGAAGGAATATCCAAAGAAAACAGGACCACAGAATGCTTGGGCTTGGGAAAGACCTGTGGAGATCACAGTCCAAGCCCCCTGCTGAAGCAGGTTCACCTAGAGCAGTTTGTACAGGATCACATCTAGGTGGGTTTTGAATAACTCCAGAGAAAGAGATTTCACCATCTCTCTGAGCAGCCTCTTCCAGCACATTTGCTCTCAAAGTAAGTAATCTCTTCCTCATATTGCAATGGAATTTCCTGTGTTTCAGTTTGTGCCTCTTGTCCCTCATACTGTCACTGAGCACCACTGAAAAGAGCCTGGCTCCATCCTATTCATACCTGCCCTGAAGATATTTGTATACACTGATAAGGTCCCCTCTCAGTTGTCTCTTCTCCAGGCTAAACAGGCCAAACTCCTGTTGCATCCCGGAGTTTAGGTTTAGATTAGGGTTTTTAATTTATGTTAAAATAAGTCAAGTTCTGTAATCCCGCGTTTCCCCCGTGTTGTTCCCCACCCCCGCGGTTTCTGGCCCCACGCTGCCCGCTGCCGGCTCTTACCCCTGTGCCGCTCCTGTAACCACCCTGCCATCCGGCCCCGGGAAACCCCGTGCTGGCCACCCCAATCCACACGATCCTGCTCAGCCCGCTCTGGCTCGGCGCCCGCCCCTGCGGGGTTCTCTGGTTGGTCGCGGTTGCTGACATCACTGCCACGGCAGCCGCCCCTATTGGCCGGCCGGCCGTGGATCCTCTTGCCCCGCCCCTCCATAAAGCCCTATCCCGCCGGCAGTCAGACGCCATTTTCTCCCATGGGAGTGCCGGGAGCGGTCGCGCCTTTCCATCGAACCGCGCCGCGTGACCAATAAACCGTTCCTGCTAAGCACGGAGTAAATGGACAAATTCCTTCCTCTTTACCGGGTCCCTAGCGCACGGTAACAGCGGCTGGCCAGCCCACGCGCCCGAGACACGGAGCCGTGTCCGGGAACCCGCGGCAGCAAACCCCGGCAGCACGTGGAAGCTACGCCACAGCCGGGCTCCCAAGAGCCGCGTGCAGCCGGGGAGAGCAAAAACCCACGCCGCAACTCCCTCAGTCTTTCCTCATAAGAGAGGTGCTCTAGTCCCCTAATGTCATGATTTAGGAATGGTATTCCCCAGTTTAGTACTCCAATTAAAAAGAAAACCTTCCCCCTCCAATGGGAAACAAAAAAACAGAGATCACAGATCGAGATAAGAACAGCTTACTGGAAACAGCAATGAGATAAGAAAAAAAAACAGTAAGACCATCAGTATTAGCTCAAAAAGTGTACAGATAGAGGGTGAATGCTCACCAAGCCCAACCTCACACAGCATGACCCCAAGACAATGAACTATGGCTGCTGGATTCTCCACCCCACCACACTTTGCTCCACCAGAACGGGTTGACCTTCTTCCTGGAAGTGAGAGTGGGAGTCCCTTTTCCCCACCTCTGGCAATTCTGTAAGGCAGTAATGAATAACATAATGTCTTAGTCACACCCCTTTACACTGACCTGGGAAGGAGCCAGGACATCTGATCATCTTCATAGCTAGCCCTCTGATGGACTCTCTGGTACTTCCTTGTGACTGTTACACTAAAATGGTGTGAGACAAATGTGTTCAGTCAGCCTGGGCGTTGGAAGATGTCATATGGGTTCTCCTGGAAATATATCCTACACAAGGCAAGCTGATAAGGTAAAAGGAGGATGAGCAGAGAATGGACAGTGCTTAGGCTGAATCAAAAAATCACTGCACCAGTTAAGTAGAAAAAAGAATATGAGGAAATATAGCAGAGCTAAATAAAGTGAGAAATTATAGCTGCACTCTTGCATAACAGAGTGGAGAAAAAGATTGTCTTTTCCCTGTCTTAATCCTATTATTCTCCACCCCACTATCCATTACTTAATCCTCCCATGGAGATGTCAAATTTGGAAGCAAAATTGCAAAAAATCCACACACTGATAGTACAAACAGCCCAGCACAATGAGGCCTGGCAGTGCAGTAGCTAATCTGTGAACAGTTCTTGCCTCACAGGTGGTATCCATAAAGTCAGTTTGAGTCTTTCTGCCTCCGTCCCTCAGCGGGGATAATTGTACTTCCTTGGCAGTGCTGATCACTTGAATATTTCAAGTATAATTGCTGAGAATTGTGAGGATAATTTCTGCCACTTTGAGCTTGTTTTTTCAACAGTCTTTTTCTGGAAACTCATCATAAATGTATTACAAGCTATAGCCTTATTTTTTGACTCAACTCTTCTCTAACAAAGGTAGAGACGGCTTTTGACTGCTCTGGCCAAAAGAAGTGATCATATTTGCAAAGTTCCCACAGAGTATCTAATTTCAGACACATCTATATGCATTTAACAGCTGGTTCTTGCCCAGGTTCTTATAGGTCAGCACAAAAATTTAAAGCATCAGTTTTATATGGATGGAGAACTTAAATGAGAAGTTTCCATTAGAAAGAAGTAACACACTTCTGCTCTTCATATCACCCATGAAAACAACAGTAGTGATAATTACCAGAACTGGCACTGAACTAAGCATCTGAGAGAATTTAAGTAGCCACTCCTCAGAAAAAAACTTCTTCCTATTTCTAGGAGCAAGAAACAGAAGGGAGGCTTGTCAGTACTTTGGTCACAACAACAGCATTTGATTTTGTTTCCCCAATTTGGGGCAGTATCTACCTCAATTTCACCTTTCCATTTTACAAGATTTGTGATAATTTTGTATGTCCTTCTCATTGACTGAACAGATAATAAGAAAGTATTTTAAAAGAAAGAATTCTTGGGTTTTCATTTTGGGGGGGGGGCATTTTTTCTGGTTTGGTTTTGTCTTTCTGTAGCTGAGGTTACAGACAGGGCAGTTTTATCTACTAATGATTTAACTAGATGTGAGAATCAGTCAAACAGTATTCAGTGCTTATAATTTTTATTACCTATACTTTAAACTTTATATGTAATAAATTTGGGACCTCTTTACATAGGAAAGTTTGCAGAATTCAAGTATTGGTATAAATTTCATTATATTTGCTACTTTGAACTAACTTGTAGATACACAGTTTGTGCTGTGATACCACAGTTTGTGGTAACTGGGAGTGGGGCTGCGGCTGAGCCTCACCCCAGTGGGTACAGCTGTGAGAAGCAGGTGAGCAGCATTGACAGCAGTGAGCCATGGAGTGCCCAGGCACACTGACCAACCACCAAAGGGAACAGAGGGCAACAGGTGCAGTGCATGAACATGAGGGGTATAAAAGGTTGGGCTAAAGAACAAGAAGGGCCAAGGTTTACAGCCTTCTGAGGTGAAGTTATGTTACTCTGTATGGGCAGATGCTTGTAGCCCTCTGGTAAGGTATCACTCTGCATGGGGATGCTCAAAGCCTTCAGAAATTGCATGGTGATACTCTTTATACTGTGGCTGTCTCAGCTGCAATGCTAACTCCTTCTTTCAACACCCCTAGAGCATTGTATGGTCATATTTGAGGCTGCGTTCGGCCACTTTTCCAGAGGCTCTGGTGGGGCAGCACAAGATCCTTTCTGACTCTACAGCCAGACAACTACAGCAACTAAAACAGTAGAAAACCTTTTTTTAAATTTTTTCTGGGTTCAGTATCTTATTTGCTGTACTGCAACCATCATTACTGGAGTGAGCTTCTTGGCACATGTGGTTTTCTACTTAAAATGAAAGGAAGTCAAATGTCCAGGTATTTCCTGAATTACTTCTCTTACATCATTTCTTACCCAGGGAAGTTCTTGTGGACCACAGGATGCTACCAAAGAGGCAAGGTGGGGCCAAAGAAGGGTTCAGCTGCCCTCTCACTGTGTTGAAGGCAACAGGTGAAGCTCAGCTTTAGTCAGCAGTAGTAATAACACTTCAAGGGGCTCAATAAACCTGGGAAAGCACATGTTCTGGCATACAAGACTAAGCATTATGAGACAGGGCCTTTGTAAATGCAGCCTTGCATTTTTTTCCCCAGCCTTTATCTAGGGCTCCAGAAATACCCACCATAATTTAAGATTATATATGCTCCCACATAAATGAATTAACTCCTCCATGCTCCTCCCACCTTCATCTAGCAACAACCTAACCTAAATAGTATTTTGGTTTCCAGGTCTTTGTCATCCATAAACCTCCAGCCTATAAAAGCATCACGGAGGAAGCCCTTTATTTAGGTAGAATGAAATAGATAGCAGCAAATAGTATTTTTAACACTATGTAGTCATTGGTTTGTGCCCATTGAGGAGATTTGGAGAGCCCATTGTGTTTCCCTGTGTAAGTTTAAAGAAATCTCAACCACATCTTTTGAAAAGTATATGCAGAAATCTTTCCTGACATGTGAGTCAGCAATGAGCCATTCCAGTCAGAGTCTGTGTTCATGGTGCTGATTTAATCTGCATAGGCACACATCAACTACAGACTCAGAAGGTCTGGTGTGTCTGCACTGGCCACATATGACTTACTCTTCACACGCATTCAGTACCGTTTTCTATATGCCAGGGTAATTTGGGGAAAAACACACAGCTGTTGCAGGCATATAATAAAAATCCTTTATCCAAGCTTCCTAAAATGGAGCAATTCCCAAAGTGAAATTGGATTCATTGTATAAGATTGGATAACAGATCTTTCCCCAGCTGCGGTTCTGGCTGACAGATCTCAGGCACATGGAAATGATACTCCGTGCTTTGTCACTGCACCAATATCGTTTTAGGTCCTCCCTTTATTTCTCACTTTTCTTACAGGGACAGCAGCCCTGTGTGAACATCCCCTGAGTGGTGCAGGGCAGATACATACAACAAGTACCAAAATATTCATACATGATTTTCAGAAGCACTTGTGCTTGACCTGCCTCTGCTTTCTTTTGAAATCTGTGATAAACCTTCCTTGTGAGAACATTAGTTGTTTATTTTTTTGGAGTTTTGGGGTTGGTTTTGGGTTGTTTTTTTGTTTTTTTTTTTTGGTAATTAAATGAAAGAAGACCTAAACACTTTTTGAAATGTATCCTTTTGTTTTTCAGAAGCCAGCCTAAAGCATAAAGTCAGATTTTGGAAAGGGAGGTGCAGCCCTGCTCCCCAAAAAAGCAATGGATTGTAACAAAGGTAAAGTTGCTGCAAGTGGGTTGTCATTTAAGAAATTAAAATATTCTAACTAGGTGTCTAAAGGGAAGGAAAACTTGCCTTCCCTTGTCACTACTGATGTTTACTTCCCGTTAATTCAACTGCCTGGTAAAGCATTTACTGGGGGGTAGCAACAGCCTACAGCTTGCACTGAGGCTGGTACCACCAGGGCATGTGAACAGCCCTTGCAATCTTGTGTATATTTACCGCCTCCATTTACCGTCCTGGCCTCCATTCCACAAACTCCTTTACACAAAAGGGCAGCCATATTCCTGCACCTCTGGGAGAGTTGAAATCAGTCCAAGAGACTGATGTGAGCAAAGTCAGCTGCTGCTGCCTTTGTTTGGCGCCAGAGAGCTGTAGGGGTCTTGGGGGATGCAGCTTCACTGATCCTGCTCAGAGGCTGTAAGGAGCTGTGTCCACCCCAGTAAAGAACACAAGAAAAGTGAGGAAACCAAGGAAATGGTTGACACAAGGTAGTTTAAAAGTTAGCTGAGATTGGGGACTAGAGAAACTGCAGTTGACACTCGTAAGAAACCCACCACCCAAAAGCAGGCAGCCAACTTATTGAGGAAATGGTTGGTTGCAAAGGTATCGCAATAACATCTGGTTGATTAGCTCACCACAGCTGCCAGCACATTTAAAGCATTAAATTTAATTAATCATTAAAACATTTCAGGTAGTGTTCATAGCTGCCATTCTTGACCAAATCCAAATTTAAACCATCAGCAAAATCAGATGATTGTAAATGACAGAATTCTGAGTTATATGCTCCTCCTGAGTCCTGGTAGGTGCCCAGCAGGGTCAGCCTCCAGTCAGCAGCTGGAGGAAACAGCCACCAGCAAGTTGTACATCTGGGGAAGTGAAACATCAGCACTGATAGTGGCTCCAATTTCCTGGCAGTGTCTTTTGAGGGATTTCTGTTTCTGCAGATGAGAGCTGCAGCTCTAACCTGGGGCTAAGCAGCCGTTTTTCTGAGACTGCTTTTCATCCACAGATGGAGGCAAGGGAAAAATCCAATATAACAGAAAGCAAAAGAGAGCTGGAGAAATCTGCTAGTCAAGGCTAAACCAGGGCAATGGCATGAGAAAACATGGCAATGGAATGTTTCACTTATTATGTAATCTTGATAGCTGTGGTTTATTTCATCATTATGATATTAAATGACACTTATTGTAATTATTAAGTAGTATTCATACATTTGTAGTTTATCTTCAGAAGAATTTCAGTCCATTTTATAGCAATAGAACTGAAAATCTTTTTAACATAAGGACAGAAGAAGTCCTGCCTCTGTACTTATATACTTACATTTAGGGGTATTTACTTAGCTAGTAATGAAAAGAAACTCTAAGCCAATAAATTGAGGATGCTTTACATTTTTTGCATTTTTTCTCTATTTTTTAAATAAAAAACCTTTTCTTTCCAAGTATACAATAAGTAAAGGCTCTACACAGAGCTATGTCAAATTAAAGAAAAAGTTTGCTGTAGTTGTTTTTTTCCCCAGCAATCTGCAAAATCACCAACATAATTGATGATGCAAATATTTCCATACAAACTTTGTAGTACATGGAATCCTTTCCTCATAAGCTGTAAAACTCAGCATTTATGTAACTGATCCATTACTTATATTCTGTCGTAATTGCAAAGCCCTGGTCAGGAAGGGATTTAAAGGAAAGGTAGGAAGAGGGTCAGATGGGATCAAGTCAAGCCTGAAAAAAAGGTTTAGTGATGTGAACAGAAAGAAAGCAAACTGGGGAAAATGAGCATTTTATGCTCATTAGATTTAAATGAAGAAAATATTTTTATCAAAATCAGATAATAAAATTATAGAAAAGCTGTGTTCATGACTGTAAAAAATCTTTACAATTGCAAAGAAACTTCTCTGGGCAACATAGTGGATAACAGCATTCAATTAGTAGAGGGTTACTGGGACCCAGTGGTCTGTCCTAAAAGCTGGGGGCTGGATTATAAAAGAAAGGGGAAGCAGGTTTGGAAAGGGTGTATTCCCTTTCTGCCTCCCTTGGGTGCTCTGTGGTTTTAGTTTGATTGTTCGATTCCCTGACTGCTCTCTGGACAATAAAGCATTCTCTGAGGGAGAGTCTCTAAAAGAATTTGGACTGCAAGTTTACTTTCTTTCCCTGCAGTAATTCACACAGACTAAGGGATTCTTGATACATTGAAATATCTCCTAGTGCCTGCTGCTAGAATTAGATATTAGACTTGAGTAAATCAAAGTGTCTACTATGGAAGTCTATTTGTGCTTAAAGAAGCAAAGGCAATCATGTCTAGGGTGCTACTGCTGGGAATTTTCCCATTGTGGTGGCTTCTTTTGACAATGTGTGAAAATTTAACTGGCTGAAGTTTAAGATTGAAAGTGTAAACCATGCCATTCACAAGAGTTGTGTTTTACAATACAGACCTACTATACAACACATGCCACTATAGGAATTGCAGATTAAAACTGATGGGGCAAATAAACTCTGTGTTTGGCTAGGGCGGAAAGAGGTTAGAAGTCTGACCTGCAAACAAATCTGGTACTAGCTCTACCTCACAATTGCATCTTTTGGTATGGAAGAATATTTAAAGGAATTTAAATGTGCCCTCAAACAAAGGATCCAGTTTAGTGAATCACAGACTTTCTGACTAAACAGCCCACAAAATTCCTTGTGTTTGCTTTAATCATAACATATTACAGAACGTAATTTATTCCAAGAGTAGCCACAAAGCTAGAAAGAGGTCTTTAGGGGAACTTTTGTCATCTAAGGTCATCTAAGAATGACCAAGCAGCTACATAGGCTTCAAATAATGCACTGCTATATCATAGTCATAGAAATTCTTTCCAGGTTTTCCATTATCTTGTCACAATCTCACATTATCTTGACTTTTATCTGGATTAAGATTTAGTCTGGCAACAATAGGCCAGGCCTTACCATCAATAAGTTATTAAATGCAGAAGGAGGTATTCAGACCTGCTCAGGTTTAGAGCTCTGGTTAGGAGGAACATGCTAGCAACTGAACAGCTGGTGAAGTAAAACGGGTGCCTTTTTGCTCATAGTCATTTACATATTAATGATGACTTGTGGGGAAGTGGAGATCAATTCAGTGGAAGACAGAGTATCCAAAAACGTTCAGACACCTGTGTCTGACCTTTGTGCATGTACAGTTTAGGATTGCAACACAAGAACATCTAATAGACATTATCCAAAACATCAGAGCTGGCTGGTTGGGAACGTGTGTGTTCTGCTTTAAATCTTTGCTCACCCTTTTTACCACCCAATGTGAAAAAAACATAAGAGGGTGGCAATGACTTATAAAAAATATGGATCTTGTCATCTGGCAGAGTAGACACAGAGATGAAGCAATTTCCAGTGAGATTTTACAGGACCTGCTGCTCCCAGGGGCTGCACATTTTTGAGCATCAGTTACCAGTCCACTATGATACCTGGGATACCCTAAATTGAAGCCATGTCCAACTGCCTGGGATTGCACTCATGGTAGTGGATTTGTTTAAATTACTTCAAACTAAGCCTAAACTGTTCCTTGTTCCAGCGGGGTCTGTAGCATATGGGTTGGTCAATGTATTAATTAGACGGCAGCATTAGCCATGAGGTGCAGCAGGAGTCCTGGGACTTGTTGGAGTCACGCTGATGCACGCTGCAAAGCATCAGCAGAAGCAGCTTCCCGGGGCTGCTTTTTCTTGCAGTACAACAGCACCATCAAGTGTCTCTGTGTCACAGCACAGCAGGATGGCTGCCCTGCACCAAAAAGGGAAATAGAGTTTTCCAGGAATCAAATGTCTCTTAAACATCAGATGAGACTTTACCTTAAGAAAGCATTCATGTTTAACTCTCCTATTCATGTTTAACTCTCCTATGACAATGTCCACATTGGTCTTTGATCAAAAACACCAGGGACCTTATTTCTCATATTTGTAAAGAAAAGTAACTTGTAATTAAACTAGTTTCATATAAAACTTAATATTTGGGTTGCACGTAGCCTAATTAGACAGGTGTTTTTTTAAATGATTGTTCTTTCTTACTTCCTCCATTATCTATATCCATTTTTCACACTAAAAATGAAAGTTATATGCATATAAATAAAGAGCAGATAATGCAGTCTCAGATCATGACAGCCTACGTTTTTACTATTGACCTTTCCATTATTTCCTGCAGAGAATTATGGCTTGAATATTTGTCTACATTTTTTCTATGGAATTTTACCCATTGGTACCCTGTAGAGAATTATTCCCTTGCTCCCTCTATTTTAAGAGGATTTGGATGCTGCTTAGTGTTTGGGTTTTCTTGGCTCCATTTTCCTTTTTGCTTGGTAACCTGCGATACTGCTTTTTTTCTTGGAAATGAATAGTACTGAGCAAAGTAATTCGGAACATTTCAGACAGCATGTGTTAATGTGACTCCCCTTTCCAAAACTCCCTAGCCTCTGTCATTCCAGAGGGGAAAAATACTATGAAAAAAATCTATGTAGCAGCTTTATTGTGTCACTTAAGAGTCAATATATGTGAGTAGAAGTTCAGGACTTGGCCTGATCCTACATAGCCTGGCAGTTTTCTTGGGGGTTAGCTAGATTCTGTTTCTCACCAAGTCTCAGCAGAGGGGAAATTGTCACCATTTCCAGTGTAGTTTACACACTCCTCCTGTTGTTTCACTAACTTGACCTTAATGTTCTGGTTTGAATCTGCAGCACATGCTGAAAACAGATTTATACATTGCTTAAATGTACATCTCTGAGCTCGTTCTTGAATTACCCCTCCTCCCTCCATTCTAAGATTCCTTATTCCTAAGGGTTGACCCTTGCTGGTTGCCAGGTGTCCATCAAAGCTGCTCTGTCACTTTCCTCCTCAGCTAGATGGAGAGAGAAAATATAGCAAAAGGTTTATGGGTTGAGGTTAGAACAGGAAGAGCTCACTCATCAATTACCATCATGAGCAAAAGAGATTTGGAGAAAATGAATCTCTAACCAATCAAATCAGAGTAGGATAATAAGAAATAAAACCAAAACACTTTCTCTCCACCCCTCCTTTCTTCCCAGGTTTAATTTTATTCCTGAGTTGTCTATCCCCTCCTCTGCAGCAGCACAGGGTACAAGGGAATGTGAACTGTGGTCAGCTCATCACATGTTGTCCCTGCCGCTCCTTCCTGCTCTAGGAGAGGACGCTTCACCTTTTTTTCCTCCTCCAGGGGGAGACAGGCTCCACGATCTTCTCCAATGTGAGTCCTTCTCATGGGCTGCTTCTCTTCCTGAACTGCTCCAGTGTGGGTCCCTTCCGCAAGGTGCAGTCCTGCAGGAACAGACTGTCCAGTGTGAGCCCCCGCCATGGGATCACAAGTCCTGCTGGCAAACCTGCTCCATTGGGGGCTACTCTCTCCATTGGTCCAGAGATCTTGACAGGAGCCTGCTCCAGCACAGGCTTTTCTTGGGTGTCACAGACTCCTTTGGAAATCCACCTGCTCTGGTGTGGGGTCCTCCAGGGGCTGCAGGTAGATCTCTGCTCCCCCGTGGCCCTCCATGGGCTGCAGGGGCACAGCTTCCTCACCATGGCCTGCACCACAGGCTGCAGGGGAATCTCAGCTCTGGTGCCTGAGCACCTCCACCCCTCCTTCTTCACTGACCTTGGTGTCTGCAGGGCTGCTCCTCTCACATATTCTCATTTTTCTGTCCAGCTCTAGTTGAGCAGGTGGGTTTTTCCCTCTCTAGCTCTGTTACCCCTGAGGTGCTGAAGGCCTCCCCCTTGTCGAGCAGGAGGTACCCTGGTCTTGGAGCTAGTTGACATTGGTTCTGCTGGACATGTGGGAAGCTTCTAGAAGCTTCTCACACCTCTAGCCCCCTCCACTGCCAAAACCTGCCACGCAAATGAAATGTGTTTATATACAACTTATCATTTTGTCCAAATTTAACTTGCTGAATAGTAAATCAAATGGTCTGAAAATTACTGAGAGTTCAGTGTGTCCTCAACTAGACATCACAGAATTAGATAAGAGAAAGGGTTAGGAGGGATTCTTTTATCCAGATGCTAGAGATTTCATAGCATTCTTGGGCTTCTGTGCTTTATTATCCTAATTAGGCAGTTGTGTCAGTAGAGTAAAAATTATTTTCTTAATTTTATAATCATCTTTTCTACTAAAAGCTGTTTTACACAGTGGAAAGCTATTTTGAAAGTCTTAATTTGATCCATTTTATTGTTCTTCCTTGGATTCAACCATACCACTTCCTTCACATTCTGTTTCTAAGCATCTTTATCTTATTCTTCTTTGCACTCTCAAATACATGCAATTACTTTCAAGTAAACCTTTAGCAGAAAAAAAAAAAAAAAAAAAAGAAGGCAAATAAAAAAAGATAGGTAGTTTTTAAATGAAAGGATTAATGACAAGAGCATTTGAAGGTGTGCCACAGATTCTGAGGTACAGTGAAATTTGCCTAAATCTGACCCATTGTTATGAACCTGACAAAATATTTTTAGGACAATGCCTGTTATCTTCTTTTGGGAAGCTTTTTCAATGGTCCCTAATGTACCTGTAATCAAATTATTTTTCCATTCTTCTTTTCTTTTTGGTGATAAGAATATATAAAGATAAGGATATAATGATATAATCTATCTGCCTCTTCTGCCCACTCAGTCAAGTATTGTCTGATTATATGTGTAAAGTCTAATCATAATTTTGTGCCTGCCTTAAGCACAATCACAAGTAAAATAGGCATACAGGAATATAATTTGTAATCTGTGTGTCACTTAAGCAAAGAAAGACTGATTAAGAAAATATATCTGTTCATCTATTCTTTATTACAAAGTCAGAATGACCACAAAAATCACAATCATTCTCTAAAAGCTGTCATTATATTTGACTGGGAAAACAATGAGGAACTTGCCAGGTGAAATATTTTAATCTTTTCAGTCCTAAAATATGGCTTTTTCTTGTACACAGGTATTTCCTTTAATATAGCTAAGTTGTTGGGGTTTTGTTTTTTCCTGAAAGGGATTATCTGTTTATGAATACTGCTTCCTGAAGGGCAAAATGCTTTATCAAATCACCATAACCATAGAGAATATAGGCCTTATTCCCTTTTTATATTTGGAAATCTCTGAAGATCTTGATTCATGTATGTCAGGTGATACACCATCAGCCAGGGCTTTGAGAAATAAGAACTGTAAGCCTTTATGCTTATATACATCTATCAATGAACAGCCATTATCATGCTACACTGAAAGAGTCCTTGTAAACACAGGATCAACCATTTAAATGGGCCCTTATGAGCAGCAAGATTCAAATGACAAGCAGTAATTAACTAAGCCACCATCTCAGCCTCCTCAGCCAGCAGCCTGGCTGTCCTGAAGGTAGCATGAGGGCAGAGCAAGTGTCTAAAAACTTCCTGAGAATCAGGTCATGTTAGTCTCAAAATCATGAACAACTTTGGACACTGGAAGCTAGATATTGTGGGGTTAATCCTTAATTCTTAAAGAAAGCGACAGAAAAAGACTAGAATAGAAAGTTATGTAAAATGTGAGAATATGAAAATAAGGGGGAATGAATTTCAGTATTTACTAACCAGTATCCTCTCATCACATTCCTGGAGTTCAGAGACCTAAAAAATATTTTAATGTTGAAAAAGAAAACAATAATGTTTAAATGTTGTATTTCCTGGGTTTTGGTGAAAACAAACATGGCAAATAATTATATTAATGTCCAGTACCAGTTTCTGTTTGTTAAACCATGATGTTTTGGTACTGTTGAATAATCATCACAGGTGATCTGGTTACCTTTACTCACTTACATACCTGTATATAAAATGCACAGTTGATTTAATTTGGCCGTATTTGAAACCCACATTCCAGCATGCAAAATGATGTGTTAAAGGAAGAAAGCAAAGGCCTGGTTGCTTGGGTGCATAATAAGTGTAGTTTTAATACTTGTGCTCTAGATGGCAGCACGAAAACATAAAACAAATGCTTCAGTGGCAACTTTCCAGAGCGCCACTGGCTCTTCCCTATTTATTTTACTGCATTCTGTTCAATAAGAGTGAATAGTTTGAAGCACAGAACGGTGAGCAATGCAGAACACCCAGACAGTAAATATTCAAGAAGAGGGAAAAAGATTATTAAAATTTGTTCATTAAAAATAGAGTAATGGTGAAATAATGAACCTTCTGATAGTAGTTCATCAACAGTTAAAAATACCAAATCAGAAAAATATAAACATAAACTAGATCCTGGTGAATTCCTACCAAATCTTTAAGCTGCAATGAATGTAATTGTGATAACTGTTTTTTCCCATAAAAATGACAACTATGATATTTTAAAAGAACATCTTTGTTCTTATTCTGAGTGGTAATATTTTCCTGCATTTAAATGCATTCCTCACCACAGATGTATCCCTTCTATCCCTTTGCTTCTCTGTCTTATGAGTTATGCATGTATATTTTCCTATCAATGCACATGCATTATCTAATTGGTTTTTTCCCAATAAATATTTCATGTGCTTAGCTACAAACCAACATAGTGTGTGCTTTGCCTATAGAGATGAAAATTACTTAATTTATTACTCAGACATTATATACAATTTGATGCCAAGAAGCCTTGGTACCGTGTACTCTGATGCATTGAAAAGTTCTTGTCAGCTATCATTATGAAGGTATGTTATTGTGTTTTATCACACTGAAGATTGCACTAGAGTAGAACAGAAGGGATAAAATTAGGCTAAACCAGAAACTTGACAGTAAATCACTGACCAACATTAGGAAATATTAACAGAGTGAGCAGACACAATCCACCTGGAGCCAAATAAATCCATATGAAGAATTTTCCAAAAGAAACTCATGCAAAAGCATAGTGCTTCCATGAAGGTAGGAACTGGGATATGTTAACTCTCCATGACATTGTAGCAATATTAGACTAACAATGCTTAAATACTCCAGGCCCAATTCGTATTTTTAAATCTTCACATCAGCATATTTTCATTGACAGCAAACTAGAACAATGTGTGAGAGACGGAGAAAGATGTATGGTGTTACAGGTTATGCTAAATCTGTATAATAAGAGAGTTTTCTGTTATGTTTAGAAAACAGTATTGTGATATTACACTATTCTTGATGATAGTGTAATATTTATGGACTTTCATAGTAATTTGATCTTTAAAACTGTCCCAAGTTTACCAGTGTAGGATAGATCAAGTAAATAAACTAGTCAACATTGGAAAATGCCTTGAATCTGGGTCAGCTTTTTTTTTTTTTTTTAACTTTTCCTAATTTGAAAAATGATCTGCAAATGCCCACAACATGTGACATTATTTACCAGAGGAGATATAGTATTGTAATCTTCTCTCCCTGTTAATGGAAGTCATGGAAAAAAGAAGGAAGTATTTGTAAGACTTACTTCAGTTTCTTAGTCCCCGTCTGTAGCAGCATTTCCATGGAGTCACATGTAGCCATCTGGTTACCATCTGGGTTTTATCAAACAGCATGGGACATTTCCAAGTAGTTAGGCAGAAAAAAACTGAGCATCAACAGTGTGTGTGTTGAAGTACCTGAAAGAAATATGCATACTCTGCCATGGAAGCTCCATCATACAGAGCATATGACCAGCTTTTTATCCAGTACTTTCTTTGAAAATCTATTCATTTTGATGACAGTAACCCCTCTGACTTGTTGCAGACTGAGCCTTTGCTTTCTGAGTTATAATCAGTCTAGCTGAATTGTACCTTCTGGTATCAATGATGTAAGACTGGATTTTTACAGCACTTGCCCATTACAAGGACTTATAATCCAGTTAAAGGCAGTTGTACATGCTAGGCATGGCTTCATGGATGTTCTGCTGAAGGAAGAAGGCACTTTGCAACTCTCCTGTGTTTTTTGCTTTGCAACAGTACCTATTCCTTGGGCTTCTTTGGAGCGATGGAATGCCCAAAGGAATTTTATACCTCTAAAATCCATTTCCAGGCATATGCCCAGTTTCAGCATAGAATCATAGAATATCCTTAGTTGGAAGGGATTCACAAGGATTATCAAACTCCCCATCCTGCACCAGACAACCCCAACAATTACACCATGTGCCTGAGGGCATTTAACAGGAATACAGTAAGTCCAGCATGAACATTTGAGCTCAGAGACAAATGAATTATTGCATCCCTTTGCAGCTGCTGTGATTGGACAACAGGTCATCTCTTCACGTGTAAAGAAAATACCTTTTTGTAGCATGTCTTGGTTGCAAATGCTGGTCATTCTGTCCTTCAATTCTTCTTATTTGTTGCTGGATTCACAATTTACAGGGCTCTGAAAACAGCAGTATAATATGAATCCTCTAATCCTCTAAGTGGTTTTGCTGAGATTCTACCCCATGCAAAAAAAAAACAAACAAAACAAAGCAAACCAAAACAAAATTAAAACAAGCAAACAGAAAAAACCCCAAAGCAAAACAAACCAAAAGGAGGAATTAATAAAATAAATCAGATTTCATGGCTTTGATTTCTCCTGTCCTCTCTGAACATAATATTTCCAGTTCTATTAAGCTACTATTCAAAAGAGACTCTAATGGATGATTCCTCCAATTACATACACTGGTTTAATTTCATTTAAGTAATGAACCCCCAAATTGCACCCAGCTAATGATTTATCCCTACTATGACTACTGGTAGTTTTCCTGACAAAACAATACGTTACCATCCCTTCCTGAGATCAAGCTGAAAGTGCCTTCTGAAATGGTTGAATCCATTTATTTGGTTTTGTTATTCATCTTCCTTCGTGACATTTGTTGCAGTCATCTTACTCCTCTGAGGGATTTCGTAATCCTAAGCTTGTATTTGTTTTGAGATGTAAAAAGCAAAACTCTTGGGAGGAAGGAGGAAGGAATACTTCTATTCCTATAAGCAAAAAGTCAACAAGTTGATAGAGATGAAAAGACAAACTAGCAATATTGTTTAAGGTAATTTTGTGTCTAGGTAAAGACAAATAGTTGAAAACATGCCAGAACATTTCAGGAGGTCTCTGTACAGAAGAGGGAATTTGTCTGTCCTCTTGCTTTTCAGTTTGGGTTAAAACCCAAAATTCTCCTGCATTTTAAGAAAGCACATCCACACACAATATTTAAGGTAAGTGAAGATAATTAATGATATTCCATATAAGAGGAAAACAGGAGACAGGCAGATGGGAGAGTCCTTAGAAAGCAAAGAAAAGTTTTGCTCTGAAAAAAAATAAATTCTGAAGTAAGTATATGGAGATTCCTTTGTTTTCTCTCTTGCCAAAGGTTGTGGAGACACTACAATAGAGGGGATTAGGGAGTTGGGGCATAAAAGGATTTACATTTATGAAAATGATCCATGTAGTTGCTCTGTAGGAGGATGCCGAGAGCTCTTTTGATATATATCATAGCTGAAAAATGATACAGTAATAAAATCTCTGGAATTCAGCAATAGTTTGGTTATACTGGTATGTAAAGTACTTTCACCTTTACAGAAATGTATTTGCATGTTTGCTTACTTAAGGCAAACAACAGTCATTATAATCCAACCAAAGCTTCAGCTTCCACCTAAAAACTCACTGATCTACCACCAAAAAAAAAAAAAAAAAAAAAAAAAAAAAAAAAAAAAAAAAAATTGTATGGGATCTGGAACTTTTCATTTGCTAGCTTTTAAAAAAAGAAAAAATATACAAAAAACCTTGTGCCAAAAAAACACACTCCAATGTTCTCATTGATTTATGAAAGATTATTCACTGTTAGACAGTTTTAGGAATGTTATGATTGAGCTAGTAGAATATTTTAGACTATTTTGCTTTTTATTCACTTGCCAGCTTTTGTCCCTCTCAGGTAATATGCTTAAAGCTCTCTTTTCTATTGTTTTTTTTCTTTTTAGCTGTGTATATACACAGCTTCTCAAATCACAGCTTTCTTTCACAAGTAAGAATTAGGCATTGCAGCTAATGGTGTTAAGAGATCTTCCAGCTTTTGACTGATCACAGCCGAAAAACAGCTAACTGCTGAGCTTCAGTGAGCTGGCAGCATTGACCCAGACAAAAGCTTATAGAGGCATGAAGATGGAAGCATGAAGGCTAAGCCAGAAGAAGTTTCTTTATTTCTTTAAAGCTGTGAACTTGTAGGAAAAGACAGTAATGGTGGCTAAGCATTTAGCCACAAAACCTTTACGTTTTCTGAGACCATCAGGACTACTGGACGTGAAGGTTTTAGCATCTACATTGTCCATTAGTGGAACCTTCTCAGAGTCTGTTAACTCATGAAGTATGGACAGAGAGGACTCATGAGAGAGGACCTCAGTGCTACAATGTAGGCAGTGATCAACACATATGTGAGTTTGACTGTAGGAAGAGTCAGAAGCACAAACAACTTCAGAATTTCAAACCTGTATTTGGCAAAATCTGAAGTACAGAAATAAGTGAAGGAGGTAACATAAGACCATGGGGACAGGGGGAGATGAGACAAGAGCAAGAGAGTTTTAGACACAGATTTGCTCCATGAGTAAATGAATAGAAAAGGCAAGACGGCAATGAAAAATGAAAAACTGTTTTCACTAAAATGAAAAAGGCCGGAACTGAGAGGCCAAGGGAAACATAAATGATTTTCAAGATGTTAAGGAGGAGAAGGAAACATGACTCTTAGACAGAAGAGAGAGAATAAAGAACTGAAGCCTCTTAAAATCATGGTGGAGATGCAGGTTTTCATTAGTCAGGAGTCCTGGCTAATAAATTTGAGCAGATCCAGCAGAAAATGTGCTGCTTGTCAGGATGCATTTAGTAAGACTGTAAGTTAGATGAAACTGTAAGGTTTTAGAGACTTCTGGTAGAGCCAGAAGAATGAATTAATATCTTTCATGCTGGAGCAAGTGACACAAGTGTCCCATTAGGTGGGTCTTTTGGTTGAAGAATACATTCAATAATTTAAAATTTCATTGTAGTTACAGAAGTTTTCAAGTCCATATAAAAAAAAGCAAAAGCATGGCAAGATCAGGAAGCAGAAGGGTAACATAAGATAGCAAGTGCTATGGAAAAGATCTGAAGGAAGAACAGTCCACAAGGAATGCAGAACTGTGGTGACAGAGAGAAGATTATTAGAGTAAAATGGTATCTTCAAACACAGGACATTTTGTGTAAAGTGAGAATGAGGCAGAATAAGTATTGGCAAACTACAAGGAAAAAAAATAAACAATTTAGCCATGACCATCTCAGTTTCTTAGAAAACTATGAAAACTACATGAAGTATCATCAGTTTTCATTAATGACAGTAGTTCAAAATGCAAAATGAAAGGTATAATTGCTTACAGAAGTTCAAGGAAAGAAAAACATAGGAGCTTTTTTCCTAAGAACTTGATTAGTGGTGCAAAATTGGGAAGCCTCTTCCATACAGAAGTATCCTGTTTTCATGCAATATCAGACAACCTTGAAGACTTTTTTAAAACAGTAATTGAATAGCAGTTGATGTTCCAAATGCTGCAGCTACAGAGCGATAACAAAATTTTTCTGCTATAAATGGGAAGAACTTTGTGATTGGGAGGAAATGAACTGAGATGCCTAGCTAATCAGCTGAGGCCTCTGATTTGTTAGCAGAGAGAGGGCTAAGAACCTAAGACATAACAGGAAGTACTTCCAGAAGAATAAATAGAAAAATGTTAAGGTCACCAAATGAATTTCGTAACTTTGAGTACCGTGTACAGTACAGATCAAATGTGTTGCAGAATGACAAGCTCATAGTGTGAGAGAAATTCTACCAAGTTGCTGCAGATCTTAGAAACAGAGCTATAAATAGAGCTACAAGAGGGACTTACATTGGGCAGTATATATATATGTGCATATGTGTGTTTATGACCTAACTTTCAGAAGATTAGCAAGGGACAAAATAAATCATACTTTGTTTTACATAGCATGTGAATTTAATTACATTATGCAGCTATCCAAAAGTGCCTGATTGAATGTAACCTCTCAAATTCCTTTCCCCTTCCCTCTTTCTTTTTTTTTTCTGACAAAACTATAACTTAGTTTTAAGTGGGTTCTAATGGAATTTACAGAGCTGACCCTTCAGCTTTCCAATTCTTATAAGTTACTGAATTTTCAAAGTGTTGAAGTATTCTGACCCTTATGATGGAAATCCCAAAGGAGTATAAAACAGCAATGCAGGTAAAAAGCAAAAACAAACAAACAAAATATTTTAAATTCAATTTATTGTACTATCACCATAAACTAGGTTTTATTGATAATAGATCTAAGGCTGAGAGTCTTGATGTGAAGAATTCTAAGAAATAACTCAATCTTAATTTCAGATCTATGTATTAAAGATATTCCTTTTGCTTAGCTTTCTGACCACAAATAGAGGAAAAAACTGTATAAACATAAAAATAGCACAGCCCTTGTGTCACAAATTTTAAGGCATCTGGGTCCAGCTGTGCAAATGTGAAATAATTAGAATACTTAATTACATCTTAGTGCTGTAAAAATCTCAGCCTATTTAGTACTATAAGAATCTTGACCGATTTTTGCATAGGTCCCAGTCTTCATATCCACATGTAATATCCTTAGTAAAAACATTCCATTTATTACAGGATTGATGACTGATTTATTTTTAGTAACTTATGACATACTGATAGGCTTCAATAGATGTTTAGAAGTTTCAGTTCAGACAGAAAAAAAGAAAGTTCAAATTCTTAAAGCTAAGAAGCTCCTTGACTGTACTATTTTCCTCTTGTGTCGCCAATAGCTAAAGTCTTCTTATTGCCCTCTTCTTCATTAAAACCATTTCTCAGACACTGTTGTGGTTTTGTTGCTATGCTGTCTCTTCCTGCTTTTACTACAAAGATGACATCTCTACAAGCTGTGGATCAGAATGATACTCAGGAGGAGAGCTCAGAGCTATGACCTTGGAGTATGTGTTTTTTTGGAGTATGTGCTGTAGAACTCTTATGCTTCTCACCTTTCCAGTCTGACCTTCATTTTGAACTTGGAGATGTGTAATGATGAACTTGGGCCTAGGATGAAAGAAAGGCTGCTTACTGCTGTTAGCATTTGCTTGACTGGTAACAGATGTTCATGAAAGAGATAATTTTTTAACTGTCTTGTGGTTTAATGTACAAGGCATGGAGATTATTAACATTCTGATCAATTACCATGCTTTCCATTAATCCATTTTTCTCACTGTTTATGGGAGCCAGTGATCACATATTTTTCACAAGGTGTTATCAATTTAACAGTAGTTTCTATTCAAATAATTTCAAAATTAAGTGTAATCCAAGGATGTAATACTAGAATCAACATTTGATCTATTTTAATTCTTTCGCTGTGGCCTATGTCAGTTTATGTGTCGTATTCTATTCAGCAGCAAAAAAAGGAAAGATCTGTGATTTTTCACTTTCAAGGACACAGCAGTTCCACTGAGAGTCATCTTTCCTCTCTCATTCCTGTAGAAATCCCTGCACCTGTGCTTGAAATCTTTGAGGTCTTGGTTAATGATGTAGGTGCTATTTATAACTCTCCAAATCTCCAACAGTTTTCGATGAAAAACAGTCAGTCCTGAAAGCATCTGTGCCACACAAATAGTTCCTCAGGCTTGAACTTTAGACCACCTCAGTTCAGAGAAAACAATCTGTCCTTTCTGCCTTCTCTTCCTCATGTCAGATGTTGTGTACCAGGACAATTTCACATTTTCACTTCAAAAAATAGAAGGAATCTGAGCCGTAATGTCAACTGAAAACTTAGTAATAATTGCACCAGGTTACTCCTGATCAAGTTTCTGTGGCCTAACAACTTCTGCTGAGCTGGCATACAGAGACTGTCAGCCTATGTTGCCAGTGTTATGTGAAGTCATACAGCTTCAGCTGCATTCCCACAGCACAGCTCACTTCAGCACAGTGAGCTATTGAAACACAATATTTTGTCTGGAAGCCTGAGTCCTAAACTTCTAGTCAGTTCTCCTTCTATGCAGGAAATCTGTGTCAAGAGACAAGTTTTTGAAGATTTTAGCTGAATAGTTTAAGTACAAATCTGTGATGCCTTGGCCCACATTCTCTGTAGAATCATTATGGTTGTGAAATTTCCTATGTGGTCATACTCATCCTTTTTTTCCTTTGTCGGCCGTCAATAATTTCAGTCACATAAATTGGCTAAATGACTCTGCAATCAAAAGTAATGTCTTCCAGCTCTGGACAGAAGACATTTGACTGATTGCAGAGAAGAAGTTGATTGCTGCCATAAAAATTCCCTGAAGAGTCCAGATCCAGGCAGACTAGACCTGATCAATTTTCCTGTGGCATGCTTTCCCTTGCTAAGGGAGGGGACAGAGGAAGGAATTAGTGAGGAAGAGCTAGCCTCCAAGCTACCCTCTTGGTAGTTATCCAACAGCTGGTTGGACTCTAGTCAGTCTCTGAAAGAAATATTCATAGGATCTTTACCTTGTTTTATAAAATGGAGGACTGGAGCTTCTATTCTCTCTACAAAATACAAAAAGAGTATGGGATCAATTCCTGAGCTTGCATTTAGTACCTTTTTCTATGGAATTTTCTTCAAATTAAGCTGACTGAAAACCAAAAAAAAAAGATCTATGCAATTGCTCCAGCTCTACAGAAACTTGCAGTTGTTTCATTCTTCCCTCCAAATAATATATTCCATGCATTCACCTCAGCAGCTCTGCTCATAGCACACTGTGGCACCAGCACAGAGGAAGGACTGAAAGGGTCCATTCTAATGAACATAAACTTCAAGATTCAGCCCTGCTGTCACTGAGTCTTTGATTTCAAATGAGGGAGAAAGCACTACTGTGTAGGCACGAGAATGGACAGCCTCAAACAGCCACCTGCTAGGGGGAGAGAGAGAGAGAGAATATACTTATCACACATTATATAGTAGCAACTATGCTGCTAAGTGTATGCCTCACATACAGTGCCAATGGGCAGTCTATGACCCCAGAAATAAATCTGTCCCATATTCCCCAACTGAAGAGAGGATAGAAGGATGAGAAGTAAGAAGCTTGTTTTAGCTGACTGGGTTACTAGAACATGGACAGAATTGACAGTTTTGCTGATATAGCAAAATTGAACTTATTTGTCTTATACAAACAACAAAGAGAGAGCAATGAAAAATGAGAGGAGCCAAGCAGACTATCTCAAGACAAGCTGAAATCACTCATGTAAATTTATACTGTGGCTCTAATGTTTTCCATTAAATAAGCACTTTGTTTGGTAGCTCTGTTACCAATTAAGCTTGTAAAAACTTTCTGTCAGAGAAGCAAGATCTGGGGTCACCCCAGATCGTGCAACCTGTGAAGAATTAAGCAGAGGTGTTCTGGTGGTTTTACTCTGGACCAGACCTACTCAGACTATTCACCTTGTATGTGTGAACTCCACTTTCCAGTGCTACTGACTGGGGGAGGCTTCTCAACTCAGACACAGCACAACCTATTTGACCTAGCATAGACATGCTTCTGAGTTCACTCTGACAAGCCCTCTCAAAATCTGAGGCTGTAGGATTTTGCAATGCCACCCTTAGGTCTAGCAGTATCAGCTCTAAACAGGAGCTAAGAATTCAAATTTGACCAAAGCCATCCAGATGAGTATTGGCACTTCATCGATAATAGGAAAAAGAGACACGCACGCCAAGTCTGCATGTAGCAGATCAGGTTTATGTGAGTTATTAGTATTGGGTCTATACCACATGAAAACTGATTAAATGCTTCAACTGCACCTGAGTAATCCAAGCCAAAGCCAACAAGTTGTGCCGAGAGACAGCTCCATTTTCTTACATCCATGACATGGTTAATTGGCAACATGGATAAAGAGTCCATGGATAATTAAGAGTGAAGTACACAATATATCAGCATTCTCTTGGCACACTGGAGTACTGACACATCATTTATTTCCCACAGACTGTGCATACAAAGCTGAAAACAGAATGTTCATCTCTCACAGAGAAAATGGGAAGATTCTCCATTTTTTACACATCTATACAATTTTGCCTATAAATACCCTTTTTGCCTATAAACCAGCTAATTAAACAACTGATTTAGGGAGAATCCCCATGTACTGTAGTACTGTGTTTGAGCCCATGTCATTACGAACCTTGCCTCAGAATACACTGTGAACAAGAGGACAAATACATTATGAAGGTTTGGGTAGTTGGCTAAAACAGGGAAAATACTTAGCATTAGTTTCTGTGCTCAAGCTGTAGAGGTTCCACACATATGTTTTACCTTTTGAGGATGCGGGCCCCCAAGGGGTATCTGGAACAGTCTTAGAGCCATTGGTTTCAGCTTCTTTCTCAAGCCTTATCTTAATTGACTCAACTTGCATTGAGTAATTTTGTGTTGTTTGAGTTTCAGCTATTTCATAGCTTCCCTTACCAGGTCTCCCAGCACTAGCATCTGAAATCTCTCTGCAGGTTTTTAATTCCTCGAACCTTCTTACTGGGATTGCAGATTCAGCTCAGCTCTACCCTAAAAAACACTTCCCTCTAACAGAGTTGTAATATAAATCTCCTTCAGCTGATAATCTGTGTCCAAAGACTACTGCTTTATGAGAAGATAGGTAGTTGAGTCCCTGAAAATTAATACCCTATAAGTATCTCTGTCTTGGAAATAGCAGGGTCTCCACAGTTCATGAGTCTAAAGTTCTTGTGTCTAAAGTCCCATATCTATTGGTACCTTGTCTAGCTCTCCTAATATTATGTGAGTGAATTTGAAACATTCCTCTGCTGACAAGACATTTGGATATAGGTAGAATTTATGCTGTCTAAATATATCCTTAAGTACCAGATGCATGAGGATATTTCAGGACCCAGCCTCCCACTGATTTCAACAGATCCAGGATCTGCGTCCTACTTAGAAAATTAGTCACCTGTGTTTTATGCAGATAGATTTTAAGGGTGTTGTTTTCCCTGCATCCTCGCCAGATTGACCTGCAGACAAGTCAAAAACACAAGCCAGCCATGCCAGCATGATCTTATTTTGTACTTGCTGATGTGGCTCTCATTTTGCACTTCCTACTTTCTTTTAAAGTAGAACACATTTGCTTATTCTAGTATAAAAATAGCAAACAGAGAAGAAATAATGTAAATTGAATAAAAAAACAGCAAGCTGTAAAATTCTATGTAGTATGATGGGAAATCTTTTATCTAGGAAGGTGAGGATTTAAATGGGAAAATGGAAAGTATTACTATACTTCTAACAAATTATTACTAGAAACTGCCAGTTTCTAGCAGGATTGGGACGGGAGAGGAATGTCTGTTGATTCAGCACTTCTGTCATGTGAAGCTCTTTATGGTGGAAGTCAGACTCCAAAATATAGAAGCATGCATAAGAAAAAATTAAATAGCGACATGAAGTCAAAATTAAAAATCCATACTATGAGTCATGTTTGCACAGCAATGGACATCACAGTTTTTAATATCAGATAAGTGGCTAGATAAATACATGTACTGGCAAAGAAACCAAATTTAGTAAAATTAATTCATCTTGAGAGGAACAGGAGTATAGATACCAGATGAAATCTTGTTTCCACTAGAGAACATCCTACAGTAGCCTTGATATCACTCAGATACATTGCTATTTAGATTATAATGCATCCAAAAAAGAGCAGCAAAGCTGAAGAATGGTGTGGAGCAGAAGTCCTATAAGGAGCTGAGGGAGCTGGGGTTATTTAGCCTGGTGAAATGAGGTTCGGGAAGACCTTATTCACTCTCCACAACTACCTGAAAAGAGGTTGAAGCCAGATTGGGGTCAATCTCTTTTCCCAAGTAACAAGCAATAGAAAAAAAGAAATGGCCTCAAGTTGTATCAGGAGAAGTTTAGATTGAATATTACAAAAAAAATCTGCAACAAATAGTTATTGAACATGGGAACAGGCTACCTAGTGAAGTGGTTGAGTCATCATCCCAGGATATAATTAAAAGCCATGTAGATGTGGCATTTAGGCACACAGTCTCATGGTGGACTTGGCAGTATTAGTTCTACAGGTCAACTCAGTGATCTTAAAAGTCTTTCCAAATCTAAATGATTCTATAATTATATAATGCCAGGAATAGCTTTGCAGACAGATATGTCAACATGAAAAGTAAGAGTCTGTTCTAAGAACTCATATAGTCTAGGGTCTAGGGTTTAATAGGGTAATGGTGATATCACTTTAAAGTCTAGTTTCATGATTCTAGTATTCATCACATATTTCCTCCTTATTCAGAGGACCCTCCATGTTTGTGTTTTATGTCAATACTCTCCTCAGATCTGAGGAATCACCATGTTTGCACACAACTGCTAATGCTTCAAGATAGGAAAGAAATTAGCCCAAGTAAAGCCTTAAAAATGAGTTTCCAGTTTTCTATTACCAACTAATGAAGTTTTTCTGAACAAAGGCCAGTCATGATCATTCTTTGTACTTAAATTTTCCTGAGGATCTTCGCTCATCCTTTTTTTTTTCTTCTCCATCCCATTATTTTATGAAGTGCTGCCATTTCTTTTCAATTTAGTTAGGATAAAAATTGCAAGTAGGCCAAACTATCTGAGAAAAGATAGCTTTTATTCAGACATTAGTTATAAGCATGTAACAGAACATCAAGTTCTTCAATCCATCCTTCTGTCTTCAAAGTCAAGCTGTTGCATATGAAAGTTCCAAATGCCACATCTTTCCTCCCAGACATAATTTACACTGAACAAATCAAAGCACCATTTTGGGTTTGGACCTGTAGGCACCTTACTGGTTTAACATACTAAAACTAATTACTTAACTTCAGGATTGCCTTGTGCTGTTTGGCTACTAGGTTTGGGAATCTGTTGCTTAAGCAGACTCACTCACATCATGCCATCTGAGATTTCCTAAGGCAACCAAGTTGTGTCAGTGAACCAGATGATCATTGTAGGCCCTCCCAACTGAAATTATTCTATTCTATTCTATTCTATTCTATTCTATTCTATTCTCATACTGACAGCCTGATGGGTCTAAAAGGAGACCTTCACTGGAGGCAGGGGAGGATATACACACAGCACCATATGCCTAATTTTTGCCAGTTGACTCTGTTCCACCTGTCCTGCAAGTCATGAATGTCTGACCTGACTCTGTCCTGGTCTATTTGACCTGTTACATTTTGGGGCACAATCAGCTTCACTTGTTCCAGCTGTGGCTGGTTAACAAGCTTTCTGGTGCTAACCAGCAGTGTTAGGCACCTTATCTCCTGTTATGGAAGGTGGAAAAGGTATTGAATTAATTTCAGACGTAGTCTTTTATGGCTTCAGAAAAACCTCACATGACTGCCTGCAGCCATGGACTTCTATCAGAGATATGCATGCATCATATTCCTAGTATTGTAACAGCTGATCTTAGTGACAAGGAGACAGTACATTTCTTCAAATTTTGCTGTCTGTTCTTTCTTTTATGAATCCCAAACACTTCTTACATCATCTTCAAAAGCTGCAAGAATTCTAAATCTTATCTTTATGTTAAACACAATACCTGCAGTAGGCAAACTGTGGTTCATGGGTTATGAACCTGTACCACATTAGCCAGTTGTACTGAAAATAATAGAGATTAGGGATTACAGGTTGAAATCCAAATGCCATACCTATTTACAGTCATTAATATGTCCAATCTACTATGTCTGGGAGAGAGAGAATTAATAAACATAAGTCCTTATCCAGTTATCATATCTTCGAGTGCACAGCTACACTTGCACAATTAAAATAGCAGTTGAGAAGGAGTATATGTGATTTAGAATGAGCAGAGTTCTTCCTTGGACAACACAAACAAATCAGTTTCTCCTGAGAGGTCATTTTTTTCTGTGCTGTCAGGAGAGTTCATTTGATTGACCTAGTTTATGTGTTTGCTGTAGATGGCAGGCATTCTTAAATTCCTCAGGAATTCTGTTCATTTCTCAGAAATCCACTTAAGATGTCAGTATTCACATTCTTCTCTAATTTCATTTAATTCTTGTACCATTGCTTTGAAAAGACATTTCTTGTGTTTCAGTTTCATGTGGAGGATAGTATTGTCTGTATTTCTGTAAAGGGTCAGAATCAATCTCCTTTGCTTGAGTTAAATAAGAGTTATCAAGGACATAAAGTGCATTAAAGGCTTCTACTGTCAGAAAAAAAGACTACTTTCTATTTGTATTTTTCCCATACCACTGGAATTCATTTCATGTGGATGAAGACAGAAGCTAAGGTGAAACTCTTCCATTTTTCCAGAGAACTTTCAGTGGTAATAAAAATAGCCTGTCAAAAGTCCATTTGTTTTCATTTTCAGTAAAAATGGTTTTATCTCCTTGAACCATGAGAACAGTAAAGAAAACAAATCCTTTTTCCATTCCAAAAATTCTGTAATGGAACACATTTGCCATTGCAACCACTGAAGGCAGAACATTCCAATCTGGTTTGTGGCTAGCCCTTGTTGACAAAGTACCTTTGAGTATCTCTCTAAATATTGGTATTTTATCTGATTTGGTTACAATCTTAACTTCTGGTGTTAATGTTTTATTAAGTCAAATTTATTAAGTTCATAGCTGTGAGTTTGCTATGGAATGGCGTGCAGGCATATGTATGGTTATCCCAGCTGCATTGTGACAAATGGAGTAAAAAAGTATAGGAAATGGGTCACAGGAGAACAATCAATAATCTAGTACTTTTTCTTTTATTTTTCACTCCCAGAGTCCTTTTCTGCAAATACATTAAATTCCTAACTGCCTGACAGAGGATGGCATCAATCTGCATGTTAGTGCTTATTGATTAGCTTTGCTAGGATATGTGCTGCTAGCTGTAATAACCAAGAGCATTTCGAGTGAAATTGATCACGTCAGTCCTAAAAGTTAGAACATTGTTGTGGGAAGTCCACATGCAACCATCTGATTTAAAACTTTCTGGTTTCAAAATCAATATGCTCAGACCACAGCTGGAGGAGATTGTTTCTAATGGATTTTTTAAAGTTGTTTGCTACTAAGTACCAATACTAACATAGTCAAATGAATTTGAGGCCATGTTGATCATATTTATTTTATTATCTTTCTAAACAGCCCAAGATTTATCTGCATTACCAAATAATTTATCATAATAGAAGAAAATTAGTAGATCAAAGCAGTTAGTGCAGTGACAATCACATCTACATGTTACAAGGTTTTGGACAGAGATGACTACACTCATAACCAAATATTCCAAACACCCCTGTGAGTTAAGGCTGTCCTAAGACCTATTCATCAGTTTTGATCTTTGTGTTCCCATTACAGTAGGAACAGGTCTCAAATAAACTTTCTTGGTTAGTTCTCTGAAAGTGCTCTAGCTGACACACACCAACATGGCTTTGCAAATTAAACCAGTGCAGTGAGTGATGGTGATCAGACATTTCACTTCAGAACTGTTGTACCACTGCAAACCAAAATGTTAATTTAAATGGAGAAATCTAGCCTTCATTTTCTGCTTCAGTTTTTTTAATATATAAACATAAAAAGAAAAGAGGAAGGAAAAAATATATATTACCTTAATAAGGGAAAGAATCTGAATATACTGTAAGAAAGAGTTTTCTTTTACAAAGGAGAAGTAAAAATTCCCCATCTTCACCTGTCAGAGCTACACAAGGAATCTAAATGTTTGTCCAGAGTTATGAAGCTGTGACCATACACCTACAAAACATGAAGCAGCTCTTGCTCAATGCCACACACCACTGCATCATGAATAGTAAGCATTGTTTTGGTATTGCTGTCTATATTACAAATACACAAAAATGGAAAGAGAGGATGGCAGCTGCTGCATGATAAAATATAGGAAAAATACTTATGGGAAAGGTTTGATGAGAGAGCATACTATCAGTGGAGGAAAAAAATAATGCCTGAATGCTCCATCAGAAATGCAAAGACAAGGCAGAAGCACTGAGCAAACCAAAAACTAAATAATGAATAGTCAATGGGGTATCAGTGAATATGCCAGCAGGTTACAAAGACTTCCACAGCATTACAGATTTCAAAATGGAACAGCAAACAGCAAAGGCTAATTAAAATTATATGCACCACTACCTGGATATTGCAAATTGTAAGCAGAATTTTAAATTCAGTCCAAGGTTCTTGAGCCATTCAATGGGCTCTGAGAAAACATGGAGCATTTCTTGTGCTCCTGTCTGAGAAAAGGTGTAGCATTAAGTTGGTAGTAAGTTGGGTTATAGCCTAAGAGTCATTGCAGTGTAAGTAAGGTGAGTCCGTGCTTTTTCATAGACATATAAATACCTTCCACAGATTGTCTGAACATGGCTGTACATTTACCAGAATAATTCAGGGAAGGGGAAACTGGCAGTTTTCTGATGCATCTCCCAATGTGTGTTCCCTGTTTGGACCATCACAGGCCATGGCTATACTGATTTAAAACAGCCTACACCAGGGAGACAGAGTCCCAAGGAGAAGAAGAATACTTAATATTACAGATACAGAAAGCCTCACTGAAATAAATTAATTATGAACATATTTAAACTATATGGGGAACAAGTAATTCATACAGTAGATATATAAAGAAAACAGAAAATAAATCCTGGCAATATACTGCAGCATTCTTGTATCAAGTTCTATATGAAGGCTAGGATATCTCCTGAACATAATTTGCTTGGAAATAGTTAAAAAAATTCACCAACCACACTGTTGTCTCATACCTGTCATTCTGTTGTGAGGAAAAATATATAGAAATAATGAAGTGAGTGGGAAAAGGAGGTGTTACTGCCAAACTTGGCTAAACTGCACTTAGTTACATTGAATATTTACATATACTTAAGGATTGTTCTCATGTGCTTTCAGCTAAATTAAACATGACCTGCCTGCTCTGTACTATTGTTGCCAAAGCCAAGAATTACAGAAGTGAATGGGTACATTGTTTAATATTGCATAGCATTGAGCAGTTATAGATGCTTGGGAGCATGACTAGGAATCAATTTACAATGGAAGAATATCAGTTTAACCAGCAATAGGGACTGTTAAAATTCAAGGAAATCCAAATGGATGCATAGCATTCCAGTGTATTAATGTGGAGACAGCTTTGAGGAATTTGTAACAGATAGCAATGACACCAAGTGTTACGATCATCAACACCAGGGAAATAAATAGATGTCTCTCTGGCAGAATTGCAGTTGACTGCAGTTCTTGGGACACTTGGGAAGAGATTCAGCTTTTCTAACTTCAGGCATTTCTAGAATGCATACACTTGACCTATTTTGGATATCTATATTAGGATGAAATGAATCATACATTGGAAGTGTTTTTCTTAAAACTGACTTTAAGAGAACCTGGATGAATTACTCCAAGGATTAGGTCAGATGAACTGTACTGCCCTCCCAGGCACTCTGACCTGAAGCAATGAATAAGAGCAACCTGGCAGGTGCTTGTGCATTACAAAAACACAGGAAGACCTAAACAGACATATATATTTCAATTTCAGCAAAAAAGTCTCAGAGCAAATTATGCAATAATAATTAACAAATGCTAGGGGTTTTTTTCATGCTCTTTTTTTTTTAAGCTGGGCCAGAGAATATACACTACCAGTCTTTGAGAAATGTGGATGTAATGGAGAGACTCAATGAGCAACCTGGCAGGTGCTTGTGCATTACAAAAACACAGGAAGACCTAAACAGACATATATATTTCAATTTCAGCAAAAAAGTCTCAGAGCAAATTATGCAATAATAATTAACAAATGCTAGGGGTTTTTTTCATGCTCTTTTTTTTTTAAGCTGGGCCAGAGAATATACACTACCAGTCTTTGAGAAATGTGGATGTAATGGAGAGACTCAATGTGTACTAAAAAGCAGACTTTCAGATCACAGATACCAGTAATATTTGCAAGATTTATCTAGAAATGGAAATTCTATGTGGTAAAAGCAAGTCAGTCATTAAAACTGGTAAGACTGAATTAGAATGCTGCAAAGAAGGAAGAGAAGGGGAAGCTGTGTTTGGGAGGAAAACATCTGTATTCCGGTTATTCAGTCAGCACAGATGTATGCTTGATATCAAGAGATACACTCAGAGCTTGTTGTCTTAGCTATTTGAATGTATGTTAATTAGTACAGATATCAGTGGTAGAAAATACAATATGCATACCAAGACCAAAAACCACAGCAAGTATACTTCAACTAGCTTTGCCAATTTTCTTTGAATAAACTGTGTGTTCAGAAGTAAGTCACATGTTTTGAGCAATAATGGAACTCAACAAGGTAGACAGGCATGCATGAAAGCCACAGACACTTTCATTCACTAGGAGCACAAGCCACGTACACCTATGTGGAGTCAGAAGAAACCTTTGTAACACTCAAATTTGATCAGCAGGATGCAAAAGAAACACTGACTAATGAGTGGCTGGTACTGAATGGAGCTTAGCAAACTGCTGCAAGGTGTGCACAAGGCTTATTATATAATAGAAAGCCTTATGAAAAAGCTCTCCCCAAATCAGAGGAAAATGCCTTACTGCTTTGATTCATTTTCTTTGTCACATTTAGCTTCATTAGGCTAGAGAGGTGACCTCCTCCCACAGCTGGAGCAGTAGCTGTCACAGCATAATCCAGCAGGGATCATGAATCAGATGTTTTAACTGCTGCAGTTTACAGCCGGTGAATTAACTTAAACTGCCATTGACTTTAGGTTATGTACCTAAACCAGATGTGAATTGTAGTAGCTAATGACTAAGCTAGTAGCATTTTCATCATTGCACCCATTCTGCCCCTTCTGGCAAATCATAAAGGATATTCATCTAGATTATCTTCCAATACTGCATCTAAAATCCAGGGAGAGCTGTTGGCTCCTAAGCTACCAAACAACTTAATAAAATTGGAAAGTTGCTGTTCCTGTTATGCCCAAGATGGTATTGTTTTTATGAGGTGTAATAGAATATTAAGTAAGAAGTTTATGATATTCCTGCTTAATTCTGTTATCTCAAGAAGCACAACAAAAGAGACATTACACCTGGCACATTCTCAAGGCATGTTTATGTAATTCTTCTGTAAGAAACAGCTAAGCAGCGAAGAGCATTACTTATTGAGAGTAAGGGCTTCTCAAAACTTAGGCAAAACTAGCTTCAGTTCCCACACAGAAATCTAGAAAACAGCATTGTGGTCTAAGGACTCTTGAGCCATATCTGACATCTCTCACACACTTGATCCAAAGTGTTAAACTACAGAGCTTTATCACAAGGAAAAGCAAAATGTAATAAACACTAGTGTGGGAATAGTGGGTAGTAGATCAAGACTCAGTGAGACTAGAGGCCTAATGTGGAAAACAAGGATACGTAGTTGTGTGGATACAACTATATCAACATTATGTGGATACAACTATATCAACATTATTCACCTCTGCTGTGCTGTATAAGGCAGTGTTCACAGAGCTAGTCTCCTTAATATTTACCTAGCCTACTTGTTGGCCTCTAGCTGGATACTTCCAAAGTACCCTTCCAGTACTGTGACTTAGCCTCTCACCAGTGCCTGAATGCAGGTGGGTAGCTGTCACAGTCCCACTCCTCCCTAAAAAGCATCCTCAGAAATCTCCAAATAGGGGCCAGTCCTTAAAAAACATTGACACCAGGGGAGTTCATATGCCAGCTGAAGTGACTGATAGATATGTTAGCAGGCAGGGAAGTCCTCACTTACCTCTCTTCAACAGCTTTAGGCTGCTGTTGTTTGCTATTCCTCCTGCTTTCACTCTTCCTGGCATTCTCCGGGTACTGCCCAGTCTTGTCACTATCTTGACTTTGACAGCGAGCATGCTGAGGTTCATTCATGACTTTCCTTTACTCGGTGCAGACTTCTGTGCGAGGGGTGTCTTGACACAGTTGGGCATTCTGACACAGTTTTGTCCTTCAGTTTCTTTACCTTCCAACATCTTGCAGAAGGATATCCTCTGTTCATCAGGGCTCTTTGGAGATTCTCAGGCCAGCCTTTTCCCCATCCACCTGCAGCTACTAACAGCATATCCCTTGTTTTTCAAGAACATCAAATCACTGACTTTCCAGATTGTGTACAGAAATTAATTTCATGTGACTGAACCAACTAGGTGTAAGAGTACTGCAATGTGGAGAAAAGAATGAAGACCTAATAGTCTGTGAGGGTCTCATTTCTTACCTCTTTCTACATGATCCTCGCAGCCTCAATGGCTTGTCCAGCTTTACTGAAGTGGCTGACTTTCACATCAACAATTTGTAGCTCAGAAGTGGGACTGTGAAAGATCACCCTGAAGCTTGTAATGTTTACTAATTACACCTTTGGTGGTCAACATATTACAAAAAATCCAACTATTATTTGTGTTGTATTGTGAGAGACCATGGTATGCTCAATGCTCCTTGACATGCTAAAGTCTTTACTTTCACTGGGTTTTATCACAGCATTCTTCATAACTAAAGATGTCTCATAATTAAAGGTAAAATTGTCCCCTTAATGCTGTCGTGCCTCATATCTGCTCAGGCCTAAGCCTTGTATCTATTGTCACCTTATATAAGGTGACAATAATAATTCAGATGGCAATTCAGCACATAAACGGACTCCACAGCTCCCTTAAATGTCCCTGCCTTTCTCCCTCAGGTAGGTGAGGTACAAAGGAATCTTGTTCACTTACAAAGTGAACTAATCCAAGAAGGATGAATCCAGGCCCAAATCAAGATAAAGTCTGCACTGCTGCCCTGGACTCCCTATAAAGCACGTTTTCATCACAACTGCTGCACCCATCCAAGCTGCAACTACAAACTTCCCTGAACCTGTGAGCTACACAGTAAAATCTTGACTAAAGTTTCATACTGAACTTGATCAAGTACATACCAACAGCCACATAAAATGCATCACATACCTGGAGTAGTCACAGTTGCCACTTTTCCACTCCAAGATTCACCTGGATTGGACATTGAAGCGAATCCCAGGGCAACCTTCTCTCTCACTTTCAGTAGTTCCTTCAACTCTCTTCGTGCCTGAGACAGAGATTACATGAGTATAGCCTTTGGTTATGAAATGCATCCCCAGCCTGGGAGTCATACTGGAGCTCTTTGTGAGTCACATGTGGCCCAGAAGGCTGTGAGGCCTTGTGCTATTCTGTAAATGTAACAGCTGTGATTGACATAGAAAAATGAAGTAAAAACACATTTATTATACTTTCTGGATTTTTTCCTCCCAGCTGAGATGGAAGCATCATTGGCTGCAGCCCAACAGCAGTAAAACTGTTCAACTTCTAACCTCACTAAAAAGTACTGTCAAAATGGTATTAAGTCAATAGTGAATGCCTGAGCCTGTGAGAAGAAACAAAAAGTAGTTCATAGATACATGACTGTGTTTATTGACAACTCTGGGACTTGCAATACCCTGACTTCAGAGTCTGAGCAGTGATAAATAGGCTGTCAGAGTGAACTGTTTGGGCATGAAAGAATAAAGAATATGCCAGGACTGGGGGGGCGGGGAGGGTATTTCATGTAACTGAAAGAAGAATCAGATGACCTGTCATAAGCTTTTAAATTTTATATCACTGGGAATCATAAATTGGAATAGGGATTATCAAAACCCCTGATAGACAATGTCATCTATCTATATTTCTTTACCACACATCCTTCAGTTTTAAGCGAGGACCTTCACCCCAGTGTTACAATATTGATCTCTCATACTTTTCTGCACCTTCTCAGAATCTCAGCCCTTTTTTTCTTCTCTTCCACCCTTTACCCTACCTTCTCAACCCTGTGGTCCTTATCCTCCCAAGCCTGTCCTGCCCCATCACTTTATCTGGAAGCCACATGGTAACCAGAGCATGTCAGCTTTCTACTGTTCCAGGTGTCACGTACAGCGGATGGAAGGTGCCAGGGGGCAGGGCAGCCAGGACCTTCAGCAGGTACAGGAACAGTAGGTACAGGCAAATACCAAGGGATATGGCATAGACCTAGGAAGATTCATGTTTTTGTGGGTTACAGAAAAGAGTCCTTAGGGATAAGACCTTCTTTTTCGTTCTCCTAGAATTTTGCATCTTTAGCTAACACCACTGGAAACTGAGCAATCAAGAACAAATCCATTTTATTAGCCAGATGTGAGACTTTCATTCTTGGCAGCTGACAGCTGAGAACTTGTAAATGTGCATTCACCTACTTAATTTTTAAGCAACATCATTGCCAACTAACGAATTTGCCCTGACACTCAGTAATTTATTTTGTCCATCTTCCCCCATCTCTACCTCAACAATGAGGCCAATTTGTTAATTGTTTTTTGTTTTGTTTTTATTTCCTATTCTTTTAACCATCAGGAAGCTGCTTTCAGAAAGCCATCTGCACTTATTCACTGCCAACACTCAACATGGTTTTAATAAGCCTTGTGTGGTTTTGACTTTAACACTTGTTTCCCTGTGCATAAAAGCCTATTTCCTTAGCTGTCACAGTTTGTCACTTCAATAAAGTTTCTCAGTTGCCTTCTAAGCAGGACAGTTTTTACTCTTACTTTCTTAAGCAGCAAGTTATATCTGAGCACAACAGCAACACTGATAATTATACAAACTAGTAAATGTCCATTGTTTGGAGCATGAGCTTCCCTCTGAACAGAATCCTTCATAATAGATGCAGATATCTAGAGAAATACTAAACTTTGAAAACTTATGCCAATCATACTTTATGGTTTAATGACAGCTTATATGAATGACTTTGGAATCAAACAGGCTCCATTCACAGGGTGATTTAATGATCTTGCATCTCTACAAAGCTCACCTGGGACTGGAAAGTAAAGTCTGGTATTTTTCTTGTTCACAACATCACTAGCCATGACAATTCTTAGCAAGAAGGGGATTTCTGCAAGACTGATGATAGATGCTGGAAAGGACTTCTGGGCGTTCTCATTGCTCTCCTGTGTAGTGGCAACAGCAATCTTCATTAATAATAGTAATACTGCAGAAGTAAGAATTAATTAATGTCATCATTTGGGTGCTGTTTGACAGGGAAGACAGAGTTGCTCTAACAGCTTCCAGCTGCCAGTCTTTCTAGGCTCTTCTGCTCAAGGTGTATTTTACCCACATCTCTTGCACTGTCTCTACCCCTCAGTGAGACAGTTCATTTGCCCTCCTGCCAGGGAGGTGTCCATACAAAACAGAGCTCTGTGCTTCTGGGCGGGGAGGGGGGGAGGGAGGAGACTATGCCAGCAGGTGGGCAGAATGTCAGAAGAGGATGGGAAAAGGAATAGAACAAGAGCTTATAGGATACAGCAGGAAAGACCACTCTGAGCAAATCTCTGGTCAATGCCTAACACTGCAGCCTTATATTTTCCTTCCAGCCTGTAATTTTTTTTCATGTTGTGCTTAGATTGTAACTGTCTTGGTCAGAAACAATTTCTTGTTAAATATCCTCAGAAGATAATATTTTTCACTGAATAAGTCTTGGAGCTGGAGTCAGATGCCCTGATTGTTATTCCTGCTCTGGCCCTTTTGCCGCCACTTGCCAGACATTAGGAAAATTATTTCATTTTCTTATGTTTCTGATTTCACCATGTCTATATTGTCTGTTTAAAACTGAGGTCTCCCAGGCAGAGACTGGAACAATTAATCTTTATCCTTGATTATTAGCACCTAACCAAGGTGTTAATAAGTATATAATACTTGTAAATAGTACACACAAACATCAACAAAAATTCATATGACAGAACAATCCCTACATTTTACACTGAATTAAAAATAGGGTAAAGGAATGCAAAGAAAACCAAATAACTCCTCTGTACCTGAGAAAGCTTTGCAACAGAAACAAGAATAAGGCTACAGTGAAAATTCTAAATCTCTAAAGTAAACATCAAACAGGTGCTGTATTTCATTTTCTTATACACACTTTTCAGCCAGAATCTCACTTTAATCAGAAAGATTTTATAGTCCAGAGCTTCCTGCAAATCTCTGTCTAATGTAAATTTTAATACCTTTAGCATATTTTGGCTGCCATACTGTTATTTACTTGATGCATCTCAAGCAAATTTTAAATTATGCAGTTAAAACAAAAACTATTTCAGATTTGGTAGGCAGTAAAATGATTTTGTAAAACAACATTGTAGGAACCTGCAGTTACTGTCCATCATTGATTTCTCTGCATTCAGTTCTAAGATATGTTCAGTTTATAGGTAAAATGATGGCTGGGTGGGTTTGCTAGAAGGACTTTGGCCTTGCTAATCATGGACCTGGAAAATCAGGCTGGACTTACATAGTATTATTACAGCAGATCAAGGGTAAGATTGGAGGGAGAGCAGGGTAAATTATGCTTTTAAGATTGATCTTTTCAGAAGTCTGTTTTAAAGGGAAATCATGTTAAAAAATGTGCCCAACTTCTGGGCCATCAACTCCTACTATAAGAAAGAGGAGACAAAACTGAGAGGAAACAGAAAAAATAGTCCTCTTAAAATTACTTGCCATCAACAGATAATACATATCCTCAGTCCAAAATTTGTTCTTTCTCTGCTTTAGGCTCAGACCCTGGTCTTTCTCTCACAGGGATTGAAACCAGATGATCTTTAAAGGATCCTTCAAACTCAAAACATTCCATAATTCTATAAATAACTGTCTTGGACATTGAATTACTGATAATGAAAGGCAAAAAAAAGTATTAATGGAAAAGTAGATTTTAATGTGTGAGAATGTGAAACAAAGTATTGAATAATGAGAATTTTCTGCTGTTTCTCTAGTTCTGCAATTAGATTGCTACAGCATGCACCTTGTCATATATTTAATTTAGAGATCAGATTAGTAAATCAGCTAAAGTAAGAAGCTAAAGGAAATGAGCTCCTGTATCTGCCTCAAAATACAGATTGTAAGTGAAGAACCATGAGGTTCATACTGGAGTGTACCGACTTTGTACTGCTCCAGGTGTCTCAGATCAGCTGATGGATGGGGCTGGATGAGCAGGGCAGGAAGGGCATTTAGTGGGCACATGTACTTTCCCTGTCTGAACAAGAAAGCGTATCAAAACTCTTCCTGGGGGAGGACAAATAAAAACACACAAGAAAGCTGAAGGTGATTAAATGGACACTTTAATCCTCCTAAAGCAAAATTTTTCTAAGGACACACTGAAATTTACAGGAAGTTTCTCATAGTCATCTCTTATAATACATGGATGTGGGAAGAGTCACATTGTTCTGTCTTAAAAATCAGAGTTATTAGGGATAAGATCTTTTCCCTTTTTTTTTTTTTTTTCAGATGTTTTACACCTATAGCTATCACTATTAGAAATGTGGTCATTAAGAACCAATGTATATATTAGCCAGATACATACCAATTCCAAACCAGGTGTAGTGAGTTGACACTGGCTGGATGCCAGACACCCACTAAAGCCTCTCTCTCACTCCCCTCTGCAGCTGGACAGGGGAGAGAAAGTATAATAAAGGGTTCATGGCTTGAGATAGAGATATTAATTGAATGTGCTACTAACAAAATCAGAGCAGATAAGGAGAAGTAAAACGAGATTTTGAAAACACCTTCCCCCCCACCCCTTCCTCCTTCCCAGCTCTACTGCCTATCCCAGCAATACAGGGAGATGGGAATGGGGGTTGAAGTCAGTTCATCACTCTGTTTCTCCTGCTGCTCAGGGAGAAGAATCATTCCTCTTCTGCACTGTGGGATCCCTCCCACAGGAGAGAGTTCTCCATTAACTTCTCTGATGTGGCTCCATCTCATGAGAAGCAGTTCCCTGAAAACTGCTTCAACATGAGTTTATCCCACAGGCAGCAGCACCCCTCAGACTGCCACGGTGTGGGTCACTCTCCCACAGGGTGCAGTCCTCCAAGAACAGGCTGCTCTAACATAGGGTCCTCTCTCCATGGGTCTCCCACAGGACCTTAGCGTCCTCTAGACACCCACCTGCTCCTGTGTTGGGTCCTCCATGGGCTGCAGTGGATATCTGTATGCCCATGGTCCTCCATGGGCTGCAGGGGCACAGCTTCCTCACCATGGTCCTCACCATGGCCTGCAGAGGAATCTCAGCTCTGGTGCCTGGAGCACCTCCTCCCCCTCCTTCTTCACTGATCTTTGTGTGTGCATGGCTGCTCATCTCACATGTTCTCATTCTACTCTTCACTGGCTGCAATTACAACTGTGCAATAACATTTTTTCTAACTCTTCTTAAAATCTATGATCACAGACACATTGCCACCACTTCTAGTTGGCCCAGCCTTGGCCAGTGGCATGTCTGTCTTTGGAGCTCTGCCAGACATGAAGGAAGCATCTGGCAGCTTTTCACAGAAACCACTGCTGTAGCCCCCCTGCTGCCAAAGCCTGACCATGCAAACCCAATAACCGCGCCAGATATTGGGCCCTTGGGATCTGCTGGTCAGTTGGATAACCACTCCATATCAAGCTAACTGTGGTATAGATTGACCAGATCTGTGCATATTGAGCTAAATAAACCTCTGCCTTGTTTGATTGGCTTATCTAGTCAATCTTCAATTTCTAAAGGTTTAAAATCCTTGTGTGGGATTAACATCATTGCTCAGTTTCAGGAACAGAGGAGTTCTGTAGCAACGTGGCTTAAGACAGTAGGCTAGCATAAAAAAATCCCTGAAAAAAAAAAAAAAAAAAAAGGGAAGGGTTTTTTAGTTCTTATTTTAGCCAGCATTCAAATTTATGTTTAAATTAGATACCTCAAAGTCCTTTCATCATCTATAGAAAGAAAATGGCATTTCCAGGATGTGTCTCATCTCATCTCATTGTAATGTAGATGTGATCTAAAATAAAGCAGACAAATCAGACTCTGAAATTGCCTATTTCTCTCCACTGACTATAAAAGGAGCACAGGCTGGCGAGCTCAGATGGAGACGCCTACACTCTGGATGTCTAAAGATAGGTGAGATAAATCCTGCCATGCATCTGTTGCTGTTTCTCATATGGATTTCCCCTCTTTGTTGCTCTTACACATGAGGTTTCAGTATAATATTGAAATGCCTGTAAATGTGTAGGTGAGACATACACAGATATATGCAGTCTCTCTTGATCTCCATCTGCAAAAACAGTGGCTTGAGATACAAGGACATTTTTTCTGGTGGCATAGTCAGTTTATGAAGTTTGCATATATTGTGCTGAATGCTGACATTCGTCAGTCAAACTGTATTTTAATGTAATGCTGAAAATCTCTCTTCCAAGAAGGATGATTGAAATATTTTTGGGATATCAGCAGGGCACTCCAGATATTGCCAGACAGAGAGCTAGCTCATTCTGCTGTAACTGTTGCCTGGAATTTCAAACTGTGTCTAGATGACCAGCTGGGACACACTTCCATCTTTTTGAATAATGCTCCTCCAGCTGTCCAGATCAGGGACTGGGTAAGGAGTTTCCTGCAGTTCCCTGTCAGACACTGATGGCTAACAACAACATCATTGCCCCAACATGAGCCAGGGACGTGGCTCAGGCCTGGGGAGCCAAGAGTGCCCAAATCTGTAATGATTCCCTTTACCAAGGAATTTTACCAAATTTGTTCTTCCTGCACTGAATAATGCTGAGACCTCCCTCTTCACCACTTCCCAGAAAATGACTGCCAGTTTTCTCCTCAATGCCTCAAATGTTGTCAGTGCTGCTTAATACAAGCATACCTTCCTCTCTTCTTCCTATCTCTTTGCAAGCTTTAGTGTGGTAGGCACATCCTACTTTTCAGAAAATCCTGAATATGTTCAAAATGAATTAGATAGAAATGGGGAAGTGGAACCAAGAGATTTGAAACCACAGAAACCTTTTATTAGAATCTAAAATGTGGTAATCTATTAGAGCATATCTCAGCTTTGTAGTGAAAAAAATATACACCCTCACTACAGGATTTCAGCTTCCTTGTAATTTATATAATTTATCTTCTAATATTAGCAGGCTTCCAAAATCTCCTGCTGTTACTTGAATATCTGAGGCTGTAGTGCTCTGCACTCTATTCTGTCTCTCCTCAATTTCATATGCTGTCTCTCCAGACTCATCAAGAACTAAGCCTAAAGTTCTCTGTCTCTCACAGATACATTGCCATGGCTGTTGCACATGACTTGTTAGCTGGCCTAGCAGCAGACCTGGGTAGTCCTAACAAGTTTTCATGCTTAGTTCTCCACAAAACTGGAATGTTTCCATGTGTTTCTTCTTTAAGTTCATGCCTGTGATCAATGCCCAACTTTCTATCAATACCTATTATTTCTCTTATAAAGCTTTGGTAATGGCTCACACACACTTAGAAAAGGAGCATTCTTTCTTTGTAGAATATCCTACAGATAATATTTATTTCTTTATTTTTCCAGCCTAGCGAGTACACAAGTAACATGGGAGTATTTCCATAGTACCAACACAGCATTTTTTCATTCCTAGCAGCTCACTCCATAGAGACAACATTTCTTCAGGTCATCAGAAATGCTTCTACAAAATGCTGATGTTGATTTAATTTGGTTTGGGTTTTTTTGTTTGTTTGTTCTTAAGTTTTCTAACTTTGCTCACATTCAGTCACCTGATTAACTGCATGGTTTTCATGGTTTGGAGCTAGCCTTTTTAAGGTAATAACATGTATTATTTTTCATATTTTTCTGCTGATTTCTCTTCTTGTACTGCTGTTTTCTCTTAAGAGGACAAGAGTTTATTAACAGAAATTATAACTTAATACAGGAATACAGTATTTCCCACTGTTGTGACAGCCACCATTATGCCAACCATTTGGCTATTCTTGGTAAACAGCTTGAAGTTGTCATTCAGTGTTTACTAGAATATTTGTAAAAGCCAAGAAAGCCTGAAAAAGAAAAATGTTATTTTCCAGGCTAGCAAAGAGGTAAATAGATGGAAGTGGCAGCCACCCTCCTCAAATGCATATTATTTCAGACTTATTGTCCATTAAGAGCCATTGCTGACCTATGACCGGTTCTGCAAGGCTCTGAATTCTTTCTGGGTAAAGAATGTAGAATTTATTACAAAAAAAAAATGCATTTGTTTGTCTTCCAGGAAACCTTTCTCCTTATAAAAGCTAAACATATTTTGAAACATAAAATCAGTTGCCAAATGGATTTTTTATCTCACACGCTCACCTAGGTATATGCTTAAATCATATGTAACCTATGATTTACATGTTATGTCAAGCTCTTTGCCCTCTGGGGCAAGAAAACAAAAAGTGATGTCCTAGAAGAAATGCAAGACACATCTAACATCTGACCTGCTCTGCGAGCTTGCTTCAGTGGCCTAGGACATGAACTGGTCTTTGCTCCTATCACACCAGCAGCCAATGTGGTCTCATCTTCATGACTGCACTGTAAATTCATTCAGACTTCACACACATAACCATGTTGGAGAGATGACATTGTGGAAGTGTTAATTGCTGGTTGATTCATGGAAATTATTTGTTTTACATTAAGCCTCAAGAGAGTTTGGGAACGTAGACTATCTCTTCTAATCTAAAATGACCTTACCAGAAGTTGTGTATTTTCAAAGCTTATAGACTTTACATTTTGTTTCACACTGTTACCTTATCCTTTTTCCGTGGCAATTATCTTCCTTTATAGATGCCAGTAAAGCAAAATGAGACTGCATTTCATTTATATATATATATATATATATATATATATATATATATGCAAACACATATGCATGCATGCACACAAAGCTATATAAATCAGAATGCCTAAACTGAGGACATTCCTTTATGTTTATTGATGTTAAACTTGAATGCTTTGCAGATCAGATGCAGAGGAATTTCTGACATATTTTGGTCCCTTGAAGAGGGAAATAATGTTAATTGTTAATATTTTAAGCTTTACTAGACATGGATTTATGGTTCTTACATTGCAGATAGTCAACATAACAGAACCACATACAAAAAATATTCTGGTTTGGAGCTTTGAAGTGTTAGAGCTGACTTTCCCTGCTAGGTCGTAAACCAGAATGAGTTATATGTTAGTAGCATACTTCTATTTACAGAACAAAAAAACCCAAGAAAAATATAGCAGAGTCAACTGTCAAGTAATGAAATCACACAGCTTATCTTCTGGTTTAGAAAAATCTTCGTGCTCTGTATCTGATCCCTTGCAGCACTTGAAAATTTTGCTTTAATTTTTTTTTTTGGTTTTTTTTTTTTGTTTTTTTTTTTGTTTTGTTTTTTTTTGTTTTGTTTTGGTTTGGTTTGGTTTGGTTTGGTTTTTTTTTGGTTTTTTTTTTGTTTTGTTTTTTTTCAAATTTGTTGTAGAGCACTGGTACACATTTTGGGGTGATGGATTAGACAAATATCCTATGGAACCTTCCAAAAGGAACATAGACTGTGTTTGCAGAAGAGTTTCTATGATAACCCAGGTGACCTATCAGAGTCCATCAGCCTTAGATCTAGAGGAGCACAGGGTCCTTCTTAAAGAAACTACAGACAGGAATCAGGTCACACCCCAGACAACCAAGTTCACGCTTCTGAATACTAGACTTATGAATCAGTGAAAGGGGAGACAGATAATTTCTGGCTTTGCCAAGAAGGATAAGGACTTGACTCTGAAGAGCTGAGTGGTGTGAAAGAAGGCTTTATTTATTTCTTGTTATTTTGAAATTAAAAATAGATTACAAAGTACTTATATTGGAGTTGTTGACAGAAAGCAAGGCCAGCCTATGAAATTTTCCCTGAACAGACTGCTGAGTAAATGCACTGGTTTATGTAGATGCTTCCTAGAAAGGACCATTGGAAAGGTGGAAGAGTACTGGCATGATGAAGGGTACACAATCTACTTGTAAATTGCATTTCCAATGCTCTTTCATTCCTGTCATATCCAGTGTTAATGCTTGCTCTAAGCAGTACCTTACATTACTATAATAGACACAAATTTAAGAGATGTTCCCTTTTTTTAATTGTGAAATTATGAATTTTGCCTTTTATGCTATGGCTTTAGTAGATTTTTATTTTGCTTCCTGCCTCATGTGTAATATTACTGTCATACACTGCTTCAGGGGAAAAATACAGTGATTTCTTCAACCCACACAGCTGTGGATATGTGGCAAGCAGAAATCCAGCAGTGACCTAATATTTAAAGCACTAGCCTAGCTTCAAACACCTGCCCTAAAATAAACTCCCTGTGGGCCCATGAAGAAGCTACTCAGATTCTCTGTAGTTCACTTTTCCTCAGTAAAATAATGAGTCCTTCTTCCTCAGAAGTAATCTTATGGAAAATCATATCACTAAAGCTAAAGGATAGTTAGGCATGAAGGTTGGAACTATCAGTTTTTAGGTAGGTGTAAGGTAAGGGGCAGCAGTTTCCATCCCAGAACAGGAGTCCAGGCTTTAGAAGGAGAAGAATAAGAATATTCTAATATAATATAAGCTATTATATTAGACACTGCCAAAGCTTTTGCTGCCTTTTGCTTATAACATCTTAACGTAGACATTTCTTCCAATAACCAAAGCCCAGAGCTTGCATTACTACGTTATGCCATAGATTGGAGTTGATTCAGCCTTTGTGTATATACATGATTACAATACTTTGATATTTATGCACACAGCAAAAAAAAAAGCAACATTTCATCTGAAAGAATATGACCAGCATCTACAGACAGCTTCCTATAACGTCTTGCAAAGTAGGTCAGTAAATCAAATCACTGATAACACATTGCATTTCTATGGATTGTTGAAAGCAGGCAAAAATAACCTCACTTCATGTATTTGCACTTTTATTTCCTGTTTATGAAATCAGTTTGGCAATCTAATTTCATTTTTTGCCAAATTCTTCCTAATCATCTAAGTTTACTAAAAGAAAATTGTACAGTGTGAGATGACACTTCTCAACATATCAGTAGACTTGGTTCTCTGTACCCTTAAAAGCATTGGGGGGTTTGTGCTTTTTTTATTTTTTCTTATTTCCTTTAGAAATTACCAGCATGTTACAGAGGGGGGAAATTTTACTATAAACACACAATCTAGAAAATCTTGAAAAATCATCAAGTTCAAAAGTCACTGCCTTTCTTGGCATCTGTGAAGGTTCTGCTTGAGTTAAAAACAGACTCAGACTCACAGCTATGGTGAGAAGAGGCAGCTCTGAAAGTCAGAAGTCTCAGCAATATGACACCAGCCTGGAAAGCAAAGGTTGTGCCATATTTTACTGATTTCTTTTTTCCATTCACCTACTACAACTGCAGCTTCGAATACATGTAATAACATGTCAGCTTAAGGGAAGCTCTGGCTTTTGTGAAAAGTTGTCCTTATTAAAGTTGAGCATTTCATAAGATAAAGATTTGTAGGAAATAATCTTCTTCTTACATTTAAACCATTAATTCTTCCTGGGCTGAATAAAAGATTTCAATTTTTCTCTTTTCCTATAACAGCCTTCACCAAGTATAAGGGAAAAATAATTCAGTGAAAAATTCACTGAAATAGTATGTTCTTTTATTTTTAGTCTATTCAAAAAGTAACTTTTCTAAAACACCAACATTTTGGGATGGGGTTTTGGGGGGTTGGGAAAACCAAGCAAAAATCTTACCTCTAGGAACTGAGACTTTTAAAGACTTGTACATTTAGAGGAGCTTGTTCTAACACTATATGCAGCCATCTTGTTTGTACATCTTTTTGTACTTCTCCTTATTTCCCTGAATTATTACCTCTGCTTATAGTCTCATCTACTGTAATTTTGTACTTTTTTAGTCACCCCTTGTTCTTGATAAAATGTTATTCACTTAGGACCTTCATCCACTGGAAATACGATTTGCTTGCTTGGGAAGTAAGCAGATGTAAAATAAGATGGAAAGGACTGAGAAATTTTGTTTAAGATTCTATGAATGTCAGAAGATGATACAGAGCAATAAATAATTTTTGTGAGTCATTTAATGCCAAAATATTTTATGTATCTTCAGTGTAGTTCTTCTCTTGTGCTAAAAAATAGAAGAGATAAATAAGGATTTCAGAAACACAAACAGAAATAAATAACAAGAAGCTATAATTGTTAATTTCTTTGCATCTCAATGGTTTGTTTTTTTCAGTTTGAGCAAGAAAGTGATAAAATTAAGAGTGTGTAAACAAGAAAAAGCATAATGACAAATCAAAGACCTGCAAGGAACATCTGAAATTATACAGTCCAGGGATAGGCAGGACAGAGCAGTCAGTAACAGACAATAGTGGGAGCCAGGAAAGAAATGAAAAATATACATATCATCCTGCAGCTGAGAATGGGAAAAGAAGGACAGTATAGGATGACCAAGTAACAGGGAAAGAAGAATAAACTGTGGGAAGGTGAGAATCAAAGAGACTGAAGAAGTGAGCAGGTAGCCATGCTAACCAGTGAAAGGCAGCACCTTTCCAGCTGGTATCAAGGTATCCACACACCTCTCCAGATTACCAGCTTGTGAGTGCTGTTGGCTTGGTCCCACAGCCTTTATTTACAAAGTTTCCCTCCCAGTGTTGCTGGTGATCAGCACAGGGAGTTCTTTGTCAAGGAATGTGCCATCTGGGAGAACACCACACTCTGGCATTGAAGAGAAGGCCCAGCATGATTTGGTTATGACAATTCAATGTTTGTACAGAGTGCTGCCTAGAGCATGGTGGCTGCATGTTCTGTGTGTACCATCCAATCTAGGTAGCACAAACAATAAGTAACCAGTAAGTACATCAAACAGTACATGCTCAACAGAAATAGTCATAAAGCACAATTTGCCTACTGTCTTTCTGTAACAAGCACCACTCTTTGTCTGAGGGGTGGATTGGCACTGTAGTGTTCATCTAGCAAATAATACCAATGGTGACAAGTGATTTTAATGACAATTCTCACATTGGTGTTTTGGTTTAAGCATTATTCCAGTTTCAGATCACCATTCCCAGGAGTATATAAGCAGAGTCTTGATAAGGGTCTGGAATCCTATGATATCTTGAGTGGAAAAAAAAGATAGATCTCTATGTTGTTCAGATCTGATCCATTCCTTCAACTAGTTGTCTAGTAGATATGCTTTTGATTCCTCTGTTCTGTAACCACAAATCCATTTAGTCCAAGGAAAGCCAAAGAGCAAGAACATTATTCCTATTATTCAAAAAGTCGCAGTGTAAAAGGTGGTGTGGTTTAACACCAGGTTCAAACCAAGCTGGATGGAGCTTTGGGCAACTTGGTCTAGAAGAAGGTGTCCTGTGGCAGAGGGATTGGAGCTAAATGATCTTTAAGGTCCCTTCCATTTTATGATTCTATTATTCTACATTTCAGTGTGTGATACTTTAACGTTTTTTTCTTTTTGTGATATTTATGCATACCTGATAGTTGGTTGTTGTTGATAACTCATTTTTATCTCTGATGTGGTTTTGCAGTGCATGCTAGGGCATCTACTCTGTTCCAACTCATTCATGTGTTTGTTATTTAATACATGAATTTGAGGAGATTCTGAGTAGCAGCTTAGGTGAAGTAAAGGAGTAGTCTCAAGCTATTTACTCTTGACAGGTGTCCACATTAAAAAACTCTCACCATATTTGCCAGCTGGAAATCAGTCAAAAAATCTCATAGGGGAATGAGTATGAACTTCCTTTTAGGTGAGGGTCTGTGCAGTTTGGTACGTCAAAACACTCTCATTTTCTGCTATTCTTTCTCAGAGATAAAAAATACTTAAGTTTTAGAACAACCAGATCTAAGCATTAACACATAGAGATTGACATACCCTTACAAGGCTTTTATTTACTGGGACAAAGAATGCGTTGAAATGATATCCAGAAAATTACTACTGGGGAAGAAAATATCTAGTAATAAGAGATTTGTGAGGTGATTTAGAGAAATTAGGTTGCAGATATGTGTGCATTCTTGATGCTATCATGTTTTAATATGATTGTGAACAATGTCAGGAACGATAAGGGAGGTTAAAGATGAATCAGCTGCACAGCACTGAATGTAGTTTGCCTTGAACTGCACTGGTTGTAGTCTCTTTTCAACATAGTTGGACAAATGCTCCTCCATTTCTGACATGTTGTTAACCACTACCCAAGAGAGAAGTAAAAATGCCAAAAATAGTTTCCGAATTAACTTTCACTTGAACAAATGATGACTTCTGCATTTTATATCAGCCTTCGTTCAGGAGGTAACTTTGTATGTGATTGCTTTCTTTGATATTGTGTTAAGACAGCACAAGGAACAGAAAGTCAAGGTTCTTACAATCCCCATCAAACCAAAATTTTACCTAAAATACTGTCAAAATAAAATCTGAGCCTAATCCATTTTCCTTTTGAATCACTCACTGCACTCAATTTCTGCATAATCCTGACTTTCATTTCCATTTCCTTCAACTTCAGTTTCAGCCCATCACATGAGTAATGAGGAAGAGAGTAAAATAATTTGTCCAGACTTTTTAAGGTTTAGGGGTTTGTAGTTTATTTTATCCTCAGGACAAATATTATTAATAACTTGAGTGAATCCTGTGCATTATGGGGTAGGTTTTTGCCCAAATCTGAGAAAAAGAAAAGGGTAGAGGACTGAAAACATTCAAATTGGCCTTAAAGAAAAAAGAACAGTTCATCTCCATCTTCTCTGCTCAGATAGAAGTACACCACAGACCAAATCTGGACTGTAGACCATCACCTAAAGTGTAGTGAATGAGCAATACCCTTCCCCTGAATACTAAAAGCAGAACTTAATAAACACTTGTGAATTAAATTATAAATAATCTCTTCATGACCTTTTTCCAGGTTAAGTGAAAGTGATCTTTTATTTAGAAAACCCATGTGAGAAAGAAAGAATAAAATTGTATTTAATGGCAGAAGTGTGTACATAGTGTGTGTATATGTTCTGAGTATCTGCAGCCTTTCAAAACAGCAGTCAGAGGGAGAGATGTACCATGTTGTACAGCTGGTTGATACAGCTATTATGAGGGTGGTTGATGAAGAATGGGAATGCTGGACAACACCAGATTTGCCTGGAAAAAGAAAAATCACAGGCAGAATATGGATGATTTGTCCAAAAATATATGGTGATGGAAGGATAGAACCATTATAGTCACACTCAATGTATCTACAAAAGGCCATAATGAAATCGCAAAATTATCTAAACATGGTTGGATTTTTAAAACCCTGGAGCACTGAAAGTTCCCTTGCCATCCAACACCTATAAAAGAGCATTTGATGTATTAGGAATAACATAGTGCTGAAGGTCCTGTGGCCTGATTTAGCTTTTATTGTGCCAAATAATATTTTGCAATGAGATACACCATTTTGGAAATAAAATAATGGCAGGATGATCAGACAAACAAAACTTCCTTAAACTTTTTGTCCCTGAAGGCATCCCATGTAGGTAACTATGAAGCAGCAGAAAACATGTTTTCTACCTCTCTGCACATTCCTCTGGCTGTACTGGGCCACAGTGGGAAAGCCTCTCTAAGAAGATGAACCTGAATCACACACATGTGGTTTAAGAGTGCTTTTCCCATAAATACCTGTCCTAAGTCATATGAAGGTCCTTCTAATGAAAGAGCAGGACTGGGACCAAGTAGTCCAAAATATACCACATTTTTCTTCCCCTGGGCCAAACAGCCTGGAAGTGAGAACAACTCTCAAAACAATTTCCCTCTTACTAGTTCTGGTCTGGATCGGACTATTCATGCAACTTACTTTAATCATCCGATTCTAAACTACTACATTAGGAGCCTATTTCACATGTGTAGACAGAGAGGGCTACTCTAACAGGTCATGTAAATATGTTCCACATTACTTCAGGCACTTACTTAACTAAATCACCCTGATCAGTGGATAATTTGGCATCTTTTCTCCAGAAGGCAACTTAGATTGCAGGGTTTCAAAATCTTTTTCTCAGAAGTGTTTCTCTTCCTCTCCTGCAACCTCTCCTCTTTCCCACCCCCTCACTCCCCCACTCACCCCTGCCCCCCCTATTCCCCACTCTCACTTTGGTTGCTTAATTGAACAAGGACAGCTCTGATTTAATTAGCTCGCCTTAGTTAAATGCTTGAGTCAGATGAGACAAAACCAGGTCTAGGCCCCTAACTTGGAGATCTAAATGTAGATGCTCAAAGGAAACATTGTAAATACCTGCCAAACTAGCATGTGATAAACACCAGCTCCTCATGTAGCAAGGAAATACCATTCTCTTATTGTCTTTGTCCATCTGCACAAACAAGTCTTCATAAATATTCTCAATGAATGTATTTATTGCCTACCTAAATTAGCAGCACTTCTGATGGTTGGAATGTTTCAAGCAGCAGCTGAGCTCTTTGTACTGTGTGTTCCTTTTTAACAGGACTAACTATTGCTTTCTTACTGCTTTAAGCAAATAGAAGACTCAGTTGTGCTGTAAATATAAACAGAATTAATTCCAGCAACACAGATCTTGAAAAGCTTTAAAACCAGACAGGGTGGCTAGCCACCGTTATGCAGTCCAAGAGGATAGTGGGATATGTGGCAATGTAAATTAGTGCTCAGCTGTGTGAAGCCCAGTCTTCCCTCAGCCAATACTTTGGGGAGCTACTGTTGTTACCACTTCGACAGCAGATGTGAACTAGTTTCTCTAACTGATAGAATCAGACATCTGAATCTGGGTGGTCAAATTTAAAATTTAGAAGCACAATGCTGTCTGATTATCTGTGAAGGCAAGTTGCAGCCACTGGCAAGCCTTTGGGATACCACAGTAACCAAGACCAGAATCCAACCTTACATAATATCCCATTAAAATAAAAAAGCCAGAAGTACTAAGTTGAAAGCAACAAAAGAATGACAGTGTGCTGAGCTGAGTGATAAATTCATAACATACTTTATCCTTAATGAAAACAGAGCTAGTTTGTGAAATAGTAGGAAAAAATTAAGAAATTCAAGGGGAAAAGGTTATATGTCTAGTTTTTTTGTTTGTGTGAAAGTATGTATGGTATGTTCTCAGGGTGACTACAGGAATTCAAGTGTGTTTTTAGCTGTGTGACTCCAACATCACAAGCTTGTTCCACTTCACAAAGTTATAAATCTGCTCCATCTTGTCAGGACTGTTTTTGACTCATTTACATAAAGTCCATGGCTAGAATTGATACTTTTCTCTAGATAATTCAAAAGGGTCCTGTCACAGTGAAGATAGCATCAGAGGGAGATCCTGTGCTGAGCCTGACTGCAGCACAATGCATGGATAGAGAGCTGTTGCCTGTGTCCTGAGACCTCCTGAGCCTGTCTCCTGGGAGATTCATGACTGAAGACAATACCAGTGAAGATCTTCTTGGTAAGATTTGCAATAAATACCATTAATTTAGAAAAGCAATTGATTTTTGTCACAAAACTTTAATTATGCTAAGTATAGTTTCAGGTGCTTCACCTTTACTGAGTTCCAGAGGTTTCTTGAAGTGTATCCAGAAGCTGAGCCTGAGTGGCTACAGGGTTTGCCTCTATACATTCTTCTCTCTTCATATCTTCCCATTAGCTATCCATATCTGCATGTCATGATGTCACTTCAACCATCCCGCATTGCCATTTGCACATGCAATGACACTTATGGCAAAATTAGCCCTAGAATATGCCTTGCAGCAGACCAGTAATTGAGGTCAGCTCTGAGCAAATCAATCTTTTGTCACTTCTGCCCTGCCTCACTACAAGTATATGCATGTACATTGGTTCATCCTGTGCATTGCTAAAGCTCTGTCCCTCTCTTGCATGAGCCAAAACTAATGGACAACAAAATTTGAATGCTTCCAAAATCATGTGAAGCATACTGGTGCAAAAATTATGGGCAAAACTTCAACAGGAAAACAAAACCTCACTTTCAACTTTTTTTCAAAGTTGAAACCTTTCTTTGGATTCCTGTTCCCCTGTTGGCTGCCTTACACAGTTTATTCTTCCTATAAGTTTACAAGCAGATCTGCAGAACACTGGGAAAATCCTAAGCAAGGAGGTTGTCTACACAGAACAGCTCACAGCCACCATAGACTAACTTGCCATGGGAAAATACTCTGTTGAAATAAAAAAAGTAATGTCAATCCTGCTTTGAAAATGAAATAATTGCTGAAATTATAGACAATTCCACAGGGCGGAGCCACTCCAGACAAGCACTTACTCACACAATTGTCCTTGCCACAGTAATGAATTAATAGAGGCAAGGCCACTCTGGAGTCACAGGTGAGAACCCAGTAAGCACCAAACAAAAAAAGCTAAAAGATACTCCTGCCAACCTCATCATCATTTCCAAGGTAATACAGGGTAAAAATGAAGAGAACAAGTGGTGGTAAGGCCCCATTCTGTTGTTGCTTTCTGATGGGAAAAAAAAAAAAAAAGGGTGAGGGAGAGCTTAAATAATTCCCAGTATAGGTCCTAAATGTATGCCACAGCAGCACAGATTTTCTGACTCCCATCTTGCACTTACACCATTTAAGCAAGCTTCTTTTTTTAAAAGCTTCGAAAACATGGTACTTCGAGTATGTTTATTGGTAGGCAAGCTTCTATTTCACTCTGGTCAAATTACAAACTGAATAATTACAGCCTGTCTGCTAAAAACTCCCACCATAATTTCATTTGGCTCTAGTGTTCTAAACTACTGTGCAGCATAGCTGTATGCTAACAGCTTCCCTGTTAAAATGGGCAAAGCAATTACACATGCCAACAAAAAGGCTCCCGAACCCATTTTAAAGTTTGGAAAGCACTTCAGCTTTTGCCTGGGTGGAAAAGGAAGTCACTAACCTTGTGTTAGTGACTATGTGCTATAGATGTGCTATATGCTGAAACATCTCTGTTTAGATACACGTGTACAGAACTTACCAAATACACTTACAAGGCATGGTCCACAGGAAAGCTATGTTTTAGGAAATAAAAAAAGTCCACCACAATAAGTAAATTGTATTTTAATAGAGAAGGGGAAATCAGAAAAATACACACTTTAAACTATTTTCTCATTGTTTTCTCTACAAAGATTCATGGAGTAGGATCTCTCTAGAAAGCCACTATTCCACCCATTCTGCCTCTGTATGTGGTCTGTGAATTTCATACTCCTCACACATTTTCCCAAGAAATTGTCTGCGCTAACCTTTGTTGATAGGTGTCAAAATATTTCATAGCAAAAAGCCACAGCATGTGTTGTAAACAGCAAACCAACCCGGTTTTGCAGATATTTTGCTTTTTATAGTACAGTGGGAATTCTTTCAAATGAAACAGCTTCACTGCTTCTGTATGTCATATCAAGCTGAACAAGTGAACTGGATATAAGTATCTCCACTGGTTTTATCAAGATGTGAAATTGAGCAATAAAGTGAATTTTGCTGATGAGAAGGTAGATTGTGGATGGCATTTTGGTACAGCACCAGCTGAAGGAAAAGGGCTTCTCAGTTGCTCATCCTCAGGAACCCAGACAGGAAATCTCACCCTCAGATTTTACTCTTGGTTACCTGCTCCTTTGACAATATCTGTTCACACCGTCCACACAATGCAGTCATTCTCTTTCAGCTGATGAGCTCCAGGTATATCTCTGTCAAACAGCAAAGTATTTTGATTGCAACACAGGCCTTTGAACTAAAGCTTCAGAGGAATGTTGGCACAGAACTAACAATGCCGAGCAATTAGCTTAAGTGCTCTCCCACTGAAATGTAATCACCATCTGAAATGAACCAGCTCCTGCTTCAGAGAGCAAAGAGAGGTTGATTTTGGTCGGAAGTTTCACCTGGCAGGGGTCCTCCACACCGAAGAGGACTCAAGAGGTGCCACATTTGCCCGCTGGTGACTAGGCGGGAATGAGCCCTCCCGGCTCCCGCCTGCGGGAGGATCCTGGCGTGATGGAGGTGGGCTGGAATCTCTCGTGGACCCCCCGAGTAAAAATAAGCCTAGAAATATCGTGCAAAACTGGTTTGCTCAGGCATCCTGCAGGTCTCCTGAGCCTGTAGGAATGTCAGCATTAAAGGCGGAAGTCAGGACTCCTGGGAGCACTGCAGCTCTCAGAGCGGCTCCCAAGGGAGCACAGAAAGGACGCATCCATATCGGGACAGCAAACTGGTAAGTAACGGATCAGAGGATCCTTCACTGCATTTTGTTACACTGCTTCCTTTCTCACACACTCAAAACACTGTATTAACCCAAGGCTGCGCTGGACACCAACAAGGACAGAACATTATGACATCCTACTAGACATTGGAAATGTACTGATATCTTCCTATACAGTCAGATGAAGTCTTTGGTAAGAAAAAGCTCTTGTAGAGGCTTTAGTGACCCAAGCTGACAAGTAAAGAGAAAGATTTTGTGTTATGCCAAAGCTTGCTGTACCAAGCACTCTTTGGCAGTGTGCTTAAGTCAGAAACTGGTACGTTCAAGGATCCTTCTCTATGCCTCCCAAAAATGAAGGCTGCTGGAGCATGCAAAAGACAAGTAGATAGCAAGAATTCCTAAATAATACCAGTAATAAAATCCTCTTACTTTTGACCTGGGATAGTTTCCCTGGTGATACATCTGAGAGCAAGATATTGCAGATAAGGGCAGAGTGGAATGAAAGCAAGCCCTTCTGCAGCTGCCTTTGCTTTAGAGAAAAAGGCAGTCAGCACCATGCCCATAGCAGATCTGCACAAAGGCTGATGGGGCTGTGCCAAATGACCCTCACAAATGTCAAATGGGGAATATGATAAACTGGACATAAGAGAGCAATAGCAATGCAAAGATCTTGATGATAAGCTACAGTCAAATGCCTAAAAATGTCTTCCCACTTTACTCTGGAGGAGCTAAATTGGAATCTGTGCACTGCATAATACTGCCTCCCTATTTTCTGTGAAGAGATGAATCCAGGTGATTCAGGTGTTCATCACACCCCAGGCATACCTGCTTCCAGACTATTCCCTTACACTGATGCAGGACTAACAGTAATTTGAACATTTTTGACAGATGACTCTTTAATTCCTTGACAATACCAATTCTACAACCTCCCCATAGCCAGTTCTGGTCTATTGAGAGCATGATGCTAATAAGGCCGGGGCTGCAGATTCAATCCCCATACTGGCCATTCGCTATAGAGTTGGACTTAATGATCCTTTTGGGTCCCTTCCAACACCAGATATTCTGTAACTTCTGTAAAAAAATAAGACTGCAAATAAAAAAAACCCAATCCTTGATATATAACTGAGTCTTTCTGACAAAAATGAAATGAACTAGTACTTGCCTTGTGCTCAGCAAAAATCTAAAAATTCTTATTGCTCTTTTGTTTGTGTAATGATCTCCTGGTATCAATATATCGTTAGGCTCTTAGCATACAATTACATCTTAGCACTTAAAATCTTTTTGTCAGTAGCAGAAAGCAGTTTTTCAGAATTATAGTCCTAACAATTTTTTCTAAACTAAGCAATTTTTAGCTCCTCTCTGAACTTTCTTCAGTTATTTTCATTTAAAATGTAGGACACAAGATGAACATGTTCCCTTAGACAAGGCCTCCTGATGTCAAAGAATAAAGCACAATAGCATCAATATCTTCTTGTCAATTCTGCTGCCGCTTGCTGCCACGCGTTTGTCAACTAATTTTTGCTCCCTAAGTATACCAGTTTGTCCTACTCATCACTGAACTTCCTTTTACCATTTTAAACCACTTCTACTGTTTACCAGAGTAATCCTGAATTTTGAAGTTATCTTTCACAGCCCATGTCTGTATCTATGTAGATTTTCTCTCTACCTTACCATTCACTGCTGTTGAAACCAGCAGAGGAATAGAACCATTCTTACCTCCTGGTTTGAGAAGAAACCACTGGCAAATTCTCTGAATGAAGCTTTCTAACCTTCTGTGTAAGTCCATCTGAATCCTCTTTCCCTGGATTGTCAGTCACATGATTCTCTATCAAAACTTATCCTGAAATCAAGATATAATATACTGATTCTACTCTTTCCTCTTATCCTTTAAGCTGGTTAATCTGTCCAGAAAGGAAGTCTGATTGATTTGACATTATGTAAGTGTAGATAAATGCATGTTAGCTTTTTCTTAGAGACTTAGGGGCCTGAAATAATTAATAATTTGATTTGATATCTTTAGGATTATAAATATATTTTAAGCCTTTCTTTCTCTCTTCACCCTAACTTTTTTTTTGTAGTTAATAGTTGGTGGTCAGAGCTAGATTTTTTTTCAACTGTGGAGACAAAGAAAAGCACTGAATATTTCAGTCTTCCCCCTATTTTGTTCAGTAGTTGCTTAGTTCCCCATAAATAATGGAACTGCATCTTCTTTAATCATTCCCTTACTTCTAACATAAAGTTTTTGATTCATAAAGCTGTGGTTGCATAACAGTCTTTCCAGGGTGATAAATGTTCTGCATTTCCCAGCATTCTATAAAATTTTAAATTGCTCTAAGCAGAATTTTTCAGCCATTTTGTATTCATCTTGTAGTTTGGCTGAATTTACCACATTTCTTGAGTTTGCTTATGAGAATGTTGTGTGAGGCTGTGTGAAAAGCTACAATAAAAGCAAGCTAAGGGAGCTGGGTTTGTTTAGTCTCAGGGAGGAGCTCATCACTCTCTGAAAGGAGGCTGTGGTGAGGTGGGGACCAGCGTCTTCTACCGGGCCTTCAGTGAGAGGGCCAGAGGAAATAGCTTTAAGCTGAGATAAGGGAGATTCAGAATGGGTAACAGAAAAAATGTTTTCACTGTTAGAGTGGTCGTGCATTGGAATAGGTTGCCTAGTGAGGTGGTAGAGCCACCATCCCTGAAAGTGTTTATCTGGATCTGGCACTGCATGATGGTTTAGTGGTTTAGGGGTTACAGTGGTAGTGCTGGTGGTTGGTCTGGATGCTCTCAAGGTCTCTTGCAGCCTTGGTGATTCTATGATTCTACTATAATGTTTTCCACAATGACACGGGATTAAGGAAGCAGCTGGGAAATTGAGGCACAAGGGAAACATGCAGTATGTCCACAGCCACACTGGCTGAGGCCAAGTGGGCAGTCTGGCCTGATAGTGCAGTCAGCCAGCACTTCCCCAAAAGGTCCACATAGTTTGAGTACTTGTTTCATTCTCTATTTGTGTCCAGTGGTTAAGTTTGGAAGGTTACTTGTGCCATGACCAGCTCCTTAACTCCATCAGATCAGTGTTCACACCTTTCCTCCATACCCTAAATACTAAGTTCTATTGTATGAAATGGTCCTTTAAACTAAATACATTTGAAACTGCCTACATGGTGTTTTCATTTTTCATTCCTCCTGATTTCTCTTCTCTTCCTAATAATTTTGCTTTATTGTTTTTCCAGTATAAATGGGTCCCTGCAATTGAATAATTATCCTGTCTTCATCCTATGGGTTGTCTTCAAAATCACTCTGATTTTCACCCTGACAAAAAAACAATTCTCTCTTCTCTTCTCTTCTCTTCTCTTCTCTTCTCTTCTCTTCTCTTCTCTTCTCTTCTCTTCTCTTCTCTTCTCTTCTCTTCTCTTCTCTTCTCTTCTCTTCTCTTCTCTTCTCTTCTCTTCTCTTCTCTTCTCTTTTCTCTTCTCTTCTCTTCTCTTCTCTTCTCTTCTCTTCTCTTCTCTTCTCTTCTCTTCTCTTCTCTTCTCTTCTCTTCTCTTCTCTTCTCTTCTCTTCTCTTCTCTTCTCTTCTCTTCTCTTCTCTTCTCTTCTCTTTTTTGTGCTTCTGTCCTCTACTTTACATTGTGTTTATTTGCTTTGACTTACTTTCTTTTTACATTTCAAGCTCCACAAGCAAGGACAATGTCAGGATGTGTAAAATGTATCATAATTGTATGAAGCCACATAAGAAATAGGAATTTAAAAAGGTTGGCTTTACAATCAAAATAAGCACATGTTCTTTACTGTTTCATATAAAAGAAAAACAAATATATTTATGGCAAGACCTTGTGCCAGCACCTAACTCGTTCAATCTTTTTCTTCTCCCAGCTAAGCAGACAGTAAATAGGCATGGGAACTGCTTTTTCCACAGGCAGAGTGAGGGCAATGCCTTCGGGAGGCAGAGATCTGCACTAACTGACATATAACTTGGCTGAAAACCAAGACAAGAGATGTGCTGTTTTCAATTATGTTATTTTATTTCATTTTATTGTTATCAATGATAATCTTTGGAGGAGCAAGGGAACAGTTGCTGCCTGCTCTGCTTTGTTTGCCCAGTCGTTCCACACAATCCCCTTTCAGGATATTTTCCATGCAGAGACCCTACAGCACATCTGCTTCCAACATTTTAGTGGGAAAAGTTATTTTTAATACAAAGAGTATATTAGCCACAACTACATGGGTGGGATTGACAGATTGATTTTGAAGCTGACTGTCTTTTGAAAGTGACATTAAGATTAATCCATGGGCCATTTTTCCCAATATGCACTTTTAAGCATCAAAACCAAGTGTGGTTGTCTTCCTACCAATTTTGTGTCAACAGAACAAAGAGGACTTGGAATTCTGATAAGTGAAAACTTTCTGGTGGACTGGCCACCTGTATATTTTCAGTGCCAGTATATCTCAAATATCTGCATAAACAAATCATAATTATTTTTCCTGTAGAATATATTTTTTTTTAAATCAAACAATGCTTCAGCACTTCTTACTTCAATCTAGATGATCCTTAATTTAGTTTCTAGAAGATAGTCCTTGAAATAGTGGTTGTCTGAAGTGGTAGAATTATCACATACTTTAAATGTCAGCTCTGCTGAAATTGTGCAATTAGATCATGACTGATGTGGCTTTCTAAAAACCAAGTCCAAAATTTAACCCTAAAAGAGCCTTAGTCCAAGAATTCCACAGTAATGAAGAACACTGTGGAAAGATAAATCACTTATTGCAGAATGCACATATAATTGAAGTCTACAAAATTTACTTTAAAGGGACATAGGAAGTGCCATTTGGAGTTGCAGAAAGTTTTGTTCCAAATTTCACTGTATGGGCTATTCATCTGTTAAGCAAACAAAAATGTCTCCAGGCAGAGAATTCAAGTTCAAGTCCCTGGTATTTCTCAACAACAATCAGATGAAGCAAAACATTAAAGGCAGATCTGCAAATCTTCCTGTGAAATGCACAGGAATTAAAAAGCCTGTTTGCCTGAAGGAATATTAAGTGAAAAAGCAACTGCAAGTCACACTACAAAACAATTGGGGCTGCAATCATGTGCTGTTTAACTGCCTGTTTGGGAGCCTTGTTCACTCATGAGCCCATTTTCTGGTATCCTAAGTGCTAGGTCAAAAACACTGAAGCCACAGAATGCAAATATCTGGATCAGAGTAAAGTTATTCAGCAGGCAGCTCAAATCAACTTGGAAAAAACAGTGGCTTTGTAGCAGTAGATACTGTAAGCCAGATATTATCTTTTCATGCTGCAGTCTCTGGTTTTCCCACTGCTGCCCATAAGCATTTTATCAATTTTTTTCCGTGCCTTCCTTCTCACTTCACCAAAAGGCCATCTTCCCCATTTGATTATTGTTTAATTTAAATGCAAATTCAGGATCAGTCTCTTGTCTTCTTAAATATTTACTAGAACTGGAACATTCATCTTAAATATGCACCACATCGCACCTGCAAATTTGGATTTTGCTGTAAAGTCCAGCACCTGATGGGAAAACCCAGCTCCATTAATCTCATTAGCCACAGCCATATGTTTTTATCTTGCTATTAGCTATGACATTGCTATTTGCATACAGCTTTTGCCCATCACAGACCAGTTTGAAGTCAGGTGGGAGTATTGGATCTTCCGTATTTCTAGGGAAGAAGAAATTATGATAATTAGTATCATAATTATCAGGGAAGAAGAAATTATGATATTATTATCAACGGTGGGAATGCACAACAGCAAAAATGCACTGTGGTCATGGGAATTTCAGCAACCCATGTTGGTGAGCACAGCAGAGCAAAGCAATGAGTAAAGACAAGTGAGCCAAGAGCATTTCCATCCTTCCTTGCTGTGACAGACTTGACAGAATCCTAGCAGGACAAATGCTAATTATAGTTTCTATAGTTTTTGATAGTACTGCGCATGTTGCTTGCAGAGCATTTTGGCTTCCCCATCATGAAAAGGCAGATAGCCACCAGCGGGGAAGAAAGGGCATCCAGGAGAACTGCTGTGCACCACAGGACAGCATGTGCCCCTACAGATAAGTGGCATTTCAGTTCAACACCTTTACATTTCAGCAACACATCTAAGATGATTCCACAAGCAAGAGCCAAAGTAGTCTGGCAACAGTCCTGCTAAGAAGTTCTCACTATGTGTTCTTTACGCCTTTTTTTTTTTTTTTTAATCTGTGTTGGGTCTTAAGCACTTTGCCTAAAGGGCTGTCTCATATTAACAGCCATTCTCTTCCAGACCCCAGCTGGGCAGCCTGTACCACTTTCCTGCCTGGGTGTCTCTGAGCAGGCTTTAGTAGATCTCCCTCCTTAGAGCCACCTGAGCGGGCCCCTCCAGCCATATGAGACTATGCAAGAGCAGAGAAGACAGAGAGTGCCCTGCATCTGTTCTGCTTTGCCAAGATCTTTAGTATCCAAACTACCAAGAAAGGCTGAATGCTGATAGCTCAAGAGTTTTGTGTTTGGGCTTCAGCACAATTTAATAACAGAAATGCTGTGATTATCCTCTCATGATCTTTAGAATCAATAGCTGCAAATCAAACTATTTCAACTTTTTCTCCTGGTCTGCAAAAGGATGATGACTCTAGGTACATGAAAAATTGTAGGTTACCATTTATTTGCAAACCTACAGTGGATTTTTTGTGAAAATCACAGCTCTAAAATGAAAAGCAAAGTATTGTAGCCCATCCATGTTTTTAACTTCTAAAGTAATGTTTTGGCATTAGAACATAATAGGCTTTGGGATAGTAAACTACATTTGGAAAGAAATGCAAAATATAACAGCTTCCACAGTCATGTTAACTCAGCCACACTGTACACATATGACTCCTGTAGGGTGCTAAAAAGAGAGGCTTGATCTCATTTCCAGCAGCCTGGTTGCCTGGTGTGACCCATGGCAGCCGAGCAGCTGAAGCACCAAGGCCTCTGGAGCAGTCCTGGACTGACTGCTACTTTCTCATTAGGGCACACAAAGAGAGAAATGTTGCACATGAGCAACTGTTTAAAAAATGCAGTTGCTAATGGTGATCTAAGGCAGCACAGGAATCTGTGGCACAGTTTGGACATGAAATTTAGCCTGTTGAGCTCTCTGCATGGGCAGATTACTGTTCAGTACAAATTGGACTAAAGTGTGTACCATCAAAGACATTTTTTGGTTTTATTTTTTGATTTCCTCAGTTCTTTGCATTTTGATTCACAATATTTTTATTGTAGTACCTGAAGCCCTGATAGTTTAATAACAACATAAATTAATCACTGAGTTTTTCTATCAGGCTATCCTATCTGAAACAAATAAAAACCTATCTGACCAAATAATCTCTCAAGCATTAAGCTAAACAGAATAGAAATAGAAGGAAATACTTTGGAACTACTGCACAAGCTCCATTTTTACTGAAGCTAATGATGTTTATAATGAGTAGATTTTCTTTTAAAAGCACTAAAAAACATCCAAAGGATTGCTCAGACTAATTTCAAAAGGTCTAAAATTACAAAGACTCTACAGAAGCAAGCAGCATTAGAATCTACTCTTCAAAAAATCCCAAAATACGAAAGGTTCCAAACAAATCTAATAGAAATGAGGCCTTCTTGTTGACCTGGAGTTTCACAGATTTTTCCTCTTGTTGTCATTGTGCAATGCTTTCTTTGGGAAAAAAAAAAAAAAAAAAAAAAAAGAGGGATGGCAGGAGGGAGAGAGAAAGGTGGGGGAAAACTTCAATGAAAAGATTGGAAGTACTTCTTGGAACTGGTACTTGTGCATCCACATTGAAGAGAGTTTGTCCTGTGAATGACAAGATAACTTTTAAAAGGTTTGTTATTCACTAAATGGCAATATTCAGAAAATTAACATCACTGCTCTATTGTTTTATGTTAGAACAACTCTTCATAATCTGAATTCTCTTCCTGGGCTTGATTTCATCCTCTAGTCTATAGAATCAGCAAATCATTTAGGTTGGGAAACCCCACTAAGATTAAGTCCAACCCTTAAACCAGCATTTCCAAGTCCACCACTAAACCATGTCCCTAAGCTCCACATCTACGCTTCTTATAAAGACCTTAACGGTGATTCAACCACTTCCCTGTGCAGCCTGTTCCAACGCTTGACAACTCTTTCTGTGAAGAAGTTTTCTCTAATATCCAACTCAAATCTCCCCTGGTGTAACTTGAGGCCATTTCCCCTCATCGTATCACTTGTTACTTAGGAGAAGAGACTGACTTCCACTTCAGCACAACCTCTCTTCAGGTAGTTGCAGAGCACAATAATGTCTCCCTCTGGCCTTCTTTTCTCCAAGTTACACAACCTCAGCTCCCTCAGCTGCTCTTCACAAGACTTATGCTCTACACCCTATGTGTTACTGTGTGAAAGCATGTAAGAATGTCTGACTTTAGATTTAATTTCTGTACCTAGTCAGATATTAACTGGGATCTGCCTGCCTCGGGGGACTGGTTGTAGTTTTATTTTGCTGCTGTCAGTATCTTGAATTCATCCCAGGACTTAGAGACTGAAACAAATGCCATTGAATACCCACTCTCACAGAACCTGGAGAAGGCAACATGTTTTAGATTCAAACCAAGCACAACTCTAGTCCAGCTTTTCTGTATCCAGAATGGCATTTTTGGTATTTGCCTCATCCACTTGATAAAATACTGGTTCAGGACTACTGCTGCTAAAATCACTGAAAGGGATGACTATCCTCTGAGAGTAATCACATCTTTCTATAAAGTAAACAGATTTCATTCTAGCTCCTAACAGGCAGATACCAAAGTGATACAAGAGGACACTGAAATGCCCTCTCAGCCCTGTGGGAAATGTTTGCCTGCTGAAACTGGGATTGAAAGGACAAGGTGGTACAAAGTAGTTCAAAAAAGGGTTGCACCAGTTCAAACAATAGGTTAAAAATGTTCCTTCACAAGGTTTCAAGCTCATCTTCTTCTCATCACTTTAAATCCGTTTGTAAGACAGTGACTGGGTGATAATGAATGCTATCCACTTACTGCACTTGCTGAATATATTGATTAATTGTGCGCAACACTTTGAAGATAAAGCACTGTGTTGTTAATAAACACGGTCTAATGATTCTCTCCTGGTTTTTTTAGTACTCCACTTACTTTGTCCAAGGTGTAAATACCTTACTGTACCTACAGGCAGGCAGGCTGGCCAGCTGCATGGGCCACATGCTGATTTCAGCTGAAGGCTTTCGCATCAATTGTTCTGCGGCTGTTCCCCTCCATTGCCAACTCACTGTGCTATCTCCTCTTGCTGTTTCCTTGCTTGCTTATTCAGGGGCAGGATAAGGGAATTTCCATGATTCCCGGTGAAAAGGGCCCTTCCTTTGCAGCAGGCTGCCATTCCCCTCTGCCTAATACACAAAGAAAGCAGCCAACAGGAGCACAACTGCTTTCATTGGCTGCTCAGTCTTTGAGTCGAACAAAATTACCAAACAAGAAGAAACACTAATTTCCTCTTCACTCTCCTCACCCTGCCTCAGAGTAATGTTAGGGGGGCAATTTTCTTTGAGTAAAGAAATAATTTTTCCCAGCCACAGGAGTGTGACAGAGGAGGTTGCTGAAATCAGCCGTTAACATAGATAGATATGTTTTTCACACATAAGAACTTTTGTTTAGTTTTCTCTCTTGCACTCCTGCAGCACATGTTTTGAAAATACAATGAATATTGCTTTCACATGAAATTGCAGGCATGCACCACTTTAAAAGTATTCAGAATCAGGCAAAGCACCACCGGAAAACAAAGAAGCAATATGAACACTTAGCTGCTAACACTAGCTGTCAGTGAGAATTAACCTTTTATGGGGCACCAGTGTCAACCTCACCTGGGTTAAGAGAGCTGCTCCATTAGGTGATAGAAACACTGAGCTTATTGGAACTGACCCTGCCAAGGATTATGCATGAGCTTCGTTTTAAACCCATGAAAATACTCCCATTTGGGCTATCAATATGCAGAGAGCTAACAACAGGCTGCAAATGTGGTTGTGAGAGCACGACCTGTGAGCAAGACTCCTCTACCAGCTACCCCAGGGACCAAGGCTGCAGAAGTTCTCAGTGGGTCACATCTCAAACCTTCAGAGAGAAGCAAGAGTTTGATTGTAGGCTATTGCTGTTGTGAATACTCAAAGCAACTGAAAATGAAGCAAAACCTCTCCTTCACTTTGTGTGATGCACACAAGAGTATTTTGAAACAGAATTATCAAAATCAGTCATTTCTGCAGCTAAATCTATGGCTCTTTTTCACTGTCTAACACCATGACAGCAACCATATGAACCCTTTCCCATACCTGAACCATATCTAAATCTCTCTTCTGTTTCAATCCCTTTATACTTATCAACCTCACTGACACCACATTTTTCCTTTATGACACCAATTTGGCTACTTCTCTCTCTATACATTTCATAAATAATATTTCCAGAATATCAATATTTTAAAAACCTCAAATTAGGACATGGTTCCAAATTTGTTATGGGGGGAGAGATAAAAATCCAAACCATCAGTTCATAAGCCTTATTTTCTTAGGAAAACATGGCAGAAATAAGAATGTTTGTCAAACCACAAAAACTGCTAAAGGATCGAGGAGCAGACATAGTAAATGAAGTTTTTTTTTTTTCTACCCTTCTTTGCCGAACTAGATTTAAATGTGTTCTACAGCAATACTTATCATAAGCTGTAATACAGCACTGTGATCCACAGCAGTAACCATTTTGAATAAGATGCTATTAACACACAGAAGTCATCTGTCTGTTGCAATTCCATCAAACTATTCCATTCTGAGGTCAAAAATGTTTTTCCCCTATCCATCTGCTCCAGTTTTGGAGATGCATTCAATAAAGAAGACAAAAATTCTAAATACTGAGCAAATCTATTTTAAGAAGTATATTTATCACAAATCTAATGTGTTGGATGACTAATAACATACATGTGTGCACTGTGCTTGCCAAAAAAACATCAACATTTCCAAATAGTTACCACATTTACAATTAAAATAATGTATTTGCCAAATGTTTGGTTGTTTTTCTTTGTTTTATTCAAATGATGATTTCTCTTCTGTTCCAAGTGCAGAACAAAATTTCCTGGGTATCAGAAGCAAAACATTACAGAGAGATTCTAATGTCTGATAGAGCCCCATTCAGCTCTCAGCTATACAATATTGCTTAGATTATATCGGACTTGTCATTGTTGTAGAAGGCCTAACAAGGAAAACTGAAATGAGGCTTTAAATTTTGCCTCTTACAAGTCTCTTGTTTGTCAGTTGCAATTGTCCAGCCATTTCTCATGTTGCTTGATTTCTGGCTTGTGCTGCCCCTTCCACTGCCTCCATCCTTTTGTAAGTGATGGAGGCGGGAGAGGTGGGTGGCAGCAGGAGTTCACACTCACAGCACTCTCATGTCCCATGCTAACTGGTGTGCAGAAAGCTTAATATGGGAATGTTCCTACTGCCTTATTGACTTCTGCTCTGAGGTTGGGCCAGGGAGTGGAATCTTACAGGAAAATAAAAAAACCAGATGATCAAAGAAGGAAACTGCATTGCCTCTTTGTAACAATCTCATTCTTAAGCCTCCCATCTACTTCAAGTACAGACAGCTGCAACTTCAGTGGGATGTAGAAGTTGAAAGTCAAGTATTGTTAAAGCCACAGATTTCAGAAGAGAAAACACAAATGAAGAGCCTAGTAATTGCTTCCCATGACTTTTTTCCCCCTCTGACAGCAAAAAAGGGATGTTGAGGCTTATCCAGTGGTTGATCTAGTGATCTGCTGCCTGCATGTTCCATTCTCTCATCCCATTCCAATCTCATTCCAGTCAGTATGCCACTGTTAGCACCATCCTGGCAAAGCGGTAAACCAGATCAGGGAGCAATATCATCAGGCATTCTGGAAACAGAATATATAGATCTCTTTTTCTTGTTTTCTGATTGTTGGCTCCCAAAAGAGGCTTATTTTATGGGGTCAGATATGTACCAAACCGGACCAAGAGGCTGGGAAATTATTTGGCCAGAATCAGGGAAGGGGATGGGAACCATCAATCATTGACAAGAACCTTAAGCCAGTTTAGTTATAGTGTGAAACCCTTCTTGAAGAAATTAATTATCAAGGACGTGTTACAAGGGGAAGGACACTAAAACAGAGGGACTAGGTGTTCATTAATCATCATTTGCTACTTTCAGCATTCATTTCCTTGCCTCCATGTATCACCACGCTGAGAGAACTGCCTGGGAGAGGCGCCAAAGGCAGCAGAAATGTAGTTAGAGTGAATATTTGGGAGACAGGAAATACAGATACAAGCTCCAGTTGCTTCTTTAGTATGCCTCTAGATGAACAGTCTCCAGACTCAATATCCCTGCTTCAGACTCTGAGCTCTTAGGTGAGAGATGGCTGCCCCAGGAGTCACATCATTGGGTTAGGGTTGCACTGAGGGTATTTTAGTTTGGGCACTGGGCAGCTATGCAGGACTTGGCTTAATTCCAGCATGCAAAAGGAGTATACCTTTTTGTCTAGTTGGATCTCTATGTTTGGCTCTTTTCTCTAATGATGGTGAAGTTCATCCTCCTGGACACTTATTTTGCTAGTTAATTTAAGTTATATTTTATTATTTTATATAATTTTCTTCCTCATTCAGCTAAAAAAGGATGCAAATGCAAACCAAAACAAATCCAGCAAGACTAAATAACATCTTTGAGGTACTATAATATTGGCATAGGTCATCTAATCCTTGTAGACTTTACCTTCACTAGGAGCATTGTATACTTAATAAGCAAACCCATCTACTGACAGGAGCTGCACTCCTCTTACCAGCATGGTTCAATTCTTCTCCATTTCAGTGCATCATTTTCCCAACACCCTTTTAGCTTAGAATTCCAAGTTTCATATAATAGCTGTACAACTTGCAGAGCAACTGAGGCAATCTTTTCACTGTATTCACCACTGGCAAGGGCTCAGCTGAAGGATCAGGGCCACTCTTAAGAACTGCATTTCAGAGATGAAGCTGCCCGGTTACACAAGCCCAGAAAATAATTAGAGACCTAGAAAATTCAGCCTACATGAGAAGTTAGAATGAATGGTAGAGGAGAAGTGTAAAGAATGAAGCCTTAGAGAAGGTATAACCACAGTTTTCAAATACATAAAGGGTTTTTGTGATGAGACAATAAAAACCTACCTGCTTTAATATCCTTGTTAACCTAAGGGGAAAAGTGTTTCATCTGCAGTAAGGAAGATTCAGATGGGATATTAGAATTACAGTAACAGTTAAGAGGTAAACAGATGGCCTGCAAAATGCTCAAACCTCCATCAATGGAGATTTTTAGGAGAACATAGAATCATAGAATTATGGAATACTTTGGGTTGGAAGGCACCTTGTAAAACTCATCTAATCCAACTCCCTGTAAAGTGCAGGGACATCAACAGCTAGATCAGGTTGCTGAGAACCCTGTCCAGCCTGATCTTGAGTACTTCCAGTAATGGGGCATTGGCTACCTCTCTGGGTAGCCTGTAGCAGTGTATCACCACCCTCATTGTAAGAAATTCCCTTTTATCTACTCTGTACCAACACTCTTTTAGTTTAAAATCCTTACCTCTTGTCCTATTGTAACAAACCCAGTTAAAAAGCCTCCTTCAGGTATACTGAAAGGCTGCAATAAGGTCACCCTGGAGCCATATCTTCTCCAGGCTGAACAATCCCAACTTCTCAGCCTTTCCTAATGGGAAAGGTGCTCCAGCCCTCTGATCAATGCCATGCTCCTCTCCTTTAACAAACAAGTTAAAATTTACCTGCAGGTCTATGTGATACTGCTCCAACTCAGGGCTATGTTCTTAATACCTCAGAAGTCCTTTCCAGCTGCCTGGGTCTTTGAACCACAACGTGTGAGGTCACACAGTACACATGGTCCCAGGAGAAAAACCACAAGTTGCAGAGAGCCTTCTGCATCCAGTGGCAACTCTTTGTGTGACAAGTCTTGGGAGGAGGCGCCACTCTGGATGAGGAGCTTTCTTGAAGGAAAGAAGCATTCAGAACTATCAAAAAGGTGACTAAATCCTAATTTGCCTGTGCCACTGTGCAGGACAGCTCCTTAGTTGATAGGATGTGACTGAATTTTGTTCAGCTTTCACAAATTTTATACCAGGCTTTGTGATCTGCTTTCTCAGAGGAGCACAGTTTATGCAAGAATTACTAGAATGAAATATAGCTGCAGCCTCAACTATTAATCACTTTGGAAATGAAACCCCAGGCTTTCTTGCACTGCATACAGGAAGGGAGTACAAGCACAGACTTGATGCATATACATGTATATATATACACACACACACACATAAAACAGATCCATTGGAAAATGGAGCATCTGTATTTTGTATTTGCAGAAACCTGTACAAACCCTCGCAATTCACTTCAGATTGCATGAGTTCCAGTTATGTGATGTGCCTGTGAGAAATACAGGGTTTATTCCATCCTGAGTTATTGTCCACAAGAAAATAACTTAATCTTCTAATAAATTAAAATATGAAAAAACCTAGGCATTTTTAAAACTGATGAAAAGAGGACATTGAGATTTTGCAATATCCTGGTGAACTAGAGCTGTTTACTGCAGACAGAAGACAGCAACAGCACTTTGGCTAGTTCTTCATTGCATCTCTCTGAGGACAAACGGCACTTTATTCTGGCCTGAGTCCAAGTGAACCAACCGTTTTCATCAAGAACATTTTTAGATACTCTGACAGAGTGGCAAAGGCACTCCAAATGTGATTAATGGCAACGGGAGATCACACCAAAGGTTAATGCTTTTTCAGCTGTTTGCCACTGTTCTCAAACCAGAGATTTGGATGCATACTGGCCACCTATTTCACCTATCCATGCAGGGTAGTTTTCATATGGCAGATGAAGATTGCACTGGAGTTTGGGTAGGCAAATGTAACTGAGATGTGCAGGGTAATTGAAAGTTTATTAATCCATCTTCATGCTGTTATCTAACCAAAATCCATCGAATTGGATATCCCAGGCCTCAGTACAAATCTCATGATTTATGTATGCCAAAAGCTGCTTTCAAATACATTCATCCTTTTACCATTTCCCATGAGCATCAAAACGTCCAGTATGTCTAGCAGGATGCCATGTATTTATTTTTCATGTTGCTCACGAGGAAAAGCTGCTTTAGCAAACCTACATGGGGTGGCAAGCAGTGTTAAGGAACAGACGTTTCCCGTTCATTACCCCATTCCATCTCCTCCCTTTGGCGGAAGCAGGTAAGATGTGATTTTTCTACCAATTTCATTGACATGAAAATAACCACTCCTAGAATCCGGGCTAATGAGCTAGAAATGTACAAGAACAAAAAAATTGCTCAACACCTTTAAGTGTGGACACTGAAATGCAGTTATTTGACATGCTGAGCTACAACAATGGCACATGATTTATTGATTAGTTGCCATTACATGAGGGAAGCTCAACTAGTCATTTAAAATACACATATTATCTTGGAAATCTTCCTTTGAATAAAAAGGTAAAATACAGCTTCTGTCGTAGTAGTCAATAGTTTAATTTTCCTTCTTAACTGAAGTGTCATTTGTTGAATTCTGAACAGTCTAAATATTTTAAAATTACAAATGCTTCTTTAATGTTGTTGTACCATCTTAAACTCCAATTATTTAAACCACATTCTAAACTACTATAGTTCAGACACACTTCAGTACTATGAACATAAATTTCCGGCAAAATATATATTTGGAAAATACTAATCATGTAATATTTGAGGTTACTGATGTAAAAAGATGCATTATTTCCAGCACAGAAGAGGTAAATCTGATTTTCCACTTTTGAGCAGAACACTGTAATCACGAACTCTTATTTGTAATTGCCTTCCCATAGCCTACATCTCCATGATAAAATGAGTTCAAATATTAATAGATAACGATATTATTTTTATAAAAATAATGTGTTTTTTTCTACAACATAAATATATTTATAGAAGCATGTATGGCAGATAGCTGATCCAAATTCTTCAACCAGTTGAGGAATTACCAATACTACCAAGTGTAAGTATATTGACTGTGGTTAAAATGAATGGCAGAGCAATGGTTTCAGTGTTTTGCAAGGCAGTTGCCTTAATCAAAGTTGGACATGCTGGTTTGTCTGGTTTATATACATACAGATGTGTGTGTATATGTGTTTGTGAAGGGCTTATTTAAACAACAAAAGAAGGGAAGAAAGGGCAGGGCCTTTTCTATTTCCTGTTTGTTGTCAATATTTTATATTAATTTTCATTTTACCTAAATTTTGAAATACCACTAAACTTCCTGATGAAAATTCTTAGAAATTTTCATTCTTATATTTTTTTTTAATTAAATTTCTCCAAAAATTCAAGATAGCTTTAAAAATGCCTATATGAACCTCTTCATTAACCAAGGATCTCTTAACCAGACTCACACACAACCAGGTGCAACCAGGGCAATGTCAGAACATCAAGTCTTGACTGCGAGGGCTGATACTTGTAATAGTTATGCATATGCATATAGCTATTGCACACATCCATATAAGGCTTTCTCTGTATTCCACATGGAAATTGTATCCAGTGCCTGCTGCTTTTTTTATCTCATACCTTTGTGCAGCAATTTATATCTGTAAAAAGTATATGTAAAACTAAACAAAAGTAAAATTTTGACTAGGTAGCATTTTGCACAAATGTATCAAGTGAGGGTTGGTTAAGAAATACCAAAACCCACTTGCTCTGGGTGGATCAAATATTTTCTAGCATCAAAGGAAAAAAATGAAGGGAATTGCACAGTTAACCTTAGATAATTTCACCCCTAAACATTTTTTTTTCTGGATTGTTGGAAAATGGACACTGAGAAATCCATCAAGCAAAGAATAACCCCAGATGTTTACAAATTGATCTGCTATGTGAGCTTGGTACAAAGGGCATGAAAATCGGGCTGTGCACAGTGACATTTCACAAATCTAATAATAAAACCTTAAATTTATCTGGCATTTTTATACAGAAAAAGTAGATCCCAGGGCAATTTATGGACTGTAAAAATATAAATATGTATATTTGGGTTATTTCAGTCACTAGCAGAAGATACAGTGCCCTATCCAAACCAGAGACATCAAATGGAGAGTGAAAAATCCTTATAGATGCTTTGTTTATATCTTTGCCATGAAGCTAAACCCATTCAGGTAGTATCCTAATTCTTGTGTTTTTTGCTTTCCCATTATTGATAAAAATTTCTTACAAGGATGGTGGCAGCAGGAGTACTAGGGCAGGCTGAATCTCAATGGTTGCCCAGTACAGCTGATGAATTGCTGCTTAATGAAGAATATTTTTTTTCCCTTTCTTCCCCCTCACCAATCAGAAGAGAATTGAGACATGGGACATCCCCAAGCAGGATGTAAGGAGGTTGATCAGACTTGTAGGCATGCAGACAAAACTGTCTGCACACAGAAAGTGCAATTTTCAAAACTTTATAAAGTATTTGATGTTCTTTTTTAGCTGTTTTGGTTGCTCCCAGGTTATCTCCATGACCACGGGGCAACAACCTTCCTTCCTAAAGACTGATAATCAATCATCTGGCTGTTTATCTGCCCATCAGCCCCTCATAAAAATGTCAGAACACATTGGCTAGTTGCAAACAAATGAATAAAAGAGGTAGGAACCTCAAAGATAATTAAGTTCCTAGGGATTTGTGAGCATCAGAGACTAGAGACTCAAATTAGTGTTCCAACAGAGAGAGATGAAGGAGGAGCTCGGCTGTTAAGGGCTGTGCCTGGCAGCAGCCCGCGGCCCCGGCGGCGCAGGCAGCCGCGCTGTGCGGGCAGCACGCGGCGCTCCGGACCCGCAGCAGCGCCCGCCCCGCGCCACCGAGAAGAGATGTGACATCGGACATGAAACAGAAACGGGAGACGAGCTTATCGCAGGGAGTGAGTCAGAGACGAAACCACAGGAAACCTGGCTTCATTAGTTCTGTTGATCATGGAACAAGGTGTTTTTAATAATAACAGCTGAAAATTCGGCTCTTTTCTACAGGCCTTGAAGGTCTCAGCAGTAGGAACGATACTGTGTATGGCTGCATCTTGGACAAGATTCAGAACCGACGGCACCAGAAAGAGAAGCAGGCAGGGAAGAGGCACAGGTGTCACCTTCAGTGTAAAAGAAAATAGCATGCAGAAGAAAAATAACAGGCAGAGAAAAAAATCAGGAGGATACACGTAACAACAAATGGGTGATAACAAAGAAAGGAGAGACAGACGGAATGCAGAAGAAGGAAATAAAGAGGAAATAGAAATCTGGACTAGAGTTCTATTCAAACACAGCCCTGTCATCTGTGTCCCGATGCTGGAGAGGGAGGGAACAAAGCTTTCTGCCCTGAGCCACACCCTGTGCATGTATATGACTGCAGTGAAGATCCCCAGGAGTCTAGGAAGCTGTTAATCATTCAGTCCTTTACTTGTTGCCCTTCTTTAAGCATCTCTGCATTTAGGATTTGATGCAACCTCTTTTCTTCTTTTTTGTTGGATGATGCTAAGGGAGGGAATCAATCCTTCAGTCACAAATAGCAGGTTCTGATGTGCAGCTGTTTATCTAGGTTCACTGGGGAATATCTCCCTGTATCCCTTCTCCATGGATCAGAAGGATGATGTGCTGGTTGCAAGACAAGGAAATGCAGAAGACCATCTTGTGAATACTTTTCACCTTTGTAAGTGGACCAAGTGCTGAATTCAGCATGGAATTCAGTAACCAGAGTGCTGTGGTGCACATTTTTGTCCCAGCTGGCAGAAGCACAGGCCAATATGCCACACAGCTGCTTAGCATATCCAAATGTGCCTGGCAGAACAGCAACTTATGGAGGGTTAGCAAAGACAACAGCTATCCTGGGGTGGGATGCTGTGTGGCCACCTCAAGATCTAGATCAGCTTCATAATCCTGGTCACACTTGGCAAGGTCAGGTGCACAGCAAGGGATTGTTATGGACTGCATGAGGATTCAGCACAGCTTCACTTCACCAGCTCTTCTTTTGAATTAAATAAACTGTTGCCATTGCTCTCGCTCTGTATATGTCCACAGGCAGGCTTCTTTAAAAAAAAAAAAAAAAAAAAAAAAGTTGTCATGAGGCCAGAGGAACAGGAGCTGGAGGAAACTAGAGGAAGCTGTGTTGTGAGCTGGGACGGGGTCAAGGCTTAGATTTAACCTGGATACAGCCACCTTGAGACAGCAAAAGTGTGGCAAGTACAGTCCTGGTCAGTGGTCATCAGATGGAGCAGATGTGGGCTTTTCCCCAGAGCAGGAAGAGCAGATGATTAGGTTTGGAGCAGGCAGGGTAGGGGGATGAGTGACAGAGACCCCAGCAAAAGGCCCTGGGGCAGAGTATGATGGAAGGCAGAGATTCACAGCCCTGGGCACAAAGAGAGCTGCCAGGCTGGTAATTCCAGGGCATTCTGCCAAAACTTAGGGTACAATCTGGCCAGAAGCCCAGATGTTGAGAAAGCAGCCTGGAAAGTCAGGTGTTACCAAGCTCATTAGCAGCCTGTGAGTTTCTCCTTACTGGATTCCTCACAAGGATTGCAGGACATGACTAACTCAATTTTCCTAGGGAAGTCCCATCTCCCTCTTCAGATTCCCTTTCTCCTTTCCAGTAAGTGAAGAGGTACAGACGGGGAATCCAGACCTTCTGAAACACTAGAATTATGCCAGAGCTGTTCTTTCTTATCTTGCAGTGACTAAGCCCAGTCAGGTGAAGAGCAGGAAGGAAGCCAATAAACAAGGACAAGGGCCTTCTGGTGGAGGTTAGCACAATAACTGGGCCAGACTGGGAAAATTCACCCAGCACAGTCTGCTTCCCCTGTGCAAGCCCAAAGGAGAAACCCCACAAAATTCTATATTATGTTTTAATAGTCCCAACCCACTGTTAAGTCTGCAGTGGCACTTTGCACAGACAGGGTCTGAAAGCCGCTTTTAACATCTCTTCCAAAAGTATAATTATTCTTGCCCAGGTTTTTGGAGCTGTATTTTATTCATTTTGTATCTGTTGCTGTTTTGAGATGAAAAGGTAACTTTTCAGCAACTTCTTGTTTGAGAAGCATGGCGTTTAAACCGACTGTCTCCTGGTGTTTTAATAGGGAGCACAACGCACACAGCATTTAATGAAGCTGCACTCAAAGTGCCAAGAGCAGTAAATTAATTACTCCTTGAAACATTGCTGGTCCACATTTCACTGATGGAAAGTTACAAAGTATAAACATCCTGACCAAAGCTTACCTGACCCATTCTTCTAAGACATCCCTCCTTTTAATAGCTTGTCCCTACATTAGCTATAGTTGAGACAAATTTAACATCTGAACGTGGAGATGATGATACTAGAGCACAGTGATGCTGTGTTCACAACAGGTGGGAAGTGAGCTCTGCACTAACTCTGTTGATCTGTTTCTGGGGGAAAGCATGAAAAATTTGCACACAGGCTTTTTAGTAGAGTGCTTGAGCAGAGAGAGAACCTGCAGAAATTGTGATTGCAGAGGATTTACCTAACAGGGATAAACCCCTAGAGTATTTCAAGTTCAGTAAAAGTAGTGCCAGTGACATATTCTGGGCCCCTCGTCGATAAGGGTGGTACAAGAAGGGAAGAAGCCACTGGGTGCTCAGAGACTCTGCTCAGGTGATAAGGGGTGGGAATTACAAAGTTCCTTCATGTTCAGGAGCGTCCCCAGAACAGCACCGGCATATGACAGGTAGCCCAAGGCTGTTAGGTACAGACCAGCAGGTAGACCCTTTCCCAGCGGTACCGCCGCCCCGCTGGAGAGCGCCGCGGAGGCCAAGCGCAGTGCCCGGCCGCGGTCAGAGGCTGCCCAGAGGCAGTTCCCGGCAGTCCCGCCGCTCCCCGCTGTTCACCCCAAGGGCCCACGGGCGGCCGGGGCTCGGTGCCCCCAGCGCTGGAGCTGCAGCTCCCGGCCCGGCCCCGGTCCCCCGGCGGGGCTCGGAGCGCCCCCGGTTCTCCGGGAGCACTCGGCCCCGCAGGCGGCCCCGCTTCGCTGAGCTGGCCTCTGCCTGGCTGGCTGGCAAAACAAAGCGGAGACAGGGAAAGGAAAACGGGGAGAAAGTACGGCTCCTGCCGCCTCCCAGCCTTCTGTCTGGATCTCCCTGCATGAGACAACGCTGCAAGCGGATCCTGACCGGGGGCAGGGGGTGGAGAGAGGAGAAGGAGGAGGACGGACAGAGGGAGGGAGGGAGAAAGGGAGGGAGGGAAGGAGGGACGAACGGGAGCCTCTCTCCTTCCCTGGGCTGTTTTTTTCAGTTTCCTGTCTCGCATTGTGCTCACAGCGGATATGTGCTGCGCCTACAGGTGTGTCCCCTCCTCGCAGCTTTTCCCCGGCTCCCAAGCGTAGGCTCTGGCTGTCGGGGGGCGGCGGCGGATCGTGACCGCCATGTGATGATTATTTCTCTTGGGGCGGTTTTTCTCTTCTCTCGCTCTCTGCTTCCCCCTCCCTCGCTCCCCGCCGCTCTCGCCCTTCCTCTCGGAGGTGGCCGCAGCCGCTGCCGCCTTCGCGCTGACTCCGGCTGCGGTGGCGGCGGCGGCGGGGCCCGCCGGGAGCATGGGCGGCCGCCGGGGACTGCCGTAGCGCCTCTGTCCAGCCCACCGCCACCCACCCCGGGCTGCCGGGGTCGCCGCTCCCGCTCGGGCAGCTCGGACGGTCCGTGCCCGCGGGCTCCCTCCCGCCGGCGCCTGCACCTGTTGAAGGTAACGCAGCCCCAGCCCTGCCGCCGCGCGCCGCGGGATGAGGCGCGGAGGGGAGGGGGGAAGGCGGATTCCACGGCGACTTCCCCCTGTCTCCCCCAGCTCGGGAGCTGCTGAGTTGTGGGTAGAGCAGCTTCTCTCCTCCTCGGCTGCGGGGCCAGGGCCGGGGATAAGCGGCGAGGGCTGGGGCGGATGGGGCTTTCTACCGCGCTGCCCGTGACCAGATGGTTTTGGTTAAGGGGCTCCCGGGCGGCGGCTCTGGACTCGGAGCGCCTTTCTCAGCCGCCGTGCAGGGCGGGGAGGTGGGGGAGGCGCGGGGAATCGACTCCTCCCGACCGCAGCCGGGGAGCGCCGGTGTCCGGCGAGCTCCCTCCGCCCCACTCGATGGAGGCTGGCTGCTCTTCCTGGGAGTTTCGCAACCCCGAAGCGGCCGGGGTCAGCAGCCCCGGTGGCGCGGCTGGCACTGGCCCGGCGCCCACCCCGCGCTCCGCCTGGGCACCGCCGACTCGGGAACTCGTTTGGGATTTTCCTGCAAACGCATTTTGTCTCTTTGCAAAGGCAGCTTTAAACTTTCTTTCCAAACTGTTAATTAGATACACTGTACTTTGCTCATGTTCCGTGGAGGCGAATGGGAGTGCGAGACTGGAAAGGCTTGTGACTCAAAGCATAGTTATTCGGGAGGTGCATAACATCTTTGCGTGCCGCGATCAGATGGGCTGTACCTGTAATTTGTGACTTTGCCTTCTCAGAGATTTCGTCGGTCTTGGTGACATCGGGAGGCAGAAGGGATCTTTAACACTTTAGGTCCTTTCGAGGTTAATCAGACACTCGGTTGAATATACAAAGGAGGAAATGTATGTTTATCTCCTCTCTGAAATCTGATGGTAAATAACATTGCTTTTGTCCATGAGTTACAACATTATGGTCCTGTCTTCTTCGCTGAGCTCGTCACCAAATGATAATTTGCATGTGAGGGAACTTATGCTTTTGTATGAAGGCTGTTACCTTGAATGTGATGATGAGCTTATTGAACACCAGAGGGAACTCTGAACAGGTAATTCATTCGAGGGAGATATATGCTTATTTTACTGTTTATGTTCTCATTACAATGGAATCTAGGAGGAAGCAAAGGTTGGTAAGTAATAGGCTGCTCGTATGTACCTAGGATTGACTTCGTTTTCTTAACAGTTCTTTTCAGAAGACATCAATTCGAAATTTGGGCTGAAAAAAAATTTTTTTTTTCTTTTTTTTTTTTTTTGTTTTTTTTTTTGTTTTTTTGTTTTTCCCCCAAAGCTTGAAATGTGCAACTGGTCTTGCAACAGCTATGTACCATGCTATAGGCAAATCAGCTGGGAGACCTGTTCACTATTTGCTAGGGAGTGAGATTATACATGCATGTTGGGCTGATGCTTAATGCCCCGCCTGCCTCTCAGGTTGTGAGACAGATTCAGCATACCTGGGTATGGGGGCTGCTGCCTGCAATATACCAGAATAGAACGTGCTTCCAGCCAAAACAAAAGGGAGGAAGAAAGGAAGTCTACCTCCAAGCCTAGCATGGCTTGTCCTTCTTACCTAGAACACTTGTGGATCTAAAGCCTAGTCTGATTGCCTGTGAAGTAGAAAATAGTCTTTCTTAAAATATATGACTTAAACAAATACAGAAATGAAATGGTGTCAGTGTTTGGGAAAGGAGTTTGAATGGCGGCTTCTGGTACCAAAAGCTGTTTAAATCATCTGAGATTATTGTAAGAAGCTAGGGTCAACCCATCAAAATGTATTTTGTAGTAACATGAACCCCCAAAATTTGCAACTGAGACTTTGGATGCTTGTGATAGTCTGTTACAACAGTGTTGATAAACAGGATTCTTTGATACTCCTGAATTGTCAATGACATAGGAAGGATAGCACAATGAATACACTTTTGACTCTGACTTGTGCTCCAGAAGCTGATGCATTCAGCTATTCATCCTGTCCCTTTGCCAGAGGTTACTCTGCCATTCAGGGTTATTTTCTATTGAACTTTGAATCTGCCAGAGTTTACAGACAGGCATATGAATGCAAACTATATTTTATGACTATACATATTAGTGTTGTGAAGTCTGATAACATGAATTTCCTGTATATCTCTCTGTTGTGACAGAGGGACAAAGCAAACAGTTTGGGTCAGCTGAATTGAGCTGCAGTTGTGAACCATAGTCCATAAGCATCTAAATTCTTCTGAAATGGCAAATGTGAGTCCAGTGACCTACCTCGTACCAGACCTTGGTGGGTAGTGGTAGCAGGGAGGCAGCTCTGCACAAGGAGAGGCTGTGTGACCTTCTTCATAGGTTGGTCAGCAACACACAGCGTTCTGGGTTTCAGAAGGATGTAGTAGATGGTGCACCTGAACAGCCTTCTCTTCTTCTCCTTCATCCAATCTAGCAATCAGAAAGTGATCCAAGTTTTTTTTTTTTCTTTTGTCGAAGTCTTTCTCTGTTCATCTGACTTGAGGACTTGTTATGTAAAATATCCTCACTAAGGGCACGGCATTACTCTGCCTGAATTTTCTACAGATGATATTGGAAGTTGGATAAAGACTTTGTATAGCTTTATAAAACTGGGAGTTGTTTGCCTTGCATGCAGAAGATCACTAAGGACAAATTACATTTTGAAGGGAGACCTCTTCATAAATGCCTATTAAGAACAAAAAAAAATCACATTTAATTGTTGCAAACGGGTTTGGATTCTGGGTCAGTTTTGAGAAAAAGAGTTGCACGTTTATTTATTTATTTTTATGAAGATGTAATACTAAGCATTTATATTTTTGTAATGGCTATAATTTGGAAATTTTCATATACTTTAAAATTATTTATTGTATGAAGCACTGAATGAAGATATTTGTTACACTGGTGTCACATTCAGAATATTGAATTACAATTGTAAAATTAAGGTAACAAGCTTAAATTGGGGTTTGCAACTTTAAGCTCTTGCCAGCAAGCAGTTAATGACAACATTAACTGCTAGAAAAGTAATTGCTACCGTTCTTTTACTGTCATTTTGTTCTCACTATCCTCCAGTCAGCCTGTTCCACAGAGATATCATGAATATTCACTGAAATAGCTTGGCATTGTCACTTATGCAATTTCTCATCAGATTCAATGTGTTGATGAGCTAATGTGCACTTGATTAAATGTACTTGATTTATGCAAACAAAAACTCTAGGTCCTTCTTGAAGTAAAGTTAGCACCTGCACAGCTATTAGTGAGGTGAGAGTCTAAATAATTATGATGAAATTAAGTAAACAAACAACCTCGATGTGGTATTCCTCCTACTCCTTCACTTTTACCTTTTTGTTCAACTCAGTAGTGGATATTTATTTTGGCTTTTCTTGCAGGTTTTCTTATGCACTATAGAAAATTGTTAAGCTCAGCTTATAGTGGAGGGTCTATTTAAATGGCTTAACAGTACAAAAAGGTCTCTGTCTATAAAACTGATAAAACTGATTTTTATAAAACTATAAAAATCTGACTACAAAAAGAGGCCTGGAGTCCTTGCCCTCTGCTGCTCTGGAGGCAGCAGAGGGCAGATGGAGGAGGGAAAGGACACATGCTTGTCCAAGCCCTGGTGCAGCCAGCCAGACTGGAAAGCTGTTCAGGGGATCTTGTGGACTTGGGGCTTACTTTCTTTAGGCAGATAGGAATTTAGTTATCTGTTAAAATCAAGTATTTCTCTTTCTGTCTCTGAAGTTGAATCTCTGGAACTATATAACTTTTGGATCTCTCAGGTGGCTGAGGGAAGACTTACTTCTTGTTGTAATGTCTAAAAGTGTCTGTGCTTAATAAATGTTACTAATAATTATTAAAATAATCTCAGCGTCAATGTGATGGTCAGCCCCTGCTCTACTGCTCAGTTTTACACCACCATAATACAGGACAGAGTTTGCCTGCAGGAATGTGTCAGCAGAGCTGTGGTCACCAGCCACGTGCTTTTAGGGACACTTGGTTTCTCTTTGGAATTCAGTTTCTGGGAGCTGGCGCCAGCCGGATTGATGATTAGCACCATGCTGAGTTCCCCAGGCTCGTCAGCCTCACTACTCATCAGGGGACAGAGTCCACCTGGCACCTTCTGAAACACTTCTGACCTTGCTCCACCTTTGTAGTTAGCTTCCAAATTTCTGCCTTTGTAGTTTCACTTTTGACATGCCCCTGGTCAAAAAGCTTTGCAATCCTGCAAACAAGTGAATTTAGTAGTTGATTTATTCAATCAAAGTGTGTCTTCAAGAAGTTAGTTATCCAATTAAAACCTTATTCCTAATGTTTCACTTGTTTTCTTGTTAACTGGCATCACTAGTTTAAGGCCAGAAGTAAAAAGTGAAGGCAATTGGTCTTCCTGACTTACCTCTGAGCCCAGCAAGATCATGGCACAGATCTTCCTGGGAGCTATGTGAAAGCATATGGAAAAGAAGGAGATGGTTTGTGACAGGCAAAATGGCTTCAACATGGGCAAACTGTGCCTGACAAATTTGATAGCCTTCTATGACCTGGGTTACAGTGTTAGTGAATAAAGGAAGAGCAACCAATGTCATCTGCCTTGACTTGTGCAAAGTTTGACATTGTCCCACATGGTATAGTTGTCTAAACTGGAGAGGCATGGATTTGATAGATGGACCTCTCAGCAGATAAGGAATTGGGTGGATGGTTGTACTCAAAGAGTTGCAGTGAATGGCATGTTGTCCACCAAGTGGAGACCAGTGGTGTTCCTCAGGGATTAGTACTGAAACAAGCACTTTTAAACATTTTTGTTGGTGACATGGATAGTGGGATTGAGTGCACCCTCAACAAGTTTACGAGTGACACCAAGCTCTGGGGTGCAGTGACATACTGGAAGGAGACAATGCCATCCTGAGGAACCTGGACAGGCTTGAGAAGTGGGCCTGTGCAAACCCCATGAAGTTCAGCAAGGCCAAGTGCAGGGTCCTGCCCCTGGGTTGGGAAAATCCCAAGCACAAGTATAGGCTGGCTGGAGAATGAATTGAGAGCAGCCCCGAGGAGGAGAACTTGGGGACTGTTGGTTAACAAGAAAGTCAACGTGATCCAGCAATGCACACTTGCAGCCCAGAAAGCCAACTGTATTCTGGGTTGCATCAAAGAAGCCTGGCCAGCAGCTTGACAGCAACATAAGATGGTTGTGGCACTATTGGAGTAGTCCAGAGGAGGGCCATGAAGATGATGAGTGGTCTGAAGCACCTCGAAGCACCTCTCCTATGAAGACAGGCTGAGAGGGTTAGGGGTGTTCTGTCCAGAAAAGAGAAGGCTTTGGGATGATCTAACTGGCTTTCCAGTACCTGAAGGGAACTTACAGGAAAGATAGGGCAAGACTATTTACAAAAGCATGTAGTGACAGGACAAGGAGGGATGGGCTCAAATTGAAAGAGAGTAGGTTAGATTGGCTATTAGGAAAAAATCTTTAGTGTGAAGGTGGTGAGGCACTGGAACAGGTTGTGCAGGGAAGCTGTGGGTGAGTGCCCCATCCCTGGACATGTTCAAGGCTAGGTTGGATGGGACTTTGAGCAACCTAGTCTAGTGGAAGGTATCCAGGGGTGCTGAAATGAGATGATCTTTGAGTTTCCTTCCAAACCTTTCTCTGATTCTATGATTTATGCAATTTGCAGTGAATGGCTTTGGTATTGCTTGACAATCACAGTTATCTTTATGTTGCAGATGTCATTTTTCTGTCTTTGCTTTTTAAAAGCCTTTTAATCCTACAATAATCCAGGAAGCTGTAGAAAAACTTTGCCCCAGTGTTCTAATTCTGTGCTGGACCTTCAAGTAGACCCATCAGAACCATTCTTCCAGATTAGGTACATGGAAACTGCCTGTGAACAGCATGATTTTAAATAAAAATCCATGAGATATTTAGTACTTAAACTGAGTTGTTCCAGAACTTACTTTTTTTATGACAAGGTATGTTCATGCTAATTGCAGAACAGACCTGACTAGCATATTTCTAGTTAAACTGGATTAGGTCTGCAGGTTGACTTGGATTGAAGGACGCTCTCATAAACCTGACGCTAATCTTGCTGTATCTAGAGGAATTATTAATGTGACAGCTCTGGGTCTTAGAGAAGGAATGCAGAAAGCTTAATGTTCTGTCTATACTTACTGTGTTTTAAATATGTAAAAATTTGAGGAGTGAACTCCTCACATATTTTTCCCCAGGCTTCTTGTTTATCTTCTAGATAGTTTAAGAAGAGATAGTATCTCTTTCTGACGTCTAAGAGTTGTATATAAAGAAGATCTAGCTCTTACATTCCTATTGGCACCACTGTTTAGAATTTATGAAGGACCAGTTTTTTAACCAATGTTTGCCCTGTAGGAAAATTGTTATTGGTCAAATGTGTTCAACCACAGGGAGAAAGCAGAGGGCAGAAAACATAAATCAAATTGATGTGGTAAAAAGGGTGCAACTGAAATACAAGGTGAAGTTTACCACCCTGAATCAGGACAAGTTAGTAGTCTTTTGCTGGGGTTTAAACTAGGCCTACAAAGCAAATAAAAGCTTCTTCTTTCCTGAAGATACAGGGCACTTGGAATGGTTAATAGTAGAAGGGTATGATTTCCTTCAGCTTGTATTAGTTATTTAGTTTCCCTTTAATGTATCTGATTATGCTCATTGCAGCTGGAAGTCCAAAGTATGCAACATCTCTCTTAAATATATCAGAAGAACATTCATTTGCCCTTCTTTAGTGTGTTGTCACAGTGTGTGTTGAACTTACATGCTATCTTCATTTAATCAGTATGGGACAAATTGATATAAACTTAATGTTGGGCCCATTGAATTGTAGGGCAATAAAAGCAGTAATTTGACCTCTTCTATTTCCAGTCTTGTGTGATTAAGTAGTTTAAAAGCTGTGAATTTTTTTTTTTCTGTGCAGTTTTGACACGCATCATCAGCAACTGGAACTTTTCCCTCATGAACTGAGTAACACCTCATGTAAACTGCAGTTGTGGCTATGATGTGTGCACATCTCCCATATGGGTATATGTGGGTAACTTTGAGGTTTTCTTTTCTCTCACATATATCAAATGGCAATGGTTTTGTCTGAAAGGCTTCTACACAGGCAGAAAGTGTCTTTATGAGTACTTTTAAGAAGTTTTTCAAGAGTCAGTAACTCTGCTACCACAAAGCTGGCTTCATGACTCAGATTGTGCATGTGCTGTGTGGTCCAGGTGTTGTCACCTTCTGCCTACCCAAGCTGTTGAGATGAAAAACCAAAAGACTTTATTTGCCTTGGCAATCTGGAGTCCTAAGTGGTGGTATGAGTTTATGTATTAGTAGGTTGGATAAAACTCTGGAGAGGTGATGTCTCTGTTTATTAACAGATGGCTTCTTGGTTTGACATTTAACTGGGGGAAGATCTGCAAGCATTTCACAGTCCATTGTGCATTTAATTTGTTATTCAGTAGCACTGATGAAAATGCAGGGCAATATCTTTGTGGGTTCTTTTTTAAATTATTTGATTGAGGGGTTTTTCTTTGATTTTGGGTTTTGTTTGGGGTTTTTTGAGATTGTCATCTATAGTTTAGGGTCAGCAGAACTGTCAAGTCCCACAATTGTTTGAACATCTCACTTGGCTATTGCCCATGGGCCAAAAAAATTCTGGGCCTAAAACATATCTTACCTTGAAAATTCTGAGAAAAAAAGAATCCATCTTTAAGAATTCATTCCTATTTGATTTTGCCTTTTCAGAATTTCATCTTGTTTCTAACTAGAGCCTTCTATGGTTTTGAATTGCATCTGTTCATGCCTTTTAAGTTTTCTTGTGGCTGTATTAAAAACTTTTTGTTGCTGATAATTTTTTTTTCCTTAAAGATGATCAAGTAAACTGTCAGTTGTCTGGGTGACATATCAAAAGGACTGAATCTTTAAATCTGATTATACACAATGCTTTTTACTCCCCTAGATACTAATTGCTTTTGTAGCTCTACTTTGCATGTTCTATAATTTTCAATGTCTCTTTTTGAGCATCAGCCATGGAACTGGGCAGCGTATTTCAGTGTCGCTCTTGCCCCATGCTACCCCAATCATTATTTCCATTCACTCTCATATCTTTGAACCCAGGAGGCACATTAGCCCTTCTAATAAAAGCAGAAGCTCTGAATGTGATGCTTAGCTGTGAGGCTGTGTTGACCTCATCCCTTTTGCTTTCCTTGCCTCAGAGGTCACAGTTCTCTGATATGCAAACCTTACCTGCATCCCTTGTTGCTAGATATATATGACAGCTTTTCTGAGATCTTGAACTTAACTAGTTTTTACATATTTGTCCTGTTGATATCCTGTTTTTAAAAATTAAAATATTGATATCCTGTTTTTAAAATCCCAATGACTTGATACCTGTTGCTTATGTCACATCTTTAAGCCTTCAGTTGCTGAAAAAGCCTTCAATGTGATGCAAAATCAATAGATTTCACCATCCTTACTCTTATAAAGATGAAAATGAGGAACTTTCTGCAACGTCTTGAGACGCCAGCTCCAAAATGATTTCTCCCTTAGGATGCCCATAGACCCCTCGAGCAAGCTCTTTATGTTTGGTTATGCATATTGCCTACTCACTTGTCTTCTGTGTTCTCTGAAGCATCTGTTCTGTGTCTCTTCCAGCAGGAGCAAGTACATGTCAAAAGGCATTTCATCCCGGACCCTATTTGCACAGAAGCCTGAGCCCCAAGAAGTCCCTTTGACTAGCAACACTTGTGCTGCTCAGGTGGGCTAAGAACTCTTTTGGACTGAGGGTTTTGTTTTAACCTCTCTTTCTTCTTCCAAAGTGTTGCACTGCTTGCTTGAGAAGGAGGAGTTTCTTATGTAGAGCACTGCAGTGCAGTTGGCTTGGTGCACCGAGATGAGAGATGTCTGTGTGGGATATATGTGCTGTAGGGTTTAAGTTGAAATATTAAATGCTTCAAATTTAGTGTAATAATCTGGCATGAAAATGTACTTACTTGTAAGTGTCCTGGATGCTGTCTGATTCAAAAGCGATTTTTATGCATAGTTATGTATCTCCTGGACCTGTAGTGTAAAAGGACATTAAGCAACTTGTGGGTGTGAATCATCTGGAAGTTAACTTAGTTATCAAAACATAGTATCTCAATTGCTCAGAGTAACTCTTTCCACTTCACTTTTGCAATGTTTTGCTTGTTGCCACTGTTCAAATTTAAATGCCTATTTACTTTTCCCAGTTGTAGCAATTAGTTATTCTCTTTTAATTTTGATCTTGATGAAATGAGTAAATGTAAAATGAGTAAATGTAAACAGCATTCTTGAAACTAAACTCTTCATTCTATTTTCTCCTACTGATAATTTGAAGAGGCAGACTGTGTTTTCTGTTGTCTGTGGCTTAATTAATCTACTTGAATTACACTTGAACAGGAACTCTGCTACCAGAAGAGGGTTTAGCAATAGGAGGAGCAATAGGAGCTTATGAATGAGGCAGTATTTAATGTTATTACTTTGCTTGTTGGTAAAAAGATGTTTGTAAACTTGTGGCCAGAAGTGGCTACATACTCACTTCCTTTCCCTCCCTCTTAGAGAATTTTCTGTTTTCTCAGACCTTTCCCGTGTAATAACTTGGCATGGATAGACAGGTCTCTGTCCCAAACTGAGATGCTCCAACAACATGCTAATAATTCAGTGGCATCAGTCAGATGAAACTGGCATACTTACTGGAATACCAGAAGTCTGGGCTGCTTTGTGAGTAGGTTTGGTGTGCAGACTACCATCTATTCAAGCCACTGTATGCAGTGGGATGCTGTAGGTTTCTTGACTGGGGACTTGAGCATGATGGTTTTGTTGCTGTCTTTAGCAAGCAATTTAATTTCAGTGTGATTTTGTGGTGTGTTTTGCTTTGTTGGAGGGGGGAGGGGTGTGGATGGGTGTTGGTTTTGTTGTTGTTGTTGTTGGTTTTTTTTGGGGGGGGGGTTTGTTTTTTGTTTTTCATTACTTCACTTTGGGGAATTTGAGGAAATCTGTAGAGAAAAGTACAATTTGGTGGTATTTTTGTCAAGTATAAGTAGGGCAAGTATATGCTGCAGCATTCCTTCTTGACCAGAAAGGATAGGGACCTGCTAATTCTCTTAAATTATCCTGTTGCTTGCCCAAAAGCCCCTATGCAAAAGTAAAACTTGTATCCCCAGATTTCCTGGCTTGAACAAAGCCTCCTACAAAGCACTTTCACATCGTGCTCTCTGTATCCATGAGATGACTTGGCAGGAGGGAGCATTTTTGTTCCAAGTGGGTTAGCAGCGGGCACAGACCATCATTCAGTGATATGAAATCTTCAGTGACAATCTGCTGTAAGTAGTTCCTGCCATCACTGGCCAGTACCTGCTTGGTTGTGCTACCATGCTATTTTGTGGAGCTGTGCTGTGGGCTGGACAGGAGAGCTGATCTAGCATTAGATTGTATTTTATGTTTAGTTGTTATATGGCTTTGAAAAAAAGTATTTAGACGTTTCTCTTCCCTCTCTTCCCTTCATCTCTGCTGTATTTCACAGCATGGCTGTGCAAACACATGATAATTTACAATATTGGACTGAGAAGCTGGAAGGCAATCCCCACACCCCGCCCCATTAAAAAAAAAAAAAAGAAGAGGATTCAAGACCTGCTTCAAGTAATTTCGTTGCCAAGTTCTTTGTGTTATCAAGCCCCGCCTGTGTCTGTAGCTCTCTTCCCTTCCTGCTGGTCCCATCCTGGGTGGCCCGATTAGTCAGGGAAGAAGAGGCTTTTGCAAACCGAGTTAGGGTGTTGAGCTTGTACTTTCAATAGCAGCCATGCTCCTGTGTAGCTGTACTTTCATTTCAAATACTACGAGGTGGCTTTAAACTAAATACAACCCTTTTACATAGATCTGGCTAGTGCCCTTATTCTCTCTGGGTGCTCTAAATATTATGTCCATGTGCACTTAGTGAGGAAGCTTTTTTTGGTGTCAGTCTTCTTTCTCAGCTGATGACCTCCAGTGCACTGCTAGCACTCTCCTGAAGCATTAACCATGCACAGTGTCACTTCCTTTTCCCTCTTACCTCAGTTTAAAAGACTTTGCTTTTGAATCTTGTAAATGGGGTGATAATTTCAAAGCAAACAGCTTCCAGTCCTTTCTTGCCAACTTTTGCCCACAAGGTATGCAAAGTAAACAGAGCAGTTAGGAAATTAGTTATGTACTTTCCCTCCTAGTGCAAGGCACCTCAGGATGGTTCCTAGCCCTCTTAGTAATGAATAAAGGGAGAGATGGAGAACTGGCATGCCGAGTTGCATTTTAATGTATGGAGCCATTTCACAGATCATTCATATTTTACAAGCTTTAGGAAAACCTTGTAAAATGTTAGGCTTTAAAAAATCTCTACTATTCATATATTGAACATAAAAGTGTTTTATTGCTTGCAGCAGGGAAAGAAAACTGAAATACCTAGGATGAGCTAAAAGAAATACACAGAATTTTCTTCACATGTAAAAAAAATAACTTTGAAGCAGACTATACCTAAATACAAGGAAGATTCTTACCTCTGGTAGGTTTTTGGAGGGAGCTTAGAAAGATTTTCCAGTGCCACCATGATGTTTATAGGTTTGATTTGGAAACTATGAGTCTGGATGCTCTAATGGTGGGTATGCCACAGTTACAGGGTACAATACCTATAACAGGATATGCAGATGCCATTTTTGGTGTATTTATTAAAAGGAGACAAGTCTAGGCAACTATTAAAAAACGTGACTTTGAAAAAGTTGACAAATAAATGGTTAATGCTTAATATATTTAGCTCCATCCTAGGTATTGAACAGTCTTTACTAAATGACCTATAGGAAAATTTGTTAAATGTGAAAATGAGACTTAAGGTTATCAACAGAGAGGCTTAGCTGCAAAGTGATGGTGAGGCTGTAAAGGGGAAAAAATATTATGTGATCTCCTCCAAATGAGATAGGGCAGGTCCCAAGAGTACAAAGCCTGCAGGAATTCAAATCAACAGTCAAGTTATAATCTGAGGCCATGAACACAAACACAACTTCAATTTTATGCTCATGCATGTGACAGCACAAGTAGGAAGCTGGAGCCCTCGTGGTCCCAAAAGAAGGTCCTTCATTATCAATTTTACTCCGTTGGCATGACTCAAAGGACAGTATAATAATAATCCATAGTGGTAGTCCTTCACACATTTCTATCCACTTCATAAAAGTAGGTCTATGCATGGACTCCTTTTTAGAAACAGGATCTCTGTTTAAAAAAAATTATATAAAATTGAATGTATTATATACAATATTTATAATATATTTCATAAATGCTATCGAGGGTTTTTAAAGGAAAGTATGCTCTGTCTTCTGGAAACTTTTCCTTCATGTTTCCCAAATGAAGGTTATGAAATTCACTGAAGATGGTAGTTTTTTCCATAGAAATTCCTTGCGTTCTGTAAATGTTAACTCAAAACACCTGAAAGAATGTAACATATCTGTTTTCTGGAATATTTCATTTGTACTTGTGCCAAAAGCAGGGCAGCAAACTTGGCTGCAAGGGCCAAGTTTGGCTGAACTTGTAGTCCCTAGAATATATAAGAATATTTTTTTTTAATATAGATTTAATGCTAAGCTCTTATATTTACTGGAGAGAGAGGAAATATTACAATTTGAGTAAATTTTTAAAAGTCATTTATATATATATATTAGCCACAAGGAAAGGATAATATGTTCCTGGAATAATTTATTTTTAAATAGCTGCGCTTTAATGCAGCATGAACTCAAACATCCCAAACCACGCATTTTTTTTGCTCTTTAGTTCAAATACCTCAGTTCACATATATATTTATTTTCCTGAGTGAAATTATGAATATCCTCTTTACAAACCAAAAAGAGAAGGTGTTTAATTAGCTTCTGCTTAGTGTAGCCCCTTTAAAGCAGATATTGCTTTATAAGATTTGATTCAGCATCTGTTTTTTACCTGTAAATCCTTAATGAAGTTAAATCTGTCCAGTTAATACAATTACAAATGTGATGCAAGTTGTACCAAAGCGAGGAGATTGTCGGCCCAGAAACTTTGTGTATGAGCTGCACATCATCAGAGTAACCTTCCCCTCAGTACATACCCATTCCCATTGTCTGCCCATCTCTGGGAAAGGAAAGGCAGCAGTAGCCAATGGGAGAGATTGTAACTTCCTGGCTCTATTTGGTGCAAAGATTAACAAACCACATGGGAGTCCAGATTTTTTTTTTTTTCTTTTTTTTTGTCATAGTGTGGCTGTTTGAATGGCTTTCCTCTTGCTCTGTGGGCAGACAGAAGGCATTATCTTATCTATTTCTATGTCACAGCTACAATAGCCTTGCTTTTTCTTCAGAATCTGCCTGTTAAGTATAGTGGGGATAGTATAGTTTTCATCTTTTCATCTGGAGAAACCTGGCAACAGACTGCTGAGTGATTGGAAGGTTGACTAATGGGAGCAGTCTTTGCAGTAGCTTTGTATTATTTGGCTGTTTGAAGAGGATGTAAAAAAAATTGGTGTCATCTAAGTCAGGTTTTATCTTTGTGGTGTGAGGTTGCACATGTGAAAGTTGGAGAATGCTGGAATATTTTTCTTGTTTCTAAGTTTAGCTATAAATATCTATGGCCTACTTAAGATTAACCTGTGTACTTCAAAATGAATAGCAGATTACAAGAAAATCAGATTGCTTTCTTCAAGTAAGCTGTTGGGAAACTCAAGACATTCAGAGAAGGTGCGTTAACTGAAGGTGTAGAGATGGAGTACACCAAACCTCAAGCTACCTGTAGGGCACACTTGAGAGAGAAATTGGCTTTCTACTCTGTGAAGATGGAGGAAGCACCATGCTGACTCATCTTCCCACTTGGGAGCTGTTCTTCAATGGAGAGGTCTATCATTAGATCTTTTTCAGGAAATGAGGTGGCTGTCATTTAACAGGAGAGGAAAGTGAAAGATGGGTCTGTTACTTACTTGCCCAGGATCGGCACTGCATATCCAGGAGTAAAAATCATGTGTCTAAACAACTTTGTTCAGAGACCCTCCAGGGTCTCCTTCTGCAGAGTGACCCTCAGGTGGTGTTTTGGACCTATTTTGTATGTAAATTGTATAAATTCAACTAACAAGATCACACAGATGTTATACAGAGTGCATTTTTATGCAACAAAATTGAATTGTGAATCTGTACTACTGGGTCCAGTTAAAATAAAGTATTACCACATCAGTCATGAGCAGAGACATGTGAAGGAAATCCTTTGCTAGCGTTCCTAGGGAATGCTGCAAATGCTTCACTGTTCCTGGAGTGCAAAATCATTCCTCCCTCCTAAAGAGCATCCAAATGCTTTTAATATTGACCTGGTGATTAAAAAAGCCCCAACAACGAAGTGTACAGCTAGCATTCTATTACTGTATTGAATAGCTATTAATATGGCTGCTGCAGGAGATGGGGCAGGAAGAGAAGCATGGCTGCCTATAGCTGCAAATGTAATAGCTTCCAAAGTTTTAAAATGCTCCTTCTGCCTCCTCACACATCCATGCTACCTGCCATCCTATGTTTGTATTTGGTATGTTGATTTGGGGAGAGATTTGATTTGACACTACAGCACAGCTTGAGGAACCAGCTGTACAGAATATTAATATCTGATCTTATTTCATTAATATCAATTTCAGGCCTGCATTCCAGAGAAGGTTAATATTAAGCTGGCTTTAATCACAGCAATATTTTCCAGATTCCTAGACAAAATGCACCAGCTGGTTTGCACTAAATTTTACAGTGCAGGAGACAAGAAACAGACTTCCTCACAGAAAGGGAACGTGGCAGTGTAAGCCCTGGGATCATGGGGAGGTTTCAAGCACTGTCTTGCTTTCATCCTTCAAGCAAGGATGTCTTGCTTTCACAGTGAGATCTGGCAAGGGCAACACTGAAAACCAGAGGGGCACCTCGTCTTGGCTGTGCTCTCACCTTGGTTTCTGATGTTGCTGCTCACCTCAGGCTCTTTGCTCTGTTCCCACCTTGGCTCTCTTTTTGACTTGTGTTTCTCATGGTGAGTGACATGTCATGGCGAGTGACAAGCTTTCAGGAAAGCTGTGTTTCTGGGCTGGCTTGTGGCTGTCCACTCCACTCCCTGCATCCCACCTAAAGCAGAAGTGGTTGTACAACCAGTTGGAGGAAACATTGCAATGCCTGATCTCCTGTGAAACCACCAAATGAGGTCATTAGACATTTAATTTTTTTTTTTTTCTTTTTACAATTCAGATATACAGCCTTGGAAGAAGTGAATGAACCATAGCTTTCTTTTTCCCTCCACTTTTTTCTACCACATAAAATGGCATAATTAAATAGCAGCTATATTGTTTTACAAATGCTTCTATGCGTGAAATTAGTGTGCTTCCCAAAAAAGCCCTAAAACTTAAAGACTCTGCAGTGTTTGTTACAGTAAGTTAGGCCTGTGACATTCTATCCTCTGAGAAATATTCCTGCATAGAATCTAGTTATCCAGTTCATCAACATGCATAATTTCTTCCACTTCTCCTAGCTTTGAGTCAAGATTGGATTTTGTGAAGATGTCTGCAGAGGAGCTTTATGCATGGAGCTGTATGAAAAGAAAAGGTTAAAAATTGTGGTTGCAGCAGCCGTGAAAAGCTATAGCATAAACGTTCACTGCTTTAAAATATGAAAAAAACGGTGTCTTTTAAATATCAAAGGGATTAGTATTAATCCAGCACTTGTGATTTTCTTAAATCGTGTTATTTGCATAATAATACTCACCACCTGCTATATCTTCAAAGCGCTTTTCAGACATTAACTAATTGATCTTTGTAACACCCCTGTGATGTAAAGACCTGTTATTATCCCCAGTCTGCAGATGTGGAAACCAAGACCCAGAGTAGTTGAAGGAACTTGTTGGGTACAGGGCTGAGGCAGTGACATCGAGGTTGCCATGTCCCTATTGTCCTGTCTTCTGGCAGTTCCCCCTTGCAGCACTTCCAGGGGCAGCTACAATTTCTTCTTGCCTGCCTTTAGGAACAAAAAAAGGAACTGATTTATTTTTTTCTGTCTTTGGAGGGATATTGTTGGGGAATGTTTATTTGTTTTGATTTTGAGGGTGTTCTGCTAAATGATTTTTCTTTTGTTTTTACTTGCCCTGTAGTCAAAGACAGAGAAGACAAAAAAGCTTATGTCTTCTTATTGTCTGTGTGCACCACAGCAAATATGGAGAGCTTTAGAGCACTTTTTTCTTTGTTCAGGACTCGGTATGGTCTTCTTAAAACACAAGTTCCATCTCAATATGAGAAAGAAGAATGTAAAGAACTTTACACTGAGGGTGGCAGAGCACTGGAACAGGCTGCCCAGAGAGGCTATGGAGTATCCCTCTCAGAAGACATTCAAACCCACCTGGACATGTTCGTGTGTAACCTGCTTATGGTGGCCCTGCCTTGGCAGGGATTGGACTAGATGAACTCCAGAGGGCCCTTCCAACCCTAACAATTCTGTGATTCTCTGATTAATTTTCTTTTTTTGGTCAAACGTGTCTCTGCTTGTCAGAGTAAAAAATTACTAAAATGAGAAGTGACAGGGTGAGTTGCTTATTGTTATAAAATTTAAATACCTGTTTCCATCTTGTGCTGGCAGCGAGCAGCCATTCCCAGGTGCCTGGCAGAAGAGCAGCTGGTGTCTGTGCTCGAGGGCTGCTCCAGCAGTGGAAGGCTGGGGTGGTGCTGCCATCAGGATGGCAGCATGTTCCCAACATCTGCCTCATGATGTTCCTTCACCCTGTGTCTGGGGAGGCCGTGGGCATGTGTTGTTCCAGCCCTCGGATGTGTGTGTGACATGCAGATGATGTGTAGGTTCCCCCAGCCTCTACCATTGCTTTCTTTGGAGCAGAGCTTAGTAAAATGCCAGGTGGGCCTTGGTAAGTATTGTGTACCTGAGCAAAAATGAGGCAGAAATGGAGGACAGACAGGTGTCACACACCTCAGTCAAAGAAGAGATATTAAAAGCTCTTTCATGGTAATAATCTGACTTTAAAATGGGGTATTAAAAAAATATATTACAGTCCCTTTAATCTGGCAGTGTCACTTCAATACTTAGTGCAAGGGTTTAACATTAAAGTGAATGCATTTGTTTTTACAGATGTTTCAATGGCATTATCTCCAAGCAGGAAAGTAAATCTTGTTGATGGAGCACTTGGAGTCCATCAGTGCAGTTTCAGACCAAACCTCATAGAGAGCCTGTGCGATGCCAGCTTCCAGGAGATGATTTTGGATAACCTGTGATTTCCCAAGTGCAGTGTCTATACCCTCACAAGGGCTGCAGTGGTGACAAAGGAGCAGATTACTTCAACGAGTTAGGAACATGGCTGTATGTGCTTGCTTTAGTTATTTGGCCAAACAGGGGGCCAGGGGAGGTGGGGAGGTGGAGCACAAATCACTTTGAATTCTATTGTACTCCAGCTGGGACAGATGGTCTGTAATCTCTCTTTAGGGCACAAATTACAGGGTTGGCAGACCTTTGCATGCTTGTGGATTGTTTGCTTCTCTTCACTCCCTGGAACACCATTTCCATACACCTCTGTTGATTCAGGACAGAAAGGGGTCCAGCTTCGGGTGACCGTGTTGCTTGTCTCATAAGGTGCTCCCTCCATGATTTGTGTCTTTTTCAGGTGAAAGGGGTGAAACTGGTGAGTTCTTTGTGAAACACTGATCCTAGAGGAAGGGCAGCTTAGGAGAGGGAGGAGAGTGGGCAAAGCTCAGGTCATGCTTCAAGTGAAGCTTGGAGGCAGCTGAAGCATTCCAGTGATGATTATTGTGCTAGTCATGGAGAGAAGTTGGATAAAAGGTGGATCATTTAGCAGGGCTGGAAGCATGGGGCAGGGCACAGAGGGTGATACGAGCTGTTTGGGGCCTGGGGTGAATTCAGCTTGTGGGAGGTATTATGTCAACCCAATGTGCTCCTCTGGCAGCCTGTGGTGTGCCCAGTGCTCCCAGCAGCTGCAGTGGTGCTACACTGCCTCCTTCCCTGATAGAGGACAGGGCAGGCCTCACTCCAATGGGGGCCAGCAGCACAAGAGTCTCAAAGGAAAGTTGCCATGCTCACAACTGTATCAGATGTTCTTATTCTTTGTGGCCAAAAGCAGCAGCTTGTGCAGCGACCTCTCATTTGGCTCTTATGCTTGGGCAGTGTTGCTGGGGCTGGTGGCAAAGAAGAGGTTGAGCTTTCCTTGATCTTGCTGGGCAAGTGCTTTTTGGCCGTGAGATCATGTCAGAATTACAACATGGACAGTGATGCCCTGGCTTCTGCAACGTCAAATGGAGGTATGCCTTCTGTCTCCTGAATTTGTTTCGGTTTAGATCTGAAACTGCTGGAAGGTGATGGTTTGTTGTACTATCAATGGTAGATGTACCAAAAGGACTTGTAGAACACTTCTTATTGTAACGTACTTCTTGTAATCAGGGCAAAAAAGTTTTTAAACCTGAATATATCATGTTTCTCTCCCTCTCTCCTTTAAAGTAACCAGAGGAATAAAAATATTGCTGGCACTCAAGCTTATGTTTCAGATTTGGGATTTGTTTTTTAAGCTTGATGTTTATGAAGGATGCAGGGCTCTCTGCAACAGTGAATGACATCCTACTTAGGTCCAGATGAAGTTTCTCCATAGGATCATATCAGAGGGCCTCAATTCTGGACTGCAGACAACATCAAATGCAATTTATTCTTGGCCCTTGGATCAGCCAATTGTTTTTTTCAATTTTTTTTTTTTTTATTATTCTGAATACCCACTCAGTTTTGGGACTGAGCTGATAGCTTCCTATGAAACTTGGGCAGCTATCAAATAATGGTTAGTTTTGATCTCTTTTCTTGTGGACTCTTCTGTAATATCAGCCCATGGGAGATGTCTCAGCAAGCTCAGTTTATTTAAAAGAACATTTAAAATAATGGAAAATAGATTTGAGGAGGGATTTGAAGAAGCCATATGCAGATAGAGTCTCTGCTCTGTCATGAGGCTGAGAATCAACTGTAGTTGAGCCATTCATTGAACCTCCTTCTCTAAAGGAAAAGACTTGGTAGCTGTCATTCCTCTGCTCAACTGTTATTACTGTGAAGTTTTTTCTGATGTTTATCCTGCAATTCCTGGATGCTCTTTAGGTCTCTTATCTTTAATAGACATGGTGAACACTTCATTCCCTTCCTCTATGACTAATTTCTCCCTAGTTGAATACTCAGTAAAAGCTAAATCACTTACCAATAATTCTTGGGTCATTGAAACAGCAAAAAACCAAGCTTTTAAACTGGTTAGAGTTCTCTTAAGAAATAACACTGTTTTGGCAACTTTTACAGCCTTGAACTTGTTTGTGAGCTGACTATAGACTCTGTAACTGGACTGGTTTGTTTAGTAAACTTTTTAAAACCCCTTACCTTTTAAAACCCAATTGTTTCCAGACTGGGGTTATAAATGGGGTTCTGTGCCACTTGTTTAATTTTGCTGTGAACAGAACAGCTAGTGTCTTCATTCAAGGGCCTGCCTTGCTTTGTACCGGCTGATTTACAATAAAATGTGTAAATGTAGTAGCAGTCTGGAACAAAGGAGAGCCTGTTTATCCAAACAAATTTGAGGGTGAGGGTGAAGAGGTAAATTGCAGCCTGTTCACTGAACTGCAGCTTGAAAGCAGAACGAAACACAGGGGAAACGTGACAGGCAAATGACTAGGGGGGAGCAGGCTTGGCCCAGCATCCCTGTAATTTTAGGGTGGTGCTGACCCAAGGAGCCCAGGCGAGCTGTTGGGGTGCTCAGGTGCTTCCTGGTCCTTTGGAGGAGCTTCACTGGCAATTAAAGAGTTTTTGTAGATGGTTTTTGTGCTTTGCTCAGAGCAATTTTTCTGTAGTCAGTTGTGCAGAATCCAGTGTAACCTCTTGGCAGGTGTTGCTGTAGTTCTCCAGTCCACAGTGCCTTAGCTGATTGCTTCTACTTGTCCTGAACTGAAGCCAGCAAACACATTTCTTGGATTTAAGTATTCTGGGTATTTTAGCCTTATTGTTAAGCTTGAGTATTTCAGCTATAACAGCTAAGTCTATTAGCAAAGAGATTAAATTGTGAAGAAGTTATATTGCCTTGTCCAGACAAGAAAAATAAATTGTTAGAAATCGGCTTCCATCCAAGGCATGATCACTCCTGCAAAACAAATTGGACAGAAATACTGTGGTGCTTTTCTGTGCCTTGCATGCTCTCTCTTTGTACTTCCTGTAAATGAGTTTGCTACCTAATTATGAAACAGGTTAAGGAGGATCACCTATTTAAACTGTATTGATAGTGTTTCCTCATGTTGGTTGCAATAGAGGCCTGGTTTGCTCAAAATCTGGTATTTACTCTGCTTCTGCTACCATGTAACATTTTGAAAGGGTGATTTGGAGAGCAAGGAAGGCTGGAACCTGAGTAAGGTGAGCACTTCTTTAATGCAGCTCATCAGCTTCTTGGCTCAGTCGCATCCTGCGTGCTGTGTAGTATTTACTGTTGTACCAAGAAACATGAAGTTCCATCTGTCCTTTGTTTTTCTGCCCATTAAGTACAAAATTCCTTTTGGTTTAGCAGAGCTTTCCTCTAAACTTTTCCTGAGTTATAAATTATGGCTTTTCTGAAATCTTCAGCCTTGTCTGTGGGAAGAACACTTTAATTTGGTTTAACAGTAGATGAGTAATCTAGCTACAGATAGTGATTTTTCAGTTCAGCTGCAGTCAGCTTCTTGCTCCAACTGTTCCACTAAAATTTCAGAGGTGGCAATCAATTCCCAGCCAGCCTTGTTTATCCTCCCCTTGACTTTTCTTGTTCTCTTCTTAGTCTATGACACTGAAAAGTACCATCTTATAAAGCGTGTGTGCTGTACTCCTTTTAATGGTTTTCAACACAATTTTTTTAAGTCAGATTGCTGAACTGTTTTTGCTCTGTTTGGTCATCACCTAGAATTTTAGCACAGCTATTCAAATATTTCATGCTTGCAACTTCAAAACAGATGAACAGTATCTCTTCAGGAATATATTTTAACTTCTCTTATCTGTTTTGGTTCTTTCCACTGTAAAGTGGAAAGAATTGTGTTAGCATTTGTTAAACTAGTTTATCTTGTTCTCTGTATACATAAATATGAAGTCAGGCTGAAAGCTGTCATTTGGCGTGCAGGTCCATTTTATAGGCACCCAGACTTGGAACACATCCTTTCAACATCAGCAAGATCTGTTCTTCAGGTGGGTGAATGGATGGGCCAAGAAATGGGCCTGCAAGCACAGGGGTAGGTGTGCCGAGGCCAGTAGGGAAGCTCCTGTTTCGGGTCATGGAGCACTTCTCAGGGCATTTGGGTGATAGAAGAGGGGTACCCTGATGATGTGGAAGCTGCTGCCCCAAAGGTAATGTCAGGTCAGCAGATGGAATGCACTGCTCTTGAGATGCTTGTTTTTGTTCCTCTAATTAGTATGTAAGGTTAATTTCCTCTTGAGTATGCGAAAGAGGAAGGCTCAGTCTTCAGGGACTAAAGTTGCCTGGAGGAGTGGGGGATTTGTTTTATTTTGTTTTAAGCAACTAAGTGTGGTATGCACTGTTCCTTGATGGAAGGACAGAAACTTCATAGCTTTTGTTTTAAAAGCTATGGGCTATGGGTCAGCCCGTAAATGTTATTAATTTCATGTGGAGTGGCTAAACTTCCTGCTGACTTAGGTAATGTACCCACTGAGCTTGGATAAAAGGTTAGAGATGGCAATTATGGAAAAATCTTTTTCCATTAAGCTTTTGTAAGCTCAACCAAGCCACTGTCAATAATTACACTTTTTTCCCTGCTATTGTAGACTGACTCAAATCCAGACTTGGTTTATTTAAGTTTTTTATTGCTTGAATGTGCACACTCAAGATACATGGAGAATATCAAGCAACATTGAGTACACACTGAGCAAATGCATTTGCTGGATGTACCAGCACTGCTTGGTGTGTCAAGCAGTGAATAGATTTACAGTGTGTTTGTAAGTGGTCATAATTGGGCTGTAAAAGTGCATGGTCTTGCACTTTTAATTCTCTGTCTCTTAAGTTGAACAAGGCATCTTGCAGAGTGGCATTGGGCTGGAGGAGGGGATGCGAGGAGGACTAGAAATAGCAGCTGTTTGTTTATGCCAGAATTTTTATTCTCTCTCTTCCTTCTCCCTTTCCTAGGGGTAGTCTTATGTATTCCACCCACTCTCATTCCCTTCTGGTGAATGTGTGTGGATGTGCTCCAGGACCATATGTGCTCGTAGAGATACACTTCAAAGGAAATTCTAGACTGCCTTGAGAAGCTGTTTGAGTTTAGACGAGGCCTGAATTTGCCGACTGCTGCAGCATTTCTTTTGAAGAACCACATGGCAGTGCTGCTGTTTCTTTCCTTCAGCACCTTTGCACACTGATGAACACCCTTAGCCCCCAAAGCAAGTGAGCTGCTGATAGGTGTTCTGCATGAACCTGAAGCAAGCTGAATTTCACTTCAAGGCATCAGCTCAGCTGGGCTTTTTGGTGGCTAGTTGACATGCTTTAGATTTCATTATGTATTTGCCCAGCAGTGAAGATAATATGAGGTTGTTTCTTTTTCCCCCTCCATGCACAATGATTTCTTCAAAGAAGATTTTACCAGATGGTTTTCTGGAAAGGTGGGAACTTGCCCCAGCTGATTCAGGGACACTGTCTTACCAAGCCATTATTTCTAAGTACTTAGGATTCTGGCTGCAGACCAGAAAGACTGTCTGTGTCTGTGTCTGCTCTGCTGTGGCTATTCTTGGTTAGATGCCTACTTTCTGTTTGACAAACCTCTGCAGATTCTTGATGGCTTCCATATGAATGGTGTGGTATTAAAGTGAATATTCTAAACATACTCCTTGTTGGGGAATGCAGGGCATCTGGTGCATTTTTTGGCATCCTTTTCCTTCCAGAAAACAGAATTGCACAATAGCTGCTCCATTCCAGCAGATTTTGAACCTGGACTGTATTGAAGTTAAATGTTTGCCAGGAGTTGTCCATTACATTTTGCAATATGAAACATTGACCTTTCATATGAAAGGCATTTATTTTATATGAAGGCATTTATTTTAAGAAGTCCATTTTTATGGGTATTTGGTCCACTACTCTTGAAGAATGAGTGTTTGGCAGATGTGTCAGTGGACTTCTATAGCATCTTTCACTCTTTATGTGCTTTAATCCATGGTGCAGATCTTCATTAATTTGTTTCTGTGAACGCAAGTTTCATATGTCAGACAGGGTGATCCTGTGTGTAGCTAGCTGGAGGTAAGGGAAGGAAAATAGTTTGATTTTTTACAGGTGTTGCTATGCAGTCATGCATTCCCTTCCCCAGACTTCACTCTTTGGTCAGCCATGAAATGCAGAATGTGAGGGTGTGTATGGAAACTGTCAGCTAAAAAAAACACCCTCTGAATGTAGGGAATTGGTTGTATTAGGGATGAGCAGTCTTGCTCGCTCGCATCCTAAGCCAGCAGCATGAAATTGCTTTTAGATACTTGAAAACAGCAAAAGAAAATTGCTTCTCCCCCTCACCCTGCTTTTGGAAGAGCATGTTCTTGTTAGCTGGGCTGCTTGTAAAGATGGGACTCTCTTTGTTACCCCTGAGATGGTCTATTGGTGCTGGGAGGGCTTCTCGCCTCCCCGACCACGTATTTGTTTCCCTATTATTCACAGCCGATGGAGTGCTTGTGTTCACAGGATTATTTGTTTACAAATGATATCGTTTCTCCTGAGACTACATCTTCTGATGATGATCAATGGCTCAGTTACTTTTAATAAAGCTGAGGCAGTCAGACACAGGAATCCTTTTGAAGTTGTTGAGGCCTCATCTGAGTCATATAATACCTTAAATGAAAACAGAGCAAATAGGAAATGTAGAAACGAATGACAGGTGTTGGCAGGAGGGATGTTTAGGAAGTTTATAGCTTTCACATCTTTCTTTTCTGCTCAGGGCGGATGATTGTTCTGTCTTTAGGCACAGACAAGCCGCAAATGAGAAGATGGTGGGAAAATGGGTAGCACTGCCATGGTGGGAGGTGTGTGATGGATCTAACTGAATGGATTTTATTTCTTCAGCACAGGCAAAGCTCCTGGTTCTGGTGGACCAGGTTCATCATTTAGTGCTGATGCCCTTGGCCCCAGGAAGGTGGTCACAGGGTAGAGCTGGCTGGAGGCCAGGACTCAGCAGCTCAGTTTCTGAAAAGGAGAGATCTCCTAGGACCTCCAGCAATCATTAGTTCTGAGATGCTCTGGCAGGCACTGAGTGGTTTTGGGATGTGTTTGGGAGCTGATCCAGTAGTCTATAAGAGATATTTTCGTATGTTCCAGTTGCCTCCAGCCTCCCTACCTGGGAATGTCCATAGGACTATTTAAGCCATTTGCCAATTCAGACTGCACATAGGCTTTAGCCAAACTAGCAAAGCAGTGGTGCTTTTCTGCAGATTTGGTTAAAGGGCATCTTTGAATACTACATTTAACCTTTCCTTTCATAGGAATGGATACATAGGGGTGAATGCTGAATGAGGACTTCTCTGTTGTTCACCTTTCCAATATTATGGAACTTAAAGACATTTAGGGCCTTTAAAACTCCTCTAGATAGAATAGCTCCTCAGAGGTGCCAAAAAGGTTGGGTTTCAGGAAAAAACTGAAGTATGAGTATAAGGTGTGTTGTGCTGATAGTTTTTGTAACCCTGGACATTTGCTACTGTGCTCAAGATAAGGATCCTTCTTTCCCCTTTCACCTTCCTATCCCATCAGCTTCCAAGCTTTCTGAACCAGCACATACTGTTACCTCTTAACCTCTCTCACTTCTCTGCTGTGCTGCTGCGTGGATGAACAGTTGACGGGCGATGCTTTCCAGGCATGGCTGTGGCAGACTGCTTATTATTTTGCCATTATTTTGTCATTTCCCATGGCACCCAGTATCTGACCATAGTCTGAGAGCCACCATCCTAGTCCTGCGGGGCTTGCTCACTCCTACACAACTACCAAAGGGCATTGCTGATTTTCCACCTTCAAGAAGAGGTCTAACTCTGTGTGGGTACCTTAGTTTAGGTATTGGCTCATACTAGCCACCACTAATGGTAACTTTTGGGGACAGATTGGTGTGGCTTTTATTTCCTGAGATCACATTATTACAAAATGGTTGAGGATTGGAAGAGTCCTCTGGAGGTCGTCTGGTCCAACATTCCTGTTCAAGTAGCTCCTTCTAAAGTCAGCCATTTTGAATATCTCCAAGAATTGATACTCTACATCTGGGCAACCTGGGCCAGTGTTTGGTCATCATCACAGTGAAAAAGTGCCTCCTGATGTTCAGAAGGAAGCTCCTGTGTTTCATTTTGTGCCCCTTGCCTCTGGTCCTGTCACTGGCACTACTGTAAAGCAGCAGGCTCCACACTCTTTGCACTCTCACTTCAGCTATTTGTATATATTGACAATATCTCTCACAAGCTTTCTCTCCTTCAGACTGAACAGGAGAAACTCTGTCAGGTTTTCTTCACAGGAGAGGTGCTCCAGTCCCTCAGTTGTATTTGTGGCTCTTGGCTGGACTCTCTCCAGTATGTTGATGTCTCTCTTGTACTCAGCCCAGAAGTGGACATAGTACTACGGGTGTGGCCTCACCTCCTCAACCTACTGGTAACACTCCATCTGATGCAGCCTAAGACACCATAGGCTTTTTCTGCATGTCTCTCACTCATGCTGAACCCAGAATATGCCAGGACCCCTAGCTCCTTTTCAGCCAGACTGCTTTCCAGCTGGATGGCCCTCAGCATATTCTGATGTCTGGGGCTGTTCCCCACAGGTGCAGGACTTTGCACTTCTCATTGTTCATGAGGTTCCTGTTGGTTCAATTCTTGAGTCAGTGAAGGTCCCTCTGTATGGCAGCATGACTCTGGTGTATCAGCCACTCTTCTTGGTTGTGTGTCATCTGCAAGCTTGCTGTGGGTACACTGCCCCATCATCCAGATGACTGATGATGATGTTGAACAGTACTGGACCCAGTACTGGCCTCTGGAGTGCACCACTAGTCACTGGCTTGAACTTTGCACCAATGATGGGTATGAGTTTTCTAGTGTCAGGGTCTGAGCAGCAGGGAGGTGGGATTAGAAAGTCCCTTGACTGGCTCCTGCTGAGAGCCGAAGGAGTCTGTGTGAGCAAGATGCAGAGACACAGGGAGATGGGCCAGTGTTTGCAAGAGATTTTGCTTGACAGGTGGGGAGGGGAGCTTTCAGAGGGAGATGTGTGTTTGTCTTGTAGGTTAATGCCAATTTGTACAATTTTATCACTAGTCTTGAAAATAGTTTATCACCAGCTTAAATCCCCAGGTTCTCGAGTCAAATGACTGAGGGAATGTAAGCATTTTCTTAACAAAATATGAATCTCCCTGTTCCTGGTATTAACTTAAGAAAGAAGAGCAATTTAAATTCTTAAAAATGAAAGGTAAATAAAAACATGCCTTATGCCACCAGTGGACCTGAGATCATTGATATGGCCAGCACCCAGATGGCTTTGCAGCCTGCACACCCAGGTGTCTGGGTGGTTCAGGTACTGCAGGACTGCATACACCCCACAATAAAGGATTGCTGCTGGCAGTGCATATGTATTATGTTGAAACATGTGTCGTGCTGGTTGGGCTACCTCAAAGAGACTTTACCATGCTTGTAGTCGTCCTTTGTCCGCAAAAGTAGCTTTCAGGCTAAGTGTTGTTCCCCTTTCTTTATGGGCAGGGGTGGAGTTTGGTGGTTTCCATCCTGCCCCCTGTTCTGTGTGCCTCTTTCTCATTCTCTGCAGCTGGTGGGAACTGCTTCCTCCCCAGCTGATTCAGTTTCTGGAAGGGCTGTGCTTTGTGCCAGACCTGTGAGATGTTTTGATTTGGGGGTGATTTGTTTGGGGTTTTTTAAAGAACACAGTGCTCTTTTGGAGGTTTTGTTTTTAAACTCTACGTGTGAATGTGTACCCAGTTTGCCTGTGGTTAGGTAAGCAGCTGAATTAGCACAGGGGAAAGGTGTGGTAGCTCTCCTGTGCAGGCAGGGAGTCATAGGGGTGGCAGCAGTGGGAAGGAGGCAGCTCCCCAAACCAGCTTTACCGTTGCCAGAGGATTGGCAAGGTGCAGCAGCATCCTTCCCCAGGTGCTTCTGCACTTTCCACCCCTCCCCAAAGTTACTGCCCATTTGCTAAAAGCTGGTAAAACAGAGTCCAGGGAACTCCCTAGGAGCAGGAGAATTTTTACTTCAACTCCTTGGTGACAGAACTGAAAGCATAGCCCCATCTGCCATAAGTACAGACAGAGCCCAACCAGGCTGGAGGGGAGCTGGGGACATTTTCCCAGAGTGACAGCAGTGCTGAGCTAGGTGTGCCTTGTCCACTTTGTCCACACTTCTATAGCTAAATTGCTCTAATTTTGTTCAAAACAAAGTGATCAAGCTTGGGCTGTATCTATGAACACAACGAGTCTTCTCACGCAGGATGAGTCACAGGATCAGTGGAAATGGTTGTGCTGTGATGGAGCTGGAGAGGGGCCGAGGCTTCAAGATCCTTGTACTCTGAATGAAATTTTCAGTGCCTGTGCCTGGGTTCTTCTCCAGTAACCTCACTTTTTCCTGCATTGGAGCTGGGTTTATCATAGCCCTGGAAAAGACACAGGTATTAGCTGCGTTGTAATTGCCTTGCTAAGGAACTTCTACTTAGGTATTAGTTTTTCCTGGCTTACCTCTGTGAGGAATCCTGTCTAGCAGCCAAAGAGAGCCTAGCCCTTATAAAAACCATAACATGGTCTCCAAGCATCTGTTAGCTGTGTCCCAATTGGCTTGAAGGATCTGTGTACTTGGGGCTTGTGAGCAAAAGCTGTGTGAACCTGCCAGAATTATGCCCTTGGCTGCAAAAAAAAAAAAAAAAAGAAGGCACATAGAGTCCAATCAGTGGCTCTAAGCAGTATAAAATAATGTTAAATAACTCCTGATTTTTAGATTTAATTAAAATGAAAGGCTGAATTGGCACAGCCACTTCTGAGTTCTCAGTGAGTGGTAGGAGTTTTCAGCAAGGTCTACAGGAGAAACTTTGATATTATTCTAGTTATGCTGGAAGACAGAGATCCAAAAATACTTGGCCTTGCTCATTGTGCTGAACATGTTCCTGTTCATGCTTTTTGTTGCTTGTTCCCAAGTGACAATGACACATTCACTTAAATCATGGGGGAAAATATAAGATTTTAAAACAGTTGATTATGAATCATATGAAAACCAATCCAATCACCCTGTACTGGGGTCATAAGAAATATGTAGTTCAGCATTTATGGTCATGAGAAAAAAGAAGTTTGGAGAAGTAACGCACCCAAAGTAGCCTGCAAGTCACTGTGTATTAATTCAACTTGACAAGAGTGATTTCTGTCACCATATCAAACCATGTATTTTCCAGTAATCTTCCTTTATTTGTACCAAGATTGTCTGGTCTGACTGACAGCTAGTTTGCTTGTTCATTCATGGAGTAATCTGTTTTCTACATCTGTATGAAGCTGAAGAAGAAAATTGCAGGTAGGCTTTTTGTAGGAAGACAGGGGAGACAGAGTCTTTCCTGCTCATCTCTGTGTGTGAAAAGTTTCAAGCTGTGTTAAAGGGAGAAAAGAAAACCTATGTTCTGCTGCTGTTTCTGGAATATTGTTATAACACCTTTCTAATGAAGCTCTCATAGCGTGGTGATGGAAGTCAGTCCCAGATGGGCTCTTGACAAAAACAAATCTGAATTCAAACAGCTTCTTTAAAAATCTGTTTGTGTTATGTGCTACTAATTTATCTTCTTAAATTTGTTTTTTTTTCCTTTGAGATAGAAGAATTAACAATCATCTGAGTGTAATAACAATTTTCCTAGCTTTTTGAATCATATTTATTCTAAATATGAGGCTATAACTGTAGTACTTATATTTTATGTTGATAGTGATTAAGTTATTGAAGGGAACCACAAAGCTATATGCTGCTTGGACCTTTTGTTCCAGAAAAATAAAATACATTCTAAGCACTTGGGCTTTCCTAAATTATATGTTTTGAGAGGGACTGTAAAACCAATTCAGCCTTGGAAGTCCTGGCCTCTTTGTCAGGATGGTCAGTGTGATGTTGAACAATGCTTGGGCAAGTGCATTTATGAAATGCATTTATGAAATTACATGATTGAAAGATGCAAACCTATTTAATTATCTATTGGCAGATACACATGCTAAATTTCCACTGTTGCTGCATTACTTAAGTATGCTCTGAAGTACAACTTCTTCCATGAATCTTGCAATATTTCATGGGGTATTTTTTCTTTAAGCACAGTTCCCTGAAGTCACACTATAAATAACTCCAGCTTTCAATTGAATTCCTATATTTCAAAAAATGTAGTGAAAGACAAAAAACAATGGAAGTGCATTGCTGCTCAAAAATCACACAATGAAAATAAAGACATATGGACAGGAATGGAGATGTCCCATGTATTTGGGTTTATGGTTATTTTTTTTTTTTTTTTTTTCCATGGGAAGAAAATCATCTGAGTAATTGCTCTGGAAATATTTGTGGTTGGCACAACCACTGCAAACTATAGTACCAGTCACCAAAGCAAATAGTGGTAATGTGCTCAAATTCCACTCTGATCACTTCCTTCATCATTTCCTGATGGACCTAAGCTATAGCTGTCACCACCCTAAATGGAGGACAGATCCAAGTTTACTGAAGTTAAGGGAAGAGCTAGTTTTTCCTCCTCTTCTTGTTAGGGTGGTGTGGGATCCTCAGTACTGGAAGTCCCTGCTGCAATGGGAAATTATGCACCTGCATTGAGTGAGGTGTTACTGCAGACTGACTCAATGTGCACGAAGGTGTCCCAGCCCAAGAGGCTAAGGGTGGCACCTGTATGCGGTAGGTTCATAGCAGAGCTTCTGCCTAAACCCCTGTCTTCCAGTTTGAGTGGGCAGAGGAGATGCATGTTATTAGGTGCCAAAATGAAGGGAAGCTTAGATGTCAGTTATTTTAAATAGCATGACTCATCCCTTATCCTTTTACCTTTGTACTCTGTCGTTTCTCATGCCTTTGCTGCTCTTGGGCTACAGATCCTTAGCTTTGCTAAAACTGCTGTTGGTATCTTCAAGGCAGCCAGATTGCAGGGACTTGCCTTCACTGGACCAGACATGTCTCTTTGATAGACGCCTGGCGCTTTTTGAAATGTCAGTTCTAAAAGGCTTTTCACGCTAAAAAAAAAAACGAACAATTTCTGGTAACAAGGCACTGGAGCTGGATTCATGCAGAGCTCTAGAGGAATAAAAATAAGAAATTACTTCTAGTTTGTTGTCTGCTTAAATAAAGCAATAATATACCAGTCTAGTAAGGGCTTCTGGAGGTCATGTAAGGAGATTATCAGTAAATCTTGCTCCTGTATTATGTAGTTTTGTAGAAATCAGAATAGGAATAGAAGCAGTAAGTAACAGAAATATAATGAACCAGAGAGGAGATAGCATGTCTTCTGTAAAGGGAATTTGCTTCTTGTGATTCTGTGCAAGTTTTGGAGGGAAGATACTAAATGGATACAGCAGATCTAGCTGGTACTTTGTAAAAAGCTTCTTTGGAAATAAAAGTACAAGCTATATTTCACAGAAATATTTTAGAACCACAGTTATCAGGGAATGAAAGAAAAAGTGCTAAGTGATTAAAAGTAGGAAACAAAGAAATGGAATATCTGATTAGCACCCTTGTTCTATAGCAGCTGTTACTGGGATGAGTCCATCAAAGATCTGTTGTTGGAGCTGTTCAACATATTCATCAATGGTCTGATTTTAAGTAGATGACAGATCTTGGAGAGAATATCAAGATTATTTACAATAATCTGACCTGAAACTGCCTGAAATTACTTGCAGAGACTCTTTCAACACAGAGCTGGAAATATGGGGAAATGAAATTCAGTGTCAAGACATGCAAAATAATGCATGAAGGGGGAAAGGAAATAATCCTCTTCTTTCTGAGGGGCTAAAAAGCTTCAACATACTATTGGAGGTGCAGTAGATAATACTTTTTAAATATCAGTTCAGTGTGCAGTGGTAGTCAGTAAAGTAAATAGAAAATAAAAAATACTAGGAGAGGAGTAGATAGCAAAATCTTAATTATCCCTATGATTTTATAGATGCATAAACTTTTGAATCCTAGATACGCTTAAGGGTTCTGATCATTTCAGAACCTTTTTTTAGAAAAAATCTCTTTGGTCGATGTGAAAAAAGGCATGAGAGAGAAAATATGATGTAATTTAAAAGTACAGACTAGGAACAATACAATTACCAGACAGCAGGCCTAAAGTCCAGTTCCCTCTTCTGCCTCTTCTCCTGTTCAAGGGAAAGCTAAATCACTGAATTGCTGCAGGAAGCTTTCCGATGCCAGTGATATGGAAAAAAGATTAGGCACATACATAGAAAATAAGATCTCTGGTAACTTTAAAGCTTTGATACAACTTTCAATTTAGGAAGTCCTGAAACTCATTTTTCTTAGAAATCTGGGAAGATATCTGGCATGAAAAATGAATGGTCTTCAGTGGCTGCTGCTTGCTACTGTTAAAATGAGGTTCATTTTCCATGACTGTCTTTAGCAAGACACCTAATTTCTAGCTCTGTACGTTTATTTACAGCAATCAATCATCAAGGGATGGGAAGAGGGGAGGCTGTGGTGATTCATGCAAGCCTGAGATAAGCACCTAAACTAGGGAAGCTGAATTGCCCCTGGGAGGACTCAGTCTCCTTGAAAACAGAAATAACCTAATGACTAGTTTGGGCTGCTCTGCAGAAAGTGAGATGAAGTCTATTCTCAGGGGAGTGTGCTGGACTAGAGGATGTTTCCTCTGTCTTATCAGGACAGCTCTCAGGTTTCTAAACAACACAAAAAGCTGTGCATCAAAGTAAATGGTACCAGGGGCCTTAATTAAAAATGACTTAGCACAATCACAGTTGGTGTGTTGGGCTGTTTTTCAGAAGGGTCTTGAGCTCATTCAGCAATGAGTGGGAAGGGATGGCTGTGGATTGATCGTGCGTGTGAAGGTGGGCTCCAGTTGAAATGGCCAGGTTCAGTACTGTCATCTTCTTTTGCTTCCAGCCTTCGAAGAGAGATGGTGTTGTCTGATGGGGGGCTCAAGCACTCAAAGAAATGGAAACAAATCCTGATGGAATAAGGAACAAGCATATTTACAGATTAACATTTAAATGTCTTCAATTAATGTAGTTACATTTCCTGAATTACACTCTACATTGAGTTAACTTCAGTACATTCCAGTGGTGCAAGAGAACAAATGTCATTAATTTCATAAATAGTTGCTATCTTTAAACTACATGCAATAATAAATAGCTCTGCAGTTCTGTGCTGGGGATTCTAGAGCTGAGGACTGACGCATGGGTTTGGTGGCATGAGCCAGTGGAGGAGCCCACTGAGGAGCTCTAAGGCAGCGTGTGCACATGAGGGATCTGGAGGAGGTCAGATTTCCTTGTTCTTGTGGTGTTTTAATTGGCTGTATCCATCCATGAGGGCAGCTTGCCTAATGTGATAACGTAAATATAGTGGAGATTGCTTGCAGTGATAATAGATAATCTGCTTTACTAAGGGCCTAAAATGGGTGCAGCATTTCCATACAGGAGACTAGTTCCAAAGTAATGAAACTCATCTATCTACCACTGAAAACATCTCTTCTGTGTTGCTTAACTGCCAGTTGTAACAGGTGAATAATTCTTCTTTTCCTGGTGTTCAGAGCAAGGTAATAAACAGGTAAACTCCCCAGCTCAGATTTAAAGAAGGGTGAACCTCAATATTTATTTGTTTTACCTGTGACTGCATCACTGCTTTTGTGAATAGTAGACCTACCAAGTATGTGCCTGTCTGGTTTCTAGTTTTGTATTTCTAAATTACCACCAGATGCTTTAAAAATGACATAACCATGGAGTGTGATCCCATGCTGCAGGGTGTGAAGACATTAGTCACCGTGGGCATGTTTGTGGTGGAAGACAGGATTCCTCCACCAGCCCACGTCACAGCTGATGGCCCAACACGCCCAGGGTTTTGTTGTTTCTTGTCTCTATCACTGACTTCCTGCAAACCCCTTAGAAAGAAGAAAAATCACCATATCGTGGGGGAAGGCTTTCCAACCATCCTTTTATTGCACACTTTATCTTGATAAAGAAATTAAGAGTATGCTATCACCCAAAATTTTAATTGAATTGTTTTAAGTAGCAGTGCTATGGGAGAGGATTTAAGATATACAAAAGGAAAAGCTGTGTTTTTTTAAAAAAAAACCACACTTAATCAGCTATCTATCATTCCCATAACAAGTCCCATGTAACTCCATAATATTGCTATTTCAAGTGATTGAAAAAAGAACTACTGAAGCACCCAGGAGAGAAGAGAGTTGTGAGATTGAGTACTTTTGGATTGCTGTCACAAACAATCTCATGTTGAAATACTTGGTAGTACAAATGTCATAGATATATCCCCAGTCAGATGGCTTTTCATTAAAAACTGAGACATTGAAATCTTCTCATGATTCAATTTATAGTGCAGTGGGGTAACCTGGAGAACAATTCAGGACAAAAGGGAAGCCTTTTATAGCAGATCTTTTCCAGCAAGTTCCCAGAATTCAGAGCTATAAGACTGTTCTGCACAGTTTTTCAGGGTTACTGTTTTCAAATATGTATTCCACTACTTAAAAAATAACCCACTTTTTAATGTTTTTTTGAATTAAGTTTTTTTATATATTTATTTTATTCATTTATTACAGACCCTATAATGTCAAAACCAATATGCTGTAATTACAAGCAGGCATTTATTGCTGCTGTTGCTACTGATGCGAAATGACTGACATTCAGAATTGGGGGCTATGGGAGGTTTAGGTGGAAACAAGCCTGAAATATTTCTTTCTGCAAGACAAGGCAACCTAACCTTTTTAATAGGGAGATGCTTGACAAATCATGAAAAAGCCAGATCTTGTACTTGGGGAATTATTTCTGAACACTGACAGCCAATCAGCTTAGCAGCATTAAATGAAAAACTTCCTTCTCCACCTGTTTTGGACTGTGAAAAAAGGCATTTCAGATGTGCATAGCTTCCATGTGCAATTAGCTGGAGGATTGGCTGCTTGTGATTTTTGAATCATTCAGGAAAGTAACACCTGCTTGGCTTCTAAAATTGTACCTTCATGATAGCACCACCTAGTAATTATTATTCTGAGTCATCAGCTAATGCTCATTACCACTTCATAATAGCTGTATAATTAAAAATTTGGTGCCATATTCCAGTAAGGATGAAGCTTGGAAGCTAAAGACATGGCTTTAGAGAAGTTAGTTGCATTATATTACTCTACCACATCTGTTGAATAGTTTCTGAATGGTCCCCAATTATTCCTGTGCTAAAGTCACATTTTTGTCTTTCCTGGTGTGTTTTGAATATGGGTAAATATTATTTTTTGAGAGAAGCAATGTCAGAGCAGCAGAGCTTGTCTATCCAAAAAAGGGGCTTTTGGTTTGGCCCTGGAAGAGGTTGGGGTCAGATCTTAATGGAAATGAGCCCCTGCACTTGTTGCTTTGAAGGTCAGTGGGGAACCCATAGAAGCAGTTGATTCCTGTCTGACAGGTGAGAGGCTGACTGGAAAAAACATGAAAAATCAAGTAGTCTGCAATGGTTAATTTTAAGTTGAAAAGGCACTTTGTATTCTTTCTTCAGTTCAGATGCAGGTGTACCCATAATGTTGGTTTGCCTTGGTTTTTCTGTGAAGAAAATTGACTGGGGAGTAGCCAGTGGTCTTTCCTCAAGGATTTATTTCATCAATGAGATGTGGGAGTGCTTATAAAATCTGCCAAATTCCTAAGAACAACTTGATCCAGTGGATTGGCATTCTCTGATCAAATCAGCTCTCAGAAAAAGACCTAACATCTATGAGCTGACACAGACAATGCTTATTACCTCTTTATCATCCTCTCTTTACCTCCTCTCTACTAAATTAAATGGATTGGCTATAGTGTCTGTCTTTGAGTCTGGTTCTAAATAGAGCGTATATCTCCCATCTGAGCTCTTACCAATGTAATGACATTAGATTCAAGCAGTCAATGTCAGAAACAGACACATTTTAGGAAGTCCAATGCTAAATGATGTAATTACGTCTCACAATTTCAACATGGTGCCTTGATGCTGTGTGTGTTGGAGTATCACGTTTGCTCTCTCTCTCCACTTCCCTGGAGTGATTGTGCTAGCAGGTAAACAACTGTGACCCTAGTGATCTTTTATGTTGCTCTCTTCAGAATAATATTCCGACACTGTGAACTAAATTTTGGGTCTGCTTTCTGTGCAGTCTTGTGTGGTTACAGTAGCAGTGGTGCTCCTCAATTAAGTTTATTGTACTTCGTGATCCATGTCATCATATCTTTGAACTTGACTTGTGCTTTTATTCAGGTCGCAGGAAAATTGATGGAATGATGGGTTTGTACCAGCACTATCTTTCTTAACTAGGACTTCCACATTCGTGGAAGATTTTTGCTTCAGGTTTTGTTTCCTATGAAGGTGAGGAGAGCTGGTATACCAAGGATTGAATGATAATCGTTGAGAATTATGAGCTATTTAATCTGCTTTGTTAACTTCTGTGGCATCTGTTTTTAAATAGAACTGTTTAGTTATAAGAGTTTAGTTATAAGATGCTTAGTTTGCTGAAAGACATCAGGTGCCTTCTTTAACTAAATTTTTCAGGTTGGGGGCACTTTCTGGGTAGGATTATAGGTCTGATTTTCCTAGAGCTATATTGATGATTTTCCTGAGGATTCTGTGTCTTAATTTTGTATGTTCTTCATTTTCTATGAACATTTAGGTGCTCAAGATCAAGGTCTTAAATGGTCTGCAGTTTCCACAATGAACTTCTTTTTCAGTCCCTAAATATTGCTAAAACACTTCATGCTTTGTTGTCTGAAACATTCTTATAATGTGGTATTTAACAAGTCTTCAACCTCAGCAGCTTCTCAGCTCACACTTGTGGGAGCAAATGATTTGGGCTGACAGCTCAACATTTTGACTTTAAAAAATTCTGTATAATGTCTTCTGTGACTTTCTCAGAAAATGGTACCTGCTGACTTCCAAAACTCGAGTGAAATACTGCTGTGGCAGGTTGAGCAGGTATTTGAGTCTCCATTTCAGTGTGCCTGAAAGCCTCAGGTTTTCCAGCAAAAGGCTGGTGAATGGAAAGCCACTGCTAAATTTGGGGCACCTGGGCCAGATGCACCCAGCAGCCAATGCTGTGCTAATGGCAGTTTTAGGGACACATTTGCTTCTCCATTTTTTGAAAGGTGTCTGATGAGAATATAACAGTGACCTGCTCACAGTCAGGGTGGCATGATGTGCTTGCTATCGCTATTGGTACCTGCAATTCAGTCATAGTCTAATCTTACAGATACTGCTTGCTTCAACTTAATTCAAAGTAATATCCTACAGTATTAAGGGATATTTATGAAATGAGTTCTTTGAAACTCTTTCCTCCTGCTCTTAGCATCACTTAGTCTTGTTGAATGTTTTCAATCTTAAAACAGATTTCAGCTAGACATAAAGAAAGCTGAGTAGTGGTGCTAACTCTGTTGGCTCTGTGGTATTTTGCTCTTGCATATTTACTTTGCTGTTCTGCTTCCCATTTTATTTTATTCTTAATGTTCTTGCACTGCTAATGAGTGATTGTTATATTTAATGATGTGTATGCTGGAGAGAAAAGAAACACAGTGGAATGTTATCTGAGGAAATTAGGTATCCATCCATTCATCCATCCATTGATATTTTTAAAACAAGTTAATAATTTCCCAACAGTATCAGAAAGGTGATTCTTGCATAAAACACTTGTGGTCTGTTAACATGACACAGGATCTCCCTAACCCCCACATCCTTCTGCAGATATGTTCAGCTCTTTTCTTGTTTTTTTTAACCTGCTTGGCAACTTGGAGCTAAGGCAAAGAAAGGAAAGAGAAAGACTTGCCAAAGCAGTGGGAAGAGAGATTGCAGGCTGGGAAAGGAGTTTGTGGTTTGAGGAGGGAGGAGGAAGCTGGGAGGTGGCCGTGCTCTCCCCAGCCTGGACGAAACTTGAGAGCTGCTGCTTGTGCTACCTCTGCTCATTTCTCTTCTCATGCAGAAAAAACAGCCCAAATTTCCTGATATGCTCCATCAAAATTTTGCTGCAGCACTTTATTTCACTCCCTTGAACAGTGTCTTCAGTTTCTTAACAGAGCTATAGCTGGGCCCTTCCCTAGAACAGCCAGAGGATTGGAGTATGTCCCTCTCTCTCCCACTTTGACCCTCAAGTCTTCTTTCATTTCAAATAGAAAGCACCCTGTGGCAACACACATATTTTTATCTTATAAGTAAGAGCTCTCTCAATTTGTAGGGTACTTCTTTAATGAGAGAACTGGGACAGAGTAGTTATTTTTCCTCCTTGAATGCTGAACAGTCATTTTCTCTTACACCTTCCTGCCTGAACAAGTTGCTTATCCACTGATGACAATGCTCCTTTGAAGTAAACAGTAGTTTGCAAGGAAAAATCCTTCGCAATACTGTGAGGGTTAGGGGGATGTGTGTGTGTGTGCATATATATATATATATATATATATATATATATATATATATATATATGAAATCCTATTATAGGAGAGAAAGTTATATAAGAAAGAAATACCATCTCAGTGGTCATAACTTCAAGAACTGTTGGGTATTATTACTGTTGTGCTTGCTTCACGGAGAAACTTCCTGCAATGGGTTGTCCAGGCTTTTGGACAGAGATCAAATGACTAACAGTTATATTTTATTTTTAGTTTGGACTGGCATAGTTACCAGAAATATTTCCATATTGAAGCACTGCAAGATGTTTCTGTAAATGACTGCTCTGCCATATCCACACCAGTGCTATAGGCAAACAGGCAGAACTAGGACACAGGTTCCAGTCATGTTCCAACTTCACATCTCTTGGTCTTGGGATATCTTAAGCTTTCCCCTAAGTGCCTTTCTACTGGTCATCCTAAGGAGGATATCTTCTTCTGTTGCTCTCAGTGCTTGTATGGCCAGAGACAACTGAAATAAGTTGTTTTATTAATTTACTTTAAAATATAAACAACCTTATAGTTTTGTCTATTTTTTTTAAATCCACACTGCTTCAGGTGCCAATTAACAATGTATAGTACAAGAATGAGCACAGCTCATGTCAAAGCATACAGAGCCATTCGTGGGAATTCCTTAAGCCATGTTTGTTGCTTAAAAAGTTTTAGTGTACAGCTACTCCTTCAGTCACAGCACTTGATACTTGTTAGAGCCTCTATTTAGAAGGACTGCAGTTCTTTGTTTCTCTGCCTCATAAGGCTATTTTTCTAATAAGATTGTTTTCTGAAGAGTAGAAGTGACAAGTTCAGAACTAAATGGTAGCCATCAGTCACTGTACATGGAAGAGTTACCTGGAATCTAAAAGAGAAATCCAGCCTGCTGCGTCTCTGTCCCTGAGAAGAAATAGTCTAGTGAGTCTCTGTCTTATCATGGTGGTACAATTTGTAAAAATTATTTTCTACTGCTTCCTTCTTGCAGGAGAGTCTTAGATTTTAGTCCAACTTGGATGTATTACATTATCTCCATTACCTCCTATGAAAAAACAGCTCGTTTCTCCCTTCTCCTCACTCTTCCATGTTGTTAACGGGCAGCAGGAGTCCTGCAACAAGTGGCTCTGAAGCCACAGAGAGGTTGAGCTGATCCTTTGGGACCAGTGGTAGGATAATTGATTAGTAAAAGATTCTGCTTTTGGCAGACATACAGAAAGAATCAGAGAAGTGGAGTTTGCTCCTGAGATGAGAGAAATGTAGCTAAGAGGCCGTAGGAGATGTTGAAGAAACAAATAATATTTTTGCTGAATACAGACAAGATTTCTGGAATCTAGATTAGCCAAACAGCCTGAGACTTCAGGTGTTTTGAGCATGTCCTCTCTAAGATACCTCAAAGGGATTTGATCATCAGAAAAAGATGCACATGCAGCCTCTGAAGATGCTGCCCTCTGTTCTCAAGATCAAAAGATTATTTAATCTCTCTGAAAAACATCCAGTGCCCACTTTGCATTTCAACTTGTGCGTGTACCAAGTAAAAAAGGAGCCAGCACTACCAGTAGTTGGAAACTGGCCCCTGGCCATGTGTGTTAGTGTGATAAAACCAATGATCACCACCTCTGGGGCAGCACCTGCCTGTATTTGCAGTGGTTTCTGTCCCACTACCCAGGGATCCATCCCCTGAGATCCCCAGGGTGAAAGGCGCAGTTGATTGAACTGCTGTGCTGAGCAGCACAGTTGATTTGAATCCATTCTTTTTGCTTTTATATACTGCTAGCAGAATATTTCTCTGGATCCTTTACTGTTATATGTGGATGCTTTGAAGTTTCAAAAATGTATTGTTGTAACTCTGTGTGAGTGAGGACCACTAGTCTCACTTTGGAGACATAGAAATGGAAGGTTGAATGACATGGTGCAGCCCTGGTTCCTCTGGGATCTTACATGTCACAGCCCCAAATCATCACCGTGTCTCAACCTTGGCCCCCAAGAGGGGCCATTTGATTTGTGGAGGGAAGAATAAAGTGTGAAAGTGGTTGAGGGAGTTAACAGGGAGACAAGAAGAAGGGGATATGGTCATGTTTGTGTCACTGTGATGCTGTGCCAGCAACTGCCTCAGCTCCCTGCTGCGACTTGTCTGGGAGAGATGCCAGTGGGTGCCCAGCCCAGTGCTGACAGCATCTACTCATCTTTCATGCTCTCCTGTCTATCCTCATGTGAAGCGTTATCCTCTGTACTGCTGGCGCTGGGCAGCTGCTCTCTGGCACACCCAAGGTAGTGATTTGCTTCCAGGGTTCTTGTGATGGCCAAAATCTGGCTTCCCCAGGGCATGCAGCCTAGTGTCCATCGCCTCCTTTTTTTATTCCATAGGAACAATGTGAGCTGTAGTTTCAATTTTAGACTTAGAGCTTGCAGCCTTTCTTACAGACTGGCCCCGGGTGGTGAAAGGTTGGTTGGTGTCATGCAATTCTGGCACCTTGGAAAAGGCCCTTTTGCATGATTTATCTGAAGAGATTCTTGGAGGCTGCTAAAAACTTCTGAATTTTTGAAAAGTGACAGTATTTTAGGCTGGAAACTCAGTGGCTCATCTTTTGCAGGAAAAAGTTGATGGTCTTCACAGTTTGGCTCTGTAATGGCCATTCATTCTCCTGAAGGAAATAAAGAAGCAGACCGCTTCTTACTTTGAAGAAATGTCCCCAGACCCCTTCCTGAACTTGATCCTATAAATCTCATCCTGTGATACAGTAAAGACCCTGGGCTTCCTGAGTGTCAACTGGAGTTATAATTTGTTTTCCAAAATAGCAAAAACTCTGGAATGTGTGTACTTTGTAGTACTTTCTTCAAGATCACCTGCTGACTACATTTAAACCAGCTTCTGGAAAAAGCTGGCTTGATATTACTTCTTATATGTTCAGGCCACCTTATTACTGCAGGGAGCCACCTGAGAAATGTGTTAATGGCCATATGCCAACATGCTCAGCTCTATAAAAACTGCTGAGATGAACCTGCTCCAACTGCTGAAAGCCAGAAACAACTATCCTCTTGTCTACACCATGAAAACTACAACTTGCTAATTTGCCATCGGCCAGCAGCTGCTCTTGGGCTGGCAATGGTGGAACTGGTAAACGGAGCTTAGGCATATTTAACACTATAATAAAACATAATTTTGAATTACAGAGCAGACTGGTAATGCTGCCTATTATCAAGGTTGTTTGACACTTCCCATTATAAGACTCTATTTTCAGCTACTTACAACTTTGCCAATTTTTAAAAGCTTGCATTGAGATTTCTTTAACTTGGTGTCAGCCTCTTGCTGAATATTCTGTTATTATTGTTTAAAAAGAAAAAACAGCATTTAGCTGGAGTAGCTCAGCTGTTTCTGAGAAACAGGACTGAGAAAATACCTTGTTAGTCCTGTTAAATTTAAGTGACCTTTTATTTTAACAGCTCAGAGGCAGGATTTGGCAACAGAGGGGAGTTGCTGTCACAGATGCTTGTGCCTTTTCTCTGAATATTGACCAAAACAGGTTGACGTGCAAGTTCTGGAAACATTTCAGTTAACACCAGCTAGCAGGTCTTTAATTCATGGCAGCTAATTTGCCCATAGAGGTGATGCCTGCGGGCTGTGCAAGTCTGGTCTTCAGAGAGGGGAAACTGGTTCCGACCCGGCCCTGGGAGCCTGGGTCTGTGTGCAGACACTGGGGACATGCGGTGCCCAATTCTCTACGGCTCTTGACTGAGCCTCGGCCATACAAAGGAGGGGGATGAAATATTTAAATGGGGCAGAATGCAGTAGTGTCTACAAGACAATTTTTGAGTGCTTTTGGGAGCTTTAAGGTGTGTATAATTTATGTAGAGGTCCCTATAGGTAATAGAGGTGTATGCCCCTATACACTGTTCACCGTAGCAGCATTCCTTGTAACTGTCGTCTGTTAAGCTACAAAATGCAAGCCAAAAATCAAATTTATAAATAGTGCTTATCAGTAGTTTTTTGGGTTTTTTCTGGATATAATGGCGGAAATTACATTATTTATCATAGAACACTACAGGCAATCAACACTGAAATTACTTTTGCTCTTGTTCACTATAGGTTTTTCACCAGTAACATGTGGCTCTTTAGTTATTCTTTGGTTTTCTATAAGGATACTGTTGAAGCTGGGTGCTACTCATGCCTGCATGTTACTGCAGGTGCTGGTGAAATTTCAGTCCCTCCCTACAGCACTCACTTCCAGTGTCTGAAGGGAAAAAAAAGGGGGAAGCAAGGAAATCTGTCTGCTTTTAACTATGCTGCCAGCCCTCTGCTTACAGTAGCTATGGCCTAGCCATCAAAATGGTTTTATTCATTCAGTTTTCTATTGGCACACTTACATTGAAATTGTGGGAGCATCTCACGGCTTGTTTTGCAGAGCTCCTAAAATTGGCACACTCAGCATCTCTGGGTTGGCACACAAGCATTAATCTTTATCTACTACATATCTACACCTGCAAATGGTGGGACAGCTGAAAGCCTACACCAAAGGGCTCAGAGAATCATGAAATCAATTATACTATTTATTTTCAGGCAAACTGAATTATGGTGGGGTTCAGCTATCCAAAGACATGAACTTCCATTTGGTGATGAGGCATGGCTGCAGGAAGACTGCACTTAAATTTAAAAATAAAATTTAATTAAAATTCATACCTTCATTATGCACTTCTTAGTGCATAATGATATCAGGCTTAGACACTTTAAACGTAAGGCAATTTTGTTTGGTGGTTTTTTTTTTTTTTTTCTGATTGTCTATTTTGTAAAACCACTTTGAGGCTGAAGGTGGATGAGAATCCTTTAATGACTCATCAATAAAACCACTTAGCAGAGCTGAATAGCAACTGTGACAGGTGACCTTCCTTTTCTCACAAGTGCTCTATTAGTTCTTATCATCTTGCCCCTAGGTCACTTTTTGTGGCCCTTCAAGGCCATTTCTTTTTTTTTTTCCTCTGAAATAAACTGTGTTTCTTTCCATCTGGAGATGAGCCCATGACATTTGTTTGGTGGCTATGTCACTCACAGGAAATGCCTTCAGAATACCTTGTTTGCCATAGCAGAAGTGCTCTTACTGAAGAGGAAGCTGAGGGAAGGGAGGAAGGGCAGTGGGAAGTGATGCCCTAAGTGTCTGATTCAAATGACATGGGGCAGTAAAATCCTTATCTGTTGCTGAATTCTGCTCCATATTTGAAGCTGATGGTGTCACCAACCCCACCTTTTCTGAGCATTTTTTGATGCACAGGTGAAATAATCTGCCTCTCCTCTGGCTACCTCTGTGAAGCTCTGCCATTGCTTCAGTTTTTCTCCAAAGTCTATGAAGTCAAGAAATGATTGTTGGAGCTCTCTTTTCTGTCCAGCCACAGTACTGTTGTGGTTTCCAGGTTTGTCTCCATACAGGTGCTGCTTAATTCTTCCCAACTCTCTGATATCTGGCATTAGAAGCAATTAAATCCTTTCTCCTATGGTATATTAGTTAAGCTTGTGACATTCAGTGGATTTACAGCTGCAAACTGTAAGGCTTTTTAAAAAGCCTGAATTAATATTGTTTTTATTCCTGTGACTTGTTCTGTGTAACTTGGATCTTTGCAACAATGCTGGTAGGTGGTAGTGATGAATAAATAATCAAATCTGTTAGTAAAATGCCGCATTTTGCTCTGATTTACTTGCAGATATATGAAGTGGATATGAAATCAGGCAGAATTTATGTGGAAGGGGAGGGAGAAAGAGACAGCTTTTTATGGAGGTATCTGTTTCTTTAAAGTATACTGAGATGCTATACTACAGTATTGTGATCGGAATGGTTTAAGACTGTCTACATTTCATGTTTTAATGGTAACTTTTTCTTATCTAGTTTTGCTTTAGACATGAAAATGCAATTTCTAAGGTTTTAACAGGTAAAACAAGAAACTTTGCATGAAAAGAACTAGAAATGAAGTTTCTGGGGACATGTTTTCTTTTTCTAAGTGCTGACAAATAACTCCTGCCAAATGCTACATAAAGGAGAAAAAGAAACATATGGCAGTTCAACAGGAATGAAAAGATGAGCTAATCCAGCATCCAACAAGACTTTGGATGAGACTATAATAAAACCAACCAGCCTTTATCATGCTTGATAGCACCACTATAATTAGGAGTCTGTCACCAGCTTCATAATGAACTCTTAGCCCTATTTTCTGGGGTTTATAGTCTGGTAGTAAGAGTCACTTTGGATTACAACTTGGCATACTAGACCTCTCTGTGCCGAAGACTCAAATCTAGCTTGCAGGTTTTAAATAAACTGACTGTTAAAAGTTGGGGGCTTGTGCCAATGATGAGCGAGTTGTGCTTATAATCTGTCCTGAGTGTTAAGGAGTCAGTGTCTAGGGTGGTTTATTTGTATGTATTTTAGCATGTAAAATACAAATATACAGTTCAGAACCCTGTTGTGCTCTTACACTGCCTTGTAGGAATCAAGAATGTCAGGAATCAAGATTTTTATTTACTTTTTTTCCCTCCCTTGGTTTTATGGTCCCTACATCTGCCCTAGCAGAAGCTGCTGCTGCAGGGCTGGGGGCTAGCATTTGCTGTACTCTTAACTTAAAATGTTTATGTAAGGAAACTCATTCTTTGCAAGTTAGGTTTTCAGTCTTAGGGAGAAGTCTGGCAGACAAGGCAAAAATGCAGCTTTCTTCATTCTCTCTTCTTTCCCTCCATCCTTGAGACTTAGTTAGCTGCTGGCAGAGGGACTCGCTGTGCAGAAGATGTCTCAGTTGAGTACAGAGACATGCAGTTAATTCTGAATAAATGGGTCTAAGCATCAGGAAGTATCCAATTCTTTTCTGAACACAGAATGATTGTATATCTAATCCCAGGTACGAGAAGCTGAAAGTACTCCTTTTTAAATCTTCTATGTTGTCCTTTCTTCCTTGCAATGCAGGAGTTTCTCAGTACCTCAGGATGTGTAATGTTGCTGTTTGAGAAAGTTCACAGGAGACAGGGCAGAGCTCTCACAATAGCATCTCCTCTGCAGAACATGGGTCTAGTAATGCAAGGTCAAATACTTGTGTGCTAAGGCTGTGGGTTCAGGTTACAGCTAGATGCTTAATGAGATTTTCAGAAACATTGAAGCTCCCCTGCAGCCTTGTCTGCCAGACTCTTTAAGAGTCTGTTTTAAAAGGAATAACTAAGCACCCTCAATAACCTGAGCAAACCCTGAGTAGGTCAGTCCTGTCCCAGTATGATTCAACCTTCTGACTTGTATGTAAAAGCAAAGGTGAACTGCAGTGTATCCAGTTCACATTTAATATACAGTAAATGTTAACTTTCTCTCCCAAGCACTTCAGGAGAGTCTTTGATGTTCGTTTGATGAAGGTGAATAGGGTGGGAGAGGATTGATATTCATGAGGTGCTGCAGTAGTCCTAAGTCTAGCAGGTCAGGCAGCTGAATGGTGCCTCTGAATCATTGTAGGGGAAAAAAAAATACTTAAAACCCACACATATGAATGCTGGAGACCAGGGAGTGGGGTGTGTCTCGTAACTCCTCTAACTCCCTGCTGTACTGCTTCTGCTTGTCAGAAAAAGACAGTCTGTGCCTCTTTTCTGACAAAGAGACCTCCCCAAAGCTCTACATTTATGAATTAGTAATTCATAAATTAGCAGCTGCAGGTTGGCAGTCTCTTCAGAGGGCTATGCCAGGTTTTGCTTTCTCAAATGAGAAGCTGACCCATAAAGGGTATGCCTGTAAACTCAAGAGTTGAGAAATCTTGTCCCTTGAAGAGACATCATGCTGTTGGGGGCCATCATGCCTTGTGTCTAGGCGAACCCCATGGGAGCCAGGAAATGCTGCCTCTTGCAGATCCTTTGGCCCTGAGCCCTCGATTCTGCTGTACCCCATTCAAATCCTGCTGGCACCCCTGCTGCTGACTTCTGACCTAACTGGCCAGGGAGGACAATAGGAAGGAGAGTGGTAACATATGTGCCTCTATACACACACATTCTTGGCTTCCTCACCTATATCTGCTGGCAGGCATGTGCTAGGAAGCAGCTGCTCACACTACTAGTTGCATTACACTCTTCATTGGGCCCTGTGCTTTCCAGCAGGAGCCACGAAGCACAAACCAAACTGTGACAGCCTTCTGCAGAAAGAAGGAGAGATGGTGTAAAGAGCAAGGGAGACAAGGCAGGCAGGGACCTCTGCTTGATTCTCAGAGTGCAGATGTGCAAGATCCTGGCTTGTGGCATGAGTGGGTAAGGGGGGACCTTTACCACTGGGGTCCCTAGTACTGGCTATTTGAGTGGACATTACAGGAAAGCATGGAGTATATTCTAGCACTCCTGTGAGAGAGGCTTGTATAACCTCCAAGAGGAACACCGGGAATGAGTGAGATTCACTCAGCCACCTTCAAAAGCCACGAGCCATGTAGTGCATAGGAGCTGCTCATGCTAACAACTTTGATATGGGCACTGAAGATTGGCATCTGAAAGATTAGTGCATGCACATGGAGGACATGGGTGGGTATGGTTTTGATCAGTAGGAAAAAAACAAGGTGAGATATTCAATCAAGAATATGAAGCTGATCCCAGAAGACAGCCACTATACAATTTCTTTGAAAAGAAGGCTTTTTAGAAATTCCATTAATTAGAATATTTTTCATTTCTTTGCTTCATCTTAATTTAGAGAGAAATGTGGAAGCACCTTCCAGTTTTTGTTTCACAGCAGAAGCTTGCATAACCCTTCAACTGGCATTTTCAAATTACAGTATAAATTACAAAAGGAAAAGTTGCAGTTGATGTGGAAAACACAATCTGTGTCTACAAAGTCTTCTGTTTTAAAATGCTCATTTATACTCTTCTCCAGAAAGTGTGACAGCTTATCTTACTAGCAAGCCTTTTTTCAAAAATTTGTGTTGTTTGACATTTTTTCTGAAAAAAAAGCTCTAAAATAGAGGAATCTTGCACCCTTCCCTTCCCTTCCCTTCCCTTCCCTTCCCTTCCCTTCCCTTCCCTTCCCTTCCCTTCCCTTCCCTTCCCTTCCCTTCCCTTCCCTTCCCTTCCCTTCCCTTCCCTTCCCTTCCCTTCCCTTCCCTTCCCTTCCCTTCCCCCCACAACTTCATCACAATTCCTATCCTTTCCATGCATACGTAATTCAGAAAAATATATAGATAAGCATATTTAATATTACCTTTCTTGGAGCTTAAGAATTAATTACTTGATTCTTAGCAGTAGCTTCCTCTTCTGCTGCCAAGTAAGGCAATGGCTAATTTCAGAAAAGCCTGTGAAGAAAAAAGATCAACTCTCAAACAGCAAGGATAGACTCTGGATGTTTATCTTCACTGAAACATACCAGCTGTTCCTCTCTTCAAATAAGATAATTAGGTATTTGACTTCTTTTAACATTTGCTACCAAATGCTACTTATAAAAAACAGTCTTTGCCCTTTCTTTTCATGTGACCCATGCTTTGAGGAAGCTGGTTTTTTCTGATACATTAATAGTCAAACTGTCATACTTCAACCATCAAGCTATGAGGTTTCATTTTTGACACCCTTCTGGAGCTAGTAATTTTTTTAAATTACCTAAAATGCACTTTGGCATAACAGTTTAGCCATGGAGACTGAAGCTTTTCTTTGTTTTTCTTAAGCTTCTGAGTTCCATTTCTTGGGGTTTTGGCAGTTTTTGAGTTTGATAAAACTATTGAGTGAAATAAAAAACAGACAAGAAGGAGGAAAGCAGCAATTTTCCCACCTCTAAGGAAGCTGGCTGGCACACCACCGACTCTCACAGGAGGCAGATGTTTGGGGCGGTAATGCTGTGCCATCATTCCTGACCCATGTCTGAGGACTAAATGCTGCCTATTCACTGTGAATTTTGCCTTGCCAGTAGATGCCTAAAAGTTTTATTATTCTCTCGTATTCCAAGTGCTCAGAGGGGAAAGCTATTACTTATTCTGTTGCTATAATCTCCTAATAGTTAAGGAGCTTTAAGTTCCCCATCCCTCTAGTACTTCCCCTGAGGCTTCAGAAAAGAGTGTCTGCTACTCTGGTCCCCTCTTCAGTCTTTTCCAGTCCTTCTGCCTCTCCAGTTGCCTCCTCTCCCATTTTTCAGCTGTTCTTTATGGGCCTTCCAAAGAACAGCGGTATACATTTGGTGTGGTTCTTGCCTGTCTTGTTAGTGCCATTGGTCAGCTTATCATGGAGGAGTTAAATTGTCTGCACTTAGTAATTTCATTCTGCTTTTTTTTGATTAGAAGGAGAAGGAGACTGTTGCTATCTGTCTTCAAACTCAGGAAGTGGCCACTGAGACACATTAATCCCCAACTTATTTGAAAATACTGGTTTTGGCAAAACCAGAAATCCTGCAGCTATTTTTAGTAGAACCCTTCATTTTCCAAAGCTGGTGATTTTGGTTTTCCATTTGCCCTGGATAAGATTATTTTTCAAACCCATTATACATTTATAGTTAGAGTCATCCATTTAGAAACTGAAACCACAGAAGGGGAGGAGAGGAGCCCTACGCATACTCATCATGCTGTGTGGACCAACCATTGTAATAGTGTGTGAGAAACAAGCCTAAGCACTGCAGTGCTCTCTCCCCAAAACTCTCTCAGTCTAAATCCTTCACAGAACTTACTGCTTTCTGCTCACCAAGTATAAAGGCTGGGAACCATTTCTGGGTAAACAGAATTTTAGGAATTCAGGAAGAATTTTACTTGCAAGAAAGGGAGAAGGTTTTTACTTCTGCAGGAAAAAAGAGGAAGCAATGAGACCTCAGAACTGAACAAAAATGGACACACAAAAACACTGTGGTTGTAGATTAAATCAACACAGCATGTGTGTTTTGGATTTGTGCATACATAGTAATAAAAGCCAGAAAAAGTCTTCATGGGATTTTACCAAGAAGAAGTCAATGCACATGCCAAATCCATTTATCATTTCTTTGGTTATGTGCCACTGTCCCTTATGACCTTCTCCGGGCTGTAAGCAGTGAACACTTTCTCCCCAAGTGCATCCACTTGTTCTGGTTTTAATCACTTCCTCACCACTCCACTACTTATATGTTTTGTGGCACCAGCAGTTTTTCCTCTTATAGGGGGCTAGGGGCATTGCTTTAAGAAATAGAAGTAGTTGGAGAGAGAACAGGATTGGCCCAGAAGCAGTTTGGGGAGATTTTGGAGGACTATTAGTATACAGGACTACTCAGCTTCTACTCCTTTTTCCAATTAATAAATTCTATTTTTTCTCTGCCCTGTGCATTCTCCACACTGTTTTTCCAATTAGAAAGGGTAGCTTCCACAACCACTCATATATTTGTGATCTACCTGAGGAAGCTGGTATAAGGTTAAGTTCTTCCACAGCCTCCTCACGCTGCTCTAGGGAAAGTGTTGTGCCTCAGTTGCTCTATGAGAACACGGTCAGTTCAGGTCTTTCCTGCGCTTCTTTGATTTTGCAGTTGTTCCCTTCCATTACTGCTTGGAGATATAACACATCTTGTGCTGCCAGCATTCCCTAGCTGATGGTGAGAGGTGCTCCCCTTTGGTCGTGGAGGTGAATATCTAGCTTTGCTTTTATTCTTCTCTCATCCTCGAGAGACACAAGAGTTGACACAAGAGCTGTTGGACGGATGACAGCTCCTTTTCTGACAACTCTGTCTAATTCTGGTCAGAATTAGCAGGGATAGTTTGAGTAATAGGTCTTCACATACCTGGCTGGTTTTGGCAGATACAGGCAAGGGAGGGAGCATCCTCCAAATGGCTCTGCTGGAAGCTTTGAAGGTTGGTAATATCCACAGGAGCCTGGACAAGCACTCTGCTGAAGACAGTCACTGCTCCAGCTGGTGGAACTGAAGCTGGGAGATGGTGTCTGGCTACAAGTTGTGACTAGTGCTTGTGACTTGCATTATGGCAAATCTTTTCTCCTGGTCTGGGCTTGAATAAGTTGGGTAAGAACATCATCAAGGAAGTGTGTACTTCAAACTGAGGTCTATGTTGTTGTGTGCATTCTTAGCTGTGGTATGTGGTTATGGGATCCAGGAGGATTTGTTGCAGCTGGTGGTCATAATTTGCTCTCTGAATGTTCAGAGAACACATTATTTTAGAGAAGATGAACACTGAGCTTACCGCAGTATAGACCTTGGTGGGTGGAGTACAGCAAGCATGTGGTTGTGCCTGAAAACAAAACTTGGTACTATGAGAAGCTGATCCACAGAACATCCAATTGATGCTTTCTGGAGAACCTCAAGATAACAAGAAATGCAGTCATCAACAGGGAATTAAGTCAGGGTAAAGGTGTAAAAGGGTCTGTTGATCTTCTTATAGTGTAGTTAGACTAGAGTGCTCTTCTGGCATGGTATAGGCAAGCATGACTATGGATTCAGAAGAGGAGGTAATTCATTGGATTGTCAGTCTCTTCTGTCAGGTAACAAGTGCCAGGATGAGAGGAAATTAACTCAAATTGCACCAGAGACGGTTTCAAATGGATATTGGGAATAATTTATTCACTGAAAGTGTGATCAGATATTGCAACAGACTGCCCAGGGAAATCACCATTCCTAGAAGTATTCAAAAGGCATGTAGATGTTGCACTTGGCTATACAGTTTAGTGGTGCTGGGTTAATGGTTACACTTGGTGATTGTAGAGGTTTTTTCCCCAACCTTAAAGATTCTGTGATTCATGAAGCATTGTGAGCTGGAAGGCCACTATGTGGTGGTACTTGCAGAATGAGGAATTTGACAACTTTCTGTATCCTTCATCAGCAAAACCAGAGGGAAAATTTTCAGCTTTTCGAACTTCTTCTCCGTCCCCAGTGAAGTTCACCACCAACTCAAACTGCTTCTTTGTGGGACAGAATTTTGTTCTGTGTCTGTCTGTCTGTCTGTGTGAGACAAAACCATAAGACACATATCCTGCAGTTTTTCACATCCTAGTTTTTCATATCCTAGTTCTTCACAGAACTGATCCAGCCTGGGCTTTTTTCCCCTACTTTTGGCAGCCTTTTTGTGAGTTGAGTTGCTTCCATGCAGCACAGCTGATGATGGGCTGCGGAGCAAGGACACATCAGCAGTGTAAGCAGAGAGTGCTGCCAGGACCCTGCTGTGAACCTTCAGCCTCATTTGTCTGTTGAGCTGTCTGTATGCCTTTGCTCTAGCATCTCTGAAGTACTACAAAAAGCATTGCCCTGGCAAGAGGGGTCACTTTTAGCAGAGGTGTGGAAGGTGTAGGAACTAATCCCTGTGGAAGAGGAGGAAGGACTGAAAATGCCTCCTCTCAGCGCTGTGCTCAGAGGATCCCTTGCACGGATCCTGGAAGGATCTGTGCTCTCCTCCAAAGCAGACTGATGAAATCTGTTTCCATTGCACAAAGATGCATTGTTCCCTTTAGTGCTGAAGGAGCTGAGTTTCCCTGTGGGCCCTAGCTGTATTTTGCCTCTCTTGCTTTCAAAGGTGTCTGTCTATTTTGAGAAAAGAATTTCATTTAATTCTTTATTTTCCTTGGAGAAAGTGCCTTCAGACTCAGCAGCAATAACAAAAAAACATTGAACAAGTGAAAATGCAGTCTTGTTCCTTCCTTGATCCATGGTGGTATTTACTAAGAATGTGGCGGGACTTTGACTGACACTCTCCCAAACAGGAGAAAAATGGATCCCCACTACAATATACATGTCTCCCAATTAACTCAAATGAAAATGAGCTCTTCAAGTATTTTCTTTCGCTCCCAAGTAAATCCATAATTAATTCAGTTCTGGTATGTTCTTCTGGCTGTTCTTAGATCTAATCTCTTGCATTATAGTTAGCCAATAAATCCCTTAATTTTGGAGAAACAATTCAGAAGGTTGAATTTTGGTATTTTCTCTGGACCTTCATTTTCTGTCAAAGTAATGTATAGTCTTTGAAGTTGAGATCAGCATAGGTTTGGTCTCCACTAAAAATTACTTGAAATGAGACCTGCTGTCATCCAGTGGCTGGCTTTTGGATGGAGTTTTAGGTAGTGGAACTCATGTAGTTTGGTCTAATAGTATCCATGGAATTCCAGTATTTGAAATTTGTGTTGAGAAAGCAGAATGGGAAACAGCCTTGTCTGTCCCAGCATTGTCTGTCTGATCGTGCAATCTCTTGTTGCCTTTTGACACCATCAAAGTTTCTAAAGCAAATCTGGACACCACTACAGTGAAATTAAACCTCCTAATAACATCCTGGCTTTTCTTAGGAACTGCTTAAAAGCAAGAGGTAGCAGGCCTGCAGAGAGTGTAGTGGGTGGTTTCTGGTAGTATGGCACAGCTGCTGCAGGTGCATTGCCAGTTTACAGGGCTCCCATTGCAGGGTCTGCACTGTTCCCACCAGGTAACTGCTGACACTGCACATGGTTGTGTGTTTTGGATCTGTTTCATGCCTTATTCTCCAGAGGCAAGTCACTCTAGCTTGTGAAGATACCTCAAAAGAGAGGCAGTTGCTGTCCAATGAACATGTATTATTTGGCTTTACATATGAAAACCATTAGCTACAGTTTTCTTATGCCTGTTGGCAGAAAGGTGTTCTTTTAAAGAAATGCCAATAATAATAAAAACTACTTCAAATAAGGTCTGAGTTTGTTGACTACAAGTGGGAAATTATGTAGATTACCAACCCTGAGAACCCTCTGATACTCTGTGTCATGATTAGAGGGTGTGCAAGTCTATTTGAGGACTTGGCTAATTTAAACTACTTGAGTTCCATAGCTAAATTACTTCAGGTAATGCTTAACAGCTGTGTTTTCCTAACAATGAGGGCTCAATATGTTACAGAAGATGTAGTTTGTTTGCTGTTTGTGACCTTCTCTAATTTTAAAGTAATGCTTGCACTAATGACTGGTTCGAAGCTTTTGAAAAGGAGATAGTTTTGCTATAATTGTATACTATACTGAAGTTACATGACTAAATATTGAATAGAGGTTTTCCTTTTGCTGTGTGACAGAAAAATTTGGTCTGATTTGTTGGCCTTGAAACAGCTAATTGGAAGGTAAGATGGCAGCTTTTTTAAAAAGAAAGTGCCTAGATTTTGCACTCAGTTTAAGAATCTCTTACTTCCTCTGTGTACCCATGCATGTGATTTAAACCACATTTCCAGAATACACATGTAAGTTATTTGAAGGCAAGAAACAAGTCGTGTGTATATGAAATGTAGTGTTGTTGATCTAACCATATCTGTATATATATATATTTGATATTTATTTAATATATGTATATTACTGGATACTAATTCATCTCACTAAGACATACCACAATAACCTTAAGAACCACCATGAGAGTGTCATCCCTTGTGGCCCATCTAGAATTTGTGTTAAGAAGCTGTCCCTGCCACCTTCCATAAATCTTTTTTGGGCTGCATTTTCCTCTTCAAGTTCAGAGAGGTTGAAGTCTCCCTAGAGAATTAGGGTCTGTGGTCTAGAGACTTCCTAGAGCTGTTTACAGAAGACTTCATCAACTTCTTCACTGTGTGGTCTGCAATAACCTCCCATCACAGTGCCACCCTCATTGGTCTTTCTTTTAATGCCAACCCACAAGCATTCACCCAGGCTATTGTCCATACCATAAATGAGCTCCACACATTTGAGTGTTCCTTTTCTGTAAAGGGCAACAGTTCTACATTGTTCTGTTTTCTTAGGTGGATCTCTCTTATAATTTCTGTTGCTGAAGAGAGTTCCATGGTCATAAAAGCCACATCTCTGCCTGAGATACCAGTCATCTTGCAGCCAGACACAGATTGGCAGGAATTATGCACTCCTACCTGCACTTTTCCCTTTTGCATTTAGGATCAAAGAGAGCATTGCCTGGACTCCAGCCTTTACCCATAGAGCTCTGTAGTGATTCTTCAATTCCAGGTCTAGCATGGCAATATCACCACTGCCTACATGGGTGAGCAACAAGGGGTGATAGTTGTAGCTATAGGATAGTGAGCTTCAGTTTTTCATCATCCCAAATTTGGCACCCCACAAATAAACTATCTCCCATGACAGCATCTTGCATCAGTAGATGGGTGAATTTGAGCCCTAGAGAAAGGAATCTCCAACCACTGTTATCGAGCCCCTCTTTATGGTGGTCATACTTCTTTAAGGCCTTGTGGCCCTTGAAACCCCACTTCATGGAGTTTGCTCCTCATCCCAGACTATTATATCACAGAACCAGTCTTGTCCCTGTTTCTCTTGCCCCTGAGGGCAGAAAAAGAGTCTCTGTCCTGCCCCAGAAGTCCCAAGCTGCCAGCTGCTTGGGAGTCTACATCCACCACACAACTTCCCTCCTTCTTCGCATTGTGTAGTTTGGGCTCTTGCTTTTGCCAGACCATGAAGACCCTGCTTATCTCCTGTTCGCCCTCTACTCTCTTCCTCCCACAGCCCCCTTAGGTGGGTGCCCGGTGCCCGCCCCTTGGTGCTGCACTTCTCTGGGGGAGGCCATGGAGGAGGTGGGGGCAAGCACCTCCCTCTGGGCTGTGGCTGCTGGTTCGCTACAGTGCTATTTCCAGCCACTGCTGCAGATCCAGAACCTGCTAATTCAGGTGGGAAGGCTGAAGTGCACAACAGCTCTGGATATCTTGTAGAAGAAGGAAAGGAAATTAATTCCTGAGGATTCCCTGCAGCACAATGTTTTACCACAGTCTCACTGGGACAGGAGGATGGGGTGTAGCTCTCCAGCAAAGGCAGCTGTGCTGGGCTGGAGGGATCCTGAGAGGAGAACCCTACTGGCTAGTCAAGCTTGACTTTTCAGAAATAGTGTTTTAAAAGGCTGGTCCTGACAAGGGTGAGAAAACATTTCTTGCTTTCTTGTCTCCAGGCATCCTATTAACAGGTTTGGTGCAGTCAAGATCTCAGTTTCAAGAGTATAAAAAACTGTAGTGTTGCTTTTTTGTTTCATGTATGTTTTTCCTACAGGGTATAGTGATACCTTTCCTGGAATCTTTTTTTTCCTAGTTTTTTTCCCAACCTCAGTGCCAAAAAGAAACAAGTTATCCAGTTTTGATAAGTCACTTTCATCACTAATGGCCACCTTTGAGATAAGTTTTTAAGCCACTTGAGTATTCTCGCATGAAAGTTGATAGTTTTTTCTGTTGGTATTGTGTGGTTTTTTAATTTGTGAAGTGCCTTTTCTTCAATGAAATATGTCTCAGCCTCATCAGAATATTAATAAGTAGGTTTTTATGCATAAGTATTTATTTTCAGACCCAATTTGCAGCTGTTATGGTTTGTTGGATCAGCAATTTCATTTTTTAATGAAAATTCTAAGGAGGTTTTGATTATGAAATGCAATGGCTTGAAAAGAACTATTAGGTTTTAATGTATCAATACCTGCTTTTTGAAAAAATTGCTTTTAAAATCATACCTTCATACCTGTTTAATTTATCCATGGTGCCTCTAATTTTAAAAGCCTGGATGACAGAAGGCTTCTATCCCCATAACAATTTGGAAAATAAATAAATAACTTTTGGGTCTAATTCAGACTCACAAAATGAAGTAATAATCTATAACAACATGTAGCATGATTCTTCAGGTCTTTTTGTGTTCCAAAAAGCCCTTTGAGAAGTTTTTGGGAAGTGTTTTAAAAGTCAATTGTCCCTCAGTGTGGTGGGTTGATGTGATAATTTTAGCATTACCCAAAATCACACAGTCCAACTGCCCAGTGGAAGTGCAGCCCTTCCCCCGAGAGTTCATGTTTGAGCCAGTCCTCTCACATTAGCTCTTGTGAAGCTAGTGGGGAGAGGAGGGAAGACTTATTTGGCCCTGCATAGGTTAAAAAGCCCTGTGCAACACTTTGGAGGAAGGCATGGGAACAGTGTGGCTATTTGTGTGCCCGCAAATGTGGTGAGCAGTGGTTTACATTTTGCTGACAAATGACTTGGTTTTGATCCAGCTTAAGTTGGAAACGAAATTGTAAGCTCTAAGTGAGCTGGATCCTACAGCTGTTCACCACATCTGGGCTTCTGTAGGGCTCCCACCCCCAAGCTGCTCCCATAGCAAGGCCCTGCACATTCTCCTTAGACAGATTATTCAGCAGGATCCAGTCAAAAGGCTTCATGTTTGCCAGGGGTTTATTGGCGCTGAGACTGGCCTGTCTGAGAGGAAAACATTCCTGGAAGATGTCTGGAGAGCCCATCCCTGTGACTTTCTGCTTGTTTGTCAGTGCTGAGGGCTGGGGAAGCCATTTTGCTGTGCACAGAGCAATGTGTGCTCTATCCCCTCTTTGGCTGTGCCGGGAAGATGAAGATGAGACAGAATTGAAAGGAGAATGATCAGCCTCCACTGAACCATTGAGGTTTTCCTGATTTGGGTGTACAGTTAAAAAGGACACTATAGGTTTGCCTCGGGTACTGTAATACATGTTTTATTAGACTTTTTTAGCTAGGTCAGGAAAGCTTGGTGATCTCCATGTGAATTCTGGCATCCTCTCAGTCACCTTCCCCTACTGACTCCTACTGCCCAAAGCAGTGGTGCTTTATCTCCTTTGCAGAGTGCCTGTCTGCACAGTGAGCCAGCTCAGCTATGACGCAGCCAAACTGTACCAATCCAAAGAAAACGAGGTTTTTGCTAGATTAGGGAGTCAAATCAGTTCACTTCTGAGGGCTAGCTAAAAGGAGGATGTGAGACTGCACAGTGCAGGCTAAGGAACAGAGAAGGTCCCCCTGCCTTGTGGAGTGGATCCATCTGGGTCAGCTGACTCAGAGCTGTGCCCAAAGCATTCCTTCTTGGGTATCCACGAAGATGCAAACTCAGTGAAATCTGTCCTGTAGAGAAACCACACTAATCTCTTTGTGCCTCTCATGTGTTTTTCAATGTGGGTTCTTTGAGCAACTCTGTTGAAAGAGACAGTCAAGCAGAAGAGGACAAATTGGTTTAGAAAACAAATTTCATTTATCCCAATGCTCATAAAAGCATTTGTCTTATAACCTGTAAAAATGGATGGATGCTAGAGAAGCTATTCCTATTTCATAGTCATGATGAGTGCAGACACTGTCAGCACAGGTGATCCCGCACCCTCAAATATTAAAGCCGAGGCTGTGGCAAGTATTATTCTTCAGCTCAGTAATTCTGTATCTCACAGTAACAGCTTCCACAAGTCACTGACTGCCCATGTCTCACAGTAAAATGGATTTTAAAGAACATTCTTTTACCTCATTTGGTTAATTAAACTCAACAAAACTTTGAAAAATTATTTCAAGGAAAATGTAAGTCTGCTGTATCACTATGGGAGAAGAAAAAATGGAAGTGTATCACTTTGGGGATGTGATAGTTTGTTTCTTTTGTAGAACCTCCTGTGCTGAAAAATATTTCACAGGGGGAGTGCTTCAGACTCCAGTAGGGTTGGATGTTATTCGAACGTTGTACAGCAGCTCAATGTGAATGCTTGAAAACCTTTCCAGATATTTTATGTGAAAGATGCTAAATTCTGTGGCAGTTCTAACCATGTGCTGCTGAACAATTAGACTGGAGTTCTAGTCTTCACCTGGCAATGAAAAAAAAAGCTTGAATTGTGCATATTTACAGAGTGTTTTGTTAATCATCCTTCTTTTCTAGAAGAAAAGATTAAAGAGCCAGCCAGCCCCTTGCAAGCGGCAGGAAGCATTTGTTGGCTAACTGTGGCAGGAGTTAATGAATACTTGGTCTCCTGCAGACACTGCTGCATAAAGAGATAACAAGAGGGAACACCAAGCATGCCACCTTGCCTATCTACTTTACAGTAACTCAGCCAGCTGCTGATTAAAGCCATCTAGTTTTAGAGGGCACCAAGAGATGTGCTCTGGAATTTCACGCTGAATTGATTTAAGAAGTTACTGTTCCAGCTGTCAGCTATGTTTCTTTAGCGGGGATGGCTGAAGGAAATGATAGTCGACTTGCCCCTCATCGCAGTTCACAGCCCAGTATGCTAACTTGTGCTGAAATATGCTGGCCATCCTTTTCCAGAGATTGCGACCTCCAGCAGATGGGTAGGATTGACAGTATAAGGTGGCATCTGCCACCAGGCATTGACTACTTGGACTCATATTCCCACACTACATTATGTTAGGGCTAGGAGACTGGTGTTTGCGGTATCTCACTAACAACTTCACCAAAATTATACAGATTATATATTCACATCAACAGAGAGCATGCTGCTTATGGGAAATTGTAACCTATAGCAGATGCAATAGCCTCTGGGGGCAAATGCACATGTACATGTCTGGCCACACTGTCACAGACTTCCCTCACAATTTTAGGAAGGGCAAGGGCATGTCTTAGCTCACCTCTTGAAAGAGCCTTTGCAGTACTTTATTTTATTTTGAAGGAAGACATCCATGATTTTGTTTTTCTTTCCTTTTGTTACAGCATGCTGTGTTGCCTGTTTCAAAACTGAGCTTTCTGGTGAGGTTAACCTTTCATCACATGTAAAGCAGGTTTTAAAACACTTGTATTATTATGTATAAGCAGAAGGTATTCTTCTGCTTATTCACAGAAGTGGAGGGAGGGGAAGGCTTTCCTGTCAGGTCCATAAAATAAATTCAGGTCAGACAGGTTTTGAAGCTTCTAGAAAACTAGAGGAATGTGTTGTTGTTAAAAGACTAATTTCACAGGAATTCTACATGGATTGCTGTCAGTTATTAAGGTTTTTTCCTTCTCTGGGATCCAATCTCTGGGAATAAACTGCGATAATTTTGCAGGCTAGGTACCATTATGTGTTTTGAAGAGTATATAGCTTTCATGAAACAAAGTCTTGTTTAATCTTAGCAGAACTGTGCAACATACAAGAAGCATTTGCAAATAAAAATCAAATTACTACCTTTTTTCAAGGTTTGCCATTTCCTGTAAAGTGGGATGGATTCAAGTCATTCCTATGAACTCCAACAGAGGAGTCTCATCTCATCTCCTACAAATTTCTTTGATGCTTTTTATGTATCTTTGATTTGTGTCTTGATGACTGGCAATGAAGACAAAGTTATGGAGGTGACAACTGCCTGCCAAAACTCCTTTACAGCTATGTGGTTTGTCAGTTTACTGTGAGGTTACTTACTACTTTCTCCTTAGTATTTTCTACTACTGTGGAAAAATTCAGGTTATTAGTTCATCCAAAATATTGAAATAGCTACTCTATCATTATCTTAATAACCTGGGTCAATGCAACATGTGTGCACTGCTACAGATCAGTCCTTTCGTCCTTATAGCTGTCTGTCAGAGTGCATGGCCTTGACCCTCAGAAAATGCTGGGCAATTGAAAAAGACTTTATTTCCATGCAATTTGCCTCTCTGAAATGGTTCTTGCTTTCTGCACTGTTACCCACTGCATACAGCTAAATGGATGAACATGAAATTGTTGTGCATATCAATATGATGCACATGCCAGAATGTGTCATGTATAAGCTGAAATTACCAGCAGACATTTATCTGCCCTTTTTCTGTTTGTTTGTTTGTTTATGGATTTCTGTGCATATGTGTTTTTGGGCTACAGGTATTATATAAGTTAGATTTTTTCATAAACAGATTTAGTGCAATATATTACTTTTGTTTTGAGTAGCTTCTACTCCATTATATAATCATGTAATGATAACTAAATAACAAATTTTCTAACAAGTCAAATGTTTTTAAAGTTCTCATTTGGAAAGATGTCTCTGCAGGTGCTATATTTTCTTTAAAACTGTCAGTTTGGCAGCATGAGGTAAAATTGAAAAAGCAAAAACATGCATTTTTTAAAAGATTAAGCCATAGAAAATAATACTTCAAAAATAATTTCATTTTAATAACCTTCATTCTTAGAAGTATTGCATCTTGTAGTTCTTTGCTATTGCTGTGTGATTGTGTGGTGATTTTTTATTTTTTATGAGGTAAGCATGGAGACCTTACCAATCTCTGCCTTATGTTCACCTGTTAAAGACAATATCAGTTGTTCCAAACTTATAACAGGTTAAGGAATAAAATACGTAGTCCTAGCACTAGTAAACTGAAAAACACTGGAGAGAACTGAATGTTTCTGCAATCCTTTTCTTATGCTCTTGGCAGAAAGCATGACAGTGGTTTACATGCACTTTTTCCTCCCATTTCTTTTGCTGCTGGCCTTAATGCCATTACTTCCATTCTCATGTCTCAATCAGTGTGCCTTCCTGAGAGAAGGTTCTTCACACAGCAGTATATTTAAATATGATTCTGGTCAAGGCAGAACTGTATTTCTTCTGTTGAGCTTATAGCTCAATATGTTGAATTATTGAGTTTACTGGATACTTCCTGAATCTAGAAAATAATTTGGTTATCTGACCTGCAAATTAAAGCAAACTCCTAAAAGAAGAGCTTTTATGGACATATTGCTTTCAAATAGCAGAAGTCATTTTGAAATAATTTCTCATTCTGAGGTGGTTTTAAGAAACAAGTGATTGTGCTTGACAAATTTTAGATTCTCTAACATCCCTTTTCTCTAAAGGTGGCTATGCAAGTCTGACCATTGCTTTCAAGGGGAACATTTCAATCTTTGAATATTGTGTATATGACTTTGAAATACAAACTTTTTGAGCATGTGGGAGCATAACATCATAATTCTCTGACCACCTGTGTACTTTATGTACAGACTCTGCAGTGCTAATGATAAACATGTGAGGACTAGAGCTGACTTTTGTGTTTGCTTTTCAAGGAAACTACCTAGATGCATTTGATGTTTAAGAATTGCTTGTAAACATGTAAAAAGCTATTACTATGCAAATTTGGTATCCATGGCCTTTCCATTTTGCTGATTTCTTGGACTCTGAGGACTATAGCTATAGTTAAAGTGCTGCAAACCATGGTAGAAACCTAAGGCTTTGCTTTCAACCCAAGGCTTGGCTGAGCTCTTCACAGCTGTGTGAAGGCAGCCACATCATGTAATACAGTCATCTCATTAGGTAATCAGTTGACCAGATACATCATTACTTAAAAATTCATTGTAGAGAAAAATCTCTTCTGACTCTAATCTGTGGTTCAGCTGTGATGCTAAACTTAAAATCAAGCAAGTGTGTATATATATTTAGATGACTGACTTCTGAATGCAGGCCAGACAGAAGCAATTTGCACATTGAAATGTGACAAGCTCACAGTGTAGAATTTTAATCAATGAGACATTTTAGCTCATCTCCATGTATTATTTATACTTGAAGACTAATATCAGATTAAAATATTGTAGACTTGCTCTTCCCGGAGGAGAGTTTGGAGGGAGTGTGTAAAGACTCAGAGTGATGAGGCTAGACACAGTGAGGACAGTCTGGCCCATTAAACTGTTAATCCAACTGGTTGCTTATGACAAGAGGTATCTCTGTAACCACCTTTGTAGTTTAAACCAAAATACTGGCACTCTTCTATGTACCAGTATGTTCTCATGTTAAAATTGAATTCCAGAGACAAGATTACTGCTAGGCATTCGGTGCTTAGCTTTATGGAAATTAATTACTTTGTTGCTATAATTTGTGAGGTTAAATGATTGTTGTGTGGAATAGCTGGCTGTTGTTCTCTGTTACTAGTGTCAGAAAACCTTTCTTGCAGCCACCACCTTTCAGAGGATTTTGGTGAAAATATCATCACCTCACAACACAGTGTACAGTATCCAAATTCCAAGAAAGATAGGTATTTTGCAGAACATGGCTGTCTTCTTGAAAGTACCAGGACAACATCTTTTGGCCATCATGTGTGCATAGGTATCATCCATCATTCCCAGTATTTTTAGTACTTTTCATATGAAACGTACTGTTCAACTTTTCTAACCTTAACCAACAAATATGAATTAAAATATCCTGTAATAAGAAGGAATTCTTATGTACAAAAAAAAATCTGTGTTCATTAAAGGAACATTGAGATCACTGGAAACTTCAAAGACGCATTTGAGGCAGAGAATGATTGACTTGTATTAATAGGGAAGAAAACTTTATTCCCAGCTGGAGAGGAAACAGGACTGGCAGAAAATCTTTGAAGCATTTGTTAATAACAGAACAATCTTGTATTTGGGGTTCTGTTAAATGAATTAAAATCAGCTTCCTTTCTCTTAACTTTCTGAATTAACAATAAGAGATTAACAGTATTGCAACAGAATTCTAAGAGTTCTGACTTGACCAGTTCTTTGTAAGTGGATAAACTTTATTTTGGCCAATGTTGAACAAGTAACTCATTACAAAAAAGTAATTCAATATGATGAAGTGGGTTTTGCTCAACTGCTTTAGTTAAATACATTCCATACATTTTTCTCCCCAAGGATTGGGCAAGAGAGAACAGCTGTCATGGCTGTTCTCCTTTCAAGAGTGCTTAGAAATTTCTTAATTATCATTATAAGTCCAGAAAACCACCAGAAGGATGAGTAGGTTCTCACAAGTTTCCAGAAGTTTTACCTGAGAACTCAGGGTATTTCAGAGATTCTTCAAAGAGAAGCAGTTATAAATATGAAACTGCAGAAACCATGTGTATGGTTTGGCCAAGTAGAAAATCTTGCTGGGGGTTTTTGTGTTTATCACAGTAAATACTTAATAATTAATAAATCACTTAAGCTGATGGTGAGCTTAAACCATTTTCAGGGTTTCAGCTTCAAGCATATCTTGTACAATACTTGAAGCCCAGAGTGCACGTGTGTGGAATTGCAGATGAATGTTGTTGCATCAGTAGTTCAACTGACACTGTTTCTTATTCAGATCATGGCCTGCACAACTGGTAGCATGCCCCATGAAAGAAATTATTGTAATTGTCATAATAAAAATAATTTAACAGACTGGATTTTTTTATAGTCAGCAGTTCATAATGATTGGCTTTATTGTGTTGTAAGCTGGTTAAGTCAAACACACATATTTGAAATGTAAGTAAGAGTTTTTAGGGGTTTATAACTCAGTATGCATTCAAATAATTTTTAAAAATTGAATTAATACTTTATGTAATACTTTACTTCACATGCTCTTCCCTTGGGATTTAGAAAGACAGTAATTACATAGTAACATACACTCATTATTGCAATCACTTGTTGCAGTTTAACAGCGTCCATGAAGATATGTCACTTCTTTCTGAAGTATTATAGTAATTTAAGTTTTGGGTTTTTACATCTACTACCCATTACAATTGCTAAGCTCCACTGTAGAACAGAAGGCAGTTTGAGTAATTGGTATTGGGTTAACTGTCTCTGTTAAATAGGTAGCAAGTGCTTAAGAGATATTGGTGCTGCTGGTCCAGAAGTTTGTAGTAGGGTTTTAATAGCCTATTTAAGGTGGGTTTTTTTGGGTTTTTTCCCTCCCCTGTGTGGTTTTGAAGCAATTACATCTTAGCAGTTCCCTTTTGTGAATGTCATCTCCAGGTCAGGATGCCATAAATGCTGAGACTAAAAGCAAGAAAGCACACAAGTGGTCAAACATGCGTTTCTAGACAGAAAAGAATGAGGAAAGAGAAACACATAGCATCTCCCTTCTTCACATCATGTGGGAGCTAAATCATATATCATATTTAATCTCATAAGGGAAATACAAAATATTTAAGAGCCATTGTGAGAATACTGCAGTTTTGAAGGATAGATTCATACTCAATGATTTTTTTTAATTGAAATCAATCAATTAATCAAATTTCCCTGAAAACAAACATCTAAATTGAACCCTCCACATACCTGTTCTGTATTTTAGTATCAAATTTTCTTTCAAAATTCAGTTTGTGATTCAGTTGACCAGAGGGATGGAGCACCTCTTCTGTGAGGAAATGCTGAGGAAATTAGGATTGTTCAGCCTGGAAAAGAGAAGGCTTCAGGGTGACCTAATTGTGTCCTTCCAGTACCCAAAGTGAGCTTACAGGAAAGATGGGGCAAGACTATTCACAAGGGCATGCAGTGACAGGACAAGGGGAATGTGTTCAAATTGATGGAAAGTAGTTTTAGATTAGATATTAAGAGAAAATTCTTTACTGTGAGGGTGGAAAGGCATAGGAACTGGGAAGTTGTGGATGCTCAGGGAAGTTGTGGGTGCCCCATCTCTGGCAGTGTTCAAGACCAGGTTGGATGGAGTTCTAAGCAACCTGGTCTACTGGAAGGTGTCCCTGCCCATGGGCTGGGTGTCCAGCCCGGTGGGCTGGAACTAGATGGTCTTCAAGGTCCCCTTCCAACCCAAAACAGTCTAGGATTCTAGGGTTTTGATGAGCTCTTTTTAACTTTCAACTTGTGATACAGATTGTAGCTGCATGGAGAGCTACTATCTACACATCTGACTTTAGATAACCTTGTAGTCTTTAATATTGCAAGATGGTATTTGGCCTTGATTATATCCTTCTGCATCTTTTTTGCATGTTCTAAGATATTTAGTCTCATGTTAAGGGTTTGTTGATACAAATCTTACTGCTTTTATTGCCCATGTACATGTTTTAATTCTGTGGCCTTTTTCAAGACGTGGATATTTTGAGTCTTTCAATATTTTGAGAAGGAGCAACATAATTATGTAACTTCTATTCAAGTTTCTATCTTGCTGGTAGAACCTAAGGTGCCCCTCTAATTCTGCCTTTGTCTTCTGCAAATTTGCACTGGCCTGGTTGTTCTGGTGTAAATCTGTGAGGAACCACTCCCTGCCATTGTATCCTAATCCTGTTTCTAACAACATTCCAGGTCAAAGGCAAGAATTGATCTTCGGAAAGCCTCTTGAAGGGATGACTCTAATGTTCCCAAGAGACTCTAAAAGGAAATATCTGTTTATATCTCCACCCATATTAAATGGGGTAACTAAACAGGGAGCAGTTTTTCCCTCCTCCTCTTTTGGCTTAGGGAGTTTGGGAGCATGTACCATGGCTTGACAGAAATTTGGGGCAATTGTACAAGTGAGTAGGAAATCTACCTGCTTAGAGTACAATCCTGACCCTGTTTATCAGTAGGAAGCCATATCTGTATCTCTCTTCCATATCTGACCTCACAAAAGCTAGCTCTTTTCTCCAAAACCTAATGTGGATTGTCTGCTATTTAGGGTCAAATACAAACAGCTGCAGAGAAAAATAGACTGCATTTTCAAGTTTTGAAAATGTGGTTATATCCTATAACTGGACTTTGCGAGGGTGTGACTGTTTAAGTGCCATTTGAGTGGAGGCAAGTACATACCTGGCTAGTTTGTATGCTGCATTTCAGATACTGAAAAGAGTTCTGTCCCATGTCTGACAAATTTGTGTGGTAGTGGCTCCTCCAGGGAGTTTGTAGGTTTTTGAAAATTTATGATGCTTAGTATATTGTGAAATAGAATAATTTACAATAATACTTGAAATTAAGGCTTCATTATTCTACATAAGCAAACAGTTAATGAGTTTTCCAAATTAAGAAAGTAACTATAGATAGTCTTATGGTAATTTAGATGGACTTCTGATTTGAAAAACATGGATTTGGATTTAAAACCATGGTTCAGATCTGCCTCAGGATTTATTGTGAGCATCATGAAAACAGAGGAAGAATGCTCCGTGTTTGTCTTTTGACATTTCCATTGCCAAGAAGCTGATAAAAATCTGGATACACTTCTGAAACTTTTATTAGGAATACTTAAAAATTATTGTCTTAGAGCTATGTGTAGTTGAACACTTTTTGTTGCTTTTTAGTTGTTGTAGAATTATCAGTGTAGCTCCTTTAAAATTTCACATTTACTTAGGAACAAACCAGATTGAGAAAAATGCTATTGTCAGACAACTCAGGACAATTAAAATCTCAGTTTGAGAAGTGATATTTAATTACTTACAAGCTTGTAAAACAAATTTAATTACATGCATCAGACAAGCTGGTGGCCTCCACTTAAAATACTGTGTACATAGGATGACCTGCGTCTGGCCTGAGACTGAACAGAGAAAAAATATAAAAGCGCAAGTTTCTCCTGCACGTCACCATGGAGCAGCTGTGCTCTATGCTTCCCTGGGGGAGCAAATGCATTTGCTGTCTGCCCCACAGTCATGATGGAGAAACCAAAACAGAAATTTAACCAAGGTAGAGGTTAAGATGAGTCAAAGGGCTTCTGACCACAGGAATACTGAGTTCAGTGCACTGGCTGAATAGATACGCTATGCTATACCTGCCTATACATCTATATATCAAAATAATAGTTACTAGCAGCTTTATTTTCATGCTATTGTACAAAAAGAAGCCTGCTGTTGAATTATGGTGATGAAGATGGATAGTTTAACTGCTGATGGGTTCTCATGACAAGGAACTAAATTTAGGTTTTCATGTGTCTTTGCAGGAAGGAGTGGGTTGTTCATTTGTTTGATTCCATGCTGCAGGATTGCATTGCAATCCATAAATAAACATGCTTGCCCAGGAGGAACATCTGTAAGGCATAAGCACAGTGTTCTTGTCCAGAGCTTGCTGTGGAATTGGATTGTAGAAGAGGAGAAGGTGGTTTGAAAAGATCAAAGTAGACACTTCTTTAGGGTGTAAAGAAAGAAAGTACATAATGAGAAGTCTTTGTATAGATAACTGGAATGAAAACTTTGTGATGAATGCCAAAACATAGACAAGACCCCCAGATAGTGCTCTGGGAATAGGAGAAGGGATTATGTTGTTGCAGATGCAGAGCCAGCAATTGAGGTTGGAAATGTGCATCAGTGCTTTTTGCCTTTGCTTTCTACTAAAGTCCTGACTCAGACCTCCTGCATGAGGCTCCAACGCCCAGACTCGAGCAGATGCCATGGAGTGAGCTGCAGTATTTGCCCCTCCCTGGCAGCAGCTTTGCTCCTGTGAGGGAAATGGAGCCCACTAGCCAGGGCTGCAAAAAGCACATCCCTGCTCCTTGGCTGCTTCACTTTGCAGGCTGGTGTGGAAATGGAAATAGTGGCTTGTGTTACAGTGTGTCACTTTATTGTGCTTCCCAACCTCATTTTATATTGAATTAATATATAGACCTTATGATTTTATTTCGGCATTAGCCAGCAATATATATGTCTTGCCTGAAAGATGAGCAGCTACCTACCAGTGTAGATATTTGCTTGTCCTTGTAACTGATTGAATTCCAGGAATACATACACTGTGAGAAAGCGATACAACCCTGTAGAGTTAGTGTTGCTACTCCTAGCATGTCTCTAATGTACATGTACACACACAGGAAAAATGCATACAAAGAGATACATCTGAGTCTAGGAAACTGCAGGGTTTGCTTATAATTCTATATTGTTTCTGTCCTTATATGTATGTCTTCCCTATAAAATACAAGTTCCTTCTCCCCAGTATTAAATTGCTTGATCAAATCTCCTTATCCATCACTATGGAAGATGGAGATATATATTATGGATAAACCAAATTGAATAATAAAATACTGTTCCTCACAGGAAAGCTGGGAAAATTTATATATCATCTGCTGCAGGTGTTGTCCTTTTTACCAGGAGGCAAGGGTAACAGTGGTGTTACCTAGTTAGGGTAAAAAACAAACCTTTTTTCACTGAAATTTACTTAGATTAATTTGCAGGGAAAAATAGAGCAGTAGGAGTATAGTGCTACCATTTCTGAGAGTCATACACGGCAGTCCATTGTTATAGCTGAAAGCTGTTCTCCTTATGTCCCATCCTCTGCATAATTTTGTCATGCCTGTTGATCCTCTCTCTTTATATTGGTTCTACTTTAAATGAGCTCTGCAATAAAACTTGCTGTCAGGTCTGGGAAATATAATGCAACACCTTCATTTTCTGTATTACAAAATGTTCTGAAATGCTTTCAGAGGGATCCCAGTTTGTGCATTGTGTCAGCTGGAGTAATTAGGGCGTAATGCAATTGTTTCTTTATGGGTCTGAAGCCATCCCAAGAATCACAAAGGCTGATTTCTTCCCTGTGAAAGGTTGCTTTAACCCTTGGCCAGGTGGGTGTCATGGGTTTTGTTCAAACACTTCAAGTTCTGAGACAAATGGAATCACAAGGCCTAAAGTTACTCTGCTCACAGGACTGCAGATCAACATGTGCCTCTCTAAATATTTATGAAGACCAAACACTGTTCAAGGAATGTGATTTTGGGGTGAGGTTTTTTTGCTACAGAATGATAAAAATACCATTCACAGTATTCTACTTGATGAATCAGAATCTGAAACTATTTTGGCCAGCTTAATATGTTGTTACCCTCCATCTTTCTTTTGGAAAATTTTAGCCTTTTCACTAATTCAATTCCTTGAGGAGCATTATTTATTTTTGCTGAGAAGAAGAGCAACAATCTGAAAAGCTATTTTTTCTCAGATGGTAAAAGGAAGTCAGTTATAAATCTGATGATTTGTGCTATGTGCTTGTTCTTGTTATGATTACAGTAATACTGCATTTTAAGGGAATTTAATAAACTATGTTCACAGGCACACTTTGGATGTTATACACTTACAACACTTGCCTGCTTTCACTAAGGTAGCATGAACTGTTGCTGGTCTTTCTCTCTGACTACTGTGGAAAAAAAAATTTGAAAATTGAAAGGTGCTTTGGGGGTTTTGAGTTTGCTTTTACTTCAGAAGATCTCAGACAGGTTAATGGGGAGTTTTTTGCAGGTTGTCTGTGTAGAAAAGGTTCATGCACATTTAATATCTTTTCTTAGAAGCCTGCAGTGATGATTTTAGGTTCTGATTTCTTTCATGAATACTTGAATTTAGCAACTAAAGACAGCACATTTACTCTCTTTGGAACTCTTCACACCTTTGGCTATTAAGGTATAGGAAGGATGTGTAGCAGTGATCCAAATTCAAATCAATTTTAAGCTGTTTTATCAACATTTCTGTTGTCTTTTGTCACGGTTTGATGCTGGCACAATGCCAGCACCCCCATGAAAACACACCTTCCCAAATAAGTTCCCCTGGGAGTTCTTGCTTTTAACCCCCTGTGTTCTCAGAGGCATGTCCATGCCTTCAGTGGTCGCTCCAACTGCCAATATCCAACCCCAACCACTGATTGGTTTGACTACCTACTTCCTGAAAAAATTCACTTCTATGTCAAACCATGACATCTTCTTAAGTATTCTTACTAATACTACTGTGTAAGTATCCATGCCAAATCTTCTATGGATGGAGTGGGAAGGAATTATCTTTCCTACTTTGCAAACATAACTTACACATTTTTGCTTTTTCTCTAAAAAGGCAGAGAGGACTTGTTGAACACCTCTCCCCAAATATTTGAATGGCCAGTTCCTTAAAAATCATTTTGTGACCCAAGATGCAGGCATTTGTGTGCTCCTTCTGAACACATCAGTAGCTCAGATAAAAACCTTACCTGAATAGATTTGTGCCAGAAATGTATCACCAAAGATTGGAGCCTAAATAATCAGAACACATTGAGGGCTTTCACGTTTTTATTTCTTTGGTTTTCTAATAAATATCAATTTGCTCTGATGTTCTTCATTACCTCTAGATTAGGCATAAACTATATAATTACTAGCAAATAGTGTGTGTTATATCAATTTATACATGAATAAACACATGTCAATTCAAACAATTGAGGGTCTTCACAAACCTCACATATAGAATATTCTGGCATGAAAAATTTTTGTCATAGCATTTAATCTTTTTTTTTTTTTTTTTTTTTTTTTTTTTTTTAATGCTCAAGGCAGATTCTCCATATTCCAAATACAGCAGGCCTCTATTTGTTATTGATTTTGTTTAATTTTCAACTTTGGACCCAAGCTGTTTAAACAGATTACTCTCTGCTTTTATCTAAGTCAACTTCCTCATGCTTTCATCAAAGCAAAAGAGATTATTTGACTTTCTGTCTCATAACACAGCATTACAAGAGAGTCATATGTTAAGTGACAGTGATGGATTCTGTATTAGGAAATGTCCGTTCTGTCTCCATGTAAGTCTCTTGTAATAGTTCCCCGTCAAAGACAAAAAAAAAAATCTCATCTTTATTTATTTGTAGTCTATTTATTAGTATTCATTACAGTTGTATTTACTCGTAAGTGAAGCTAATACATTTCAGAACTGGAGTAGGTGAGAGTGTTTGAACTGGAATAGCAATGTGTAGGCATAATATGTTTGTATCTTGGCACTGATCCTGTACCTTAACTTTCTTATTCCTATGCACACAATATTTGTGAACTGACTAATACGTGGCAATAGAAGGACACTTTCTCTTCAGGCTGACTTGCAGTGTAGTTGTGAGATTTAATGGTAACTAGCACTAACACAAGCTTTCAGCACAAATTATGTTTTCTGGTTGGATCAAAACTACTTATCCTTTGTGTCTTGCTTATAAGAAGTTTAAGATGGAGATAGCAGGTTGAATAGGTACTCAATTGACTAAATCCGTAGAAAATACTTGGAAGACTCTGCTGGGAACATACAGAACTGTCTACATTTACCTTTCAATTGTCTCTGCAGGAGCAGTTGGGTTATATGTATAGAATAGGGATTCCCTCTGCAGGCAAATCAACATGGACAACAGCAAGTGCTTTGGAGATGCATAACATCATCAGAGATTGTGGTGTTGACTGACTGCATGCGCATCTCTTTCTCTTGGCTCTCTTGGGCTTTGTGCACCAGACTGACTAGGTGAAGTGACAAAATCCCACTGTAGGTTCTAAAGACAGTTTTTCCTGTAGAGGAACTATAGATATTTCCTATCTTTATGTAGACTGTGGTAAAAGGACTTCAAACTGCAGCAAATGACATCTCCCGGACAGTCTCAAGGCTCGGCTGAGCAGCCGGGGAAACTCTTCCAGGGCTTTCATGCAGGAGGCACATGACTCCTTGTGAGCCATGCAGATCTGTTAACTCCCTGATATAGCCAGGCTTCTCTTCACATTGTTGTCTTTCTGAGTAAACAGCACTTTATACAGAGACCTCAGTGTCATCAGCCTGGAAAGAGCAGCAGTGCAGGTGATCTCGTGCTGCCTGCACTAAACCCCAGAAGCCCACCATGAATTCATCCTCCAAACGGGGGTCAAGGATTCCTCCCTGTCCTGGGATGCCTGGATGGCTTGGACTGGACCCAAGTGAAGGAGGGAAGTGCACAGAAAGAGGAGCTGCAATAAACTCAGGAATGTACAGAAATAAAGCATACTGGTCTGTTTAATTTTTTTTCAGGTTAGCCACTTCAAAAGAGCTGCTGCAAATGATCAAGGTACTTGAATCTATTGAAGGAGTGTTTCTGGTGTGGCTCAAAATTGAATACTAATTGGTTGTATTTCTGTAGGAAAATCAGCCCAAGCCTGAATTTGCTATACTACTGAAAGATTATGTGCCTCAGCATTTGCTTAGACTGTGTATAATCTAACATATGGACACATTGCAGTCTTATTGGCAACCTGCAGTAGCTCTAGATATACTTTCACAAAAAAATGAAGCAGCAGAATTTTAATAGTAATTATTGACACCTATATATGTATATGATGATAATTACTTTTCATAATTATGTATTTCACAGGCAAGATAGGGAATAAAAAGTGATAATACTAAAATTAGAATATCAGTACTGACATGAATGTTGAATTGTTTTTCTGACAGTGGTCAATAAACAAGTTAGGAAGTAGCTAACATTTTTGCTGGCCAAAATAGATCTAGTTAAGTGAATCACAAGTGGCATGTGTTTATCCTCCATAGTATCTCTTTACTGAAAGTTTTGTGTATATACTGAGAATGAGATATAAATGGACCTGCAGGCATTTTGTGTTAGTATCGAGGATTTATATATTTTTGTGATTTTCGGCTATACCACATAATGGTATATAAAAAAAGAATAGTAAATGTGATTATAATGATCTGAACAGGCTCACTCTTAATGATATACAGCTATCTTCCTATTTTTTTGTCAAAGTCTTTCTCTAATACAAATGCCTAGAATCTTATTAAAAATCTGATCTCATTAGGTACACCATCAGTATTAAAATAGTGTATCCTAAATCTCAGTTATTTAGAAATGATCGGTAATGATAAGAGATTAAATGAGGGGCTCACCAATTAGTTAAAAAGTCTTAGAGGAACAGGAAGTGCCTTCAAAGAATTTGATTATATATTTGGGTTTTCTAATATATTTTTTCTTTTTTTTCTGAAGTACTGCCAATACTTTAAACTTTCTTTGCATAATAGTGGAATATTTGAAGCTTTTTTATCACTTTGGTGTGCAAACCAAATGTAAGGGGAAGAACTGAAACATTTTAAATTATTTTAAAGCAGTCTCTTTTTAGTTTTTCAAGATGAGATGATTGGCAATTCAATGTAAAGTCTTAGGCTGCTTTTGGTATCCTGCTGCACCACTGTTTGTTCTTACATATGCAGTGGAATGGAGTTTGATGCAGGATTTGATCCTTTTACCCACTCCATGGTACATTGTGAGCCTTCCTATGAAAACCCTGTGGTTGTGTCTGTGTACGATCATCTCTGATCACCTTTGCTAGTTGGTTTTGCCCATATCACAGTCAAATGGCATCAGACAGTGCTACAGAGTCCAGTAAAACCTGAATTCCCAAACTCCATCAAAATGGTAAAAATCTGAAGCCTCAAGTCCGGCACAGGAGGCTCTCTCCATTATGTGAGGAACATTCCAGTCTCAGGCTGCTTTAGTCCAAGGCAAGTTATCTTGGAAGAGCTGGCATTTCCAGCTTCCAGTCCTCTTTCTTTGGGTTGTGCAACATCTAGCAACCAAAAAATGTTTTACTAAGAAGTAGCATTAGAATAGAGTCACATGTTATGTCAGGGACAGCTTGGAAAGAAAGCAAGTATTGTATCCTCTTGTGTGCAACATCCCTGTGCTGTGGCCTGGTTTTCCTAGTAAAAGATGCAGCATGGTTTTAAATTTGGATTATTTTGGTGTTTGGTTTTTTTAAAACAGAGATTCTGAGTTTTCACAGAAATTTAAGCAAACTGAGGCTTGTTTTGGCCATCGTGCAAGGGACACTGCATAATTCAGACATAAACCTTTTTCACTAGGGCACTGTATAGTGAAGATATCCTAAGTCAATTCCTTATCGCTGCTAAACCAGTTTCTGTTTTCTGCTAGAGTAGGAAGCAGGGAAGAACAGTACATTAGAGCAAATGGTATATTTTTGTAATATCTTGTATATAAATATTGGTGCAGTGGGGGTAGTTTCCATACTAAGTGCCAGCAAAAGTTTTTCAAACTCTACCTTAGAGCTATAAGTCCAAAAATGCATGGTAAGGCAAAAAGGTGAACAAGCCAGTTAAATTGTGAAGGTTTAAGTGGGGAGTTGTAGGGGAGTGGGGAGGGGCATAACCACAGACTCAGGTATTGCTGTGGGAGCAGGAAGGGGCCTAGATGTATTTTAAAAAAACATATAAGGGCAAAAGGTATTTTTTCCATCTCAAGCTGTATCAAATTCTTCCCTCCTTAGTGTTTGTAAATCTTCTAGCATTTTTAGAAATTATAGTTTTATGAAAAATGTAACTCTATATAATGGGTATATTTGATAAATTTACACAAAACTATGTCATTTTCAAAGATAGGATAAAAGCCATTACTGCAGTATGAAAATACTTTTCTATCACCTCTAATAATGTTTTCCACATCTTTCCATTTGAAAAAGAAGTGGAATGTATCAGCATGAGGAAGCTGTTCATACTGATTCCCAGCTGTGGATATGTCAGTGGAGATAAATTCATGTCCTCAAATATTACCCTTTCCTGAGTGCCAATTTGCACACACCTTAAATTCCACTTTGACAAAACTAAAGCTTTCCAAGGTGCTCATCTGCTCCCTCAGCAAGGATTTGAGGTTTCACAGTGTTTGTACAAGGAGGTTCAAGGCCTATGTGACGAAATAAAAGTAGCCCAGCTGCTGTAAATGGCAGCTTTCCTTTGCCTTTCTTTTGGAGGAGCAGAGGTCAAGGTCAGGGATATACATTTATTTTCTTTGTTGGTAATGGTTTTCCATGCTCTTCCAGCCCTGCTCCTGTATGCTAGCCAGCTGGGTTGTTAGTGGCTGGTGGCTGAGAAACAGAATCTGCCTTTCTGAGCAGAATTTGCCTTTCTGATCAGACTGATCAGTGCACTTTGCAGGAGCCTTCTGAAGCTGGAAGTCTAGCAGTTGTCCTTGAGTCACTTTTTTATAATATGTGCCAAATATGAGTAGATTTTCATTCAGTTTGGAGTTCAGGGATGAATCAAATGTCCTTTCTATCAGATTTATTTATCCCTCATCTCAGAAAACTGGGACAATTATCCTGCCTCTTCCCTCAAACCATTGTGTTCAAGGTTTTGTGTGGAGTTCAAATGAAACATCTTTGTGCAGGTATATTTTCTAGAAAGGGGGGGGGGGGGAAGATTTATTTATTTATTTATTTATTTATTTATTAAATTCCTGTCACCTTAAAAGCTGTTTTTGCAGACAAAGTGCTTTTGCATGTTTGCTTTTGTAAAAGATGTGTTTAAATGAATGCACACCTTCTTGGTGACTTCCACAGGGTAGGACCCTCTGTGCTTTTGCATCACGTACTGTACCTTGCTGAAATTACTTCTGGGTTATTGTACTGCCAGCTTTCCATTAACTAACTGACTATAAAAAAAATTTAAATAAAATGCCTTTGGGAATAGTAAATGACAAACTTCTCGGAATATGAGCCTTGCAGCCCAATCTTCTAAAAGAAGCACCTGCAATCTGGCTTTATAGCTGATACACAGCTAGTTGGCAGACAAAAACCTTGCTAGGATTTCAATTTACAGCCTATGATACATAGGATTCTTTCTTCCTTGTAATGCTTTAAACTAAAATTGAATTTTAAATTAACTTGACACTGCTGTTTTCAAGTCAGATAAATAACTGTGTTCCTTTTCCTTTTTCCATAATATATTTGATATCTTACTGTTGAAGCTTTTCCTGAATTTATGTTAAAATTATACATTTGCCTGTCTTTACTTTCCTTAGGGAAAAAAAAAGTGAAACATAACCATGTAGCTGTAAGAAGTATTGTTTGCACTTCAACAGTTATATAGTTTCGTAGTTTAGGAATTTGCCGGTTTTATTTCTGTTGCTCACTGTAACAGCTTGTGGTTTATTTCTGTGCTTTCTCACAAAATTTTGATCAAACAGTGGCCTTCAGAATTATGTTCTTTGAGCCTTCATGCATGCAGATATCTTACATTTACTTCATCAGAAGACTCCATTCTTCACTTCAGTACTCCATTTAAACTTTCACAGTGTTAATGAAACAATGTATCAACATCTTTTGCATTTTTTAAAGCTGTTAGAGCTACATGGTGCAGGTATAAATGCTTGTAAAACACACCAGGTAGTTGCAATGTGGTCAGTGGTGTCTTAATCTGACACCTGGTAGCATAAATATTTTTTACACTTGATAGATGATGCCACAGGAAGAATTATAGAAGAGCTGCCTTAAAAAAAAGCAGATGGATTCAAAGTATTTTAGAGAGAATTAAATAATTACCCTACATTAATTAATTAATGTGCTGTGTAGTAGAAAGAAGAACTTTTACAGTAGAACTGCTTGTGATTTGTTTTTGTTTTCCCTGATTCTCACACACTTAATTGAACAAACCTTTCTCATCAAACAGTATCTTGAAGAGCTTACACTGAAGGACATACAGTGGCAGAATTTACAATGATAGCATGATGAGCAAAATGTATTTCTTCTGTTCCTGGTAAAAATATAACACTATGGATCCTTATGTGTAACTTAAAATAAGGTATTGAAGTACATCCCTCCCTCCCTTCCTTTTTCCCCCAGGAAAGCATTCTCCAAACAGTTCCCATTTTGTACCTTCTGGCTTTCAGCAAGGCATTAGCATTCCAGAAAGAGTTTCACCAGCCCCTAGGTTTGAACAGTGGTCAGGACAGGCAGAAGGAAAAGCTACCAAACACTTTCCCTCTTAGGCTTGGGGCTTGAATTGTAACCAGGGGGTTTTGGGAGTGCATTAAAGTGCACTGCTTTCCTGGCCTGCCCTTTCCCTATTCCCTTGTTTTCCAATACCAGTATGACCAAAAATCAGTATTTTTCTTATAACCAAGCACAATGAATAAATATTTGGAATATTTCTTCTCTCTCAATGTATTAACAAAGGAGAAAAAACACACCTCTGCCTTAAACAAGGCAAGAAGTTATGCAGACCTCCCCAACTCAGACAGAAATTCTCCTCAGGGAAGGAATGCCACATGAAATTGGAAAGTTATCATTTTCTCAAATAAGGGTGAAATACCAGGCTCTTCGTTTGGGTGCTTCTCACTGTTTTGTAGTCAGGTCATCTCTTTTCTCTGCCCACCCTGATCCCCCACACTCCCTCAAGGTATTCAAATGGAAAAGCTTTCTTTCCAAGGTATTTGCACTAAGAAGGCATTCGGCAGCAGAGGAGATTTCTTCCAAAAGCATCTTAGTGTGCTGTGATCCTTCCCCAGGACTCAGCTGAACGTGCTGAGAAAGGATTCTTGCTCCATACCCTGTGCAGTTACGGTCCTTTGGGTGGGCGCTGTCATTGCACATTCTTGGCCATGTGCCTGAGCCTACCTAGGCAGATTTGTTTGAGTCTCTGCCAGCATATATGCCAAAGAGATTATGCTTCATATTTCATCCCAGGGTGAAGAGAGCCTAAATGGGTTTATCATGGAGTTTTCATTCACTCTGTCATTTCTCCCTTCTTTATAGTTCATTGCTAGACTTCTAATTTTTCCTGACAGCAGTGCACACCCCTGCAGCTGGCCCTGCATAATGATTCCCTCCCCCTAGACTGACGAGTGGATGCATAAATCTACTGCCATCAGGGTGCCTCCTTTAGCAGACACTGCCCTCTCTCCCCCCTGGAAAAAGATCTGTCCCCTCCCCAGCACTCTCATTTACCACCTACTACTGTTGCCTGCTGAGCCAAGATGCTGCCTGTGACCGTTATCCTGCCTATGCTAAATATCAGGAAATGCTCTTTTTGGACAAAAATAGGGTTTTTTTTCCTCCTAATGATAACTATTAGTGAAAATTGAAGTGCCTTTGGCAATTGTATTTGATGCAAATATTACAATGTACAGCAACGAGCTCCTGTGAAAAGCAAGGGTGGACTGATTGTTTTAATTAGGAGCTGGAGGGTGAGAAGGACTGTCAGGAGCAAGAAATTTGACCAAATATAGGTCTTTAGAAGGTCTTAAGTTAGAGATCCCCATGTTCTCTGAGGCCCTGTATTAACTCAAAATGATTGCTTTGAACTATTGAGTAAGGGCAGTAATGTCAGATCCAGGGATTCTCAGCTGCTGAACTCATCAAGCACATTGACAGTTTATAAATCAGACAGGACTTGTGGACCCTTTACAAAGGGAATTGTTTTAAAATCTCTTCCTTAGCCCTCCATCCTTAGCTATAGCAGTGGAATATTGTAGCTGGCTAAAAATCAGTGTAAGACTAGTTTAAAAGGCAGCAATCTCTGTTCCTGTTCTGAAAAGGAGGCACGAGGTGAATGTGCAGCATATGGCAAGAGCTTCATCATTCTTTACCAGCAGTAAAGGTATAGGTAAAGGTTATCCCCTTTCCTCTTCCAAGAGTATAATCCACAAAATACTAGATTTCTCCAATAGGTATTTGGTGTTAGCAACATACTGATAGTCTGATACTCATAGCTGCTTTTAAATTATTATTTTTCTTCAGCTACAAGTATTTGACAGTTTTCTCTGACGTTGTCCTTATAATGATTCATACTGCAATTATTTTGAAGAGATGGATAAACTACAATTGTTTATATACAAACAGAATATGGCATTGGCTGCCAGAAAACAATCTCACTAATATTTGACTTGTTAGGTTGCCTCATGTTTCATGTTTTGGCTCAGAGAGAGCAAGTTTAAAATTAATTGAGAAGAATTTCTTTCCTTCTGAGTGTGTTCAAAGCTAGTGGTATTTTCTCCTCTGTAAATGTTGGCAATTGATTATAAAATGTCAGAGGTGCTAGCAGTGTCAGCAACCTTCATCTATACAGCTAGAATAATAGGCAAGACTTGCTTTAGGACACCCTGCAGTTGCTGACAGGTTTTGTTGCATCTGCAGCCAACTCTGTATCTTTAATGAGGGAAAAAGGGTGGATAAGGCAGTGTGGATTGTAAATGTAAGAGTGCTCACTCCACTAAATTTACTTGAAAAATGATCATTTTTGTGTCTAATGCCATTTTGTACTCTTCATGATTTTCTAATTAAGCCTGGAGGGCTGTGGATCCAGGCTTTGATATGAGCAGTATCGACTGTCCTCTTTCCAGAGAAGAGAACAAAGCTTCCTCACTGTGCTGCTGGATGCTAACTGATGAACTGGTTTTTCTTCCATGCCTTGGTTACTGCATATAATTAGGAATCTTACTCTTGTGACTTCATGTGCAGAACTGCATCCTTTCAGTAGACCTGCCTGCCAGCTGCCTGTCATGCACAGCTATTCCTGTTTGACTTTGCATGTCAACTGTTCCTATTTAAACAATGAGCTTTGAAGCAAACTATGGGCATGCTGAAGAAAAAGCACTTCATGTCTAACAACAGTCTCTTTTAGAATCTGTGTGAAGCTAAGGCTCAACTTTAAAAGTGGTCATGGTGCTCATGTATTTGAAATAATTTTATTAGAATAGAGAAGTACCTGTGATTCTTGGAAAATGAGAGAAGAAAGAATATGTATCCACTTGCTGGGTAGACTCACATGAGTGGTTTTCTGAGGGGATTACCCCTTTCTTGTCTCAGTGTTCCCTTGCAGCAGAAGCAGTGATAGACTCTGATGGCTAGTGTGTTGCTGAGGTTAAGAGAGAAGGCATTTGCAGTTCTGGGAGAAGGGGAAAGGAGAAAACAGCAATGGCAGACATGTCAGAGCAACAGGAATAAGGCTCGCTCACTTAGATTTGAGGAGAAATTTCCAACCCTGTATAGCATTCCTCCACCTTAATGATGGAAAAAGTCTATTTATTTTTGATTTTAATATCTTGTCTTTATGGTATTTTAGGACTGGAATTCCTGTACTTCATTCCTGGATATCTTATCTATTAAATAATGTCTCAGTTCCTCTCTGCTGAGAGCAGGTACACAGAGAAACAGAAAAATATCTTGCTGCATTGCACAAGGCGGTTTTTTTGTTTAGTATTAATCAAGAATCACACATGCTTAAGAACTTTTGGGTGAAAAGAAGCCTCAGAATGTTTATCTTCCAAGAAACTCTTTGAAAAGTCAGCTTTTTACTGTAAAGCTGTTGGCCAGCTGAAAGGTTTGACACACGGCCACGATGGAGGCAGCTGGAGGGCCAGGAAGTGGCTGTGTGATGATCCACAGGAGATGTGAGCTCGTGTGTGACCTTGCGCCTTGGCACAGGGAGGTGTGACTAGAGGGTGGTGCTGGCAGGGAGAGGGGTGGACTGTGCAAGGGATTCCACTGCTTTCGCTGCAGACAGGGCTGACAGCCATGTGATGTGAGAGCTGATTTAAAAAATAGTGTCCTGCCTTCAGAATCACAGCTAGAAAATGTATGACTGTAAAGTTGGAGTTTCTCCTTCAGGAAATACCACCTGTCTTTTACACCCACTTCCTTCTTTAGTGTTACCTAGTGGAGGACTTAGGATTCATTCTTAGTTTTCTTACCAGGCTAGTTTAACCTAAATGCATTAAATCCTTTCAGTTTGTGTGACAAGATACCTCTGATAATTTGGAATTGAAATAACTTAAAGACTTTTCATATATAAAATGAGTATAGATTTCGGCTGTTAAAAGGTTCATTGTTGGAGAAGATGCATACAGTAAAAGTGGTGGTAAACATGAAAAAAAAAGGTTGGCTATGTTTCTGAAAAGTACAGACTTCGTTTCCCTTGGAAAAAATAATAGGATAACTTGGTTTGGAAGGGGTCATGTAGTCCTATGGCTCAAATCAGGGCCAGTAAGATCAGCTACCTCTGAACATATAAAGTATTTATCAGTCGACTCTACATAGCTCAAAACTTAAGAACATGGTCATAAGTTTCTTGGGAATTCTGAAAGGGAAAAAAAAATTTTGTAATATGTCTCCTTTGTCTTCATCTTTCAGAAGTTTTTAAAAAATAGGAAGGCTCAAGCTTTCCTAGTTCTTTACTATGCATTTCCTTTTATTTTTAGATAGAAATAAAAATTTAATCAGGCTAAACCTTACTCTCCCTACTCAATTATTCCCCAGAAAGTTTAAATAAGTATAGATGTAGGCTTTTCAAGAAAATGCCCCTAGAAGCTCATTTCTGAAGCAAAGGGAAACTGGAAGGTGACATTGCTTTTGAAAACTGAGCCTTAATAAAGGGCTTCATTTAGTCATCCACCCTTGAAAATGGATGGTGAAATATGTAAGGGTTGAGAGGGAAAGGGAAAAAACAGAGATGCAAGAGAGTGATACCAGATGAAAGTACAAGGTAATTTAAGTCCTTGGTTAATGTCCCTGTTAGAAATTAGTCTTGGCTGGCTTGGTCACCCAAAAACTGGCAGCTCAAAACGAAATTCTTATCATAAAGTGTCCTTGCTGTCGTCTGGGCTTTAGCAGGTTTGTTATGGGGCTATTGTTGCCATCTAGAAAAGTGGTCCCTCCGAGGGAGGATTAGGATGCTCTGTAGATATCTTTCTAGTGCTTTGCGTGTCCCCAGGGTATCTTGAGAGGGCACCTGCAGTGGAGAGGAGCAGAAAACCATGCTTATCACTAATGGCAACTGAGTTTCCCCTTCTCTGAGGTTGTGTTGAGTGTGCAGCAGTTGGGCAATGCAGACATCCCTCACTGTGCATGGGCTGTGGAATGCTGTGCTGCTCCTGTGACGAGGGAGCTGAGCTGCTGTCTTTTTGTTTCAGGTGCAAAGAGTGAGGGGCTCAGCTCTGGGGCTCAGCTGGTACCCCCAGGAGCACAGCTGAACGAGAGCAAGCATTGACACCACCTTGTCTCCTCTTGAAGTCCCAGAAGAAGTGGGTTGTTGTTTCCCAAGCTGTGGTGTGCACGCAGATTTTACATGTGAATTTTCTGTTTTCAGGTAAGCTCATTTTTTTCTTCTTTTTTAATACAATAAAGTTTTCTAAATGCAAAGTCATATTCTGGTTTTCTAGACAAATTTGTTGCTATTTATCAAGACTTTCAGACATTGCTGGAGCATTTAATAAGTGTTTATTACTACTAATGGAGATAAAACTTCTAGGAGTCAGTCTTGCAAGAGGCATTAAAAATTAGCAAAGGGAAAAAAAAGCAAGAATAGCTTGGCAGAGGTTCTGTATTCATAAACCTATTTATAGATGGTGTGCTGGGTAGAGGAGCAGGTTTGTGCCTCTGCCAGCAACACGCTGCAGCCTACTGCTGTGCTTGCCCTAATTTTGCACTTACATTCTGAGTCTCCCAGGGGATGCTGAGCAGCTGTGTGGTTGACCTGAATCTCGAAGGTGTGTGGGTTTGACTGTGTCTCTGAGGATGACCGGAGAGAATTGATCAACTTCTTTTCCAGGACCTGTTCACATTGATTAGCGTGTGTTGGCTTGGCAGATTTCTCAGAAACCAGCATGTAAAACCTTCTTCTTTATTCTCAAGTGGCCAAAGAGATCTGAAGCAAGATTGATAAAGGGGTTGCACAAACATGGTTCTCGGTCTGTTCTTCCGCTGCAAAGTGGTTTAAATCCATTTTGGCAGCTTTCTTGGTGCTTGTGATGCTCCTGGAGGTGCTGCCACTGAGAGCTCTGGTTCCAGCCTGGTGCAAGCCTGGAGGGGAAGGCGAGACTCTGGGATCCTGTGAGTCACCTTCCTCACAGTTACCAGTTATAACTGTCCGTGGACTGAACTTTTTGGAATATAACACTCAGCCTTTCCAGCAAGAGAAACACGTGTCTCCGGCCCGGCACCAAAGAAAAAGGAAACAGTGGGAGGGGAAAACAAAATTTAGGAAGAGCCAAGTTAAGGAAACAATTGTGTTCTAGTGTTTAATATCTGACCTCATGCCAGTTTGGGAGGGGTTTCATTTAGGTTTTTTAGTAGTTTTTTGGTTTGATTTGGGGTTTTTGGGGGGTGTTGTTTGTTTGTTTTGGATGCTTCTGTGTTTTATTTTCCCTTAAAAACAAATGGGAAAGGAAGACTCAAAATACATTTTTCCATGCATATGTACTGCAGAATGAATAAAAGTGAAAACAGCTGTTCTAAACCAAAAATGTGCATTCTGCCATCACACACTCATTTATGTACCTAAAATCATGATTTTTCTAAATGTAGGAAAAAGCATGAAATAACACAGAAATAGCCATTATTTAAGCTTATTTAGAAATGCACATCAGGCAAGATGAGTATCACTGAGGAACAAAGGTGGGTCCTGTGGGGGATGCGAATGTAAGAAGTGGACTCACTGAAAGCAAGTAATTGCAGAGTAATTTTGCTGTGGAATTTTAAACCAATTATGTGAACAACAGAGCATATGTTCTGAAAGTAGTCAGAAGTGGTTTTTTGTGGGTATAGCTAGCATGGTTTCAGAAAGCCTCTGCCTGGCCAGGGTTGGTGCTCCCACAGCTCAGATGACATGAGTGCTTGCATGTTTGGCTGTACATCATTGCCTTGCTGAAAGTCAGCTTTTCTCAATCTAGCTCTCCTGTGGTAAATCTTCCAAAAAATGTAAAAAAGGTGTGTCTGATAATACCTAGTGCCTCAGCTTGTTTCTGTGACTGGAAAGTCTGGTGTTCAAAAGGTGCTTGATCTTATATTTTACAATTATTAAAAGTTTTGATAAGCTGCATCAAACTACAACAAATTTTACTGAAATTACTGCAAGTTTCACATAACAGGACTGATTAAAGGTGCTATTTCAAGGAGTCTTCACTAGTCTAGCTGTTTCTTGAGCTCTGCTTTTTTGAAAGGGAGATTTGCATCCTTTTGCTTTTTAATAAAATGAAACAAGTACTAAAAATCCACTATCAGCAGTTTGGCTTGCACACCAAGGCATGTGGCTTATTGCTTTCCAGAACATGGAGGATATTAAATGTGGATATTAATTTTCTTCTTTCCTCCATCACAAAGAAAATAAAAATGCTCACACCAAAAAGGGGAAACAGTTTTTGGGATTCTTCAGCATTGCCTTTCATAGTATGCAATTGGGAATTTTGATACCTAGTGGATATGAAGTGTTTCCTAATGTTGAATGTATGTAATTAAGTATAAATCATGTTGGTTGGGTATTTTTTCAGGTTTTTTTTTTCCCTTTTACAACCGTTAAAGCACCTACATGCTAGAGCACTTGACAAGTGAAACAGTTCACTGCTGAACTTTCTTTTGTTTCTAGACGGTCTCAACAAACCTTCTTAATCTTTGAAGTTTTGTCTTTGAATAGGTGGCCAGTGTAAGGATTTCTGCAGATTCATTTCATGTGAAGATTTTGTCTCTGAAGTTGTTCAAGTAAGCATAGCTGCAAATCTGATTTACTTGTGTGGCACTGAACTTCACATGTAAATCATGCTTCTAGTAAGTCAGTATTGTGCTAGGAGGTACTAATGGCTGCCATCAATCAGGGCTGGAAAAAGTTGTTCTCCTCTTCTCCACCAGACGAAATGAGACAGCAATTAAATGCCCTTTTGTTGCGTGATAGCTGAGACAATGGAAATCAATGTCCAAAGCACAAAGCAGAATGGCAAGTCTTAAGTATAAGCTAAGCCATGTGTCCCAAGGGATTGGCATGTTGATTTGCTTACAGCTGAGAGAGTGTATGAAAGGAATAACTGGGGAGTGTAGGCAGCAGGAGAAGCAGTAATGCTCCTTGGACCGAAGCCAGAAGGGAATATTTGCTGGGAGACTTCTCAGTGGGGCTGCACTGCCATGATTTTGCCTTCATGCCACCTAAGCTCAGCTCACAGTACTTTATTTGATCTGTAATTGGCCCTGGTATAAAATCATCACCAGAAAATGTGATACCATGTTTATTTGTGGAATGTTTTTATGCTGGCCACTCAAGAACAGGCAGTATCTGATCTGGTGAGAAGCCTACTAAAGTATACTTCACATTTCAGCCTTTTTGAAAGAGCTTCAGCTGAAAAGATGAGGTTACACTTGACCAGTGCTGTTATTGCTGTGGTTTAGATCCCTGGAATAGGATTTGCTGCATCCTGAGAACAATATTCCCACCCCTCTAAATACCACTTTGTTCCCAAGTGCACCTTGCATCTCTCCTAAATAAAATTGCATTGTAAGGAATCCCAGTTTGCTCATCCATTTCTTGTAGATGCAAACAATGCCTCAAGACTCTTAAACCACAACATACTCGTTAACTAATTTTGTCCAGAGGACATGAAATCACTTAGGTGGCTGAATGTGTTTTGCCTGTCTTCTTCCCTCCAGACCTGCTCCAAAGCTCATTATGTCAATGGGACACTTCCTTTTGACTCCAGCTCACAATTCTGCTTTGGCTTTATTGCCTTGCTGAAAGGGCCTTGAGTTACACAGGACTGCTTTGTCTCTAATCTGTGTGGGGTTTTTGTTTTTGTTGGGGGTGGTTTTTTTCTGCTTTTGTGAGAAATTGTAAATGCATTGAGAACAACAAGCCATTGCATTTACTAATGGCTAAGCACACTGCTGTCATGCAGCTCATATGCTGTTGGCAGAGACTGTAGCTATATGACGCTTTGCAGCAGCTGGGCTCAACTGAGAGAAAGATTTTGCAAGTTTAAGGCTTGTAAGAAATGTTAAAGTAAAATTTTCTTTTTTTTTTTTTTTTTTGGTGCCTGAAAAGTATTACACATAGATGACCAGAGTGACCTGAAATAATACTAAAATTTGATCAAAAGAAAATTTATCTGCTTGGAGAGCTCTGTATTCATTTTTTTTCTGTGGGGTGCTGTATCTGTTGCAGTTCTTTTGAGGGCTTGAACAAAATAAAACAAAATTACCTGTATTAAGAGGTCCTCAGAAATCAACAGGCATTAGCAATGGACTCATACAAAACCTATTAGTTGGTGTTCCTTGTCCTTATTGCTCAATGGTAAGATGCTGTCTTTTCCTTGTGTCCCCATCAGGGAAACACTTTTCAAACTCATGTTCTACTGCATTCACATTTACTCGTTGGCAGTATTGATAGTTACTGTGAGTGACACATTTCACAATCCCACTGTCTTTGTATCGATTCAGGTGTCCACCTTTGATGTTGACTCTGGTTCTAGCCATGACTTGCACCTCACTTCTGCATTAGGCTCTCTATTAAAGTAAAACAGAGACCCAAGGTACCAGGAGAGACTCTATTTGGGGGCAGCAATCCCCTGCCACATTATATACTGTTTTATATTTAATTACTATGTGCGTAATTTTGAATAGTCACAAAGCATCTCCTTCTATATTGCAAGCCTTCAGCAGTTCAATAAAGCACTGCCATTGACTTGTATTTGATGTGTCCATTACCTCCTGCAAATGCTTTGGAATACAATGGAGTAGCATGCAGACTTCAGAGCTGTCATGACAGGTATTAAGAATGTGTCAAATCCCAGTGATGACTGATAACATATCTGTCATTTGTGATGGCATTATTAGGAAGAGGAAAGCCACCAGGAGAAAGATACTCTAGAAAAGAAAGGGGTTGGGGGGGAGGGGAAGACAAAAAGAGAGAGGATTTACTGTTCTTCAGAGCTGCCTGGTTTAATTAAACCTTGTCTAGTCCATAAACAAATCTATTAACTTTTTGTATGGTTTGGCAGCTTATGCACTTCAGTGCTGCTGCAGTAATTCCATGGAATTTATATTTCTCTTTGGAGGATATTTGCACTATAGGTATTGTGGCTATGAAGAAGATCCTTGACCCACTTGTACGTGGAAACAGCTATTGCAAGAGTAATGTATTTTTTGTCTTCTAATCAAAAGTTTTAACAGAGTACCGTGGAACAAAGAATTCAGCGGGTACATAAAATATTTTCTGCATGGAAAATTACGTAGAGCCAAGAAAAGAGAAGAGTCTACCAGTGCCATTTGACTGCGTCTTTGGTTAGCAAAAGAAGGATTGTTTTTTTGTTTTTTTTTTTTTTGGTTTTTTTGTTGTTTTTTTTTTAAGCCTGAATGTGTGTCTTCTGTGAGTGTAGAAAGAAGGCTGAGCTTCATCTCACTCATAAAACTGGGCTCTGCTGAATGAGTCCAGTGTGCCTAGTACACAGACATTTTCAGGTGTTTCAGGTTGAGCCATAAAAACATCCAAGATCTACAAGCAGTTAAATATTAAGACAAAGGAAGCATCTTGTCCAGCTGCATTCTGGTATTCAGGCAGCACCAGAACAGAGGTGATCTGAATTTCTTGCTGTTAGGATTTTTCTGGTGCAGAAGTATCCCCTGGAGCAGCTAAACAGTGTGGTTATCTGATATGGCCCCCCCACACACACAGATCAATTTTGAGGGGCTTATTAGATGTCAGGAGAGGGAGAGACTTGAAGCTTAGTGGACTGAGACAACTGTTCCTTGCTGTCATATGCTCCCTGAAATCCCCTTTCAGCAGGGATTCAGCAGCCTTTGCACAGAGACTCATCAAAGTGTCCAGATTGTCCCTTTATCCTTTCTGCTGATTTATCTTTTAGTCTTCTATGAAAACAGACCTGGTCTTATCTCTGCCCCTTCCACAAGCACAGCCAAGGTGTTCCTCAGTTCTTTCAGAGTCCCAGCCCATCAAGGAAGCAAAGGTAGTGGAAGTCAGTGCAGTGCCTAAGTGGGCACTTGGTACCACTGGATTGTTCCTGGAGGGCAGTTGCTCTGTTGGGTGTTCAGCCAGAAGGCTCTGGTTGCCACCTATACTGGATGCTTGGAGAGAAGCTGTTCTGAAGGTGAGCAAAGGACAGTCCCAGGTTTGGGAAGCAGAGACAGAGAGCGGAGAGACATCTGTGAATACCAAGCTGCAGCTGTTGTGTCACAAAGTGAACAATATTTGACTGATGTTTGAGTGATCATTGGTATGTGAGAGGCACAGAGTGACCTGGCCCAAAGCCAAATGTTCTCAGGTGATTTTGGACCCCATGCCACACAGTCACCACCAGCAAATCAGCTGACTTACACTGCCCATGTCTGCCTGGTGTCACACAGCACAGGCAGGCCAAGCCCACCCTGCTCCAGATGAGCCCACTGCTCTCCTGCAGTGGTGCTCGCTCCCCTCTTGGGTGAAGGGGCTCCCCACAGCACTGCCGGGGCTGGGGTGGGCAGCCAGCCTATCCCTGCTGAGCGTGTGGCAGTGGCTGCGCGGGCGCTGAGGCAGCATGGGCCGGGAGCTGCAGAGTGAGCAGGGATGGCCCCACCGTGTGCGTGCTCGCAGCAGGGTGCCCGTGTGCACCCTAGGGCAGGAGCAGGCACTGGGGCCGTTGCAGCACGCCCATGGGCTCACGCCCTTGCTTACCTCATGGAAACTCACTCACCTGTCCAGGCCCGCAGGAAAGACCTTTTATTTTTCCCATCTCTAAATGCACATTCACCCCACCCCAGAGGCTGGCTGAGCAAAGATCGAAGTGCAACCTGAAGCAAGGGCACCAGCTTTTAAATGTGATGTATTGCAGCTTAATTAATTTCCCAAGGTAGAAGGTGGTTCTCTCGAGGTCTTCATGGCAAGCATCCCAAAACAGTGGTTGGGGAACCCAAAGCTGGTTCAGCTTAAAGGAGCCTGATTTTTTCTTTTTTTTTTTTTTCCTCCAGAAGCTGAACTCAGCATTTCTTCACAATACCTTGAACTGTACATCCAGAAACCATTAATCATGCTCTAAAATCTTGGCTTCAACTTCCCCCTTTAATGTGTAGGTGATTACCATACCGTTTGTTAATGTGTCTAGCTGGCTGACAGTACCTCTGTTCATACTGCTTAAATTTGGTTTTGAAAGAGGAAGGACTGTGGAGAACAGTGCTGCAGTGGAGAGCCTTCCTCCACCAGTCTTAGGTTTGATTTTGGCCCCAAGTAGATGTCACACAGATGTTGATATATATTGGTGATGGGTAGTCCATGGTGCCTAACTTTCCTCATCAGTGGCAGCCCCTTAGCAAGGACACTGGTGCAAATAAGGATGGCTGGCAACATTTACTGTCTTACTTTTTTTCCTTCTTTTTGCCCCACGGTGCTCTCATTGCCTTTTATATACTCCCATATTTGATAGATTTACATTCTGAATGGATTTTCTGTCCCAAGAAAGGATTACATTAAAGTGCAGATGAGCTTGGAATACTCCCTGAAGAAAGCTATTCCTTCCCTGTAGTCCTTCTCTTTTCCCCAGTTCACTAGATTTTGTCAGTTTAAGAGAAGAAATGAGAAAACTTATCCAGGAGCTATTGGACAAGTTGAGTTGAGACTCAGTTTCTTAGTTTTGTTTGGTTTTTTTTCATTTTGCTGTACATGAAGTATCCTGAGATAACACAGAAAATTAAGAGGTTGGGGGAGTCACCACTGAAGATCATTAAACTTTCAATAAAATTCCTTTGAGTATCCAAGATCAACAGTGCCCTGCATGGTCTCAGCGTGCTCAGTTTTACATATGCTCACACTTAGCTACAGCTCAGTTCTGGATTTATTTTTTTATTTAGTGGTTGGATTAGAACCATGCTTTGAAAACCAAACCAAACCATGACTACTATCCAATTTAAATACAAAAGACTATGTTTAACCTGAAAAGAAAAAAACAACTTCATGAAGAAAGACCTTTGTAACTCTAACTCTTGAGTTCATTGAACATTTGAATAAAAACTGATTCCCATGTTTGTTTGGACAAAGTAAAACTTTTTTTAAAAATTGAAGATATCAGCAATGCTTGGTGTTTGCTGTTTCGAGGGGGAATCTGGAAATCAAAATATTGCAAAATTATTTTCTGCTGATCATAAACAAGCCTAATAGGAGATCTCTGTTTTGAAAATGCGTAACTGCTGACATGAGGATGTTGGAATATTTTTAGTGCTGATAAAAAGAAAGGAACATTCATTGGAGTTTTGCTAATCTTGAACAAAAACACATGTTAAGCTGTGGTTGCTGTGCTCTGAATAGTAGCATTACAGTGTGTACCAGGAGGATTTCTTTCACCTGTGAGTTTCCTCTATTGTTTCCACCTCTAAGAGTTTTATACTGTATTTAGAGGTGAGGGAATGAGAGAGAGAAAGAGAGATTTGGTTATTAGAAAAACAGTGTACTACACAAGGGTCTTTGATAAGACTTTCAAGGTGGTGTTTGCAAATTAAAATGTTGCAACTAAGCTTAGGTAAAGCTAAAAAGATTGTATTCATTTTAATTGGTTGGTGTACCTGCCATTCCACTAATCCCGTCTCAGCCCATCTGTACTTTCCAGTCAACTGGGACCTCCCTGGTTAGCTGGTATATGATGGAAAGTGGCTCAGTGAGCAGTTCTGCCAGCTCCCTCAGTGGATCCCTTGGGTGGATCCCATCCAGCCCCATAGACTTGTGTGTGTAAGTGGTGTAGCAGGTCACTGCCCATTTTCTCCTGGATTCAGAGGCTTCATTCTACTCCGCATCCCTGCCTCTGAGCTCAGGGGATTGGATACCCAAAGAGCAGCTGGTCTTACTATTAAAGACTGAGGCAAAGATGACATTAAGTACCTCAACCTTTTCCTCATCCTTTGTCCCTATGTTTCCCCCTGCTTCCAATAAAGGACAGAGATTCTCCTTAGTCCTTCTTTTGTCGCTTATGTATTTATGCAAACATTTTTTATTGTTGTGGAACAGTCACAGAAAATATTTTTAATGTGCTACCTGACATCATGATCTCTGTAGTATACAAATTTCTTTTCCTCTGGCCTCTCACACACCAATTGTATTGAGAAAACATGAATTAAATGGGAACAAAATATTTATTGTGACTTGAAGTTGCTTTTATCATGGTTGCTGTTGTTCAGGTTCCCCAAAAGGAATGAAAGAGCCGGCTTAAAGATGCTATCCAAGCACTCTGTTTAAGGGTGGCTCTTTATTCATAACTACCAAAAAGTATTGGCAAACTATACAGAAGAAAATCCCTTCTTTTTAATTGTAGACCCTGGAGTCTTGATACAAAATGGTTTTTATTAATTCTCTTCCTAGTTTAGTTTAGTTTTAGCCTGGGTCATGGGCCACCAATGTGTTATGTGTTTCTATAAATGGACTATGCATCCCTTGGTAACACCTTGAAAAAATAGTAATTTGTGGGTTTTTTTGAAGCAGCAGGCAGCATCCAGCTTCTCAAATCAACCAGTGCACCCCTTGTAGATCTTGTAAGTTCTTCAAGGACACTTGAGGTGGCGTTCTCAGACTCTGATCACACTCCCCTCCATCCTGTACCTTATGTCAACATTTCTACTTTGCATGGATGCATGTAGCCAGGGGCTGCTAAGGAGAAGGGAGTGAGAAAATTTCATACATCACTAAGAGCAACACAAATGCTGTAGCAAGCTTTAAAATGAAAGGAGAATATTTAGAAGAGTGACAGAGGGATTGGTTACAGCTGGACAGGAGAGCAAATAAAAGCAATCTGCCTTCCTGCATGACATATATTCAATTAGTCTGACACATCAGAAAGCAATTCATAACAGAAAGGCAGGAATAGTAAGAAGCCAGGAAGAGGATAGATAAAAATTTAGCAGAGCACTTCAGAACAGGGACATTTCTGCTGTGTAGAGCTTGACCTAGTGTCACTTTCTGGAAACTGTATAGGCTAACACAAAACTATTTTTTGAGTTTAGAACAGAACAGAGAATTGATTATGTCATGGCATGTAGCATGCCACAACAGAAGCAGGGCTTCTGAGGAGACAGAATTGGTTTTGTTAAGCCACATTGCATCATTAGGGAAGTAAGAAGCAGGAGGGCTCCAAGCCTTTTCAGAGGGGCTTGACTCTCTGGACTCTGCATTCAAAACCATATCCTTGATCTCCAGCTTTTCCATTTCCCTCATGATCTTTAGATGATGGCCGAATGTTTAAAAAGTATTTTGTGGCTTGAAACTTATTTTTTGCCCTGCAATTATCTGTAAGGTCTACCATAGAGTCAGCCATCTGTATGGTTATTTATATTAGTACATGTTTCATATATGGCACACAAAAAAAATATGTTTATTCTTTTCCTCCTGGTGTGAAAGCCATTCTCAGTCAATAAGCTGTCAAGCTACCCTTTTGTCATCACTGCTTACTTGTGTTCTTTCACATCAAGTCTCCTGAATCTTGACAGTCTAATGTGTTAAATTCTTTGACAAGAATGTTCCAGTTTGGGAACTGAGAGCTTTGCTTGTTTTTCTTCATGAATGGAATTAAATGCTTCTTGGTGAAAATACAAGTACAGTAGAAACTGAAGAATCCAGGCTTTCTTCATAATCAGCAGAGGAAAAATGAACACTTTGGAGTATTATCCACTGCAGCCCTTGAGCTCCTCACCTTGGATAAAAGTAACTGCATTCTCCAAGTGCCTGGTTTTCTCAGCTGATAGAGAGAGGTTGGTTGGCTCCCTGTGAGAGCTATTTGCAATGCTGTTGCTGTGGAATATTAGGAAAGATGTGGTCCATCATTTTTGTTTCAGCAATGAAATAGCTGAGCAGGGACCTATGTCTCTTCTCCCATGTTTCTATTTACAAATAAATAGGTACCAAAAACTATTTAGCTTGTGCTTCCAGTTCACATAGCAAAGTTGATCTGTGAGGTCCTTTCTCCTCCCCCTACCTTATTTGTTTTTTTCTTCTTGGAGGCAAGCTTGGCAATAAAAAGATTGCTTTAAAATTTGAATATTCAAACTGAAGCTGATTTTAGTGAAGTACTGCAAAAATAAGCTGTTCATATCCCTTTCCTTAGAATTCTTGCACAGTAGTGCCAGGAAAGCTTTACCAATACATTTAGTCAGCAGATTATTCTTCTCTAACATTAGCCTTTTCCCTGCTATGCTTGGGGAACTCAGTGCAAATTGATGATTTAAGACTATCTTATATTTCACATATCTTTTATATTCACAATAAAGCAGAAAATGGGCATGCACTATTTAAGATCAAAATAATTTTGACGTCTGCCTTCCATGAATTGTATTTAGGGCTGGTAGTGGCCTTCTGAAAAGTTGTTTATCCTCAAGATGGTCTCAAGCTTTGCACAGAAGGCAAGGATGGAAAGTGTTTACAACAGTAACAATTTCTGCACCTGTAATATGTTACAAAGGATTTTTCTCTCCAATATCAGTGCAGTTCTCCACCTATGTTTAGTCTCACACAGCACTGCATACCATTCTTATATGAAAATACGTGATATCCCACAGCAGGCAGTAGGGAAAAGTGTGCATGAGGCTAAAGCTCTGTGTCTACTCCATGAACAGCTGAGCTTCTGGAGGACATTGGTGTGGGCAAGCAGAGCTGGCCGGGCAGAACAGCTGAGCCGTAGTTGTCCTCCTGTGACAGGTCTGCTCCCATCCAAAGTGATGTGAGCTCCACTGGATAACTCTAATCAACTCCTGTGCCCAAAGAGAATTACAGTAACAGGAGGTACTTCATTTGATAGAGCAAAGAAATGATCTTGTGGAAAAAGGCACAGGACTTTAGTGGGCTTCCTCTGTGGGCTTTTCTGGGCCCGTGTGGCAAGTGTTGGGGGTCAGTGGTAATACTGTACCACTCCTTTCTTAAAGAAAGAAATTGTCCAAAGCCCCACTTATATCTGAATTTAAATCCTCTAATCAGGCTGGTGCTTTTGATTTAATTCCTGCCAGCATCGTCTGGTCTTTGTCTCCATTGTATTGATTTAATGGTCTTGATGACAGTGTCAGTCACTCATGCACTGTATTTTCTTTTCAAAATGTATTTTCTTTTATTAGCTTGTGAATTTTCACAAGGTAAATTGATGTGCTTGGGTCTATACTGTTTATGATTTAATTTCATTCATTTTCTTTCCTAACTAAATATTCTTAGCCTTTTCAGTTGTGTTTCAGATGGAAGCTTTCCAAAGATACATTGCATGTGTTTTATTTTAATTCATTGTACATCAAGCAGTGATTTATATATATAAAATACATACACACACACACACACATATATATATATCTATAAAGCTAATATCTTTATTCATTTAGTACCGAAATGCACTTTTCAAAATAGATGGGCCTATAATACATTATTTAAAGGTCTCTGACTCATGATTGCAGGCATATTTTTTGATACAGGGTAATAGCAGAAAAAGTAAGCTTTGATCTGTGGCTTTTCGCTTCTGAAAGGAAACATTTTCCTGGACCATTTGCATACCTTCCTTCTCTCAGGCTCTTGCTGGATACTGGATAAAGTGGGGCGTTTTGTCCTCTCTGCCCAAATGCATCCTCCAGTGCAGCAGCTTGTGAGGGGATAGCCTCCTGGGCTCTGCCCTGGGGCCCCAGCAGGTCTGATGGATGGGTACCTGTACAGCTTTCTCTTTGAGAGTCTCATTTAGCAGCTGGCTGGAGCGAGTGGAAAAGTCCTTCCAAAAATTGTCACTGATTCACTCGCAAAATTGTATTTTGCACTTCAGCAGAGCAAAAAGGGATGTATATGCCTGTATTTCAGACCAATCTGACTTGCTCATGCTTCTTTATCAGATGGTGCAGCTTTTCCTATGCTGGTGCTCCAAGCCAGCCAGCTTGTTTTCCTGGAGGCACAGGGCAGTGATTCTGAACTTGCTCAGTGCTTCCTACTCTTGAAATGCTGCTGCCCTTTGATCTTCTTTCCCCAGGCTTGGCAAACAGCCCTGCCATCAGAATGTGTGAGGTGTCCTTCAAAGCTATAAACCCGACTAATTTGTTGGAATGGAGGCTTCTGAGCACTGGCCATTGTTACACCTTTCCTGCCTTGCTACCCAGTGAGCCTTGTATGGCCCTTCAATGGCTTCCTTGTCTTTCTTAAGTGTGTTTGGGCAGGCAGCAAAACAAAACAGAGCGAAATGCAATGGTTGGAGGTGTTTTGTTTGTAAAAAAAAAAAAAAAAAAAAAAGACAAATGCTTCTTTAGTTCAGCCTACAGCACTGTAATTGTTTTTTTTTTTCTCTCAAAACATATCTACATTTATATGGTAGGAAGATACCACTTTATTTGAATGCCCTGCCCTGCCCTACCTCAAAATCCAAATCTGTTTTGTCATTCTACCAAGTTACCTTTTGCCCATAGTTTGCAAACACCACCCAGGCATTTAAAACCAGAAATAATCACAGTATAGAAACAACAAAGTCTCCTGCTTAATTAATTTGCATGTATTATCCATGAGAAGGTATCGCCAAATGCTGCACGTTGTAGTTGCTTGTCTATGTGGTTCTATTTTAATCCTCTCCTGCAAGAGGGAAGTTCCATGATCATGGCCAACCATAAAGTTCTCTCTTCTTTATGCATGGACTTCTTCCAGTTTAAACCACTCATACGTGATGTCTAACTCCCTTTGAAGATGATGGAAAAGATTTTTGCTCTTGTAAATACTCATTATATGGCCTAAGCACGCATTGTGCTGGCTCACAGATAAGTTTGTAACAGTTAAGATTCCTGCAGTTTTTTGAAACTTGGCTTTGGCTATGTTTTTGTTGTAAATAAATGACTAGGTTCAGTATTTCAAATATGTGTCCTCCGGACCCTGACACCACACAAGAGCATGTCTTCTGACGTTAATATATGGATTCCAGCATGACTAGTGCTTCCAAATTTTTTGTTTCTCTTGAATTCCTCAACATGAGATTTACCATTGCTGTCTCCTCTGCCCCTAATCCCATGGAAAAATTTCAGCTTGGTCTTGGAAGGTAAAAATACCTGCAGATGACTCCAAATTAGCAATAATGAGCAAAAGTTTTATGTAGAACAAAACAAAACAAAACAAGCTAACAAATCCCATGTTAGACACTGAGATTTTACTCTGGCAAAATCCTCTTGACTTTACAGGCCTTTGATTTGAATAAAAATTAGTAAAAATATGGTGGGAGACAGTATAGATATGGCTGCCAACTGATTCCCATGCTGCTCATTCTATACATGGCTGTATTTTCACGTATTCTTTGTTTTATCTCCCTAAGACAGTAGCTTGTAATTCAGACAGTCAAGAGGCAGTTTATTTGAGGACCGCAGTATTAAAAATACCCTGTCTTTTTTGGCAAACTAGAAACATCCCTCTGTGTTTTTAAGAAAGATGGGCTGGATATTTTTGGATGCTCACTAATTCAGTTCAGCTGTCACTTTGTTTGCTTGGATATGGAAAATGAGAGCAAAGGAGAATATATAGAATTACATGAAAAGCAATTCTTTATAAAGCTGCAGACCACCTTGTTTATTTCTTCTCCATATATCAAGAAATCAGTCATTTACTGTGTCTTTTAATTTGTAATTCAAAATATGTATTCTTGTAGTGGGCAGTCTAATTCAGTTTTATCAAAGTAGTCATCTAAGGGTAGCATTCTCTTGTATCTACAGTGTCTGTTTATCTTTGATGTGTTTATTTGTTTACTTACACAGCAAAAGGTAAGGAAGCTTATGAAAAGAAAAAGACTAATGAAAAAAGAATGGTAACAAGGCTCATGTTAAATATTACTGTAGAAACTCCCCTGAGAAACTCCCCTAAATATTTAACTCTCCTCATGTTAAATATTACTGAGAAACTCGTACCCCAAATCCTGAAGCAACTGCACACTTTACCAGAAGTAAAACCACATTATGATGAGCTGATGGATGGGTTTCCATCTACAGGAAAAGAAAACGTGGATGGTGGTAGGACAGGCTGGAGCTACTTTTCATTCTCATCCAGAGACAGTTGCTCAGTTTGCTTCATCCATAAGGAGTAGAGAAAGAGACAGGATACCAGCCTTGTGCACAGTTATAAAAGGATGGAATATGGTATTGTGCAGGAGGAGAAAAGGAAAAAATGGAAGCCAGGGAAGCAAACAAAGGCAGAAGGATAGAAATCTTTTGAGTTAGTGTGAAGCTGCTGAAAATCTTTAGGCCTCTAAAGATAAGTGGATACAATTCTTCCTGAGCTTGTTTTTCTTTCTAGTGGTACTCAGCATTTCACATCCTATATCTTTTTTTGATACAAGTGAATGAGAGAAGTTACTTGCCTTTTGAGAGAACTCTTTTTTTTTCCAGCCCAAGGCATGATTACTCAAGGAAAGGTTCTTAAAACCCCAGTAAATATTAGGAACCCAACAGATAGTCTCAATATATTTAATGTTTTAAGAAATATATTCAATGTTTTAGGCTTCCCTTTAAGATTACGTGTTTCTACTGCTCCTTTAACATTAACAAAAGATATACTTTGTTGCATCTGTTAGCAGTCGGCCGCTTAACAACGGCATTCAAAAATTGTACCAAAAATTTGGGGTTTGCGTGTTTATGGGCATTTTGAGATTTTTGGCAGGTCAGGATTATTTTAATTGACGCAATGAGGTAAATGTACAAACGAGAGAGACTGTTTTCAGGTTGAGGTGCATTAGTTTGCCAGTAGTAAAACCAAAATTGCAGCATGTTATACAGCCATCCCTAGGAGATACGAGTTGGTAAGGTTGTGCAATATGTATTGTTCAGAATGGCATGCTCTTGTCTCCCACTTACTTAAACCTGCTGCTTCCCTCTGAGCATCCGGAGCAGCTGGAAAAGTTAGGGCACAGACTGGTGGCTTGTCTCTTTGTGGGTTACATGTGTTAAGAATGAAGTACAAAGGAATCTGGCCTAAATATGTTCATGAGTTTACAGTGTGTTCAGGATGTCTCAGATGGAGAAGGAAGTTAGAAGGCTCAAAATGCTTTCTTTAAAATTTGGAGCCTAAGCTGACTTTTAAAGCTACAAGAATAAGTGCTTTTCTTCATGATTAGTTTAGGCTGTGGCAGCACAGTTGTGGATGATAAATACAACTGGCATAACCTGCTGGTTGTGCTTCTGGGGTGTTGATTTTGAATACAGTTATGTCTGTCAGGGGGAATGTGTGGGTAAAGCTTCCTGTGGGTGGCTGCAACTCTGAGCATTTGCTCCATAGCTCCAAAATTGGAGCATAGCTGAGAGGCAGGAGGACTTCTAGGCATCTGTGGGATCCTGCCTGCTTTCAAAATTTATTTCTAAGGTTGTTAATGCACATAAATCATGTAGCCCTTCAGGGACATCTGGGTTTGCTTAAAACTTGCTAGGTATGATATAATGTTGGTATAGAGTCAACAATCTCTCCAGAGCATTGGAGTGGAGAGGACTCTCAAGCCTTGAGCAGGACAGCACTTGTTGGGGAAATGGAACCTACTTCAATGCCAAATTAATATATTTTGGATTACCTGCACAGGTGTAAAAAAAATAATCTATGCATATAGGAGGCAGCTGGCTGGTCAGAAAGGGCCACCGCAGTGAGTGCTGTGTGGGCAGGGACAAGCAGGGTCAGTGGGGTCTCTGTGTGAGCCACTCCCCAGACCAAGCCTCAGATCAGGGACAATCCTGACTGCCCTCGGCTCCTCTCCACTGTCAGAGAACATGGAGGGAGAGATGGGGAGAGGAGCCCAGCCGTGACTGGGAGCAGAGGAACAGCCCGTGGACAACATCTAGTGTCAAGGAGCACCTCCAGCTGGGATGGGACTTCGTGGTTTTCTGGGCTGCTTGACTCCTCCTTGTAACCTCCTCCTGCAGGATCTTGTTACTCTGGCTGCTTTCTGCATCCCAGCCCTGCTCCCTCCAAGCTCTTCTCTCTCTTTTATTTTCCTCTCTCTGATCATGGCCTAACTATCCCCCACCCCAGGGCTTAAGGCATTTGCTGCCCTCGTGTAATGTTTGCTCTTCTTGTTCTTCAGTCCCCTTCTCTCCCGTTAAGGAACCACGCCTGTAAGGATGTAAACACAGCCTTACATCGGTTTTTATATGCAGTGATCAGCCTAGTGTTAATAATTCGCCATGGCCCTTCTTAGCTTCAGAACTGCATCTATTGAAGTGGGAGGCTGGGTCTGTTGGGTAGGTTTATTTTGAAGCTGGTTATATTTAAACTAGATGAAAGGGCAAGATGTGGTTAAAAACAACTTTTAGTCACTGGCTCAAAAAGGATTAAAAAAGTATATACACAGGAATAATTTGAAAGGAATAATTTGAAAGGAATAATTTGAAAGGTGTCTCAGGTAATATTGAGATGTATATATCTGCTAACTGCCTGGGCAAATTAGAGAATTAATTGAAAGGGAATGTTAGCTCATTAGCTAAGCAAGCTAATGTCAAAAAAACCTGAAGCTTTCTTTTAAGACTTACAGTGATTTCTTCCCCCAGAATAACATACTAATGAAATGATGCTTTGGAAGGCAGCCTTGGAATGCAGACAAGTGTTCTGATAAAATATCAGCTTCCAAGCTTCCATATATTTTTAACTGCATTCTGAGATTAAATTTTAAGCCACGAAGTGAAGCTCCTCCTGCCACCCTACCCTTTCACTTTAGAGATTAAACATCATGCTTTAAAACACATTTTTGGATATGAAAAAAAAAACCTTGACTGTAAAAGCATTGTGCGCAGTCCTTAAATATGTGCAAGTGTTTATATAATTTCATATCTTCTGTAATATTACTAAAATTTACTTGATGCATCCAAATGTTTATGGATCAAAAGGAGTACTCAAATCTACTCAGAAGAGAAAGGACACGTCTGAATATATACTTGCATATAGGACAGGTGGATGTCTCTTAGCATTTCAGTACTGTGTGAGAGGGAGGAGAGGCAGGACTTTGTTAAGCATTCATAAGACTGAGCCCTGAGTAGCAAAAAAGAGCCACCTTTCTGAAAAGAAATCATCCTGAATCAATGTATTTGTTTCTGTTTTGGGGACTTTGTGAATCATTTACCATCTCCTCTGAAAACCACAGAATTCCTCCAGTAGAGGAGGAGGAAGGCTTTGAAAGACTCAAAAAGTCCTTGATGTTCTCATGATCCCATTAATCCTGGGCCAAGAATTTGATGGTGGTGCAAACCTGAAAGTCAAATGATTGTTCTGAATTTATTTGGATTTAAAACAGTAATCTGAATTCATGTGCAACTCATATTGAATGCATCCCATGAAAGCTATCTCTTTTTAATAATTATTTGGGTTTTGCTGGGAAATAGAATCCTCTAAAACACTGTGCTGCAATTTCGTGTCCTAAACCTGCTTTTGGGTGTCCTAATTCTAAGCTGTAGTTTGTCATCCAAGGATTGATAGAAACCTACTGCAATTGCTGATGCAAAAAGAACAAATTATTTCTAACAGTACTTGAAAGAGAAATGTGTAATGGTGGACTTCAAAGCCAGCCTCATGATCACAGGTATATGGTGGAGATGGAGCATCTTTGTATTTTTTGTTTTGTAAAATGGTATTGTAAGTATTTCTGAAAGTAGAAATAGTATGAAATATATTTCAGAATTAATGTACTGTGGTTTGATCATCACAGGTCAGCTATAAATGTGCAGCTTACTTGAGCTATAAATCACAGGCTATGCAAGTGTTTTGGAATAAAATATTCATGCATTTAGCGTTCAGCAGTGTTGCTAATTTAGACTAGTCATTGGAAAACGATGTTCTCTTTATTGCATATTATTAAAACATAAGTGCTGCCATTTGACTTTATAAACACTAATAAAAAAATGGTGGGTGTAAATTATTTCTTACTGTTTTTAAAGAAATACACCAAAATACCTGTCAGTCTTTTCTAGTATGTGCAGCCCCGTGTGCAGGTTCATTTTAATTTAAAGGGAGATTGCCCAGAAATTAAACTTCTGACTCTGAAAGGGGTAACTGGAAAAGAAAGCCATATATTGCTTCTTCACAAGACAACTTGAAAGACTGACAAAGTGTGTGGGGGAGGTGGGGGGAGGTATTTCCTGGGTTTAGTTTTGGTTTTTGGGAATTTGGAAAAATAAATATTTGAGAAAGAGAAGGTAAAAAAATAACGTTTTGTCCAAGGTTAATAAATTAGGTTTATGGTAGTCATCTATGTATTTGAGCAGTACCTGCATATTGCATATTTTTTAAATGAAATGCATAATATCTTTATTTGAGTATCCCTTGAGAGAGGACATCTTTTCACTTTTCAAAAATATTGTGATTTTATGCAGCATCTCAACGCATTACTTATGCCATTGGAGTGTCTTATTAATGTCCTTAGGGAATGGGGAGCTTTGTCCCTAAAACTCACTAACTGTAAGCTCTCAGTATCAGTCTTCTCTGTTTTTCACAGTTGCTTTGCATCTCAATTCTACCAGGGGATTTGTGGCTAGTTTATGCCTATGCAGACCCATGATTCTCCTCTCTGCTGCTCTGCTAACAATACTGAATGGCTGAGAGAATATTTTCCTGTCAACTCCTTTGCTGATCAGTGGGGGAGATCCCATGTTTCTTACAAGAGAGGAGATACAAAATCTGATGAGTCCTATCCAAAGAGAATTTAATTTAATGTCTGAAAGTTGCTTGACCAGATATTATTGGCTTGATGGATGACAGTCCCTCCAGAGCACATAGGGGTAAGCTGACTTCATTATTTATAGGCATTCATTAAAGTAAGCAGAAAAACCTTGTTGATCTCTCAGATTCACCTTTGAGGAATTGAAGAGTCTATTGCACTAGATCAAGTCTAGTATGTATTATTGTATGAGTATGTGTTATCAAAATATGGTAACATTATAAGTTACAATATTCTTGCCTAGATGAACAGCCTTTATCAAAGTATGCTTTCTTCATCAAGGTATGATTTTTTTTTTTTCTTTAAGTTTATGGATGGCAAAGAAAATATTTAGCTACCAAGGCGCATAGCTTAGTCAGGAGTAAATATTCCAGTTAAATAATTTTATACCTACAGTCCTCGCTATCTCACAGGCTGAAGAGCTGTAAATTGCTTAACCCAGATTAGAGTGACCCTTACCAGTTCATGGTGCAACCAAAAACTTATACTCACAAACTCTGTGTATATTATTTGTGGAGCAGTCCATCTGTGAGAGTTGAGAGGTGGGAAACAAGCAAAAGCATTTTGTCTTCCACCTTTCTGCATGCATACAACACGCCAGGGAAAAATTAGAAATGTTTTGCTTGCAAGAAAAATGAGCCTCACTTTCTTCGAGTAATGTCTAATAGCTGTATTTGTAGATGCCAACTAACCCTCTAGAAGAACCCTTTCCAGTAAAATATACGAGAGGGGGGTGGGTGAGTGTCAGAATAGAGACTGCCAGAAGACTGAAGCAAATTTTGTAGAATGCCAAGCCACATGTCTTCTATCCTGGTCCCTTCTGAATTTCTTAGCAAGATCCCTCATATTTTGTGGAAGCTGTAAATAAACTGATAGGTAAACAATCCTTAAGTAGATAATTTTGTTCTGTTAGCATGTAATGTAGATACAGCATAGCAGGTGTGACTGGGAAGGAAAGGGGTGGGAAGTGTAGGCATTAATTTAATCAAATCTATCCTTTCTAACTGAAAGTATCTTTCCATATATTTTTTTTCATTCCCATGTACTGATGAGGGGTTTTCTAAGTTGATGTTCATATGCATCATTTTACTATTCAAATTCCTCTTGCTCAAAATCTTATTCACTCCCCTTCTGCCTGTTTTCTATCTTTATGCTCTTGTCTTTGAAATCACATATTCTGCCAGATAGCATGTTGTTATAAACCAGCCACATTGTCCTCATTCCTCCCAGAGAGGGGATACTGAAATGCTCCAGTCAGGGATGCTCTCTTTTATTTTCCTGTAGCGGGAAATTGCAACTCCTGCAGATGTCAGTTGACTCAAGGGCAAGGACATAGAGGCACCAGGTCAAAACAACAGTACCAGCTATGCTTGTTCACATCTCTTCAAACCTGGGTGAAACATGTAGCCCCTCAGTGCTCTTGAGTCGCCTGGGAGGAGCTTTGCACCACGTTAATTGATCCCTCATTTTATTTGGCAGTCACTCTTGCTGGAGAACGATCATGCTTTCTCAGTCAACACCGCATTATTAATTGATAATGTTCAAATGGGTATGTTCCAAGTCAAGTTAAGCACCTTTAATGCTTAATACCAAACGTTGCAAAATGCCTTACCAGCAAAAACGTGCTGAACTCCTTTTCTATATAAGGCAGTGCTGCTGTCCTGAATTGTGCTGAACATGCTACTGTTTAAATGATGCCATAGATCATTACATGGTCAGATGCCATAGGGTACCCAGGACCCTGGCCAGCCTTGGGCAGGGCTGCAGTCAGAACTCTCTGGTTTCTGGAATGAAGGACATTGTGGGGCAGAAGGGAAGGGAGGACACTCCACATGGGTGTAAAACACACAATGCCTGCCCATGTTTTTAGTTCAGATCACAGGTGATCTCCACAGCAGACCTGATACGTGGATATCTGCTAACCATATCTCAAGTTTGTCTGTGGCTTTAGAAGCTGCTTTCACTTGTTGGGTGGCTTTTAAACTTCTGTTTTCACTGGAGCACACAGTGTGAAGGTGACCTTCACACTCTTCTGTCACTTTATTTTGTAGTTAGCAGGAATTCCTCCCCATTTCTACATCTGCAACAGGAAAAGTGCATGACCAGCTGCGTTCTCCTTATCCTGCTTGTTGTGTTCATGCCATGATGCTGTGGCTTTCACCCCTCTGCCTGCTGAGCACACAAAAACTGAAGCTTCAAAAGCAATTTTAACATCTCTCAGACATAAAGTAGGTAAATGCCTTATTGGTATATTTCCTACCATTTAACAACAGAATCCCCACTCCCCTACCCTCCCATAACTGGTTCTGCCACTAGTTTCTCAAAGAATGTGGTGGATGGTAAACGCTGCTGGAAGAAACCATCGAATCTAATCATGATTACATAGTAGCAGAGAACATAGGATACATTTCACTTACAGGTTGAAAAGCAAAATATACTGTGGTATTTAAAATAAACTACATCTTCTTTTGGTCAACTGAACAATCTCTTTTTGAAACAGCAGTATGAAACATTGCAGTCATTCATCTTAAAAGGTTTTATTTTCCTCCAGAGTACTCTTCTTTGTGTGTATTACCTTTTCTGTTTTAAAACTCAGATTTTCTCAGCAGAAAGGTGCTGCATTGAAGTTCTTTAGCTGAAAGTATGTGTCCTACTTATCAGTTCCATTAAAATATTTAGGTGGCAATGGGTTTATTATTAGATTTCAAATTACATTAATCATTCACCAAGTCCAGAATGCAAGCTGATCTGTATTTTTGTTGAGAGCTTGTGTAACTACTGAAAAGTATTCTCCCAGAGTTTTTAAGAGCAAAAGCCTGTGTAACATAGTGTCTGCATCTCATAGGAAGTTTTGCTTGAGGACAAAAGAGTTCGTTTTGTGTTTTTAAAAAGGTGGAGTCAATCAATAGTCAAAAATAGTTGAAAAGATAATTGAGTGTCTTATATGTTTTAGATCTTGCATGTCTTGTATCTTAAAATGGAATTGGTATATTCTGGTATATTCTGGTTGTCTGGCTTTTTTGAGGTTTGTTGGGGTTTTTTTCCTTCTCTCTAATGGGAGCAATATTCTTTTTCTACAAATGTCCAGTTAAACAGATTTTGTGCCAGAGAACCATGGAAAATGATCATAAAGAGCTACCCTCTAATCAGAGCAGCTATGCAATGCATGGGTGGGGGATCCATGTCTCCTCCTCAGTGCAAGGAGAGAATGGAATCCATGGGGAAATCTCAGCCACCCATGAAATTGCAAAACCTCTGGCTGCATCCTGTGTTTCCTCATTCCGCCTCTTGAATCAACTTGTGACCTTGCCTCTGTAGAGCTGCTACTCATTGCCACGCCTGGCTGTGCCTACAGCCTGCCAAGTCCCACTGGAGCAGGGGGCCATTCTTGCTGTCCTCGCTGGATGACACCAGATTGATCAGGGGAGTCACTCTTGTTACCAGCACGCAATCCCCTCATTCAGCTGTCCAGCTGCATGTGATTTAGTGCTGTGGTTTTACCTGAAAGAAAGGAAAGGGCTGAAGGATGCTGTATGTCACATACTTCCTAGGCCCCTACGTCTCACCTTGGCAAGTTTTTGGTTGTGTATTTTTTTTTGTTTGTTTTTTGTTTTTTTGGTTTTTTGGTTTTTTTTCGGTTTTTTGGGTTTTTTGGGTTTTTTTGGTTTTTTTTGTTTGAGTTGTGGGGTTTTTTGAGGGGTTTTGGGGGGTTTTATTTTGGGTTTTTTGGGGGGGGGCTTTTTTGGTTGTTGTTTTTTGGTTTTTGGTTTTTTTTTGTGGTGGGTTTTTTCTTAATTTGTAAATTGTATTTGCTGATGGTCCAATATAATCTGCAAGAGTTTTGCTTGTATTATGCACAATAGTAGAAAAAGAGCCTTATTTCAGGAGAAGGAGATTCTGTTGGTTAGGTTAAAACATTCCTGCTCACAGAATAACTTTGTGGATTTGATTTATTCCTTTTCAACCATACTGAGAGACTTCAATCAGTGATGAAATCTATACATTTGAACAATACTATTTATCTCAGTCTGTAAAATGGGCTTTTGGTAACTTTCAAACTTTTAAGTAAAGCTTTTAATTTTACTTCTGCTGGGCAATAAAACTTTGTAGATTAATGTGAGGTAATTGCATGGATGGGTTGATTTGGAGCTAGATAATTTCATGGTTTGTTCACTTGGTTAGAGAGTAGGAGAGACAAGGATGAGAAAAACAAAAAGAAGGTGTCTTAAAATGCACGTTTTGAATTTCTTGCCTAATAGTGGCTGGTGTAGAGACACATAATTTGAACTTCAATAATTTGACTGCAGTTTTGTAGACACTTCTGTTTTGGAAGATATTTGTAATTGATTGGTCTTTTCTGACTTCTCCTGTTGTCTTTCTGATGCAGCTTTATTTGGAAGGTCATTGTTTTCATTTTGGGCTTTCCCCTCTCTAAAAATATTCTGGCAAGTAATAACCACAAAACAACTTCTTTTGAAAACCCTCACAGTTAAACTGTTAAGAGCTTGAGTAATATTGTTTATCACTTACACGGAACACAAAATGGAAATGGCATTTTTCTATACAAGGATTTTTGCAGGGGGTTATTTTTGAAAGTGTTTGCTGTGGTCATTGCAGAAAAAAGAAATCTGCCATCATTTTCAACTTGGGCAATAGGTTCAGATTTTTCTTGGTCAGAAACTTGTTTGCTTTGATTTATTCTGAGGATAAAAATTCAGTCTGAGAAACCTCATAGTTTCCTATTTGAAAGAGGCTTGGGTTAGAATAAGGTTTTCCAAGTGACGCTTAGAAAGTTGCAGTGTAGCTGTCACAGGGGAACAATCGTGACTTCAACCAGCTACATAGTATTGCGCGGACATAATTTTGGAGACCTTTATGGGTGAAATTAACTTGAAAAGAGCATCCGGACTCGTCAGGAGCAGCCCCGCGGCGTGGCAGGCTGGGCCGGTGCGCAGAGCGGGCATTATTCCTGCCACGGAGCGCTCGCCCTGCCGGGAGCGGGCTCGCCCCGAGGAATGGGAGCGACAGACGCTGGAGCCGAGCAAAGGGCAGCCCCAGAGCACAGGAAGCCCGAAACTGCAGGAACCCAGCACCTGCCTTGCTTTTTGGGCAGCCCATGCTCCTAATGCTCAAATATAGCCACCGCAAAAGACATTTAAATGGGCTGGATTTGCTCACGTGTTACACATGGGATGTCTGAATGGCAGGCTGCTGCCAGCACTGCATTTTCCTCATTTTACAATTCAAAGCAGAATTTTGGAGCTCTTTGACCCGTGGTATAGCAGGACAGAATTGGTACTCTTGTTATGACAGTTTAATTATTTTTAATGGTTCTTTGTGGCCTTATGTAATATTATCAAGCACATCCTTCCCTCAAACTCTTTTCGTCTGCTGCCTTGTCACCCAAACTATATTAGGAAAACTTTTTAAAAATATTTTTTTAGTACTTTTGAGTTCTTCTGGATGTCTATGATAATAATAATTCCATTTAAGCACAGAGGAAAAGATGTGACTGTCAGTTTTCCAAACACCCTGTAGTAACTCATTTGTCTGACTGAGAAAACATTGAGTACTCCCATGACTGAATGAAAAGTCAACAAGTTAATTCCTTAAGTAAGACAGGTTTAGGTATTTTTCTTCTTTAGAAAAGAAGTGTGCTACCTACATTTATTCTCCAGCCATGGGCTGAATTCCATTGTAATGAAGTGAAACTGTTCAGATCCAGTTTTACCTGTTTTTCAACTTCCTATTTCACTTTTCTTTTACTTGTAAACTTCTTTTCATGCTTTACTCTTGCCCAGAACATGGTAGCACATAAGCAACTACATCCTCTTAGCAAAGAAACACCAAAACAACACAAAAACTACTGCACATAATTTGTAGTTGGGTTTTTTTTAGCACAAATTTACTGTCCTGAACTTTGCCGCTGGATCCTTTTGCTCTAGTAGTCCACCCACTTCAGGCTCTGTTTAGACTTAAAGCGACATACAAAATGTTACTGGTCAAATACTCTGTTACCAAAATAGTTGAGATCAGCTGGAAAACTGTGACTGCAGGATACTCAGATTGGCATTCTTGACTATTGCATCACTTGTTTATGTTTCTTCCTGATATTGGTTTTTCATACCCTAGGGCTGGAGGTGTTCAAGTCACCCCAAGGTGCATGTCTTAAAATGAACTTTTGGGAGAGTGTGTCTGTGTGTCTGTCCATCCATGTGTACATGCATATATTTCAGGTTTCTAGCACCACGATGCTGTAGATGCTGTGGCATTAGTTGCTATATAATTGCTAACATTTCTTTAGGCTTGCTGCAGTATTTCTTTAATGCAGTCCTTTGGCACTCATCTTTCCAAATTGCAAAACAGTCCCACCTCCTCTGTACTGCAGCACAAGCTGTAAGGACAGGTTTTCTGCTTTGGCATAGCAAAACCATATAACCCATACTGGGATACAGAGCAAAAGGGAGACAGAGTCTTGGGAAGAAAGAGAGTTTAAGTCAAAGCCCTGCTGAGTGAAGAGTACAAGTTATTTTCATTTATTATTCATGTTGTTTGAGCTTTAGTTTTACATCAAGCCTCACTGATAAGAAATTTTGAATATGTGTACTTGTAAGTTAGTTAGGAAGTTTGTTATCCTCCTGAATAGATGGCAGCTAAGCGAGTGTCTTGCATGGCTGAACTGATTCTTTAGGAATACATTTCCCAGACATGATGCCAGAAGTGGGTCTCCCAAACAATGTCATTGTTATCTGCCCACAGACAGCAATAATAGCAGGCAGCCTTCTTGGACAGCTGACAGGGCATCTACAATATATTTGTCTGAACCGACAGGTCATCCGTAAGTGTTTTTTGAGTTGCTCAAAATGTGTCATATGTGGGGGAGTGAGAACAGAGAGGTGCTTTCGCACTCCAACTCCCTGCTGTTTGTGTTGCACTGGTGACATGAAAAGGACTCCCCCCCACATCCTGTTCCCAGTTCTTGGGAGCACCCAGGACCCTCAACCTCCTCCCTTCACCATCATGTCTTCAGCATGAGGAGTGAGTGTGGATGTCCCAGCTGTGGTGCGTGACCTCCTCGCTGGAGACCTTTACATCTCCTAATGGCAGGACCTGTCTAAAATTGTTTTATGTGCTTCTCCTGCTCACTCAGGAGAAGCTCAGAGCATGCCCACATGCTGAGTGTGCTTTTATTCATTCATCCTTCAGTGTGTATCAGGATCAGCTCTGCAGAGTTAGCACTGTGAGCTGCCTGGCATGCCAAGGCATGAGCGTGCCCTTTAAGAAACGCATGAAATATCCGTGTATGCTTGACAGTGCCAAACACTTCAGTCTCTTTTGCTGTTTTCCCTCCACATCAATTCCAAATAAATAGTTTGCTTGACACAAAAAATGATGAAGTTAGCCTGAAGCCTGACTTGAAGCCAAAGTATATGCTCCCATCCATGTCTGGCACCAGTGGGGAACATCAGCTGATGCCTGACTGATTCCCAAACCTACAGCTTGTATAATGGTGGAACCACCGTTGGTGCCCCAGTCTGGGCTCCTGGCTGCTGTTCCCAAACCTATAATTTTTCCTCCCTCCACCATATCCACGTAGCTGCTCCCTTGGCCCATTTACAACCTGGATCACACTTGGTTGGTCTCAGCTCCTAGGTGAAGTAATAGATAAGGAATATTGAAAGTATATAAGTTTTTCCTCCTGGCAGCCAGGCTCTTGTGCCCACTTGTCCACCAATTACCCAGCACAGCCATACCTGCCTTTTTTAAGCTCCAACTGTGACACCACATGGACTGTTCCACATTTCATAACTTGCTGCAGGCTGAGTCAGCTGAGAGATCCTGGCCAGTAGCAGAGTACTGCTCAAGTTTATGCTGTAGCTGCCATTACCACAACACATAGGAACCCCGTAGACAGGCTCAGGATCCCATGGGAAACCACAGGTCTCCCCTAGATATGTCCAGCATTACTTTAGCATATTTACGAGCTTCCCTCTTATGCAAAAAAAGAAGTAGGATGATGTGGTAATGCTGAGTCGATAGACACATGTGAGGCAAGAAAGTCGAGTTCAGCCTGCAACACAGGTTTTCATTTAGCATCTTGATTGGCATTACTGTACTTGTGTATTTGCATCATGTGACTGCAGGATTTGGAATGTGCCTGCCTACAGACAGGGCTTCTCATTTGCTAATTGCCTGCTCTCCATGCTTTAGACCTGAAATGTGTGCAAAGAGTTTTTGGGGGCAGAGATTGCCTACTACAGGTGGGTCTTTGTGCTTGTTACATTGTCTGAAGAGAGTTCCTTTGGATGTTATTTTGAAATTTGAAACTGTAAGCAAAGGGGGAGATGAGAAATTTATTTCTTTTTCCCTGCTGCATTCCTTTCTCTTTCCTGATGTCTGTGTACACCCTGGATTTCCACCTTTCTTGGGTTTGAGTGTTCCTGCTATTCTGCTTTTCTTTTGTTTTCTTCTGTTTCATTTAGAAATACTTTTTTCTCAAGCATTTTCTTCCTTCTACATCATTTAACAAAATTAATTGTTGTGGGATATCTATGCAAGTACTTCCAAATTTCTACTACTTACAGCATTATCCCTATGCTCTTTCAGAAAAAAAAAAAGGCAGGAAAAAAAAACCCTAAAAACAGAGTGAACTAAACCCAAGTGATTCTTGTAACTGAGAGTCTGTCTGAATCTGGATTTGCAAACTAATGACTAATTTCCCTAAGTACTTGCCTACTCCTAATTGCTTCTAGATGAGATTCTTGGATTGCTTGGAGCAGGCAAATATTCTTTAAGTGCTTTACATGGCTATGTCATAAGAGAATAATTCAGAATTATGTGGAGCTAGTGAGATGTACTTACCCAGGATTAAATTTGGTTTCTGTGTTCTTGGTTTGGGGAGGCCAAAACAGCTTGAAGATCATAGTCAACCTGAGAATACTCCAGATTTTCATAGCAAAATCATCACGTACTTTACTCTGCTTGCCCTTGTGGAAAAGCTTCAAGGTCTTTGGGGTTCTTGGTCCATCTCTGTTCTGAAATTTTTATTTAATACAAGCTAAATGCTGTGTATATCTCATCAGGGCCCTGTTAAAATATTGAAGAATGAATGATGGGGGTGCTTTAAAGAAAGGCATCAGTCCTGCTGGGAAATATTTGCTGAGCCTACTCCCACCTTTCTTAATTGTTACTGTGCCTGTATTGTAAGAGAGAGTCCCTCCTGAGCACTCTTAGACCCTGAGCAAGCACATCTCTCCCCTCAAAACTTGTTGTGACACATCTGGTTTATATTGAGACTGCTGGGTTTCTGCTAAGCCCTCCAGCACAGAGGAGTCTTTGAGACATTTATTCTGCATTCCAGCTCTGAGCTATTTGCTAGGGGAAGAGAAAGCAATGCAGTGTCTTCCATTAAAAAGAAAAAAAAAAAAAAAAGGAAAAAAAAAGAAGAAATTAGAAAAAAAAAAAAAAAAACAAAGCAACACAAGAAAAAAAAAACACCTTTTGGAATGCAACTTCCCTTTTGTAGTAACCCATGTGGAGGTGACAGCTGTAAAGATGACAGAGCCAAAGCCAAGGCTCAACCTCCAGAATGGAATAACTGTTCTACTGTGGTCAGCACAGTATCTCAGTATTTCCCCTCCATCTTTTAAGGTGGTTTGATTGCTAGTTACCACTTACTGATCTTATTTTCTAGTTTTGATTTTGTTCTGGGGTTTTTTTTCTGGTTTTTTTTTTGTTTGTTTTGTTTTGTTTTGTATTTGTTTTTGTTTGGGTTTTTTTTTGTTTGTTTTTTGGGGTTTTTTGGGGTTTTTTTTGTTTTTGTTTTTTTTTTTGGGGGGGGGGTTTGTTTTGTTTTTTGGGGTTTTTTTTGGTTTTTTTTGTGGTTTTTTTTTTTTTTTTTGCTGCAAGGTATGCATTTGGCTGTGGTATCCTGTCTTCTAGAGTATGGATTTCCTATAATATCACTGGAATATACAGCTCATATGTAACTCCTGAGAAGAGACCTAATGCATCTTTGTCACTCACAGGGGCATTCTAATTTTGCAAAATAATTTTCTGAACTTAATGGGAGGCAGTGTGGCCACTAGCACCATTATTGCCTCTCCTAATGAAAAATGGATGTTTAAAGTGGTGAGACAAATTCTATCTAGGCATTTCCTTTCAATTTCAGTTAAGGTTTCTTTTTGTCAGAATCTTAAATATCACATAAGTGCTATTATAGATTTAAGATATTTATCTTTTTATCAGAGAAACAAAAAAAAAAAAGTACCCATTAAAGCAGTTCTAGTGAGAATTGATATTATTATAGCACATTTTGTTCTTCATTATTTTTTTGCAGCCTGTAAACACTAAAATACTTCCTGTTGAAATTTGCTACAAAGTTAATGTTCTCTTTAATATTTAGGAGTGCAATTCTTGGTAGCTTCTGACTTAACTAAGACTAATTATCTTCTTGTCAAGCACTCTTTTTCAGCCTTTTTGTCTTGCCTTTAGATGATATGCCAGCAAAAACCTAGTAATACTGTTTGATTTAAGCTTGCTGGGAGGAAGTAGAATTTCAAATTTTCATTTGATTTTATAGGGTTTTTCAAGATTCCAATTCTGTGCAAAGGCTTTTAATTAAATTAAAACAGTAGTTTGCCTGAGTTTTAAGTGCTTAATTTTAAAGTAGCTATATGCATTAAGCTTCCCTTTTAATTAGAAATCAAGCCAGAATGCTTCCTGTAACATGACAAACACTGACATAATTTTCTTTCATAAACACCTACAGCTGATGCAAATGGACTGTTTCTTGATTTCTGTTGCATGCACTTCAGTTATGTTTAATTCATTGTATTCTTAGAGTCCTGCTGTCTCCCAGCCCCCTCTGACTCATTTGCATAATATTTCAAAAAGTGTTTGATAGTCTCTCAAGCACAAGCAGTAGCCTCTGCAAGGCTTGCTGATGTTCCAGCAAGGAAAGCCTTGCATAGGTAGGGGTCTAAACACCAAAATAAAGTGATTGTATTAGAACTTCTTAATTGTAGCCCTCTTCTAATTCCTCAGTGTCTTTTCTTAATTGGTATTAAATAGATACCTATTCTCCTCATTTGCCTATGTAGCCTTTTCTTCAGACTGTGTGTGCCTGAACTGGTCCTACACAAGTTCCAGATGAAACATCTTACGCCACATTTGCCTTGCATGTACTTACACTGCAATCACTTTTTCACACAGAAATACACAAGAGGAAGCTTGTGAATGCAAAAGAGAGATAATCCTGTGACTTATTTTTTGTTGTATATTCTGTTCCTTCTGTCTCGTAGTTCATAATTGTCCTTTCAGCAGGGTCTGGTGGATGAGCCCAGCTCACCGGCCAGCCTGGCATGCAAGGAGAATGTGCCAGACACCATGAAAAGCAGGGAGAAAGGCAGGGAGAAAACAGAAAAACACCTGCTCCTTGAAGGTCCACCAAAGCACCCCAAAGACACTGGTCATTAATGAATGAGCTTGTTAAACCTCTGCCACCACTAAAGCTACCCTTCATGCAAGGTTTATAGCTCCTTTTTGAGAACATTGTTAAGCTAATCTACTAAACTTTGAGGAGTTGCATCTGAATGTCCTCTCTGAAAGTGGTGCGTATCTGCAGTGCTCTTTCTTTCAGAGAGAATGCTTTGTTGCACTTTGTCAAAGAAATTTCCATTTTAAAAAAGAGTGTGGAATGAATATGAGAAGATCTTTAATCTACTGGTGGTTGTTTATAAAGATGAAAAGTGGTATAAGGGACTTAAGTCGCAGATCAGGAGGAAGCACAAACAGGAGGGTAAGTTATTTCTTCTGAATGAAAGTAAGAATCTAAATCATTCTGTGCTCCTTCAGATGACTGAAGATATCTTTTATTTTAATGAGAACCATATAGGCTTTTGTGTGTGCTCAAATGTGCAGAATAAATTGAAATTCACTTTCTGTGCGCTGTCACACATTGCGCCTGGAATGTGGTTGTGCTTCTGGCCTGGTGAGATCAGGTTGAGGGTTTTTTTGTTCAAACATAAGGGTAATTCATTCTTCATAGTCAATTGAACTCGACCATTTTCAAGCCAGCTGCCAATTGTGATACATGCACTACTGGCTTTGTGGTGTATTCTTTTGTCCCCATAGAGAGAAACTGTGAGCACTAGTCTGGTGACCTTAACCTTTTTGGAGGTAAAAATGAGTCCCTTGTTTGTCCAGACTGAAGTTTTCACTGAAGTTTTCAATTTTTTTTCTTGCTTTCCTTCTTCTTTCTCTTATTGGAGAGTAATGTTCTTCCTTTACGTGTATGAACTTTGTATAGCCTAGAAAAAGCAAGGAAATGCATTGATAGGTCTTGGTACCAGAGAATAAAATTTTCTTTTTTCCTTTACCAAGGAAAGGTCACCTTGCCATCCAATGTACAGTGGTGCCCTCATAGTAACTTTCAGAGGACCCCATTATTCCATATGAAGGGGAATGCATCCATACCCAAGCATCCACACCTGCCACCACACTCCCCCCCCAAAAAAAAAGTCACTATTAAAAGAAAATACATTTGTGAATTTCGGTTTTTCTCAGTGACATCTTCCTTTAGGAGCTTTATTTTCATTCCTTTTAAATTATGTTAGTGAGGAGGAGACAGTGCAATAACATTATTATCCTAAATGAGTAAGAGGGAGGTCTCATATTTTTAGGAGCTTTAGAATGACAAAACTGAGTATTTTGATATATGGCTTAACTTCATTGAGTTAACGTCATTCAAACCACTACTAAGAATCAATCAGACTTATAACCAGTGTTCCATACTTTGAAGGTAACAGAACAATTCATGTAGTATTGTGAAATGTTTTAGGGGTCTTGTTGTCTTCTGTCTTCTTTTCTGCATGTCCATGTGTGTTCCTCCAATTCAAAATTGCTTTTTCAGGTGGCATTAGAGAAAATGGCTTGTGCCTGTTCTGCTGCACTGCTGTATTAGAACGAAATATTTGAAAACAATGTGGTTTCTTTCATTGACAAAATATGTTAAGAGAGAATCCCCAAGAAAAAGCTGGTGTACCCACTGTTATTTGGTTAGCTTTTCTTCTTAAGAAGTGGATCAAAGCAGTTATTTCAATTTGGACAAATTCTAGATCTGTTTGTCTGAGGCATGTTCCAGAAGTCTTAAAAAAAGAAAGAGGGGTAGCAGAATGGAGGATTTTGGCTGTTTCCCTCCATCCCTTTGTGAAACATTGAAGTGAACCACTTCTGCATGATACACTTTGTTTCAAACCTCAGTAATTCACATTTATGCTTGAGCAATGTGAAACAAATTAATATTGGCCAGGAGTTTGAGGAGTTTGGTCTCACAGGAGGAACCTGCACTACGAGCCAGGATTGCTGATATTTGTGGAGTTGGAGTTGTTGGTGAAGGCTTCATCTGGAACAGTTTTTTCTTACTGCCTTATATATCTAAAAATAGGGCCTTGATCAGAATTATTTTTATTTTGTAATTAAAGGGAGGGGCTAATGTAATATTCTGGCATTGTGGTTTATCTCTTACTGCTGTGTACCACTGGATATACCCAAAGATAGATAAAGTGAAAGAGGAAAGGTATTTATAGAGCAGTGTCTCAATTTTTCTACCAAAACATTTTTAAAATATACATCTGAAGTATACAATCTGTTTTATAATGCTCCATTTGTAGCTACTAAATCTAGAAAGTTCTCAATCTTTCAAGTGTTAAGAGAGCAAAAGCACTATGTCCCAAGAATTTGAAGTCAGTGTTGCAGAAGTAACAGACCCACCAAAATATAGAGTGTTTTACAGAACTGTCAAAGATTATTGTTGGTGTGGGATTTTATAACTTCTTCTTCAATGGTATTCCATTTTAGACTTTCAGGTGGGTTTTTTTTTCCTTGAAAATTGGACCCCCTTGCACTTTCCAAGTATTTTTCTGATCTTTCCTCTCTGATATGCTGCCTTGGTCACCAGATGAAAATGGAATAGATGCTCTTCTTAGTGTAGCAAAAAAGTTGGCCTTTAAAGCAGATTTCTAAGTAAATTGTAGAAAATATGTAATTCTAAGAAGATAAACTTGACATAATCACCACCACCACCACAAAATATTTTTTTCTAATTTATTGGATGAAAATTTAGTGGAATATGCAAAAAGAAAAAAAAAAGCAGCTAAGGAAAATATTACATTAATAAAACAGGTGAGTATAGCCAGTTATTTCAATACGAACAAGCCTTGCAAACCCATATCGTAACACCCTGATCTGTGTGGGATACTGGAGAATGGAGTCAAATATGGAGAGAATATTCTTTCTTTCACATAGCCATCACTGGGAGGGAAAAGTAACCTAAGCACCTCTAGGAATCTAGAGGAAGGGCTGGATGAGGAAACTGATGAGACATAAATGTGCAGAGAATTTGAAAAATAGGATTACGTGGGAGGAAGAGCGCTCATGGCTGGTGTGTGGGCAGTGCTGTGTCTGCACCCAGTGCATGGGTCTGCAACTAACAGCGGAGAGAGGTGAGTATATTGGCCTCTCTGGGATCTGGTTATACAACCCCCCCAAACTGTAAAATTCCTTTCCTTCTTGTCCTCCTAGATCTATGGGCTCCTTACTCAATTTGGGATATGGTAGAAGAAGATGTAATTCAGGTGGAGTGGCAGTAATTGGATAAGAAAGGAAGGAAAGGTATTCCAGAGGGTTTTCATGCAAGGATGCTGCTAGCTTTTGACATTTGCCCAAGTCAATTATATATTTATCTGTAGTGGAAAACCTATTTTAAAGGAAGAAGTTGGGATTTCCTGATCCTAGGTGTACTTTGAGATTTGCCACAGCAAGGTACTGAAAACAAAATAGTATTAAAGATAGGCCTTGGTTTTTATCTTTCTCCTTACTCAGAAGGGAGGGGCAGCTTGTTCTGACTACTCAACACCCTCTGAACAAGACAGATTTCACTCTAGTGTTTGCCTAGGATTTCCCATACACAAATGTGGACCACTCCCTGTCAAATGACACAGAGCCACAAGTTGCTCTGATGAAGATTGTAGGTGGGATTGTAAACTTCCTGCCTCTTATTTCTCCTTTTTCCACAGTTTCATTTTAAAATATTTCCTTCTTGAGAGCTTTATGGTAAGTGTCTGAATGCATCTGCTGTGACTTTCATTCCACCTCCTCCAGTCTCTTCTTATAGCAACATCTGGGAAATTAATTTAATTTACTTCAGTGTGAAATTACTTTCAATTTGTCAGATATCAGCTTTTTCTTTAAGTGTTTGACTCCCAAGTGAAGCATGTATCATTAGCTGATCATTATTTCAAGAGTTAAAGTTTGTGTAACTAATATTCTAAGTCTCAGACAAATCCAAATATTATGGTGACCATGCTTTAATAGTTCCTCTGATTACTTTATTATGAAGACATACCTAGATAGTATATAATAGTGTTGATTTTTACAGCAACCTTTTTTTCTCAATCAAAAAGAACTGTTGTAATAAAACTCAGCAAAAAGAATCTAAGCAGATCAGTTTACTTTGCTTTGCATTTTCTATTGGCAAGTTCTTAGTGCTTTGGAATGGGCTATAGGAAAAGTAATGTGGGATGTGACCTGTAATTCCTGAGCATTTTGGGTGCAGGCAATGCAAACACCCATATAAAGTCCTCCCAGGAAACTATTTCTCTTAATATTTTATGGTAAGCAATTTAGTCTTCTGCTTCCTCTATTATTCCACTATTTTTTCCTATTATGCACATCACCATGGTACGTGAGTATCTACTGCATAATCTTTTCTCCACCTGTCCTAGATGTATGCATGCATAGAGTGGAAATTAATTTGCTGTAAAATGCAAACTGTAAGTAAGGATTAATGTTTCAGCTTACCTAAGCACTGGAGGATATATACAAAATAAAGTAGCATTGTCACCCTAACTGTGCAGCAGTGAGCGGTATCCTAAGTGCCAAATAACCAGTCTTGTACATTACTCTTCACCAGTCAGTTGTAGTCTGTGCTTACATCCTGTAATACTTTTCACAGGGCTTGGTCATTGCTAATTAGCAGCTGATAGAGGGAGGGACTGGGAGATAATGAAAGATCACTTTTCCATCCCTGTTTCTCCTGCCATACCCATCTCCCTCACTCATAAAATGGAATGCAGAGCAGGGTGCTGGAGTGAAGCAGCCACATCTAGAAGGATCTGTGACTCCCAGGAAGGCAGAGGCAGATGGAGTTAGACTTAATCACAGGGTCATGCATCCAAGGATGTCAGTGAAAAAGAAGAGGATTAAAATGCCCTAATTTTCACTGTATTGCTATATTGCTTTAATGTGTGTGACAGACTGAAATTCATCATGAACCCTCTTAGAGGGTCCACAAACCCCCAAAATAGCACTGATTCCTGCCCAAGATGTTTAATAATGCTCCATTGTGTCACAGTCTTCACCCTGTCAAGGTGCTATTCCCACATTTTGACCTTCTCTAATATCTCAGCCAATTTGTTGGGTTTTCCCTCTGAGGAGCCATTCCTCCCTACCTTCCAAACCAGAGCAATAATTAGCCTTTCTCCCCAGAGAGTGGATTAAACTCACTTAAGCCTTTACCACCCTACTTAAGCAGTAAGGAACTCAGATTATCAATTTGCATAAAACAGTGCTGTATTTATTAAAATATGTATGTGTGTGTATATAATTAAGTCAGCCAATGCAATGCATGAGAAATTAATGGGAAGGTGGCCCATAATAAGGGTGTCAGTGATTGCTGTATCTGTGCAGGGAAACAGGAGTACTGTGTACATGCCTGGAATTTGGAAAGTACGTATCCACTCAGGAGCATTAGTTGCCTCATTGTGTTTAGATGACTTGTATAATTCAGAGTTAATGATTGAATTCATGTTGAAAAACCGTCTGCTCATCTGCTGCTACTCAAAGTCTCAGGGAGGCTAAGCAAGTACAAAACAGCCATTTTGAGGAGTGAAACTGAATCTAAGGCAATTTTCTTACCTTTTAGCTCTGTGGTAAGTAGTGCTTATCCTTCAAGCAGATGCACCGGAAGGTACTGCCAGTAAATGCTAAAGAGTTCTTCAAGGAGGGAAGTGATGAATGAAATATATGGTTATAACTACAGAACCATTTAAAAATGTCTTCCAATTATGCTGTGTGGAACAAGGATTGTAAGCATCCGCTGAAGATACAATTTTCTGAGCTGCAGGGATTTATTGATTTATTATATTTTTCTCTCCTCCATGGAATTGGTAGGAAGGATTAACTTTCACTTACACTCTGATGACATTTTTCACTGGTACTATCATCCCCATTCTCCATCCAAATGTGCTGCTGAAATGTGGCAGGTGGCTTTGCCAGTAATTGCATGCTACTTCATTCCACTTTAAATGAAAGTATAGAGTACACTGGCCTTCCTGTCTCATCACTGGCATGCTTCACAGCCGTATGGTATTGACTTAGAAAACGCAGAAGAGTGGGCTTCCCTTTAAATTGCAAAGATGTATTATCTTGCTGTATGTTCCCTTAGGAGACACTAACTCAATTCCTGCACAATAAGCTTCTGACTCCAACATTTTTTCATATCAAAAAATAAACAAACCACATGATTTTTTTTAAATGTCCACACTTTTTTAATGATAAAATAAACTGAATATGGTTTTGAACATTTAAAATGTATTATTCAGTGAGTCGTAAGCAAGTTTCTATTACAGTATATGTATGCTTAATCTCATTCTGTGGCCAGCAACCATGCTCTGGTAGAAGATGGCTTTTCTTTGGCCCCAGCTGTGCTAAACACTGTTATAATTAGCACGATAGTTAACTTAATCAGAGCACTTGGCTTGGGAGAGTGGTGTTACAGAGTGCACCATAATTAGCATTTTCATTTCTTTGATCCTGAGTCTGTCTTTATTGACAGAAATATCAAGAGCTCATTTGTTTTTTTTCTTTTAACACTTCGGGAAGTGGAAATATGTGTGGCTGTGAGATTATTAATTTAGTAATGATTTCAGAAAAAAAACCAAACAAACCTGTCCCAAAGGAAGTAGAAGGGATAAAGATCTGCATGTATGGAAAATATGGTCTTTAATGCTGCAGCATATGGTCAGGTATATGCCCAGGAAACACCTCCTGGGGCAGCTGCATCCCTTTGAAGTTGCATGGACAATGTTAACAGTGTCTTAACCATTTCTAGAATGCTGCTGTGGACCACATGGCTACTGTTTGAGTCTGTAGAAAAGGTGATGGTCCTTAAAGTGAGGAAAGGGAATGCCAGAACTGTGATCAGTTTGGGAAAAAAAAGAAAAAAAACACAAACCCAAAGGTTTGGGTGATCCTGTAGCAGCTAAAGCTTTAGATACTGCCAGCTTGGTCACTGAAGCACAAGCATCCCTTCCTATGTGCCTGATATGAGCAGGTGGTGAAAGCATGCAGCAGACCAGATGACTGCTGTTCATGAAAAAACATAACATTTATGCTGTCAGACAAAATGCTGAAGACTTCCAAACTTGCATCTGGCATCACTGCCTTGATTGCAGGGGAGGAAAGCTGAGATGCTCGAGAGACTCCTCTCATTACAGACCACGGAGTGGAGCAGTCTCTTGCAATGCCAGCTAACACAGGGTATTAAAAATAGGGGACTTTTTAGTAGGTGAAGCCACTGTCTGCCTTCCTGAGATAGCCTTTTTTAAGCTTGATTAGCACACTGTCCTCTTTGCTCACACTGAAGTGGAGTGCCTGTAATGCTTTGTATCTCCAGTGCATACTGGATGAACTATACCCAATTAATTATCTTAGCTGGTTCTGAGCATTTGTTCAGAAAACTGGAGCAAATGCTGTATGCACTCATTCTTATTGACTTTGGGACGATGGTAGCTCAGGTATGGGTAGACACAACCTCTATATTTAACTTTCTTATGATCTCTGTAATTTTTATTACTGGTTTGAAGAAGAAGGTATAGCAATCTTTATAATGAAAAAACAGGGCAAAAATAGTTGAGGCTCTTCTTGTAAGAGCTCTTTGCATGTTTTCACTCTTACTTTATATGTATCTGTCTCTTTCCAGTCTTTTACAAAGAGGAAGAGCTATCACATACATGTGTTCTTATAGTTCATTTCAATCTGCTTTCCCAGTAGAAAAATCATATGCTAATAGAGGCTGCAGACAATGCAGCTGTCATTACGAGACTTCCTATGTTATCCTTGACTTTGCTAGATTATTTGTATCTACTCAGGACGGATAATAATTTTTAAAACGTTTATGCAACTAGGTTTTAGGTCAATAGCAGGTTAAACCATTTATTTAACTAATCTTTCTTGGTGGAAAGTATGTGGAAAGACCCTCTCACTATTTTTACAAGATTATTTTCATATCAGCATTAAAGCAGGAAGCAGTATTCTTGACAGTCGACTTGGAAGATACCCATTATTTGAGAGACATGATAAAAACAGTATAATCTTTTCCAATACCAATACAAAGCCAGTAATTGTCTGTTTCTGCCATTCCAGTTATTTATATAATTATACTTAATGCCACACAGATTTGAGAAGAAAAAGCAATAGTTGCTGCTGTTTCAGATTCATAGTTTTCCATTCTGAGATCATAAAAACAGTAAATACCTCTCATGGTGGTAGAGAGAACAAAGGACTATGGATTTGTAAACAATTGATCAGAGGAGCTGAACTGGAGGAGGGACTGTGTCTTTTTTAAGTCTGTCTCCTGACCATAAAATTGCATCATTCCTAAAGCTCACTGATTGCTAGAAAATGCTGCCATTGCATAATATCACTTCTTGGATGTTAATTCCTTTATTAAACTAAAGTGTATAGTACTTTTACAGTGGATTTCAAAGACATAAAATTTAACTATCTTAAACCTGGACATATCTAGCCTATCCTGCTTTGCCCAATTCTTCTTTGTCACAGTCCTGGTGAAACTATTTGCCTTGTGGCCAAAAAGTGCTTAAATAGTAAGATAACTCCCATACTGTCCTGCTTAGCATAACTGGGTTGGCCAGGGTTAAGGAGCTCTAGGTGGTAAGTCCCTGCCCTCCATCTAATCCCACATGCCGGAACAATCCAAGGTGCCTTGCAAATACCCCTGGAAAGTATGCCAGTGCTTTCAGACTCCAGGATTAGAGGAGCTGCTTGAAAGCTTACAGGTGCATCTTGCCTTCAAATTCACTGCATTCACTTGCACTCAGTCTTGGGTATTTGAGTTGCTTCTTCGCAGTATCTGAAGAGAAAGAAACTGGCTGTGTATCACATCTACAGCAGAATGCTCAAGTTAGAAGTTCAGACTGGGTTCAGCAAAACTGGTGCATCCATTTAAAGCAGATAAAGAAAAAAACTGGATTTCGTAGGCCCACTCAGGAAATAAATATGTGCTCATGGGTTTTATAACATAGTGTTCCTCTAGTTTGGTCAGCTAGTAGTATTATACTCTTGAATAAATTCACCACTTAGCCTGAAAGTTCTGCCTGAGCTAGATAATACCAATTTAAAAAGTCATCCTTCTATTTTTTTTAATTTTTAATTACTTTAGGTAATGGCAAATTTACTGCATGCAAATGTGAAAGGTTCCAGTGACTTAATTGCATTCATTTCTAACGCTTCTCCCTCATTTTTTTGCCTGACTTTTATCTCAAAGCTCCATTTTTCAATGGAAAAATCCTGCCAGCAGTAGCAGGAGGAAGCTTGGCTCCAGCATAGGCAAAGCAGGCAGAGGTCTGTGACTGCTACTTAGCATTGTTTTGCTTACTACCCAGTTGACCTGGATAACCTCAACTTTGTCTGTTCCTAGTAATGCCCCTCTGAAGTGCTGCAATGATGTTTCCTACTTTGTGTCTTCCCCTAGCTCAGGTATTGAAAGATCTCATTCATCATCTTAGCCACTGCATCCCTGCCAGTTTTAGTTGTGGCTTACACTGGCCCTGAAGTCATCCTTCAAGTACTGGTTTCCAGATTAGTTCACCACACTACAAGTTTAACCTGTGTTTGAAGAAGCATGACCTTGCATTCTGTGACTGCTATAAGTAATGTCATTCAAAGAGCTACATAGAGCATATTTTTCAGCTTACTTTGAACTGACCTGCCCTTAGTCTGGCTGCTATACCATTAGTTATTTCACCTTCACGTTGACCACCACAGTGCTGTTTTCTTCCACATCACCTAAGACTATAGATTAGGGAAGGACCAAGATCTGTCTATACACAAATCAACCAGAAGTTTCATTTGGTTTTGGGAGTCTCATTTTCTGAAGTTTCTTCTATTAAACTGCAACACTTCTGTGGGATGCATTCTTCCATTTCACATTCCTCTTTCAGAGAAAGAATGGAAAAGGCAAGTTATCTTTCTTCTTGTGGCTCTTATGTTGTATGCAGGGTTCCTACTACTGCAATGCAGTTGAAGATACTGCAGAGGGATATTTAAATTCAAGCCAGGAAAAAAAAAAGCCTAATTAAAGTGAGGAAAAAATTATGAATGCATTTCTATTTTTAGTATTCGTGAAACTTGCCTTAACAGAATCTTTGGGCTTCAATTAATAGACATTTCATTTTTAATTGGAGCATTTTGCTGCATACAATGGTTTAAAGTAAAGGGTGAGTTAATTGGGCATTTATTTGAAAACTAAAAAATTTTAGTTCAGGGGAGCCAGTGTGTGATTGGTATTGACTGCAAAGGTAAAGAGGTTGGGGAAGAGAGGAAGATGAGCAACAGACAAATGACACTATTGGACATCTTAGTTAGCTGTGCATTCTGGGTGCTGTCTTTGGCAAGAAAAAGATATCACAAAACATACCAAAAAATGGATTTAAAATAAAAACTTTTCACCCTGCAAGCTCTATGTTCATAAGTGAGTCAGGAGTTGCAGAACTTCTCAACAGTTTTGCTTTGCTCACATCCCCTCCCATAGATGAGCTTCTAGGTTGTTTTATTTGTGCTCTTTCCTGCTACTCACATTATTCATGCACTACAAATAAATAGAGATTTTCTGCCCAGGGAGTAATGTCAACTAGCTGAGGTTTTTGTGGCAGCCAGCAAAAATAACAAGGGAAAAGGGGAGCTCATGGAAAGTACTGTGACAGCGAGTGCTTCATGGGTAGCATTCTGCTGCTCAACAGGAACACAGCTCCTGGGGGCAGTGCTGGCAGATCAGGTCCACTTCTGCATCCAGGTGATTTTGATTCCAGAAAGCTAGTCCTTTTCTCATTAGGCCAGATTACCATGCTAAAGGCTCTTTAAGGGAAGAGGAAAAGAGTAACTGAGTTTCCAAGACTCATGTGTTTTGAAGTCACTGCTGCACAAAAATCCCTGCTCTTACAGCTGTTTAGTCATATCACCCTAAAAACTGTTAAATCAGTTAAAAAATTCAAATATCATCAGATCAGGCTTCTGTTTTCTGTGTGAGAGCAGCTGCTTAGAAAAACTGGATTGTACTTTTTTTCAGAAAGCAAATGACTTGTCACAAAGCACTGCTTTGTTCCTATCCTGGATGTTATCTTGAGCAACAGAACAGGGCTGTTGCTTTGCATTTCGTGTGCTGCATAACCTCCCTCCCAAATGCTGGAGCCATCAGAGAACCATTGTTGCCTCCTGTACATGGGAGCAATCTTAATTACTGCATCAGCCTCAGAATAAATTCACAGTTAATCAAATATGATGATGAGAAGGAGAGTGATAGGCAGATAAGCAGGACTATGGTGAAAATGTCAGCTGAGTAAAGTTTTCTTGGCATGTTGCTTGGAATCAAAACAAAGTCCTCCTCTTCCAAACACTGTATTCAGGTCAGGTTCAGCTATGTTTTGTTTAGAAAGCATCTCCATCAATCTGAATTAAATTTTTTTCAAGTGATTTGCTGCAGATTGAATTATCCTTTCAGTTGGGATGGGGGAGTGGAGGGAAATGCTCCCACATTTTCCCCCTATAGCGCATCATTAAAGCATGCTTCCGACCACTGCAAAAATATGAAGTGATGTTTTTCTTTACCAAGCACAAGCATGTATTTGAAATGGATAACTGCAAAAATTGCTTATCAAGGTTGGTAACTACATTTAGCTCAGAAAGGAACATTAGCATTAAAGCAGTGAATACCTGGATTGTGGCATTCTGAAGTTTGAAGAAGAATTCCTTTTCTTTAATTAAGTGTAGACAGCCTACTTCCAATTTTTACTAACTCACACATTTTCTTAAAAATAGACAGGTTCTACTTTTGATATAAGACCAGTAGTGCTTAAGTGACTTATGTCTCCCTCCACAGAGGATACTCTGCCCCTGCTGTTTCCAGTCTTACTGAAATGTAATTAGACTAGATTGACTTTGTGAAGTGGCAGCATAGAACAGTTATAGGACATCAAGAGTCACTTTGTTCCACTGCTCTTAATGTCTGTATTTGAAATCCAAGCATAAGTATCTTGATGATCCAAAAAGGAGAGCAATGATGAATAGCTATCTCAAGCCTAATGAATTTAATCTTGTACATAAAAATGCTGAGTTGGTAGTTTTCATAGAGATGTAGTCCCATCCAACTGCATGAGCTTCTCTTGTTTGAGGGAGGCTCCTTGTTATAGTCAAAGACTACTTGTTTCCTTTTCATTTTTTTTTTCTTCCTTCTTCATAGGCATCCTTGTAAGTGCTGTATTGTAAGTGTATTTTGAATAGAGACAATTATCTCCTTCTCCCCTTTTCCTTTATTTTTTTTTTTATTTTGAACTGCTCGTTCATTTTAGAGATACCATCACAATGACCTTTCCTAATAACTCTGCCAGGAGGACATCAAACTGAATGTTTCATTATTAGTATTGTACCATTCAGGCAATTGAATGATTTTTCTTAAATATTCCAAGTTCAAGAATAAATATTGGAAAATTATTAGACTCACTCATGTATAAAGAGTGAGATAACTTTTAAATGCAAATTTAGATGATAATTCTGAAACGTAGAGGTATAATTTATTCTGGAAATATGCAAAAATAGTGAATTTTAAGTATATATTATTGAAAAGTTCAAGTAGTTCTAGCAAACTTGAAAAACATTATCTTTGTGGCATGCTCATATAAAAAAAAAATTATGTGTCTAAATGGTAACAAATGAGCCAGTGTTTACCATGGTAAGGAGTACATTGGGGACATAACCATTAGACAAGGGTAATTTAGTTTTAGCATTATCAGTTAGAAATACTGCAGTTGAGTGGAATATTTTATTACATGAAAACATCTGTAACCAATATATCCCTTGGGAAGCTTACGTGACCTGTGATCTGTTTGGAAAAAAATGTTTTGGTTTTACGAGGCTGTTCAAAAGCAAGTATGTGCAGTGGGCTGTGTCCCAACGAATCTGAAAGGGGCTCCCTCCTCTTTGTGTACCTCCTGGAAATTTCTGGGAGCTGTAGCAATGTTCCTGCATTCCAGACTGTAGTCTTCAAGCTCACTCCATAATTCATGGCACTGAAAAAGACCTGGGAAATGTGTACAATCATGCTGGCTACCTTTAGTGCTACTAAACAGAATAGTGTGTATTATATATATAGTAATATATATATATTCTATATAATATTTAATACCACTCAATGCTACACATTGTTTACAATCAGTTGTCCTTGCTGTGAGGTATCCTAAAACTGCAGCAGTCATAATAAGGTTCGGGTCAAACAGCACAATGTAGACTACTGAATATATATTCACATTCTATTGAAGTATGCCAGTAATACAGGACAAACAGCATCCTTAGTATACTTCTCAGGCTTTCCTGTGTTCCTGGCTGCTTTTTTTTCCCCCCTCTCTCTTTCAATGAAGCCAGAATATGTCATCCCAAGTTAAATTTACAAAGCAGTCACCTGTGCTCTAGCCTTCATAGTGCTCTGGCAAGAAAACAAAGTACCCAGCTCCTGAGGACCTTCAGTCAAGGTTTGGGAACTTGGGGAGCCAGGAAGACAGAGGGATAGACAGCCATAACTTGACAGCCCATTAGGTACCTGACCTTCAGCTTAAATGAGTACTGAATTCTTGAAGATGTGGATTAATGCTTTCTTTTGTTGGGTGAGATGGGCAGATAGGCATGCCAATTAGAGACAGTTTTGCCATGGGGTGCTACATGGAGTCCTACAGAGCAAGTGGTTCCTTAGCACAGTATTTCTATAGAAGGGAAATACTGAGAAAAACTGCAATTTCTTTACAGAGAGGGGAAAATCATGACATTCACCCAGGATCTCATTTCACTATAACACTCTGTAAGTAGAGGCAAAACAATTTGTTTCCAGTTATTTGGGGACTGCTGAGACCCAGAAATCAAAACTGGCCAGTTTATGACCATAGGCATAACTCAGGTATGTTCCAGACCATAATATGTCAAGAGCTCTTTTGGCACAGGGTACAAAATAGGTTTCATGCCAGAAAGCCCACAGCATTGCCTTTCTAACATCACTTTCAGTGCACACATCCTCCATGCAGCTCTGTAGCCACAGGGACCCAAACACAGCAGAATAGAGGGTATTTCTCAGCCAAAAGACCATTTTTCCCTTTAAGTGGAGTGAGCTAGTACTGCTTCTTAAAAAGTCTTCCTGGTCTGGGGAATATTTAAGCCACAGTCTTGTCCATTAAGTACTTTATCAATGCAAAGATGGAGCAAACCGTTATAAGCAAATGAAGCAGATCTGTGGGCTCTTGTCTGTGGTGATGACACTGTGCCTGGGATTGGGCTAGCTGTGAAACCAAGTGTAATTCATCCCCAAACTATCATCTGTTTGAAAGATATGAAAAGTATGTGCTAACGGGTTGGTGGCAGTGCATGTTGTTTGCAGGCATGGAATTAGGAGGAGTGTAAAAGTTTTGACCCAGTAAGGAGGGGTGCTGCAAGGAAAGCAGGTCATTCATAGAATGGAAAATCTTTCATTTTCAGTACCTTAAGAGGCAGGTGAAGATGAGTCTCATGGAATTTTTTTCCATGTGCAAGACAGTCCCAGACAAGGCAAGGCAAGCTTTGTGTCACAGTTGGGTAAGTTTTGTTTGGAGAAAGTTTATCATGAAGGAAGCGACATAATTTCTCATTCATGAGCAAAAGGGTTTTAGATTCTGAAATCAGTGCACAGATAATTCAGAAATGGGATGGCTTGTTTTGTCTAGATTTTTGAGTCTGCTTATGTCAGGAGGTAGGAACTTCAAGTCTAATGTTGCTGGCTCGGTTTTCAGCTGATGGGATATTAAGGAGGCTATGGGGAAAAGCACAAAAAATGGGCAGCAGGATAATGTAATAAGGAAGGAGAAGGTATGTTGTGTATTGGGGGAAGCAGGTGAGCCTCCTGTTTGGAGCAGAAATGTTGCAAAGCTAGTGTTTGCACAGTGTGAAAATATCCCTATTGTTGCCTCACACATAGGAGCTGTTAACAGGGCATACAGGAAACTCTTTGATCAAACACCTACGTCATTTCTTAGTTTTCTGCTGTAATTCAACATTTAAACAGCAATGAGTGCTCTCCCACTGAGATACTTTTTTAATCTCTGACATTTCTCTGGAGAGATACTCTGAGTACAATTTTGAAAATAAAAACAAACATGAACAAATCCAACTTTTTTTTTTTTTTAATGATGTAAAGATTTAATGGTTAAGTAGGACGAAAGCAGAGTAGTGTCAGACCACTGGCATAATGGCAACTGCTTGCTAATTCCTAGCCAAATAGTCAGGTTAAGGAATGTTGTAAATTAGCACATGCTAAGCTTTTAGTTTTGCAGCAAATAATGATTTATGCTGTTCTTCCGTTGACATCATCTCATGTCATGGAAGCATATTTTAACAAGAGGTATGTAGTTCTGGTAATCCCCAGGAAATCTGCACGCTGTTTACCAAAAGCCACTCTTTTTAAAGAGTTGTGCTTTACCAAGAAACCTGGAACATGTCAGACTAGAAAAATGCTTCTTTTGATGCCTGAGAGGAAACAGTATGTGGGTATAAAATCACATGCCTTCATGGTAAAATATGTGGAGGTAATTGACCAGACAACAGTGTTTTGCTTCCAGAAGTGGGAAGCCACTTTGATGAATCTTGTGGGTCTGAAGACAGAGGTTTCAGCAGACCTGACTTCTTACAGCTGATGACAGATCTTCCTGCTTACCTACAGCAAACAAGCTGATGAGGCAGCTATTTTCTCTTTTCTTTTTCTTTTTCTTTTTCTTTTTCTTTTTCTTTTTCTTTTTCTTTTTCTTTTTCTTTTTCTTTTTCTTTTTCTTTTCACTCAGATGGTCAAAACTATGTTTTAGTTTGTTCTGGATCTGATATTGTAGAAGTATTTTTGGTCCTGCAAATTTTTCACTTCAACAGTTTAGTGGCTATAAATGCATAATGATCACTGTTGTTACCTTTGTGATCCACTTGCATTAATGACTTTCTTTTTGTCTTACTTGGCATATGAGGTGAAACAAATGAAAAGTTGTATTAATTATTCATCAACTAAAGAATCTCTTTTCACTGTTACTATGTTTCAGGTTTGTAGATACCTTTGCATAAACTAATTAATTTCAGTCATAATATTCCAAGCGGTGTTAATTAATAATTTAAATATAATTGTTTTGGAAAGCTCTTTAGACTTATTCTGAGCAGCTGGCACCGGAAAACAGAATTTGGCAGTGATTTAACTTCAAAAATATGGAGCAAGTTTTCTGCAGCTGTTATCAAATGAAATTAGTAACTCAAAGGTGTGGGAATTTTTTTACATGAAAGGTTAATCAAGCCCAAATTCAATTGTGCTCTAACCTAAGATTAAACATGAAAAAAAGTGTGTAGTTGGGGCAGGGAGTTTCCTAAAGCATTTGCATGTCACTGTGACTGAGAAGGGGAGGAAAGGAGGAGGGAGGTTAGTGCCAGAGCAATCATATCTTTTATCTCAAGAATTATTTTCAGCAAGGTATGCTGATCTTATTTTCCATCCTCCCACGCTTTGGATAAGAGTTTTGGGAAAACTTTATTTTTCCTTTCCTGGGTATGGATCTAATACAGATTTCAATACCAGGAGAATACTGCCAACCTTTTGGGTCGACTAGTAGTTTGACTCACTGCAGAAGAAATTAAGGTATGTCAATTCAAATAGGAAGCTGATTTATTGTGAATTGTCAGAAAAATCTTTACTTCCTATGCTAGTGTTGCAGACTTTAGCCACTCTGTGTGGAGGGAAATTAGCTTGTCAAATACAGTTTGCCCATGGATGAAGAGGTTTTTAACATTGTAGCACTACAAACAAGTGGGTTTGGGGTGGCAGAGCTTTATAACCCAGGGAGCAGGGCATGGGATAAAAACTGGGCGAGAGCAAATGCTTCCAGATGGCCGCAGCATTGCCCTGCAGAGGCACTGATCCCTGGCAGCAGAGCTCAGGCAGCTGCCAGTCCCGGCTGCAGGAAGCCTCTGGCTCCCTGTCCATCGCCTGCTGCACCTTGTCTGTTATGAGCCCTGTTGCCCTCCCGGTGAGCAGGATCCATCCATCCTGTCAGCAGCAGCACTGCGCGCTGTGCCAAGGATGAGGCCGAGGTGTCCTGGTATCACTGCCACCCTGCCAGCCTGTAGCTCCAGGTAGGGCACAGGGCACTTCCCAGCCTTCTGTGGAGCCGGGTTCAGTGGCTTTAATTACATCTGCGGTTTGGATGGCTTTGCTTGGCCATTAAAATCCATTTCACAACGAGTAGTATTGAAATGAGCAAGGAATATTTGTGGCAGCTGTGGATTTCCTCCAGGCCTACAGGAAGAGTAAATTAGTTACTGAAAACTTGACAGTTTGTCCTGAGTGCTTAACTCCTTCCTCTCTGGAAGCTTGATTTTCAGGAGCAAGTGACTTTAAAAGGAAATAGTATACCCAATGTTTTTTTTATTCCTCCACCCCCTTTTTACGGTAGGTTTGTAATTGCAAAACCAGCCAGAAGTGATTTGTTTGAAGAGGAAGTGTGGGAACTTCCTTTATAAATATTGCCTTTCCCTTCATGTGCATCCAAACGCGGTTTGCTCTGCTGACGAAAAAAAAAAAAAGTGCTTTAACTGAACAAGCACTTATTCCCGTAGCTCATGCCCCATGTAAGTATGAAAGATAGAAGTTTTATGGGGTGGGGGGGGGAAGAAAAACAAAAAACAAGAAAAACCACACCTAAAAAAAGAAACCAACCCCCCCCCCCAAAAAAAAAAAAAAAAAAAAAAACAAAAAAAAAAAAAAAAAACAAAAAAAAAAAAAAAAAAAAAAACCAAACAAGGAAATTTTACAAACTGGATGTTAGTACAGGAAAAGCTGGAGTTGGTTGAACACAGAGGAGGAGATCAGCTGGGGTTTTGCGAAGCCATTCCCTGTCAGTACTTTCCGATGTGATGTGTGCGTCCTCTGCTCGGAAGCACCGGGCAAGTTAAGGTCCCGTGGAGGGGGTGGGGGGAAATCAGTGTTTGCAGAGCCGGTGATTACAGAACCTGCTGTGACTTGCTCTGCAAGATAGGACAGTGTCTGCCCGAGACAGCTCTATCGCTGTTTAGAATGGTTTCTTTTTTAAAAAAAGTGTCAACATATGTATCTTTCCCAGTGAACTAGAAACAGTAGCCTGTACCCTTCCCCAGACTAGAAATACCTCTGAAATACTTGCAGAAGAGGGGTTCAGCCAGTAGAAGAGCAGCTACACCCAGGGAAGTGTCCGTGCCCAGCAGCAGCCGGTAAATTGGGCTGACAAGGAGAGACCAAGTTTTAACCTGGCAGGCAAAGCCATGCTGGACTGTTGTGCTTTTTTGGGTTGGGGGGGAGGTGTGTTGGGGTTTTTTGTTTGTTTGTTTGTTTTTCTCTTAAGTGAACAGTATCAGGGTGTATGGGCTGTTTGGGTGTGCAGGTAGCCAGCTGGCCTGGCTTACTAACATAAATCAGTGCAGATGATGGGAAACAAGGCAGGGGGTCCAGTTCCCAGCCCTGAAAGATTCCAGATTAGGAAGACAGGTCACAGAGAAAGCAAGGGAGAGTGTGAAGGGAATCAGGCTGATTCTCTGAGAGGTGCTGAAGATGAGAAGAGCCCTTCTGAATGATTTAAAGGAGAAAAGTGCTCTTATATTGCTTGTAATTAGGCTGAGATTCACCTTATTCACTGGATTTGATGGACAAATGAGGCATTCCTGCTGCTATAATTTTGGATTGCTGTGATGCTTTCTGATCTGTTCAACAAAAGGCACATCCAGGCCACTGTTGTATTAATGAGAAGGTTGTGATTTTTATACATTTCTCAGTGGGGAAGTTGAAATTTCACTCAAGCTTCCAACCAGGCTTTGTTGTGGTTCCTTTTTCCACTTTTAAAAATAAACAAAAGAATGAAATTTGCAGTGCAATGGGCTATCATGGGAAAAATCAGTCACTATCAAAGAAGAGACTGGAAACTTCACTGATCCATGCAGCTGGTCTCAGGTGAGGCTTGCCTGGTTCACCATACCAGTAGTCCTTACATCCTTTCATACTCCACTTCAGAGGAATGGATGCCTCAGTTCAGGATGATAAAGGAGTGAACTTTGGGTGATTTTTACTTTTTAAATAAAATTTAAAATAAAACTCGCATCTCTTCAATACTTCCTGTACTTTCTTCTCTGTTCAATGTAATACAAATGTATTTAAAGCCCTACAGTGCTCAGGATAAACTTTTCATTCTGTTATATCTTTCCTCTTGTTTTCCACACCATTATTTGCTGCTCTCTCCTTTTGTCTCTTATTCTCTCTTATCCATGCCTCATTCTCCATTTAACAGTCTTTGCTCCTTTTTACTTTCCTACACTTTGCAGTTTTTCCTCTCCTGTTTCACACTCACACTGTCATGCCTGCTCCTTTCTCCAATAAGGCAGGCTGACATTTTGTAATTCAAGGAGTAAACCTTCAAATTCTTGTGTGAGTACTGGGTACATGATGAAAGAGACAGCATGACTGGGCCCTAGATTGGCAGATATATGGGAAAAGGTAGTGAAGCCAATTTTAAAGTAGTCTTATTTACTTTGTGGTTTCACTTTGGTTGACTATTAAAGTGTGTATTTCTAAGGTGAGATGAGTACCAATGGCATTGTGTAAATAAAGAATTTCAAGAAGTTAGTAAAAAAGACTTTATAGAGGTAATATATTACTTTCAGTTGAAAGAAATGAAGTGGCACTTTAAAATCAGTTTTACTAGCACCCTGTGTTCAAAAAAAAAACCCTTCTTTTTCTTTTTGTTTGACCTCCTGTGCAAGCCTGGGCATGTTTGAGGCTACCAGGATCCAATTTCATGTAGTATCCCATTTCAAATCCAGGCAAGAGCAGACTGATAGAAAATCGTGCTGTCAGAAGTAAAACTGCCTATGGAATGCCTTCAGTGACACAAAGATGAAAGGGAGAATGTAATATAACAGATACTGATTTTCTTTTTTGAGGTGTGAGGCTCTGGAGCAGTGTTCTTAGATGTTGCACCATTTACCTTGATTGAACACTAATGGTCATAGAACAATTTTGGTGAATTTTTGTGTTCTTCAGTTAGTAGTTAACAACTGTGTTGTGAAGAGGGGATGGTTGGTGTTGCTGGGGTTGTTTTAAACCAAAGCAGCAGCTGTAGAATATTTCATGGCAAGCACAGAGCTACCTGTAAGTCTGTATAACACCAGAATAACACAGGATTCCTAATAATTCTTGTCAGTGAAACGCTTACTGGTATTTTGAAATAATTGGGCTACTTCAGTACTTTGAAAACTGCTGGCCAATGTGAACCAGTCTAACTGGTCTGTGTTTATATTGGTTTTTAGGGTCAGCACAAACACAGATGGCAGTCTGCTTCATTTTCCCATATGTTTCTTTGCCTCTTCTCTTCCCTGTCCCAGAGAGGCCAAAGGATTAAAGAAAAAGAGGACTATATGAGAATTGAAAACAGAGGGAAACAGAAATAGTGTTTTAGGACTTCAAAGGAGTAGGAAAGTGAAGGGAAAACTGAATTTGTGATCTTTGGTTAATTTTGAATTCTGGGTGTCCTGGTTTAGAAATGGAACAGCACTCCTCAGATAAGTGCCCCCCGTCCCCCATATCCCCAAGACTCTTCCCAAACCACTCACTTGCTCACCCTGCTTTCTTTCCCCTTCCCACTCCAGGGGTGGAGTTGAGAATTGGAGACATAAAAAGGGGAAAATTACAGGTTGAGATAAGAAACAATTTACTGGAAACAGCAATGAGATACAAAAATGAACAGTTAGAGCAACAATATTAATAGCAAAAGTATACAAAAAGAGGTGATTTACATGGAAATAAGTGCTCACCAACCAACCTGAGGTGGCGAAACCCTGAGAAAATGGATAATGGCCAACCTGCCACTCTTTTGTGTGACCTGAAGCCACACTTTTCTTCCTAGAATAAGAGTCCCTTATTTCCAACTCTCTATGCCCCTCCCCCCATCTCCCCCGCCAGTGATTATGTGGATGGTATAGAATAACAACCTGCACATACCCACAGAGCTCCAAGCTCTATTCCCTCACATCTACTGCAAAAAAATTAACGCTGTCCTGGATGAAACCAGGACACTGGGTAATTTAAAAATTTGGCTATGCCAGGATTATGTTGAATTCCTGGAAAACTAAGAGTTTGTTCTGCTGTGTAATGGTGGTCTGTCTCCTGTGCCCTGTGCTAGGTGATGCTCATGACATGGGGAGCATCTTGCATTGCTGGGAGACCGCCAGGTTGCACAAATAGGTCCCTTGCATGGAGGGGATGTGTCATGGTGGCTGGCCTTGGCTTCATTTGCTCTCAAAGGAAAGGGAGAGGCTTCAGAAAAAAATGTCGATGTCCTCACATTCTGATAAAGTGCTGTCTAGAGCCAGCCAAGAGAATAGCAGTAAGCTAAGCAGAGGAGAAAGGAAGTCAGTAATAAAACTCAGGACCTCGTGCTAGACATGAAATCTGGTGTCTAGATTTCCAAGGAGGTGGAGAGTGCAGAATAGAGATGACCAAGAGTCATGTAAGCAAGAGAATCTAAGGTGAGGGAAGGTAATGCATTAGCCAGATTCTGTGTAATTCTGAGTTAATTAGAAATATAAATACACTGCAATGTTTAGAGTATTAGGTTGGCATCTGATATCACCCTAAAGTTTTTAATATTAAATTATATATCCTGTTTCCATGTGGACATGGTCTCCGTGTTGTAATGTTGCATTCCCAACACTGAAATGTAAAGATCCGTTCTCAAAATCAAGCTCAAAAAGCAGTATGTAGCTTTATCCTATGTGCTCCATCTTATCAAGGGCACTATGTTTGTTAGCTCAACAGCCAGATAAAAGTTCCATGGGCATGTAAAAGTCTATATGAAAAGTATCTGTTCCATATGTTACACAAAGCTGAAGGCTCAAGGGAATAAGGTTTGTGTCTGGGAACCAGATAGCACAACTTTCCATCCCTGACCCAGTGCTTGCCCTTTTTAACAAACAAACAAGATCATTCCTCAAAGAAAAGTGTCTTATGATCTGTTTTTAGCTCTAGAAGAAAACATAAAAAAAAAAAAAGAAGAAAAGAAAAAAGAACTCAATATATTCTTACCCGTACTTACAGCAGCATCAGCTTTAGGCACTGCAGAACAAGTGTCACACTTTGTTCCTTGCTGCTTTCAGAAGCCATTATCTCCCTGGCAGTTGCAGTGCCAGGGCAGCATGTTACCTGTTTGCAAAATTTTGCACTTGGACACAACCAATCAGCTTGAGTTCCTCATCTATTTGAAATGATGGCATTTGAGACCTTGACCCTGAATATAGAAGTGCAGTTGCCTCATGAGGGAGAGGGCATTTGCAGGATGGGGAGGTTGTTCACTGTTGTCCTGTTTCTGCTGGGTCATTGACCATACAAGGTGTGTCGCCCTGATTTTCAAGAGTTTTCTAAAGCCTTCTGAGTTTACATTCTTGTAGAGAACTTTCCCACACAACTTTCTGTAAACAACCTATTGTTTTGCATTCTTTCATAGAGGCGGAGAAATCTGATGTACAGGTAGTTTGTCCAGTGTCGTTGGAGAGGTGGCACGTTCACCCTCCAATCCCCTGGCTCCTTTTGAGAACTATAAAAGATTGGAGTCAGAGAAAATAAATTAGTCTCTTCATCGTGACCAAAGCTGTGGTGCGTCGTTTTTCCTTGTGTCATCTGGTGGCAAAGGTGGTCTTCATCCTTTCCCCCTAAAGATGTATTTTGCTTTGAAAGACAGAAATTTTGTCACGTGAAAGGTGGGAGCAATTAAGCTATTTCAGATTGAGCAAGGATAAGAGCTAAAACTAGTCTAATCTCTTGCTGTCCTCTATGGGTTATGGAGGGGAGAGGGAGTCCTTTCCAAAAAGCAGTTCAGGGAAGATAGATTCCTATTCCACAAGGCAATCCATGGCAGGACTATTTCTGTCAAGCCAGTGGAGAGAGAAGAAACAGGAAGATTAGCCTTGTTAGACTGAAGTTAGATTAAGTGACCATCCCTCTACCCACTTGTTCTGTTGTGCTCATGGTTTCTGTTATCTTTAAAGAACAATTTCTCTGTGCTGTCCAAGTACTTTTTGCTTCAGGTCAGTTTGCAAGTGCCTCCATCAGTTAGAGGACCTGTGCTAACAATATGTATTGAAGTTCCTTTAGTTCAAGCAGTCTATTTTGACTGACCTGTTGGCCAAACCCATACCATGAAAAACCAGATCCAGTGTAAGATACTGAAAAAGAGCTGTTGTGCTATGAGCAGGAGGTAGAAGGAAGAAACAAAACCAAACAAACCAAAGCCTTGTGGCAGATGGTACCACCTGTGTCCATCCAAAGCAGTGTGCCATTTGAGTGGTGAAACCTGGAAAATCTGATGACTCAGTCGGAATACATAGGGAGACAGCGAGATTTCTGGCTTGTGTCCCAAGCCTCTTACGAAAAAGGCTTCCAATTTTATAACACAGAAAATTGAATACAATTTGGTAACATCATTCTCTGGCACAGCTGAACTACAGACTGAAATGCCTGGTGCATCCATGTGAGAACTGCCACATAAGTAATTAGATGAGTCTGTGCCAGGTCCTGGTTTATGGCTGAACCAGTTTTCTCAATAAATACATTTCTGATATTTTTAGCAAAGGATATACCTTTAATAATACCTTTAGTACTGGGAGTATAGCTGGCTGGACATAACAGTTAGGGTTGACAGCATTTGATTACTTTTCCAGGCTCAGCCAAATACTAATTTCCATGCACCTCAGTTCTGGCATCTGCAAGGCTGGAAGGGGAACCAACTGTGCAAGATGTGCCTAAATGACTGTTCAGCGGTGCTTGCAAAAATGCTCATAAGGAAAGAGAAAACATGGATATATAAAGCAAACTTCTCAGCAGGATCAAGTCTTGTTTCCTTGCTGATTACCTCCACCTCCTTCCTTCTTGGCTGTCAACAGGATGATAATGGTTCACATTCCTTTGTACTTCCTTTTACTTCTGAATTTTCTTTTCCTTTACATGTTTAAGTTGCACCAGGTCTGTTTTTCCTGTTGTTGGTAAGACATAGAAAGAAATCTGCCCTTTACCTTGGTCCTACAGTCTACTTTTTGTCTGTTTGTCTCTTGGATTGGCTGCTTTACTTACACTTCCCTACTATGACCTTGCTCAGTCCAATCATATACTCTCCAGTTAGGCTGTAGCATGCAGCTGTGGTCTAAAAATCTCACCCAGCTCTTCTCCCATATGCCTCATCTCACAATTTTGCTGAACATACATGTTCATCCTGTACCCAGTGAGGGTTGTTCCCTCATACAGCTTTTCCCTGCAAAGAGATGAATGTACATAGAACATGGAAATTAAATTCCATAGAACATTAACAAAATAAGTTTTGGTTTAGGACTGGGCGGCCTCAAAAAGCATGAGTGGAAAATAAAAGTCCTGCTGATGTTTGTGTCTTACTTCCCTGAAAGCCAGTGTTACATGAGTCTAAAAGTCATGTTCAGTTGAGATGAGATGGCTTTGGAGAAAAGGTGGTGGATTTTTCCAGGTGTTCAGGCTCTCTTACCTAGAATTTCCATGTGGTGGTCTTTTAGTACATGTGTTGGCATGTGCTGCAAACTGTTTGATTGTGCATTGCTTGCTTTGCTAAAAGGAACTGAGAAATAACTTTGTGTAAGGAGCAGGTCGAGGCATACAACAGTCAAAATGTCTATTGTCTGGGATATTTTTTTGAGGACAGTTGTCATCTCCACATTTATGTTGAACAATCTACATGAACACTTTTTATCACTTTTTGACATGTACAGTGATGTTAAAAAATATCTGATGGTATTTTATCCTCCCCTAAAGGGACAGACATTATTTCTCTTCCATTCTTAAATGTTTGGTGAGGGGAGGTGCCACTGGTCAGAGCATGTTCAAGTTCTGGCTAGAGGAGTCCAAGTCATACAATAACCCATCTGTAATGCTAGTCATTCTTTTGGGTAATACATCAGTTTAGCTCTCAGTTCTTTAGTAATTAGCTGTACATCTGTGAGCAACTGTCCATCTGATTTACTATCCTAGCAGCTATTGAAATAGAGAACATTGCCCCATTCAGCTTCAGGATGGAAAGTTATAGTGTGATAAAGTTGTGTTTAAAATGTAATAAAACTGACTGTATATAAACAAATTACAAGTTTATATTACACTATAGATGATATTAAATCATATTTTAAAGTTCATAAATTTAATGTGATTGAACATAGCTTAATGCATATGAATACATTTTTAATTGTTGCCTTCTTTTATTTAGTAAGAAGATTAAACTGTCCTGGAAAATAACTTGATTATAGTGAAGAAGACTTAGTGGAAAAGTGAATGTAAGTATTTCACAGCATGTGTCAATTATTTATGTTCGCAAACCATTGATATTGGTCATATTATAAATCATGCTAAATTGGCAGCCACTTTTATTATGCCAACAATGCACAATCTGATTACTGTGCATATGGGGGTGTGTGGTATAGAATATCTATTATGTGGGTCTATAGGCTAATATATACCCAAATGCTTTTAATGGGGTCATGTGCTATTAGTCACTTTCATGCTTAAGAACTATTTGCAGGAAAAATGACATGAAGTTGTCACTAAGCGCCCTTAAAAAGACAAAAAAAAACACTATTCCCATAAAAATACCCACAGGGATTCTTAAATTCAGTAATGCAGACATATTTTCCATTTCCAGAGGAATTTAGTCTAACTCGGAATAATGCACCCCATATATAGCAATTTTTGGTATACTTGCCCCAAAGATGTGGGATTATAGTAGAAAAAGATTGCACAGTGGACTGGCAATTCAATTTAGAGTGAAATACAGCAGCTGCAAGTTCCAGGCTAAGTGCATCATTGCTCACTTCAGGTCACTTTTTCAAACCTGGAGTCAATAGTTCTCTAATAATAAGAGCTTTGGTTCATTTTCTAGAACCTCTTGAAACTGTTACTTTGCTGGCGAATATGCCATTATTTTTCTTAAAGTAATTGCCTTCCTTAGCTGTATTTCATAATAATGTGAACCCCCTAACTGTGTGCCTGCACTTGTGTATTTGTATGTATATATTTGTGTATGAGGCAAAGCTGTGTCTCTGCAAGTCATTCCCCAGGAGACTTTGAGTGTCTCTGATGTGCAGGGCAGTGATAGTCATGAACTTTTAGCTACCACAGATTCGTTCCAGTGGTTTTTTCATATTACATTTTTCCCACGATCTCACCTTCCTTTTCCCAGAGCCTGACTGATGAGCTTGGAAGCAGGCAACTAAGCCTTTCCAAATGCTGAATAAAGTATAGAATTAATGACTTAGATGTTAAAGAGGACAGTGATTATGTCTCAAATGTCTAACAAGCTGGGACAGTTGTAATTCTAGCCTTTCAGGTTTTACTAACTTGTCTTCAACAATTACTGGCTGACCAGTAGTACTGAAAACTGCAGGAGCTGCATATAGCATTGCAAAGTGCTGTCTGGTTTATGTAGAGTTGTCTACTGATATAAGATTGCTTGAAATGAAGATCATCAAATCTGACAACATTGTACCTAAGTTGAAGATTTACAGATTAGGCAGTGCGTTGATCCTTTCCATTACTAGTATCTGGCACAGTTTGAAATGTATGTAAGTTTATAAAGTATAAAATCAAGTCCTTTAAAACCTTCCAATGTGCATTGAGCAAAACAATGCAGTTTGAAGTAATTTACTGAGACAACTTAAGTTGCCTCAAGATCCTAAAAATACATTTCAAATGACCCTGTTCAGGCCAGTGACACTTCCTGAACTATCCCATGTGTGTGACAAGTTTGTGCATGTAGAAGTTTTTTGTCAGTTGCTTTCCCATTTTTCTCACCACTCGATCTTCAACTGTTACTTCTGGGAAACTCAGGAAGGGTTATCTTTAGTTACCACTTTTTGTGAAATAAGCAGAATATTGTTGGTTTCTTCTTTGTAGTTTTTAAGGGCCTGTTTAGCAGCAGAGCACAATTTGAGTGTCAGTTGAGCTATAAAAGATATCTGCCCAGTTAAAATGTCATTTCATGTATGTATGTGGAAACAACTAAAAGACATGAAGTAGCGCTGTATTTTAGGAAGGTGAGGAGTATAATATTGGCAATGTGATTATTAGCTGATCCTGAAACTGGCAGAGGAATAAACACATCCTGCTGCAGAGATAGCATTTTGTCCTTCATGTAAAAATAAATATCATCTCTAGTATATGTTATTTTTCTGATATTTTGATTTTGTTCAAATGTAGTCTAAGCTCCTAAATGTAAACCTTCTTTGTGATCTAGCTCTTACAGGTATCTGATATTAAAATTAGAGATTTATCTTTCTAAACATCAGTCATTTTCAAAAATTACTTGGCCTCACATTGGCTGGGCTTTTTGCAGTAATACCAAATCAACAAGGTTTTGTGGAGAGGAGAAAATACCTTTTCATATGCACTTTTAGTTTTGTATCTCAAAAGTGGCTATGGAGATATTGTCATATACAAAGATAGCAGAGCTGAAGGGAGAGATCAGAGGACCTCATGGGAACCTAGAGGAGCAGTGGCTTTACCTGCAGCCACTCACAAACTGGAGGCAGAGCCCTGAATCTGTGAAATCCAGAACCTGCTCTTATAATTATCCATTTTGATGTATAGCACATCTAGAAATATTTATTAAAATTTTTTGTTTAGTCAAAGTTGAAAATTAAATTTGAAACTTGAGCTTGAATACATTGTAATGTTTTGGCAGAATAGCTGGTAGAATTTTGGCTTTGGTTACCTGTAAAACCAGAAGGTGGAATAAACTTGCTCTTCCTCATTCTCATCCAATGAAATCTTGGACTGACCTTTCTAATAGATGAAAGACCAAGCTGGAATGATGGATAAACCCAGTGAAATGTTGGCTTGCTCTGTTTCTTCATCTCACAAAGAGGCGGAAAGAAAGGGAGAGAGTGAGGGTTTTCTTCCACTCAGAAATAAGGAACAGCAAGGAAAAACACAAAACGGGCTGGTGGAGATGATGAAAAGCCAATTGTGTTGAATTATGCTGATGATACATCAAAATAATCTTGAGTGACTGCAAGGAGAAGGAAGGGGAGCGTGTACCTTAGGAATCAGGAGCAGGCACCATCAAGTAGAGCACAGGCAAGAGTGCACAGGATGAAGAGGAAGAACACTCAGCCCTGATTAGATACCAAAATTAGGTTCTCACTGCACATTTTGTAATCTGCAATCCCAGGAGCTAGTTCTTAATGTAGCACTGAGTGTTTTCTCACTGTTCTCATCAGTATTTCTTATGTAAAATGTGCGCACTGGCATCGCAAATAGCCTGATTTGAACACCCTTGTGAAGGGTGAGGACCATATCATGTCATGTGCTGTCACTAAGCTCTGCTAGCTGGTAGGCAGGTTCTTCCTGGAAGAACAGAGATGCTTTTTAGACTTCTAGAACTATAAAATATTTTCTCAAAACCAGTGCCCATCTCAAAAATGTCCATCTTAGTTTCAGGATCCAGCTGGCTATGATAAAATTAAATATTGTTTCTAAGACCTTGGCTCCTATATTGTGAATGCTATAAATAATTCTCAGCAACATTTGGATGAGGTAAATAAAGCATAGAGGCACACTTGATAATGAGGACAAAAATAAATATTTAGGAGTTACTAGTTCATTAAGTAATGTCTATGCTGTGCATGAAAGGAGGCAGGGAAACAGGAGAAGAAATCTCCCATTCTAGAGACCATCATGAAGGAGTCACACAAGGAACTTTCATTCTATACATGACAATCAATCACATTTAAGTCCCCAGAATCACCTCTAAGACACATCTTTAGATCCATAAGACTTAAATCACCAAAACAGGTAAAAATTGTTCCATATTTACTGCATGCTTTGGGCTGTGGGCAAGAATGTGACATTGCAAAATGCTCCCACAGAATTTCTGCCCTGTCACACTGAAGCCCTAAAGGGCATGCAAGACCACTACACGTGGGTTGCATCTGTCTTCATGCATGTGATTTCTGGCATCTCCCAGTACCTACGTCCTGTCTTTTTTCTTTCCCTCCATCTCGGTCTTCCGTTTTGCCTGGCTAACTTTAAGAAGAATACTTCAGCTCCAGGAGAGATGACATCTCTGCACTACCAGCATGAGTAGCGTGTGACACCAGGTCAGGCTGTAATCACTAGCAGTAACAACCACAGGAAAGCCTTGCATAATGATCTCTCCAGGATGTGTAGAGCACACTTATTTATGTTGTTGTTTTCTCACAACAACAAGTTGCTATCAAATACAAGCGTTTATTTCCTTCTAATCTGAGTTAATATTCATTGGGTCATGTAAAGGCCAAATGTCATGCCTTTGCAGCTATATCTTTGCAATGAGAGTGCCCATGATGAAAGTCCTGCCCTTATCCTGCCCTTATCGAGCATGGAGTCACTAGGAGACAGCTGGCTCTACAGGCAAGCCTTGGCCCTTCATTTTTCTCTAGCTGAAGCCTACAGGGTGACCCATCTAACAAAAGCATTGCACAGCTTTGTACATATTTCATATCACTAGCTGCAGATGAACTGTAATAGAGTTTTGCCCATATGTTGGCACCTTTCCCTCTATAGAGAAATGAGGCCACACTTTACCAGTAGTTGCAGACTTGAATACCTGAAATGTGTTATGTACTTCTCATACTTCACTTTGAGACTTGTCTTGTAAAAAAGCATTGTAGGTTAGTTATAAAAATGGGGTTTATTGGAAGGCATGAGTGACCTTTTCCCTAATCCAGTTACACTTGACTAAGTCTACGGGTTTGGCTAGAAGACCCACAGGAGAGAAGACTCTTGCAACAAGGCAGAGCTATTTATTTAGAGATATTCATTCATCCTCCTTGAAACACAGACCCGCATGTCAGTCTTCCTTTCTCATGTCTCTCTGAAATTATCTCCTGGGGAATATGTAGAAAAACAAACAGTAGATTCTTTTCCATTTTAGGAGAGGGATGGAGACAAATTCAACTTGAAAATACTTGGTATTTTAAATGCAAAATGTTCCTTCCTTAATTAATACTTGGCAAAGCATTTTAAAGATCAAAGTGTCAATATTAGCTAATTCTCATGACACACCTGTCAGGTAAGTAAAAATTATATCCATTTATAGCCCAGGAAGCTAAATACTGTCTAACATCAGCATTTTTACAGTTGCTACCTAGTTAATTTACTGAAATAAGTAGTCTAATTCTCAAAGGTTCGTCATATTCTTAGTTGTCCTAAATTATGCTTAGAACTCCAGAGTACTCACTCTTTTGAAACTGAGTACAAGTATTTTGGTGCAGAAACATGGGTATGTATGGCAGCTGAACCCAAAGCATCCACACTTAAAAGACTTTTTCTAAACTTAAGCAGCCCTAAAAAGCCCAGCGGTGGAACCTACATGTTGTCAATTCCCAGGCTGGGCTCAGGTCCCTGCACTGCCCAGCTCTCATACCTTAAGGCAGAGTTGTTTCTCAGTGGACCTGAAAAACGTATGAGGTATAGGTAGTCTGGGGAGGATCATTCTTCAGAGATTTTTTTTCTTTTTTCCAGGAGATCTGTATAGAAGGTGTTTTTAGAGAGGGAGAGGGTGCTTGAAGTGGAAAGAAAAATGGTGTGTGACAGAAATTAATTCTTCTACCTCCTGCTGTTTCTTCCATTAGAGATGCAGGTTATCTTGTTATTTCTGTCATGGTTCTCTCTCCTTTTGTTACAGCATCAGCAGAGTGGTATAATTGGGCTGGAGGACAAATTTTTTGCTGCTCTATTGAGCAACAACTGAAAGGGAGAGGAGATTTTGAACAAGTGCTGTCTCCCCTTCAGTGTGCAGTGCAACTTGTTTCCAAATGGTGTTTTAGTTGGAGTGGTGGTGATTGTCAAGTGCCTTGCTTTGTCTGTGCAAACAGTTTTTGTAACCTGTTTGCTCCATTTGGTGTGGCAATGCCCAGCCCCGAATACAACACAAAACTTAAGGATGGCGTCACTCCATCCCAGTCTGTTCTCCCTCTTGCAGGAGCAGGTGGGAATGCACAAAACCCTAGCCAAAGGCCCTCGATGAGTTGGCACTTAAAAGAGGGAGAAGGCTAGGCTACAAAAAGGGGTCTCAAGGGATTGAACAGCCTGGAGCAGGCATGCATGGCTGAATTAGGAGTTGGAATTGTCTGGCTTTCAAATTCAGAGAACTTGTTTGCTGTCTTGGCTCTGCTCAAAGTGAGTAAATGCTACTGCTAATGACAAAGCCCAGTAGAGGAGGAGTGAAGGATTAAAAACACCAAATGATGACTCACCCTCCCCTCTCCCCCTTCCCCAGTTTCAGTCCCCACTAAACCACTTTACCTCATCAAACCCCTGGTGGCATTTTGCTTATAAATAATCATGTGTTTGAAATGTTAAAATGTGTAGGCAGGGATTAAAAGGATATGTGATGCTACAGCATTAAAACAGTGCAAACCTCTGCAAGGGAATTGTGAAGGAAAATTATTTTTGGCAAGGGCTGCTGCATCCTAAGATCAAGAGAAGGCAAAAATCAGTTTACCCAAGTCTAGCAAAGCCAAGTAGAAAAGCTGGGTGCAGTAAAATAGGGCTTCACATCAGTTCTTTGTCATATTAAAGCCAAATCTGAAGTTTTGGGGAGATGCAAAGAGGAGATTCATTGACAAATTTCTGTCAAAGGTACCAGTCTAAACTGTTGTCTTTTTCTTACTGTAAAGGTTGGTGAATACAACTGCGTGGTTGTCACCCACACTGTAACAGGTTTCTTCCTTCTCCTAGTGTGCAATGGGAATGGGAGGTAACATAGCTCTCAAATCAGTGTGTCAGCCCGTGGTATTTTACAGAATAAGCAGGTTGAGTTGCATTTGGGTTATTATTCTATACTCTCAAAGAAGTGAGAATATTGGCATCAAGTTTCTTGTTGTGTCTGGCAACAAAAATTGAGAATTGTCCCTGCTTAGAAAAGCAAATGCATTACAGACTTAGAGAGAACAGTTGCACATCAGTTTTCAGCATTGACTTTAGCATTGATTGTGCAGCTTGAGTATAATTTTTAATGTCATTCTCAGATGCTACATTGGCTTTGTCTCCATAAACCTTTGATTCCTGGACAAAATAAGCCTTTTTATGGGACTGTTGAATTTGAGTAGGTGAAATCAGCTTCCTCACTTCACTTCTTATTTGCAGGTGAGTGAACAATACCAATGTGAACAATACTGGTGTGAACAGGCACAGATAAGGGCACTGTCCTGCTGCTCTTCTTGCTGATGATCTAGCTGCTGTTTGCTTGTCTGTACAGGGGAACCCTCTGAATGCTATGCCTGTAGGAATTGTGCAATTACTAATAAAGAGTTTTTAGGAGGCCTCGTTCATTTTATGTCTAATTATTTTTTGAGACACACTGAGCCTACAGAACCTAGGGAGCAGGGCTTTGAGGAGAACTCCTTGGGGGAGGCGGGACAGTGCCACTCCTTCACCTTAGCTGCCCTCTGCCTCCCCCACTGGAGCAGCAGCCCCTGCTGCTCCCGGCTCCCTACACAGGGCTTTGCACTCTTCCACCTGGTTTATAGACCAGGCTTCTGCAAAAGTGCATTTGAAATCTTCATGCTGTTGATCCCTTGGGTTTGGTGCCAGGGTAGCCTGGCTGCAGGTGTGTTACGGGTCTCTTCATAATATGGAACTTCTGCTCCATTCCTGCAGTGCGTCCTCACTTTGTCATGATGCAATGATGTTGTTTAAGCAGTTGTCTTAGGTAAACTGTCACTTTGATAAATGAAAATTATTTGGTTAATGCAATGTTTTGTATAGAATATACCAGGTCCACTGCTCTTAACCTTTGCTGCTACTTTTGTGCTAGCAAACATGAAAAAATGCCCCGTGCATGCAGGATGTTACTTTTTTAATGCTATATTTTTGATTTATATGAAATCTATTTATAAGCCTAACTTGTGTTCTTGTTTTGTTTTTCTCCCTCCTTTAAAGCATTTAAACATATTACTTGAACCTTCATAATAATCTTTAATTAACGTTGTATTTAATATTATATTTAATTAAGGGATTTAACAAGGATAAAAGTAAAAATTAAACACCGAGACAACTTGCTTGCCTAATAATTTTTTAGGGCAAAATTCAAGGCAAGCCTCAACCATATTTGATTCAATTCATGTAGTGAACTTGATGTTGTATTTAAAAATAACCATTCCTTTGGACAGCTAGGCAATATTCTGGTGTACTGTTACTGCAGCACTCAGTTTCATCAAGCTGACATGACAATGTCATGAAATAATGTCAAGATGCAAAAATATCTACATTTAGGTCGGAAATTTCTCATTGTCAGTCAGTAAGCCAATGACTTTGTAAACAAAAGTCTTGTTTATCTTTGCTGGTTTTCCTTAAAATTGCATGACTTAATGACTTGTTACTAGCTAACTGAATCATATCAAATTACAGTTGCTGGGAACTTACCACTTTGCAAAACATTGCAACTCTTGTTTGTACACAGAGAGTGTTTCCTTAAAAATGGATCTGGAAATTTCCAGACAATGAATGGACTTGCCATGGTTTTTAAGAAGCATGTTTTTTAGTGTTTGAGGTTCAGGGTGGGGAGGAGGGAAGGGGGGTTGTTTTGGTCTTTTCTTTTCTTTTCTTTTCTTTTCTTTTCTTTTCTTTTCTTTTCTTTTCTTTTCTTTTCTTTTCTTTTCTTTTCTTTTTTCTTTTCTTTTCTTTTCTTTTCTTCTCTTTTCTTCTCTTTTCTTCTCTTCTCTTTTCTTTTCTTTTCTTCTCTTCCTTTCCTTTCCTTTCCTTTCCTTTCCTTTCCTTTCCTTTCCTTTCCTTTCCTTTCCTTTCCTTTCCTTTCCTTTCCTTTCCTTTCCTTTCCTTTCCTTTCCTTTCCAACCTTGAAGTTGCCAGGTCACATCTTTGACCTTGGCATCCTCTGCATCAGTTTACACCCAAAAATCATAGGCAACTTGCCATTTGTGTCTTCAGGGTACTCGGAGAAGAGAAAAGGGTCACAATACCATTTCCATTGTAATGAGCAGAAACACAAAAACATAGAGTACAGCTGGTATCTGGGGTGGTGAGCAGATTCCTTATGTCCTCCTGCACTTCTCAAAGCCAACATCTTTAGAAAATATAAGCTATATTACTCTTTACAGAAGACTCTGGGAAAGTTCAGTCCTGCTTCTGCAGTGCATCATCAGAAATATCCAGTTACTGAATTGACTGTAGAAAGCTCTTCTTGGCTGCAAAGCCAAGAAGATCCTAAGGCTATGATGGTTCTGGGAAAGAAATGTGGTCAATTGAGCTGATTCATTGCCTTTGCCAGGCTTTCCTTACCTTTGTGTGAATCAGGCCATCCATCCATATGTGAATTCTTTAGCTGATTGCCTTGAAAGATGTATTGGATAGCACTTGTTTATAGTGGTCCAATCTGCAGGATATAGATTTTATCTGGGATGTAGATGTTTATGGTGCTACCCTGACTCTGCTCTGCCAGATGTGTATGCTTCCTGCTTGAGCTGCCCCACATAGGAATGTTCTACCTGTTTGCATGATTATAGATTTTGCCTAAAGGAGCATTATGTAAAGAAGTTATCTCTCCTGAGGGAGGTATATGTGAGCAAAACTTTTACAGCTCAGGGACAAGCTATGCTGAGAGAAGTTGTTCTTTGAAAATATGTCTTTGAAGTATATATAGGACCAGAAGGAAAAGAACAAGTAAATGATGTAGATGGGGAACGGAAACAAAAAAATATATAAAGGAAAATGTTCCAAATATATCTATTTTGCACAACCTGAGCAAAATTGCTAACATTATTGTAAATAAATGAGGTACCCTGAAAATAGTAGTCTTATACAAAAGCAGGTGTCTATTCTTATGAAAAAAGAATGAACAGAGATGACATCTGTCTGTTGTCTTTGACAAGATGACAGGGAGAGTTTTTTTCTACTGAAGGTTTCTACTTCAATGGTGTCAGGATGTGTTTATACACACACCCACTTTCTTTGGTACCAGTCCACCCTAGTACTTCCATCAGTGCTATGAGTATGGCTGCAACCAAAACTCAAGCCTAAGCAAGAGCTGAAAACTAAAATGGCCAGAAATTGAAAAATGGGTTGTTCCTGCTAGAACAGCTCTATGAGTGTCTCCTCACCTTTTGCAAGCCACTACCAGCCCAAAGCAGAGATTTTCTGCTCAGATCTGGTGATGAGCTACATATTAACTGTTCTGCTCGGATTTTAGGAAAAGTATAACATTCACCAAAGATTTTTCTTTGAAATGAATGGCAGGACAACCTGTGGAGAGAGGGACAAGCTGCTTACTTTCATATTCACTAGATAAACTGAAGCTGACCTTCTGGGAGAGTAGAGAAAAAATAAAGTTTCCCAAGTGAGGTGTTTGGCATGGTATGATCTTTCTTATGCATCTGTTAAACAGCTGACAGGACTGCCTTGTGGCCCAGTTGCTGACTAGCAGGGGAGAGGAAAGGCATGTGGTGAGGGGGAGAAGGAGGGGGCACATTCAATATTTTGTAACACATGATTTTGAAGCAAGCATCTCTGCAGTGATGCTTCTTGTCTTGCTCTGCCAACTGCTTTACTGAAGTTGAACTGCATTTATCATCTTTGGCATTAATCTAATTAACCTAACATTCTTGGACAAGGTAAATATTTGACAGTTCCTTTATGCTTAATTTGTCCCCATGCTTTAAAGATTTGCAGTATCCTTGTAAAATATTGTCATACAAATCGTGGGTGGTAGAGTGTTGCAGTAAGTAAAGTGAGCATTTTAAGTAAATTCCCTAAGCGTATGCACATTACAGCATACAACTATGTTTTCTGGATGGTTGGGATTCCATTCACCAGCCCAGGAAAAAGCATAAGCATCTAGGAGATGGAAATTAGTACAAATTGGTGTCATAAGAGCAAATTTTATTTAAATTCTTGTCTGTCAGTGAGTGGTCTTGATGATTTTGTTCATGACAAGTTTGTTTTCATTAAGGGGTAAAAAATGCAGTATAATACCGATATAAAGAGTATGTTAAGCTGTTAAATGCTGGTTCCACAAGTAATCCAAGATTTTATAGCTTTTGCTTTAATTTGAAGTCTGCTTGTCAGTCTTCATCTTTATTCATGGTAAATAAAACCTCTTCCCTGAAGGGATCAAGGTAAGAGCCATAGTATTATGTCTATTGTAATCAGTGTTTTTGTAGGGATCTTGTTCAAGTTCAAGTTCCCTGCAATTGAGCAGAAATACCAATGTATGCCAGAAAAGTGCTTGATCCACTGTTAAAAGGGATCAAGAAAGCTTAAAATACAGGGAAGCTGCTCAAGGCGAGTGTCAGCACCCTTTGGAAGAGGAGGTAAAAATAAAATTATAAATACCAAAGACTGTAGCTGTGTCTTTCCATCAGCCTTTCCTCCAGTCAACAGTTGTTGGGCCTGTAGGTATTTGAAAACCAGGGAGGTTATAGCCTAGGAAAGCTATAACAGAGAATTAACTCAGTGAGTGGATAGCAAAGAGCGCTATAAGGGAGGAGAGAAACGTATATTGAGTAAACGTTTGTGCATCATACAAATGGATACTCACAGTTTACACTGCACAGCCCTTTCTGTGACCATTATCAATGGGATTGTGAGAACCTGAATATGCTGAAGAAACCAAACCTCCATGAACATCCTGTCACCAGGCCACCTTCCACGGTGGTGAGCATCAGGCATTAGTACAAAGGCAGCAAGTCAGGTGCTGGTCATAAGCAACAGACGGCACACCAGATTTTGTGAGAGGGGATGGAGTAAACCTCTGAAGTGATTAGTGCTGTACCAACCCAGAAAGGTTTTGTGGAAAGTAAAGCAGATCTGACTGCAAAACTCTATGCTTATTCAGGGGGAGTCAGCTTTTCATAATGTGATTAAGTATTCCATGATCTAATAGATGATGATGTGGCGAGGACAAACAAAGTCCTTTGTAAAAGGAGTAAGAAAGCCACATAATAACAAAAATAATATAATTTTGGGGAAAGAAACTGCCATACACAAGTGGCTGAGCATCAAACTATGTGGGATTAACTGATCTCCAAGCTCATTTAGACACAAAAGGGTCTGGTGAAATCTGATCATAAGCTCTGACTGAAACATGCTGCCTTAATGGCAAAACATTGCTTGATTCTCATTTAGTATTTTTTCTGCACTGTGACATATCTGACATGGCCCAGATTTTTAATTTTGGTATCTCTTCTTGATGGTTCATTTTTATGTGTATGGCCCCTCTAACGTAGGACTTTTATAAGGTAGGAGTGAAAGACAATCCAACAGGTTTCTCAGCTATATATCATCATACATTACTTGACATGAGTGTTGCTTTTATGTTTGCACAAATGTAGTTTCCTTTTGTTGAAAGTGCAGTAAGAGAGTAGAACTGCTGTAAGGACCGACAGATGATGTAAAGTAATTGGCAAAAAAATAAATTACTCCAATACTCCAGAATTGTTGTGTTAACTCTTCTCATAAAATAGGGAAATACAATATTCTAAAAAGTAAATGTTGCATTCTGGTTATGTAGTGATCTGTTGCTGGTCTACAATGCTTCATTATTAAAGTAATGTCTCTTTTTATCCGCTTAATTATACCTTTTCCTCTGTGCCGACTGTAAGAATCTGGATTTTTGCAGTACCAAGGTTGAGGATTTACCCTGTGCCAAATTGCGATCCATACACAGAGACAGGGTTAGAAATTCTTGGGTTTATTCCATGGTTATTGGTTTAGAATTGAGACTATGAAAACTGCACATCTTTCCTAAAGATCACTCAGTACTAAGAATAACTCTTTTTCTGAAATCTTCCCTATGAAAGGATGTTCATGTGCTAATTACACATAATATCCCTATTGCTTTTGCTTGGGTGTCATTTCTTAGTCCTGCTTTGGTTCCCTCTGAATTTTGAGCTGAGCTCTCAGGGGATAAGCGTACTGGAGATCACCATGGCAACACTCTGAAAAATGCACACTGCAGGCGCCAGGATTTGCTGCTGTATCCCTGTGAGAGCTCTGCTGATCTGTGGACTTGCAGACTTACTCAGGAGTAAGAGGGAAGGAGTCAGTGTCTGAGAGCTGCTTGTACAGTGCCTATTAAAAATGTTTCCTATGTAAATTGAGGAACTCTGGATATTGTTTGCTGATGCACAGTACTAACATCCAGCATTTTCATAGACTGCTGCTGAGATTTCCCTTAGCAGACTGTAAAACCTTCTTTTTTTATTCCACTTAATTCTCATATTAGGCTCCTAGGTCTTAGCTCTCCACATTTTCAGTCAGGACTAATATGGGACCCATTGCAAGGGCAAAGTTGTGATCTTAATAAAAGTTGGTTGTTTTGATAAACATGTCATAAAGATTATAATTCAGAGTTTGAAACAGGAGAGAGCTCATATCCCTGCTGTTTCCAAAATGAAAGGAAAGGAAAAAAACAAACATTCAAGGAAGAATTATTTTATAGATGAGTGTTTAATGGCAGTGGCTAGGAGAGAATGGCTTCTCTCCAACGGTAGGAAATAACTGGATAAAAGTGTATTGCCTTCCAAGACAAGAATTAGAGGCTATAGGTTGTATTCTGACAGTGTAAGTGTGACATTGGAGTTATGTTTGGTATTACTGAAGTAAGAAGTACACCACATCCCAGTACCTGAATGGTACTACACTTCAAGTTATTGCATGGGGAGCGCTAAGCCCATGAGAGAAAAATTCATGTATAAGCAGGATGCAGAGCAAGGATACTCAAACCAGTTGGCAAGGAATGTTTAGGAGAAAAATGTATTTGAAACCTTCCTATCTAGGGGTTTTCCAGTCACATTTGTGGATGCACAGAGGTCAGTATCCATGTTAAACTGAGGGGAGCTCATATACCCACTCTGAAAATGGGTTACACATTTTCTATTAATCGCTGGGAAAAATGCGCAAGGTGGTCCTGCGCCAGGATCCCAGATCACCCACACAATTCAGTGCCCTAGAAGTCAGGTTTCCTTCAATCTGTTCCTATAAATGTAGAATTGTTTCTTTTACAGCTCTGAATCAAAGAGCTCAATTTCAGGCTAAGGCATCTGGTAGCAAAGCATCAGAGAGGGATGCAGATGCTTTTAACAACCTGAATCGAAATTTCTCATTTCCTAAAACAAATGTTCCCACTACAGAGCTAAAGTGCAAACACCACAGCATCATCCACATGCCCCTGTGCTCTACTCCCACCAGCCAAGGATGTGTGTTTCTTTTTGAGTGTAGGTGGCCCTGGCATCTAAGTGCAGAGATCTCCACTGCTGTGTTCAAGCACTTGAAATCTGGATTGTGTTTCTACTGGAGATAAGTATAATAATGTTTAGTCTGTGCTCCCCAGACAGGCTTTAACTTGAGAAATAGAGCAAAGCTGCAGAGTGCTGACAAGGTCAAAGTAAATCATATTCTGTGAAATCCTGATTTTTGGGGAATTTGGAGGGAAACGAAAGAGAAAACTAATGGTATACATAGTCAGAAGCTACAAGAATGGCACTCTGGTAATCACAAATGCACCTTAGGAATGCTACTTTAATTTTTTGTTATTATAGGGCTGAGAATGGCCTTTTTCAACATGTAACTGTTAACAATTAAACTGTGGCCAATTTCTTTCTAAGGGAAATTAATTAAATGAACTCTGAAAAAAATAAATTATATTTTAGGTGATGCCATATATTTTAATCCATTTATAGAGAGTAGAGCTTCAGCAGATCAAGATGTGTTGAAACATTCCTGTAAATGCTGACAGAGCCCAGCAGTCTTTAAGACTGATTAAAGAAAAAGTTCAAGGGTTATTTTCATTTCCTGTTTGTCTAACTAAAAATAATATTAAAAAAAAAACCAGGACTGAAAAGCATATTTGTGCCTTTTGGAAGAGTCACATTCCCAAGATTTCATCAAGATAAGACTTTTTTAAACTTAATGTTTAAAAAAAGTTCTTACTGGGAATGATGTGGTTATAAGAAACCCCTGAACACCAAATGCAGTTGACAGAGATGCTGTAAGTAAAAAAATCTTGTACCTGCATCCTGTCTTTAACTGTAACTCTAAGAGGAAAATGTGGAGGTTATGCGGGTCACCACTCTGCCAGAATATTTAGAGTAAACAGGATAAAACAACTGGGAGCTCACAAAATCTCAGTATGAATAAAGTTTTAAGAAATGCTGACTTCCTACTACAACTTCTAGCATCAGCATTAATTGAACCTGGTGTACTTATCTTCCTTTGCCCTTCTCACTAAAATTAGATTGCATACATTTTTGCAGAAGTTAATGGCACAGTTATTTACTGCTTACCTCTACTAGGCAGAAAAAAAGCTAGTAGAAAACCAGCGGGTTCCTTTCATGTCTTAAACAGAATTCTCAGAATAATGGTGAGACTATGGATTCTTTCAAGTTTCTCATAGATGAGAAAGTGAGATGTTTAGCTCAGAGAGGCTTCTGATTCCTTTCCTGTGCTGATATGTATAGCTCTCTCGACATGTGCAATCTGTGATTCTGTCGGTTCCTGAGAGCAGAGAAAGGAGGTCAAAAAGGTCTGCAGAACCTTTCCCAGAAAAGTATGTTTTGATGCTAGCCATGATTAATACCCAGTATTGCCTGTTACAAGTCTGTTTGTTCCTAAAAATGTAAATGTCTTATCCTTGAGGTTCTTGCACTAACTCATTATTTGAATGTGTCTTGACTTTGATGAGGAAAAGCAATTTCTGCCATGCATAAAATGTTATTGAGAAAAATACATTTTACTGCTTGTATTGAATAAGAATTCTTCAATTTGGCCCTATTTCACTAACTCAGCCCTGTTGTTTCTAATTTTGCTTTAACCTAGAAAATCCAGGTTTTGAAGAGAATGATGCAGTAGGCAACACTTTCAATCAGTATAGGAAATATGAAACAGCAGGGAATTAATTTCCAGCTGTGCAAACAAGAAAAAAAAAAGGAAAAATGAAAGCTAGTAGTTTTAAAAAATTCTTTCTCCTTAGATTGGTCTTACACATGGGGCTTTTATGGTTCCACAGTTTCATACTTACCAGTAATTGTTTCCTAATTCTGCTCCATTTCTGCAGTAGTATAAAATGTTGAGCTCCATGCAGGCAGTCAATTTTCCAGATCCTATGTGGACAACAGAAGCCAGTGTGCTGTTATTAATCTGCTAAAAAGATACTTTTCCTCTTGTATCAATGTTTAATTGCATGGAATCTCAAATCTTAATGATGCCTGCATGGCTTAAATACCATTAACACCGAGATGTGCCAATGGATGTGGGAGGGCCATTCCTTCGAACAGGAAGCTAGCTTCTCTTCAATTAGTCCAGATCATTGCTGAGTGGGGGAAAAAGAACTTTACCAAAATCATTTCAGGAGTAGAACTGGATACTTTCTTATAATAGCTGTTAATTTATACTGGGGTGAAATGGCATGTAAATGGAGTGTGTGCTGAGAGGTGTTTCCAAAGGGACAAGGGACATGGCATTTGCTAGTCAGACGTGAGCAAGCTGGGTTTGCCTACATATTGACCTTGGGCTGTGTCTGTCTGTGTTCTGGATCCCACTTGGGGCCTTGGGTCTTATCACAAGATAAAAATAGTGATTTTCTGAAGGTGCATAGCCCAGGGACAGAGCAAAGGCCGTCACCCTTCAGCACAGAGCTGAAGCCAGGGTTGCAGCAGCTTCCAGCTTTTCTTTTCCTTTTTTTTTTCCACAGCATGGGGTACAAAAAAAAAAAATTACATCTTTGTGCTCAGTGTACAAGGAAGAAGGTCATTAGAAGGGGCTTGCCCTTGGAGGCAAATGGAACACTGAAAGCATAGGGTCAGTGAGTGTTTTTTTGGATAGCCAGCGGTGGGAAAGACAGGTGGAGCATCTGTGCTCTGGGTCAGGGAGGTTATTGGAAACAAGGAAACAGCATTCAAACTGCAGCTTACCTGGAGTTCTGTGTTCAATTCTGGGAACTCCAGTACAGAAAGACATGGACCCATTAGAACAGGTCCAGAGGAGGGCCACAGAAATGGTCAGAGGACTGGAAAGACAGGCTGATAAGGTTGGGACTGCTCAGCCTGAAGGAGAGAAGGCTCCAGGGCCACCTTATAGCAGCCTTCCAGAATATAAAGAGAAGTCATAAGAAAGAGAAAGACATTTTATCATGGCCTGCAGTGACAGGACAAGGGGAAACAGTTTTAAAGTAAAAGAAGGTAGGTTTAGATTGGATATATGAAAAAGAAATATTTTTCTGAGAGTGGTGAGACTGGAACAGGTTGCCCAGAGGAGCTGTGGATCCTCCATCCCTGGAAGCGTTCTAGACCATGTTGAATGAGGATTTGAGCAGCATGGTCTATTGGATGATGTCTCTACCCATGGCAGGAAGGATGGACTGGGTGGTCTTCGAAGCTCCCTTCCAACCCAGACCACTGAATGATTTCATAAAGCTGGTATCCTGTCCAAAATAAAAGGCATTAGAAGAGATTTTTAGCACTGGTAGGTTTAGTGTAAAAGTTTCAATGAAATTAGGCAGGCTTAAAAAGGCTTTTGAAGAATGACTTACCAGAGTAGGCTAAACTAATACTCAGACCCTTTCAGTCATGCCAGGAACAAAAAGCTCAGTGTAGGGCCAACTGGTGGCTGGGATTTGAAAGGCTGTTCAGATAGGATGAGGGCCTTACAAACATTTCATTCATTCTTGCTACATCCTGTTCTCTCTGGAAGAGGTCAGAGTTTTTTTGCAGTGAAGTCCTTTGGGTGGCTGGGATAGGGAAGCACTGGCACAGGCTTGCTTGAGAGCATCAGCGGGAAATGACCATGTGATAGATCTCATGTTTATACAGAAAAAAAGGTTAATTAATATACACAAAAATAAATGTCTGTAAGTATCCAGCATTGCACAGAAGAGCCAAGACCCTTTTCTTCCCTCTGCTGTTCTCTGGGCTTTGTCATCAAGGCTTTACTATGCAGGAATATGGTTTTGCTAGTAAGGGGCATACCCCAATTAAGAAGTGACTTATTTCTATGTTATCATGCTATTATTCACTGTCCTCTTTCTTCTTACTCTGTCTTCCATTAAAAAACCAGAAGCCCTGACAAATAACTTAGGGATAGTGAAAAACAGCTAAAATCCTTCCATAAGAAATGGTATTTGACAATTCCCCAGTATGAAAAAGAAGTTGTGAAAGTAGCACAGTCCTGATTCCTCATTTACCTATTTGTTGTTAAAATAAATAGGGTCCAGCTAAGATATAGACAGGAATGGAAAGGAGCAGCTTAGAAAGCTATTTATTTCCAGGCATCTTTTTAAAAGAAGCTGTCTTGCACAAGACCTCACAAATGTCACCTGCTGTGGTATGAAGGGAGCACCATACATTTGGTTGTTTCATAGCTGGATGTAGTACAGTCCAAAACTCTTCTTGAAAGCTTCCAGTCATTAAACTTGCTAAATGACATAAAGCTTTTTTTAACAAATGGTGCTCCTGCTTCAGTTAGCTGGCCAGCATCCAACCCTAATAATTGCCTTCTGCCTATCTAAATTGCTCTGTTTATTTAATTGGACAAGGTCATATGTCAAAAGATGTGCTGGATAGGGTTGGTGATACTAGGACAATAGGTATTATGCCACCCAATTCATTCAGTACAGATCATAGGGATTTTGTGCAAATCACTCTGAAGCTTGAAAAGGACTTCATAAATCAAATAGCAGTTCCAGTTAGTTGAAATAAAGCATTATTAATAAAAGTGCTGATCCCTGTCAGGCTACCTAGATCCCTGTGGGAATTTTATATGAATATTGATATAGGACTCCACAACGTATAAGAGAGTCCTGACTTGTACTAGAAATGAAGTCTCTCCACATGCACCTACAACAGGTTTATGTCCATCCCATATGGATGCAGTGATGGAGGAGTAAAGGACCATTGATTCATCTAGACAAAGGTGGTTGGCTCTTTCAAGAAGAGGTTTTTTTTCCTCTCACACTTCTGCTTAGAGGCTAATACAAACCTTAATAAAATGTTACATTTGTGTCATCCATAAGATACCTGGTGCATTTCCTCAAGCTCTGTGAAGTTGCTTGCTGTGCAAAAGGGACCAGGGCTGCAGATGTTGGATTGAGATCTTGGTATTTCTGGTGCCTGGTACAGTGAAATCAGCTGTCTAGCACAAATTGTGATAGACTGCTTTGCCAGTGGTCCTAGAAGGGAAGGAAATGAAAAAGACATTACAAGTTCAGGAACTTTATCAAAAAAGCAAATACCAGTCTTGCTGAGCAGCTATTTCTGAGAGGGTTAAACAAACATCTGTTTGTTTAACCACCTAATGGAGACTGATCTGTTTTTTCCAAGTGTATTTAGATGGAGCAATGGTCTCTGAAATCAGTGGTGTAGCTGTCTTGCTGTTTGGTTTTTTTTTCTTTCTTGTGTGGAGATAGGGATCCATCCCCCTCCCCTAGCTCTTCCTTTGGCAGTGAGCATGCTGTACATACTAGTGAGGATGAGCACATTGACCTTCCTTTGCTCTTTGAATTACAGCCTCCTCAGTTTGAATACTTACAGTCCTTTAATACTCTTGCTGAAGGCACTGTACAGTGCAAGTAGGGACAGTTCAAATTCTTTGCCAGAAAGTGAGAAGGACTTCATAAATGTCTGGAGTATTTGAATCCCACCAGTGTTACTATCTTTAACATCAGGGGTCAATTATTTCAAAGTAACAGATGCACCCAACACAGTCATTTCTTATCCCCATTCAACTCTCTAGACAGTTTCCCTATAGCTCTGTCTTCTGGGTGGTTGTGCTGGGCTGTGGGATGTCCCAGAGGTTGAGACAGTTTCTCTAGAGAGCAAAAAAGTAAATTGCTTACACTTACCATGTTCTCATTTCATTATTTTCTGCAAATCTTTGTGCACTTTTAATGCTTTTACTTTTCAAAGGCTTGTCTGAATTCCCAAGTTGGTTTAATGTTACTGAATGGTTATATCAATTTAGCTGAATACTCGTTTGACATAAGCTTAACTGTGTCTAAATAAATATTTATATTCAGTCTAAACAAATCTAAATGTTAAGTATTGGCTTTAAAGTATTATGTGCCTTATTTCAAAATCTTATTTAAAAATCAGATGAGTCAAAAAAGTATAGGTAAAGTTGAAACTTCAGCAAGCATGCTCATCTAATTATACTTTTACAAACTGCTACACATCACACCATAGGAAAGGCAGTGCAAATCTATGAACACTGAGGCAAAAAATGTTAGGGATTTTTTTTTTTTCTAGAGGTGGTAGATTAGTGCTTTCATAAAATCAGTGGGTGAAACTATATAAGAATTTCTTGACATTTTGTTGACAGAGGGTGCTTTTAAACATCAAGTTGGCAGTAGTAGCATGGCTGGCCATATGCTGAACAGTGTGGTTTAATTTTCCCTACTGCACAGCCATAGTTCTTCCTAAAAGTGTGGAAGTAGTGCTCTTACATGCCCTTTATAGTGGCCTCTTATGGTGAGACCTGAAGCCAAGAGGCTGCTGTTGTAAACCCTTGTGGTGATGGAGACCAGAACGAGAGGCAGCATCCTGGCTCCATCTTCCTCCCTGTAAGGTAGGAGAGCTGGAGGTGGTGGTGAACTTCTCCTAGTTGCTGTAAGCAGGGAGCAGCCAAAGGGGAGTGGTTGCCCTTTATAGACACTCCAGTTTGAAAGCTAAGTGGAAAGACACATTTCTGTCTGAAGTGCTTGGGATTTTTCTGCCTGAAGATATTTACCCAAAACCTAAAGGAAAGTGTAATACTGTAGCTGATTTTGGCAATGTACTGGAGCTTTCTGGGCGCTTGTTTTGTTTTTTTGGATCTTGCCATGAGATGAATTCTCATTTTATGTAACGTTTTGCACCCATGTTTCTCACATCCTTTGCAAAGGAATTAAGTCACTGTACTCCAGTACTCTGCCTGGAGACTGTAGCTCAGCTTCATGGTGCAGTAGCTTCCTTGCTCTAGCTCTTGGTGAGTTGCTGTTACTTGACTTCTCAGAGCAAGCAAACACTTATTTCAGAGATACTCGAAGAATTATCCCCATAGTCTCAGATATCCTTATATTTCAGTACTTTAGTAACTAATTTCTTAATCTTTCTGCTAGTTACAGTTCATGCCTGCCCATCAAACAAATGGAGAATAGTAGGGGTTGAGTTTCCTACTGGCTTTTCTTTATGTCATCATTCAAGTACTGCAGAAAGCTAGTGAGAAATCTGTTCAGATGCTCATGCAACTTCTGTTGTTTCCTGTGGCATATGTTGCATAATTATTTGATGGTAGATTGTATTAAAAAATAATCTGCAAAGCACATAGCAGCATATACAAGTCATTTATGCCTTGGAGTGAAGCTTCCTCTGGTGTGACTCCACAGGCTCTGTAAAATGTGCAGCAAAAACTGTTGAAAAGGGGTTTCTGTCCTCTCAGAATGGTTTCCAGCTTTGTTTTGGAAGGGCAAAGTATGCAACAGGGAAGTTTCCAGTGCTTCAAGGCTTTCCTATGCCCAGCACATTCTAGCCTCACAGAACCTCACAGAACCTAGCCTTCAGGGAGCCTCCATGGTTACCCTACAGCCATGAGCTCGATGGTAGGCATGTATAAAGCTTGGAGATACAATGCTTCCAATGGCAGTCAGAAATGCACAGGGCATTAGCTTCTGAGTGCCTTTAGAAATTCACATTGAAAAGCCTGGGCTGAAGGGAATGAATCTTGTGCTAGCACTCTGTGGTGGCTACAGATCCCTGGTACAACCTATCCAGGACACGCAGCACAAACGGGCAAAATCACCCTCTGCGGTGATGTGAGTGATAATACTTTACATTATACATTTCCATTAATTGGATGCTATTACTACCTGATACATAGGTCATTGCTCCTAATTAATTAAGGGCCAGGAAGGTATTTAGCACTTTACAAGACGCAGATGAAGACAGATGTCCACTTGGGAAATTAAAATATACCAGTCTGAGCATTTTATATAAGACCAGATCAACTATAAAAATCTGATATCTAGACAGACCCTAATGAACCTGATGAAAACCAGGTAAATTAGATCAGCTTAAAGCTAACAAAATGTAATAGAAATGTTCTAAATTGTCTGCAAAAATGCTTTCAGGCAGAAGGATTAGCATGAAGTATATTTTTACAAGGATTAGGGAGAATACTTTACAGGATAAACTAGCCCATAAAATTGTTCCTTTTTACTTGAGTCTATAGATGGACTTCTCTTGTAAAATATGCAGCCTGAACAAAAACTTGCAGTTTTCAGCTATTGCAATAGTTTGTTCTTTCCTGATGCACGGTGCATAAATCTGGAAGTGCTCCTGAAACAACTGAGCTATGCATTCTGGTTCATTTTAAATAAGACTATCCAAATTGTTTTAGAACATATATATGAAATACTGGAATTCTGACTGCCGTTCAGTTGTTTGGGCAGGAATGCAGGTTATGTTTTCAATGACATCATGCTCTCAGGCATATTTCCTATTATCCTTACACATCAGCACAGTAAACTTTATGTCTTAATATACCCCTATACACTTTCAGCTTATTTGCTTTTAAACAGTTGAAAGTCTTTATATATGGTGATTGTGTTTGAAGACTTTCCTAAATATATATTCTCCAATAGAAAGTGTAAGCTGTGTTTGAATTTAGAGTTTATCTACTGTACAAAATTTCTAAATACATGAAGCAGCTACTGTAAATTCAAATTTGAAATATATATACCAAAGTACCTAATGTACAAAGCAATCATAAAATATATTTGGCTTAGACCTTTTAACCACATCACTGGGTGCTGTAAAAGAAACATTTAGCCTAAGAGCTCAGAAGATGCATGATGTAAGCTGCCCAACAGAAGTCTCTGGAGGTTGCCTGAATAATTAGTCTTGTGGGATGAAACTGGTCATGCAAGGAGGAGGATTTACACTGCACTCTATTCCCCTTGTATAGTGTAGCTGGCCCTTATTGGCTCTGCTAACTCATGTATCCAAATGCACTTAGCAGTGAGAAGAAAAATACTCCCACCAGCTGCTGAGCAGCCTTGCAGTGACCTCTCCATCCTAGTACAAACACATGGAAGAAACTCGTCTTCTTACAATGAGAATTCCACTGTGCTCTGCAGCAGCAGTTTTGGTGGAGACCACTTTTCCACTTGTTAGCGTTGGCTGTTTCACAAGGCATACTTTTGCATTTATTCAAACATCAAAACACAACAGGGTCTGGAAGTGGGATCACCATAGGCAGGACTTTGTGTGAAGCAGATGCTGTGCCCAAATTGTCCTGCAGCTCCTCTGCTAAGAAAGTAGTAAGAGTTTGCTTTACTTATGGGTTTGCATCTTTTGTCATGTTTTTTTTCACAGGGATGCCTTGGCCGCATCTATTTAAACAATAGGTTAAGGATACACTGTGGTGCCAGAAGTTTGGAAATTGCTGCTCCTTTGTTTGAGCATGGTTAGCCCAGCTCCTCAGTCAAAGGCAAAGGGTTTAGAGTTACCAGTTCTTAGGAAGAGTCATCTCTGAGTGTTAGAAAACTGAAACAGATACTCTATGTACAGCAGAAACAAGAGGGTTTTTTTTTTCCTTCCCTTTTTCTTTTTATAGATACATTTCTGAACCTTGCAGTTGTTTTAGTTTAAAATACTATTTGATAATGGTTTGATCATACAATCAGCAAGCAGATAAATAAATCCTCCAATCAGTGGGTTGTTAATGGTAGGAGTGGAAGGGCCGGTCTGCTTGTCTGTTACTATTTACTTCCATGCATCTCAGTTTGCATCCTCTGATCTTCAGAAGCATGACTTTTGGCTCTCAAAAGCCTTTGAGGAAATAAAAGAAAATTGTAAATCTGGGACCAGTAATTATACAGACAAATTGTGAGACTTAGATCTATGATATTTTCAGGGTGGAAAGGATCATATAAGTTTGTGCACTTACTGGGCAGCAGCATTTCCAAGTAAAAATTGCACTCTGTAGCAGTGGGGAGGCCTGTTCAGTGCTTAAGGGGACTCATAAGAAAAATGGAGTGGATTTTTACCAGGACCTCTAGTGATAGGATAAGGACAATGGTTTTAAACTGAAAGAGGATAGATTTAGATTAGACATAAGAATTAAATTCTTCATGATGGGGCTGGTAAGAAATAGGAATAGGTTACCCAGACAAGTTGTGGATGTCCGTGGAAGTGCTCAAGGCCAGGTTGGAAGGGGGTTTGAGCAGTCTGGTCTATTGCAAGGTGTCCCTGCACAGAGCAGGGAAGTTGGACTAGATGATCTTTGAAAGGCTCTTCCATCTCAAACCATTCTATGATTCTCAGTAAGTTTATGCATTGTCTACATTCTCCTAGAGCCCTCAAGGCAGGCCATGACAGGTCCTGGCCCAATTGGCAAGTTCAGCTGGAGTAGGTTCAGAGCCCACCTGTGACTACTGACTGATTTTATTCATGTCTGTCGCACGTGTGTGAGAGCTATTCTGTGGAGACTGTAGTTTTGTGTTCAGCATGACTGATGACTTGCAATTTTAAAGGAAGGACCTCTGGTTTGGAGGGGTTAGGTGGAGTCTGGTGTGAAATAGTCAGCAATACATTTTAATCATGCACTGTATCATGCTCCCTTTTTGAAATAAGTGTTCCTGTGTTGGACACTTCTGAAACAAGGAAAACACATTTTATGACTCTGTTATGCATCCATAAAATGGGATTTTACAATTCTTTTGCTGACAGGCCCTTAAGTAGATAGGCACAGGTAGGTGCTGCTGTCAGATTCACGCAAATTACTGGTTAACTAGCTATATAAGTTTGGAGTGAAATACAATGGAAGTACACAGAAGTGCACAGAGTGTCTGTCCAGGCAGATTGGATCAGCACAAGTCAGCACTGTGCTGTTAGAGCCAGGGACACTCCATTCATTTAGATGAGCCTTGTGTGTTTATTAAGAAAAAAAACAAAACAACAACAACAACAAAACAGCAGGAAAAGCTAAACACAAGTGAAAATGCTGCAATTAACTTTTTTTCACTTGTGGCAGCCAAAAGCCACAATAGGTAAATGAATAAGTGTGATCAAATGTGACTGGGAACATACAGCCTGCTCTGTATTTGTCCGTCCTTAACCCTTTGTACTGTGTATGGTGTTTATTTTAGCTTATTCAATTTCCTGCAGGAACCTTTCTTGTGGATTCTATTCTACTCATCTCTCCTTAAAAGCCTTACCAAATATTTACCATGTGCCTTTTCTTGCTATGCCTCTGCTTCTCCAAGCTGTTTCTGCCCTGCTGTCATGTGTCTCCCCATCCTCTCCCAGCTCCATTCTCAGCTGCAGGAGTTATCTGTCTATGAGCAGAAGCAGCTCCCCCAGTTTGTTGTTTCTGCTGGGTGGCTCCATCTGCATCATCTCATCTTCGTGGCTCCCTGAGGCAGGATTCCAGTTCATCCAGCACCATCTCTTCTGCACATTCATTGCCTCCCACTCCCCAAGCTGGAGTGAGCACTGAGTATGGAGAGTATCAGCAGGTGCTACCAAGTTAAGCATGTCTCACTGTGTTTTTCTTGCTTCCTGAGAAAGCAGTAGGAAATAGAACAGAAGGAAAAAGCAGTCAAGAAACAAAAGAGGTGTTTCCAGGTGAGGTTTGAAAAGAGATAGGAAGTCAATAAGGCAGTGAGTATGTCCGAGATCCCCACTGAGTTCTGAAAATCACCTGAGGTTCCTGTTCCTTTATTTTTCCCCCTTTTTTTTTCCTTCTACCTCCTAGTTTGTTATCTGAGACTTTACACAAGAGTATTCAGGCTGTTGTAGCAGCAACTGTAAGAGAGGAAAACTTGGAGACTATGCCTAAGAAAAAAAGGAAATAAGAAGGTGGGGGGAGGAGGAGCTGTAAGAAGATGAGAAAAGATGTGTAAGGCAAGAAAAATAAAAGGGCTTTTTAAAAGCTGTCATGAACATTAATTTGAAGGACAGAGAGAAAAAAATCTCACTTTAATCTCAGAGTGATCAAAATCAGCAACACCAACATGAGGATACAAATGGTCCAAATAAAAGTTTAAAAATTTCAAGACAAACCAGATAGACAACTGTAATTTATCTACAGTAGCAGAAGATAGGAAAATTCTCTATTCCTCATCTATGTGTTTCTTAGCTCCTGACAATCAATAAACTTTCAGTTTAAAGAGTTTTCCCCATATCCCTTTGTGGCTTGCATTATCAGCTGCCTAAGTACAATGTTTATTGTAGTACTCCATTGAGTGTGGTCAATAGCTTCCCATTTTCATAGAGCTTTTGTCCTATGTCTCAGTAGTCCTGGATAAAGTCACTGGCACAGATAGATAAATACATGAAAATTAAGAAGAGTAAGAAGACAGCATGGTGATGAGGCAGGGAATCACACAGCAGACACACTACCAAGTGAGAGGTAGAATTGGAAGGAAAGGATTTTTTTGCATTACTCACCATATTTGCATTTCATTAATTTATGGGTTAAAGTTTATTTACCCCACTGATTTATAGGATCAGTTTCATATGGCATTATCATTGCAGTTTATACATGACTCTTCTATTAAGCCCTGTGACACTATAATATAACAGGAAGACAAAAATGTTGGCTCTGCCTGGTGCCAAAATTCTGCATAGCAGCTTTAAATGTCTGTGTGCTGTTCTGTACAGTCGTATCTTAGTGAGGAAATCCTGGCTCTTTGCAGCTCTCCTCTGGCTGTGCTCAAGTCAGCAAGGGGTACATGCAGGTTCAAGCTGCTGACACAGGGGCTGGTGCTGATGCGAAAGGCTGCGGCTGCACCAGACATTGGAGCGTGGTTTGGTGCTTCTGCTTTGAGGAGGGAGGCGAGACTGATTTCCTGCCTGTGAACTCCCAATTTGAATTCATACATGCTGGAAGTGTCCTTTTGACTTGAATATTTCTTTGTGCGTGTGATAAATGGTTAATTACAAGGTTAATTACACAGAAGAACTGGTTCTGGCAAGGAAGGAGCCAGAATACTTTGTGTTTGTTTCCACATGGTCATGCTCAGATTCCCCCATGCTGGAAGAAAATCCGCCTCCTTTCTGGCTTCTTCCAGGGGAAGTCCGAAACCAGTCCTTGAAGATGACCTTATAGGACTGAAAACAAGCAATTCGTTGTTGTAGCATGGAGCTGGTGACACAGAGTCTCCTTTTACTATCAGTATAAATGCATTTTTTTCCTTTTGCTGCAATACCCTTATTAGTGCAAGAAAAGCCAGCAAATCAGCACTATCCTAACTCCCTGGGCTTTCCTTCCCATGCTCCAGACTTTCATTTTCTGCAGGTTCACCAGCTAAAAGAAAAGAATATCTTTTCCTGGGTTGCAGAAGGGATAAAATAACCTAGGGCTTACATGGAGCTGGTGAGTGTGCATGAGGCATCCCTGCTTTCTGCTGGGCTTCTGTGGCCACCTTGTATAGCGGCTGCAGCAGGAAATCATCCCCCCTTGAAGCTCAGGCAGCTGCAGCAGGTGTTTACCCTTGTGGCTAAATCAGATTTGGCCGTTTGCAGGATCAGGTAGCATAAAAGTGTAAGTGGCTTTGAGAGTGTCCGGAGTGGCCTGTGGCCCTGTGCTGACTGCAGACTGATTCAACTGGGTGTTTGTCCACAGGGCATCATTGGGATTAGTGCTCAATAAGATTGTAGATAAAAATAAAATCTTATTTTTTTTGTTAGAAGATCTCATGGCTTCAACAAAACCACAAAGCAGGTCAAAGAGGAGATTCTGTGGGTTCAGATTCCTGACAAGTCAGCTGCTTGCTATTAAACGCGTCACTCAGCTGCTTTTCTTACAGATCAACTACATCTTTGTAACACTTGAGAAAGTGAGGCCTCATTAAAATGAGAGCTTCATTGCTACTGAGAGAATGGAGAAAAGATGAATGTAGAGGCCCAAACTGAATGGGAGGTGTGATGGTCCAGGAAGACATGAATGCAGGTCTGCTTCTGCAGTGTTTCTCTTCTCTGTGTGTGCTCCTGCCTGCATTAGGGCAGGGGCTGGAATGTGAATGTGCAACCCTCTGACTTGGCATGATAATATGAACACTTGTCTTCATAGTAAAAATAGGATTTCAAGAGACCTCTCTGGCATAAGCTAACCTTGTCTCAGAGTAGTTTATAATCTGTAATTGCTGGTAATGAATGCTGTCAAATGAGGTCTTTCCACAGCAGCTGTTTTTATTGACTTTTTTTTTAAAGCTGTTTGGCACTGTAAAATCTTGAAAGTATTTTCACTTAAAAGAAATTTTATTTCGAATCCTAACACCAGCCAAAAAACCCATCCTTGCACTATGGTAGAACCTATGGTATAAAAGTTCTTCAAAATCAAAACACTGCCAGGTCTGACCGAAATGAACCAGGGAATTCATTAGTCTCTGCTTCGAAGAGTGCATATAAATCTGCAAAGTGCTACTCTTCTCTTTTGTTTGCCTGCTGATGTTGCAGAAACAGGACATTATTGTAAGTTCTAGAGTGCAATAGCAAAAAATTTTAAGTATTCATTTTCTGAGTCTCATTACCTGTTGTTAATGCTCTTTTGAGTGACTCCTAGTTGAAAAATTAAGGCTCACATGGCTCCCTCTTGCTCTAAATTTGGATCTGGATCAGAATACTAAATACTTTAAAGTTCAGGTGTGCACAGATGAAAGGTTTTGATTCCAGCTACTAATAGTGTTATTAATTTCGCTTGAAGCTAATAATATAATTATTAATATGAATTCTGAATTTTCTAGCTGTTTGTCTCTCTTAAACTTTTAACACAATCCTGCCAATTTTGCAGAGTTCATGAGAGTCCTTGTCATAGGTATGCTGGGATGCTGATGGATGCAGAACCAACTGTAAAAGGCAGTTGTGCTCCTCAGCTCTTAATACAATTGCAATGCCTGGAGAAACCTTTTCTAAGGTGGGACAAGAAAACATCTCTGTTTGGCTTGGTGGTATGCAGCAATACTGTTTTACTGTAATTGCCAGGGTACTAGAGCTGGATGACATACCCTGTTTAAATCCCCTCCCTACCCCTTTGAAGCCTCTTAAGACGTGAGAAGGATTTGGTGATCTTTGGTAAATGATTGATGATTCAGGTTCCCAAAATTCATCTTTTTAACTTGTGTGAAGGCTGATAAGGATGTAAGCAAAAGTCAAAAAAAAAGTCCTGAAAATTCCCTTTGGATCATCTTGCTCATACAGCATTTCCTCATCCTTTCAAATACATCCCGTTGCCCTTGAGCTCCCAGTTGACCAGGCTGTGGGATGCCACAGTATCTGCTTGGGTTAATGGGTTATCTCAGGCAGTGAGTTATCTGAGATCTTTTTGCTGCTGATATCTCAGATCTTCTGAAAGATGAGAGTTTCCAGAGTGATGGAAACATCTTCTTGCTCATGCCCCTTTCCCAGGGGAAGCATGCAGTGCACATGCTCCTCTCCCAGACACTGCTGGCCTCTGATGATGATGTAAGCACAGGGTATAGATTTACTCCTCTTCGGACCAAAGTAAAACTCATTCTTGACAGATGAAACCATGGTATAGGTATATTGGGTTTGCATAGTAAGGGTTTGGTAATGGGGACTATAAGGGTGTTTTCTGTGAGAAGCTGCCAGAAGCTTCCCCCATGTCCAACAGAGCCAATGCCAGCTGGCTCCAAAACAGACCTGGACTGGTCAGGGCTAAGCTGCTCAGCAATGATGGTAGCATCCCAGGATAACAGATTTAAGAAGGGGAAAAAACTACTGTGCAACAGAAGCAAGGAGAGAGTAGCAAAAAAATGTGAGAGAAACAACTCTTTAGACACCAAGGTCAGTGTATAAGAGGGAGGAGGTGCTCCAGGCACCAGAGCTGAGATTCTCCTGCATGGTGCAGGCCATGGTGAGGCAGCTGTGCCCCTGCAGCCCATGGAGGACCACAGGGGAGCAGCAAGCCTCCTGCAGCTCCTGGAGGACCCCACACCTGTGGAGAGTTCATACTGGAGCAGGCTCCTGGCAGGACCTGTGGCCTGTGGAGAGAGGAGCCACACTGCAGCAGGTTTGCTGGCAGGACTTGTCACCCCGTGGGGGACCTTCACTGGAGCAGTCTGTTCCTGAAGGACTGCACCTTGTGGAAGGGATCCACTCTGGAAAAGTTCATTAAGAACTTCAGCCCATGGGAAGGAATCACTTTGGAGAAGACCATGAAGGACTGTCTCATGTGGGACATAACACATGCTGGAGCAGGGGAAGAGTGTGACAAAGAGGGAGTGGCAGAGACGTGTGATGAACCGACCCCACCTCTCTGCACTGCAGTGAGCAAGTAGAGAACTTGGGAGTAAAATTGAGCCCAGGAAAAAGGGAGGGTGTGCAGAAAAGGTTTTTTAAAGTTTGGTTTCATTTCTCATTATCCTTCTCTGATTTTAATTGGCAACAAATTAAAATAATTTCTCTAAGTTGCAGCTGTTTTACCTGTGACAGTAATTGATGAGTGATATCTCCCTGTCCTTATCTCAACCCCTGATCCTTTCATCATATTTTTCTCAGGCTGTTTAGCCAAGGAATGGAATGACAGAGTGATTTAGTGGGCACCACAGCTTATTCTTGATATAAGAAACCCACGTTTTTAGTAACCTGAATTTGTGTTTCCATGTGTCTTCCATTTGTTTTCCCAGGGACCGCAAGAAACACCAACAAAATACAGAGGGACTGAGGGTATAACATTCATTATTTCCTTGACAAATCTATAATTTTCAACTAGTCCTTGTAACAGAAGATCCGTGTCAATAAAACGATTACACATATTAAAAAAAAAAGAAATTTTATATTATTGAAAGTTACTCAAAAAAAAGAAAAAATAAAACATTTAAAAATTTGTCTTGTGAAAACAAGCAAAGATTTTGTCTTCTACACCAGGAATAGAAACAATATTAAAGTATTTGTCCATATGTTACCAGTTTACAGGCAGTTTGACCTGATGGGATTTTTTGTTCCATATAAAGATAGTCTATACATCTTAGCAAATTGTGTTTTGAGAAGTGAAAGGGAAGGAAAATTGCTCTTTTTGAGCAGTACAGGCTATCACAACATCTAATGAAGAGGATATTGGTTTCTCATTCTCCACAGCATGACCTCCCACAGTTTTCTGACCCACAGGTCCCATCTGCTAGCAGCAAACTGTCACAGTTACAGGATGGACACCATCACAGTGATCACTATTCTCACTGGTTCTACCAATTTTGGATGTGTGGCATAGTATACCAACAGAGTTGTTCCTCTCTGTCCAAAACCTTTCTAGTATGTTGCCATAATCTTGGGAAATAGGTGTGAATCCTGAAGTGTTATTCTAGGTGATTCATTCTCTGAACCATCACTCATTTGTTTTAGGAAATAGTAGTAAAAGTTGGAACTGAGGAAGAGTTTACTTTTACCTACAATTCTTGCAAAAGTAGAAGCTTTCAAATCCAGACTGAAAATCTGCTATCCTCTGCTTCTCATACATTCTCCAGTTTCTGATTTGACTTCTTTTGAGCCCAAAACTGAAAGCTGAATTCTTTGAAACCTCTGGCACACTTAACAAAAGCTAAAAAGTTACTCAAAATGAAAGAGAAGAGAATTTTCATTCATCTTTCCCCAAATAACCATGTCATTGGAGTGCATTCTTTGGATTTTACCTTTTTCATGTCACAATTTTTGAGTCTTTTTTACTATTTTTTTTTTCCAATTTAAGTGCCCTGTACATCTTTTGGAGTCCCTCTGATTAAGGGAAAGTTTGCTGGGAGAACCACAGTTTTCTGCATCTCACTGTTAAAGCATATCAGTACCTGCCTTTTTTGGCAGAAGTGCTTGTCTCTAGACCAGAATTTCAAGTAAAAAAATTTTGTCTGGATGAGATGATGTAGCAGGGCTTAATTAAGTATATATGTGAGTCATGAGGAAATATTCTGCAAAAAAAAACACAGAAGTTAAAATGGTGAGATTATTCCTTCAGTGAAGATTTTCTTGTCCATTGCTTTTTGGGAATAACACTTGTTTTAGTTCTCAGTTATTCCAGTTTCAGGCAAAATTTGGTATTCTTTCACTTCAGCAGAAGCAAAAGTAAGAAATTAATTAGAGCAAAGCTAAAGATATATCAAAGGCTTAGGTGATGCGGAATGGCTGGAAAGTTGAAGGTTCCTGTGTTCAGGCACAGCAAATGACTTTACACTGAAGGAGAACACCTGTCAAGTCCAGGCAGCATGGTGCTAGTACTAGTTCTTAGGGCTGTTTATAATAATGCAAAGTCAATTTGAAGCTCACTTTGTTCTTGTAGATGCTCCTTTTTTCTTCATGCCTTTGAAGAATTGGGTGTTATTTAATGTTATTGGTCTTGCATGAGTAGAAAGATACAAAGTTATGGGTACTTAGTCTAAAACTGATCTCTGTGGGGCAGAGCTCTGGTAGTTGTGTGATTACCAGCATGGTGTCACTTTATGGCAGTTTCTCTGTATGAAGTGTTCTCCTGGATGCCTTGTGTTTCCTGCACATAAATCCTAGAATTTCATATTTCTTGTAGGAAGCAGTAGAGGGGACAAGAGGCTGGATGGAGACAAGACTTTGAGACAGAAAAAAAAATTATGTGAGCAAATGCTCTGTTGGTCTTCTTTTATCATGAGTCTGCTAAGGGCTTAAAACTAAGTGCAAATTGAGGGTGGAGGGTGTATGGCAGCTCTCAGGACCAGGGCATGACTTAGAGTAAGCCACCCAGGCCTGTGTGTAAATAAAGTATGTGACTAAGCCATCAGAAATACATTTCCTGTGCAGAACATCATGGATTCCGTGCTCTAGCCTATGCTTCTTACACCTTTTCTCTTGTGTTTCTGCAACTTGTTCATTTAAAACGGAAGTTTTTCACAGCAGGAGACTGCTTCTTGATACATTACCAGAGCATCTAATTCAGTACAGCACCCGTGTTAATAACAGCTCTGGCATTCTTATCACACCAGCTGGTCATAGAAGGATTCTTCCAACTGCTTCTTCCCAATTAAGTTAAAAACAGGTGAAAGTGGCCTGTGGTTGTCGTTTATGTCATTTCATTCTATTTGCTTTTTAAATTTTCTTAAGCCTACTCTTTGATAAGTGAAGGAGAGTTTACTTCTGAATCTCTTCATAGTGTATGTAATTTTTGTTTACTATTTGCTTTGGAGAGAGGATGGAAAGTGAAACTAATAAATACAGAGAATCATGAACTGTTACCTTGCATAGAGATCTGAACTAATCTGATGGGGGTTTGCAGACAGGAGTGGCAAGGAGTAAATAACAAAAGCAAACAAATAAACAAACAAAGATAAGGCATTATTAATGGAGAGTGCATGTAGTTCTGAATAATTCAAGTAAAAAATGTTATAAGTAAACAAGGCAGAAAATAGTAGGGAGGAAGCATTACCCATTTTTATACAGAGAATTAATTAATCCTCTGAGAGCCTGGTTTAGACATGCAAAATGTGCTTTTTATTCTGGTTCTGTCATGGACCAGCAAGACTCTTCGTTCTTCTGGGACAATGGCAGGAGTATTGCAAATGCAGCCTTTGTGTCCTGGGTGCCACCAATGGACAAAATGGGGGTTTTCAATCCAATGAAATACAGGAATGTGGAGGGGAATGAGTACAGAAATTAAGGTACAATTAATTATTTTCCATTCATTTAAGGCATATTTTGCAAGTAGAGCTATTTATGGGGTTTTCTTTGACTGAGAGCAGAGATTATAATAATCTAAAAATAATTACCTTGTGAAAAAAGCAGGAGCAAATTAATCTCAATTTTGCATTTGATCCTTGTGCAATAGGTAATAGAATGATAAAAACACTGAAATGTAAAAACCTGTATGAAAAAACACTGCAGTAGTGTGTCAAGCTGTTTTTTTTATTTCATTGCAGATAACTGTAAGGGATAATATTTGAAACTAGATGACAAGCATTATCACATATCATTTAGCAATGGAGAAGTAAAATGGGATCAAAGCTGGAAAACTGGAGTCCTTGGGAACAGTAAGAAAAGAGAAGAATTCAGAGGAAATCTGGGCTCCTTAGAGCAGGTCACCTGCTGTTGTAAAGAGATCCAAAACTTCATTACATTGCAAAGCATGTGCTAAAGTCTGTGTGTCTGGAGAATAGGTTATAATTCTTAGCCTTTTCTTGGTCACTGTCATAGGAACTCAATCTATCATTAGAAAGCCCAGCTCGTGCTGCCGGTGATGTACTTTCTTGTCTTTGGCATATTTTTATAGCTAGCTACTCAGTTTGGTACATGATAGGAGCTTCAGCAAAACAAGATTGAAGTTAGTGTTTTATTTATCCTGAGTTACTTTTAGTAGGTTTTTGGGGATTTACGAGTTCAGTTCACTCTGATTTTAGAGCAGTTGTTCTCACCATTGCACGTGCATTTTCTCCATAGAGGAGCAAAACATGCTCAAATACTAGAGGACAGGCATTATCTTTACGCATTGCTGGCAATGCTGCAGTGGTTTGGGAAGCTCACAGATGACTTATGCTCACAACAAAAGTCCTTCCTTCCCTGCCCAAACTTTTCCTCCAGGTTGTTAGCATTTATTCTTAGTTAGCCAGTATAAATGATGATTCAGCCACTCTCTTTCACATCCCACCGGAATCTATTGCTATTGCCAAAACAGAAGTAATAGGTGACAAAGGAGCATGGTTCTTTTATTGTTATTTTTTAAAGGTTTTCTTTTTTTTCATTTTCTGGTTTTGGCATTTCATCTTCTTTTCCTCCTCCTATGAGACTGTTGCCTGTTAGATTGCTTTGTTAAATTTTTCTCTTGTCTTTTCTATGTTTTTAATTGTTTCCTTTCTATTTAGATTCCACGTATTTTCAGATTTAACTTGAGATTCCCTGCAAATTTACAGGTTCTTTTCTCATCAGATTGAAGAACCCCATGGCTGACTTTGAAAATGAAAAAATTATGGATTATATTTGATCTTCCTCCAAACAGTAGTCATCTTTTCCCCCTAACATCAATGTTTCCAAGCATGCCACCTTTTGTTTTCTGCTCTCAGAACTAAACACTTTGAGAAAACACTAACAAAATGTTCAGGCCTTAGGAAGTCAGCCAAGACTCCTCATTTAACTCTTAGATTAAAATTAGACCCCTGCTTACAAGTTTCAGAAGGTCTTTCTCTAATTCCAAACAGCCAGGTGATCTGCTTGGGAACTAACAATTCTGAAAGGGATTTTAAGAAATGGTAACAGACTCATACTCCCAAAAAAAATTTAAGTGATGTTCTTAGGACAGATTTGAAACTATTAAGTTTCTAGTGAATGAAAGTGTTGGAGCTAAATGCATACCAGCAGAAAAAGTCAATGTTGCATATTAAGGGGTCTACCATCTTCTGGCTTCACATTGATGAAGGATTAGTTTAATACCTTCTCAAAAAGCATCAGCAGCCAGATCCAGACTTGCTTGTATGCAGTGGAAGGTTTTTTCCTTTCCGGGGAAAGCCCACAATACAAAATGTTTCCAACACTTTTATGTACATTCCCCCCCACACACGTCTTAAGGAGGAGCTACCCGAAACTCAGATTCTCCAAATTATTTTTAAATGTTCAGCAGTAAATAATTGACACGGTATGATGCAGTCAGGACAAGCACTACCACATTTTGTCACTCCGTGTTGTTTCAAATTGGCTGTTCTCATTGTACTTTAGCACAATCATATAATCAATCTAATTGGTTATATGATCATCATTTAGACATATGACCTTGTTAAATCTTTCCCCAACAGATTAAATTCCTAGGCAATTAACAGGATTTGAGGCTTTCCATAATCTTCATGCTGTCTACACCTGCACAAGGATAAGTGTATTTAAGTAATGAAAAACTCCCACATTTCTCAGTTTTGTGTAAACTGTATTTTTCTATATGTTTCATGTTATTCTTTTCTTTCCCTTTTTAGGTACTACATAGAAATGGCTTTATGGATCTGGACACTGACCATCTTGAGCTGTTTTTGCATCACCTTATCCAGAAATGAGGAACTAAAATTTTTTCAGAGTGCTACAGAGCTAAATCATCTAACAGTGGATAAAGACACTGGGATAATCTATTTGGGAGTGGTAAATGCACTGTATCAGCTTACAGAAAACCTGGAAGTAATAAGATCTGTAGAAACAGGTCCAAGAAAGGACAACAAAAAATGCACACCTCCCATTGTTGAAAATCAATGTAAAGAGGCCGTACTGACTGACAATTATAACAAATTACTGTTGCTGAACAAGGTGGATAATACAACTGTGGTATGTGGAAGCCTTTTTAAGGGAATCTGTGCCATCAGAGATCTACAGAACATTAGTGATGAGAAGTATTACGTAGACAGTAGTGGAGAAAAGTCCTTTGTAGCAAGCAACGATGAGAATGTATCAACTGTGGGACTGATCACTTCCTTGAATAATGACCAAGTGCTGTTTGTTGGGAAAGGGAATGGACCAAATGACAATGGGATCATAATCAGCACTCGGCAGCTTTACGCCAGGGATGGGAAAGACATTTTTGAAATGTATACAGACTCAGCAGCTGTTAAGTCAGCTTATCCCTCATCAAGCACACAACAATTTGTGGCAGTTTTTGAGGATAAAAATTATGTTTATTTTATTTTTAATCAACAAGAGAAACAACCTGCCAACAACCGCACACTGATTGCACGTCTGTGCAAAGATGATGCCCATTATTATTCCTACTTTGAAATGGACTTGGGTTGCAAAGATGATGATGATGGTGCCTATGACCACTGTCATTCTGCTTATGTCACTACCCCTGGAGAAGAACTGGCTGAGAGCATGGCTCAGGAGGGGCAATCTGCAGATACTCCCTCAGATGACAAAGTTCTTCTTGCACTCTTCAGCAAAGTAAACAAAGATGATGGCTCTCTAAAATCTGCCATGTGTGTGTTTTCCTTGCGGCAGATCAATGAAAAGATGGAAAAAAACCGGAATGATTGCTACACTAAAAAGAATACCAGCTCATTTTACAAACTTTTTTCAGCAGAAAACCCATGTGCATTACATGGACTGGTAATACGAACACTATAAATATCAGTTTTTGAATCTGTGTTAAAGTTTGTGGAACATATACAACTATATGCTTTGGGGTGGCTTTGAGCTAAACTGTACTAAGATGACTAAAAACTCAGTAGATGGATTCACTATAGAAATAGAATGTGGGGGGGTTGTGGACTAGGTTAAGTAAGAAATCACAAAATTTTGAGTCTCTTTGAAAGGATTTGATGTTTTCTCAAAGACAAGTATTGCTTTCCTAAATGCATTTCTTTTAAAGGGTTCCTTCTGGTATGGGAGTTATTGAGTCAAATGCAGGGGCTTTTTGCATCCATGATCAGCTTCCAGGTGATCACTACAGATAATTGTAGTTTCAGTCAGTGTATTTACAATGCTCTTAAATGGTATTAAGAATCTTTTAGATGTATCTGTAATTCAGCATTTTTTCTCACTTGTATTGTTAGACAACTGAAATACCCAGATTTCCTGTATTCAGGTAGTGTTCATATTTTGATGTGGTTCAAAATACTTGTATAGCATGATAGCCATCCTTTTATGGCCTTGACTATAAGGTTTTTGAAGGGTACTGTTAAAACCGTTCAGTTATTGTTCTTCAACCTATGACTGTCTCTAAGAGGCAATTTTCAGTATTTCTGTTGGTTTTATGACTGTTTTGCCCACATCACTCTATTTCCAAGCCCCAGTTGTGCATGCCACTCATTCATTACTGCAGCCAACCCTAAACTGGGTTGAGAAATAGAATCATCTTAAAAATAACTCAACCAGCTTTTAGGAGGATGTCTTAATTTCGCAGCCCAAACAAGGTACACACTTGCATAAGCAGCTGTCTGAGCACAACTTGAGAAGTGGTGTGCTGTAGTCCAGGGAGAGGAGTGAACAGCTGAAGAGATGGGGCATGGGAATACCTTTTTTTGGTATTGACCCATAATTTTTCATCTTGTGAGACTGAAGCCATCTCCCACACACTAAGTCACTAGTGCTGATGAGTCAAAATTGCACATTTTGCTTCAAACCACCAGTGTTACTTGCTACAGTACCCTGCATATGGGGTGAGCATCAAACACAGAAATCCTGAATGTGATGAGTGTCCGTGGCTCCTGACAAAAATAAGGTGTGGATTTGAGATCAGAAACATGGTTTTGTTACCAAATATAGCAGGAAAGGCAAGGTGTGAATGAACTTCCTTCTGGTAGCTCTTGCTGCCGCTCAGGATTAAAGCATAGTGAGAAGGGAGTGTTTTGAAGTTCATGAGACAGTTGCCAGGGAGTTGCTTTTTTATGGATTGCAGCAAAGTAAGAAACAAAACAGCAATTTAAAAAGCAGTCTTCAAGACGAAGTTGGTTAAACCAGACTCTATGACATGTTCATTTTAATTAAACCAACTGGTTAATTTTTAAACTGCTGCTATAATGAAACAGAAAAAAAACTTCTCTCCCTGTGATTCCTGGAAAGTGAAAGCATGGAAGCAGTTCTCAATTAGCAGGCTACCATCTGATTACTGCCTGTTGGCTGGGGGCAAATGCCCAGACAATCCATCTCTCTCTTCCTACTCTTCAGTAGCTGAGGGGTATTATATGGTCTAGTAATACGGCTGCACTTCATTCTTAGCTAGGAATTAGTGATCTGAATGTTTAACATCACTCTGTATTGCTATTCCTTATTAGAATGCAAGCAAAAATTTCCCCTGTGGCTACGAACACTTGCCGTACCTTTTGGGAAGTAGGAATGGTGTTATAGAGAAGCCGGTGCTGCAGAAAGAAGGGATGAATCTCACGGCCGTCACTGTGGCTGTGGAGAACGGGCACACCGTGGCCTTTCTGGGAACATCGGATGGTAAAATTCTTAAGGTAACAAACTGGATTAAAAGACTGGAAGGTATATAAAAGGTTATGAACTGAAAGTCAAAATGGGATTTATAAGATCTCATACTAGGAGCAAATTCTCATGGAGCTTGGTTTTTTTCATCTCAAAGGAAAGACACATTATTTCTGATGTACCTCGGCTATCTGATACACAGATTGAATTAGCATTGCCTGAATGACATTTTCCCAAAGGATTATATACCTACTGAGAGCTTTATATAAACAGCCTTAGGTAATCTAACAGCTTTAGCCTTATCTCTATTCAAGCTCATACTGATTTAAGAGCAACTTTTCATTTTGTAGTCATTCTGGCCATTCAGTGAATAGAGGTAGCAATACAAAGCCCAAGCTGAAGCTCTGATAAATTCTGGTTGTGTGGTGCTCAAGGTTTGACATGTTTGTGATGTTAAAATATCAAGACTGCAACACTAAACGCCTTCTCTTTCTTGAGGGAGAGTGATGGCCATGTCCAGCCTTAAACCTAGCACTGCCAAGTTCCACCAAACCACATGATAAGTCATGTGGATGTGGTGCTTAGAGACATGATTTAGTGGTGGACATGGTGATGTTCACCGTGCCCACCTCACTACAACCTCCTTTTGGGTAGTTGTAGAGAGTGTTAAGGTCTCCCCTGAGCCTCTATTTCCCCAGACTGAACACCCTAAGCCGCTCCTCATCAGACATGTACTCCAGACCCTTCACCATCTCTATTGCTATTGCCCTTTTCTGAATACTCTCCAACACCTCAATGTCTTTCTTGAAGATGTGCCTTAGTCCTCCTTTTGTTCTTAATATATTTTTAGAAACATTTTTATTGTCTTTTACAGCAGTAGCCAGATAAAATGATAATTGTGGGGAAAAGGCAACATTAACCACCTTTTTTTTTTTCTTCCACAAAATAGGTGTTCCTGTCATCCACTGCAACTGAGTACAGCTCTCTTACCATTGAACTAAACAAACCTGTAAAGAAGGATCTGGTCCTTGATCAAACCCAAGAAAATCTGTACGTGATGACCACAGACAAGGTAACGTGTCCTGCTTGCATTAAGGACCCGGCCCTCTTTCACTTTCTCTGCAGCTTAACCTGAGATTTATGTATTTTCCAGTTGTTCCTGGAAATTTCCCTATTTGGTGGGACTCCCACAACTCTGTGTGTATGGAGACTTTTCTCAAGTTTAAGCTGATGGACATGTTGTGACTTGGAGACCTGTAATGTCCCTGATGCTTAGCAACAGGGAACTGGAAGTGAGTTCCCCTCTGGAGCTGTCATACAGGCTCTGTGAGACGGATGGAGTGGAGATGTTTGGCACCAGCATGCCTCAGGGTCAGGCAGCCCTAGCACTCAGTGTGGGATGCCTAGGGTACCAGTAGGTGCTGTAGCTGCCATCAGATCCTTTGAAGAGCGCTTCAGGACTCAGGATGCTCTCCTGACGTGCTCTCACTGACATGTCTGTAAAGCCACCGGTAGTTTTTGTGAGTCTTAGTGTCAAAAACTAAGAACCAATGGAGAGAATTATATATTTGGGAAACACTTTCATTAAGCTTCTGGTAGAACTGAGTACAGTAGGAAAAGTCCAAATTCACTAGGAAAGGCATGGCCAATCTCTCCTAGACCCCTTATTTTTGCTGTAAGGTGAAGGCACAATGGAGGTCTGTAAAAAATGGGAGGGAAAAAAGCAAGTAGGAAATGAGAAGGATGCCAGATTTCTCCTCCACCTCCAGGGGTAATCCTCTTCTGACACTTTTCTTTGTGGAGGCTGGAGCTGCCAGCCTCAAACACTTTGTTCAGCAGCTCTCCAGGACAAGGTGGGTGACAGGCTGTGACCATCTGCAGCCCTGCCAGTGACGTGGAATGCAACATAGAAATGTTCTGCACCACTGACACAGGGAGAATGAGTGGGCTGTGAAAGGAGAGTATTTGGGAAGACAGTGCAAGAAAAATGTTTTCTGGCTGTTTTATAAAAGGATTAATATAAATTCCTGCTGTGGGAATGTTATAGACTAGCTGAAGGTTTTTAGGCTAGAGACAACATTAGAAAAAATGCCAGAAAAACAACGGATAAAGCATTTAATAATATGACGGTGTGAGAGAGGGGTTACTTTTTTTTTTTTTTTTTTTTTTTTTTTTTTTTTTTTTTTTTTTAGTTGTTGTTACTTCTCATTTGGCTTCTGTTCAGATTTGGAACACAACTCCAAGCTTCAACATTGTCCACAAAACTCCGGGTGGCCTGGCCCCCCATTTGACAAGCTGGCACATTGTGTAAAAACCCTGAGGTCTGCACCAGGCTACTGTGTGTGCTGCTGAACAATGTAAGGGATAGCAGCAACACTGAAGGAAGACAAGACAAGCTTTCTGGTGACAGTCAGCTTAAAATGATAGAATTCAGAAAGACAGCATAAAGTTTTTTTTTCAGAGACAACTGCCAAAAAAAAAAAAATCAATCACTACAAAACACTTAAATTTAGAATGCAGCAAATTTCTGCTGAAGAAAGGGTGTAACTTAAATCTTTTCCAAGTAGCTCTTGTAGACACTGCAGTTTCTGAATAATCTGAATAATAGCTTTCTTTTACAAAACCCGTTTAGCTTAAATATGAATAGCTAAAGTTAGGAGCTCTGTAATGGCATTGCATTACTGTCATCTCCAGGAGTTAATTACAGTGAGCAGTCCCACCCACTTTTAGAAGTAGATAGACAGGAGGAGAATGGAGGCATTCGGAGCTGGGAGAAACAAAGTGACATAAGCAAGGGGAGAAGAATAAGAGATGAAATATGTATTTCTGGGTTAGGCATGGCTGTGGCTTGTGGGAATAGAGATATCAGAACCCTGATTTGTGTGTTTTAATGGTTAAAGGTAAACAATAAAGAATAACTGGCTGCACTGACAGGCATGCACGCTGCTGAGCTACCTGGCAGATGCAGACTGTCCCAGCATTTAGAAATTAATTTCTTGGGTTCTGTGAGCACTTGAACAAAGAGGAAGAGGTGATGTGGTAGATGATAACTTCTTTAAAAAGAAATCAGAGAAACACAGGGAAAAACAATACAGAGTTTAAGATCCACAGTGAGAATCAAGCTCTTCCTTTCCGGTTTCACCTTTCTCCCCTCTTTTCTCCCGGCTTCTGTTGTGGTGCCAAGAGCAGTGGGGGATTTTGAGCAAATGCTTTCAGCATTCAGTTCCCTCTGCTCCTAAAATTTGAACAGAGTGCAGGAGAAACCCTTGCACCTTCTTGTGGGACTTGGAAAGGAGTTAGCACCCCTGTGCTGCTCATGCTGGTTCATTCCAAGTGTGCATCACTGGTAGGATCCCAGGTTCCTTAAGGTACTTAATGTATTTGGAGGAAAGCAGAAGTCTGTAGCAGTCACTTACCATGACTAAGCTTGTTTGCTTGTTTTAGTTTTTAACACTTTTTGATTTAGAGTGCCAACTCAAAAAGCCCTAAAATTAATTTATTTGCATTTTGTAATTGGCCGTTAAAGGAGCTGGTTTTTTGGGTTTGGTTTCGGTTTGGTGGGTTTTTTTGTCATTAAGGTCACACAAAACTTGCAGAGAGGGCAATCTCTAGGGCTTGTTTATGCCTGCCAGAATTGTGAAACAAATATTTTGTCAAATAAAAAAAAATCATTGACTGGATATTAAATTACTTATGGGTACCAGTTAGTGAATGAGTGCCAGTGATGCAGCTCCAGTTAGCTAAAAAGAAGAGAATGCTGAAAAGGTAAACCCCTCTATTAATAAATGCAAGAAAAATGCACAATATTGACATTTGTCTTAACTAAGTAATTTTCTTTAACTCTCCGAATATGAAGAAAAGGCCAAACTCAGACTGTCAAAGTAACTTCATAATTGCCAGTGAGATGAGACTGGCATTATATTAAAATGAGACTATAAAGCCTACCTCTCAGAGTTTCTGTTTCTACATTTTTTGTGCTCTTTAAAAATAAAATGTAGTCATAAACGGGAAGATGTATGTCCTGTTTTCCTCTTGCATCATTGCAGCAGCATAGCTAAAAGAAATGGCTCTTCTTTCTGTGAGCCAAAGAAAACGTTGTTTGTTCTCCGCACCAAAGGAAATCAAAACTAGAAGCTGTATATTTACTGGGGAAATGAGACATGAGAACTGATGATGTTCTTTCCCCTGCTGTTTCCTGTCATAATTATTTCCATTTTATTTAGTGAATGTATTCCATGGTGGAAGGTTATGCACAGAGAAGTGCAGTAACCCAAAACGCCCTGGCTCTCTCATGCTTGCAGACTTTCTGAAATGCCTTCTGTCTGGAAGTGCATTTCCAAACAATTTCACCTCCATGGTAGTGATAGGGAGAGAAGAATATTCTCTTTAGAAAATTATCTAGTCAGTACCAAGTTCATCTTTTGAAAGTATCCACCCTGCAGTAGCTGCTTCTTGAGTTCAGAGTATCACTGATGCAGTTTCTGTCCTGAGGTGCAGATTTCCACAGGTAATATAACTGGAGGAACTGAAAAGCTCAATTTTTGTAAAGTTTGCTCATAATTCTTGATTATAACAATGTCCTACATTACTTTGAAGACAGATTAGATAATACTGGAGTGAAAAAAAAAGCAGAAAAAAAGTATGTGAATTTAGACTTTGTTAAGGGGTAAAAGAACAGACTGGTTCTATACATATTTTGTTAAAATCAGGCTGAGCTCTGAGTATAATAATACAGCTGCCACAGGCAGTGACACTGTACAGCTAAGTCCACAAATGTTTCCACCTCCTTATGCCATTTTCAGCTGTTAGGTTTGCCTTGCTTTTGGTTTTCCAGGTGTACCGATTACCTGTGCAGGACTGCCACAAGTACACGGACTGTGAGAAGTGTGCCCAAGCGAGGGATCCGTACTGCGGCTGGTGCGTGAGGGAGGGCAGGTGAGTGCTGCCAGGTGTGCTCAGCTGCAGGCAGGGAGCTGCTCCAGTTCTGACGTGTGCTCTGGGTCACTGCTTGGCATGGTGATCCCAGCTCTTCGTATTCAGCCTTATGCTCCTGACAGTCATTTAATTTTATCACACAGACATTGATATCAATGTTCTGTACACAAGTCCCCATTGACTTCTTCAGATTTGATTATTTTGGGAAAAAATATACTTTTCTGCTGGTAGTGAGAATGATTATACATCTTCTAATTGCATGTTTTATCACTCTTTCAATTGTACAGTCACATGGTCTCCCAGAAAATAAAAAAAAATACTCCCTATTTCAGATTCAGAAACTATAGCATGTATTTAAAATACATCAGTAAAATGTAAAAAAGAACATAAAAGAAAGACAGGGTGTATAGCTCAAATGCTGGTTTTACATAATCATCTATCAAGATGTGTAGCTACAGGGAACCCTCACCTGCCTGCAGAAGAGCAGAAAGTGACATTTTGCTGACTATCTGCAGAGGTTCACTGAATGAATATTCAAGCACATGTAAACTAGGACAGCACTGAACAGCCCTGGAATGTCTCTTCTTTACACTCTGCATTGATTAGAGTGCCGAAAGGGAAGAGCAGTCCTGCAGTTCTCTTTTTGACTACTAAGTTAATTAACCCCTTGGCATGAGTGGTTGGGAATTCGTGATTCTAACTTCTTGCTGTTGGAACAAAGGGGCTGTTTAATTATAGTATGCAGATGAATTTCAGGCTTCTAGTTTCCTGCCTGAAATTGTGAACTATCACATTAGGTTACCAATCAGCCTGATGTAGCATAATATGGAACACTGCAGAGAAACTTATGTGGTGTGTGCAGGTTTATGTAATATACTGTAACTCCTTCAGCCTGGGGTTTCAGTTGCTGTGGATGAAGCCTGAGAATTTGGAATGTAACCTCAAACTCCTCCTGGGCTGCTGGGAGTTGAAGGCTTTGGCATATATCATAAAAAAGACAATTTTCCTTAGATTTCCCTTCAGGTTTCTGATATGACCACTGACCTCAATATCTCAAAATATTAATGGTTTCTGAGAACAGGCAAACATGAATTTTCACATTTGCTAATATTATTTCCAAAGGCGAGAAAAAAAGTTCTTCATTTCTAAGTTTCAGTTCTGTCTCATGATCACACACAGCACTTAGTAGTGTGTTTAGGGATATGTAATGTGAATGTTTACTCTGTATGTAAATGATTTGTTTAAAGGAGGTTTGACCGAGCTGTGCGACAGCTGCACTGCATTAAAGCCCCTGATGAGTTAATAGTCAACTTTCTGCTACAGCAGACAGAGATCCTCCAGCATTTTCTTTTAAACTTTGCACAGAATGGAAAGAATATACATGAGACTGTCCCCACCTCAACAAGCTTTTGTAGCCACACACAGCTTCTGTACTGCAGCATTTCTTCCTGTACTTGAGCTGGGAAAATCTTCCAGTGTTTTTGGTGAGACCACACAACTGCTCTTGTCTTCCCATAATTGTAACACTGCTTTGGCAGAAAGAGGTCTTAAATAGTGGCAGTTGCTAATGAAAATATTCCCTACAAAATAACGTTTCTAGCACTGGAGTTACACAGAAGCTCTCCACAAGCTTGTATGCCCCCAGCAATACTTCTTTGTTGCATCTTGCTCTCTTGAGTGTTGTGTCTTATCAGTGGCAGCACATAGGTGTCTGCCATTTGACCTGCAGAAAAAAGACAGTCTGTGCCCTCTCACTCAGAATGTTGTTACATATTGCAATGAAGATTATCAGCTTGATTTCAGATGGCTCCACTGCCCTGTGATTCCTATGCTGTCACTGCCTGGATTTGGGTTGTCTGATTCAAGGTGCTGTCCAAAATAGTATAGGCACTTGCTCTTGACATGTCAAACCATCAGTTGTAATTGCACCACTTATTCTGTTAAAAATTCTCTAATAGCAACCCCACTAGTCAATATTAAAGCAAATTTGTAGTCATCTTGTGTTGTAATTTCAGTCTCTAATCGTGAAATTATTGCGTAATTCAGAGAAAGCATAGTCCAGCTATAATACTGCTTTGGGTTTTTTTCCTTTTTTTCCAGGTGCACAAAGAAGGCAGACTGTGGTGCAGCTGATAAGGAGAACCACTGGCTGTGGAGTCCAAGTGGCACATGTGTGACTATCATTAGTGCAGACCCTCTAAATATGAGTCGCAGAGCTCCTGCTAAGGTATAACAGGAAGATGATTTCCATAAATATTCTTTAAGCACATTGATGTGACTACCAGAAAGATGAATATCTGATTTCTTTATGCACAGTGAAGACTAGGAATAGGAGGCTGTTTTGGTATCTCAGTCTCTGTCATTTCTCACAGTGCTCTTTCTTGCCTGCTGTTCTTGCAGGTTGAGTTCATGTTTTTGACCTCTGTAAACCAAAGTATGGATGATAAAGCACTTACACTTACCTGAATATTATGAAAGTGTTGCACACTGTTGTACAACTCATCAAAAGTAATTGGAAGGGGAGATTTCATGCTACCCTTTCAGCTTACTTGAGCATGAACTTAAGTAAGCAGTGAAGCCATAAACTGTTGCTTTAAAATCAGCAGTGGATTTGCCTACACAGCGGATACACAGAGAAAGTAAATTCAGCATGCAAAATTACTCTGTGGCAACAAAATTGAGTTTTTGGAGTGTGATCAGGTGTCATAGGGTGTCTCTAATTCCAAATGGAGCATGCCAATGCGGACTGAGTTTTCACCAAGTAAAATCAATAAAATGGCTTTTAATTCCTCTTAATCAGAAATAAAGAAACTTTCTTTCAAGTCACTTCAATTCCATTTCTAAATGATGTAAACAGCATTGTGTTAAGGCCATTTCCATGCTGAATAAAAATATTAGTAGAGTATAACTGCTTTCAGTGAGAAAGGGATAATTGTCTTTTCTACTGGCAATACAACATGGAAAAAGTTAGACTGTATAATTAACCCACTTGAAACATTAAGTCAAGAACAACATCCCAAATTTCAGCTGAATTGTTTTCTTTCCTTGTTAAGTTTTCCCATCTTATTTTGTTATTTTTTAGTTTCTCAAATGCTTTCTTTCACTGAGGAAGCTAAGATCTCATCACCACTCAGAAATCCTTTCTCAGTATTGGATTTTTTGCATTTGCCTGGAGTCTTGAGGAAGCCACTTTTCTGTTCATCTCTTTCAAACTCCACCATTTCCAGCCTATCCAGCTCTGTTTTCATTATTCACTAAGAACACCTAAGGTTAATGTAATATTAATTAATTTTGTCAGGGTTTAAGTGTTAGCCATTCTGTTTACTGTTGCTAAACTGGATGCTGAGGACAAGAATAAAAGGTTTTGGGTGTATCTGTACAGACAGTTTTGTTCTGGTCTAATGCATTGACAGGACAAGAGGTTTTTGTATCAGTCTGATTCAACAAAGACCAAGCCTGGAAAGATTGGTAGAGGTTTAAGGAGAAAAGATTAACAGATGGGAAGAAGTAAAAAATGAAAAGGAGAGCCATGTTCTGTGATGCTAGCTAAAATATCACTTTTGAAATTGAATTTTTCCAAGTCTTACTGGGTCTTAGCTCATTTCTTCCAAATACTTTACCTTTAAAAATTTTTTCCAGGTGGAACTGACTGTAAGTCCACTGCCAACTTTGTCTGAGAGTGACAAGGTTTGCTGTACCTTTGGTGAAACAGTGCATTCTGCTGAGTTGAAAGAAGGGGTTATTATCTGTGATCCCCCTGATATAATTCCTCCAACACCAAAACATCAAGGTAAAGAAATATTGCTACCCTACATAGGTAATAAGAGAAAAGAACATAGACTGCTGTTTCCAGTGTTATACTCTTATATGAGGTGCCTACAAGATGAGTTCTTTTCCTCTTCCAGTCCTTTTCCCCAAATAGTCTGTTGCTGAACTGTCAGTTTGCTCAAACTTTTTCTGTCAATATATTTACAAGCTGTAAAATTCCCAGTGTTTCTGCTTGGAACCTGAAACACTAGCTTGGTAGAGACATAGACATGGAGTCAGAAAGGTGCTATTCTGTGTCCCAGACAAACAAAACTCAGTTACCCTAATCTAAGCCTAAGCACTCTGACTTGTGGGGATAGAAGAGATTTGTACCTGCTTCAGCTATGAAGGAATTCATGTCTGACTTCTTAGTTTTGCTCCGGTCAACAGTGGCTTTTTTTCTGGTTCATTTTACAAGGCTATCCTTTCTAGCATCCAGCCTTCTGCTTCTTCTTCTGTGTGTTCTCCAACTTCTGCAGAAGTAAGCCTGGTGCAAAAATACTTCATCATATAATTAAAGACTGCACCATTGTTCTGAACCACTGATTATAGGCCTAAGGTCTGTTGCCAGCCATAATTCTGTGCAGTTTCCTAGACAGTTCTTTTTTTCATGCCATAGTTCATACATCTCGATGCATAAACACATGGAATGAAACTCATTACACAACACTGTTTATTATGTATCAAGTTTAAAAATCTGAAGAGAAATTACAAGCAAAAAACATGTGCTCTTACAACTTGCAGACATCCCCCTGAGGATAACTCTTTTATATGTATTATAACAGTCATGAGCTGTCAAAGTGATACTTGGAAGCACTTTTTAAGATAAGTTTCAATTCACTTAAGGCTGAAACAGGTAAAAATCTAATTTTAGTTGCAGGGAGAGTAATTACATTAAAATCTCATTATTGAATTTTACACTATCTGGGGTATGTCACAGTATCAGATTCTGCTAAGTGTTAAAGCAGCACTCTCTTATTTAAGGCAAATTCACATTCCCTGCATATTTTGTAAAGCAGGACATAAAGCAATGGGGTTGATAACTGTGATATCTTGATGTCATCCAGCATTAAATGTAAGACTAGAAGCCTGTCAGAGAAGGCATTAGAGCAAACAAGTAATCCAGAAATAATATGACTCTCTGAGTTGGTTGCACATCTGAAAGGATGTTCAAAAGTAATATTAGGGTGCTCAAAAACTCAGCAGACACCAGGAGAAGGCAGACAGCTACAAGTATTCACAGAACCACGGAATATTTAGGGACATAAGGGACCTGAGGAGGTTACCTAGTGTAACCCCCTCGCTAAAGCAGGTTTACCTAAAGCAGATTGCACAGCATCTCATCCAGGTGGGTTTTGAATGTCTCCAGAGAAGACTTCACAATCTCTCTGGGCAGCCTTTTCCACTGCTCTGTCACCCTCAAAGTAAAGATGTTTGTCTTCCTATTCAGATGGACCCTCCTGTGTCTCAGCTTGTTGTTCCTCATTCTGTCTGAACAGTGTGGCCCCATCTTTGACACCTGCCCTTAAGATATTTGTATGCATAGTATTTGTATATACTCCTGGCAGTCTTGAGACATCCAGTTACTGTTAAAAAGCCCTATTTATGTTGGAAAAGTCTGGGTTGTTTGGTTTCAAAAGGAATTTCTAGGAAGGATGTCTTTTCTCAGTCATGTTGTTAGGAAATCCCCTGTAATTCCTGAAGTATTCAAGGGGACCCAGTGCAGGCAGAGGTAACTTTCAGCCAAGCAGCTGATGGTCTTCCAAGAACCTGTTCAAGGAAAGCAGAGTTTGAAATTGCTCAATAGCTTGTGAAATAGCTTGTCATAAGGGCTTAATGATTCTGCAAAAGGTATTTCAAACAGTTTCACTCTTTAGTAATAATCCAGACAAGAAGTACATTTGTGGAGAAATCATGTATGGCAAACTGAAGCTCACAAGTGCCTGTGGTAACTGTTGCAGGCATTGTTGGGCATTAACCACAAAGATCACTTGAATTCACATAACATTTTTAATTCACATATAAAAGAAGGAATTGTACATGTAGACATTAATATTTAAGAAAATGTTTTATTTAAAATTACTGTTCTTGTGTCAGTTTTCATCTGTGTTCAATTATGTCTTTAATCAGTTTTCCTTGTTCTTCTAGACTCTTTAAAATATAGCATGATGATAGCACCACTGAAAAACACTTCCATAAAGCAAAGTTATTCTTTAATTTTGCTTCTTCCCTTTTTTCTCTCTCTGCTTTTCTTCTGAGAACTGTGTGCTGAAAATTTTTGTAAAGCTTAAAAAGACAAAACAGAACTTACACACTTAAAGTCATGAGATCCAGAGTGTTAACAGTATAGTTAAATATTTGCTTATGTCCTGTAAAATAATAAAACTGTTATCACTGTATCATTCAGCTCAAGAGCTGAAGAATTCAATGACCACTTGGATAATTTTTTTTCTTTTGTGATAGATCATGTTTCAGTTCCACTTCAGTTAACCTTTGAAAAGAACAAGATTTTCTTTGCATCACATACTTACCCTTTTTATGACTGTGAAGAAGCAATGAATCTTATTGAAAATCAGCCGTAAGTATTTCAGCTTCTTAAATGTTTAGGTCCTGTAGCTTGGTGTGTAAGGTAACTGGCACCTGAATTACTCAATCATTTCATAATTAAGCCTTTGGCACTCAAAATATGTGAGTGTCTGAATCCTTTTTCTTATATTTTAATGGAGTTTAAAAATGGTTGAAGGGCACCTGGTGAGCCAGCAACATAAAGCATGGAACAGAAATATTCATGGCACATATAATTAAGGCGTGTTCATTGTGTTGCCATTTCTGTAGCTGCTAATGTGTCTGCAGGTGAGCAACATGGACATCTGTGTGCCTACTTGTTCCCTGTAACAATAGTAGTTTGGTGCTTCGGGTTGCGGTGCCTTCAAATAGGGCAGGTGCAGCCAGGCCAAACCCTTTGTTCATCCCTATGTATGAAGGTTGATCAAAATCACTTCCAGTTCCGTTAGGCTTGATCTCAAAGTTTTTGCAAATGCTATGGTTTTCTGATCCTCGCTCAAATATTTATTTAAGGCATAAAATAGCTTTTTGAGGCTCTTGATCTGTTCTTATGAAGTTTTGAGCTTAAAATAGTAAGGACACTCTAACAGACTGATCTACCCTCTATGAATAAATATGGAATTTAATTTACTTTTCTTTTTAGTGGGGGAAAAAGCCTGACAATTTGTCATGACTACCATGTTATATTTATAGATGCTATTCCTGTGCAAGCAATAGATGGAATTGCCAGTGGGACTGGAAGAGACATATCTGTGAAGAGTCCTCTTCAGTACAAGATGTGATTAAACAAAATATGGTAATGTTTAAAAATAAGGTTATTAGGTTTTTTATTAGAACACTTCAATATTTTGTTTGCTGGATCTCTTTTATCAGTTGGTTGAATTAGAGATTTGAAAATTATTAGAAAGTTAACTCCAGAAGCGTAAGGTGGTTTTTTTTAGTGACAGTGCGGGGGTGGGAATTTAAGGGTGTGATTGAGGCGGGGCAGTGTGTCTGAATAACTCCTGAAAGGATATTTCTGTTCCTTTTACTATTTTGCTTCAATGGGAGGAACGAGATTTCAAGGCAGGGACAGATAATCACCCACAGCTTTGACATATGCTGCAGTCATTTTTAGCATGTCTAATTTGAAAGGGTGTAATCAAATCTGTCACTGTATTTTAAGCACGAAGTTCTTCAGAACAATCATTCTATTGTCCAAAGACCATTGGAGCTTGTTGTGATAAGACTTTTTATTTGTAATATTACTTGTAATAACATATAAAATGTATCTTTCCCCAGGAAGGAGAATGCCCACAGTTTCTAAACCCTGACCCTTCAATAATACCTATGGAGTACCAAACAACTGTATATTTTGAGGGAAAACATCTAGATTATTATCAGGTAAGCAGATTAATTCAATGCTAGCTGTCATTTAAATGCCTCTTAAACTGCATCCACACCCCTAAACTAAAGCATTAGTTCATGTGCCTTGGAGATCCTGCTTGTAATTTAAAGAAAGAAAAGGGCCACATATTAAAGTTTGATATAATATTGGTTACTGTGGTAGAGTGATCACCAAGAGAAAATCAGAGCTGGAGAAAATATTCTAGCTATTAAAATGTAGGGGACACTATAAAGAATGTAAGATGGACCTATTAAAACTGGACAATTATTTTTCATGTAATGAATTGAGAGGAGATGTAGGAATTGTCAATGTTTCGCATCTTTTTCTAATTAAATACTTAATGGGTTTTGTTGCTATTGTTCTAGAATGACATGAATCTGTGTGCTTAATTCAGTTTTCACCTTCCAAACACAAAAATGCATTCAGACATTAAATGTTTCTTAGTTTGGATAACATCATCTTTCACTTCTCTCTCTCTCTCTCTGTGTGTGTGTGTGTGTGTGTGTGTGTGTGTGACCATCAAACCAGAAGATCAGGTGTTTTCTCACCCATAGCAAAGGCTTCTCTTTCTTAGTACTTGCTTCCAGAAAATAAATTACAAAGTCTCTAAGTCAGATAGACCTCAGGGTTTTAATTGCATTATAGTCTAGACAACGCATAACATGTTACTGTTAGTTGGATAAAAATGAAGCTTAAAAAACATTTCTCAGTGATAGCTCAAGTGTTGTTTTCAGTTTCTATTCTTTGTTTCTGTGTTGTCTTTGTGTAAATGTGAATTGATGATAGATGCACTGGGGAGTGCATCAATTTCTTTTAATACTGGCCATCTATCAAGGGAAAGAAGGCCCTTCTTTTTGAAGTTTTTTTTTTTCCTTTTTCAAATTGGAATGCTGTATAGCTTCTAAATTCCTTCTATCACCTTTGCTGCTCCTGCCAAGGGATGGAAAAGGGTCAACAGGCCTGAAGAGTAGCAATGTAAGAAGGGTATTCAGAGAAGTGCAAAAAGCAACCTGTAAGCACCATATAAAGACCATGATGGGTGTCACTATTATAAACATATATGGAAACTGTGCTACAAAAACATATGTTCAAAAATAAACATTTTTGTTTGAAGACCTTAAAATATATGCAGACAGTGAAATGCAAATTTGGTGAATTTGGTCTGTTCTCCAAGATTCCAGAACTGGTCCCTGGTAGGATGTCTGGCTGTGTGCAACATGTGGCATACAACACCTCTCCTACACCCGCAGCTAATTGAAAAGTATTCTAGAGATTATACTTGTATATCTTTTGCTTAACATTGTGAAGAGCTGTTTTTCTGCCCAAGAGGAAAATTTTTTCTTGCTCCCTTGTTATAACTGGAAGAGCCCTTTCTCTCTCTAGAGAAATTCAGGGCAGATGCATAATCTGGATGTGCTGGATTTGACTTCTAGTGGACCCTTGTCCTCCAAGGAGAAACAGCAGCAGGAATGCAAAAGCTACTTCATCTAGTTTATTATTCTATTAATAAGCACTTTAATCTTTCTGAACAACTAGTAACAAAAAGGGAATGGAGAAAAGGCTGCTGGGTTTTTTTAATTCTGTGAGATATCAACTGCATTTAACAAATGCAAAGACACATCCTGTGGATTGAATGCTTTGTCATGAGTAGCAATGTTAGACAGTTTGCCTACAAAATGTATTTATTTAACTTGGAACTGGGAAGGCTTACGAGGAGTTCAAGTCTAGGTAGGAAGTCAAGGTGAATGCATAGTCCCAAAACTGGAAAGATGCTGGAGAGCAGTGAGTGTCAAATGATGTCAGAGAATTTTTCTTGGGTGGGAGCAATGCGAAAATGTCATGTGGTCAGCTCCATATATCCTGGTAGAGAGGTGTGTTTTTAAGTCAAAACAAGAATGCCTTTAGTGACAGGACTTCAATAAACACATACAGTGACTACAGCTGTATACACAGCCCTTTAATATATGTGATAACAGACAAATAAGGCATGAAATAGTTGTAATCGTACAGGCACTCATGCCTGTGGAATCATGCTATGTGAAGCAGTAACTTTGATGACTGAAAGTTCATTTGAATGAAGGGCATAACTTACACTCAGCCTTTGGTAAACATTTCATGGAAAACAGGGTGGCTCAGGAGAAGCCATGGATGGATATTTTGTAGGGGTTGGCCCACAGCCTGAATGCTAAATAGCGTTTGGTTTCTCATGTGGAACAATTTTGCCACAGGATATGCTGGGCATTACAGCATCTTTGAAGCTAGCAGTCATGCAGCTATGAGCACATTTAAAGTCTTTATTGGTTAAGACATTGGTATATCCATTTTCCTCCTATTTTCTTTGCCTAAGTACTTGCTTAGAAAAAGCAAAAAATTAATGTTGTGATGTCACTTTCAACTACCGGTTCTATTATCTTGATTTTAATCTGTGCTTTACTTAAAGGGGTGTTGCACACGCAGCCTTGCCATGGGTGACTAAGTGCACTATCCAATATTGTGCATATAAACATCTTCATCTCTAGGTGGAGATGAACATTAAAGGGCTTAGTGAGTAGGAGCAGTTAAAAAACTGCTGTTGCAGAACTATATCAAGAATTATTTCTATACTGGAAATATAGAAACTGCTGTACTTCCACTGAGGGTGGAAGTATAAACTCACACATTTTGTATGCTCCTCTTAACTTGTAAATGCTTAAAGTACAAAGACAAAGTTTCCTTGTGATAGCTTCCACTAGAGGGAAATAGCCTAAAAGAGGAGGAGCTGTTGACTGTTCTTCTGCCCCTCCTTCCTCTGAAAGAATTTTAGTAGGAAGGAGAGATAAATCCAAGCTGTTGTCATTCTCTTGGGAATAGCGCCATCCAGGACAGGCAGAGGGAGGGAAGTTTAGTACTGATCAGTCATACTGCTTCAATTTCTGAGAGGCATTCTCCAGCTGAGTCCTTGAAAGATTGGCACAGTAGGAGAGACAGATGTACCGGCATCAAGATAACCTTATTAGCCTGCCAAAGATTTTCGTTAAAAGTAATTTCCCATTTGGATTTGTCTTTGTCATGTATGTCTGATGTGTAACCTGCTTCCTATGTTTGCTACACATCTCTTGCCCCAGAATTACTGACTGTGAGCTCTGCTGCCTTCTGCTCAAGAGCCTGGTAAGCAGCTCCTGATTTCAATGCACTCCAGGTATCAGCTGTCACACACACACCAAAGCTCTCCTCCTCTCCCAGAGCCTGCTGTTAAGCATGTAGGAAAGCCTTACACAGGAGCAGCAGAATTTGAAAACTTTTGAAAAACACATTATATTAAAATATGTGGGGCAAGGAAAACAAGGCAGCATTACTATTAAAAAAAAAAAAAAAAACATTTGTAAGGAGGTGCTTTAAAACTTGGACTATGTAGATGTTTTCTGTAAGGCAGAATGGACTATAAATTTTCAGACAAGGCTTTTCAGAGCTCAGTCAGTAGCTTATTTTCTATATCTAGCTTCCTAGAAGGAAGAAGTAAAAGGTTTGTTTTCTTCTATAAAATAACCACCCAGAGCATCAAGTCAGATCCTTTATCTGGTTAAAACACGTTGTCCTCCTCAGCCCCAAACCTTGGTGGGTTCATGTCCACTGCCCAACCTGTCACAGTGAAGATGCAGCAGGAAAGCTTTCCACTGCATTAATTAGATAAAATTAGTGACCCAGAAGGTACCTGTGTTTCCAACATTGAAGAAGTAGCTACAAATAAAAAGGAGAAGATGCTCATACACAAGACTTAGATGATAGCAGGAGACAATGTACTTAACCTTTGGAGTAGAAAAGAGGAATCAAATAACCATTATGTTTTTGCGGTGTGCACTCCAGACTCAGATGGCTCTGGTCAAAACCAGGGACTAGTTCTTTACATCCACAGTGAAGTTCTCAAGTTCAGGAAGGCCCCTGAGAGGGTCCTACACCTGGGGCAATGCAGAGTGGGGGTTGAATGGATTGAGAGTAGCCTTGTGGAGAAGGACTTGAGAATGAAACATCAGATGTGATCTGGCAATGTGCACTTGCAGCCCGAAAAACCAATTGTGTCCTGGGCTGCATCAAAAGAAGTGTAGCCAGCAGGTCAAGGGAGGTCATCTGTCTTCCTCCAGTCCACTCTCCTGAAACTTCAGCTGGAGTATAGCATCCAGCTCTGGGGTTCCCAGTACAAGAAAGATGTGGACCTGTTGGAATGGGTCCAGAGAAGAGACATGGAAATGATCAGAGAGAAGGTGGGAGCTGGAGTTCCTCTCATATGAAGAAAAGCTGACAGAGTTGAGGTGGTTCAGCCTGGAGGAGGTTCCTGAGAGACATTTTTGTGGACTTTCAATATATAAAGAGGGCTTATAGGAAAGATGGAGAGAGACATTTTACCAGGGCCTGTAAGGTCCTGGGAAAGGGGCAACACTTTTTGAAGTGAGAGAGGGTAGTTTTAGAGAGATAGGAAGAAATCTTTTGCAATGAGGATGGTGAGAGACTGGAACAGGTTGCCCAAGATACTTGTGTTTACCCCATACCTAGAAATGTTCAAAGCCAGGTATGGGGCTTCGAATAACCTGGTCTAGGGAAAGATGTCCCTGCCTATGTCAGGATTGTTGGACTAGATGGTCTTTGAAGGTCCCTTCCAACCCAAACCATTTTGTGATTCTGTAAAGGTGAAGGTTGTCTTGTCCCCAAGTGAGTTGTGATTTCATAAGTCTTTACCAACATTAGTGTATGAAAATATCCTTGCTACTCACTTCTTTCTAATATTCTTCTGGCAAAGCTGTTTGCATGTCTGTCCTATGGGCAGGAGAATGCTCCAGCACAGAAACAATGTCAATTTTAGCCAGCCAAGTTCTTTGACTGAATCACAGAACAGCCAAGCTGAGAGTTTTGTCAGTGCAGTGAAGATCAATATGTGCTACTGACTTAAGACAGGAATCAATAGATTTAGGATCTAGGGAAAAGAGAGGTAAAGATGTCTAGGAGGTAGTAACACCCTTAAATTAGTGCTGCCATTGAAGACTGTCCTATGAAAATACAGCTGGAGTCATTTTAAGGCAGGAGAAACGCAGCAAGAGCTGAGAGATGTTCATTCCAGTTTCCCATGCAACTCTTGCATGGATGCTCTGCCCAGAATCCCTACAGAGAAAACTTTTAAGGGCAGAACTCACACAGCTCTGTTAATAGCACATCTGATGTGTGAAGCCATCCAGTATTCACATCTCTTAGCTTTTTCTTATTGCTCCCTAAAACAGAGTGCTATATATGGTCTTGCGTTCCTTGAACTTCTTGATGTGCCTACCATGAATGAATTTTGGAGGAGTGCAGCAAAGTCACAGATTGCTCTGCCTCAGCTTGTCTCTAGCATTGCTTTAGAAGATGACTGTAACCAGTTAGCCTTCTCCATTTGGATTTGATTACTTCTAGTGCTGAACAGGATATCGCCTGGTGATATTTTACTATGCTTGGTGATTCTATACAAATTCTAAACTGAAATTTTCTCATCCTTAGGGTAAAAAATTTGTGGTTGGAAACAGCCAATTTGAATTTGAAGCTTCTGTTGATGAATCAGATGAAGGAAAATTTTCATTCGTGAGTAAAGAGGTAAATGTGAAAATATTATTCACCTACCAAATATGCTCAGTTCTTCTTCTAAACTGTTCCAGTAGCCACATGTGTCCAGAATTGCACAGGCAATATGTGTTTCCCTCAGAAAAGAAAGTCACCTCTGATGGAGCAGTAGTAGTCAAAGGCTACTGTTTTGGCTCAGAGCTCCTGAAGTCTCCCCTCAAAGTCCTCAATCTTTCTCCTTGATTTCTCTACCTGTGTAACCCATGGAATTATTGAACTGTCTCTGGAGGAATTTGAGACTACTACTGTTTTATTCTTCACTTTTTATGCAATCTAGTGAAATCATTGAGGCTAAAATGCAAGAATTTCAGTGCTGCTCTCCCTTTCCACATTCCAATTCATTATCTTTCCCATTTTGCATCTGTAAAAATGGGAATGGTAAGAATGGTAATAATATACTGTTGCTTGGCTACCAAGTAGTTATGCTTCTTTCACTCTTGCTTGTTTTATTGAGAAAGGAAATAATATTTTAAAAATGGTCTATTTTCTAAGCTCCAAGTTTGACTCACAAATGTTATGCTGACTTTAAACTTTATATCTTACAAGCTCACTAACTAGTTTTGAGAATTAATGAGCATTTATGCATCATCTGTGCCTAGCACAAAGCATTTGCTTCATCAAGTGTCTGTATTTTTATTTGTTCTTCTTGTTTCCCAACAATTGTCATTGCTGCTCTTTCAACATGAGCAGAAGCTCATGTCTTGGAGCATGTGAACCTTGTGATTTGGCTGTAAAATGAGGAGGCTGCACTGTAAAAGATGCAAGAGATTTCCCCTCCATGTGGTGCGAGTCTGCTGTGCCCACAGAAGTAATGGGGCCAGATGGTGTGGGAAGGGAGAACTCAGCAGGGTCAGCAGCTATACTTACTGCCTCTGAACAGCACTTTTGCTGCTTTGATACTTATAATCAAATGTAAATTAAATTAATGAAAAGCAAGTATTCAAATATTGTTGTCCCTTGGTACTTGAAAATTCTGATTGTGAAGGATTAGGTTCATTAAAACATTTTTCTATAAATGTATCTGCCCAAGATGATAAAAGGCCATAGGGCTTGGGAGAGTTTCTAATACCTTCACAGGTCTGATTATTGAGAATCATAGAAAATGCATGAAATCAACCTTGCTAAATGAAGGTATAAATATCTCTATTATGTCATCTTTTCTAGTTTTTCTATAGTGCAAATGAGACCCTACAACTTAACTTGTCCATAAAAACAGATAAGGTCAAGATTGACAGCAAACTGATGGGTAAGTATGAAATATGGGATTAAAGGGAAATTAATTACAGTAAGCAGAAATCAATTCCTTCATAATTTGGAGTCTTGTTAATAAGAATGTTTCTAGGTTTTACTGGTTTGGGTGAAACTGACAGATCTGACAGATCAAAAGTTATTCATATTAAACTAATGCATTAAACATCTGTGTTGTCAGCAAGTTTGCCAGTGACACCACTCTGTGTGGTGCAGGTGACATGCTGGAGAGAAGGGATGGCATCCAGAGGGACTTTGATGGCCATGGGAGGTGGGCCTGTGCAAACCTCATGAGGGTCAACAAGGCCAAGTGCAGGGTCCTGCACATGGGTTGGAGAAATCCCAAACACAAATAAAAGCTGGAATATGAAGGGATTGAGAGCAGTCCTGCAGGGCATGACAAGCTGGACCCAGCAATGTGTGGGTGCAGCCCAGAAAGTCAGTCATATCCTGGGCTGGATCAAAAGCAGCGTGGCCAGCAGGGCGAGGGAGGGGATTCTCTCCCTCTACTCCACTCTCATGACACCCCACCTGCAGTGCTGCATCCAGCTCTGGGGCTGCCACATAAGAAGGGCGTGGACCTGTTGGAATGAGTACAGAGTAAGAGCCACAAAGATGATCGGAGGGCTGGAGCACCTCTCCTGTGAGGAAAGGCTGAGAGAGTTGGGGTTGTTCAGCCTGGAGAAGAGAAGGTTCCAAGGAGACCTTATTGTAATTTTTCAGTACTTAAAGGTCACTTATAAGAATGATAAGGACAAACTTTTTTGCAGGGACTGTTTTGATAGAACAAGGGGTAATGGAGGAGGCTTTTTTAAAGGGAGGCTGGTGAAACACTGGCACAGGTTGCTGTGCTCATTTCAGCTGGGGTAGAGTTAATTTTCTTCACACTGGCTAATACAGGGCTTTGTTGTGGGTACCAGAGAGATGGTAAATGCCCCATACCTGTAAACATTGAGGTTCAGGCTGGATGGGCCCCTGAAGAATCTCAGAATCATAGAATTGCAGAATATCCTGAGTTGGAAGGGACCCACAAGGATCATCAAGTCCAGCTCCTGGCTGTACACAGGACAATCTCAAAAATCACTTGATCTAGTTGAAGATGTCCCTGCTCATTGCAGAGATTTGGACTAGGTGACCTTTAAATGTCTCTTCCAACGCAAAGTATTCTGATTTTATGATTCTATAATTTTCAAGATTGCTTTTGCTCTGAAGTGCAATCCTAATAGCAAAGCTTCCAAGTTCATACTTAAGTATGAAAATTAAACACTTAAGTATTTTGATATTTTTCTTCCAGTGGTCTTTTCCTTTCCTCAATGAACTTTCCTTGTCAAACAGCAGAAAGAGCCACTTGTCACAGCCACTCATATGGACTTTACCTGAAATCTCATCTCTTAGCTGTGTCTCAGTTCAGACAGGTTCTGCAGTCCCTGTTATCTGGCAATCAAGAAAACACAGAAACATTCAGTGTGTTTTCATCTCATTACTCTATTCATTTCTTTCTATTAAAAAATAAATTAAGAATTATAGCACAAAGACTTGATCTCGTGTAAAAATCCCTTTATGAATATAAATTTAATTTCTTTTCAATATATAATAATGAAGCAATGAAGGCTAGTCCTGAACTGAGGTAAGAAAGTTCCTTTAAAATCAATGGAGGAGTACCTAGGAGCTGAGACCTACCTTACATGTTTTTGGACTGACATTTAAGGCAGAATATTGCAAATACTATGAGGCAACCCTCTTGTTACTTGCTTGATGGGTCAACATCAGGAAAATACTAGTAGCCCAAGTAATTTCCTCTGCAGAATAAATCTTTAGACTGTATTTTTCCAACTGTATGATATTTAAATCTATTCTCTTTCATATTGGTAGCATGAACTTTGTTTTTAGAAGATTTTTCCTTATGCTTCTGTGTGCAATGTTAAAAGACTTAAAAGAGGACCTGGCATGAATGTTACAGGGAGGTCATATTACAATCTCACACTGTCTTAATTTCCATTCCAGAGGCTGTCATGTTTAAAACTGCAGAATTTTGACCAAATATTCCCAACATCTTTTTTTCGAAGTCAGGGAAAAACATTAAAAACAAAACAAAACAAAAAAGTAGCTAAATTATTCAAGAAATGTTATCATTCAAATTGAAATATAGAACACACCCAAGAGGGGAATTGAGAAATTATCAACAGATGTCTCTTTTTAGTATAAAAGGGATTTTTTAAAATCCGAATTCTTTCTGACTTTCAGACTCCCTTGCCGTATGAAATCCAGAGCGTAATGTGTTTTTATGTATCTTGAAAAGAATTGGCTTTGGGTATATGGCTGCTGCTGAGAAGCACCTTTGAACCTGCCAGTGAAAGAACCCTTTCTTTGTATGACACTTAGTGAATATTAAGTTATGATAGCATTTTTACATCTCAAGCCATCAGGGGTTCTGAACAGTGTGAAATCCAATATATCTCTTTTATCCTTTGTCCTTTTTATCGATGATATCACAGCTGGTATCTCAAGGTGACGGATAAGAGTCTGAATCTAATGAGTAGCTTGCTGCTGGTACATATAATGAGCTGATCAGTGAACAAGGGGAGCAGTTAATGCTTTGAGGCCATGGCTTTCTTCATTGCATTTAAGCTACTGGATGTGAGGGACATCAAGACTTTGCAGTGCTGACATTGTTTACTGAGGGGTGGAATAAGAATCTCTGTCCAGCCAATGGAGGATAATAAAGTAATTCAGTAAACATATTCCCATGCTGTACCTGGTGGCCATGTGGTCATCTGGGTGGGAAATGCAAGGTTTGGGAAGCAAAGGGAAGGATTTGCTCAACAATATTTATTGTTCAAGTGCCTGTGCAGTAGCAGTCTTTCAGAGTGCTGGAATAAGAAAGCAATCTGGTTCCTGTAAAAGTGATTTGCAGCAAGGAAACCTTTCCTTGCCACCGTCCACAAAGCAAACAGCAGCATACATGGGCTGTCAGTCTGGTGTTTTTCCCCAGAACTATGTCTACAAACAACATACAGAGTGGATAACTGACACACAAACTGCAGGAAATATTACAAATATTACTAGGTTTATGCTTATTGCTCAGTGCCTTCCATCTTGGTGTGCTCAGTATATGAAGCAAATTATGCTGCTCCTGCTTTGTGCTCATCATTTCCTTGGAAGTTCAAGATAGAAATTGAATTAAATGGATGCTCTTTCTCATTGATTCATTTTTACAAATACCAAAGTCCCTCCGTTTTGCATGCACATCTAATGTTTCTTTAGCTGATTTTGTGCTTGTAGAGCTACTTGAAACCAAGTAGATATGCTGACTAGAGGTAAGAAAGGGTTAAAATCAGGCTGCATCATTGCATTAACTCTTCATTGTAAGGGAAAGAAAAAACCTGTTATTATCTTAAAAACTAGCTGTGAAACTGAATGCTGAGAGTTTTAACCATACAACAGTTAGAGAAAAACTGCCTGCATGGGATTACATGTTCTCCTGCAAGTGGCAGAGACTAGCCAAGATTTGAGCATCTGCAATATTGTTCATGCCTAGCAGGGGAATAAGGGCACTGCTGAAAAAATAATGGAAAACTAGCATTCTCATTTTACTTTTCATTTCACTAGAAATCTGACATGGTAGTCTCTTGGAATTAGATTTCAAGAGCTACTGCTGCTGCTGTTATCTAGGAAGACAGCAAGTGTATTGAAATGCTGCTGACTGGAGGGTGGTTTTGCCAGTGTCCTTTGTAGAGTCCTGCTCCTCTGAGTGTAAAAGATTGTTTTAAATAGATGTTTTTAATGGCCTTTACTACATGCATCTCAAAAGGATTTGCTTTTGTCCACATCTGTTTACTTTCCTTTATTTCCTGCATCGTTAAGTATGAACCTCATTTGAAAAAAATCCAATGTCACTAAGGCTACTGTTTCTTGGGACTTAATGAAGGGAGGGGGAAGGGGAAGATGTTGAGTCTCTTTCTTGTATACCCCATTCCCATCTGCAAGCACATTTAACTCTTGAAAGAGCACAGGAGGAAACCTAAAAAGCTTTCTGCTGTTCTAGTAAGTTGATTTACAAGACTCAAAAAGTGGCAGAGCCTCAGTGGCAGAGGGCAAGAGGCTGTGTGGCCAGATATACAGAGCAGCAAAGAGTGGAGAGAAGCAGGGGGAAAAGGAGCAGAAAAGCAGGCAGCAAGATGTTTTCCTCTTTACAATAATCATCTCACCTCTCCAGGGAGGCACAGCACTTCCATGCTGGGTAATCCGGGCAAGTTGTGCACTTTCCCTAGAGAAACGTGTGGTGTCTTTTCATTCTGTTTTCTTCTGGGCTAGTTCTCAAGTGCATCTCCATATGTTTTTTGCAAGGCCAGGCTCTCCTTATGGTGTTGAATCACAAAGATATATCTCAAGGCTTTGCATCTATTTGAGAAAATTAGTTTGATTCAGTGACTGTGCATCATGCTGGAGATTGATGGGGGCCAAAACAAGCTTAGTGTCTGGGACAGTTGGTCTCTGCTTTATGAGTAAGAGAGATACACTATCAGACTTATTTCTTGGCTCAGAAAAGCTAGAACTAAACCCCACTACAGAAGGAACAAGGTGTACATCAGGGTGATGGTTCAAGATAAAAGGGAAAACAAAAGCAAGAAAACAGAGGAGAATGAAGAAACATAGATGTATTAACTTGCACAAAGGTTAACATTTTATAAAGTGTTAACTTTCTATTTGGTTCAGGCATGAGTGATGATTATGGAAAGTCCCAAATGTCCTGGAAACAGCCTACAAAGGCAGCTCTCTTCCTTTAATTCTGCAACTGGCAGAGGTCCCATGCCAGCTGATGTCAACCCCTACTCACACCCATGCAGAGTCTATACCTTCCATATCTGACTTGGGATCCTCCAGGAGGACCTTATTTTTGAATCAATCTTTAAACAGTTCTATGTGTTATTGAGGTTAGTCAAAGTAAGGACTTTGTACTTGAATATTTTGACAGTGCCTGAGTGACAAAAATATATTTGCAGAGTAGTCATACTCTGCGCATGGATAAATGTCAGGTTTTTCCATAGAGGAAAAATAAAATTTTCTCTCAGCATCATTCAGGGGTTAAGTACAGACTGTACATATTACTCACATGACTCCACTGAACTTTATACAGAGGGTTAGTTTTCCTTCCTAAAGGACACTGAGTATCCTTGAAACAGAGAGAAACATCTAAATATGTTTGCTGTTCATCTTTCAGTGACTCTGTACAACTGCTCCTATGGACGAAGCGACTGCAGCTTGTGCCTTGCTGCCCAGCCTGAATATAAGTGTGTCTGGTGTGAAGAAGATGGCAAGCCCAGCAAGTGCGTTTATGAAAAACTCTGTCACAGCCCCCCCACCAACACGTGTCCTCCTCCAGAAATCACTCGTGTAAGACTGCTTTTTTTTAATCTCCCTACCAGCATAATATTTTTCAGGAGAAAGCAGCCAAGCAAGCTCATACTGAAAGGCAGTTTTTTTTTCCTGGGATGCTGAGTAAGCCTCTGAAATAGCTGAAAGGATGTCAGTAGTGATGTGTGTGAGAGATTTGTAAAGACTCAGAATAAGAGACTGAATGGACTCTTTGAGCCCCCTTGTTTTTCAAGCCTTGTCCTTGCTGTATCAGGAGCCAGGGTAGCAGTGCATGCTTAAAACGTGGCATTTGATTCTTGCATTCTTAGCATGGATTTTTTCTCTTATAAAGTCCTTTCTACCTGAAATGAGTCTGTAAGAGAGGTTCACTGTTCCTGGAACTACAAATACATAACAGGTTCATCTACAGGCTTCAAGCTAGACTTTTAAATAGTATTTAATAAGGGAGCAGATTGTTTCTGCGTCACAAAGTGTTTTCCAAGTGTCAGTGATATTTTGCAGTCCACACCAGCATCAAATCCAAGGCTGTAGGAACTGAATGTAAGAAGTCAGAGAGGCCAAATGTGCACCTGACTTACTCTGCAGTTGGTGTATTCACTCAGGGTCAGGGAAGATGATTGTCCACGTTGGTGGATCAGCAGGCAAAAAAAGTCATAAATCCATGCCCTTTCCAGAAACAAGCCAAATGCTGCTTTTATGAGCATAATTGTTGAGAAAAGAGTGATACATGCTTCCACTGGGCAAATCTAAATTGCTGCAGCAGTGGTATCAATACTTAGAAACTCAGACACACTGATGAGAGCACATCCCAAGCCATCACAAAATGTGATAACTGTATGACAGAGGTTGAGAGTTGTAGCAGGGATGTTTCACTCAGTAAGAACTGTGTCTGAAACCTGTGGCTCAAAGTGGAAGAGACACTTTATCCCTGGAGACTGTGCAGTTAGAGGTGCAATGTGCCTACTGGCAGACCTGCAGTACACTGAGGAAGGTTGGCCATGAGGGTACATCTAAGAAGAAATGGCTGTTAAACATCTGGATTCTGCCAAGGAAAGTAAATACCCTAGAAGTTTGACAGAATGTGTGGAGAAGAATGCTTGTGTAATATCTGTGCCCAGGTAAACATGATTTGAGAAAAAAGGAAAAAGAAAATATTTTTAAAAAGTGTTTTCACCTGGGATACTGTTTCTACATTATTGTGGATTAAAAAAAAAGATACTAAAATATTTTAGGTTTTCAGACCTTACATTAGCTTTACATATGAACATAACATTTGGAAAGAGCTAGACAAACAGTTGAGTAATTTTTCAAGTAGTTTGTTTATGGGTTGAGTGCAAATGGACAGCCAAGGCTAGGCATCCAGCAGAGGCAGCCACATCACTGTGCTCAGACTTGCTTAGACCTGAGAGACTGATTTTGATAGAACAGGCATTGAAGTATAACCTCACTCTTCTTGATGGCAAACTTTCAGCCTTCCAATGCTGAAGACCTGAAACGGTCTTGCTGAAGGCGCTCTAAGCATTGTGTAGGAAAGCAGGTTAGCCTCCCAACAAATATTCCAAATTGAAGTGCCTGTTAGGGCCATGTTCCAGTCTGAGCAGTCCACTGCAACTGCATGATCTTCTCTGTGCCCATTTTATTTGCAAATTACTTGGTTAGCATCAGCCCATGCTGCAGCACACTACCATGAGATGCGGTAAGGAAAATCAAGGAACTGGAGGAACTTTTGAAAACACTATGTAGGGCAACACTGTGTGTTAGGAAGGTGCACTGCTCTGCTGTGAACCTAAAGGGATAAAATCACAACAACAAAATGCTGGAAAAGCTCTGTGGAAGGATTGTGAGAAGAGTGCAATCCATTTGCTTTTCAAAATCACAGTACGTCAGTGGAGGAAGCAAACTTAAAACAGAATAAACACCAGGTAAGAGTTTTGTACATAACAGTCTGCCACAGGAGACATGAAATCTTCAGCTGTTGAATACTAGTTCTGAGCTAACAGATGATTAATTAACATTAAAAAGTTGCATAGCATGTTTTTTGTTTGTCCTACAAGAAACATCTGCATTTCAAATGTTGGTAAGTCAAAGCAGCTTTAAATAATATAGAAGAGCAACATAGTCACTGCAGTATTTAATTTTGTTTTTTTTTTTCCTGTCCTTTATGCAAACACAGATTGAGCCAAAAACTGGACCACTAAGTGGTGGAATTCTTTTGACCATAATGGGATCTAATTTGGGAATAAAGGCAGAAGATGTAAAAAATATAACAGTGGCAGACAAGGAATGTCTTTTTAAAGAGGAGTTCTACTCTGTTTCCACAAGGTAATTAATGGATGCTTTTCACAAGATTTTAGAAGAAAAAAGGAACCTCTGTGCATTTTCAAGAAAATATGATCTTCTTGTGGTTACAAAAGTTTACCATTTGAAGAAATAACTATTGCTATGATATACATGCAATATTTCATAGTAACATGTCTGACTCTTTATTTTAAATTCTAATAGATTGTAATACAGCAACAAATTTACAATGGTGTACTACCATCCTGCTCCTGATTGAAGTTTTTTCCTTACTTGATTGAAAAGCTTTCATAAACTATTACTGTACATATATCAAGACTATTTGTTTTTAAATTAAAGGCATTCTGCATGTGCATCTAGTCATTAAAACTTTGCTAAATCTGAACCACAGTGAAGCCAAGCATACAAGATTTATGGGAAAGTAGGCAAAGCAAGAGGAATCTTAAATCTTAGTCCAGCCACAGAGTTTCTTGCCTGGGGACAGGGAGGGAGCCCAGAGCTTAGGTTTAGCTGTAGATGACTAAGTTTCATCTCAAAGCCAACAAGTCCATGGATGTTGAATTGCCTAAGCAGGTTGGTAGAAGTTTTGTGGATTACTTGTCACACTCTTAAGCAGTGCCAAAAATTAAAACAGAATGCCTAAATTCTTCTAGGTAGGTATCTAGGTGTTTACTACAGATTAGATCAAGCTTCTAATTTCAAGAGGGAAATACCCTTTTGATATTAGCTGATGAAAAGCATAGTAGGAAGGTTCAGTAGTAATATTAAGAGTAATGACGGATTTTTCTTTCATTCACTTTTGAAAGCTGCAACTGAAACCTTGGCTTTCTTTTCCTTCCTATAATTTAAAGTGTAACACAGTAACTTTTTGCTATTCCTGTGGCATGTTTTAAAAGTGACTTTGAAGATACCTAAGTGATTCTTCTTTAGCTTTTGAAAAATATTTAGCTTTAGTCAATGTGTGGATCAGGCATTTAGATGCTTCCCAGGCCTCTAGGACTGAAGAAGGTAAAGAATAACTGTTTCTTTCTTACTGCTTCCCAATTTTATTGCCATCACTCCTGCACTTACATGTACTTCCAACCAGTCATCTTTCCCCATTCCCTATTTTCAGTGTTTGCAAAAGCTACACTGAATTGCAACATAGCCTTATAAGAATTTCCCCATCCTCTTGGCTTTTTCTAAAGCTTTTTGATATTTTTAAATACATGGAAAGGAGCCAGAATTGAGATGACTGATTCCTAGTATCATAGCAACATTACTGGTTTCCTAAGTTCTGCAAATGTAGTAATGGGTGAGAACAAATGCAACTTGCATCATGTCATTTATCAACAAATTAGTGGGTTTTGAAGGATGTTCCTGGCTAGAGAAGCCTTAAAAAAAGCAGTTGGCAAAATCTGCAAATACATATCTTTAATTTTCTATATTTGTCTTCCTCTGTTCTTTTTTATTATTATTACCTTCTTTTTATAAAAATAAATTTTTAAAAATAACAAAAAGTGCCTTATCTTTCCCCCCTATCCTTCTGCAGTTAAAAGCTAGTCTTTTTAGGAGACAGTGGCTCCCATGCACAGCAAGATTTAAGACACTTAAGGGTGCTTTTTGACTCTGCGGTGATTTAATTGTTGGCCTTGGAGAAGTCATTCTTTGTAGTTTTCCATTAGTAATGTGGGGGAAGGGAGGCAATGCCAGCGCTGGGAAGGGGAGGGAACTTTTCTAATTAAAATCCCTGCTACGCTGTTTCCCCCACACCCCCCGGCCCCGGCCCCCCGACTGCTTTCCCTAGCTTGACATATGGTAAAAATTCCTCCAAAGGCACCATTTCCTGTTTCTGCCTGACATGAAGATACAACTTCCAAGAATACAGTAGAGAGATGATGAGGAACAGGCTCAGGCAGCCGTACACATGCCAGGACATGCAAGAATTCAGAGAATTTTGTCCATTTGCCAGTACCCAGGAAAAAAAGTCTGGGGTGATCTGCAGAGGGACTTGACAATCCTTTATTATAAGTCCGGATTTAAGCACATTATACATAGTAATTTGGAGTCATTGAGAGTTTTTTTGCTACTTTGGGTTTTTTTAAGAAATCATGCACTGCTTAAGGAAGAATAGCAATAATCCTGGAGGGAGAGTGACAGAAATGAGCAGTGATCCTCAGGGTGTGGCCTAAATGAAACTGACTGAGCAGGCTGCCAGCACTATATATCTCCTTATTTAACTGTATTATCAGCTCTCCATTAAGCATTTGTCCCAGTTTTCAAGTGTGTCGAATCCTTATTGCCTTTTCATGCTATCATTCTGTGGTTTACCTGTTTGAAATAACAATTTAATCATCCTAGCTATCACTCAGCAGCAGTGTTAGTTCTAAGGCATCATTTTCTTGGCCAGTGTTCCTTAACCTCTGATTTTGCATGTGTTATCTGTGAATTTATTTTCAGAGAACAGTAATTCTGAAGGGATTGATCGAAGGTGTGAAAAGGTTTGAAGCTGAAAAGTAGCAAGATGCACAACAAAATTATCAGCAGTTAAAACACACAAAATTATAAGATAGCTGACAGTCTGATGTTTGCATCAAGGAGGTGGGGGCTTCTTTGTGGGTTTGGGTTTTTTTAACATCACAAAGCCCACAGTAAATCTTGTATCAGGTTGCAGAGGTTCAACTGACTTATGGGGCTGAATTTGAGTCTTCTGCAGAAGGCACTTCTACTAACAGACTACTGAAGTGTAGTACTGAAGTGTACTACAGTGTACAGTGCTCAGGTTTCGGTTTTACCAGCCTTTACATAGACGAGCAAACTATTCTTGGGTGGTTTTTCTGGGAATCTGAGGCAGCACTGGATTACATAGTATAGAATAAAGCAAAGTTGGTGCTCCTGCTGGCAGTGTGTGTGGTAGCTCACATACATTGCATTGGTATTGCAGCTGTTATTTCTAACAGATAAGCTTACATTCTTTCTTTTTAGGATTGTGTGTCAAGTTGGCCCAATGAACGAACCACAACAAGGTCAAATTGAAGTTAACATCAATGGAAAATTAGGTAAATCACCAAGTGAAGTGTTGTTTACATACCAGGTAAGTGCATTTTTTTCAGAGACTTGTTTTATATTTATACTTTGCATATGACATAAGTTAAAGTTAAGCACAGAGTTGTTTGTGTTTGTCTTACTGTTCATCAGTAGCACTGTCACTGAAAAATATTAGAAAACACTTAATTCCAGCATTTCTATATACAAAAGGTGTAACAAAAATCAATTCTGATTAATAGATTAAGAGTCTCAAAATAGGGTGATGTTGTTTGCCATCCAAGTTAAAAAGATGTGGTAAAAAAGCAACTTATTCACTAGCGACATAATATCTCTGAAGTATCACTATTAAATAAAAAAGTCAGCACTGCAAAAAATTAGGTATTCTCTATATACATGGTGCACTATTTTAATCATGATATTTAGTCTAGGCAGTTTTCTTAATTAGAAGAATGGATGCAGAGCAGCTGAAGAATAAGTAATGAAGGTACATTAATTTCTTTAATAATTTATTTCATTCAAAAGTATGGCACACAGAGCCACAGCGTGATGTGTGTTCATATTACTTACGTGCTTCGTTTTCAGTGTGACTATGAAAGAGAATTTCATTTCTGTGTTAATTGCTTTGCTCTAAACATGGCCCTAGCTTATAGCTGGTCTAGCATGTGGTTTTAGCAGCAAGTAGCTTTATCTGTATCTATGAGGTCTTCAAATTTTATAAAATCATGTGATAGTTAAGAGGTTTAAATAATACCAGTCCCCATACTGATACTTAAATTACACCTATAAACTATAAAAATATAAAACATAACTTATCTGTTAGGCTTTTATCTTTGCCTTTATTTAAACTTCTGTCTCATTAATTCTTGGTGTCTTGTGAGAAGTAAAGGAAAGGAGTCAGCAGTGGAATAAGTCAAGAATGACATTTAACTGAGAAGAGGATATCATTGCTTTCACAAAACAGGCTAGAAGTGGGTTTTCTGTAATTTCCAAACAAATACCTCCTTTCTCTGGTGATACTGCTGCAAAAAAACCTTATCCTTTTTGCTTGACTATGTAATATGTTCCTTTGTGGAAATGTAGGTTACGATCCTAACCAGAGAACAATCATACAATCTCCCACACATATGTTTGTGGTCTCTAGGACAGAGACTATGACAGACCTACATGAGATTTTGACATGAATCTGTTGAGTATGTTCTGCACCAGTTATCCTATCCTTCTGTGTATAAAGATATTCCCATGATTTTCATGGAAAGCATGTGAAGTTATTATGGAGTGGGTTGAAATGTTACCGGAACCATGTAGGCTTTGGAGCCTGTCTTTGGACTTGTTTTGGTGTGACTCCCTGCTCAGCCCATCTGAGAGGGACATAAGGAGCCACTGCTTTTGGCCACTTCAGGGAAAGATTCTTAATTGCCTATTAATGAGGTACTGGGAGAAGTAGCTGTGTACGAGCATTACCTATGTGGATGTTTTTCTGCAAGTCCAAGACCCTCTGTGTGTCAGTCTCTGCCTGCATTGAGGTTACTGAAAAATCAGATTCCTAAGCCAACTGCTGATAAAGAGCATTTTTATTTACTGCAAGAGTAGTAAATAAAGCATTTAATAAAAAGCATTTTTATTTACTTTCCATGTGGACCCTATTTACAATACGGAAAACATTGACAAGTAATACAATTCACACCTTAAAACTGGTGACATTGGTTTCTAATTTCATTTCTCTTAATTCCACAAGAAAAGGAAGCCAACTTTGGACTGTAGTAGGACTGAAGTCAGTATGGGGTGTCACACTGATGCACACCTCTACAAGTGTGACATGAATGCTTTGGCATGAGAACAGACAATCAGAGCAGACAGTTGCATCAGCTAATGTTGGCTTAAAAGCTTCAGTCTTGTTTCAGTGCTTTTTTCAGACTTCTTTCAGTAGACATGCAAAATCTGTGCTTTGTGTAAAACCTCTTCTACTCAGTATATACAAAGGAAAAAAAAAATAATCTTTCCAAGAGCCCTCCTAAAATATATTTTCTCTTATGTATTTCCCTGTTTCTTTGGCACATCGGATGGATACCCTTCTGCTGATCACTACTACTGTTTTTACTGTGAGCTCTGACCACTTGAAGCAGAATAGTTTTATCTTTAACAGTGACTGTTTCAAATGCAGTGGGTGGCATGACAGGGCAGAAGTGCACCCCTCTGTCTCAGCCTCATACATATGATTACTATCTACCAGAAAAAGCACTTACCAAGTAGATTGGGTATAAGAATTTTTTTATATGATGAGAGTGGTGAGTCACTAAGAGAAGTTGCCCAGAAAAGCTGTATCTGCCCCATTATTGGAACTGTTCAAGCCAGGCTGGATGGGGCTTTGAGCAACCTGATCTAGGGAAAGGTGTCCCTGTCCATGATAGGGGTGTGGGACTATGTGAGCATTGAAGGTCCCTTCAATTCTGAACCATTCAGTGATTCTGTAAGTAGTATTATGTTTGGCTCTTGTTGGTACCCTGTCTGAACAGTGTGATTTATTTTTAAAGGTGGATTGATGAGAATCAATAGTCAGAACAACTTGAGGCTCAGACTCATGCTTCTTTCCTGTCTGTCGCACAGAGCATTTCAGAACTGACAAATGTGCAAGACCTTCATGAAATGGGTCAAAAATCCAGTTAAAAGAGAAGTCATTGTTTCAATTTAAAATTATTTCTGAACAAAATTGCCTTGGCCCACAAGTGTCTGTGCTGTACAGTAAATACCTATATTTGCTGCACAACAGGAGAAGAAAGCTTTATGTCTCCCTACCAGTCACAATTTCTCTATCCAGCCTGAGTTCAGTTCAAGTATAGTCCCAATGAAATTAAATTCTGATAACCCAGTCATCTTCTGCTGGCATTTCTATTGTTGTACTAAAAGCAGGCTCAGGCAATAACCATTCTCCTGTTTAGTGAAATAGAAATGAACTTCTGCTAAATTTTAATATCCAGCTATGTGGTACATCTGGAGCACTAACAGCTTGGCTGGTCTCTGAGCAGGTGGAGCAGTAACATGGCTAAAGGCCAGTCCTGCTTTTTCATTTGTTGTTAACTTTATCTGATTTGCTTGTTACTCTGGCAATGAGAAGCAGTCTCAAAGGAAGGAGTTAAGCTTTTCCAAGGTGTATGGCCCAGATTTGCTGATCCCATACAAGTGCTGATACTTTTCTCAGAACAGCTCTTCTACAGGCACTCAAGGCACCAGGACAAGAGCTTGCGGCTGGTTCTGGCATCTCCAGCAATTGTTTGTTGGAACAATTTTGTGAGGTTTAGGCTGTGCAGGTTAGAATGACTTTTCAGAAAGCTCAAATAAATCTAAGATGGTGAAATTAGAGGTAGAACTTTTCAAAAGTATAATACATTTCTGAGGTGCTGAAGGTAGTTTAGGAACTGGCTTGGAAAAAATGACTTCTTGTAAACCAGGATGTCTGTTTACCTAAATGAGATGAATAACCAAAAAGAGGAAGAAGGGGGAATAAATTAGAGCCTGACCTGAAAACAGACATGAACATCACTATTCACCATACTGCTAGTTTGAATGTGAAATGAACAGCACAATTAATTTAACAAGGTGCACTCTTCCACCTTAATCTACCCCCAAACTTTGCAGTTTCCTCTTACCTGCGTCCTTCCTCTGCTTTGCTTCTTGATGTTTGAAGCGATTGCAGTGGAAGCTCTCACCAGATCAGTGCCTCAAGGCTTTCATGGAGGGTTTCAGCTCACTCCTTGATTTTTCGCCCTGAGTCGTTGCCTCAATACATTCATTTCACACTGTAGCTGGGGGCTTTGGGTGAGTTTTTTTGCAGGGAAAATTACATGCTTGTAGCCATTATGATTGATGCTGATAAACCACACATCCGCAGACGTCTGGAATTGCTTCCAGAGGTTCTTATTTTATTCTTAAGTCTTGCAGTACATCTTGTTTGTGTGTCAGTCTGCATGGGGGACAGGAGAACTCCTGGACAGCTGAGAGTTTTAATGAAGCTGGCCCTTATTCATGTGGCTGTTATTAGTCTTAACTCTCTATCCTCTGAGCCATGCATTTAAATACATGTCCCACCATGCAGTACTCATGATTCTGCTCGAGAGCTGCCAATAAACACTGGATGTATGATAGTGCAGACTTTCCAGTCATGCGTGCTTCCATTTCTCCATCAAACCTGTCAGAAGAGCTCTGTCGTCTTTTCAGAAAATCATGTGATGTCTGCCTCATGATAAAAAGATGCTTTCAGTCCAAAGAATAAGTTGTTTAACATACCAGCCCTTTGCTTAAGTGTCCCATCCACAGCAGCCAAAACACAATGCACATTACCAAACAAATGCTCTGCCTGGGCACCTGGAGTGTCTGGAAGCGTTTGGTCAGCTTACATGGTGTAAGGTTTCGACAAAGCAGCCCCAGAGAGGCAGGACTCAGCTCCTCATCTCTCTGCTGTTGCAGAAACCCAGGAACTGACTTGTGTTATGGATGCTGTGACGAGGCGAGCTAGTGGGTCAGGTCAGCCACTGCGGTGAACACCAGACTGCCGAGAATGCACAATGGAAATTCTTTGGTTGAATATCCTGTGAGTGGGTGGCTTGTCTGAAGAAACAAGAAACAGGCTCCCTTGAGTCTGAGAAAGGAGGGAAGTTGAGGGGGAAAAACAGATCCTAATAGCTTGAGTTCCCCACTCAGAGGTTTAATTCAACTCCTGTGGTTACCTTCATAGTCCATGAAATGACATTTTGACCTCCAAAAAGCTGGCTGGTGTCTACAGCACTTCACGGGCTATGCCTTTTATTTTTGTGTGCATAATATGCAAGAGTTGGCAGAATAATTTGCCTTTCATTGTGAGGCAGAAAATTTTGGTAAAAAATTACTTGTTCAAGAGCCAGAACTTACTGCAGCTGGAACCAGGATGAGGAGAGAGAAGAGTTACTTGTGAAGGAAAGATGGCTGTGATAAAGGTAAAGCAACAACATGGCCTGTACATTTGTGAAAATCTTATCCACATCTGTGTGCACTGTCATCAGGTCTTGGAAATAGCATTCCTGTTCTCTGCTTGTGTGGAAGCACAAGAGTCTATTCTACTTGTGAAGAAGTGCACTTGCATCAAAGGCAAACCCCCAAATGGAGGTCGGTGCCTACAGGAGCCAACAGAAGGGAGCTTAGGTGGCTTTGCCATTTGCTGCCCATCATGTCCATTTGAACACCTCCATCTGTTGCTGGCTTCCCCTTGTGCTGCAGCTGGCATCTCAGCATCATAGGGCCATATCTGACACCATCCTAATTTCTCTTCCCAGTTGTCTCTCTGCTTGTGATCTGGCACAGTTGTGTTTTTTCCAGCATCCCCCTCTGAAGCACAGACTTCATGCCAAGGTTTCTGTGCACCTCTGTTAGGTTCCCCTCCTCTGTTGCTGACTAACTGTTCTTGAATTTCTGGCCCCTCTTATGATCCACCAGTAGGCTCCTTGGTGGTTTGTTGTTTCTCTCTTTGATTAGTGAAGGATAAAGGGTAACCATTAGTGAAGGATAAAGGGTAACCAGTTTTATCTCAGTGGTGTAGTTCATGGGCTAGAAACTGCTTACAACAGATGGATACCATAGAAGACAGTATCCCTTATTTACAGAGTCACATCCAATAATTCTTCTGGGAAGAGGAAACCTTGTATAGATGAGGTTGTGCTTGATGACAGACAAATGGAAAAGCAGAGAAATAGATAAAGAAGCCATGCAGAACTTTGGTGATGCTCCATGGGTGTCCACTCCTCTTGTTCTTGGATAGTTTGTAAGGGACCAGAAATGAGTTGGCTGGACATGACACTGCAAACCAGGAAAGCTGCAGAGCAAAGAAAAAGAGTGAAAAAGAACATGAACTGGTCTGGAAAATCCAATCTAGATGCAAGATGGGTGAGTGAAAAAGAGGCTGGGGGACTAGTTCTCTTTTACACCTCTATATCTTTAATTGCAAAGAAAATTGTGAAAAATCAGGAAACAAAACAAAAAGAAAAAAAAAAAAGTAATAACCCCACTGCTAGCCAGTTAAAAGACAGGCTTTGATTTGACACCTGCATACCACAGAGATCTAAAATGCTAGGAGTTCTCTCAGAGAATTTTCAGACTACAAATGGTATGTTTTTACTAAAATAGAAGTAAAAAAAATTGAAGAAATAAGATATCGCCTTCCTAACTCTGCAGAAAGACTAATTGCTACTCATAAAATATTAAAGATTAAAAAGTTCATTCTAGATTAATAAACAGGATAAAAAATATAAGAGCTAAATGTGAATGCTCAGAGGATCTACGGAAGCTGTGTAAGAGCAGCAGCCATGTACACTGCTAATAAGCAAGTTCATGTCTAAATGTGATTATAAGTGGAACAGACATGGAGATAATTTACCTTCTAGCATTCAGAAAGCATGAAACTACAATGAAAAATACACAGCATTTCTGTGAACAGATTTTTAAGTAAGGGGCAAAAGATAAAAACAAAGCATGCAAAGAAGAGATTTCTGGTTGTGATGAAAAAAACAGGACACTGGAAAATGCCTGAATGTGAAGTCATATATATACTTGGGCCAGCTGGAGCTTTTTTGTCAATATTTTTCTTTGGTTTTTTTTTCCAGTACTTCTGTGTTGATGAAGCAAGGATAAGACAGTGGCACACATGAATGTAAATGCCACATTTGCATTGGTATTACAAAGAGAATAAATGAATTTGCTACTAAACATGCTTGCATTATTTGAACATTAGGTACCAAAGTGTTGTTGTCTCACTGCTTGGAGCAGATAACCACTGCTTTCAGGTAAACCATAGCAACAGGATGGGTACTAACCAAAGGTATAAAAACACAAGAGATAACCTATTTATAACATTATTATCCTTCTAATAAGGATAATTGTCTTGCGGTTATCAAAGCATTGGGAATACTACTTATCAGTTCAGGAATATTTACACAGCAGTCTGATACAAGATAGAAAAGTTGGGTTGCAGGTGGACTTTGAGATCTTTAACTCAACATTATTACATCTAGGTATGATTTAAGGAAAATTTATGTGTAAAGTGCTCAAATTTCCCATTGCAAACAGGCTACGTTCTGGTCGGACCCACAAGCAAGAAATCCTGTTTAGATCAAATAATTTTTTCAGGATAAATCATGCAGTAGGGAGCAAGTTACACCTGGTGATTGAAAATCACTCCCATCTGTATTGAATTTTATTCTGACAGCATAGCTGTGGATTTGCACTGGTTTTATCAAAACTGTAAATCCATTTTCTACAAACACAGGGGCATGATCATGAGAATGAAAGGCAGTGGGGAGTCCTGGTGGCACAAAGGCCCTCTGCTGGGAGATGGCTTACCAGACTCTTCAAAATCCAGGCCACTGAACAGCTGACAGACATTGGAACAGGCTTTTTCAAACTAGACTATCAAAAAGCCCTCATAACAAGGTAGCCTGTTATTGCAGAAAATATTTATGCTCAAACATTAAACTACCTGGAAGACATGAACAATATTTTCCTGGTGACAAAAGTATAGACCAGAAGAAACATTCCTCCATTTCAAGCAAAATAAGATAAAAACTGAAATGGGTTTGAATTATTTTCTACACTTAAAGGAATTATAAAACAATGGTTAAATCATCATTTGCAGGGTTATTTAAATTTTACTGTGTCCATGAGAAATGAAGTATTGCCAAGTCCTCACAAGGGCTGATGTTTTCCAGAAGAATTATTACAGGACTGCTACAAATTCCATACAGGACACATTATCAAATGTTCTGTTTAACATCATAATTTCACTGAGCACTGCAGTGTGATGTTACAGTGATGTTATAGAAAGTGTGAGTTCCCTCGCGTGTCTTCTGACTGATCTCAAGGTGCAGAGGGCTGAAAAAGAAAGCAAGGTATTTATCATGACAGCAGGTGTACTTCTGATTCAGAGACTGAAATGACAAAAGGGCAGAAAAAAGGAGAGAGGAAATCCTTGAGAGGATTTAGAAAAAAATAGCATCAGTGATACTGCAGCACTTGAGGTTGGAGGCTTATCAGTGTCATTTGTAGCAGTTGAACATTCAGGTTGAGTTCAATTTAAAGGGCTCTTGGTAAAAGCAGCATTCTTATTATCCCTCAAAGAAGGCTTGCACAGATGGATTTACTGTCTGCCCTTTGTCTTCCTCTGCAAGAAGAGGGAATCTCATGTAAGATTTTGGTAAGCAACATAGAACTGTGGGTCAGGTGCAGCTTTGCCAGGCTGCATAAGATAAGACTGTAAGATGAGACTAGACCTGGCACCTTCCAAGGGTCCGCATGTGTCTGTCTGTCTGCTGAGTACCATAGGAAGGGGCCGCCTTCTCCTTAGGTAACACAGTTCTTGTTGAAGTCTTGTATCACTACTGATGGCACTTTTTCAAATTAACTTGGCATTAAGTAAAGTACCATTCTCCTCCTGATCCTATCTACCTAATTGCATTTTTGAAAAATGCTTTCAGGTTGAGCATTTGCATGACCCTACTTTTTTCTTTACTGGTACTCTTAAGAAGACTGCCAGGTGGGCCGATGGAGCTTTGTTCTTTGAGCCATCCATGAATATTTTAGAGGAGCAATAAAACTTATTCATAGTACATTGGTTTTGCAATAAAATGATTATTAAAATTGTTAAAATTCTTGATAATTTATTTCAGCTGCTTATTTTTTCTGGCAAGTCCTTAAGAGGAAGGGAAAGATGGGAAATATGAAACAGAAAATAGCAAGTTAAAATTAATCAAATAATATTCCTTCCAAGTTTACAGTAACGAAGTGTTAGCAGTCATGCTGAAGAATTTCTCTGCACAGAAAGCATAATTCAGCTTCTCCTTATTAGATCATCCTTATGAGGCATCCACATTATTTGTTCCCTTGAGAGCTCCTGGTATTTGCAGAATTACTTTAAATATGTTAAATATGAATATTTTGAATAAGAGCTTTTAAAAGAGTCCTTTGAGGGACAGCTGCAAGATCAGCAATTAAAAACAAAATAAGGGTTAGCCATAACCATTCCATCTCCTCTTTGGCTGCTCTCTATGATAGTTCCCAGAGTGGTTCTTTTCCATTCAGCCTGAAGTGCAACTGAGATGTGTCTTCTGCACAATGGATGCATGAGGGGTGGGTGGTGTTCTCCTGTCTGGTGTAGCTGAGCTTTAAATTCCAAGAGGTGGAGTTGATGCCTTTCTAAGAAAAAAGAAAAAAAGAAAAAAAAAAAAAAAAAAAAAAAAAAAAAAAAAACACAGTTTCTGTGGAAAACAGAACAGATACTTCTTTCACATCCCCCTTAGAGCTGTGTTTTTCAGAGATAACTTTGCTAGCTGGTTACATCTACATCCCTATTCTTAGGGAGACAAATGCAGGCAACCACTAACAGGTCCCTCAAAGACAATGATGCTGAGTGGTTTGACTTCAAGTTTGTGGCTTATTCTGCATTTGCTGGTTGTTGGCAACAGAGACAGCTGAGCCCTGCCTAAGGGACCCATCAGATAACCCAACAGAGCTGTAACTCCCACTTTTGCTAAGAGAAAGGAATATGGCTGTCCACTGAAGTTCCCAGCAAGCTTCCTTTCATTTGTTATGCTTAGGTTACAGAGAATAGTGTCTCTGATGATCTATAAACGTTTTTTTCTTTGTTTGTTTCCTTAGTCTATGTTTAAAGGCTTGCTTTTAGTGGTTTCTTGTTCATTTTCTTCTTAAGCCTGTCCTTGGAGCCTAACCTTCCAGTGGAGGTCGTATTTAAGGAAAAGGCTACAAATTTTAAACAGATTTTTTCAGAGGTTCATAGAGAAAGAAATTGCCTATACTGCTCCTTTAGTGGTTCTTGAGGAAAACATTAATCTGAAAGCTATCCTAAGCATGCTATGCAGCTAATAATTCCTGTGGAAAATACAGAAGTCCAGCATGGTTAACAATTTATAGCAATTAGGAGTTAATTTGAACTTAATAAAAGGTATGGTTTTCTGTCCAAGGTTATGTTTAAAGTATTTGACCCATTTTTATAAACTGTGTATTTCATATACAGTTATAATTGTAATCTTTTTAGCAACAAAATTCTGTTGTAAAGAAGCACAAATGAGATTTTCCTGTAAAGTGCATATCTAGACATTCTAATTTAAACTTCAAATGTGATTTTTTAAAACTGACTCTCTAAAACTTTTTATTTACCCTGGTGTGTCTTGTTTCAATCTCGCTTACATCAGTAAGCAATTAAATCCAAATATGAGGATGCATAGACAGGGTTATATGGACCTAAATGAGCTTTTAAAATGCTTTAAAATTACTTTGAGTGACTTCCCTATATAAAGTCTTGTAACCTCAGTGATGTATTAAATTGAAGCTAAATCAAAGGGTGGTGCATGAGAGCAGTCATATGCTCGCTCTTGAGGAGTGAAGGGTTTACAAACAGATTTCTCTCGGGGAAGAAAAGCAATTGACACCCAATTAGTTAAAGCATATTCCTAAAGCTCAATGACTCGAGAGCAAATTACGGTTGTCATTGTGGATTTGTGAAGTGTGCTGAACCATGATGCATTCCTTCAGAGGGAACTTGCTTAGACATGAAAGTATAAAAAAAGCAGAGCACGTAAGAGTTCTCCATGCTTCTATAATATCTGAGCTTCAATAAAACAAATTTGTAAAGTAACCATGAAGTCAGCTGGATGCATTTTTATGGATTCCTGCTGCTTGTTAAAAACCTGTTGATGACTCACCTTGCTTTGAACCGAAATGCGGTTTATCAGTCCCTTCCTCCCTGCAGTTGGTAGGTCCTTGGCTTTGTAGCTGTAAGCTGTCACAGAGATGGTCTGTGCCTGAGCAGAACGACGAGAGAGAAGGGGGTTTGCTGCATGACTAGGAAGAGGCAGTCATGTTGCTCTCTGTCCCTGAGAAGGGCTTTTCCTCCTTCAAGAGGAAGGTCAGTGCTATGTGATAGTGGTCGAGGAAACCCTCATCAGCAAGGAACGTTTTCAAACTTCATTCCTCTTTCTTTATTCGCATGTGCTTCATATGAAACAGCCCCAAGCCTGGACTTTATTATCAGTCAATCATTTTTGCAAGATTATGCAAGAGGAGGAGAACAGCTGTCATTTACAAATATACTTGAGTCTAGGAAATAAGCTTATTACTTTTTTTTACTTATTTAAGGAAAGCCTGTTTTAGTATGTTGAAGCAGTACAGCTGTACATCAGAAAAGACATCACCTATTCACAGGCTCCCTTAAGTTCTTGATCTAGTATGCTTCAGCAAACACAGGATCAGGTTCCCTTATAGCAATGCCCCAGCCTTAATGCACCAGCCACACACTTAGACCTGGCATCCCGTCTCTGTGTACAATGCCCAGGGCAGCTGCCTGCCCAGGGCACGGTGCTGCCTGCCCAGGGCACAGTGCTGCCTGCCCAGGACACGGTGCTGCCTGCCCAGGACACCGTGCTGCCTGCCCAGGACACGGTGCTGCCTGCCCAGGGCACGGTGCTGCCTGCCCAGGACACGGTGCTGCCTGCCCAGGGCACGGTGCTGCCTGCCCAGGACACGGTGCTGCCTGCCCAGGACACGGTGCTGCCTGCCCAGGGCATGGTGCTGCCTGCCCAGGACACGGTGCTGCCTGCCCAGGGCATGGTGCTGCCTGCCCAGGACACGGTGCTGCCTGCCCAGGACACCGTGCTGCCTGCCCAGGACACGGTGCTGCCTGCCCAGGACACAGTGCTGCCTGCCCAGGGCATGGTGCTGCCTGCCCAGGACACAGTGCTGCCTGCCCATGACATGGTGCTGCCTGCCCAGGACACCGTGCTGCCTGCCCAGGGCACGGTGCTGCCTGCCCAGGACACGGTGCTGCCTGCCCAGGACACCGTGCTGCCTGCCCAGGACACGGTGCTGCCTGCCCAGGGCACGGTGCTGCCTGCCCAGGACACGGTGCTGCCTGCCCAGGACACGGTGCTGCCTGCCCAGGACACAGTGCTGCCTGCCCAGGGCACGGTGCTGCCTGCCCAGGACACAGTGCTGCCTGCCCAGGGCATGGTGCTGCCTGCCCAGGGCATGATGCTGCCTGCAGGCACAGCAGCTGTGGCCCCATGGGCGCGAGGGCTGTGGCACGTCTGCAGGCGTGGTGAGGAGCAGGGTCAGCAGGCAGTGTCCCCGGAGCCAGCTGGAGGCCTACATCACGCGGCTTGCTCAGCTTCGGTCATCCTCTTGATTCAGCAGCTTCAGTGTGGTCCTGAATAAGGATGCTTTTCTCAACTGGAAGAAGAAACAGTTTAGTGACAAAGTAATTAAATCATGCTGCTCATGAAAAGCCCTCACTGTTAATTTATAGTGTTTGTTGGAGCTCCCAGAATGCAATCATTGAAACAAAGACTGAACTGAGAACAAAAGGAAGGAACTTCTTGAGAAATTTAAATATAAAACAAATTTTATAACAATTTGAAGTGTGTCTGCTTGATTTAATTGGTTTTAAGGAACCCACTCCAAGGTTCTAGGTACATTAAGCAATTTGAGCATTTTCTGATTTTCTTTCGCTGCAAGCTTATTGCTTAAGAGTAGGTTAACAGTTTTACCACAGTTATAGAGAGCCTTATGAGAGAAAGACAATCTTTATATTCTTTCTGTTTAGTGCAAGTTTTGAAAACCTTGTTCTTTGTCTCCTGTAGCTGACACAGAAGATAGGAAAGGGTAAGGAAAGATGAAGGTAGCCATAAAGAAGAGAGAAATCTTAAAATAAGTATGAAACCAGGAAATCCAACAGGAAGCTCTCACAAATTTAGTGGCTGCTAACTTTACATTTTGTGATAGGGAATTGAAACTTGTATAAAGCCTCATAAAATACAATAAGGAAAAAAGTCCATTCACATTATCTGTTACTTATTTCAACATGAATAGTAAAAGATTTTGTTTTATTTTAGAAGATTTTTCTGTCATTGCTCTAATTTTATTCTTTTTCAGGTAGTAATATTAAACTTATCTATTAAACTAACTAATACTGGTATAAATTTTATTTTCATTTTCTCATTTAGTTTGACCATCTTCTCTTTGCAGGAGCCTCATCCTTCTCAAATAAGACCTGAAAGTGGTCCACAAGCAGGTGGAACCAGACTTACCATCTCTGGTATAAATCTGGCCACTGGTTCCAAGAAAGATGTTCAAGTTACAGTTGGTAGCCAGCCTTGCAATGTGTACGTAGCCTGAGTAACTAACAATACAGAGCTGTGTCCTAAAAAAGCACCAACCTTTTCTGCCCCTTATAAATTAAACAAGTCCTTTGGCTATATCTTATAAATTAAATTATAAATTAAACAAGTCCTTTGTCTATGTCTTTGTGACTCCTCCCATGCAACGGAGTTCTGCATGTAACATTCAGACAGAAACTCATTCAGAGGCTTCAGTGGAAGGAGCAGTTATAAAAACACCTTAAGTGGGAGAATTTAGATGTCCAAAGGTTTCTTCACTTTTGGCTTTCTCTGCTAGACTGGCTGTTTCAAACCCACTTGTTGTAGATGCTTTCACTCAGCATGTCCTCAGTGGTTTTGCATAAAATATTAATTTTCTAGTCTCCCATGGTTTGTTCTTCTCCCTTCTTTTTCCTTTTATTAATTGTTGCCCTTGTCTTTTCTCAAAAAAAAAGGAAGGACACTAAGTGTGCTGACATTGCATTGTTCCTATGTTTGTACACTGTTTGTTGTTACATCCTATATCTCTTTTGTTAAAAAGCTTATGTGACCTGATGGAAATGTTATCTCCTCTCATAACTACTGTACCTAGCAAAAATAAAGCCCTGGTATTTGTCTTCTGGAGTATACAGTAAAAGAATACAAAACTCCATAATGTTAGTAACAGAAGATGTTTCCTCTTCTTTTTCTTCTTCAATCTAGTACTGAATTTGGAGACGAGATCATCTGCATTACAGGACGTAATAACAAGGTTGAACATGTTCTAGTCATAATGAACTATGGGGGCACAAGAATTACTGTACCACAGCTGTTTACATACAGCGAGAATCCTACTGTCACCAAATTCCTGCCAGTAAATAGCTTCAGCAGGTAATGAATTGTTTGTTGTAACTTTCTTCACAACTGGCTTAAAATATGTGTAATACATAATAAAAATATAAAATATAGAATTGTTTGGAATAAACTCCTATACTCTAGCAATGCACACATTTAGGTACGTAGGGCTTGTGGTCTTAACTGCAATTGATGTTTGAAAGTATTCTGTTTACTTCCAAATTTTTATCCCTTTTCAAAAGTCAATGTAAAAAGTGTAACATCATGACCTAAGAGAACATTAAAAATAAATTTGGCTGTGACTTCTCTTGGAGTATTAGTATCTGTCTTCTTGAATATTGAGAAATCACTTGTGTAAAATAGGATTTGGTTTTAATGTTTCCTTTTCATTTTTGGCTGGGTGACTTTGGGGGCCAGAATTTTTCTTTGGTAGATCAATAGTGATTTACCTCATGGAATTCAAATGACTTTTTTTCTTCCAAATAAACTAAAGCTTATTTTTATGGATTGCTTTGAGGTTTACTATCCCTCTAAATCCATGTCACTTCAATGACTTTAATTCCCACTGGCAACTTACATTCATTTTTATTCTTATGTGAATGTATTCTTTTTTCAACAATGTGCTGCAAATAAAAGGGAATAGAGAAGCCAGGTCCCTACAGACCTGTGGAAAATATACTCTCAGCTCTGTCTCTATGTGTGTATTGTAGACAGAGTGATTTTAACAGTAACATTGGAGAAGTAAAGCACACAAGGATTGGCATCAATGTGCAGCCAAAAATCCTGGCAAAGCAGTTTGTATTTTTTTCAATTCTGCTGTTTTAAATTGAGTTTTAAGTTTACATTCATCTTTTAAGTGCTTTTGTCATCAATAGATTTAACAGAAGTCTTTTTTGTAGGATATCTAATTGTCATATAGGCATTACACATAGGGTTTCTTTCAGTGGAAGCAATAGCAGTGCAGGATGAAGCAGTGTATAGCTGTGGTAGTCTGCCAATGACTTGACTTCTTTTTTAATTCTACCTTGCAGTGGAGGGAGAAATATTACAGTAACTGGAACCGGTTTTGAGCTCATCCAGACTTTCTCATTGGTGATATATGCAGAGCGTCCAGAAGCAGGGAGGATAAATCAAAAAAGGGTAATTTTCTTTCTCTTCCCCCAAAGGCATAACACTGGATGTACAACATATAATCTGTTCAAAAACTGCATATAAACTTTCCCACTGGACTTCACTGGGCTTGGGCTGAAATAAGGTTTGAACAGATTTCTGTGTCTGTTCAGGGTGTTTCTGTGGAAGAAGATCTTGACTTTCCTACCATCTTGCCTTACGTTCACTTGTACTTTGCAATCTTCTGCTTTAAAATTAATTGCATTCATTATGGATAAGGATAAAAGATGTATTTCAGAATTTGGAAGTGTTTGTTTTTACTTTATCTTTCTCCTTCTTCTCCCCTTGCAGCCATTAGCAATTTGCCTGAAGCAGGATCTAAATCTAGACAATGCAGACTACTCAGCTTTGCACAATCAGTGTCTTTTATTTCCTGACATCTCAATGAACCAAGTCTTTTTCTCTTTTTTGCTTCATGCATATTCCACCTGCAACAGGTCACAAAAAGTTGTGAAAAATAACATTTAAAAAAAACCCTTCTTATATCTCCTGTTAAGAGGAACTGACATTACCAATAGTCTCAATTTCCCCTTCTTCTAGTGAAGATCACAATTTAATGACATGATTTATACCTAAAAGTGATCTTCCAGTAAGAACACTATAATACTCTTTCTAAGGCTGGCTTTTCAGTGTAAGACTGTCTTGTGATCCATAAAGAGTTTCTAATGTGCACGTTTTGTATTATATGCATGACTCAACTTTTAGAGGATGTATTAGGATCCATTAGAACCCTATCCCTAAAGATTTTTAAGAGGAGAACTGACTGCATTTTAAAAAAACTTTAAAAGGTAATTATCTTGATAATCTTGACTCCCAGGACAATCTAAAAGCCTATTTAGCATTCTTGACAGTGTTTATCTATATTTCTTACACCTTCTCTTATGTACTCTCAACCCGCTAGCTTAAGTCAGCATTACCTATAGCACACATTCTTCGTTAAGACTTTGCAGACTACTCAGCTTTTCTAATCTTTTGGGTTGCTTTCACTTACATGACAATATCAGAAATGTTGGGGAGAAGTTATCTAGTTGCATTGAGTATGAAGTGAGAAACAGAAGTGGTGATAGAATAAATATTGAGGGCTCCTATTAGTGTTGTTGCCTGTGGTTGATGTTACTGAATGATTGAAAGTGTCAGGGTAAAAACATTTGTTGAATTGGGGATGGAAGATGGGTGAACTGAGTTGTTACCTTGAGTAGTTGAGTGACAGCTGATGAATTTTATTCCAAAATTTCACTTAATGATTGTATTGAAATTCAGTGAGGTATTATATGGTGTAAGCAGAAAAGAATCGACCCAAGCTACTCAAAGGTACAGAAGATGATCAGGATTAAGGGTGACATGTTAACTTCCTAATCTGAGAGGAATTTGATGGTATCAGTCCAGTGGTAAAGAGCCATATAAATTGGAGGCAATGGAAACTGACCTGTAGCCCGAGCTTCTGCAGGCAAATGCTGGAATATAGTGAATCAATGATTCATCATCAATGAATCAAATTTATTTAATTTTCTTTTTCACAAATACTTCATACTGTGGTATTTCTGCTATATGGAGAGGATATAAATTCAGTGATTTTATTTCTATGGTCTAAAGTTATCAACAGTTATGTACAGAAAGGAATTGGACTCTAAAATGTGCATGTTCTTCTTCTTGTCTTCTTTCTTACAGTTTTATGGAAAGGTTGTTACAAGACTTAATGAAACCACAGTGGTTTTTTCTTCCCCACCAATACTGGAAGACCCAGAAAACTATAACATTACCACTGTTATTCTAATGGATCATTATAAATTGGTTGTAAAAAATGAGAGCCACTCCTTTGCCTATGTTGCAGACCCAACTTTTGAAAACTTCACAGATGGCATCAAAAAACAAGTCAACAAACTTATTAATGCAAAGGTAAACTTGTCAAAAGTTGGTGCTTGCTCAATTTGTCCTTGAAGCATGTATGGAATTTTTCTTTCCTTTCTCAAAGCCTTAATAGATGTTTGGTGCCATACCCCAAATTCTTGGTAGAGTCCCTTACCTCTACTAGATGATGAACATTGACAGGTCCCCTTTCCTCCCCACACCCTTTCTCAGAACGAGTTCCTATCTTTTTTAGCCGTGCTTTGGGTTTGCCTAGGATGCCCCCTCCTGCTGAGTCTGGCATTTGCATTTGGAAATGCCCTCCCCAGTAGACCTCCCAGGAATTGGAAGGGACATTTCATCTCACACCAGGAAGGAAGGGAGAGGAATCACATAAATCCCAATCACTCTGCTGTTCTTTAGGCTTCAGTGCAAATCATATCTGCTAATGAAAGTGATCCAAATGGAAAGTTGCAATTCAGGATTTCTTGTCCCCCAAGACTTTGTGATGATAACACAGCCTTTTATTTTCTGTCTAGGGCAGTAACCTGAACAAAGCCATGACGATAGATGAGGCCCAGGCTTTTGTGGGTGATGAGCCTTGCAATATAAAAACTCTAACTGAAACGGACTTATATTGTGAGCCACCAGAAGTCCAGCCTCAACCAAAGAAACGGCAGAAGAGAGATACCATCAATAACCTTCCCGAATTCATTGTACGTTACCTTTTCTGTAGAATTTAGTTTCGTGTATCAATAACACTGTACAGTGCCTCTTGACTGAAGTAATTTGTTCTCCAAAGTTGTTGTAGCACTGTGAAGAAACTCTTTGCAGTTCTTTGTTCCTCCAGCTTCTGCCTACTGCATAAAAGATGTCACATGTAAAGAGCAGTCTCAAGGCTGCCAAATACCTTCATTATATCGAAATGTAGAACTCTAGCCAGACAGACTGGGGATTTTTCTTCCTCAGCTGAGCAAAATTAAATTACTTCATGGAATAAAGTGCTAGTGACCCAAAGTCAGTTTAAAATATTCAGAAGTATTTCCTTTGTTTGGAAGTTTGAGCTAGAAATTCACTTGTAAAAATTACTAAGAATTTAGGGTGCGACTGAGAAGTGGCCCATCTTACATTTGCACTTGTTGAGACAAATGTCTGTTTTTATCTAATTAGGTAAAATTTGGACTCCGGGAATGGATCCTTGGAAGGGTGGAATATGATAACCGTGTGACTGATATCCCACTGAATCTTATTTTGCCACTGGTACTTATTCCTATGATAGTAATCATCGGCATTTCTATCATCTGCTACAGGTAAGTTCTTCTAATTAGGTGCTTTTGTTTCCCTAAAGCTTTCAAGGTACTACCTGATTGTTTTCAGCTCAGTCTACAGAAACTAACTTCATCTTTTTTATGAGCTGCAGAGTTTAGAAAAGGAGTTACAGCTGGAAATATGTATGAGCACTAAATTATTCCTCTCACGCATGCCAAATTCCTTGGTGTCAGTCAGCCTAGTCCCTCCTTTATATGTAAACAAAATTGGTCTCAGGTTTCCCAGTAAACAATTGCAGACTGAGTTGCACACATAACCTTTTGAAATGGCAGCTAAAGTGGCATTTGTTGAGGAGATAACTTATTGATAACTTATTCTGTATAAATACCCATGAACATTTATGCTGTCTCAGTCAGCAGTGTAGGTTTGAGCTGGATGGTTTTGACTAAGGGTCGTTTTCATTTTTCCAGCTAAATTACTCACACACAAACTTCATGGTTAATGTTGGAATTCATGCTTCATAAAGGGCCAGAACATCTGTCTGTATTTCACTTAAAAACTACTTAGTCCAATTTTAAGCTTAGTAATGAGGGCCTCATACTGTCCCTCAGGAAGGGGTGGATTTCACTCTTATGGCACTTATCAATACAGCTGAAGCATGTGCTGTACATTTCTTGCGAACCTCCATCAAACCTTCTGAGTTTGATCCCAGACACTCTCCTGGGTGGCTTAGGGCCAGTACAGGACATGTTGCAAGCAATCCTTGCTCAAACTGAGTTCCTGTACTTGATATATGATTGAAAGCCTTTGTAGCTACTTCTTACTGGATTTTAAATTACTGGCCCATGTCTGCTTTGAAGAAACCAGCCCATGATAGCACCAAGTTGCTTTACATTGAATGAAGACCATTGCTGCTGTTTTTGTCCTCCATTCTCTTTCTGCTGTATTTTAAAAAGTCAAAGCCATGAAAATTTCTTCCAGTCGTTGGGATTCCCTCTCAGAGCTGTTGCAAATTATTTACTTTTGCATTTTGTAAGTTTTTTTTTAATCTTACCTCTGTTCCATAAAGACGCAAGAGCCAACAAGCAGAACGAGAGTATGAAAAAATTAAATCACAACTTGAAGGCCTGGAGGAGAGTGTCAGAGACCGGTGCAAGAAGGAGTTCACAGGTATTACAGATATTTTCACTGCTGTGGGTCCTTTTCAGCAATCAAGACATGCTGGAGGAATGGTGCTAGCTCACTAAAACTATCTTCTGGGAAGAAATAATCAGTGCATCTTAGTAGTCTTCATTGGCGTTGACATAGAGCAGGTATTTTGCTATTATGTATGAGAGAAGTAAATAAAATAAAATAGGTAGCTGAGGTTATTAAAATTAATTGATTATTTTAGTCTAAAGGAAGAACAGAGTTAGAAATTGGGAGTAGAAATTAGTTAAGATTGGGGTTACTTATAGCTATTAATGTGATTGGCCATTAACACAAAGATAAGAATGTTATATAGTGCCTAATAGTGGACTTAATATTTAGCAAATGACTGTGTGTGCGATGTATGCACACTAAAAACTGTTTTCAGAGCTGCAAAATTTATTTGCAGCCATCAGCATACAAAGGGATAATTTGGTAAGCTCACAGGAAAAAAGTAGCATTTTAGCCTGTTCACCATGGGAAAATCTTAAGCTTGATTAGAGGAGCTAGCTAATTGTTCTGTGTAAATGTAGAGGCATCATCCCAGGGAAGGCAGCAGGACGTGTGAAGGCTCAGCATTTTTATATGTTGGACTACTCATCACAATGCTTAAATTAGGTATCTGAGTGCAAACTTTGCAAATATTGGCCTAAATGATTACCATGAAATGTCACCTCATCATCTGAATTATACTTGCTGTTGGGTCATATTGAAATAATCTCTATTAAAAAAAATACCCACATGCTTTATTGCTACAGAGAAAACACTATTTCATATTGACAGTGGCTGAAAAGCAACATTGAATAAAACAGTAATTTCAGGTTAGAGTTTGACATTAATTTAAGAAGCTCAGGGTATCTCAAAGATTTCAGCCATGCTGGAAGCCTCCCTCAGTCTTGGTTTTTCTGGCATTTCTGGGACAGGATGTTCTTTACTTGTACAAGCTTGCTTTCTCTGGAAAACCAACTCCTTCCAGGTTCTGGACACAAACTAGAAGCAAATGTTTGAATCAATCCCAAATGGGCTTCATTTCAAACTGCATTTTGAACTGTGAAAGGATCTATCAAGGTTCTCCCTCCCTCTCTCCACCTCTACCTGGGCACATCTTACCCATTTCTGAAAGGAGAAGGTACCTTTCTCTTGCTGGGGCAAGAGTAGAGAGTTACACATTCCTACTACCTGTTGGGTTGAAAGTTTCCTCTCTGCTCCACAAAGTACAAGCACTGGGGGAGTAGGATGCATATCCAAGGAGTAATCCAGTTCCTAAACTACATCCACCTTGACTTACAGTTAAATGAAACACTGAAGTCAAAACACATTCTGGTTCCATACTCTGAAACTGTAATGTCAACAGTAGAAAGTGCAAACTCTCTAAAATACACAAGAACAAAGTCAAGGAAGGGGACAGCAGGAAGGAAGTTCTAATACCACACAGAGGGAAACAAGAAGATTCTTTGTCCCTCACCTTTGATGAATGCTATAAAATAAAGAGGCAAATGAATGAGTAAGAGCAATAGAACTCCTGAGACAATAGGTCACTATATTGATTAACATGGTGTTCCAATCAATCAGCAATATTGGGTAATTGGAAAGCCTTCAGCTAAAGTGGGTGCTTCAAAGGATGATTCTCTAATTTTTGTCCCTTTAAAAAACTTCAGGCTTTTGAGTCCCACAGAAATATTTCCATCTATTTCAGTGAGCCATTTAACCTTCTTCCTTTCTGCCATCCCCTTCCTTTCTATTAAATTAGCTTGCTTTACACTTTAAACCTCTCTTTCCTGGATTGCTGTGTTTTTAAAATAACTTTCTGTACTAACTAGACTCAGAGGGTATAGAATATAGATTGGGGAAAAAGAAAAATAAAACAAAAAACAAGACAAAAAATATTGCAATGTATTTTTCTAGTTCTTACTATAATCCTACATTCATCTACATGAATTCACTCATACACCATAAAGGCCATTTTACAGATAGGCAATAACAAGGAAACCATCAGTGCTAAAGGCAATTATCCTCAGGTCACCATAGGATTAGCTGTGGTTATAGTTAATAGGATGATTGTTAAAAATAGCAAGAGAAATGTGAGATGAAGTAAGTTTTTCTGCTGAGTTGCTTTTTCACTATTACAAGGCACTCAAAGAACTTGTATTGCCTAAAAAACCTGCAGAATTTTTAAACTGATCCATTAAACTGCATTGCATATTGCAGATCTAATGATAGAGATGGAGGATCAGACAAATGATATCAACGAAGCTGGAATTCCAGTACTAGACTACAAAACGTACACGGACAGAGTCTTCTTCTTGCCCTCCAAAGATGGAGAGAAAGATGTGATGATTACAGGAAAGCTGGATATTCCTGAGGCCAGGCGCCAGACCGTGGAGCAGGCTTTGTACCAGTTCTCCAACCTCCTCAACAGCAAATCATTTCTCATTAACGTGAGTACTGAAGTAGGTGCACCTTGTCTCAGCTAGGCATACCTGCGTGTATGTGTGCAAGACAGCAGGTTTGCAAGCACAACTGAACAAAAATTAATAAAAATAAGTGATTTTCATATGGTTCTGGTTTCACAGTAACCACTGCAGATATGTGGCATCACAGCCAGAGTCTCCCGTTCGATCCTACATTTCTGTGCCAGGTCATGTAATATGGAGTTAGTCAACACTGCAGTGGCTGTCAAAAGGAGGTATTTCCAAATCTAGCATAAAAACTGGTGTTACAAGTTTGGTTTAGCCTTTTAAGAAATGTGATCAGAGAGTGCTGATCACAATTCATCCTGGCTCCTCACAGGAGTCACCTGTGGACAGCCATCTTCCAGAATCTCTGCCCTAATGAAGGTAGAGGCTCCTCAAGTGGCCTATTCAACAAGACTGATGAGTGCTCACAGCTGCTCTAAAGAGACTTAAAATTGCTCACTCTCAAAAACTGAAGCTCATTGTCAGACACCTAAATATAGATTTAGCTTCTCTCTCTCTTTCTCTTTTTTTTTTTTTTTTTTTTTTTTTTTTTTTTTTTTTTGAGAATCTAGTGCTGAGGTAGTTAATGGTAGAATTAGAGTTCATGGCAGATGAGAGCACTTTACAGGTGTACTTACATTAGTGTCTTTGTAATTTGATGTGAAAGGACTGGGAATTTGGGGGAGAGAGGAGTTGATTTTCTCTTTTAAAATTGTCACAGAACACTATTTTACATTTAATTAAAACATCCTTTTTAGATAAGCTTTTAGAGAAGTATATAAGCATTCCTTAGGTCAGTCCAGTACATTGTATATCTAAAATCAAAATTTAGGCAACATTTTCATATAAGTTCTTTCAAACTTCTGAAAACTTTTTGATTCAGCGCTTAGGAGATTTAATATCAAAATAATGCTGCTTGCCTTCTTAGTGCAGACAAGTGTTGAGGTTCTTCAGAAACCTGTAATCTGACTTCATTTTACATTTGTTTTCTTTTTCAGTTTATTCACACACTGGAAAACCAAAGGGAGTTCTCTGCTCGAGCTAAAGTGTATTTTGCATCTTTACTGACTGTCGCTTTACATGGAAAACTAGAATACTACACTGACATCATGAGGACGCTGTTCTTAGAACTGATGGAGCAGTATGTTGTGGCCAAAAACCCAAAGCTGATGCTAAGAAGGTTTGAATGATTGTCATATTTTCTGTATGTCTCTGGCTATCTGTAAATGTGTTTCTTTTGCGTTGTGACTGTGGTGAAATGCCGGGTATCTGTAAAATCAGAAATAACTTGGCCCAAGGATATGAGCAAGACAAGCCCACCAGGAGCGGCTGTGGAAGGCACCAGCAGGATGCTGGACAGGACTGCTTATTCAAATACTGCAGCGTAGAAACACCTACCTTACTTTGAAATACCACACTTAGCATTTAATTTACTTTTTAATCTAACTTTATCCCAAATGATCTAGAATTTATACCACACATCACCTCCATAATGAGCACACATAATCAACTGCATTGTGCATTCAGTGAGGGCTTGCTCTAGTGTTTTAGCCCAGCTAATATTCCCAATAAATTTCAATAGATGTTGCTCTGTGTATGTTGTAGTTTTGTAATCTGTAGGTTGTTTCCCAGTAACTGCACAACTGGGTTAATTTTTTAGCTCTCACAGCATAGACCAAATTTAAGATTTTGAATGAAGGATGTGTGCTTTTCAGCAGTGAGATGAAGGCACCTACTCAGGAATGATGAGCAATATAAAGCACTTATCCTAAAGCAAGTATATGCTTTCAAGACTCTGTAGGGAAATCATTGCATTAGGAGGCTGAATGCATTTAAGCATGTAAAAATATTATATTTCAAGCAAGCAGTGGTTTTTTTTTTTTTTTTTAAACCTTGTCATTAAGTGCCCTTACTATATTCAGGGTTGGTTTTTTTTTCAGATCTGAAACGGTTGTTGAGAGAATGTTGTCTAACTGGATGTCTATTTGTTTATATCAGTACCTCAAGGTAAGAGTTGAAGTCTGTTGCCTGTGGGTTTTTTTTTTTTTTAAATCAGTATTACTTTAAAAAGCTGCACTGATTTTGATTTTGCTTTATTTCATTTCCTTTCCTTTACACAGGACAATGCTGGGGAGCCTCTTTATAAATTGTTCAAGGCTATCAAACACCAGGTAGAAAAAGGCCCAGTGGATGCCGTACTGAAGAAAGCAAAGTATACACTGAATGACACAGGCTTACTGGGAGATGATGTAGAGTATACACAGTTGGTAAGCAAGGCATGATTAATAGATTATAATTTTTTTTTTTTTTTTTTTTTTTTTACAATTAATTCCTACACTGTTACATCTGTACACAGTTTTCTAGACTACTGTGAACTGCATAGAAATTCTGGTCATGGGCAGGATTGTCAGTAGTTTGACCAAAGCAAGTCTCCAAGCAGGAAAACAGAATTATAAAGTACCTTCTAAAGTAAAATTCAAATCCTGCTAGTGCAGAATCCATTTCAATAAATCCCTTTCATAATTTTCAGTTGGTGTGAAAAGTGGTCAGGATGTTTGGCTCCTCCCCTTTTCCCATCGAAATTCATTGGCAATTGATTTTTGCAGAATTCTTGCACTGCCATTATGCCTGAACCTCAGGTTTTCTGCCTTGTGATTGCTGCTAATCAGCATATTGAATATCATTTTAGAGATCATTTTATTAGTATACCAGATTGTGCTCCTCTGCAGTTCTGTGAGATGGCTCCACAATCTTCAGAACACTTTATGAACCACTTTCTACATTTTTTCTGTGTGAGTCAAGATCTTCTGAACGTGGGCAGCCCAACTGGCATTGAAAGTTGTTTATTTCCTCTCAGGGAAATAATTCCCTACAGTGCCTCTACAGCCAGTTCTGGAGACCTGTGTTAGTTGCTTCAGCTGGGAAGAAATGGACATTCCTGGCAAGGGAACTCCCACTCTGGACTGAACCTCCCCCTGTATCTGATCATCAGTGCCATGGTCCAGTTCTTTTCTATTATAATTCTACTTAAACTTAATTCTGTTCACTGTCAGAAATTTCCACCACTTTTCAAACATGCTTCAGAACACAGATTCACTGTCCTTTTGGAAAAACTCAAGCAGCCCACTCTTTAGCTCTTCAGGGAGTGTAAAATCTAGTTTTACTCTTTCTGACAGTCTTGCTGGTTTTCTTCAGGGTACAGTGTAGTGAACATCAAAGATGCACAGACTGTCCTTCAGAGACAAATTCATGATTTTTTTCCTTTCTCACTTCTTTTTTATTGACATGTTAGGAGTCATTTGTAGTTGTCTTAAACTGAGAAAGATGCAGTGACATATATGCAGCATGGAAAAGAAATTTAATAAAAAGCTTTATTAAGTCCTTGGTTGGGGGGGGGAAATCACCATTTTATGTATTCTGAAAGGATGCTGATGGGAGGGCTGATGGAAGAAAAGTTCTGTAGGACTTGCACTCATGGAGTCATCAGACTGTGACCTAGAGTAGCTGGATGAAGAATGTGTTGGGCAAGAAGAAATTTTACATTCACCTGACTTTTGGGGATTAGTTTAGGTACCGTCTTTATAAGTGCCACCCACAGAAAACACACTGATTGGCAATGCTGGCTGTAATTTCTGTGGTATATGGAAAACAAGATTTATTTGCACTGTACATCATGTAAGTCTTAATAGGAGTAATTCTTTATTTGGTCTGTTTCTTTTCATTTAAAAAAAGAGCCTGCAATTAAGCTATATGACTCAGTGTGAAGCAGAAAATTCATGAGTGCAATCAGATGTGGGCACAACGTGCATATTAGCTAGATATTAAACATTGTAACATTGTACACTAACAGTATTTGGTCCAGACTTACAAATTTCCCATCAAACAAATATTTTATGTATGTGCATGCATGGAAGTTGATGAGATGTATGTATATATGTATATACATACAATAAAAGATTATGGAGGGGGTTGCCACTAAACTGTTGCCACTAAACTGTGCCACAAAAACTGTTGCCACTAGTTTTTGGGATCTTTGGCATGATGATGATGTTGTGGTAACTCTGAACAGTTAGGGAGCAATTGTGCACCAATGTAGGTTAAAGCATGAGTTAATTCCTTCACTTCCACCTGAAAGTGAGACAAGGTGGGTAAGTACAGCATAGAGCAGTTGTCTGCTCTCTAATTGTTCTTATTTAAAAGATGAATCTGTTTTGCATCACTGGTTACACTGACATGCTGCATACTGAACCAGCAGCAAAATCATGTCTAATTACCATAAAGCTAATAGGAAAAGGAAGGTGAAATCTCATGATTAGTTTGAGCGTTCTGTCAAGGGACAGTGCAATCATGTTTAATTTGACTGCCGTATGGCACAGCTTTTCTTCACTTTTTCAAAAGACCAGCTATGCAAGTTTATTTCTGAGGTCTGATGTGATAAATTCAGGCATTATGGTTGGCAGGACTATATGTATCTGACATCTGTAGTGCTTCACCTGTGCCTGGCCTCCTAAGTTACCCGACTGGCAAAAGATTCACAAGGGCTCTGAGCTGTAATACTCATTCAGCTAGTGAAAGAAAGAGGCTTTTAATACTATCTATTTGAGGTTTTTGATTTTTTTTTCCTTCTGGGGAGGTATACTGGCCATGGTTTTCTTATTTGTTTTTGTCTATATTGAAACTGACACTTACATAGCAAAGCTTCTTTCAAAAAAATCATTCTAGATTTAGCAAATGACATGCTTTCAAGAAATTCTCTTTAACATTAAGAAAACCATGTCAATACTATCAGAAAACAGTAATATTTAAAATGCTAGAGCTAGCATAAGCTACTTAGGTGTATTCCCTGGAGCTATTAGAGTTATTAGGACAACAGTAGGCAGTAAATGAGATATTCAAACACATAAGATGATGGAAATTAATTTTATATGTACATACATATATGTATGTGTGTGTGTGTTTAATGAACAGCTGGTAACGGGAAGTAAAGTTTAGAGAGCTGAACTACTCACTGCTCATCAGTTGAGCCATGTTAAATTACCATATGTACGGAAGAAGTCTGCTCACCTTTAAAACCACAGCCATGAAGAAAGCATAAAGGAAGGCAAAAGCACATCATATTCTACAAAGTAGAATATTTTAATAATAATAATATAATATTCAACAAAGTACAGTTCAAATTATTATTGGGAACTCATGAAATTTGGGCCCTGCAATACTTGGCCTTTTCATGTTTAGGATTATCAGGTTAAATGTGAAGCATGGAACAAGTCAGTGGTCCAACTGCTTTGTTCTTGCATGTTTCTCTTTAATAAACTCCCAAGACTTAATAATATTAGAATATTAGACATTAATAAATCTACTCTGTATCTTTTCTGTCTTTTCATAGTGGGAGAAATTAACTGGAATTTATGATAGCTGGTTGCCTGCATAACAGCAAAAGATCCTTCAAATAATCCATACTCCCATTGCAAATATGTTTTGCTGTGAAATAATCATTGCTTGGTGAATTTCAGATACTGTTTGCATTTAAATCACCCAGAAGAACAGATTCAGAGGTAATTCAGCACTGATTTGCCTTAATAACCCTGTACATTCTTTTCTTCGCAGACAGTTAATGTATATGTGCAAGAGGGAGGAAATGATTCCATACCTGTGAAAGTGCTGAACTGTGATACCATATCACAAGTAAAGGAAAAGATAATAGACCAAGTCTATCGAAATCTGCCGTGTTCTCAGTGGCCAAAAGCTGACAGTGTAGTTCTTGGTATGTAGTTACTTGTGATGCTATATTGAACAGGTCAGATCTGCGGTGTGACTTTGTATTTTCTGAAAAAAATGTCTATAAGAGGATTTTATTGCTTGGTTATGGTTTGGTTTGTTGTTTGTTTTTTTGGTGTTTTTTTTTTAAAGCTCAATTCATGTTCAGCTGAATGCAAAAATACAGCATTTTGCAGCAATCTGAATATGCTTTAAAAATTAATGTTTTCTTATGAGTTAGATTTTTTTGACTCCTAAAGTTTTGGGATACTGTTATCAGCATTGCAAGAGCCTGTTAATGACTATTGGCACAAATGAATTCATGTCTGACAGAGTCAGTATCTCAGGTACTAATTAATGTGATAATGACAGCATGGATAATTAACTGATGGAGAAGTAATGATGCAATTTCAGAAACTGGTACTGATTTTTAGTTGCCTTAATGATGGTTATTCAAAAGAATTATAACTTACAGGAACTGCACTTTTAGGAGATGATGTACCACTTAGTCTCTGAAAATCATCCTCCTTGAAGGCTTTCAAAATAGCTGTTCTCTTCTTGACAAAAAAAAAAAGGAAATAGTGTTCCTTAAAAGGCCTAATAAACTCAGAACTAAAGCTCCAACTAATATTTTTTTCAATATTTTCATTACTGCATTAATGTGAAAGTAGAAGATTGAATTCTTGTACTTCAGAAAATCCTAGTAAATCCCCTAAAAATGTCTTTTCTATTTTATGAAATCTTACTTTTTTGAACCAATAGCAGATCTTATTATATATATTTATTGAATTCTATGAGAAGGAATTTAAGTTTTTATGGAAGACAGTCAGAAGTCATATGCATGGTTAGGAATAATTCATGCAAACATCTGTAATAAAGACCAAATGATTAAGCAATAAAAAACACACATTGGGGCATGCGCTACATTACTTCTTTTGATGTTCCACAATGTGTCAGTGGGTCTGTAAAACCTTCTTGGAGTAGTTAGTTTTGCACATGGTTAAAAACTGTTTTTCTCACTTTAATTACCCCTTAGAATGGCGTCCAGGTTCTACTGCACAGATCCTCTCAGACTTGGATTTAACATCCCAACGAGATGGCAGATGGAAACGTATCAACACACTAATGCATTACAATGTAAGGTGTTTCAAAAATGTTGTTCACACCTGTTACCTGGTTTCTTGTAATAAATAAAATCTTTATCTGTTTATAGAGAAATTTCAGTGGTACATACAGGTTGCCTGGAGAAGTTGTGGATACACCATCCCTGGCAGGGCTCAAGGCCAGGCTAGAAGGGGCTCTGAGAAACCTGGTCTAGTGGAAGGTGTCCCTGCCCATGGCAGGCAAGTTGGAAATCTCAATGGTCCCTTCTAACCCAAACCATTCCATGATTCTATGATAAAGAATCAAAAGAAGAACGCGGGTCTGCGTCTATTCAGTAAAAGGTTTGGACGGTGAAAGGCTGGGTCTAGACATTCTGCATTTTATATAAAAACACAAAACCTAAATGCCAGTACCTTGGTTTCCTCAACATTGAAGTATCCAAATCGAAATTCCATTTTGAACATTCACCTTTTTGGTGGGTCTCACATTCATCTTTTCTTTTTTACACCACTTCTTACCCCTGAGAATTGTCTTTGTCCTTGCTGTGCTGCTAAATAGATTTTGAGTTGGTCTGGTTTGTTCAAAAGCCCAATCAGGAGAGCAGATGTTGCCGTCGTTGTATTGTCTGTTCTAGGTTTCATACTGTGCACTCTACCACGCACTTGCAATCCACTTATCTTTCCTTTTCATGCTATTTATTGCTTTCTAACAACAGTTAATCCTGATTGGGAAAGAGATTGGTTTCCCTTTTCCTGAGAAAAACAGGCTGGTCTGATTATTCATGACAAGCCCGATTTTTGTCCAAAGGGCACCCACACCATGAGGAACCACTTAAGCCTTGAAGATGCCCCTAATATTTCAGTAATCTCAGAGGAGGTGTTGATGGGATCTTAGAGAGTGAGAGGGAGTCTGTTCTGAATTGCAGAGCCAGTTGCCCAAGAAGCCTAGGAAGGTTAGTATTTGTCGTAGATTCCCTGCAACCGATCACAGAAACCCCAGTTTACAGTTTAAGAAAGAGGTTCAGTAGCGCGTGGTTCTTTCAAAGAATATCTCTGTGTTTCTCTTTTCAAAGGTCCGAGATGGTGCCACACTCATCTTATCAAAAATGGGAATTTCCCAGCAGCCAGAGGATAATCAGCAAGATGTCCCAGGGGAAAGTAAGTGTCTTCTGGCTTCCCTACCTCCCAATATGACCAGATGTCCAAACCCACAGAGTGATGCTGCCATTTTGATTTTGTTTATCAAGCACTTCCATGGAGTTAGATATTCCCTACCAGACTATATAGGGTTTATTTGTTATGTGTTACCCACTGTACACTTGCACTGGTTTTCTTTGCCCTCATTATAAAAGTATTAAACCCTAGGATTTTAACCATAATTGCTGTGAGTCCATACCCCAACTTAATAGAAAGCACTCTTATTTAAACATTTCCTTCCATATTTTGTTTTTCAATCACACTACATCTATAGTCAAACCGTACATTTCATCTTCCCAGAGCTTTATCTCTTTTTCTCCTTTGTTCAGCCTTTACTCACATTCCTCTTCAAATTTCTTTCACTTCTTATTAGACTGAGAATTAAATGCAGTGTTCTAGATGAACCACAGTGGAGACTAGCTCCCCCCCCTCTCTGTGACATAATGAATCTGATGTAATTTTTTGTAGCGTGTCTTACAACTGTGTTGCCTTGCAAACTCATCTCTGTACCTTCAGATTTTATGTCTCCTTTCCTTCTGAGTGATGTTTCACCAGCTATGCTAACTTGTTTTTTCCCAGGGCTTTTTAGTTGACTTTGATCGTTCCATGCATTTTGTCTCTTTATTAGATGCAACATTTTTCACAATTCCTTTGCTCTTTTTGAGGTTTTCAATCCTCTGTAAGTGAGCATCAGGAATTTCCTTGTAATGTTTCTTCTCTTTCACATCACTAATGCATCTGCTGCATAATTCTTGTATTGCTGTCTGCTAGAGTATGCTGGACTTCGCAACACAGAAGACAACCTGTTAGCTTGCAACCCATCTTAAAAGCTTTTACTTTTGTGTGTTAGTATTCTGTCTAGACCAATTTTTTATATTTCAAAATATCTTGAGACACAATATCCATTACAGCCTTGAACGCTCTCAGATTTTTATGGCAATATTTACTTGTGAATATATGTCCTTTGTCACATGTATTTCCTTTACTGACTTCAGATGTACAGTTTCTCTGGTTTTTTTTTTATCCTTATATTCAGTTATTTTACATAAAGTAGAAGTTAGATTTATGGAACAATAATTGTTGAGATCATTCTTCCTCCCATGAACTCATTTGATATGCTTTTCTCTCTAGCACTGATTGCAAAGGCCATTACTTCACCTAATAGTTTCATTCCTTTAAACAGATTTACTGATCTTAGATTTAATGTTTTAAGGGCTGGGCAGTTAAACAGGTTGGAAATAATATGGCAGAAATGTACATTTTTCAAAAAGATGGGTCTCAACTGATAGCTCTGACATATATGGCTATTTAGCAGAAAGGTTCAGACTTTCATTTGTTTTGAGTGTTGGACAGGAAATTAAGATGGGCAGAATTACTTACTGTTTACTTTTTACTCTGTCCTCCTGGATTCTTTCTTTTTTTGCACCAGAAAGAAGAGTCTTCTAATGGTCATGTCTACACTGCTGCTGCTATCCTCACCCTTTTACTCCAAGTGCCTGGTATAGGTGGCCAAGCAGTGACTTTTCTGTCACAGCAGGTGCTGACCCAGCATGTTAACTTAAAAAGCCATCCAGTTTAATATAGAATGCAGTGGAGTGCAGCCAGGCAAGGTGCTGATTCCTAGTCCCTGTTCAGTTTGGTTGCACTGGTAGGTGGGGCTATGGTCACCTCACCTCTAAATAAGTGGAGTGGACTGTGAATGGAGCCTGGGGGTGCCCTTAACTTGCTTTGCTTTCTTGACGTAGAATAGTGGTCAGCCTTCTGTTCTGCACAGCCAATCTTCATCTTCCTCACCTCTCTACCCCTGTGGCAGGCACTAAAGGATGAGATCACATGGGTTTGGTTTTTTTTTTTTTTTTTTCTTGGGTTAGGTTTTTTTTCCTTTCCTCCTTCTCTGCAATTATATCATTCAATATGATTCAGTATGATGAAGCTCTTTGATCAAGCATAATCTGTATTCCAAGGTGAATTCATTAGTTATCTGTGTGGCATACTAAATTGAAAAGAAAAGCAGACTTCTGGGGACAGTGCTGTTGCAAAAGGGCTCTTGTATGTTAGAGAAAAGCCTGCAGAGAATTCAGATCCCAAAGTATCAAGTGCTAACAGCTTCCACCGTGTTTCTTCTCTACACCTGTCTTGCACCATGGTAGTGTACAAATTTGGGATGACAGTGTTTCATGCCAAGCTACCCTGCTTTTTTTAGCACTGCAAGGTCCTCAGAGCTATCTGGTGCCAACTTGTTCTGTTGGAAAGCTATAAAATGTTACAAAGCTGATACAAAGTGAGAGCCTGCTGTGACCACGATTTGTGAGACACTGTGAATAAAAGGGAGAGGAGAGGATCAGAAGCTTCCCCTCCCACATATGCACATTTATATAGCACAGGGATTTACAAGGTTTGAATAAACAGAAATCCTATCCTGACTATGAATGAGGCTTGTGACGAAGTGGATTTCCTTTTATTCGGTCTCATTAATTTGCACCTTTTGCATTGAGAAGTGTCAGCTGAAGCCATTGACTGTCAGCCAAACTAGGAGGCTTTGCACCGACCAAAAATGTAAAACCACGTTCAGAGATGTTGCCCTAAATCCTGGCATTGCTTCTGTGCTGCTTTTATTCAGAGCTTTTAACAGGAGGACACTGGAAGCTGGAGATTGTGACAAATTAAACGCAGCATCTTTTGCTTCTGGAGACAATAAATGTAGTTACAAATTTGTATCAAAAAGAAGAACGGTTCCAGTGATTTCATACTAGTATTTCTGTACTGAACTATAAACCAAAACAACACATTCTGTTATTTTGGGTGTTTTTTTCCTGATATTGGGTTTTGGGGGTTTTTTGTTTGTTTTGTTTTCTTTTCTTTTCTTTTCTTTCTTTTTTAGTTATGAATAAAAATAGACACAGGGTTGCAGATCAGAAATACTAATTAGCAGATCTGTTAGGGCAACCTTTCCTCCATCTCCATGGAACAGTATTCATGAGGTAGGGGAGACTGGAAGGAAGATCATTTGCTGCAAGTCGCACAAGGGGAAAGGGGCTGCATTGCCTGATGTTTACATCATGGTTCCTACCACTGTAATTAGTCAGCACAGTCAATTTTTGCCATTAACACTCCCCCAACACCCCAATAATTATTTTATATTGGCCAAAGAATGCATAAGGGCCAAGACAAAGCTCAGGGGGAAGCATTTGACACCCTGGACACAATCTTCTTCCTACTTACAGCTTGATGCTTAGTGTGACTAAGAAGATAGAAAGGAGGTATTTCCCCCTATATTTTATTTTCTTCATTTCCTACTTTCCCATTGAAGAAAATATGATCTCATAGAACTGTTATTTTCTCTTAGCAACCATATTGCTAACATGTTTTGTTGGTCCATGTTCTGAATTTCTCTTCCTCTTTCTTCTTGCTATTTATAGCAATGAAGTGAGATCTTCGGGTTGCAGTAGTTCATCTGGTTGAGCTGTAGTCTCTTGATCCTTACTTTCCTATGAAATAACTACTATTCCAATAGTAACCAATTCTGCTGTTGCTAAACAAACACAGAACAAACTCAGCTGCATGTAAGAGCCAGTGATCTCAGTGGAAACCCCTTTAGCTGTTTCCTCTTCTGTCCAAAGTTAAACTGGACCATATACCATCAGGAGGGCAAAGAGAGAATAAATTCCTTTGATTCAAAAGAGGAAGCAGGAGTGTACCAAACAACTGACATAAGGCTGGAATATAGTTTCTGTCTAACTGTATGATTTGATCCCTTAATTTCCAAAAGTAAACAACAGGGATTGCAAAAGACATTCTAGTTCATGCCTAGCAGTACTCTTACTGTACAGGCAGATGATTGCCATGAATGACATCTATTGTGAAGTCACAACTGCTTCAAAATAAAGTGATAGCTTTTATTTCTTCTGACTTCATTCACATGAACTTCAATTTGAATTAAGGACTCTCAAAGGACAATATGATTTAATGTGGGATTTATATTTCTTCCCTACCTTGTTAAAAAGAAGTAAATGTCCCAGAAGACTGCATAACTAATGCTTTTCATGAGAATATATAAAGTAGATTCAAGCAAAAGTGTTGGCTTAGCCAGATTGCTCTTAAATGTTATTTTCTCCCGTGATGAAAAATACTGAATGTACATGCAAACTGGGAAATTCAATGTAGCTGTTGAGGAACTTAGTTAATTAACTATTATGGTCAAAGTTAATGCAATTAAAAACTGATATTTTGTCCTGTAACTGGGATTCAGTTATGTTAGAGGTGCATATTAAGGCATAAAACTTAGCAGAATGCAAAATAATTTGTACAGTGGGGCTGAATCACAATTTTTATGGGAAAAATAACTTCCATATTTTTAAGATGTCAATGATTTTTAATGTACTGATTCAATAACTTCCACTGGAAAAGCACCATTGATTGTAGGGACTATGTCAAGTAGATGCAAAAGTTCAGGAATTAAAGGAAGAACAAACAAAACCAAGAGATTTGAAAGTGACACAGAAATCCTTTTCAAGGAATATTAATGGCAAGTTAAAACAATTTTGTCATCTCTTTTAGAACTGTCTGTAACAGAAGCTCTTTAGTCTAAACAATAATGTGATGCCAAAGTGCAAAACTGGTTTTATCCACTGCGTGATCCAAGCCCCAGCACCAGGTGCAGGACCAAGCCCCAGGTAGCACAATAAGACACTGTAACCATCCATTATCATCCTAGTGCTTACTCCTGTTTCTGCTTTATTGTAAGAGACTTGATGTGAGTCTCTCCCTCTGAATACTGACAAACCAATTTTTTAAAAAATCTTACTATATTGTATATGAATTTGCTTCAGTCATTATCTCTGGCTGCTGGAGTTCATGTTGTCTCAGGGATGTATTTTTCCTCCACTCAGCTACAAAGTCAAGTGGTGCTTATCAAATGTTGATAAAAGGAAGGTTTGAACTGAGGTACCATACTTGGACCTCAGAACTGGGGTAAAGATGTGAATTGTAATGGTGTTACCTAGAGATGTAATGGTGTTACCTAGAGAAAATGTTGTACCAGTAGGCTGCAATTTGTATTTCTGTGGTGGTTATGGGGTCAGACCTAGCTAAGATTCTATAACTTAATCATGTCTTTGAGAATTCACAAAGAAAATAACTTAATTGTGTGAACCTCAAAACATACACATACTGTGTTTACATGAGTCTCGTGATTTAGGAAAGGTATTTATCCAATTTAGTCTTCTACTACTCCAAGCCATGCACTGCTTGCTCACTTCCCCCTCCACCTCCCCCTCCCCTGCAGTGGGATAGAGACACAATGGGAGACACAAAAGGTAAAAATCATGGGTTGAGATAACAACAATTTACTGGAAACAGCAAAGAGATGAGAAAAGAAAACTAATGTCAGCGGATATAAGAAAAGAACCATTATTGCTCACCATGGAAACACCCAACAACAGACAGTACCTGACTGTTCCCTCTGTCATGCTATTCCCACTGCTCTCTCCAGCTTGAAACTGGCATTACCCCACTGCTCCTCCACACTTACTTCACTGGAAGGACCCCCTTCTCCCCAGAGGAGACTCTCTTCTCCCCACCTGTGACAAATGACATCAGGTGATACAGAACCTCCGTGTCCCAGCCATGACTCCTCCTGGCTACTGCAAAAATTATCCCTGTCCTGACTTGAACCAGGACAATGACCAAATAGAAGTTTTCCTATTGTGTGATTCTTTCCTCTCCCTTTGGTCTTGACAAAAGCAAGTTTTTTCATCTCTGTGCCACTGAACATTTAGTATTTGAGTTGTATATGTTGGACAGGAACAGGGTAATCTAGATTCCTTTGGCAAGAGGACAGGTATGTTAAGCACAGGGAACATGTATATATGTATATGATTACTTTTATGTTGCTGTTTTGGGACTGGGTGTTTTTATAATTATTGCAATTACTGCTTCTAGGGCATGCACTCCTGGAAGATGAAAATAAGGTCTGGCATCTAGTCCGGCCAGTGGATGAAATGGATGAAGGTAAATCAAAGCGAGGCAGTGTGAAAGAAAAAGAGAGGACCAAAGCTATTACAGAAATCTACCTGACCAGACTTCTTTCTGTGAAGGTAGGGCTCAGATGTGTTGTAGTTACACTTTACTTCTATAGATTTTGAGATACAACTGAGGAAATAGATGCAAATATTAGTCATACATTCGTTGGCAATTTGGAATATGTGTCAAGTACATACAAGCTGGTGTTCAAGGCTTCAAGTGATTAATATGCCCTGAGGAACATTACTGGGAAAGAGATAACTTGCAGCTCCTGATCAAAGCTGAGAGCCATGATCACGTGATCATTAAAGAAAGATTTTCCTTGCAAGACAAAGATGGATATTCTGCTCTATGCCACCTGTTTAGATAATACTTTGTTGGATTTTCTTTTGTACTGAATGCTTTATAAACTCCTATATTTTCTGTTACATTTCCCTGTTCTTGTATGTGGTCAATGTTCCAGTAAAACCCCAATAAAAAATGTTTCCATATAATAATAGTCTTTTTAGAGTATTTTTAGGGCCTATATTGCAGAATTGATAAAGGGCAAAATAATTTTTTGAAATATTTCTCCTTGGAGAAAGAATTAGAATTTAGAATAATGTGTTTCATGACCACAAAGCCAGGCTCCTTTCGTGAAAATTAAGTCAGTCTGGCTCCAGCTAAGGCCGCTTGTCCAAGCATGGAAGTGGATATAAAGTAAAGTCTTCGGATAGATGACACAGACTCAGGATGAAGAGCCAAAAAGATGCTTGCATCCCTTTCTTCTGTTAATAAAGCCACTGCTTTGTATTCTCAATAGCCATTTTATAGATTATTACCAAGTCTGGAGCTTTATTGACTCATAAAATGTTGGTGAGGTGTTACAGCTGAGATCACAACTACCCCTCAGCCCTGGGACTTGTGTGTTCTGGCTGACAGTAGAATGTCTTAGACCTCCTTGCCATCTGGGTTCCTTCCCTGTTTGGAGGCTGTCAGCTGGAGTCATGGTTGGAAAGAAGATGCAGCCCTTCAAAAATGTCTGTAGGGCCAATCAGTTGACTGGAGATGAGCTCTGTGTGGCCTCAACAGGGTCCTCTCTAAAACAAGAGGACGGTCTCTGAGGTTACCATTACTAAGATCCAGGCAGATGCAGGAATCCAAGAACACAGCCCTTCTGACACTTCACTCCTTGGGCTCTGTGGATCTCATGAAGCTGAGTCAGATTGGATGTCTGATAAAGCCCATGTGTTTGCCCTTAAACAAAAAGGGCAAATGCTCACTGGTACTTCTTCTTCTCAGGTTCTTTGTAAAAATTGCAATGCTCTGCTGTCAGAGAAACTGGATGTGGAAAGCTGCAAAATCATTAAAAAGTGGCTAAAAATTATCTTATGTGCACAACAATCCTGAATATAGCAACCAATTTCTGCTTTTTCTGTCAAGCAGAAGGTACACTTTTCTGTGCAAACCATAGGATCTCTGATGAAGTCACAATCTTTGAGTCTAGAACATAAAATGGTGCTTTAGGAGGTCTTTCCTGTGTTGGCAGTTTACAAAGTCACTGCTCTAAGAAATTGTTTGCTTTTTGTCACTCTTAGCACTCAGGGTAAAGGCCATCAGTGACAGCAACTGGATTATGTCCACAGGAATAAAAGATGCTGAGTTCAGCTTGTAACACAAATGTAACTGATTTTTTAAAATTTGCTTTTAGGGTACACTTCAGCAGTTTGTAGATGACTTCTTTCATAGTGTGCTCAACTCAAACCATGTGGTGCCACCAGCTGTGAAGTACTTCTTTGACTTTCTTGATGAGCAAGCAGAAAAACATGACATCAAGGATGAAGATACCATTCACATCTGGAAAACGAACAGGTACGGTATGAAAAGAGGCATGTATTGCAGAGAAATAAGAGTATAATTCTCAGGTATATGCTAACACTCTTACCACAAATCAAAGTAAATTTCATTTATAATCCTCAGAATTTTAATTTAGATAATATGTTTGTGTGATGAAAAAGATTACCTCTAAACCTAGAAGCGGCAAAAAACGAAACCAATTTACCTATGGGATTGTCACTGGCAGATTTACCATGTTTTACATTTTGTCTTTCCTCAGAGAAGAGGAAAGCAAGAGGTAAATGAGACTAGATTTACCTGTCAAATCACAAAATCTCATACATACTACTTGATAGTTTCTCTGACCACACATACATCCTTCCTTGCTCTTTGGGGCGCTCAAGACCTCATATGAGTTTTTCTGAGAGATGTAAAGAGTTGGTTTTCAGGCATGGAACCCAGACAAGCTTGTATAAGCGTTGAGATATAAAATTAAACATCACTGTTGTGAGGAGATGAAAATGCGAAGCCTATACTTAATTTCATATGATTTTCTTGTTGTAGAATATTTATTGTGTAAAAAGGATTATTTATCTTTTTCCTTACTTTGTAGCCTGCCTCTTAGATTCTGGGTAAACATACTGAAAAATCCCCATTTCATCTTTGATGTTCACGTTCATGAAGTAGTGGATGCTTCCTTGTCAGTCATTGCACAGACTTTCATGGATGCTTGCACAAGAACAGAGCACAAATTAAGCAGAGTAAGTGATTTGCATTCTACATCCTGACTATGCTCATGCCTGACGAGACAAAGGGCATCCTCACAGACAATACCCATTCTCTGAGGAGATATAGCCTTGATCGTTTCTTTTTAGTTTTATAATGAAGTTAACATTTCACCACTTAACAGGTTGGTGAACTGTCAGTGTTTCTGTGTAGTCTGCCAATTGATACTATTGAAAAAGGAGAAAATAGCAACTGCTTTTATAAAAAGCATGTTTAAAAACTCATTATTTCAGGTCTACCAATAATTTATTATCACCTTGCATTGATAGTTTGTAAAACTCAGCAATAATACCATGTGAAAACATCATCTTTTTATGAAATAAACTATCTATAATCTAATTATCTAATACTATGTTAATAAGTATCCAAATGTTAATATCTGTAAAGCTCAGGTGTATGTGAATATAAATGCTTGATTATTGACTTTCTTTTGCTTCCTAAAGATGTTCATAAATAACTAATTTTTTCTGTATTCTAAATGTTTCAGGATTCTCCAAGTAATAAATTACTTTATGCAAAAGAAATCTCTAACTATAAGAAAATGGTGGAAGAGTAAGTATTAACTCTTTTCATGGTTATTTGGTTGTTAGGATTTTAAGCTTATGTAAGAGGAAAAGGGAATGCTGATATAGTCAAAGTCAGCTGTCAAATATTAAAAATTTTACACCCAAATGTTTAAAGATCTCCTTGGTGGTGGCATTGGCAGAGTTGAAATGGAGCTCCGTTAGGACCCAGTGCATATTCTTGTCTGCACAGACAGATGAATAGATTTATTCAGGAGAAAATATGATGCTTTTTTCTGCAGTCATAGTTGCTACCCGCATGATCTGTCTAACAAATGCTGCACTTCCATAACTCAGTAGAGACCAAATCCTGAAAACATTTTCAGAAACATTTTTTTTTTTCTATGCTGTCTCTGACTTTATTCACTTGCTAATTGGAAATTCTGTTAATATCATGGAAGATCTGCCACAGAACAAAACTCTTGCCAGTTTTAAGACCTAAAATAATCATTATCTGCAATTATAGATTTTTTTCCCTGTGGTACGTTCCTGTACAATCGGGTAAGATTTACCTCTACTGCAAAAGTACTAATGTTGAAAGGCAGGATTACTGAAGGAATCATTGGTCTTTTGTGGTAGAGTATCTCCTGTGTTAGTAAGGAAGCATGTTTGAAATAATGGCAGAATTGCCAGAAAGATACAATTTATTTTACTAACTGAAAATCTTTTTTAAGTTACTACAAAGGTATTCGTCAGATGGTGTCTGTGAGTGACCAAGATATGAATACCCATCTAGCAGAGATTTCTAGGGTAAGAATATACTCCATTTTCTTCTAGTGAAAGTGGAGCCAAGTGTAACACTGTTTTTTGTTGTCTTCTCTTTCTATCTCAACAAATGGGTTTTTTTGTATGTGCAAATAGCAGATGAGTTATTTCATAAATCTCTGAAATACTCCTGTTCATTGTAGTTGTGCCTGTTAGACCTTTGAAATGTTGATTATTGAATGGAATCAAGAATCCTTATTGTCACTAATCTATCTGAGTTATGCAGGGAATAGAGACACTGTTTGGATTTTTTACATCCATTGTGGAAAAAATATAGCACTCTTGAACTGTGCTTTGTCTCCACAACATATAGAGGATTTTTAGCATTGATCATACTGAAAATGAGTAGTGACTGAATTCACAGTTCTACCACAGCAAAAATTAGATTCCAGAAATTAAAGAAGAGGCATGAACATTAAGTATAGCATATTTTAGAACTGTCTATACAGGGGCAATACTTTTGCTTTATGCTATATGTGAGAAGTTCATCATGTGCTTGCTCAGTGGCAGATTTTGCATTGTAGGTTATTTGGGTTACCTCAGGTGGAGAAGAGCAGAGTGTAATGGTTGCTGTCTGGGACTTGAATTGCAGACGGGTGGAACAAAATAATTACAAAACCTGCTTCAGTTGTGAAAGAGCCTGTCTGCTCTGCAGCTCAGCTCAGCTTGGGCAGGCTCTTGCCTTTGAAGCACTCTATTAAACTTGGAGAACCCGGAGAGTCCCTCACCAGTCCTAAAGATGTTGTTTAGCCTGAGCAAGAAGGCAGTGTATTTACTGGCTGGTTTGCTCATTTGCTTAATTTAGTTGAAGAGTTCTAGCGTAAGGAGGATGCTTGGGGAATTTTTTGCAGTTTGTTTATTTCAGTGCCCTTAGGACCTAACATTTTGCAGATCAACATCCTCATGAGAGCATTTCTATTTTCAGTCATTCACTACAAAACTCATCTGCAGTGACATTTCATTTCACAGTTCACTTTATTTATTACATAAATTGAGATGTATATAAAATTAGAATGTTTGGTGATTAAAAGTAAATTCAATATAATGTTTTAATATCAGCAGGATATGTTCTTCCTTTCTATTTTCATTATAAATTATGATCAAAATTAATATGGAAGGAGTGATTGAACACTGCAGATTTTGACCACCTCTAAAAGCGACTTTTAAAGAGCAAGGGAAGATGGATGTTTCTCTGCTGCTTTATCCCTAGGGTAATCATTTATGCCAGTAGCAATATTTTGCAATTCTTCATTTTCTTAACTAACTTAAAAGACTAAAGGCATAGCTAGAAACTTGAATCCTACACATTTGAATGAAGAACATCTGTTCAGACAGGTAGAGCACATTCACTAAATAGGTCATATGTGTAGAGGCAAGGGGAAGATAAGGTAATGGAAGGGTTATTTCCTGTTTCCTTTGAAGTCCTTTCTCTCTCTCTCTCTCTCTCCTCACTATGTGCCCCCCCCCCCCCCACCTACCTTTCTATCTTCATGTTTCAGGTGTTTTTTTCAAAATGTACATGTGGTCATGATATTGAGGAGTTACACCTTTGCTATAGTGGGGTGTGAATAATTTCCAGGATGTAAAAAGAGCTAGAGAAGGGGCTTAATATCGCAACAATATGTAGATTGTACTGAGTAAATGCTTTAGCTTTTCACACCCATGCTGCTAGCAGATGTTTGAGTTGTAGCCTGTGGTTTGACGTTCAGAGTTCAAAATATCTTCCAACTCCAATGTTAAGAGTTGTGGGCAGGCTGGAAAAATACCAGAGGGAAAATCTTGATCTAAAAATTCCCAAAGAAAAGTTTTCTCACTCCTTTTCTCTGCCCCGAGTGACATTTAACAAAAGTCAAACACAGAGCTTGTCAATTGTACCCAACAGTTGTGCATGTGCATAAGTTTCAGTTGTGTGTGATCCTATTTTGACATGTTTGGTGCCTGCTTGTGTTAACAGGCACATACTGATTCCTTAAACACCCTTGTGGCTCTACACCAACTCTACCAGTACACTAACAAATACTATGATGAGGTAAGTTATGGCTTTTGTTTCAGGCTTTAATATCAATGGTAAAAGGTTAAGAAAGCTAACACTAGTCTAAAGAAGTGGCTTCTGGATTTCACTGAAAAATCAGGTAAAAGCAATGCTGAACAAAATCCTTGCAGTTATATACCCTGCTTGGCAATTACACTGGTCAAGATAATGTCCTTATAAATGAACAATTTCATTATGGCTATCTGGTTTTGGTAAGGATAGTTTAATGGATAGTTTATCAAGATCTGAAAGAGAAATAGATTTAAAAAATAATTTCTCTTCAGTTCTACCATCCTAATAAGTACATAACAATGTCACCAAGCAAAAAGTCATCAGAGCTATATCAGGTTTCAAGCGAGTGTGCTTTTTTATTAGGAAAAATTGTTTGCTTGTAGGAATTGGAGCCATGACCTTTTTATTAGTTAAAATGCTCCTTAAACTTCTGTGCGTGGTACCATCCCTGTTTTGCCATGCCAAGTGAAGTGCCTGCCTACGGTAAACCAGAGTAACTGTTGAATGTAGCCTGATTCAAAAGCAGGCTCACAGCTTCAGTTTTAAAAGTTTCTTTGGTTTTTCACACCCTGTGGAAAGGGGGACAAAGAATAACCCAGAGTAGCTGGGCTGTGGCTATGGCTCTCCAGACTTAATCTGAAGACAAAAAGAGAGAAGGAAACTTTTATTCAAACGTTTCCATGGAAATGAATGCCTCCAGAAAACTCTCAGAATTAAAGCAATTAAGAACAGATGCTGAATCAAAAAGGAGCACAGTACATGTGAGCTCTATTCGCTTAGTCTTGCACCTCAGCACAGCTCATGTTTTCACTTACATTTAGCACAAAAGACAGTGAGTTGCATCCTCACTGCAGCTGCTTTATACAGGAGCAGCCACCCTGTCACAGCTTTTAAACAGATGCAAGCAGGAAATTCAAATCACCCTGAGAAGTCTTGCAATGACGGTCAGCGGGAGAAGTAGACAGAGGAATGTAGGCCAACCCCATGGCATTCCCTCACCCCTCATTGCCAGTACTAAGCTGGCTTTCAGCACCTTCCCAAATATGTCCGTAGTTTGACCTCTTACAAAAACACTCGAGGACCCTGAATGACAGCTGAACTGTAAATCCCGTATTCATCCACACCTCAGGCAGAGCCACCAGCCTGTGGGACTTCATCAGTGACAGGCCAGCACACCCCAGTACGTAGCTGCAGCTCTTCCCTTCCCTGTACATCACTGTGTAACAACGAGGTGCATCTGATGAAAAGGCTGCTAATTCAGAATTGTGGAGATAACTTGTCAAAAACCATTCAGTAAAATTAATCAAGCTTATTTATTTTGCATGAAAATGTTTTAATTTGCATAAATTGGAACATTTTGCAGCTGCCCTTGTCTTTATTACTGACACAGTGGCTCCCAGCATGTGCTGTACATTCTGCATCTCTGCAGGGCTTGACAATGACTAAGTGGGTACATTCTAATTGTCCACATTTATATGAAGGATATATTCACCAGTAGACATAATCATGAATCATTTAGTCTAGATTTGAGGAGTTACAGCTAGATATAATTGTTTAAATTAAGGAAACAATATCAAATTAAATCAGGCCCAGTTTAAATACTGCAATAAGTGTTTATTAAGTCTGTCTTGTAAAAATATTTTCACACTTTAAAAACAAATTCATTAAAATAATTATTTCTAAACAGATTTACTCCAGTGTTGGAAATGCAAACACTATACCAGCCCTTCAAAGTGAAATTATTGGCTAGATTGATTCTGACTATATTAATCTCCATTGTCAGTGATGTTCAAGAAGTAATAAGAACCACAGGTAGTGACAGGCAAACTCCATTTTTTCCATCTTTGTACTTGCAAGTTTATATAGTATTTAAACCGTGCTAAAGGTTTCTGCTTGATTACACTGTCAGACTTATATTAATAAAGCCAGTTGTAGAAAAGGAATGGTTTTGTCACATAACACATTTTTCTAATGGAGAAATCTAATAGCTGGTGGGAAAGTTTTCCTAAAGGATGGTGGAAATGAAAACCTTTCAAAACCTTTTGAATTTGATCTGGGAAGCCCTAAAAACTCTATTTGAAGAAAAGTCTTCTCATAACAGCTGACCTTTACTGGCTCTTGTTTTCAAATCCCTTGTGTCTTAAGAGTCATATCCTCTTATATATATTCTATACAGCAGAGGCTGTGGGATTCTGAGGGCTCCTCTGAGGAACTATTTGCTTTCCTGAACTGTGTTGTGCTGGGCCAGAGTCTTGGCACTTCTTGGCGAGAGCCAAAAGGGAGCTGCTGACTTTATTCCTCATATTGCCTACAGACACAGGAGACCTTCCGTTGTCTTACCACATGCCTGTGCATGGACCACCCAGGAGCTGCTCATAACTACAGCTCCTGGAGATGGGATATAATTACTGATGGAAAATGACCCTTAAGCTTTGTAGGGTGCACTGTATGTAAAAGCACTCTTTCTTAAATAGCTCTAAGGAAATTCTTCCCCTGCCTGCTCCATCTTGGAATGTAATATTTTACAAAATAAAGTACTACCTATTAATTTGCTTGTATCCCAACATAATGGGAAACATTACAGCAACTGAGTAACAGAGACAATCATTTTTACTGTCTTTGTGAAAAAACAGACCATGAGGCCTAATAGATAGACTTTTGTACAGAGTGAATGCAAAAGACACTTTACAAGCAAAGTAGTATCAAACACTTGGTCTCAGAACTATGTTATACATTTTAAGCTAAATTATTCTAAACTTTCTGTGTTTATATTTTCCAGATTATAAATGCACTTGAAGAGGATCCAGCTGCACAAAAAATGCAGCTTGCCTTCCGTTTACAGCAAATAGCAGCTGCGCTAGAGAATAAAGTGACTGACCTTTGACTCAAAAGCCGCAATAAAGAAATCTGATCTGAAGATGTTCAAATTCATTCTTCCTGTTAAGGAAATAGTGTTCTATTTTTTAATGTATAATTACAACTTTAAATGAAAGATTTCATGTTTTTTTGATAGCAGAGGTGTAATGTAAAGAATTTTTACTGTAAATTATGCTTCTAATTAAAAGCTGTGTTGTGTGTAAATGAATCTTCTGTGGGAAAGAGAGTCCTTTGGTTGGGGGCAGGGTGGGGGGTGGAAGAAGAAAAACCTATCGTTCATTTGATTTAGTAGAATCTGAGACATCAGCATTTAGAATTCATTATGCAAGTAAATTCAATACTATAGCATCCTTTCTACCTTAAGCAATATTTGTACTAAGAAAACAATAACATACTCAGAGACACATGCAATATCCCCTTTTATTTTGATAACTGGAAATTGACTTCCATAGAGCTCTAAAACTTGGTCTCTGCTCATAATGAACATAGCAAACAAAGTGTCCGATTTCTCTGCAAGATCTAAAAATGGGATTTGCTACCACACATGGTTCTAAATTTAATTATTTATCTCAATGGTGATGCACCCACCACAGTTGGCTGTGAGAGAAATAAGAGTAATGTCAATGTAGAAGAGTTCTACTGATGAAGTCTTGTTCGGTTCAGAAATCACTGCAAAGAAGGAATCAGTCCTTAAAACTTTAAAACTCTTTGTTATTATTGTGAGTTTTATGATATATGCTAATGTGCCTTACTTGTACTAATTCTGTGAATCTGATGAATGGTTTTGTAAAAAGAAGCAGATCAGAAAAATAAGTATTTATGTGCTATTGAATGACTTTTGTGTGAAAAACATGACCAGCAGAATGCTTGTAATTAGCTGCTTGCCAAGAGTGTGCTGTTTAACATGATTATGTATAATACCCTATTTTAGAATGGTTCTGATGATTTTTTATTTGAATCTTGGAACTGTCCTAGAAATACCATCACTTGTTTTTATTGTATCTGTGATGTAAAATACTACTATGATATTGGAAAAATCATATACCCATCTATTGAAAACCACTCAGTCAGTTTTGAGCCTTGGAATGCTGCATTTGATTGAATACACACTATAATCCATAGCAAAGAAAATTGAAATAACTTGTCAGAAAGTGTGTGTTTACAATATAGGTAAGCGCCGTACAAATCAAAAAGTTAGGTACGTCTTCTTAAATTGCTCTATTGCACATCAGAGAACTTTACTTCTCTTTGTCTTGCAAGTTTTTGGCAGTAAAGTAGCATTTTAATGAAGTGCTGCCATCTGTACTCCTTCGTTCATTGTCCTGCCAAGCACCCGGACTCTGCTGACTCTCAGCAAGCTAATGCAGTGTCTGCCGCCCGCTCTCCCTGCCTGGTAGGTTGTCACACACTGACTATTACTGTCTGTTGATATTTTTTTCTCTCCCGTTTTGAAAATTTCCTAGTATTTGTCAGTGGGCCTTTCCTTCAGTTTCTGAAAATCAAAAGCCTCACCAGAACTGGTTTCCTGCCCAGTAGGCTGTGAGCAGTTTTTTTGTTTGCTTTGTACTCGACTTCTTGCATTTGTCTATAATCATTCCTGAACCTGCCTGGGCTGTAACTTATTTTATACTGTTTAGGACTGAGCTATACGACTTCTACAGCAAGGTGTTTTGCCAGTTATTCTCTCATCTACAAAGGCATCCTAATTTCATGGCTAATCTGTTTCTTTTTCATTATTTGTAAATCCTGTTAATTGTAAATCAAATACAATGTTGGTTTTTTCCACCAAGTGTCAGTGGATCTTTACTGAAACTGGGGGGGATGGGTGTTGAAAGGATTTGTAATGCTCCCTCTGGGAGTGATGGAGCAGCAGCGTCCATCAGTCTGTGGTTGGGAATGGAAGAGCGCCGCACATCCTGCAGATGGAATGCCTGACATCGTGCCGTTTTTATTGGCATTTGCTCTGAAAAATGACAGTACTCTGGAGAAGCAAGGATGTAGTGCAACATACCAGAGAGAGGTCTTCTTGCCTGATGTATCTTGGGACCTGAAAGCAAATTAAAATACAGTCTCATCAGCATCTCTCCAGAGAGACCAGAAAGCCCTGCTTGAGGAAGTAGGGCTTTCAGAGGGAAAATTATATGTTCCCCATCACCAGTGACTTGACACAGATCAGTTGCAGGCTACAGCTGTGGGATGCAGCAGTGCTCTAGCTGGATCCTACCTGGGAGGCAACTGGCGTGTGTGTCTGCTGGCATGTGCCAGTTCATCATGGATCCATTAGTTATTCTTGCTGCCCTTTTCTCACATCCTGGGAAATTTGTAGGCTATCAGCGCTGCAGTGCCGCCTGCCAGGGAACACAGAGGCAGATAACTCTGCCTCTGAGCAGCTGCAGCTACAAAGAAACTTAATGCCAGCTCTTCAATTTCTTCAAGTCCCCTGTCCTGAAAGCACAAAGCTGGAATTTGAATTGAAGAACTGAGCTTGTTTATTTTATTATTTCCCCTTTTGGCTAAGCTTCTCCAGTGCTTGTTTTTCCACTCTGGTGCTCTGTTTTGTTCAGGCCTATTTTTTGTCTTCAGTTTTCATTACATTTTAGCAATCTGATTCTTAAAACTTTCATGCTCCTCACTTGGTTTCTGCTGCTCCTGACACCTGGTTCATCTACAAGATAAAAGGATAAAGCTCACTGGGGGTCTCCCTCCTTTTCACCCCTTCCGCAGCTCCTCTAAGTGGCACTTCTTAAAGCACAAGAACCTTCTGGCTGCCAAACTGCAATCACTTTACTCCATAGCAGCAGCTGTGAGCGAAGTTCCTTTGCTTAGACATCTCCCAGACCAAAGAGAGATCTCTTAGGATAGGACAAGGTCCCTGTGCCTGCTTGTTTGATATGTAGTAACTCACCCAGCTGAACAGGAACGGGGTTTCTTTGTCTCTGGCCAGGAATTCACTCTCTATTCCTTAGTGCCAGGTTTCCCTCTGACACCTTACTTGATCTTTTTGCTGCTCTCTGTATGCTATAGATTTATAAGCAAGTGGTTATGGGTGGAGAGGACCTCGACTAGCTCACATATGTGAGGCATTCATGTCTCCTGAAGATGACTTCTCTGATCAGACTGTTACACCCTACCCCCTTCTGCACCCTGCTGTGTTGGATACATTTCTCAGCCTGCTGAGTCCGAGCTGTATTTACATGCACTCTCTAAAGTTGGCCTTTCTGGTAACCTTTTGAAAATAAACAGAGTCATCACTATAAACAAAACCATACAGGGAATTCAGAAATTCAAACTGTAATTCACAAATTCACAAACTGTTGTAACATGAGAGGATTTTTAGCCAGCTGCATAAAGACTTAAAATGGCTCTGAGTTTATAATTCAGCCAGCACTGATGAGTTTTTGTGGCCAGTACTTTACCATTCCAGGTTCTCCAGCCTTATAAGTAACACAACCATTTTCAGCTATAGTATGGCCTTGATGATATGTACGTACATGGCCTAAAAAACCCCAGTCTCTGAATCTGATAGGGAAACACCTCTTTTACATGCTTCCTAGGGTTCCAAAACCTCTATTTATCCTGATAATTGTTCTAGTCAGGATTCCCATATGCACATAACCATGTGGTGTAACAGTTCTCTGAGGAGTTCCTTTCTAAAGAATTTGATCTTGAGCAAAGATTGGTTAAGACTTTTCCCAAGTCTGTTGTCTTCTCTTAGAAAAAACTTACAGAGAAAATTGTTTGCTTTTTTTTCCTTTTTATCTCTGTCTAGAGATACCGTTCAGAGCAGTAAGACAGTCAGCTTCAGAGGTTTAAAGGAAGATGTCTACCTACCATTTTTCTACCAACCATTGACTTAAGTCCTGTGTTATTCTGCCTTACACTCAGAGGAGCTGAAATTTGGCACTTCCAGTCACTAGAGTTGATGCAATGGAAACATAAGCACTGTTGCCCTTGTGACTTGCTTTCAGCCCTCAACACAAGCTCAATACAGTCAAACTCTGCGCCTGAAGCATTCCAGGTTCTCCATCACACAAAGCTCCTCTCTTAGTTGTCTGTTTTGCCAGATCTGCCTGGAGCACAGGATTCCCTGGAGAATGAATGATAGCAGCACACAAGCTATAATGATCAGTGGGGTTTTTTTCTCAGACTCTACATACCTAGTCTGTGTTTTTTTATTTTGAGAAACCCTCCTTCAGTTGATGAATGATGAGTTTGAAAGCTGGAATTGTAAACTAGATTTGGTCTTTTAGCCTCCCTCTTTTGTTAGCGTTTGTCTTGATGAGGCCCAAAAGTGATGGTGGAATTCTTGGTGTTTGACAGTTCCTGCAGAACAGAAGGAAAAGAGACTTTCCAGACCCACAGTTACAAGGAAGTTTTCAAAGGTTTTGTTTTCTTTAAATGGTGTCCCCTTTTGCCTCAGTATCAAGGAACATTTCTCCATCCATTAGAGAATAAAGTGGTTTCCCCTGTGCAGGCTTGTAATAACCATCTATGCTGTGAAAGATCACTGCTGTTGTACCAGACAGTCAGGGCTGACTTCTGTCTTGCCGGTGCATACTGCTTGCTGCCGCATGTCATTACCAAATAGGACAAATCCTACTGTCATTCATTGCTAGGCCATCAAAAGCTGTTTCATTTACCCATGTATTCCTGTTTCTCTGCTGCTTCTCAGATAATTGCCATCTGAACCAGAAGAGAGTTTGAGTGCTTTCCTTCTTTTTTTAAGCTTTTAAAGAACCTATGTGTCTTAACAGATTGGACACTTCAGAAAGAAACTATTTCTTCAGTGGGACAGAGGACAATAGATCTCATACAGATGTATATGGCTCATCTTAAAAGGAAATAAAAATCCCACCATGAACCTCACACTGTGTTTTTGAAATCCTTTATTCGGTGCTCTAATTCTGAACAATGTTTTTGGCTTATTTAATTGTTCTCAAAATTGAATGTTGAACAAAACTCACTTTTTTTCTTTTAATCTACTGTAATAAGAAAGGAGTGAAATGAAAAAAATGTATTCTTTTGATGCCCTTAATCTTTTCTCTCCTGTGGCTATGCTCCTATTCAGTAAGAGATCATACTTGCTGGTTGCAGAGCCTGGACGCCAATCCATGGGATTTAAAACAAACCCAAATCCATGTTTCCTGCAGCTACATCTAGGTCCGTGGCAATGCTCACAATTATAAAACTGCCTCCAGGATGTTATTTGGAATACTATTATCATGGGTCTGGCTGCTTTCCTCATCTTCCTCCATGTGATCCTCCTTCGTGTGGGTTTTCACCTTGTGTTTCAGTGGCACTTTCTGAACCACTTTTATTCCTCTGAAAGCCCAAGGAAGGAAACACACAATCACTGCCTGGATTAATCATGCAATTTTCATCCCCAAAGCGCCCCGTGGGCATTCAGACCCTCCCAGGCTCATCTCATTGGAAAATTATAGAAGTGGATTTTTTTGTGCTAGAGCAGACAACCTTACTGAAACCTAAAACATCTCCATCTGTCTAAGGTAAAAGACTTTTGTTTTGTTAATAATGTACTCTACACATACATTACTATTCACATCTGATGTGCATACATTCACTTCTGATGTATGAATGGTCCTTCTTAGTTGGTCTGAACTCCACCTGAACTCTGCAGCACTCTACCCTGGACTGGTGGCTGCACTATGTTAGCCCTAAACTCGAAAGTGATATAGATACTAACATCATTTCACCTTTAGATGAGGCTAGATTTCCACAGCTCATTTGCTTGGTGTGGGTGTTTAGCCCTGTTGCTTCTTTTACTGGACTGAAGTTTGTCTTGGTAGGCTGCCACACGGTTATGATATCCAAAAGTCCCATAATGAGGCCTTAATGTCCAGCAAAGGGTACAGAAAGACTGCCATCATTTTCAGCAGCAGCAGGTTCTTCTGCTCAGCTGTCAATGTATATTCCACCCTTTTTTTTAACATGGCCTTATTTTGTTTCCTTGTGCACTTGAAGCAGTGACAATCCTCTATTTGTATTCTGGCACATTACTGCTGGAGATGAGATCATCCATCTAGGTTTCGTGCTATTTTGGAACTACAGGTTTGGTATTTAATAGGGTCATGCCCTGGTGAGCTTACTCCTCTTAGAATAATATTCGGTAGAGAGTTGTGTCAAGTTATGGGTTTGCTGGCTGTGTGTGAAGATTCATATGCTGATTGCTTTGACCTGCCTATCTATAGTAAGAGCCTGTAACTGCCCAAGTACTATTATAGCTTTTGCTTTAAGTTACGGTTCTGATTTTATCTTTCTTTTCAGTGAAAGGAAGATTAGAAATGTTTTGTTTGGCATTTAACTGGAAACAGTTAATAGTTTAGCTGCATCTCTTTAAGAAAACAGGGAGAAAGGGGATGTGACGTCCTTTCCCTGTGAGGTGGTTTTGGACTATTCTTTTCTAAAGTTAACGAAGACAGTGATGACAAAGAACACTTGAACACTGCTGTCACTGACAGACATAAGTTTCTTTGTGGTTAATCATTCATGTCAACTAGTAGGGCAAGTTTTTTAATACAGAGCTTGAATTTCATTTCAATCTGTGCTGTCCATCATTGTCTCTCTTTAGCAGATTTTTGAGATGACAGCACATACAATGTATCTAAGATTAGATTCTGGCTTTAAATATTTAGAGTCTGAATCACATCTATTTGTACTTTATTCCAAGGTTGAAGTAATGTGGCAGGACACACATTCTGCAGTAGTTAAAACAAATCAAAGGAGCACTGAATTATTAATTTTAAACTTTTAACCAGTTCCTCTTTGTGGGCCTGCACCCATCTGCTGCTTGGAGTAAGCTAGGGATCGCCAGCTGGGCTGGTGGCTTTGCCCTACACACAGGGCCCTTATGGCTATTTCCCCACCTGCTGGGCTAGCTAAGGGCTAATGGCTCCTGTGGTTTTCTAGGAACTGATTGAGTCTAATGAATTACACGCTGGGCTTTGGTTAGCTCCTGTTTAAGTCAAACTGCTCTCAGACAGGTGATTTAAGATTCTCATCAGAAGATTTGCTCCACTAGTGATGACCCAATTGGCATGTCTGCAGCCAAAAAATTTCTGTTAACTATCTGCTGGGAAAGGATGCTAATTTTAGCCTCCTGCCAGCAAGTGGCAAACCCTAAGACAAGTTCATTGTCTGAACTGAGTCATAAGGCCAGGGACTGGATCAGATCTCTGAGCTTTGCCAAGCTTTGAGTTGATTTGACAGGCATGTAGCCCTCAAGACCAGGAGCTGCTCTGAACACTGGCTGCTGCAAAAGTAACCTGTAGGACATTCTCCTTAGCTGGGATCACTGTGAATGCACCATTTTCTGCCTTGCTGACATGCAAGGAAGCCACAAGGCAGACTGACTCTCAGGTGGGACAGTCATTAGATGCCTCCAAGATCTCCATCTTTTTTTTGATTACCAATGATCTGAGGTTGATATGAACGGCACCATGGCCTGGTGCAGGCAGCATTGTTTCACTGAGTTTGCTGCAGCATTGATACAGTGAAACTGCATCTGTATGGCTGGTCATGCACATGGCACAATAGGGAGACCTTGGTCAAGCATGGTCCTGCTCTCTATGACCAGTGCTGAGCAGTACAGCTGGCACCAAGAGCCACTGTCATGCCCAGACACCCCTCACAGTGGTCTCAGCTCCCAGCCATAGGTCTAGAGACATAAGTGGCTTACAGGGCCAGTTGTTAGGAGCACCCAGATGAAACAGCTTGTTGAAATACTAATTTGGAGTACAGAAAATCAAAACAATGCAGAACAATGCTAAGAGGAATAAAGAAACCTCAAAGGTCAGATTCAGCTCTGAACTCCAGAGGTATAAATTGAACCTAATCTAAAAATGCTGTTAGAAACAACCCAGTTCACACCCACTCTTTGCAGTTACCAACAGCTCTGGGAAACACAAGTTTGAATGTCAATGGCCATATTAGAAAGTCTGTGGTGCACAGGTAGATCATCTGTGAAGTACCTGCATTTCTAAAGCTCTTACCATTGTGGTGCTCCTGCAGCAATGAAAAGGAACATGTTAAAATTTTAAGGAAATATGTTTCCTGCCCCCTTTCTCTTTTTTTCTTAAAGCTATGAGACCTTTTCAGCTTCTCTGATGAATGGCTGCACCACAGAGGTGTATCATATTCATAGTCACACTATGCTCCACAAGAGCTGAATGTTATAGTAGTTTTTTCCCAAACTTCCCAGTAACTCTCCTCTGTTTACAAGTTTCTCCACAGAGGCAGACACTGTTATTCTTTATTGATGTAGACACTGCTATTCCTGCAATGTATAGCTGGGCTTTGTTATGGGCTGTCTGCATGGAAAAAAAAAAAAAAAAAAAAAAAAAAAAAAAAAAAAAAACCCAGACATCTGCATTCCTTGATAACAAACCCAGATAGTTTAATTTTTTGTGCCACTTCACCATGACTGGTTTTGCTGGGTTTTTTTCTTGGTAGTTTTGTTTTTTTTTTACTACAGGAAATTCCTTTACTAAATTCCTTTACTTTCTTGCCTTGCAATCCAGAGTATTTTATTTCTCCAAATGGAGTTGAATTCTGTTCTCATTAGAACTACTGGGTACTTTGCTCTCTAAGATTCAATAATGTGACACAAACACAGCTATCATATCACACAACACAGCTATCAGCCATATCACCCATGTCTGTAATGAGAAAATAAATACACCCAAATGACTAAGCAATAAAGAAGCTGGTGAATGGATGGGATCAGGTCCATCTGCATTCCCTTTTCAACGTGGTCTTATGTGTTAACATAGCAGGAGCTTTGATCTGGTTATTACTATGCTGCAGATGTTGCCCCTGCTTGCCCTGGATCTAATGAAGCATATCAGGGGTCCCTAGTCATTTAAATGGACTCTGAATCTCTCCTGCAATATCTAGGAGATTTACTCTAAAATCAATTCTATTTGCTCTAAAATCAATACAGCTAGTGCTTTAACATGATCAGCACAAGAGAGGAAACTGGAGGTTGATGCAGGTGGCTGAGGTAGGGAGAGAAGGAAATCAAGCAGACCATTTATCAGGTTGATTCCGTGGCCTGAGTGCCTGCTCTGCACACAGAAGGTTGGCAATCCCTGAGCTGGCTATTAGACATCAGGATTATCATGTGGAATGACTCCTGTCTTCATCCAAAAACCTTGAAATGTTTCACAAAACGCTAATGAAGATCTGTGAGGTTGTATCCTGTTCCTGTTGATGCAACAAAAAAATGAAAAAATAAAAAATGAAGGCAAAACCGACTTGCCTTAATTTAGAGCACAAGTCAATTGCATGGCTGAGAATAGAACTTGAGATCCCAGATCCTTGGATCCTAAATCTAACCTGCTGGCAGTTCTACGTACAGAGAAATTAAAATTTATCCAGCTAAATTGCTATCTCCATGCTACAATTTTCTATGACTTTGTAGAGAAAAAAAAAATTCAGTCACAAAGTGGAGATAGGAAAAACCAGCCTGGCAAGGGTGATATGTGTCCAAAATCTATCATTCAAAGAAAAACTCTTGTCTGTGCTTAAATATATACAGCTTTTTGTTGAAAATATGTTTGCCCAAGTTGCAGTCTGCAAACTATGGAGATTTAGCATCTATGAAACGGATATGTGAGGCCTGGTTTTTAGAGTTTCTCAGCATGTACGCTGACCCATCCTGTAAATGTGGGTACAATGTAACTCTGCCAGCCTGTAACAAGTTAAAGAGTGTAACTTTGCCACCATCTATACTTGCCTAAAATGTTGTGGACATACACCTGTAGGTGAAGGGTGTATTCCCAGAGGACATCCAGAGGACATGACCACTTGCAGCACAGAGCTTGCTGCTGCCTAGGGACGAATGCAGCTCTTCTCTGGCCACATCCACTGCCCTGCTGCAGCCCCCAGGGCTCTGGCTGTGCTCCTCACTAAGCTGATGTTTAACCTGGGCACCCCTGCCTGAACTGCAGAAGTCACACCTTTCATTCTACCGCACCAAGCACACAATGATGCACAAACAGATCCTTGATCCTCACAAACAGGGGTCCCGTGCATGCCCCAGCTATGAGCAAAGGCCTGCAGGACACGCTCTCAGGAAGAGAGCAAAGAACTGCACTGTGCCTCCCTCCCAGACCATTTACAGGGCTCAGCCTCTCTGGGCTGGTGTCAGCTCCGGCTTGCATAGCCCTGACAAAACTCATCACCACACACCACAGTCCAGGCTGAGCACTGCCATGTTCCAGGATGTGGCAGCAGGGAAACCTGTGCTCCCTCTCCCGGGACAGTCCCTGTCTCACAGGCCAGCTGAGTGCCCCTAATAGAGATACCCAGGCAGCAAGGCAAGCCTCACCCCAGCTCACAGCACCAAACTGGTGTTTGAGGCCATCAAACTGGTTTTCTCAAGCTGAGTTAAATATTGCCATGGAGCAAAACTGACTATGATTGGATAAATGTTTCCATGCAGACATGATGACAGGAACGAAGGTGACTGGTCCTTCTGGATTTGGTTTGGGGGATTTTTTTTGAGGAGAAAGCATTTGGTTGAGTTGAAGGAAACAGAAAATATTATAAAAATACAACATAAGTGATACAAAGAATTATATGGTATTTTAAAGTTTTTTTTTCTTTTTCAAATTATATAAAATGTTATTTAACAGAAGCAAGGAAATTTGATTTTACAGATACATAAATGTACATGTAACTATATATGTGAGGAGGAAGTGCTGTATAACTACATTTAACTATACCGCATGCCTTTAATGAAACTTGCCTGTGGAAAACTCTTAGGGATTTTTAATCCAGGCAGCTAACCATAAAGTTTTCTCCTTAACAGTAAATTATGACAATTGCCCAAGGCTTTAACATCCCTGCGTTTTGCTCTCTGCTTTGAATTAAATTGTGATGATCAATATTAATAGTTTCTGCTCAGATATGGTCACTGCAAAACCAAGATGAAACTGAATTTTACTGCTGAATTTTACTGCAAATGTGAACATTTATCAACACTTACTCAAGACATAAATGAGAAAGAGAACAGCTATATCATGAAAGAAAGAGCTTAGTTAAAATTTAACATCCCTGCCATACATCTCGAATATTTTCCAGAAGCAAATGTAGATAGTGGTATTGCAGGAAAGACAGCAAAATCTATGAATATTTGTGATCAACATAAACCTTGTCCACTTCTAACCGTTCTAAGAAGTAACAAGGCATAAAATTTTCTTTGTGTGATCACAGCTTTTTCACACTAGCTCTCAGACATACTCACAGCAGCTTTTTGTCTCCAGCTGTCATTGTTTAGAATATAAAAATTGCCTAAGCATCTATTTAAAACAACAATATAACCCAAAGGAGCCAAAATGCCCACCCACTCCAGTGCCATCAGCTGTACTGTATCAGCATGCATTTCCTTCAGCTGGGTGGTTTTGCTGCACACACAGCATGAAAAGACAGCTGCACCATGCTTGGGCTGGCCCAGGACATGTTACCCTCTGCACACCAGGGCATTGGCCTGACTGGCCTGACACACTTCTGGCCTGACTTTGATGTCAACCTAAAGTTCACCTCTGCTGCTTGACAAGACTTATCTTGAAATCTTTTGCTTGGGTTCTTTGATGGGTCTTATAAATGCATCTGCAAGGCAAGGCAGAAAAGGTGTTTGCCCAAAAGAGCTAGCAAGGCTGGAGGGAAATCTTTCAATAAACCATTGGTTAAAAGCAGTAGTTCAGCTGTTTGAATATCAAGTGGTCTTGGAGAGAAGTGAGTAATTTTTCAAAAAGTACACTGAGCCTCTGGGAGCAGGAAGAAAAAGGAAATATGAATTTTTAAAGCAGATTTTGTATGACTCAGGTCGAACACATTCATCATTAAAATCAGAACATGGAGGTTGCTGCACTAATGACCCTTCAGATGTGGGACACGTCACGTTCCTCATCTTCTCTCCTCAGGGATAAATCGCTAGAACAGTAATGCACAAATGTGTGTCCACAGATCCTCACTGTCACCAGGTAAAAAGAGAGCTTAAAACCAGGAGACAACATGTCTCATGTTCACCACAGGTTTATCTGAACTGTGTATTCCATCATTAGTGTTCCAGGAAGTAAAAACACACTTATGGTGGCCAGTTTGACCAACTACTCCAGGAGCAAGGAATGAAAAAGTGAAAACTATGAAACAGAGGATTTGGCAGTATTTGCTCTCTAGGCCCTAAACCTTGAAATGTCCTCTACTTTTTCTAGGTGCTCAGTAAAACTGCAAGGGCTCACTTCTCAGTTCTAGAAACTGGAACTTTAGGAAAACACAAAATATCCTGAGTCTTAGGATGCTGTTTGATGTGACAAGCTTGATCTCCAGCTCAGAGGAGCAGAATGGTTTCATTTGTTTTTCTCCCCTTTGCAATTTCATGTTCCCTTCTCAGCCAAGAGAAGAAGAAATGTTTTTGCCATTTGCGCCATTGGCATTTTGTGCCAGTACTGCCACACTACAGAATGACCAGGAACAAAGAAAACTACAGGCATTCTTGCATTCATTTCTTCTTCTCAATGTTTTAATGAGTAATTAAGCAATAATGATAGAAAAGAGATCTCAAGTTCTAACACTGTCTTACACCCTAAAACCACCAGTTTCTGTTCCAGGAATTTTCTTCCTAAGTTAATCACTTCATCAACTCCATTTGCAGATTTCCGTGATTTCTAGTAAAACCTTGGGTCATTTAACTGAACTTCTGGAAGTGAGTTGTTTCCCATTTTTTTATTTTGACTTCTCCCTTGTTGCCTCAACAACAGTTTCTCTCCATTAACACCCCTCATCTTTTCATCTTCACCCACCCAATCACACTACACAGCCCACCTACACTCACATGAAGTCTATTTACCTCCTGCAGCCTTGTTAGCTTATACTTTAGGACCTACTAGCCAATCATTTCATTCATAAAAAATCATATTGGAAAGGACTTCAGGAAGGCATTACCTCCCTCTCTACCTTCTCAGCAGTAGAAGCTGTTGGACCTCACCTCAAGTACTGTGCCTGGTCTGTTTGTCCCAATCAGTACAAGAAAAATATCCATCAACCAGAACACATTCAGTGTAGGGCCATGGTGCCAGCTGCACGCTGGAGCACTTACTCTAGAGGGGAGTCTGAGGGATATGGGCTTGCCCAGACTTCAGACAGTCCCCACGACCTAACAAGAAGTCATTTGAAGCACAGAGCCAGGCTCTTCATGGTGTGGCATGACTGAAAGGCAACATGCATTAGGCATAGGCCAACACCCAATGGCTCCCAGATGAGCCTGTGGCCAGAAGAACAATACCATTTTGTTTGGAGGGCACACCCTGGCCTGCACTGTTTAGAAAATAAAAAAAAATCTTTTTAAGACTACAGATCTATACACATTAATGTCAAAATATCTAACATGCTACACCAGTCACCCAAACCCCTCCCCCCAGTCAGTAAGAGCATCAAAGACTTAATTTTTTCTATTATTAGGTATATTGTTTACAGCAATACAGAAGATCACAGGGAGAGTTAAAAGGATATTTGCCATCTCTCATTAGTAATGTCAACACTGTCTCATGGGTAAAAGGGTCTTTAAGTAAAATGCTCCATCTGGAAGGTCTGAAAGTCTGAGGCTTTGTTCGCTAAAGTTTTTGTGTGATTCTTATGGAATAGGAGGGGCAGAGGGCTGTATCCATACAACAGTTTCTCATATTTGGAGGCAGGCTATGTTTTGCAAATCTTGTTTTCCTCTGTTTTGCAAATGGGCAGTTACTAGTCATTCACTCAATGTTGTTTATAATTTTCTGTTCTTTCAGAGTAATTTTCAAAACACTTTGATTTTCTTTTCAGCTGTGAAAGAATAATCCAAAACCAAACATGTTATTCTTTGAAATTAACTCACTAAAGCTGGTTTCCCTATAAATTTGACTGAAGTGGATGATTAAGAAGTCTTCTCTACAAATAATGTTTCATGCAAAACAGCTGTAATGAGACTACAGTCTGATTATTTAAATGGATGAACATTTTTATTTAGTGCAAAATCACTTCTGGCTTGCCCTATATTTACTACTTAATGAGACTTTGAAATCACCGTAGTGGTTTCACACATTGTTAGGGAGGTCAACCCCAAAAGCTGGTTACTACAGCCTTCAGAGTTGACTCTGGCCTTCATGTTCCCCTAGGGCACCAATTAAATTTAAAAGATGAGCTTTACCAAGAAGCTGAACTTGGGAGTTAGTTTCCATATACTGCCTATTTTCATGCCCCGCACAGACCAGATGCAAGGTTATTTGGCCCTAGTGGATTTCTGATGTCCTTTAAAGAGCATCTAAATCTTTCTAGCAGAAATTTGAAGATGTGTAATATATGCTGGGTCTTCTTCAACAAACTGATATTGTTTTAAGTTATACTGCAGCTCTTTTTGACATGTTTCTCTGAGGTCTAGTAAAATAGTTCTTCAACTGTCTATTATTCTGAATAGGACCTCCAGGATGAGCACCTGTGGGATCTAGGATCTGAAGGCAGGTTACTCATTTGAGTACAGCCAGGTATCTCTACAGAAGTGAATTATTAGGGGACATTATTAGGGGACATTAGTTTGAACCTGCACTATGCCTAAGCCACCTTGCCCTCCTTCTCAGCACTGCTGGGCTTGCTGTGGCAATGTGAAATGAAGTGTAGTCTAAGATACATGTGCTACTGTACAAGGTGGATATGCCCAGAAGCACTTTCACTGTTTGCCTCCAGACTCAGGTGCCTTCAAGGTTGGCAGGCAATTGTGGTATGAATGCTTTGCATTAGAGAACAGCCAATGAGAAAGAAAATTACCTGGCAGTACAAGAGGATTGAGAATGAGATTTTTTGCTGTATTTTCAAGTAATGACAGCAGTGAACCATAATGATACCCATGAGGGAGCTGTGTGATGATCCTATATTGATTCCAATATGGATTCCAATAGGTGGTTCTTAGAGTGGTGGTCTCTGCTGTTCTTTTTAGAGAGGGATGCAACTGGAGTGGAGAAGGAAAGCCCTTCCTAGCAGATCATTTTAAGCCTTGCTGATTGATCAGAGGAGTGTGAAGCCTTTAGGCACCTTTTCCTTGACTAACATGTTACAGAACCAGAGGCCCATCAGCAAAATCCCACTCAGAAAGGAACTTCATCACATTTCCATGGTTTTTTACTTTGTTTTGTACAGATGTCTACTTCTACCAAATTCTCCAGCTTAGTGCATGTGAGACAGAAAATATGATCTGGATCTATCTGAGAGAGCTGTATTCTACAGTACTTAGCTGAAGGGGTAACTGGAGTAATTTAGAGGCCAAAAAGTCCTACATGACACAGGTCTGTTGTGAACAAAAATAGAACTTGATAGACTTCTAAGTGAAACTGATTTTTCACAGTAAGTGGAACAGCATGTACTCTGAAACAGGCTACCTAGAGAGGCTGTGGATGTGCCATCGAGAGTGTTCAAGGCCAGGTTGGATTGTGCCGAATAAAAGCAACTTGATCTAGGAAAAAAATATCACTGCCCACAGCAGAGGAGGTTGGACTGGACAATCTTCAAAGGTCCCTTGAAACCCAAACCATTACATGAGTCTGTGATTTATGAAAAAGTATTTCCACCTTCCGGGTAACATGCCAGAGAGCTCTCAATAAAAAGAATGCATGTTCATTTCCTGAGTATTAAGTGGTCCAGAGTATAAATGTACTGTATGTACCTGTCTGTGTATGGAGGCAAGGGGAAGTGGAAAGAGGAGAAAAACTTAAAGGTGAGCTGGGAGGCATCTTGCTTTTTTATTCTGTTGGGATCTGGCTTTCCTGAATACAAACTAGAAAGAGTCACATAAAAGCAAGAGATAACAAATGCTGCCTCTGTTTCTGGTGCAACTCTGTTGAAGAATGACAGATGCATGCATAGCCTTATCAGACACAGATGTATACAATAATCAGGTTGTTTAAAGTTCCTCTTTTACTTGCCTTTTTGGCCAAAGAGTTAGAATAACTTTGGAAAGGATTCAAGCTTAGCCATCTGAACCAGACTTCCATTAAAGATATAAACAACTAGATAAGAAAAGAGAAAAAAGAAGACAAGGAAGTTGAAAAAAGGGATATTCAGGAACGACACAGGGGATGTGATCTTGCACGAGCGGGTGACATCTCTGGGCTTCTGAGGGCATAGGGTTTTCACTGTGGGTTCCACAGCCCTAAAGGTGGCAACCACCACAATAAAGCTTGCTCCTTTCAGTCCATCGGCTTTCCTGTCATTGATATTTACAGCCCCACAAATGTGTATAGGCCCAGCCACCCATGCTTTCATTACTAGACCCAGCATGCAGCACATAAAATTTTGTTCATTAATACCCAATTGCATATTTGCATTATTATCAAACACATTGGATCCTCCACTATTTGGAGGATAGTAATGAGAATCTTGGGGTTTGCTAATCTTATCTTTTTTCTTTAACACTTTCTTTACTTGTATGAACAGTTTTGGATAATGGCTTGACTCTGATTTTTTGTTCTATTTTGGAGTCTTGAAATAAAAAGCTCTCATCACTGTGCTCTCACCTTCCATAAATATTTCCTGTAGTTAGCAAAAAGAACCAGAATACAGTTTGCTAAAGAAGTATTGCTCTATTTCTCTATTCTAAACCATCAGTGCCATTTGCAGTCATTCCTGTACCAAGAGAACACATTTACCTCCTTCTGTGAACTTATCTCTTCTCTTCCTTCTGCAATCAGTAAATATCATTTTTCATCATTCAACCTTAAAAAGATTTAAAGGACAGGAATGTAGGAAATTGTTGTCAGCATGGTTTTAGGGAAATAGCTCTTGTCAAACACTTGAATTACTTCTAAAATTATGTTACAACTTTGATTGTGTCGTAACTTCACAAATATCTTTGACTTATATAGATCTGTTAAATTAATTACACTAATCTAAAAATTGGTGCTATATAATATAAATGCAATAAGGTAGAAAGCAAATTCTGGGAAATATCGTTGCCAATAGAGGAGCATAAGTAAAAAAGTTTCACTACTCAGATTTTGTTTTCAAAAGTGATGAAAGAGGAAATTGCAGTTTCAGGGACAAAGACTGAGAATGCAACAAACAGTAATAAAGGACAGAGCAGACAAAACCCTCTGACTGCCGGGTAACCTGAGTAACCCATTCAAAAAATTGGTATAGCCAAAGGATATTCTTCCTTTTTAGAAAGATTAAGGGAAGTCTAGACTTACTGAATAAGGGAAAGGATACAAGAAAAGACTGATGGTATGATAGACCAAAACTGTAACAGCAAAACCCAGCTAGGGGAAGTTTGAACAGGATTAATAAACTGATTAAGTGCTATAGGTACTGGTGAATAAAGACTGAAATACTCTGTGGGTTTTGGAGCCTGTTTTAAAAAAGAATGTTGACAAACAGAAAAAGATTGAGCAACTAAATTATTTGAGAGCTGGAGTGGAACAGATAAGAAGCCTGGTCTCTTTTAGCTGGCCAAAATTATGACTGAAGAGTGGCTAGGTAAGCATTTCAAAGGAAGAAACTACTGAGTTTTTAATTCTAGCATTCAAAAACTATCAAGGATCAGTGGTGAAAGACAGAAAAGGAAGAAAGGGAAACAGAAGGGGGAAGAGGAGGAAAAACAGGAGGGATGAAGGGAGGAACAAGGGACGGGAGGCAGTAAGGTAGGCAAACCATAGAACCACATTTTAAAAAGCAGATGGTTAAACATTGAAACAAATTACCAAATGAAAAGTTTACTCTTCATCATTTGGGTTTCCAGATTAAGTTTACATGTTTTCTCAAACATGGCTTTCAGTGGAAAACAAAATATATGTTCATAAAGAAACAATTAACACTGGTTAATTGTTAATAGGGTATCCTTAACCACCTGTGACATATGGGAAGCTACCTCAAATGGTCTAAGGACCTCTCCTGTCCTGTAAGGTATACAACCAACAAACTGTTGCTGGAAGTACTGAGATCAATGGTTAAGCAAAATTTCCTCAAAACCTTGTATTAAGCATTATTTTCTTCTAAATTTTGCCATACATAAACTGTACAAAAAAAAACCAACCTTATGAACTGAGTGCATGCTTCATCATGCTTCATGGTTCCTTTTCTTTACAGTCACTTCATGCATGGCAAAAATTATCTGGTGTTTTCTTTGAGATGAAATGCTGAGGAAGCTTGTGGCCTTTGTGGTTTAGGGCAGAAGTTCGAAATGTGGCACAGGAAAACTGTCTTCTGCTGGCCACAAAACACTGATGTTTTATGTTATCTGCAATAACTAATTTAAGAAAGGGAAGGAAATGCCAGACAGGCAAAGGAAAATTAGGGAACAGAAAGTGTGAGAAATAGCTGAGGTGACACCAAATGTCTTTATCATGACCCATGAGTTTAAATGTCTTTATCATGACCCATGAGTTTACTCACTCTGTTACTCCTGTTTTCCCTGATGACTCTCTTGCTGAGGGTGGGACCAAGCAGCTGCTTGGGAGTTTTGACCATTATGGTATCGGGCATCGGAAGGGAGCCTGAGGAGCAACTCTGTATCACAGCAAGGTCAAGTCACATCCTTTTCATCCTTGCTCTTTCCTGAGAGGCACAGCAGAACATGCAGCATACAATCCCACTTGCAGCATGCAGATGAGAGGACATGGCTAGGTCAAGACACAAACTAAACTGCTGGCCAAGGACAAGAAATACTCCCACACATAATTCTAGACTGTAATTCAGGCATTCACATACCACTCCCAAGAGGCAAATTGTGTGAGCTGACCCATTTTGACAGATAAGAGTTTAATGGCATGGACATAGCCTCTTCCATACCAGTTAACCTCAGTGTCAGAGGCCAAGCCTGCCCACACTGACTCTGCAATCAGTGATGCACCCATGCTGTCCTCAGGCTTTAGTCCAGATGAACGAACATGTCTTTGCATTTTTAGGGTTAATAAAGTTAGCCGCATCCTCGCCTGGCATTAACCACCATCTTTAGCAGCTATTCCTTGGAACTGATCCTGTCTCTTAAATTTTAATGTTCTTGAGCAAAAAGTATTTTCCATTTTTAAGCACTGCATGTTGTTCTTGTCAATTTCAATGAGTTATTTAATTATCAACTTGAAATCTCTCTATTTTCAGAGTAAACATCTGATTTATTATAATTAAGCCAAGTAAAAATTAATACATGTATTTGTGGTATATAATTTTAAATGTTGCAATGCCTTGAGACCTTGAGAAAGACCATATGTGTTTGCTTTAAAAGGCACTTCTGGTGTGGGTAAAATTTAAACAAACAGTGTATGCAAATAAGCACTTGTAAGAAATCAAAAGAGAGTTCTTTACTCATAAGAGCTAATATTTATTATTGTTGCTATCACCACTCCTGGAGCCAAAAGTTACAAAACTAGATTTCCTAATTTGACTTATTCATGAATAAACAAAAAGAACCAAAGTCTCTTTTTTTTTTTTCTCCAAATGAATAAAGTCAAGTTTGTTCCTATCTTCCATACCTCTCCCAGCTGAGCAGCTTATTGTACTACCAATGGAATGCAACAGATTGTGAAGGAGTCAAGGAGACATTCAAAAATAGATTTGTTCAGCCATACACTGCAAGCAGCACATCTGTTATTGACAGAGTGAAAATAGAGTCTGCAAGGAGTTAGCATTAAATGCAATTCAGGCTCAGGAACAGAATTCTTGCCTAGATTTTGCTTTCTTATTTTACTTAGGTAGAACTGTGTCCACTTCACTACAATTGCCATAAGTACACACAGAGGGCCCATTTTAAAGGTTCCTAGCAATGAAAGACACCACTCAAAATCATATATTACAGTTCATTCCACATCATGCTTGTGACACCTTCAAAATGTGAAAAATCTTGTTAAGGGAACAGAGAGATTGCAGTAAGAAGAGCTCAAACTGTTGGGCAATTAAGGTTATCAAGCCTCAGTGGACATGCTTTATTTTTTCACCTGGAAATGTTACATTACAAGAAACCAAGCATTTTACCCCTTCTCCGATTTCTAGAGAGTTCAGCATTCTGTGCAGCCAGTGTGTAAATTATTTTGATGCAATCTGGGTATCTAAGGACTCCTTCTGCATACATCCAAGAAATTTATTGAAAGTGGTACAGCATTTGTGGGAAATATCAGAATCCAAGCTATTCATAACAGCAGTAATTTGACTCCTGGAATGTAGTCCTAATTCATATCACCTAACTTCAGCTATCTAAAAGTTTCTTGACAACATTTACTTTCCTATGTCCCTCTACAACTGGGAGGAAGGACAGAGCATGTCCAGGTGGGTGACAGACATTCCCAGCAGTACGATAAGGTACTAGGTTAGACTCAACATCAGTTTCTGCATGGTTCAAGTTAGGTAAAAAGATTTGCAGCTTTTGCATATACCCATTTTCCACTGTGGACATTTACATTCCACATATTTTACATTTGCATTTTTTGCAGAGACCTTTCCGCTTCCAGAACAGTCTTGTCTGAACATGCACCCAGGTATTCAATATATTTTCCTAATCAGCGCAGAAAGCATATCTTTTGCCAAGGTCTTATTGGCCACACACCATCCAATACCACACTGAGTTGGATTGTTCATATCCTCATTACTGGAGCTGTAGGCATTTTTGAGAGGAGAAGCCCATAAGTTATGTTTAGGTGTTCAGCAACCTGCTAATGGAAGGCAGAGCTTTTGTCCCCAACCTGAGCAGCCACCACAGTTCACTACCAGCGGATGGCACGATGCTGTTACCTACCACCATCTTCCAAGTGCTCAGACAGACACAGAACTATAACAATCACCTGTGAAAGAAAGCTGAATACAGGCAGTTTGGTATGTTTTGTCCTCTCACAAAACTATATCTGACTATCTGCACAGCTGCCTGTAGAAGGTTGCTCTGCTTCTGTGGATTGGATGAGGGACTTAAATTACCTGTTTGGCTCTTTTTAGGAGAATCAAATTTGTCTACAATTCCCAGACAAGTACTGGCCTAGCAGAGATCTGCTAAAATGACCTGCTAAGACCTGGAGTAAGCTTGTTTTATTATTAAAAAAAAAATAGATTTCTTTAGAATGGAAATGAATTGAAACCACAGCCAGCCTTCAAAGAGCAAGCAGGGTAATTATATTGCTACAAGGCAGTAGCTGAATTGCTGGTGTAAAGGAATACTCATACATGTAACTATCCCAAAGGTAATGTTATTATCAGGCTATATGTGATACAAATGCTATTTCTTCCCAGGCTGACTGCTTTCTACTTTCATATAAATAGTCTTCTTGTATTCCCATTTTTACTGATTTTTTTACATCAGGATTTTTAGTCACTTCAGAAATGCATCACCTGCAAGTCTTAATACAAGTCCCAGGGTGAGGAGATGGAGAAAGAGACTTTCTAGAGCACAACAGCCCCGATCTTGTGATCAAGAACATTCTTCCCGCCCCACAGCTAAATTTTATTTAAAAATGGCAGTTAAACTGATATTGTGAGGTCTTTCCTAACCTTAAATACATTTGTTCCCAGTGCACAAATTGAAAGTTTCACAGTAACAATGTTCCTGCCATGTCTCCAGTGTGGCATTTCCAGTCTTGGATGCACTAGTGTCAGGTAAACAACCACCTGCTTTCTTCTGTAATTTGTTCACAGAAGCTTATAATTCTTTCCTCTACCACTTACTGTACACACACACACAAACATATATATAGGGATTACAGCTATGTGAAAATACCCTTGGTAAAACAAACTAACTCAGACCAAGAAATACTAGGGACCAAAAGGGTTAGGATATCACTTTTTCTCCATCTGAAAAGCTTTTATCTATGCATCGGAATATCCTAGTTTTCTCCAAAGTGCTGTATTTTATTTTCAGAATGACAGAATTTACAACAAAATACAGGAAAAGAGTTATTATGTCTGCCCAGGAAAAAAAAATACAGAGTATTATACCCTCTGTGTAGATTTTAAAATTCTTCTACAAAGTTTTCAAATGTTGTCTGTAGTTTGACTTTCTAGATAATAAAAACCATTCTGTTCTCTATTCTGTTTCCTTTGCGACGGCGGGGAGGAGGGGGGAAACCTCATGTAAATGTTTATCATGAGCTCAGACAGAAAGTAAAGACATCTCAGGCACAATCCTTGCGGGGATGGTTTCATCATATGAACAACCTGAATCAAAGTCTCAACATTGCTGAAAGTTGAAAAGCTTTTTTCTCTCCACTTGCCATGTTATTTCCTTTCTGCTTTGCTCCTTCCCCCTCTTCTCAATGTCTCTCCTTCCCTTTGCTCTAGCTCTGAGGTTCATCTGAGTGTCAGGTTTTCATGGCCTGTTTTCATGTCACTGTATCAACTGTAAGATAAGCTATTATCTATCACAAGAATAATTTTATTCCACGTTGGGCAATAGTGTATCACTCAATGCTGGCCTGTTAGGTAGACAAATCAATCTGTCATCTTAGAATGGTTACTGTTTTATTTCCTTTTCTTTCTGTTTAAATGCCACTTTGGTATGAGTGCTTTCAGTGCATACTTCAGTGCTTGCTTCAGCACAGAGCTCACTGCAGCAGTAGCAGTTCAACAGGGCAACTAAATCAGGAACATGGCTTCCTTTGCTAAAAATACAATCAACAGGGAGAAAAGCAGGAATATTCAGAGAGATTTGACTATCTGACCTGTCCTGCAAATCCTTCCTCTTTTGTCACAGCAGGAATCCACACCAGCTCTACTCCTATGAGACATTTACATCAAGCTCCAAAGTTCACTAAGGCCAATCTTATCATGTAACTGCAACAAGAGGAAACGCTTCTGGAGGTTCAAAACCAGCATGTATTAGCTGGCAATCTGATTTTGCCACTGCTATGCATGGGCTATCAATCTTATACCAGGAGTGCTCATTTCAGTTTCTCAGCAACTATTTGAAACAGATTTGGTGGGAAGGAATACATTTCAAATGTCCAGATCAGCAGAGCCTGGGCCTTTTATTAATAATGGAAAAGGATATGAGAAACAACTGTCATAAGTTCAGCTCCTGGCTTTCAGGTGTCTCTACAGAGCACTAATGCCAGACCAGCTCACACTGCTGACCTATATACCATCTAGACCCTTCTGTTTTGCCAAAGATTTTCTTAGGAGAGAAAAAGAGTAACATTCATGTTGCAACATTGTATAGATGTTATACACCTATACAATGAATGTTATACATCTATAGATGAATGTGCCAAGTTAGAGATGATAGAGCCAATGCAGAGATATAAATCACTATGTCCAGAGGGTATTTGTCAGGGTGATGTGCAAACCTCAGCTAGTTCCTCTTGCATTGCAGATGAACCCTGAGTCATGTACAGGGCAAGCGCTGTGTCCCCAAACAACCCCTGATAATGCATTGGTGGTTGGGCTTGCAGACAAGGTTGTATTTTTACAAACAAAAACCTTTTCCTGAAGCAGAAGGAAAACTGCAAACAAATGGTTTTATTTCTCCCATTTTTCACACTGCAAACACTGATTTGTGTTTGTTGTTAGTAAAGATTGCTGTGAGGACATACAAAACTAGAACCGGAAGATCTAACACCTTCCATGCTGGCTAGAGTGACCAGAGATCATCCCAGCATGCCAATACAGTAGCTCCTTTTTAATTAGGTGGATTGCAATCAAACACCTTCATTTTGTGAAAACCTCCGGGCCTAAAAGAGGTCAGAAAGCAGCACTAAGTGCTGCTACTGAATACTTCCAGAGCAAGCAGAGCCATGGGGAAGAGGTACTGACCAGAGTGAGAGGTGCCTATCAATCCACATCTAATTAAGATTAATGAAGGCAAACAATGCTATATCTAATTACACCTACCTAAAAGGCTTGTACAGTCAAAATAAGCCACATGCCTTTTTACTTTCTTTTGTTTTAGCAATAAGTTAAAAAGTGTCTATTCTTTTTTGCTGCAAGAGACCTCTCTGGCTGTGTTTCCAAAAGCTTAAAAGATCAGGGAGATCAGGAAGAAGGATGGGTAGGGCTTTGCACTGAGGCCAGATATATCACAGAAGCTGTGTGTTGCTTGAACCAGAAGTCCTGGACTCCATACCCAGAAAAAACTGACAGGCCCACTGCTGCCTAAGTATTGTCTAAAAAACATGTCCTTTCTCTGATCACAGAAAGCACCTCTGCTGGTAGGAGTGAGTGGGCAGATGAGCTGAGCTCCAGACATGCCTCCTCATCTTCCAAATAAATTTGTCTGAATAGTCAAAGTGAGGCGAGGGCCATGACTGTTTAAAGATATGCTGTTCCTGAGCAGCCACCTCTTGCACTGCTTAGGTAGGTGTAACACCAGCTCAGTAATTAACTACTGCACCCTCAGCAACTGCATTTGTTTGTTTGATAAAACAGCCCTGAGTCATCAGGATTCTGAACTCATGTGTCCTGCAGGACATCAGCTCAAACTTATTCCAGAAAATAAAGGGTGTTCATAGCAAAGGTGTGCAGAGAAGAGCATAAGCAAGGAACTATTTCCCTAAACAACTGATGAAGGCACACACCTGGGAAGCAAAGTGGTTGGGGTTCAGTACCTACTCCAGTGGCTTTGAAAGAACTCTGAGCAAAACCAGTGCAGCAAAACCAAGAGAGACTACTCTGATCAGTAGCTCAGTTTCCTTCTCAAAGGTAGGCAGAAAAGATCTGAACTCAGATTTCATTCCTTTCGTGACAACTGATATATACATAAAGGACATCACTACCATTTATCCCATTCTGTGATTTGATTTTATTAGATCTGTTCAGAAACAAATCAAAACAAGGTTGTAATCTATTCTCATGGTTTATTTTGACAAAAACCTGTCCATGCCGGGTAAGTCTCTGTATGCAATCTGTTCCTTTCACCTCAGGGAGGGTAGAAGTTGGAAAGCAGAGATGATAATAGAGAGGATGATCCAAGACAAATAATTTCTGTATAAGAGAAACCCAAATGGATGAGGAGTTTCCAGGTAGTAAAAAGACAAATGAGTAAGGCTACAAATAATGAATGGTGCTGAAGAGGTGACGAGGTAATGACTATTCACTGTGTCACACCACACAAAACCTACAGGGCACCCACTGAAATTATTAGGTGTCAGATTAGGAGGAGAGAGCAGGTATTTCTTCACAGAGTGCATAATTATATTGTCACAGGCTTCTGTGCAGGCCAAAAGTGTTGATAAAGTCAAAAAGTCAGAGAAATTCAGTGAAGGTTGGTCCACTGGTAAAATACAATAAAATTTTTAACAAAACAGTAGTTTTAATTCAACCTCTGACTCAGAAAGCAGGGCAGGAAAGATCACTGTTCACATTCTTTGTTCACTGTTGTTGTGCTTTCTCTGAGCATTACTGCTGCAGTGCCATAGTGACATGCAAGCTACTGGGCTAAGTTTTCTGTACAGTGATGTGAAGGTTCTTAGTCTGATGTTAATTTTGGGTTATTTTTTGGATGAGAAAATCAGTTACTCACACAGCTCGCAGCACAGACATAGGCTAGACAGAGAAACAGAGGACACAGGAACCATCTTAACTCTCTGATGTCACTGTCAGGTAAACTCTAATTCCAATGTTTTGAATACTCATGCCCTTAAGCTCTATCTACAGATGTAAGAACATTACATGAAGAGCATTGAGTTCTATCTCTAAAGTTACCTTGATAAAAGTATTTATAGTGGAAAAATTAATACTAGATAAGTACCATATCTCACACAGAACAATGATACTTCATACTTTCTCCTGCTAGGAGATATTTAACTTTCTGCAAGTGTGACACTGCTTCTATGCTGTTTCCTATGTTGTCCCAAATATGGCCTTTCTGAAACATGAAGGAGCAAATTAAGAAGCTCGTTTATTCAAGGATAAACACTGCCATTCCTTTGCATAACATCTTTGTCTATCTTGGGATGGAATTTGGTCCATCTCCTAGCACTGTACAGTACCTTACAACCTGCTGCTGCCAGAAAGCAAATGTTTAAAACCACCTAAGGGAACATCTCAAACTTGTTTAATGTTTCTACTAAGATTTCTACTAAGAGAAATCATATGCTGGGGTAGGTAACATGGGGACCTGGACTAGTTCTTAGAAGAATTCTTTTTCTTCTCCATGAAGAAGCATTAGCTAGTTAGTGCTCAAAATGGCCAGTTTGACTCTCATGGACACTGCCCTCTCTCAGGCTCTCTACTATGGAACTCACTAGTGAAAGTCCGTGCCCAAACATAGCAACCCCTGTTCCTCCAAGCCCTCGGTGATGCTCAGGCAGCACAGAAATTTTTACAGAATTGTGACAGAGTGCAGTGACCTATGCCAAAAGAAATTATTTCCTGTTATAATAAGTTTGACAAATTATGAGGAAATAAAGTACTTTTTTTTTTTTTTTAACTTTGGAGCTCTTTGTACAGTTTTCTCTAACCTAATGAACTGTAGGAAGTTTTGCACTCTGACAACCTAAGCCCAGGCTGCCTCCTATGGAAAACTGAATTTTGCTTCCAAAATAAAAGCTTCTCAGAGGAACCTGTCTTTTTCCCTAGGAATGAGACAGTTGTGCCTCTAAAAATCTGTTCTATTCATCATATCTCAATCAGACACCTAAAAGAGATGCAAAAAGACACTCCAGAAAAATTAAGCAAGATGGAGTTTTAAAGAAAACCATTTCTGACAGGTAAAAATATCATAGCAGACTGCAGATATAATTCATATGCTTGTGATATGGCTGCCCTTCTATACTAAGGAAAGAGTAAGAAAGGAATGAAAAAAATTACATGTATCAGTCTAATTAGACAGAATAATTTCTCACTTTGAAATAAGCATTAAGCATGGAACAGCATACCGTTTGAAAGTTACTGTGAAAACAGACACTTGTCATCATGGTATGCTGGAAAAGAAGCTGGAATAGTGAAGGGAACGCTTGTTCCATGTTCTTGCAAACACTGGTCTCATTAGCTGCCTGTTGAAAGTGGCAAAGCTTAGCTTTTCCACAGGTTCTTTTGTTTTATCATTTTTTTGTATTCACTAAGCTGTTTACACAGACTCTGATGTCGCTCAGTGGCCTAATACAAAAACAGTCTGAACTTTGGAAGAATAAAAACAAGAGGAGAAGCAGGAAGCACGCACTGTCTGCAGGGAAAGTACAGCAGGATGCAGCACACACCTGGCTGCTTTCCCCGGGAGCAGGGCAGTCATTCCTGGTGAACTCCTCTATCTGAAGATCACAGCATGATCCACGTGAGGACTGTGATGCTAACTTGTTGCTGATTCAAGCTTCAAACTGCAATGCAACTTAAAATCTAGTGAACATGCAAGCCCCAGGAGGTGGGAGTTTTCTACCTCCCAGACCCAGGTGAATGATCTTTCTCAGGGTGACCTTTCATCTGGCAGGAAGTTATTTCCCTGCCTATTCCCAAAACACATCTGATTATTTGAGGAAATGTGACAGCACTTCTGCATTGGATTAATTCAGAGGACAACAGTAACTTATTCACTTACTAATTCTAACCAATTCTGGGTTTAAAATCAGAAAATGAAGTCAGCCACAACACAGTGTTACATTTCACATCTGGAATGTGTGTTGCAGCTGCACTTCAGTCTCAAGGCAATTATTTCGATCCCAAACCCAGCAGTTGTAAATAAATCTAATTAATTAGAATGTTTTTCCTGTGCCTTTACAGAAAAAACCCTCAGTATTTCAGCAGAACCATAACCACCAGAAGTAGATTCTTGCTGCTGTTCTGCTCAGTTGTCCTAATTTATAAGAAATGTTATCCAGTTAAACCTCCATCTATTTCCCACCCACACAAACTCAGTTTTATCTCAGATTTCTGACACGAAATCACTTCTATCAGAAAGTCTGCATCATTTCCCTGAAGCCTTAGTTTAATGCTAAGAAAATTAAAACTACTACACTCTGGAACATTTCTATACTGTTATTTTAGGTCAGTATCTCGCTTTTTTTATTCTTTAATGAGCAGCACACAGCTTGCAAAAGTATTACAAACACTAAAATAAATTGTGCACACTTCCCAAATTCCCTGGCTAGAATTCCCCTCCAGATGAGACAGCAAAAATGCTGCAAGTCGATGCCTATTCCAGTGGACATTCGCATAAACCAGCAGACTAAACAGCTTCTTGCATTCCTAGGAAACTCTTCTCTCTCTCCTGGCAAACTGAAAAATAGACATTACTAAGATTATACTGTTCAAGTACAGAGATTTCCAGTTTAAAAAATTAAAATTACCAAATTATTTCAAAATTTCTGAATGCTGTCACACTCAACTAAAATTTTGCTTAAAGTAGGTTAAAAACGCCTTTTTTGCAATTTACTGCCTTTTGTAATGCAACTGCAGCACAAAATACCCTGTTGTAGTGTCTTTGTATTAAAAAAAAAAAAAACTAAGCAAACAAATAAGCAAACAAACCACCAAAAAAAAAAAAAAAAAAAAAAAAAAAATCAGTTTGGTGGCCAAGACTTGAAGTCAATCGCACGCTGTGGTTTCTTTTAGCCGTGGTCGTTCCATGACCCTGCCCTGCACCACATGCTACGAAGCCGTGCGGTTTGGCACCGGGGCCCGCAGCAAGCCCTGCGGGGGCAGGCGGGAACGCTGCCCCAGCGAGAAAGCTCTGCCTGGAAATCTCCGGGCACTGGCCTTTATTTGTCAAAATCCTAAACACTTGTGCAGAAATGAACAGGGACTCTCTGGGCGGGTTTAACGGGGCGGCCAAGGCCGGCCCGGCCGCGCCGTCGCCGCTCTCCCGCGGGCGCCATCGCGGCAGCGGCGGCTCCTCCGGCTGGCGGCGAGCGCCATCTGGCGGCGAGCGGCGCTGCCCGCGCCGCGGCCCCGCTCCCTGCCGAGGCCTCAGGGAGCAGTTCCGGGAGCTCGGCCCCGGCGGAGCCGCTCGACCTGACCCGAACCAGGCGATTGGGCAGCGGCAGTAAACACGTATTGAGCTTTAATGGCCAGGTCTTCAGTTCCCACAACGCCTCTAGTAACCTGGAGTCTCTCGGAGAAGGCTTTCCTGTTGTGTTCCCCATTTCTGCACTGATTCCAGAGGGAGCGCCTAAAATACAACTGCACATCCCTCAGGCGCCGTGCCAGGGGGCCATGGCATCAGTGACATTCCCCTGGGGATACTTCTCTCTTTAGGAAAGGCTGGCCAGCCTCCCCACACGGCTCTGTGACCTCCGGGGCCTGACCATCGCTCAGGGAGTAGTGCCAGCCCTGGTGTAAAAAAAGACATCTTGAAGACATTAACTCAGGCATCTTTGCACTGTTAAAAAAAAAAAAAAAAAAAAAAAAAAAAGAACTGGGAGATTTCTGATGCAATTAAGCATCATCCATGTTGCCAGTAACCCCCAGTCTAGCCACAGCCATTGAGCAGCAAGAGCAAGGCCACATTATCTGTTTCTTTGTGTGACAGGTTAAATCTACAATCCATTATTTTCATGGGCAATAAATTTCGCAAGGAAGCTCGTCTCTTGGTAACACTGTGAAATATTTCTCCTTGCTTTTGCCTTCACCTAAATGATATGGCTGTTGTGAGTCAAGCGCTGATAACATCCCCCTGTCCTGACTGAAGGCAGTACCAGAGCCAATAAACATTTCTGACAAAATTTTTCAAAAACAATTGCAACCTCCTTGTCACAGCTTATTTTCAGAAGACAAGGCTTTCCTGCAAGCTATTTTACAATTTTACTAAGAGCTGTACTCTGAATAACAGACCTGAGTACTTGAGAACATTCTACGGAGATGTCACATGGCCGAGGATCAATTAGGACGTATAAGACCAGAATGGAGAAGGGGTGAGAAAATTAAGACAGTGTTAATGTCTTGGCAATCCCATTTTATACAGCAATCCATGCATTAAGAGTATTTTGTCCACATAATTTTTAAGGTATCTGGCAAAATGTTGATTATGATCTGAAAGTGAGAGGCATTTAATTCACAGTTTAAATTTCAATAGACTTATGAGACATTTATTTAAATATTGTGAGAAAAATAATTTACCTAGGTTAAAAGCCAGATCCATGTGTTAAAGACATGAGCTGTCAAGACCTTACTTCAGAAGTCTCATATCTTTGCATTAATTATTAACCCATTGCTTCCCTGTCATTAATTAAAAGGGACTGACATGCATACTTTGTTGCTGGGCAACTATAAGAAAGATCAGCAAACTTTGTATGAATGATGGGTATTGAATATCCCTAGCCAGGTCTCCTTTGTCTTCTTTAATGCAATGCAATGTGGTCAAGTACAGCCTGATGTTTTTTCTTGGACATTTTTTAACTAAAGCAAATACTTATTGTAATCAGGTAAACCTTTTGTTCAAACTCAAAAAAAAAAAAAAAAAAAAAAAGGAAAAAAAGGGGGGAAAAAAGGAAGACAACCAAGCAAGGTTCACATATGGTAATTCAAAGTGATAATTAGATAACAGAAATACTAGTGTTGACATAATAACATTACTTCTAAAACAAATATAATTATCTCTCTCTTGCACTAATAACAGAAAATCACAAAGAGCTGTGCGAATAACAATATAGTGAATAACAGAAGGAAAGAGCATTTATTTCAGAAAGGTGCAAACTGGAGTATTTTTCTACTTCTTTTGTCTGCCTAGCTGGTAGTACATACTGATCCTTTTGCATTCTGTACTATGCACGATGCTATTCTACTTCAAAACTGAGCACTTAAAGGGATTAGTGTTTGTTGATTGCTTTCATGAGATAATATAGCCTTGTTCTCCTTTATGCTTTTCACCCAGAATCTTTTTATTTCCAAGGAGAAAATTCTGATTAACCCTATACTTTGAATAGCAGAATTATTTCCTAGAGTGTGACAATTGTGTAATCATTCAAATAAGCCAGTGAACAAGCCAGTAAAAATTTATCCCCAGCATAACAATTCTGATTCAATTGAAATTAAAACAGTCAAAAATCCACAGTACAGAGTTAAATTCCCTTGGGGGTTCAACAAGTGAAACCTCTCAGGCTGGAAATACCTGTTTTTATTTCTTAACCAGATTAATGCATCAGCCTTACAGAATATGCTGTGTGTTAAAATACAGCAACATAGACAGAGACCAATGAAACCAGTTCACAAACAAGCTAAAATTGCTTAATGAAAAAAAAAAAAAAAAAGCAGAATTAACATTGTAGCTCATATAGGCATCTGGGCTTGGAAATAAATTATGAAAGTCAGATTTCTAATAACTTTTTTTTCAGAGATGAGCTGAACTTTAAATGGTTTAAATTAGAACAGAAAATATGCGTGTGACTTTTCAGAGACATGGAGGGGCTTGTGGAGCACTGAAGTCAGAAAAAGCAGTGATGGTACAGTTTCTGTTACATGGTGGTTTATGAAATGACAAAGTCATGGCCAGAATGGCTTTAATTTAATGAATGGTTAGAAGATCGAGAATGCACAATACACACTAGGGCACTCCTGCACCACAGCTGAGCTGAAGACTCTATGGCTGTACCTGGAATATTGCCAACATTAACTTCTGCTTTCTTTGAAGAACTCTGAAAAATGTGAAAGGACTTCCAGAATGACTTAAAAGAATTATATAAAGCCCAGGGAACCTAATAACAGAACTTCAAATTACTTAATTTGTTGAAGAGGAAGCTCAGAGTTGATTCAATTTAATATCTGTGTAGAAGATTTCTAATAGTCAGTTTCCAGCTAAAGAATCTTCCTGTCTAATAGACAGGAAGATTCTTTAGCTGGAAACTAAGCCAAATAAAATGAGAACAGAAATAGGACCACATTTTTCACACTGAGCATAATTAAGTCCTGGAATTATCTACTCAGGAAGCAGGTGTTTTCTCCATCATTCTTAGTCTATCTGGGGCAGGTATGAGCTTTACACTATAGTGTTTGGAAAGAGATACACTGAAAAACATTGCTGCAGCCTGTCCAAACATTGAAACTGCCAGCTTGCCCAGATGCAGCAAGAAAAGCTTATGATTCAGCATGAAGTGCCTGCTGCTGCCATTACTGACACCAGTAGGCTGTGTAGAAGCTATTTCAAATCTTCCCATGGTTGACACAGCAGCTGAGAGGAGTAAGAAGAATGTGTTACTTGGATCTAAAGGTTCCAGTGCTCAGCCACAGGACCAGGCAGGATCACTCTAAGAGCCAGCCTCAGCAGCCCCTTTGGACCTCCTCTTTCCCATCATAGGGAGGTTCGACCTCCCAACTAGCGCAACCCTCATGCCAGCCACATGATGTGACTCTGTTGCATCCCGGGTTGGGTTCAGTTAGGGGTTTTAATAAATGTTAGTTAGCCAGTTCTGTGTACCCCCATGTTCCCCCCGCGATGGTCCACTCTGGGTCACTTACCATTGGAGCTTCTCCACATCAGTCTTGTAACCACCCCCTGTTCATTCCTGAAACTTCTGTGCCAGTCACCCCATCCCTGCAATCCCATTCGTCCCGGAACCCTCTATCCATCCCTGTCATGTTCCCATTGGTTGCTGTGGTCCACGTCACTCCCCCGTTGCCTGTCCCCATTGGGCAAGGGGGGCTTCCACCCTTGTTTGCCCACCCCCTATTTAACCCCATGGTTCCTTTGTTTCGTCGCCATCTTGTCCACGCAGGCACTAGGAGCAGACGCTGCTCTCCACCGCGATGACCACGCGGCAATAAACTCTCTCCAGCCAACCGCAAGGCAAGGTGTGCCATTCCTTCACCCCTTTATCTCTTCCCAGCGCCGGTTACGGAACGCAGCAGCCCACGTCAGTGCGCTCAGCGCCAGAGCACCCGGACCGCGGCAACCCCGGTCCGGCCAAGAGGCAGAGTCTAGCTGGGCTCCCCAGGGCTGCCTGGGACTGGGAGAAGAATGCAATGCCGCATTACTCTACCTCAGGAACCATACTTGAGTTGCCTGCATGCCTTACCAGGCCCAGGAGTCACCCTCTGACCAGCCCTCTCAATGTAAACCTAAAGTTAAACCCTTTTCATGTTATTCAGATAAGAGGAAATCCTGTGAACATCAGGTTGGACAAAGAGGCAGTATCTGGAAAGGGGACATGGGGAAGAGGGTTGCTTTGAAAATTTGGTGTTGTGATGCTTGAGAGGTATTGCTGTTGGGAGTTCTGTAATGAAATAGGAAACATCTGTAACTGCAGGAGTGGGCAGATGTGTCAACACTCTCTGCCTGCACGTGAGTGACCAACACATGAATCATCACCACCAGGGTGCAAAGGCAGCAACCTGGAGAGAAAACACCAGGAGAGCCAAAGACCTTCAGAAAGAACCTCCTGCCAGGTATAAAGGAAATAAAAGGCTATTTAAATATCTGTCCTGAGCTCAGAAAGCATAGAGGGTTCTTAAAACGTTCTGGTGAGGCTATGACTAATTCTTGGAATTACACACATTCACTCAGAACTGAAGAACAGTGTCAGCAAAGCTGTGGGACTCAGCAGGACCAGCTCACAGCTCCAGAATTGTACCTACTTGGGAAACCAGCACAGTTCCATGGCAGAGCAAGATGTGACTGTAAAATATGAGTTGGTTGCATTTTACAAAATTTTCTAATTGAAATTTCAGTGCAAATGAAATTTCAACAAGGAAACCTCAACAAAACTGTTAACATTTGGTGAGACTATAAATATGATTAAGTGTATGAGAATGTATTAATTAAATATTAATTGAATCATACAAGGCGGTACTGTTTGTATATTCTGCATAAAATAATCTCCTTTGCAGAGGGGGGAAACTTAAGTTCTTGTTAACAAGAGGTTACAGTGGAATCAATTATTAAAAGCTTCTTAAAATGAGTACTGCATTTACAATTCTCCTGTGTAAATTCAATGACGGTTCATCTCTCTTGATCTGTAGTTTTGATTTGTAATAGATGTAGTCTTTTACATTACTTATTTCTGAAACTTTAACCTTTAAAATCTCTTTTAGGTATTTGTCTTGGTTTGAAAGACAGGTGTCTGCCAAAGAAGGCGGGAGCCTCCATTGGAAAGGAAAATATAACCCCCTTCCCTCCAAATTATTATAACTTTGAAATTAAGGGGCTTTCAGGCAAAGGTATGGGGAAAGGAATAACAGTTCTTTACTAGTTTGTATGTATAACAAGGCAAACAAACAACAACAACAACAACAGCAACAACAAACAAAACCAGAAATCCAGTAACAGCCTTCTCTTGGCTGTGAGGCACCTTCCCCTCAGAGAGTGTATAAAAGATTTCCTCAGTGTGGAGACATTCACATCAAAAGGCTTCTCTAGGATTGAGAGAAATTAGGAGATTGTCTGCACACAACTATCATGTGCTGGCAAGTGACATTGACTCTTAATCTATACTATTTCTTTGCTAACTATAACATAGGTACCTTTATTATCGTGCACTGTATTTTTATCTACAAGTAGCTCTTTTTGTGTTATCCTGTGTAGTAAGTAGTCTGTTTAAAGTCTTATGTCCATTTTCTTTGGTCTCCTCAATAAATGATTTGTGTTGTTGTAGACCTGATCTGTCATTATTAAGAACTTGCGAGTGAGAGTGAATTTTGGGGTGCTGGCCACATCAATAAAGCTGCTATCTACTGCCAGAAACCTGCCAAAGGCAGGGACTTGCCTAAGCTCTCCCCTCTCACTTCGTAACATACATACAACACGATTTTACTTCTTTGTGAAGATTCTCACTGTGATTTTGACTTTTCCTTGGCATAAGCCTTCAACTTGACTCAGCAAAATAAGCTAAAATATATATTTATTTTGTATTTAACCTATTAAATTTAAAGGCCAAAATATTGCCAAGAGAAGCAGCTAAAGATGCTGTAAAGAGTTCTGCAAATTTAGTCTGACTGAGGTCAGTGGCAATGGCCTTGATCTGCACCTGAATTAGTCCAGCTGCTGACTATGCGCTTTGAGCTCTGCCTCAGGCATTCCCTACTCTGGACAAGCTGCTTCTCCCTGCCTGTGTCCTCCACAGCCTCCCTGCCCGTGGGAGCCTCTGTCATTAGACATCTGTGGGTGGTCACCTGGAGTCACCAGGAGGACTATCAGAGGAGAAGTTCTAGACCTCTGGAGGGGTTTTCTGTATTTGAGAGGCAGGCTGGAGGCTCACTGCTGTCATATGTGTGCATTTCCTTGTCCTGAATGCACCAGGTGTGTGCCTGCTGATGTGAAATAGTACAAAAAGAAGTTCTACTAAGCTACTGTTTTCATGTCTTACGAGATGTCTAATAATCTTATTTGAGAAATTTAACAAAATGGCTTTCCAAATTCCCAGCTAATCTGTCTCAAACAGTGACCAATAGCTATAACGGTGAGGCCTGTATAAATCAATTGTTTTACACAAATATTGGATACATTGACAATTTAAGCCTTGAAATTTACAAGCTATTTCAGCCAGGTCATTGTGGAAATAATTACAAAGAAATTTATTTAGAGGGCAGCTACTTTGTGTAATAAGGGAATGTATGCCTGGCTTTTATTTTTCTGCATGTACAAAATTTCCCAGGTGGGGCAAATTGAGCCAAGAACAAGACAATACGAAGATATGCTAAGTCCCCTAGGAACACCAGCATAAAAACATACTGCTGAAATGAACTGAGAGATATCTCTTCTTAGTGGATGATATTAGTATTTCATAAAGTACTCTTAAATCCAATATGTTTTCAGGACAACTTAGTTTCTTACAAAAAAACCCTCATTGCATTCTGCTGTAAACCACATGAATAAATAAAAAAAAATCAATAATATAATCATCCTATCTTTTGCAGTGATACATTATCCTGTTGTTTCAGATTAAGACTGTTTTTTCTCCTAACTAATTGGGTGGAGGGATTAAAACCTGCATACACAAGTGAAACACAAAACAGCCAGGGGGAGAGAAGACAATTAGATAGGACAGATGGGCTGGGAGACAGTGACATGCAGTGTCTTACCATGGCTGGAAAGAAGAGTCTGTCATGAAAGTGGACTGGCACAAATGTGTCAACAATGGCACTTTGGCAGCCTGGAGGATCTGCTCTTCTTGCTTCCAGCTTTCCAGGATATGGGTTTTTCAAGAGGTTTTGTATGAGGGTGCACACAGGTGACACAGATTATGAACTTCACAATGAACTGTCACAACTTGGAATAGTTATGATATATCCCATCTACAAAAGTGTTCCAAATGTGGCCTTATTGTGTAAGCAACTGCTGCATCACATTTATGACTCTTTCTTAACATCTAACAATTTAAAGCTGTGATAGGCACCTATTTAAATGTGCTTGCTAAAACCATTGCCTCTACTTAGTTCCCCTATCAGAGTAATGCCCAATTCTACCTTTTCTATTCTGCATGGTTTGGGGTGCTCAGTGCAGCTCTGTGCCCCTGGGAAAACCAACAGCAGCTATGCAAGTGTCATATAGACTCAAAAATACTGCAGGCAGATTCTGAATCACAGAGGATCAATATTAATTACATTTCATCACTTTGACACTGTACTGGAGGAAAAAAAAGAAAGCTGAAAATAACTTTATTTTCCCTGGTAATCCTCTTCCTCCTTTTCAGTCTTTTCATTCCATTTCTCTTCTTTAAACTCCAGTTGCATACATAGAACTAGCTCAGAGGCATCCCAAAGAAAAATTTGGGATAGAAAGAAAAATTTGCTTTATGCGGCTTTCAAAAGTCTTTGATCCTTGACTAATCTGAGTGGGAGTTGACCTCCCCACATCGTGGAGTAGGAAAAGACACTCAAGAACTGCCTAATTACCAGCTGTATATCTGAACTGTCAGGTTTTTCTATCATGCTCTTCCGTCTCTCTCCCCTCTGATAAATTTCTTTATCATGCATCCTTTCTCATATTAATTTGAAGAGATGCATTTTTCATGTTGTCCTTTCAATATTTTTTCTTTATTTATTTCTTCAGCTTGACCTTCTTTCTCTCATTCAAGATGATTTTTATTAAACACACATGGTAATTCACTGCAAGTTGCAGAAATCTAATGTATAGCACCAGAAGCCTTTTACAATTTCTCTGAGGTTTCTCATTATTTCAGTCTGAAGAACTGCTTCCAAAGTCATAAAGATATGCTTTGGATATTAACTTTTCTTTTTATTTCATTTTTTCTGAACTCTTCTTCATACACAGTTCCTTCATCCTGTGCATCTCCAATTTAATAATCTTTAAAAATAGCTTCTTTTTGAGCTCTCAGACCTTTTAAGGATGTGGGCTGCATTTTAAGTTAGCACTTTTCCCTTCCAGTTTCTAAATCATAATTTCCCACAATGATCACTACTTCTTTACACAGTAAAGTATTTTCAGAGATATAGTCTAGCATTTTCATTACTCTTGCACAAGAAGTCATTTTTCTTTAACACTATTACTCATACTCTGTTTTTTAGGTCTTCATCTCTCTTTTCACTGATTTGTTCCTTATTCTTCCTTTGCAGTTCCATTTAATCACCATTTGCACTGTGTACAGCTGCTGGCTTCTTTTCCCCCTGCTATTTCATTTCTGCAACTAATTCTGCTGCATCTCTCCCTGAAAGTACCCCATCTTCTACATTAAAAGTGGCAGTCTCTTTTAGCAACTTAATTAAACTGGAATATTTCTGTCAACAGCACTTACAGTTTCTGCAAGGGGACATCTTGCATTGCATGGAAGTGATAGCTTGCTAGAAAATCTTCACTAAAAATAAGAGAAAAGTAAACTTCAGGTCTGACTCTTCTCCCTGTTTCAGTAACATGACTTGCAGTTGAGTTATTCCCAGTTTGTGTGAGGAAAAGAGAGGAAGATACGGCCCTCGATGTGCCAGTAGAGCTTGTAGATCACCTGTATACATACTGGGACATAGTTTTTGAGTATTATAGTTGTAAGTAGTATGAATTTCCAAACAATTGAGAAAACTGTAGATCCCTGTTCCCCTCCTCCCTCTTTCCTATTAGTGCTCAGTAACAAATGCATCCAGTCATGAATACAGAAGTGGCTTCCCAGTCCTTCCACTAACATGGTGGCCACAGTCACATGTGATTCAGCAATCAGGAATCCCTGTTTTTGTCAGAAATATTTCCCTGCTTTTACAGAACAGCTCTTTTGCCCAGGATGAATTTTGGTTCTTCATCAGTTTTCACTTACTTTGTTTTAATGGAAAAATATCTATGCTGGTGAAAGGCAATGCCCTGGACACTGTGGTATGACTTGTCAGAAGCAAATCAGTTTGCAATCAGATTGGGACTGTGTAGCTGCAGGGATTTTTGTAGTCAGCAAGGTGACTACAGTAAATTTAATGGAATAACTATTTAATGTTACATTGGCTACAGTGTGATGAAGCAAGGGAACTCGTGGGCTACAGCTCTAGAACAGATTAACAGACTGTCATTCCCCTCTCATCATGAGCTGGCATAACTGTGTGCTGCTGCTGTCATCACTACTTGCATCCCACATCAGTAGGTTTGATTCTGTGTCTCACAGTAAAGCTGACTTCTAGAACACTAGTTCACGTGCTCATGAGTGTTTACATAAGCATATAAGTACCTTCATTAATGTTTTCAGAACTTGAGATCCATTAAAGTTTAAAGCATGTACAAGAGTAAGAACTACAGCACTTGAAAATAATAGACATCTTCTGAATTAGGGCCAGACTCCAGAAATGCATTTGGTGTGCCAACATAGCAAGGTGTTAGTTGAATGAATAGGTCTTTGGCTATCACCCCTCAAATGTTAGGAAAGTATCAGGTTAGCTGACACTTGAGGTATAGAAATGCAAAGCCTTCAAAAATGTGTAGAACTGCTTTTTCTCCCAAATTATTCTAGCTCTTGTTTTTCATATTACGTTTTAGCTTCATAGTTGTTTATTTAAGCTTTCTATTTTTATTATAGAAAAACATGGTATATTTTGAATTAGTAAACAAAACAGCGGACATATACAAGGAATATGTAAAATGCAAATCACAATGTTCAATACCAGCAGTTCAAGGAAGAAACTTAAACCGAAGTTAATTTTAAGGCTGCATCTTTCTCTTACCTGTTTCTTAAAACTGAGTTAGTTCTTCTTTGCTCTGCTAAAAATAACTGATGACATGGTAAGTCTCCATATTTAGTGATTTATATTTCAGAATATTCTTCAAATAGCAACCTTGGCCTGGCTGTGAGCCAGACAAGTCTCTTTCTGCTTCCTTTCTTTCATTCAGCTTTTAAAAATACTTTGCTTTTAAGTTTTTAGCCTAGAGCTGTAAAAAGGCACCTTGAGACAATAGAGATCTCAGGATATTATGTGATTCATAGGAGACATACAAAATTTTAAAAGCACTTTCAGTCTGGAGTTTTAACAGCTTCAATTAAAATCTGTGTTTGAGCCCAAATAAATGCACCATCCTCAAAGACAATTGTACTCTAAAGCTGGAGAAGCAACCTTTTTCTAGAGCATATGCCAAGCTGTATTTTCTTTCTCAATTTAGAGGTTAAGGGCAGTGTTGGTAGAAGATCGATGGGAGCAGAGGGATGCTACCTCACAGAAAGGTGATACCAATCAATCAATTGGCAGTATCTTGCCTCTGAAGGACAGGGACTGCCTGTGTTCTCTAAATTCAAATTATTTCACTGGATTCAGAAGAAACTAGAAACTTTTGTCTTCTGCAGATGAATTTTCAAATTGTAGAATTTCCCAGCACTGTCCCAGATTGGCCCATGGGCCATTCAGAATAGGTTCCTGTATCACAAGTTGATCATTGGCCTTTGATATTTTTTTGGTGTGCATAATCAATATGAGAGAATTTAACATTATCTCTTGATTTCAAATGCCAAACACTGTGAAGCACAGTAATGAAGGATTTATCCTTTTTTTGATCCTGCTGTATGTGCTATATGTCCCTTTCACCCCTAGCAGTAGTGAAAACAAAGTCAAACTCACACAAATACCAATTCAGCGCTGAGCAACAGACTGCATCCTATGTCCATACTTTCATTGGTCTCCAGCAACAGGGACTTGTAACAACTGCTGATGAATCTTTCCTGGAGAGTGAAAGGGAAAAGGGAAAACAAGACAAGCTGCAGAGAAGATGATCATAATCTATTCTCCAGAGTTTCTTCTTGGACACTGATTATTCTTTTCACAATGCTTGCACCAGAATGCCATGGCCAACATGCAGCATACTTGTGATGAACTTTAATAATAACACAGTGCAGCTGAGAAGGTATTATGCCTCAGAATGAATTTTTCCTACACAAGGACATGCTAGGTTGAGCTAAATATGCCTCAAGTGCTGTAAAGGAATTGTCTTTCTTCTGAAATCTTTTATTCTTTGTCGGAATTAGAGTTCATATTGCCAAGGCAAACTTTATAGATTGCTTTTCCAGACCCAGTGGTCCTGGAGCTGTAAGTTCTTTGACTCTCTGAGTCTTAACCCTAAACCTAAGCCTAACCCTAGCTTTATCCCTAGCCCTAACACAAAACAAAAACTATAGGTTTCCTTGCTGCTCCAACACCTCTCTGATCTGGAAAACATAGGATTGGTTGGATAAGGGCTAGGGCTGGGGCTAGCACTAGAGTTGGGGTTAGGGTTAGGTTTACAGTTAGGGTTGAGAGAGCCAAAGAGCCTGCAGCTCCAGGAACACTTGAGCTGGAAAAGGTATGCCAAAACAATCCCATCAAAGCCCTGCATGAGCCCAAGAACTGGACCAACATTTCTTAAAGTCTAAGCAAGTGCTGACTTTGGTCAACAGCCTTCCTTATTCTGGCTGCTACTGGATATGTCTGCTTGCTGTGTGAATTGCCTGGAGCAGTGTGTGGCTTCTGGCAAACAAGAGAAAAAGAGCCAGGATTCAAGTTGTGCTGAAGCCCGTTTGCTTACCTATAATGATAATTAAGGCTGTAATAATTGCCTTCTCATTATGACTGAGATGAGAGTGGGACAGCTGCTATTTTAACAGATCACCAAACATGTGCAGAGGCATGGAGTATTTTACTTCCTGAAGCCACCTGTCCCATACCTTAGCAAGTTACCTGCCAAGAAAGAGAAACAGCAGTGCTTTCACTTGCTCTGTTTTTGTCCAAGATTTATTTGTAATAAAAAAACCTATTTCTATTTCATAAAAACAGATTTATCTTTAATTTCCTTTCCTGCTTTGATGGAAAAATTGGACCAGGGAGAAAGCAATAACCCATCACTTGTCTTCAGTTACTAGTTGCTGTTTCTGAGAATTTAGCAGCCCATGTGAAAAGGCTTTAAATCATGGAAAGCTATTTCCTGTGTGCCTTTGCATTACTTCAGAAAATTCACCATAATGACTTCTGGTCACAACATTTCCTGATTGCAGGATTGCAACTTATTCCTGTACATGAGAGTGCAAAAATACAGTGTTTGTGGTTGGATTACCCAGGAAAGCTGCACCTGCAGGGAGAGGCATGGGGCATGTGATTGGTTTCCGGAACAGCAGAGCTATTAGCTTTGTGGCAAAGGCCTAGATCTGGAAAGATTGCGTTCATTGTGTTGGGGGAATTGCTGAAGCCTGCCATATGTGTGAAACATTTGTCTGCTTTCCTCTCTGTGATTACAGTCATTTCATTAAATAAAGCAGGAGAGCTACAACGTTTATGATGTAAGCATTCTCATCTGTGGCCTTTTCCTTTAAAGCATCACCTGTCATATTCCTAAAGCTAAGGGCCATCACTGTAACCAAAAGGTCTAATGAAACTGATATTTCTGTCTAAGCTACACTTTTACCAATTTGTACCTCAGAAAGCAAGTGTGAACCTTGTTTAAGCTTTTGTTATTGATGTCATTTTTGTTTGTTGAACAAATATTGCCTATTATTAGTACAGGTTGATTTATGATTACTGCATATCTCATGAATGGAAGAAGGTCACTGAGCCCAATCTCAGTATTTTTTTCCTCATGCCCTCTTAACAATGAACCTTCCAGCCTGTTCACATATACATACTATCCATAGCTTGCACTACAGAGGGGAAGTTCCTTGCTAGGACGATCCTTAAGAGCCATACAGCCTAGATCTATCAACAGAATGGTGAAAAGTAGACATAAGGGAAGAAAGAGATCATGCAGAATTGAGTAGGTCAAACCTCCACATCCTAGGTAAGCTAATGAGAGAGAATGCACAAGCAGTGGGGACTAATGCAAGCCAACCCAGCTGCCTCAAGTTTCTTTTTGTCTTCTTCTCTCATATGTGGGACTGTGGGAAATATCTGTAAGGCTTGTTTTGGTCTAAGACACAGGAGAGCAAGCAAGCAAGCAAGCAAGAAAGGAAAAAAGAAAGAAAGAAAGCAACCAAGGAAGGAAGGAAATGTTCACATTAAGGGTGGGCATGAATATCTAGGAAAGGAATGTCAAAGAATAATTAGGGTAAGTTGTTCTACCTCTTAAAGCAGAACTGCTGACAACTATGCATGCATGACTATAGAAAGAAATAACTGAAAATAGCTACTCTTGAAGGAGAATACAGGCTTCTCATCTTTATTTTTTGACAAAACATTTGTTTCCTAGTCTGAACAGGTTTTCACATAGCTGTGAAGATCTGAGCTCTGGTGTAATTAATTTTGTTGTGCAGTTTGAGGTACAATGAGTCACTGGACAGTAAGACTGAGGTAGCGGACTGTGCCTTCACAGAGAATTTCTTGTGCTGTTTCATGTCTGTATGTCATGATTTAGCTTTTCCTTCTCTTTGCCATTTGGCTTTTTGCTGGTGTGATTTGCAATAGGAACATCACAGCATTGGGAAGGAATCTCACAGGTCAAGTCCAGGCTCCCATTGTCATCAAATATTGTTAGAACAATCATAATTTTGCCACACTTTGCAGTATGAATGACTTGATGGTGTCCAGTCTTAACAAATAGTTATTATTTGTGGAGTGAGAGTCCTGCCAGTTTGAAATGAGTCTGGAATTCTCAACTACAAATGAGGGAAAAAAAGAAGCCAGCTGAATTAAACTAAAAAGACCTAAATGTGATGACATTGCAGCTGTTGCAGTGTGAGAAAACCACTTATCTAGGAGGCAAAATAGTTTAAAGAGGCTGGATGCTTGCAAAAATTCTATTGCTCCACCTGCATAAGGAGTGTGGAAGGTTCTAACAGCTAATGACATAATTTATTGATTTTCTGAGACTAAAGGAGCTACTCTATAGCTAGCAATTTCTGTAAGTCAGCACACAAAATAGTGCTGAGATTGAATGACTTTGCAGGATCACCTGTCCACAAAACCACCAGTGATTGCAAAGCTCTTCTGCTGCCACAGCAGAATCAAATAGAAAGTACCATATTTTTCCAGTATGCAGCTAGCAATTCATCACACCAAAGCAAGGGGCAGAAACTGCAGCAGGAATAACATGGGCTTTTTTGAATGGCACAGATTGTACAGAACCAACTCTGAGCACCATGGTGTGTCTTGGGGGAGATATCAACAACATTCACATGTACTGGGATCTCACTGGGTTCAAAACCCAGCAGCCCCTATTTGTATAAAGACAAAACACTACCATTCCACTGAGCTCCTGGTAACATGTTTATTATCTAATATTGGAGGAAAAAATAGTCTACCATAGGTGCTTTAAATGTTGCTAATCCTCATTTCAAAATATATGTTAGTGTAGGATACACAAACTGAGGCAAGTCCAGACATTGATTTGGGCCTCAGAACACATTAATAATTGCTGAGTCATGGCAGAGAGACCTGCTAAAACTGTCAGGTAGGTGCAGCAGCATCACACAAAAAAACAAGATACAGATTAGGTAGAAGGAGTAAATGGACACGCTGTAAGGGCATCAATTAAGTTCAGAAGACCAGCTGTAAAGAACTTGAATTTTACAATACATAACGAAACCACTTTTCAAATGAAGCTTGATCCAAGGTTTGCTGCATCTGTATTTCAAGGCAGAAAAAGTTATGAAAACCAATAAAAGAAGAAAAGTTACAGAAAACCTGGTGCTTCTAAAGCCCCTACTGGGAAAAGCATTCTACAGAGCTTTCTAGAAGAATTACCTAAAATTGATACAATATTTGCTAAACCTCTATGTTATGAAATGGAGGGATAAAGACAGGGAGAGAGAATTGGTTTAAATTGCCATGCTTCCAATCATTCCAATGTTTTAAAGAAAATATAAGCTCTACCCCTAAGCAAAAATTGTTGAAACTGTTGGACAATGCAGTTGGCTGATGTCTTTCAGAAGGAAACTGGAATATATTGGGACAGATAAAACATAAAATTCTATTTGAAAAAGAAGCTTCTTACAAACTCATCCACTGTTCCACACTACTGCAAAAAAGAGGTAGATCACTAGATACAGAAGTATTTCATCTAACTGGAGTAAGATGAAACATTTTAGTTACTGTGGTAGTAATAAAAGCTACCACACCCATCTCCGCAATAATTTCAAGAACACCTGTAGCATGGCATAAAAATCACCATCTGTAAGCTGCAGTTAAGGGCATATTTGCCTTATTTCTCAAGGTATACTCAGTCTACTTCCATCTCAAATAGAGACTGAAGAAGATATGAAGTAGTGTTAAGAAACATTAGCTTACCAAGGTATTTTGCTGTAAAACAGGCTGGTGTTTAGAACAAATGTGCTGCCTTTGCCAGCAAAGAATTCTTTCATTGGTTCCCTTTAGTGTTAAAAACCACTACAGATGGAAACATTAACTTGATATGCATGAAAAATTTATATTGAAGAGCCCCCAAATGCACATTGGGAATCTAAAAGGTTTTGCCACAGGTCACTGTCCTGTCACTTAAATGTTCACACAAACAAGGCAATGGACGTGACCTTTGCTTTTGAAAGCCCAGTTATGCCATTCATGTCTGAGAGTCTCAGTCGATAAAATATCTCAACCTATTTATTATTTTACCATTTGAAGCAGAAGATAACAGTAAGCAAGTAGCAAAAAGGACAGTCTGTGTTTTACTACAGGATGAGTAAAACCCCAAGGAAATTTGGAATAATTAATTCCTCTTTAAATAACAGACTGTAGTACAAAAAAGGATTCATTTGTAACTCCCTGGTGGCCACAGAGAACCATCACATAGTATTTTCATAAAATACTCAACTCCACAGGAGGAGCTGTTACAGTTTCTGTAACAAAATCGTACTAAGTTCTCAGAATCGTACAAAGAAGAGGTGAGCCTACCTTACCACAGGAGACAAAAAGAGCTCAGAGAACTTAATGCTGCCACAGACAGACTTGATGTCTACAAATACACTAGAGGAAAGAGAAACACCAAAGAAAGCCCAGAGATCAGCATTGGCAAAATCACAAATATACATTGGTAGTCTACAACCTAATATAAATTTTCTTATAAGGCCAGGGAAAATACTTATTAATTAGCACTCAGTAAGTTTGTGATAGCGAATATAGTAGCTGTAATTCAATGACTGGAAGTCGCCTCCAGTCTGATATTATTCATCAGTATCAACCTTCCCTTGAAAACTCTTTTCAACACAATTCCCTTCCCCTTTTTGTGTGGTCATATGTCTGTTGCAGTCAAGATTTGTCTCACTTACTACTTGCAACTACTGACAACCCCACTCCTTTCCAGGGCCTCTGATTTTACAGTGATTCAATATTCCCTTTGTTAAGTTCAAGTTTATAAAAGGGATATTAACAGGCTTAAATCCATGGGTTCAAGTCCCTCAAATAATTGTTCCTCAAAAAAACCTTATGATTGCCATTGCTTTTATTCATTGATTTAACTGTGTAATTCAAGTACAATAATATAAAACAGGTAAACTGAGGCAACACCTGATATTTATTTCTGAAATGTTAGTAGATGTATATCATATGTCTACACAGTTCTACATACAAATATTTATGGCTTAATTTGTTTTAAGATGGCCATACATATATAAGAAAGTTGCTTAAGCTGTGGACACAGCTTTTGTAGTTCAGTTCATAAGAACCCCTGTAAGTACAAGAAAAACTAAGGAGTAATAAGCTGCTCTTTCACAGCATAGAGACTATGTAGGTTCATTAATAAAACTGTAGTTAGATTTCAGTAGATGCATGGTCTATATAACCTGAAAAAGCCAATGTGTATTAAATACATCCTGAATTATGATGAAACTGTGAAAAATTGTCTTCTTTTATGGATAGCAGCTCCCAAATAGAATGTGGATCACAGTTTTTATCCAAATGACTGTTTGAAATTATTTTTAAAACATCACATTATTGTCCTACCATCCTACCATCCTGCCATAATAATAATAGCAGAAAGTTTGATCCAGATATTTAGCAAGCAAGGTATGATCTGGGTCCAAATGTGCCCAATAACAGCCTGCCAAGCCACACAGCAGCCATTTCCCTGGGTTTATCAAGCCTTGCGAAGCCTCAGTAGAGGACATGCCGCCATCAGATCCACTATTGTCCACACTGCTCAACATCTGCGGTATCATTTGTCACCCTACAGTCACATTGCAACCATTATTTGAAGCCTTATTGACACATTTACTTTGAGGAGCCAAAGGTCTTTTCAGCAGAGTCCAAAGACAGGTTATTAAGTCAAAACCAAAGTGACATTGTAATATCAGTGAGAAATAAAATGTTATTAAAGTAGAAATTCCACTTTTCACCTTTATGGAATAGCCCACTGTGCACTGGAGTTATGCCAATGGAAAAAAAAAAAAACTGCAGATAGATGGGACAGGATTATATACAACAGAACAACTGAACTTGTACCATTTTTCTCAAACTGCCTGAGTTGTATCCTCATAATATCTCAATAATGACTGAAAAACATAACTATGAAGAAGGATGCAGTATTTTCAGTATGACAAGGTTGAATGTAACTGCTTTATGGGAAATGAACAGCACCAGATTGGAGTGCGAAATTCTGCAGATGAGTAGCAGATGGCAAATGAAGGCATGTGAATACATGCACCTCATACTAAGTCAGGCTAATTTACTAGAAATTTGTGTTCTGCTTTTACAAGTTTGCATTGGTATAAATTTTCTGTAAGTGTTCATTAAGAGTTAAAGCTGAATCAGATATTGCTTTCATATTGTTTTCCCTCAACTGCAAATATTTGCATATTTTAAAAGCATTGTAATAGAGATTACCATGTTCCGAAGCTCACAGGCATCAGGCAGAGGCACCCTACAGGTGTGGGTGCAAGTGTGTACACATCTACAACCCCATGACATTTAGAAGTCCTGCAAGTAACAACTTTTCTTCATATTGACTTTGCATGCAGAATAAGCACAGTTTTAGCCAGATTGACACCTCATTAATATAACTGTTCCAATACATAATTATTTTTGGATTGTGATTAGAAGAATTCATGATTCGCAATGCACAGTCATTTTAAAGGACCCATGGTGTTCTTTGGAGCCAAAGAGACAACACAATAGTCAGTTAAACAGTCTTCCTTGAGTGTGATTTCTTAATGTGTATCAGAAAAGCACAGAGCTTGGTGTACGTGGGCTCTTATATCCGCATCTGCTTTTATCTTTGGAGTACTTTCAGTCACTGTGAAAAAATTTACAGCTGATGTATATTCAGGACAGAAGCCCAAATGAATGCATTTGGAACAATGTGTTCTTGCTGCCATTCTCATAATGAAATTTGACTTGAATGGGAGCAGTGCTGGGCTCTCCGCAGCTACTGATTATACATGTCAATATTAGACTGTGTTTGACTGATGCTGTATTATGCATAAGAGTATAGCATCATGGTGTTGTTGTGATTCAGCAGGCAACATAATTACATGGATTGCAAGTGAAAATATAGCACTATATATTAATAGCCCATCTCAGCCTTTCCTCATATCTGGACCTTTGTTTACTTAATTAGGAATTATTATAAAGTTAAATGTCTATTTATTTCTCCGGTGGTGGCCTTGTTCCGAATGTACATACACTGAGAAGCCTTTGTTGACATGACTGAGCAGGATATTGTATTTTATTTCATTTACTTTGGGGACTTCTGACACCAATTACTAGCGTGCTTGCAGTCCCAATAGCATTGAAAAAATCTAATAGCAATATGATCTTAGAATAACAGCCGTGTGTTGCTCTTGCATGAAGAAGAAACACTGACACACTGATCTGGTAGAATCCAGGAGGCCAAGATACACTCCTCTGTAATTTCAGGTAAAGGACACTGATTCTTTTTTGGTCAGAATTACATTTTTAACAGGATATTAGAAAATATTTCCCACCTTGTATCCACAGCAGTATGATAGGAATATGTGAAAAATTGTTATCAATGTCTGCAAACAATAAGCTTAGCTAGTACAAGTGTTATTACTATCTCAGGTAGTATCAGTCTTATGTATTTATCCTTAAAATAAGGAAACAATCCTAGTCTCAGTTCATAAATGTGGAAAGCTGGCACAGAGATATCTAGTGGCCATCCTAATTCCACAGAGAAAGAATGTGGGAAAAAAAAGGAAATAATGCCTGAGCTCTGAACTCAAGCCATATTAGAATCTCTCTTCTCAGAAAGAATAGAAACCTATTTTTGCCATACAATTACTAGGATTTAACCTAGATTTTAAAAGTCCTCAATCAATAGCAGGATTTCTCATTCAACTTCACACTTCATTATAGGTATGAAATGCTTTGGACTTTGAACTTGAGGTTCAAAACGAGTAACTAAATTTTAACAGTTTTCTCCAATGCAAGACCCTTCATGTTCTCACAAGACAAAAAAAAATGCTTTTCCAGTTTAAATATCTAAGACCTAACAGGACAAAATAGTCTCAGGCTGGAGCAGGTCATCTGAATCAACCTGGGTGCTATGAAGCTTCCAGACAGGCATTCGACAACAGCGAGTTAATAGTAGAAATACAAGAGAGATTATTTCATGGGCAAATGCAACAAGTGTCTTGTGATTCAGCCACAAAGATACATGGTCCTTGGCAAAGCAATCTCATGGAAACCGATGTATTAGGAGTAGGTAATGATTGACTTGCTATTTACAGAGGGCTTCATTTAGCCTTTCCTGCTGTCTGTACTTTGTCTTTCAGGCATTACAAACAGTGGCAACTTTCCTATGTTATAATTACATATTTGTAGATGTAGTTTCAGAAATTCACAAGAACCTGCAAATAAAAACAATAAATAAATAATAAAAATAAATACTAGAAATATAAAAATTTTTAAAAAATCTTTCTTTTATAAAGATGTTCCATATACCCTACATTTTCAAAAGAAAGGAAGCACCTTCACAGCATTACTATGTTTCATTTACTGTTATTAACTTCAAGAGAAATCCATTAATGGACATCTCCAAGTACAAAGTACGTAACAGATATAGTAACAGAACCACAGTGGTTCATCTAAAACCTCAGTGATACTTGGTAGATTTTTAGTTAGAACTATCCTATATTCACAGCAGTTGTATTGAGAACAGTCTGAGCTCTGATCTGCAAACAGTCTGTCCTATGTTTTTCAAAGACTTTTTAAAATCATTGCTGAGTTTAGAGTAATATGAGGATGTTTTCCACCAGGAAATGATATGTTTTCAGTACTAAGGAGGCATTTTCTTTCTTTGAGTTTTCACATTTATTGTTAGTATAAAAATTGCAATCTTTGAATTCCATGATATATTAAATTTGAGATTTCTAAACTGAATATAAAAACAGAACTAGAGAGAGAGAATAAATGGGAATTGAAAGGAGCCTGGAGGAGGGTAGCAAAGATGTACAAGCTTTCTGCAACATATCAAACAAAAAAAGGAGGGAAAATCATAGAATATACTGAGTTGGAAGGGACCCATCAGGATCATCAAGTCCAACTCAAAAAAAAATAGGAATTAGGAACAACTGGAAATTAGTAACTCACAGCTGGCTAAAATAATAAATTCCTTTGTTTTCACTGAGGTTTATTCTAATGAGAGTAATGTAGGGTTTGAGTATGCAGTGGGAGAAGAGCCACAACAGAAAGTTAGTGCTCTGCCAGCAAGTTTTCTTCCTTTGGTACCTGCTAGATTTGCTGTGTGTCTGAGGGACTGCATCCCACCCTGCCCAGGGGCACAGCCTCCTCATGCCTGAATCCAGGGCTCCCTCACCAACCACAAGGATCACACAGCTAATCCCACCCCACAGACTGCCTGGGTGTCTCAGCCTGCCCTGCTGCAGCACATGGGTGTCTCTCCCAGTCCTGTGCCCTATGTGAAGTGCAGTGAGTCCCGCTGCCCACTGCGCTCCAGCCATCAGCACTTGACCTGGTGAGGATGCTGTCAGGGCAAGGTGGGGAGGGGTGTGCAGTGTCCACAGTGGTTTCATGGGCTCTCCCTGTCCATGGGAGTCCCAACACAGCTTCAGGCTGAGTTTTATGTAACAGTATTTCTTTTACAGACATTAAAAGTTCCTAAGAAGGCAACGTATGTACAGCAGAAGCTGTGACCTTATCTCTTCATGCCTTCACACCTCCTGTAAAACTGCAACTAAAAGAGAAGAATCCAGCTGACAAAGGAGCTGTCTCTTCCTCTGCCTATTCCTCTTCCCTCACAGAGATGGCAAAGATGGATGAGCTGATTCTGCCATGGGAAAGGCAGCTGTCAGGGCTTGCTTTATGGGAGGTTTCTGGAGGCCTAGAACCTAGCTCTGAGTCTACCTAGCTCTGAGACAACTCAAATACACTGTCCTTGCATCTTGATGTTTTCCATTAGTTCTTGATTAGTTCCCTCATTACACACAGTAGAAGACCATATACGTGGTATCCAATAAAACAATATCAAGCACAGTCTAAGAGTCATGATTGCAACACAAATAACTGACAGAAGACAGAAAATTGAGACCAACTGTAAATATGTACCAATAATAACCAATAATATTAAAAATAAACTGTGGAAATTGCACGATTAAAAGCTTGGATAGACATGGACAGATGCAACTTCCAAAAATCATGGCTGCAGTTAGAAAGAAATAATTTAATACACCAAAACACCTCTAGAGACAAAGTACAATAAAAGTTAGCAAGTAGGAGTATTTGTTCCATTTTAGCAATGGAAAACATTTGGGGCCACTTTAGGAGCAAGTAAGATGGGGGATGGCAGTGACAGAAATATTTCTTCTTGGCTTGGTGTAGTGTCACTGCACTGTTACTCCATTTTTAAAACTCCATACAGTGGTACTGAGAAAAATAAGATAAATTAATGTATTATTGGATTTTTTTACACTTTTCACTTCCTTCAAGCACTATGCCCTCAGCATAGAAATTCAAGTGGGACCAAGGAGCAGTCTGGAGAGAACTGGAGAGGTCTGCTGCACTATAGAGGGGCAGAAGTGAGAACTAGACTATTGCTTTAGGAGCACTTAGTATTCTTTGAGTGGATGGCTGAAGATAAATGACTATAGTAGTACCATTCATGTATTTTTTTATTTGAAATGCACCCAGCAAATGCCAAGTTGCTGGTACTGTTCACTTGAACAGTCCTAGTATGGAAGTCTTGTCATGCAACATAGGCTGAGGTTTCAGAGCTGGAACTTGAACCCCCCCAATGTTTGCAGCATCCCTAACACTTGTCTTCTGTCTCATCATGCTCACAACTATTCAAGCATACGTGTTCTCTACACTCACATTATGTCCTAGCACAAGTTGAGCAGCTATTTGCCAAAGCAAACCCTCCATAGTATAGGAGGGTTCTGAAAAGCAAGGATTTATATTCCACAGTGATTAAAAGGCAGGTGTAAAACAAACCCAGTACAGTGAATCTATGCAAACAGGCTATGTACAAGTTACTTACAGGTGCTCAAAGCATAAGAAGCCATGGAAGGAAACAATACATAAAGAAATAAACTGGTAACATTGCAGTAGTGGTGCAATGATTTCAGAGGTCATCAAGATATTGTATAAGGTATTTTGGAGAGAAGAAAACACGCAGTAAAGAAATCAGAGAACCTTTAACTGGTGCACGATTTTTTTAAAGTTTTTAAGATTTTTAAAGTTTTCAAGATTATCTGTTGTCTTGAGGGCTCGAATCGTCCTTGATGAAAAGGAAGAGGACTCAGATGATTGCATGCGGGAGTCAATGCGGTAAAGGGAAATTTTAGGCACCAGAGGACTCCGAGAAAACCCCCGACCTGCCCGGGGCTCCATCAGTGAGCGGGGGGCCGCACTGGCCCCGCGGACGATGCCGTGGCGCAGGGTCACCGCCGCTGCCGCTGCAGCTCGAGCTGGGGAAAGGGGTAGCCTGGCGGGCCCAGAGGGAACTTCAGGTGGCTGTGGCAAAGTAAGAAAGGTGTCAGCAAGGCTTTAGAAAGCCTGAGAGACACCAGGCGAAGGGCGGGATGACGGGGTCCGCCCGTCACCGCCGTCCCCGCGGGGAGCGGAGGCGGCGGCGCGGGCCCTTCCCACACATTCGGGCAGGGGCGGCCGATGCGGTGAGGCCGCCGCTCCGGTCCGTCACCGCCCCGGCTGCGATGCTCCGGGGCGGATCGGCGCTTCGCCACTCCCCGCAACCCCGCGGGTGGCCCCGCGGAAAGACACCGGGTGCCGCCCCGGGGATCCTGGGCCCCTTCGTCAAGCCCCCACCTCGTCCCCACCCGGGCTCCCCCGGCCCTGGCCGCTGCCCCCACCCCTTCGGCCTCCGCCTTCCCCTCCCCTTCCCCTCCCGGTCCCTCCTCCCCGCCGGCGCCGGCCGTGCAGCCTCGACTGAGGGGCGGCTGCCGCTGCTGCCGGCGGCTCCGGGAAAATGTCCGAGCGCGGCGGCTTCTACCGGCAGGAGCTGAACAAGACGGTGTGGGAGGTGCCCCAGCGCTACCAGAACCTCACCCCCGTCGGCTCCGGCGCCTACGGTTCCGTCTGGTAGGTGCGGGGCGGCGGCAGAGGGGCCGGGAGCCGGCAGGTGCAGCCGGCGGGCGGCGGGGACGGACAATGCGGGGCAGGCGGGAGCCCCCGCGCCGCGCCGGGGGTCGTGTGCGGGGAGCAGAGGGGCCGCTGGCGGCGGCAGCGGGGCGGGGGCGTGTCCGCCGGGCACCGGTGTGAGCGGCGCCGGAGCTCCCGCCCCACTGCCCCGGCCGGCGGCCCCGCGGGGCCGGGCATGCCGCGCTGTCACCCGGGCAACCGCGCCCGCCGCCGCCCCGGAGCAGCCCCGGTCCGCCCTCCGGCCGCTGCCCCAGAGCCGCCCCCCGGGCTGCCGGCTGCCGCCGGGCCGCTCCGCGGGGCCGCTGCTGCTCCCGCCGGAGGGAGAGTTGCCCCGAAGCCGAGAATCCTGCACAGTCATGGCGGTTCCGAGCGAAGAGGACGGGCAGGCGGCGGCGGGGCTGGGGAAGGGGTCCGCCGCTGGCCCGGAGGGCTGCCCGGCGGCCGCAGCCCTTCCAGCCGGGGCTATAGCGGGACATCCCGCGAGGCCCCGGGGCATCCGCGGCGGCGGGGAGAGCTCTGTCCGCCGAGACAATGGGAGCAGCCCCCGGAGCGGGGCAGGCTGAGGGAGAAGCCGGGATGCTCGCCCGGTGCTTTCGGGGGGAGTAAATAGCAAATTAGGACAGATTGCCGCCCAAGGGCTTCGGCGTCTTCAGGATTTAGAAGGGTTTGCCACATGTTGTCTTAAAACGTTTATCTTTCTTTGATGATTCCTACGTCAGGCTTGCACTCTCGGGAACTCCCAGTGCAGGCTAGGCTGTTACTTTAGTATTTGATGCACACTTTACTATGCTTATAAAAGCTTTTGAGTCAATTTTTGGAAATAATAGTGGCGTTTAAGGTTTTTTGATAAAGAGTCGAGTTTCTTTTGTAAGCTGGGTGAGTGGAAATATGTAAAACAATCCATAATGGGCCTTTAAATGCAAGTACTACTTTAAATAAAAATACTAAAAAAAAAAATTTCTTTAGAACTTTGGGTTTTGCCGTGCTCTAAGCTCATGCAGTAGTTCTCACTTTTTCTACACAGTCAGGTACCAGAGAACATTTGTGGAATTTTGTGTTAGTTACTTCATTCTCTAGCTCTGTTAAATTTCCAAGTTTGCACATAAACTAGGAATATGCATTTTAAAAAAACTCCAATTATCAGCAGAAACACTCAGAACTGGTGTGAAGTATCTTTGAATTCTTCTCTTTTTTTATTATTTCTAATTTATGCTTGCACCAGGGAGGTCTAGGCCAATACCATGTGAGTGTCGATACCTGCCATTGTAGTTAGCATGTGCTAACTATTCCGAGCAGATGCTGGGAATAGTTCCACAACGACTTAATTTATTTACACTATAAAAATCTTAGTTTGTGAAAGAGAAGAGGAGAAAGTAAACTAAGAGCTGTACGGATATACAGTAGCAGAGTAACTACTTTTGTGTTGCAATTGAAACTGAATTTCTGGTTACTTTCCCTATTTATGCTGACATAATTTTGAGGGAAAGACCTACTTTACTGAATTTTATAATGAGATGTCAAGACTTTTGAGAAATTGCAAAGGAAGTGAAAATATGTCATGATTCACTTGCAGCACAGCTGGTGCTTTGGTTTTTGAAATTGCACAGCCAAGGAAAACCTAGTAATTTTTATCAATTGCAAAGCCTAGGATATGAAGATGTAAAATGGAAACTGGAACATGCTATGAGAAAGGTTTACTCTAAAATAGCCATTTAAAAATAGAATATAGCAATAAAACATTGCTCAATATTAATAGCCTTGTTAACATCAATGAAGTATAAACCCAAACAGAAGCTTGAATGTGAGGAAAAGGTATGCATCTCTCTGAGAAAAGCCATCTATTTTTAGAGTCTATTTAAATTGATTTTTTTTCTGTCTGTGTGCATGTGCTTTACCCAGGAGACGTATGAGATGCAACCATTCCCTTGAGTAATATACTATATTGCTTCTGTGAATAGTTGTACTCCTATTCAGTAAAATATCTAAAAACATATTCAAGTCTTACAGAAACTACTAGAATTAAACAAATTCTTAAGTGCTTTGATGAATAGCAGCCAAGGTCCTGAACTCCAAACGCTGGCTTTGAAATGAGAAGAGTTGTTGTAACAAATTTTTTCTACCTCAGTGAAACTCTTCTCTAGGCCTACCTTTTTCTTTTTTAACAGTAAATTATTTGTCATAGCCCATAGATTTGGATAACTGAATTGATAACTGATAATAAGAAACATACTGTCAATACTTGCATTTAAGCATCTTTTGCTGGCAGCTCAAAACCAGTAGAGCAGTTTGTGTCAGGAGGCTGTGTTTTGGCCCAATTTATTGACATTTCCTGTGTCCAGTAGAATTTGTGTTTGAGTTAGTTGCAGATGCATCAAATATGCTACGGAGATAGATACTACTGGTTTAAAACAGATTCACTTTTAGAGATATATCTCTACCAAGCACAGTGCTTTCCCGTTTAATGGTTTTTTTTTTTTTGTTTTTAATTTAGATGTGGACTAGGTATAAACCCCAAATCTTCCCTTGTATAAAGAGCTCTACTGCTTTTGTCACTTTTTTAATGACATATCACAGAGAACATTTAGTTTTGGAAATCTTCCAAACGCAGCTGCATTGCAAAGCAGAGTTGCACCTTAGCATATAAGTGAATCACAGAAAGAACTGTGAGGTCTTTCCCTCAAGTAGTTAATCCTTGAAGTACTTTTTATGTTACTCTTGTACCTTAGGTCTGTGAAGGCTGTCTTTTGCCTGAACTTTTTCCTATGGCCATTCAAGCTCCGGTATGTTCTGTCATTCGCTGCTGTCAGATCTGATTTTTTAAGTTTAGGAAAAAAAGTTTAAAGCGAGGGGGTAGGGGAGTGGGAGTGTGTAGTTTAATTACAAGTAAAGTTATCATTGGCATTTTCAACAGTATGGTTTGCTTAATTTCTCTTTTTTTCTAAGGGTTGGGTTTTATTGGCAAGTATCAAATTTACATGCACAACTGGTTTGGTTTGGGATTGTTTTCATTTTTTGCTTATCAAGATGAGATTTTTTTATTATTAGACAATTATTTTAACTCTTTTTCAAGCTAAAATTTGGTTAAAGTTTTATTCAAAAAATTTTTGGTGTCCAGCCTTTATAGTTGAATTACCTCTCAGAGAAGTCGAAGAGCTGGAGGCACCAGACCTGCTAATTGAGAGTTTTGCAGCATTTAAGTTATATTAAGCCATTTAGATAGAAAGCAAGAAACCTTACTTTCACAAGGTAGTCTTAATCTACAACCCTTTCTTTTCAGTTCTAGAGAAAAGTGACTATGTCTCTGGTCAAACTGAGTTTTAAATTCTTGTTCCTTATGGTTCTGCTTTTTAAAATAAGAACTCTAGCTGTGTTTGAGTCTTCCAGCTGTCCCAGTGGTATTGCTTATAAACAGGACCTTTAGCCTGGAGCATCTGTGCTTTCCAGCTGTGTTGCCCTGCTGGTTCCACTATGGTTTGATACCTGACCACCTTTCCTCTGGGAGGTGGCATTGCTAACTGCTTAAGAAAGAGCTTCATCTTTTTAAAAGACTTCTTATTATACCACCAATTATGTAATATATATATATATTTTTGGTTTCCTGTTCTTTGGATCTTTTTAAAGCCTGTATGCCTCTTTTTATGCCAGCTTTTGTAAACGGTCTTCTAACCTATTTAGTCCTATTTTTGCCTGGGAGGGATTGACGGCATTCTGCAGCATGCTGTCTCTGATCTCTCCAACAAGTTGTTTCCCATTAGCATATTGCAGGCTCTGTGTTCTGCCTTCTTTGGAAAGAACAGACCTTGCAAGATGAACCAAACTGAGTCCTGAGTTTCTTCACAACCATAAATGCCTGCACTGTTTTCTCAGAGTCTGTTGGCATCAACAGTATTTACATTCAATATCTTTTGATTTTAAGACTACACAATGCCTAACACGACCTCAGGTGACCAAACACATATTTAAGTAGAGACCTGCTAAGTCAGAGTGTAGAGGCACAGGCTTCAGTTCAAAAAAAGCAGGAAAGCAAACCCTGCCTTAAGTAATTTACAACACTTCCAGCATCCCTCTATCCTGTTAACTTTAAGCACATGCTTAAGATTCATAAAGTTTCTGTCCTGGCTAATTTTGGGTAAAAATGGGGGAAGGTGTTTATGCTACAGTTTGTTTTGAGGAAGTAAAAGTGGAAAAATAGAAGCAGAAGGTTCTAATCTTGAAGTTTAACCCCTTCTTTCCTGCCATTCACCCCATTCTGTGCTTCCGGTTAAATAGTACTCGCAAATGTTTTGAGGGCATTAGCTTGCAGTACTAGAACATAACACTGCTGATACCATCCTTTTCACATTGAGGAACTCTAAGAAGATGTTATGACAACTCAGTATCATGTGAGCATTTTAAAAGCTTCTATAAATTGAATCTAGCTAACAAAGAGAAAAATTCCTTCATCCAAGATTGTATTTGATGTTTTCGGGTTGTTTTGGGGTTTTTTTTTTAAGTATCTGTTTAGTTAGCTGTAGTGATACTAAGTGTATGATTTCAACTGTGAGATCAGGTTACTGGAGTTGTGGTGTGTATCACTGTAGCACTGCATGCTACTTTAAATAGTAAATGCTGAGATAAACTTTTAGAGTAGTAGTACCACACAACTGCTGTATGTAAATACAGCTGGAAACTGAAGATGGTATAGATCTTTACAGGCTAAATGCACAATCCCAGGCACATGTGGATTTTAGTGAACTCCCTGTGGACTACTTTCTGATTAAATATTTTGTTTCCAATATAAATACAGGGGCTGAACTTCATCTTACAAATGGTTATAATCATGGAAAGCTTTTCCCACAACATTGTTAAAATACTGCTGTCCAAGATCTGATAGGAGTTGTCTATTTTTGGTATGTGGCATTCAGAAGGAAAGCACTTACACCTTTCTTTAGTTGTGCAGATATTTACAATGGACCCCTCTAAGCATATTCAAACACTTGCTTGAAAACTGAAATGAAGGCTGATATGAGACCCAGTCTAGGACTCCAGGTAGGACAGCTCTTAAAAGTCAGTATATGTGATAACAATACTTAGAAACAAGGCCTTGAAGGTGAGGTTGCAATGGAGAGGAGAACTAAATAAAAGGGGTTGCACTGTCATTGTTACCAATTAGAAGGAGAATCTTTGCAGCAGTATTGCTGGAGTGAATGGATGAAAATAAGCGAAGCAACAAAAAAATGTTGCAGAGTGAAAAAGACTCTCAGAGGAACATAAAGAAATAGCCATTAGAAATAAAAGCACAGTGGGATTTGCACAGGGATTTAAAGCCAAGGAAGGTCAAGAATTTAGGAATTTTTGTGAAAGGTACTGAAGGAAGACAGAAGGGTGTTTCTGAGCACTGGCTGGGAAGACATAAAATAGGGAGTGTGTTGAGAGTGGTTTTGTGCAAAACTAGGGTGGAATGCAGATTGCTTGTCCTTCCTTTGTCTGGTTTCATCCTGAGTATTTTCCAGCTGTTGGAATAGTGTAGTTAACTGACTTGGGAAAGGAAAGGGAAGCAGGATGGTAATTAGTGGTGTCAAGGTCCCTATTTTAAATGAGAATGTCTAATAAGACTTTTAATAAAGGAGGTGTTTGTGGAGAAGGATGAGAAAGGTTGAGAATTGCTGTGACAGAGATTTCTATGTAAGGTGCTGTCACTAACCTTGTGGAGTAGCTTGGGAGCAGAGTGCGTGAGAAGGGTGATAGAGGTGTTTTTAGGAAAGGTGAAGAAAAGACAAGGTTAAGAAGTAGGGACTTTGTATTGTGCAGGTTTTCTTTCACAGGGAATTACTGAGATCTTTTTTAGAGAAAGGGGAGGCATGGGATGGTAGAGAGATGAGAGGCATGAGGTGAACCAGTTGTGGCAGAAAGGCAACAAGGGTCACAGAATGGCAGCCTTCTGTGTGGCTGTAAGAATACATTAGCAGAGGGTATTCTCTGCAGGTCTCCTCCGTCCTTACTTCAATATATATTTTTTATGATACTTACCTTCCTGACTACATGAGGCAGCAGTGGCATAGCTGCCTCCTTTCCTGTCCTGCTGTCAGCCGTGATTACAGTTGGGAACACAGTCCCTAGCCCAAAGACCTGAAAGTCTTAGGGCCTGGTTGCTTGCTTCAGTACAGCTTCACAAGGAGCTGTTTGAATTTCAGAACCTATTAGTTGTTTCATACCAAAAATACAATATCATAATTCTGCCCATACAGTCAGGAAGGGGGAGGACATTTCAAACCCCTATGTAACCTGGGAATAAATCGCTACCATTTCATATTTTGGCTGTTGTAAAGAGAGGAAACAGGAAATGTGAAGGAGAAGTGGGGGAGGTATAGGAAAAAGAAGGACAAAATATGTGAGATTTTTTTTCTGTATGGATTTGTTTAATGTTTTTGAAAGCACTGATATTTATCATGTTAAACTTTATATCCAGATTAACTGCAAGCATTTCTAGCTGAAGCTTCAAAGCTCACAATATATAACTACCTTTCAGTCTTTTTTTTTAAATACTGAGTGGAACACATTTGTCACTAGCAGTGTACTGGCTTAGTGGCAGCTGACTGATACTCTTGTTTACTTACTGACATTAGGCTTAGGCTATGTAGAATACATGATTATTTTAGTATCCATGAGCTGGTTGCACATGCTGAGGAAGCTAAGAGCTTATGACCCCAACCTTCTGTATGTTTTTCTCACAACCAGGATTTTAAATACATCATTTCCACTGATATAAGCTGTGCTGTCTGTAGCTTCATCTAAAAAAGTGTGACTGCTCCTCAGTAAAGTTATTTAAATGTTTAAGTCACTGTGGAGGCACAGGAGACAGATCAAAAAATAAAATATGGCTTGTGGATTCAGAGGCTGATACAGCACTTATATGATCAGGTTCCCTTGAATGAAAACTGGTGATGTATTCACATAAACATGTGGAGAGTGATTCTTTTTTAGTATTTTCAATCTCTGCTTAAAACAAAAAAGCAACATACTTTTATGTTGGTTATAGAACAATTACGTTCCATATGTAAGAGATATTTTGTGGGTTTATGTTTAGATTTAGGGGTAAATTAATCTGAGATAATTAACAGTCACTGTACTAAAATCAAAGCCATTGATGCTCAGCATGGTGTGTTGGAATAATACCCAAGTGAGGGAATGTAATTTTTACTGTACAATAACCTGTCATCATCAACCAAGTGGGGTCTTTTGTCTAATGAGAAGATTAACATCTCATTTCAGAGCCTCCCATTACATCCTCATGCTGTTTTTTCTTGCCACCATCTAATTTTTCTTTATGGTTTCCTTTTGATGCACATATATGCTGTGATTTGTACGGTTTAGCAAACAAACCTTACAGCTAGCTCTTAGGGAGTGAAAACCACCAACATGAACTTGCAAAACAGTAACTAAACATTTATAAAGAAGAAACAATTTAACCATTTCCTGGGTTTACTTTTCTGCCTTACTTAAAATGTCTGTGGGCAGCTGTTTTTTGTTCTCTTCCTTCACTGCCAATAGCTGATATGGTCCATTTGCCAGTATTGGATGGATGCTGTGTGTGCTTTTTTCATGAGTACTCCATATCTCCAAAAAATGTATGTTTTTATTTAAATTAAAAATAAATTAAAATTTGTATTTTAAAGAAGAAGAACAAGATAGGTAAATCCTAGAAGACAAAGCTCACAAACTAAACCTTGCAAATAAAAAATAAAATTCATGTTGTTCATGTGATGACTTTCTTTCACTTACATGACATTTTTGAGAAGTGCAAGAAAGGGTTGTTATTTACTGCAGTTCTAGGAACCCAAATTGCATGAAATTACTAGAAAATGTCCCAGGGCAGTGTTCCTGTGGTCCCTCTTTTCTATCTTACTTGCCAGTCCATGGTGCCATAAGGGCTGCCTCCATCAGTAATGAGATTCTCTGTGTTGACCCTTCTTCAGTTCTTTTCCCTTCAATTCCTGCTCACATAGACCCTTCTGCTTTTTTTTTTTTTTTTTTTTTTTTTTTTTTTTTTTTTTTTTTTTTTTTCTCGGAAACTTAGGATCTTACAAATTAAGAGGACTTCTGTCCACAAGGAAGTTCATGTCTCCTCCAGTGGAAGGAGTCAGTGGGTACTTGAAAGAGTGCTGAGGTCTGCAGATAAGAATTCAAACTTGTGAACTTGTACTTTGAGCATGAATTGTATTTTGGGGGTTTTTCTTTATTTTTGTTGTCTTTCTCTTAACAGTTACATGCAATGTGGAATTTTTGCATGTTTTGGAGGAATGTGACCCAGTAAAGGAAAGAAACTCATGCTGCAGTGAAAGAAACAAAAATAGAATCCCGGAACAATATGGGGAAACATCAGACCCAGTGCCACTGTCACATGTGCTGTGTCTAGCATTCTCTCCAAGTTTTAGTATAGTGTGTCTAGCCAATTGTCAAACTTCTGATGATGTAAAGGTAACAGCCTTGCAAGCTAAGACACTGAATTATATTTTTTAAAAATCTGAAAAGTTAATCTTCTGGGTTTTGCACCTTACCCCAAATCAGTTGCTTAGACTGCATATACCTAAATAATTTGTACAGCTATAATGCTTCTGAAAGACTTTGTAGACAATCAAAATCTTGTGGTTATCCAGAGTGATGGGAAGGAATATTGATGGGGATGGAATATTGTCTGACACAGGTAACCTACAGCAAATGGGAATGTTGCTGGAGACATCACACTGGCATCATGTACAACCAGCTTTGGATCATGCCTTCATTTTGCATCAGCTACGTCTGAGCTGGCTCCAGGAATGAAGAAAACTCATAGACTGAACGCTGCATTCAAGATGAACTTTTTCTAGGCACTGTGGGTAGTGCTGTGCCCAGCTAGTAAGCTTCTCTGAGCCCAAAGCGTTAGGAATTTCAGGGACTGGCTGTAGTTCAAGGGGACCAGCTGATCCTGGGAAGGATTCTTCCTGCATTGAATACTGGAGTTTACTAAATTGGATACAAGTTGGCTCCATGTGTGGTTTTTAAGATCAGGCTCCTACAAACAGCCCTCCAGCTGCTGAAGCAAATTTGATCCCAAAGACTAAGTAGCCACAGGTGAATAGTGTGCTTCTAGTCCCAAAATCCCTGAGGGTTCTGAGCAGGCTGCACACATGAATGGCCTGTCTGTCCAGTTTTACTGCTCTGCAACCATAGAGGATAAACTCCATGGATGCTAGAGAAATTACTGTATGTACAGCCATATTTATAAACATCAGCTACCAAAATCCATATCTCATCAAAAGTTATAAAGTTATCTTGAGGCTGTTAAAATCCCATGCTTTCTGCCTCTTGAGTTTTTGGACTGCAGTAGCTTCCTATGTTCAAACTTTTCTCTGAAATCTTAAGAACTGGGAAAATGTGCATATAACTAAAAATTGATTTTTCATCTAGTTGAACTTCAATAGAATCCTTAAATACAGGACTTGACAACACTAAAAAGGTGAGTCTAATTTAAGCAATGATTGAAAATCACACTAAACCAAAGTCTCTAATCTGTGTGAAAATTATGCCATCCCAGCAGAGTAATGGCTTTTTATCCTTGATCTTGAAAAGGAAAGACAGCAAAAAATGTGTCATAACTCTGATGGGTTCTGGGTCAAGAGTGATCATATCTGAAAAAGCTATTGCTATGATTGTTACAAAGTTGTTTCTTGTTAACTAAAAAGATAGTGGTAATTCTATTTCTTTTTAAATTATGATAGAAATTCTGTCTAGAGTAGTGTTATTTGGCATTATGATTAAATTTTATTATACTTTGTTTCAGTTGTTAAATTCTTATGTCAACACATAAAGTTTACTTTTTCTTTCTGAGGTGGAGGTGGACAGAAGTGAGCAGGCAGCAGTATGGCACTTAGTTGCCAGCTGTGGTTAAACCATGACAATAGGCCTCTAACCCGTTTCTTCCCTGTTAAATCAAAATAGTTAACAGCACGGATTTGGGAATTTTTTAAAAAGCAATTTTTAGTCATTTTAATCATAGTGGTTACAGGCCCCAAGGAAGGATTTACAGGTGCCAAGCACAGGTGTGCCTATATTTTTGCTTTGACTGGAACCAGAGATGTCCTCTCCAGGGACTACACTGAAAGCTGAGCATTCATGGGGAAAGCACAAAGAAAGGGAAACAACTCCTGCCACCTAATAGTTTACTCAGTGGCTGATGAGGGATTCAGGGGACAAACCAGATTGTAGCTACGATGATATAATAGCGAGACAGAGAAATCTAGTCTAAAAATATGCTCAAGGAGGCAGTAGAAGAGATCACATATGCAAGTCCTCCTTGAATCTGACAAACAAGACAGTTCGAACAACATTAAACATATTTTTGAATGCCTTACCTTTAATAACTTGAGTTATAATGATGGTAAACCAGGCAAGGAAGTAGTCTGAAGGCATTAGCTCTGATTATAATTTGGTATGGTTAGTTGAGTGTGGGGGCACTCATTTAAACCAAGTTAGTCCCTGGCCTGTGCAGCTTCAATTAATGATTTCCTGTTAGAGGTCTCAGGACTCAACTTTCCTTTCCCTTTTTTCTTTTCCCTTTTCCTTCTCATTCCTTATGTAATTCCATCTTTGGCCTAAAAAGCTGCTGTCATAAGAATTACTGAAGCTAAAAAGATTTTGCTTTGTACCATCTGAAAGCTTTGCAGCCTTGAGTCGTATAGAAGATAAAAAGCAATTAATCTTAAAGATCAGTGGTTTTTAAACCACTGAAACTCACATTTGAACTTAGAATTGGGAAGAGAGTGATGTTTATCGTGATAACGGGCTTAAAATCTAATTCTTCCTAGCCTTCCTGTATTATGTGTACAGTATTTCACAGACTGGTGCAAGCAGGAGTGGGAAGGCTTGTGAATTACCAGAAAAGCTGTGATGTTAAGCAAACTGCTGTTTTGAGCAATGTTATTTATTTACCTAGATAAACATTTCCTTTCCCCCAAAAATTGGAAAGACTGTAGACAATGGGCATTTGTGAGACTTGGTAGTGTTCTCCAGTGGCTTTGTTGCCCATGGCTAAACACAGGGCAGTTACATCTAATCTTTGTTATATTAGAAGCTAAGCACTGGCTTCCTTTTTATTTCTTTAGATTTATTTGTGTAACTTTCGTGTTGTCCTTGTGGCTGGTCATGTGGAATTTAAGGTATTTCTGTTGTCAGTTCTTCTCACACTGTTCATTCCTTGAGCTGCTCCATGTAATTAAGCCACACAGCATCCTCGTATCCAGAACAACTGTCCCTGCCCCACTGTTGGAATGAGTTTCTCTGTTGTATCCCTTCCATCCACTCATCAGAGTGATACCAGTCTTCTCCTTCTTCCTATGCATTCTTTCTTCTGCTCAGGAAATGCCCTTTTCGAGGTGCTCAGCAAAACCACAGCACTCTACACCTTTAAAACTTGCCAGAAGATCTGCTTCTGTGATGCTTGCAAAAAACCAGCGAAGTAATCTGCTTATCTATATCATTTATCTCATGAGTGACTCCCTCCTTCCATAGAGCCTGCAGGAAACTTGTTGATTAAATCTACTTGCTTCTATTTTGTCTTTATGAAATTCTGGATTGGCCTTATGGAGGTTAGGTTAATTCTAGGACAATCACCTTTTGGATTCCACTGTTCTTCCTACATATTTCTTGATTGTATCCTTTGTTTCTTCAGGTTAAAAAGACCAGCTTATCCTGCAGATAGAGGCTTTGCTCTTCACTTGGCTCTTCATGACTTCAGCATAGCACCAAATATGTGTCAGAGTCCACCTATTTGCAGCTGATTGTAGGCTCGGTGTATTAGTTTGGAAGCTACTCCAATCACCATCAATGTTTTTTGTCTTTAGCAGGTGTAAACACAATGATTGCAATGATTTGTGGGAGTATTTAAAACAATGTGCAGATTAACTTAATAGCATTTTATGTGACTGCTGACTGTTGACATTCTACTCCATGCGTTTTTCATGTTTAATTTTTGTGTTTGTAATTCCAAAAAGTTCTGTAATAAAAAAAAATGTGTGGGAAGGCTCTTGATTTTTTAGCGCTCTCTAGCAAGTACACATAGTGTTATCCAGTCTTTAAACTGAGAATTTCCAGGTATTTTAATTGAACACAATTACTTAATAAATAAGAGTAACAACTAAAAGAATTTTTTTCCTTCTTAAGAGCAGGTTACAAAGAGAATATTTTTATAATTGGACTTGGTAGTGTCATGAAGTAATACAGGGATCACTTTTATCCCTGTGCACATATGAGACATCATTTATTTGTGGCTTGTGCTTTCTAATGCCCAAAAAAAAAGAGTGGGTCTCCCTTGCTTGCAAATATTGACTATATATTTAGTGTCCTCTTCAGCAGGGCACCTCCATCTGTGGGACATTAAGCACACGCTGTGGATATATGGGCTGCAGTATAAGACGTGCCCGTTCGTCACTTGTTGGGAAAGGCATGGCCATGGTTGTGTTAGCATCCTAACTTGATACCAGTTCGGCGACATTATCATCTATCAAGCTAATGATTACATAATAATTAATATTCATAGATACAAAGGCAGTGTTCCTCTAATTAGTAAAGGTTCCAATTTGCTCAGTAAGAACAAATTTCAGTTTGAATCCCCATATTCCCTATGAGCCTTGTCTTGGAGCTGGAGGCTGGAGCTGCACAAATGGAGCTAATTGTCTGGTTACTTTGCCTGCCATTTGGGGAAAGGGATGCCTGGGGATAAGTCCTGAACAGTACCATAAGCATTAGTAATTTGCTAGATGGAAAACATGGGACCTGTGTTTGAATACTCAGGAGTTATTGCTGACTAGCTCCCTGGCTGCAGTCCCTGAGTAGAAGGTGAAAGAGGGTAAAGGAAGGGGTAAGAGCCCTCAGGAGTCTACAAGTTCCTTCAGTGAACTGGTTGAGAGCTTTGCTGTAGAACATGCCATCAATGTGGACTTTTTCTTTCCCTCTTTCAGCTCGGCTTATGATACCAAAACAAGACAGAAGGTGGCAGTGAAAAAGCTTTCAAGACCTTTTCAATCACTTATCCATGCCCGGAGGACCTACCGGGAACTTCGGCTGCTTAAGCACATGAAGCATGAGAATGTAAGTGGAATGAGTTCTTCCCTTTGGATTTCCATTACAAAAGTTTACAATATAGGCTTAATTTCACTTAGGTACAATCTTCTTTAAAAAGGTGTATGCAACTGTCTAGCTACCCAAGATATATGGACCTAGCCACCTTAGGTGTAGTGAAGTCACTGGACTTTAGAAACTTTCAGTAATACACTGCATTTTTATTTTAAAAATATCTAATTTAATCTTGAAGGTGAGGTTAATGAAACTCAAAGCAAGTCATCATACTCTTCTCTAATAAAGTAATAAAAGTGTTCTATTCACTGCTGTTGAAACATCTTGAAACATCAGCCCAGAAAAAAAAAGACCCTACACCTCAAACCTGTTTTTGCTGAATGTGGATTCTGTTGAGAAATTAGGGGCAGATTAGTCTTGTTGCAATTGACAACAGTGTAATAGCTAAATGAAAGACAGTAGACCTTCAGATCCCACATAACTGATCTAAGTTTGTGTGGTAAACAGTTGATTTCAGTGGAGGATCCACTTGCTTAAAGGGAGCTTGCTGACTTGAAGCCTGAATAAAATATGGTTGATTGAAAAATATCCCAGAGAAAGAATAAAAAAGTTAACAAAAACAGACCAAAAATACTCATGAAGGTGTGTATAATCTAAAGTATAACAATTGTATAAGGCATGCATCAGCTTTTCTGTAATGAGACATTACTTCTTCTGCCTTTATTTTTTTTTTACTCTTTGTAATTAAGATGGCTGAGGTGATACCTTTATAGATCACATACTATGTCAGTTTTCAGTATGACCGTATGTCATATTTTTGTAAGTTTCATCCCAAAAATGTTGAGCACTATCAATACAAATCACATGTTGCTTTACAGGTTTGTAGAAATAAAATGTCACTTCCCCTTCTTTCACCTGACAGGTTATAGGACTGCTTGATGTTTTTACACCTGCAACATCAATAGAAAACTTTAATGAAGTGTAAGTAAAATTTTTTAAATCATTCTGACTAGTTACTAAGTAAGTTAATACCATTCTGCTTTTAAAAAGGAAGAACATACATTTCTAAAAGACTTTTAACTAGAGTCAGCTTTGTAAAAATCTTTTTGCAACTTTCCCACAAAAGAGGAGGCAGGGAGATGGACCTCATTTTTGTACTTTTCTAAATGAAAATTTAAACTATTTAAATTAGATTAAAGGTATATGGTCAATTATTTAATGCTGCATAAATGCCATTAAACTTAAAACTTTTTCATTTCAATTGTGTGTTTGTAAACCGTAGATTATTTGTTCGTACATAGATGGCAGAGTTCAGGAATGCAGGAAAGTGTTCTGTTAGTTAACTGAGGCAGGGTAAATTTAGGCTAGACTGGCTAACCTAAAACTAGGTCTATTTTGGTGTGAGTCAAACATACGATTCATGCTGATTTCCTCTTGGTTTACATAATTATATAAGCTCTTAAGTAAACAACTTAGCAGAAGAAATAGGAATTAACATGTTTTTGTCTCCGTGGAAATTAGTGACCAAACCCCTTTGAGTCTGGGACAAAATTACACAAATGGGAATTGGGTATCACAGATGCATGCTTTTGTTCCAACACTGTATTTGGAAAAGAATCAATGTTTCTGCAAAATTTATCAAAAAAAATAAAACTTCCAGTTGGAGCAGAGAGGGAAGTTACACAAAGCACTCTTATTTCTACCACTCTAATATTACCCTCCATCATCAGATATTCCAGGGCCTTACAGGCCCTGTAGTTTTGGTGGCTCAGGCTGCCACTTTGAAACTGGGTGAGGCTTCCTCTTCATCAAAAATATGTTTCATGTATCACTGCTGTAATGTGTCATGGAGAAAACAGAGATAAAATCTTCTAATATACTGCAAGTATTTTTCTTTTTCATTATATTAAGTCTCATAGCAGTGATTGCTTTATTAGAACTCACAGCTGATTTAAAGGATATAAAATGTGTTAATAGACAGTGGAAAAGGAACCTACATGGCCTGTGTGGATAATCTTCTAGAAGAATTTATGTTCTGCCATTCTGTGTTCATTTTTTTCCTCACTTCTTCATTTTCACAGATATCTTGTGACAAATTTAATGGGTGCTGACCTGAATAACATTGTGAAGTGCCAGAAGTTAACGGATGATCATATACAGTTTCTCATCTATCAGTTACTTCGAGGTCTTAAGGTACTGTCTGAGTCCAGGAATCTAAATGTTGTAGTAATGAGTCAGCAATCTAAATGTTGTAAGGACTGGTTGGTTGCAATGAACATACTTTAAATGCTTTTTTTTTTTTTTTAACATCTTAAAAGTGCACAAATAGTAGCAATCATTTCAGAAATTATTAGATGATTTTTCTAACCAGAAATAAACCCCCAAGCCTATCAATATTTACATGCACAATACATATGAATACTTCCCTTGAAAGTTAACTTCAGATCAGTGTCTATTTCAGTTCCTATTGCAGGACAATTACATGCTATATGGTGTCTCAAAAATTCTGAAGAATATGAAATGGATAAAGAACAATATGGAAAGTAACTCACATTTGTGCTTTGAAAGACATGAGCCACTTTGAAAAACCACAGTCCTGATTTTTGTAGAGAGCGTCACGTGGGTGAAGAGATAACCAAGTTAGTTGGGTCCTTTGGGAAATACCGGGAAGTAGAAATTTATCCCAGCAATGTACGATGCTGCACACAATCACGTAGGACTTAGTCTGCCTGTAAAGTCATTATTTCCTTTAATCAAATCAGTTAAAATTTATACACTTTAATAACCAGGCAATTGGCAATGAATCTACAGCAAAATTTCTTCCAAAGGAATCAAAATATGTATAACTTTGCTGATGTTTAATAGGTGTCTATAAATAGGAGAACATGTAGGTAATGCATCCCATTACTAGGTGCTAAGCTTTTTCTCAGGCCAGTATGGATTTTCCCAAGATAAAAGCAAACAGAAAAGAGAGAGATCAGCAGCTTTACTAGCTAACTTAGCAGTAATTGATATTTTAAACACAGAAAATAATATATGTTTGAAAGCAAGCCATGGTAAATACTGGCTCTGAAATATACTTATTACATGATTTTCAGCAAGTCACCTTGTGCCTGAGACAGTAATTCTTATTCATGCATGCAGGCTCCATCATTTTAAGTACAGATTTTAGCGAATAAAAATTGCACAACTGAGCCCTTAATTGCTTTGCCTCATTTATGTGTGTTAATAGCTTAGTTAGGAAGATGGATTCTGGCATTAATTATCCTGCTTGTGGTTTTGAATGTAAGTCTATGTTTTGTCAAATCTAAATAATAGTCAGAATTGTGCTCTTAAGTGAATATTAATTTCAGAAATGCACTCAGGTGCATTTCTGGCTCTGTTTCAAAGGGGAGAGGTTGCTGGTGGCTCCTCTCTTCTGGAATTGAAATTCTCATGAAATTCTCATGTCTCGTTAGCAAAAGAACATTTGATCCTATATATGACTGCTTGGTGGCACCAGGAGGGACTGCTGTGGTTGTCTCAGCAGAGCAGGGACACAGTTTGTTCTGTTGATAGTAGTGTTTTGGCTTCCTCTTCATTCAGCTGCTTGCAACTGCTGTGAGGTACATTGAGAGGTGGCCCTGCCTTCTGATAAACAGTTCTTAGGTCTGGAACATAAAGGATGCCCTTGTGTTCTCTTTGGGTTTTCTCAGTTGCTATAGAGGTTTTGTGGATAATCCCTTCTCCTAAAAAACGTGACTTCACCTCTAGAGAAAAGAAGATTTTCAAGGCCCTGCTCGTGCTGGTTGATAAGATCATAGATAAACTTGCTGTTAACCCTAATTTGAGAACAATAGGCAATGACAGAGTAAGCTGTTCTAATTTTTTTTTTTTAATGTTTTATGTAAAATAGCAGAGACACCAAATAGCCACTGAAATACCACTTTGAAAGTGGACCTGAAGTAATGCTGTGGCGTAGGTGGGTATTTTGGTCACTGACCTGTCCCAGAGTGCAGGTCTGGCTACCTTTCACCCACATCAGTGTTCGCAGTATGGGAAAATGACTTCTATCATGTAGGAGTCAACCATGCTGCTCTCTAGGCCACTGATTTCACTAGCCACCAGATGATCAACATGGACACACCCAGGGAAGGCTTTTTGGAACAAATTCCATATTGGTAAGAGACTTTATACAGAAGAATCACTATGAGTGTTGCCTTTCATGGTAGAATCTAGTCTTCATGGTTACCTTTCTTGAAATATCCAATTCTGGATAAGACAAAACAGGGAGGTTTTGAAGTTTGACATACTTCTGATTTGTAAACATGGTATGACATATTTTCTGTATATAAAACAGTCAGTCTCAGAAGCAAAAAAAATAAGACAAGTGGCTTCGACCTCCCTTCACCTCTAACTTGAAATCTTACCCTTTTTGTTTTGTTTTGTTTCACAGTATATTCACTCAGCTGGAATCATCCATCGGGTGAGTTCAGTCTTTGAGGTAATGAAAATGAATGAATGATGTCCCTCTGTGCATCAAATGTATACTAAGACATAGTTACAATACATTTTAAAAGGTTGAAGTCGTACTTGACTAACTCTGTGTTCTGCTACAGGACCTGAAGCCCAGTAACCTAGCTGTAAATGAAGATTGTGAATTGAGGGTGGGTATCATGCTGTTGTAACAAAGAGTGTTGTAAAAACTCTCAATATGACAGTTTTATAAGAAAACGTTAATTACCATTTTTATGGCTCATTCCATTAATTTCAACTGTTTGCTACTTGCCCATTTCTGTGAACATGTGTTTTCTCCCAAATGTTAATTTAATATGAATACAAATATCTTTGCAAAAACCCTATGTACCCCACAGATGGTAAATAGGTAATAGTTTGGTCCCTGAGTGAGTACTTAACTGAGTATATCTTGAGAGTCTGACCTGTGGTATGTATCTGCATCTGCCATGTATAGATGAAGCCTTGTAACAACTTTCATATTTGTATCTATATAACATACAAGCTAAATTAAATAATGGTAGCAACAAATAAATCAGTATTACCAGTTACAGACAGTAAGACAAAGAAACAAATAAACCCAACCAACCAAAAAGAACCCTATAATCCTTGCTTCCCAAATGCTGTTTTGATGTAAACATCTATATAAATACAACTCTTAGTGTGTCTGTGTGATATGATACTACATAGTAAGCATGAGACTCTGGAGAAGGAAAAGATGTCTTGCAACTTTCTAAGCTTTTAAGTTTGAGAATGAGAAGTTAAACATTTCTCCATGACAGCCAGAAACATCTTTATTCCCAAGACTGTGATGTAATCACTTTATTCCAGCTGCAAGGGATTTAAGAAAAGACTCCAAATACCACAAGATCAGCAAAAAATCAAAATAATGATTAAGAGCAGTGCAGTTAGGTTCTTGCACTAATCCGGATCTGTGGTGAGAAACTAGTTCCTGTTTGATTTAGTAGTAACAGTTGCAGATGCTCAGCAAGTTTCATTATTATCTCTTTAATGTCTTCATGCATGTATGTTCAGCATCTGTGAAATTTTGTGGGTCATCTCTGTTTGATCATGTACTCTAAAATGTGTACTGTATTTTTGTACTGGAAGTAAAGGAGACTTTTACTGGTTTTTTTTCTATTATTATGAAATCTGTGCACCTCCCTGTCTAGCATTTGTTACACTGCTCTCTGCTTTGTTTATATTTATAGCTTTACTTCCTCAAATTATTTTTAATAGGACAAACTAGTGGATATTTCCAAGTACTAACAAAAAGGAAACAAAAGCAAAAAGAAGGCAAGAGTCTGTGTGTGTGCACATTTGGTGGAAGGGATCAGCTGTTAAGGAAGACTGTTGCCAAAATCCTTATAAAAATAAGGGCATTACTGTTTGAGTTTCACACCATTATTTGTGGTTGTTTGCCTCATGCATTTTTCTTCACTTACTTAAGAAATAAATTGTGCTTTTAAACTATACTGGAAGTAAGGATGTTAATTATTTATATCTTAATATTTTTCTTTAGGCTTTTTATATCTTTTAATTGGATTATAACTGAGGAATTTTGAATTATACTCTTGAAATTTTCTTATTCCCTGTGAAAAGGATTAGCCATCAGCTTAATAAATAATCCTGGATCTCATCACAGGAGATACTCAATGATCTCATTCACATTTCTATGTGAAGAGATGCTGGCTAGCTCAGATGACTGACTTAACAGCACTGAGGCTCAGATAGTACCCTTTCAACGTAGTCTGTCTTAGAGCTAGGGTCCATAATCAATGGGACATAGACTAACCAGAGAACAGAACAGAAAGCAAGGAAATTAGCTGGGAAAGTTCAGTTGAAATAACTTCCCATCAGTGTAAACTTAGCAAGGAAAAGCATCTGGAGGGGAACACTTTGCGATCAAGCCTCTGTGTATGTAAACAGAGCTCCTTTGTTTGTTTTGGTGGGCAAGTTCTACTGAAAACAAACAGGGTGTGATTTAAATTTACATTGTTACATAGGATATACTTTTCTCCCCTAGTGGCACCAGGATAATGTGTGATTTGAGTAAATGCTTAGACATAAAAAAATTAGACAACAGAAATTCTGCAGATTTGTGATCAGCTTATTTGGTCTTTAAATGGCCACTGGCACTTGCTGTTAGCATTTTACACAAACACTCCCAGATGATAATAATATTTCATTTTTTATAGCAACAGTGTTTATTTTTAGTAAATTAATGTCAGTGGAAAATTGAACCCAAGGCAAAATACAAAGTCTGCCGTGGAGAACAAAACACCATGTTCATTGCAGTGGAAATATCTTTATGCAGCACCAGAGGCTGCATGGATACAGCAGGAAGAGCAGATGAGCTTGTCTGCAGAGTGCTGCTGCTTTACTTCACCAATAGTGAGGGACTACAGAAAACTCAGTAGTGAGTAATGGGAAAATCAGGACCTATAACAAAAGTGAAAGGGGTTTTTAAAAATTATTATTTTATTTCTATTCTGTAGATTTTAGACTTTGGTTTAGCTCGTCAAACTGATGATGAAATGACTGGATATGTTGCAACAAGATGGTACAGAGCTCCAGAAATTATGTTAAACTGGATGCACTACAATCAAACAGGTAAACTGTGAAGACTTGTATTTTGCTACAGCTGGATGTAGTGATAGTTTTAAACCAAGAAGCAGCTGTGTTTAAGGATGTCTTTGATTCACTGTGCACATTTCTGTCTCTGTTTTTTGGCAGTTGACATATGGTCGGTTGGATGTATCATGGCAGAGCTATTGAAGGGAAAGGCTCTGTTTCCAGGAAATGATTGTATCCTTAATATAAATCTTAAAATGGAACTAAAAAATACTCTCTAATTCTTTTTTTTTTTCCCTATTGACTTGAGTGTTTCTATAGACATGGTTTTGAGGTAACAAACTTGTAAAAGTATAAACAATTTGCTAATCTTTCAATTCAGTATATATGACAACTGAAAATGAGACCCACTGGTAAGATAAAAACCAGTAACAGATATTCCTAAACATGAAAAATTTACATTTATTCTTTTGTGTATCTGTATTTAAATAATAACCTAGTTACAACAGGGTAGATTTCTTCCATGTGTGGATCTTATTGAAACAACATATGCTAAAACTAAAGCTGAGTAAAGGCATCGTTTTTTCACCAGCTTATATGATTGAACAAAATAGAACTGCTTTTAGGCTGAAAGTTTCACAAAATACAAATGAGTTAACTTTTAAATAATAAGTGAATTAATAGATCTATTGTGTCCTGCTATGTTAAAAGAAGCCAGTAGTTCCAGAAATGCCACAGGAGCAACAAAGCCCTTTCTTTTCTGCAGCACTCTGCTGTGGTCCCTAATGGAGCATCAGGGATTTCCACTGGCGTTTCCTGTGCTGGCAGGAGCAAAAAAGAGATGTTTCTGAGTAGAGCAGTAAAATAATAAAAGAAAACTGAAGATAAACACATAATACCCCTCCAAAAACAGTTCTGGTGATACTAAGCTGTTGCTGGATGCAAAGCATTATGACATTGAATTGCCTGAAATAATCTTAAGAGAGCTGAGACCAAATCTCCTCATTGGCCTTTCTGTTGTGCTCAGCATCAGTAGGCTCTCTTGTAACCACAGGCATTCTCCAGGTATATCATCATCAGGAGATGACTGTCCTCAGACTTTGATTACATAATATGTGGTATTTGAAAAAATCAATATATATAGTTCACAAGAAATAAGATTTTTTTTTGTTGTTATAAAATGTTGTCTACAACTATATGATTATATCAATTTAAATAAAGCTGTAAATCTTGAGTCTCTATAAAAATGTAATATACTTTACAGCTACTAGGTGACAATGAAAAATTAACATTTTCAAAGGTTTTAATCTTGAGACCTATATAAAACAAAATTTTAAAGGTACCAAATTATAACTTTTCACTTGCCAGTCTTCAGATTAGTAATTTAGGCCTATGACCTATGTATCATATTAAACTGATCTTCAGAAATCCCTCAGATCGCTGAAACATAAATATGCTATTAATATTAAGCTTAAGAATGTATTAAATTGGGAACTAGGACAGAAAAGCAGTATTTTTCATGCAGCTGACATACCTGACAAGTTAATATAGTACAGTAGAAAATTTGGTACTCCAGGACTAGGCTTAAGCAGGTATGAATTGATATCCTTCCATGAGCTATGGTGGAATTGTCTTGCTTTTTTTTAAGCATCTTAGTTACATGTAGGGAAGCTTATTAATTGTCTAAACCCAGAAGGACTGTGTGCTGTTTATTTCCCTGAAACTATGCAGATATCGATCAGCTGAAGAGAATAATGGAAGTTGTGGGCACGCCCAGTTCGGAACTTCTGAAGAAGATATCATCAGAACATGTGAGTTCACAGCTTCATTCAGTTAACTGACTTTCCGTCATTCCTTCTCTAACTGGCATTCTGTGTCACTGCCTGTGTTACATGGGCACTCTGATTTGTCAACGAGCAAATTCCTTAAAATTATCTCTGGTTTTTGCTGCTAGAATGCTACCATTCAAAAAATACGCTTTTGGAGGCATCCAGATGCCTTGACTGTCACTGGATAAGTTTTGATACTTGTTCTCATGTACTCAGTTTTTGCAAAGGGTTAAGAAATTAGTCACAATGATCTTTTAAAGTGCTTACAATTAAATTATAATTTTAAAAAATTAAAACTGGTGCTCAGCTCAGAGCATTATATTGTTGCTATTAAATCTGCTGTCTCTTTGTATGTAATTTGTATGCTTTCCACTGTTGTAATGTTTCTAAACAGAGATGTATCCAAATCAAATAATATGTGTTCTGCATGAGTGCTCCATTTAGGTCCCTAATTTGAAAATCGTATTTATTCATCTTTCTAAATGCTTGCGTGAGGTCCAATTTCTTGATAATATTCGTAAAGACTGGTCTTTTTAACTTTCCATGTGACTTCTTTAAATAGTAATCTAGTAAATGAACAATTTCTACTTAATTTCTCTGCTAAAGATTCATTGTAAGCAGTAACTGTGGATAGCCAGCTGAGGAACAAGATATAGAATTTTTTGATAAAGGTAGGTGATGGGCACAGTCTAAAAGTTCAGATAAACACCAGCACACAGATACCTCCTAAGGTGCAGCTGTTTTCTTAAACCTCTTCTATATACACCTCAGACTAATACTAATGGCTATTTCTCACCTTGTGTATATATTGATGGGTTTCCTTTGACCTTACTAATGGGTACACTAGCAGGTTAAGTAAGCAGGAGCAGTTGGAGAGCCAGAGCAGCCCTGTATTTCTGGAAGATCCAAGCATAATGCAACCTCATCATCACAGGCCAATACACAGTCCTAGATTTTTTGGCTACCCAGTGCCTAGGAATGGCTGGGGCAGGAGGCTAACTAAGCATCCATCCTTTTGCCAGGGACCTCATCAACCAACAAATCTCAGACTGTGCTGTCCTAAGCATAGGTCCTTATATAGTCTTGTAGGTCCTTTTGTAGCCTTCATGTGTTGTTAAGATCCTACAGGTTTTGCTGTAACACATTTTCAGTAGTGTACACAAATGTGTTATTTTCCCACAACTAGTGAGCTTTTTGATCGTGAGAGTAACACCTTAAATACTTAGTGGAAATAGTATGTCCTTTGTTCTTTTAATTTCTTGTGTTTCAGAGCATAGCTCAGTGAGGTACAGGAATCCTGAAACTATTTTATTTGGGCTAATTATACCTTTAGAGCACAGGCAGAACACAAAAGCCAGGTTAATGAACGGGAGTGCTGCTAGGTCACCTCTGGGCTGCTGCTGCCTGATTAGAGGAGCAATGTCAAATGAGATGCATACCTTGCTTGGAGGTAATTGCCAGTTGCAAGGGAATTTCTTCATTCTAGTTCTTCTTTACCATGTAGTTTGGCCTTATTATTTAGTTACTTCTTAATGCAGCTTGCAGACATAGACAATTTTTTGACATTTCTGTAACAGCAATGTCAGAGATTTACTGAAATGCCAAGCCTATTTTCAGTTATAAGCAGAGGATTAAGGAAACTAATAGAAACTAATAGATCAACCTCCTTGGATATTTCAGCACAAGTTACTGAGGTGTTTGTCTGTGTTTCATGTTAATATGAGTTTAAATGGTAATTGCATTTCAGAATAATTTAAACATTGGGATTCTCTTGGTCAGGTTCCTGTGGTGAGTATATAAGCAGAGGGGACAGGCTAGTAAGTGCACTTTTATAGGTCTGTGTTGTTTCCAAGGGATTTCTGGGCAGTGTTGGAGGTAATTTTCACTGCATCTTGTTCAGTCATGTTATGATTAGTTGTTGATTAGTTGCTGTTTTCCATGGGCCAAGGATCCTTAGTTAGCCTTCTGCAGATAGTGTCCTTCTAACAGGACTGCTAAATCCTCAGAGATGTTTTAAAAGGTTTGTCCAAAGACCAGCTGAGATTTTTAATGGATTTAGGGAATAGCTACCTGCTTCTTTTTTGACAATTCCTTTTCAGAATTCCCTGTTCTGTCTGATCCAAGTATGCAACCTCTTCTCTTGCCAACCTACCTACCTCAGCCTAAAAATTTGTAGCTCATGTACTCTTAGGCTGACATTTGTGGATCCTATACCCTGGCAGGCTTTTACTAGCTGAGTTTGAATTAACCTTTCACAGCCACAGTGAAAAGGCAAGCTCTTAAATTCTGTTAAACATCTGAAAATCTCTTTGCATGGAGTATCAGAATTTGTTGTTTGGTCTGTGAAGCTATGTCTCAGCAGAGAAGAGAGAGGAGGCAAGGCTGCAGATTGAATTATACCATTTTGCTGAGGGTAACTGAAAGATTATTTAGGCTGCAGTTTCTGATTGAGCTTTACATGCATGTGTTCCCTGGGGATATACTGCAATGAACCAGTAAGCACAGGTGAAAACTAATGTGCTAACACTTAAACCAAAATGCACCTGCTTAAAACTGTCTTGCTTATTGTCCAGTGTACAGGAGTGAGTATCTGAAACAAGGTCGTACAATGTGGTTTTATGTAAAGAGATTTCCTATGTATAAGAAACATTTTAAAAATGTCTGTTTTTTCAGAGTTGATGTAGTTACTGTTGAGCAAAATTTAACCCTGTGGATATGGTATGTATATTGACTTATTTCTAGGCAAGAAAATACATCGAATCTCTTCCACATATGCCTCAGCAGGATTTGAAAGCGGTATTTCGTGGTGCCAATCCATTAGGTAAGAAAGTCAGACTGACACAGATAAATTTTTTCACTAACATAGGGACTCAAGGATTCCTTGTGTTCCTTGCTGTATGATCCTATATAATAATAATAATAATAATCAGACCAGTGAGAAGAGCATTGCTTAACCTTTCATCCTGAGACTGGTTTCCCCTTCATGAAGCCTGTGTCTTTTTGTTTCTGATGGAGATTACAAGAACCTCCTAAAGGAAAATGGTCCATGGACAAAAAGCAAAAGCCAGCTGTACACAGCAAAAATAAATTAAAATGTCATTGAGTCTAGATTAGAGATATCACTTCTGGCTCAGGAAGGCCATGAGCTGTAAATTGCTGGCAAGCAGAATATACCAGGAAGTACAGCTGTTTGAATGACCCTTTGGAGTATTATTTCCTAGGAATATATGAGCCATTGTTGGACACAGGATACGGGGCTAAGGCAGACCTTTGATCTGATCCTGTATAATTGTTTTTCTGTCTAATCAATTGGTTCTGCCTGTGCAAAAGAGATGTTTTTGTGAACTTTTTCTTGTGACATAAAAAGGAGACATTTGAGTCATCAGAGTCATCTCACTGCAGTACCAGGTCAGTTCCATCAAGGAATTATATATTCCATTATATGGAAGTATTGTGAGTAAAAATTGTTTGAATTAATTTTGTGTATTAATACAGATTATATTCTTATATTACAAGTAGTATGGAACACTTTCATATTAAAAAATGGGATTTATTTGCCTGAAGTACATGAGAGCATGCTACATATTAATAGCATAAAAGCAAATTAATGCCAATGCTTATATGAAAGCAGTAAAAAAATAATATTTGAAATAGTTATGATAAAATTTCCATTAAAAACTAATTTCAGCCATACAACTCTCTCTTATTTCTAGTATACTTCAAATGTCAATTTCAAACATATTTTGTTTATGCTGGGTCCTGTGAAGTTGCTTTGGGCTTTTCACCTGATCATTTCATTGGTGCAGCTTATTAGAGGTGTAATCTCACACTTTATTATCCACAAGTTACTTAGCTTAGTCCTGACCAGTGCAAACTTAAGCACACGAAGCACAACACAGGATATTACCTTATGAGCACACACGGATCTTTTTAGAATTAAGTCCTTGGATATCCAAAGAGGTGAATCAGATCTCCAGTTGACTATACTGAACCTCTGTGCATGCCACAAGCAAACCAGAAGTTTCCTTCAGCTCTCTTTTGTACTTGCAATACAAAATCTTCAAAACTTACTTGTTATGTTGCCTAAATTTTGCCAGTAATATTAATTGTGTTTAAGGTGAGTGAGAATAGGTGGAGTGTAAACAGTTGCCTTTTCTTTTATTTCCTCATAGTCTCTTCTGGCTTTGAACTGCATTTCTGTTTTGCCTTAGCTGTAGATCTGCTTGAGAAGATGCTTATTTTAGACAGCGATAAAAGGATCACTGCATCGGAAGCACTTGCCCATCCCTACTTTGTGCAGTATCATGATCCGGATGATGAACCTGAGGCCGAGCTGTACGACGAGTCCATAGAGAACAAGGAGCGAACCATAGATGAATGGAAAGGTATCAGAACTGCATGCACTAGTTAAGACATGTAGCAGGAAAAAGCCTTACTTAAATAACAGTTTTCCTCCATTTCTAGCCAGAGGAATTTGAACTTTTATGCCTCAGGCAAACAAGATAAGTTCATGTGTGCTTGTTGGGAGCGGACAGGTAGAAAAGCTTATATTTCCTCTCTGTATTTTGCCCACTCCCCCACTTCTATCATCTCCTTACTAGATTCTCTGTACCAGTGAAAGCTTAACTAAAAGCTGATGCTGGCTATCAGGTAATTACACATTCTCTTTTGCTTTTAGTTTTCAAGGTCAGATCCACAGCTGAAGTAACTGTCCTGGGGCAAGTGACACTGCTTGGGGTTCTGGTCTAGTTCTGATCAGAACCAGAAAGTAATATTACCCACATAGATGTGAATTTTGTTAATAATTCTTTAAATAGCAAAGGAATTTGGATTAATAACTACGCCATGCTATTGGTTCTGTTTGAGATGATAGTTGGTGATTTTACTTGGGAGTGACACCCCAAAACCTTTCTTTGGTAAATACTGCAACAACCTTCCATGCTTGCAACACAATCATATTGCACTGCAGTATCACGGAAGTAAGTTGGCTCAACATTAGATTGCAAGTACTCTGAAAAGTACAGTCCAATTTCACCACTGTCTAATGAGGACATGTTATTCTAAAAAATCCTTACTAGAGATTTTAAATTGAGAATAATGTTGTAGAAAAGTAATTGTTTCTGTTTATCAATAAAGGTCTTTCCTTGGCTTAAGAAGAAATGTGTCTTCCATAAAATAAATGTTCTTTTGTTTCTATTTGCATTTGCTGTAACTTTTACTTGGGAAAAATTTGATTAAAATGTATTATCATAGTGGTTAGGTTTATGATGAAAAATACTCTCATGTCTTACTCATGCCCATCCACTTGTGCCATGTTTTATCCTGGGCATTACAGGGGAGAAAGCAGACTGTCTATAGCAAATGTATCTTAGAGATAAATAATAGTGAGGTCATGGCTCTCTCTACAATTAATCAACCTCCTAGAGCCTTGGAGAGGCTTTTGTAGAAGCTGACTGTGTCTGTACAAACAAGGAGGATTGACTGGCATCACTTATTCCTTACACATGCTCTCCTTTGCAAAACCTGGCAGCCTACAGCAGCACGCATACATCTTGTTTTTGAGAGCTGCATTTATTTGCTGCTGTACTTAGGAGTAGGTGATTTTTTTCTGCTGCTTTTTCAGTTGCCTGAGTCTTTAACAGGAAAGTTTAATAATTTCTGAGTCACGAAGCAGATTTCTGTTTGTGGTGAAACTCCATTGAAATTATTTCAGGAACACTTAACACTTTCTAAACTGAAATGAGGCCATGAAGGTGACTTCTCTTGGAAGGGCTGTATCATACTATTTATCAGTGCATTTTTCATGTATAATTTTTGCATCATTGACCTTGACAGAACTACAGGTAAAATTCCTTCTTTATTCAGGTTTAAAAAAGGCCTGAGAGAAAAATCTCCAAACTTGCACAGCAGGTTTGCTGCTTTTCCTTCTTCCCTCTGGCCGTATTTTTATCTTGGGGAATAAACTTTTTTTATTTTCAAGTACAGTATGTGCCACATTTAAGTAAGATGACTTAAAATGTTTGTAGTGTCGATGAAATATTTACCCAATATCTCAAGATATCATTGGCATGTTTCTGCTCTTTTTCTGTTCAAGTTAAAAATCAGTGGTGCCTGATCTCAAGGGGCTTAGCACCAAAGTAAAATGAGATTTCAGACATTTTGTCATATACATTATGCACTTCAGAGTTTTTTTGGCCTCCATTGCACACTGCTGAGGCTCACAACCCAAGCTCATAGATTTCTTACTGACATGTTTAATCAGTTAGAAAATATTTCAAAATTTTAGAGGCCAAGAATATGCTATTCAGAGTTGAATGCTATACATTCTCTCCTTAGCTGTTGCTCCAGTTGCACGTATCTCTGCTGAATTGGTGCAGTGAGATGTGGGTAAAGAGCTTCATAAACATAAATTACACAGCCAGTGAGAATAATTTCTAATACAGTTCCAGGTGTCCGATTTGTGAGGACACTGGCTTCTCCAAGTTCAGCTCCCTAGCTGCCTGTAATTCTGTGTAGTAGTCATCAGTCAGTCACTCAAAGTCACCTAACATATCCTCCGATGCCCGGAGTTCTGCAGAACTTTTCCTTCACAGAAATCCCTCACTGAAACTGTACACAGTGGTACAGCACAACACAACCAGAGCAAAAGCAAGATTCAGTTCCAAGATTTTTTACATACTTTTTAGAGGAGCCCTAGGTACACTTGCAGGCATAAAAACTGTCTCAGAGTTACTTAATAAAAAAGCTAATAGGCTTGAGATTGTTATCATCACTGTTTGGAGAACAGAACCTGAAGTAATGCCATAACCTGAAGTTAGCCATATGCAAACAGGATTTTGTCCTTAAAAAGCAGCATCTAATTTGAGAAAATATGAAAGAGGTAGCCACTGACAACATATTCCATTAATGTCCAAGGCAGAAAACAGAACATGACTGTTAGCATGGAAAGATAAAGTGTTATTCCCAAAGCAGGGTAACATAGCAAGTAACCCATTAGTTTCTAGCTATTGATGAATATCGAATTTCCTGAGGAAAGCTGTTACATACTTCTAAGACAAAAAGAAAATTTTTTCAGAGTACCGTAAAATTAAATCAGCTACAATAAAACATTTAGAAAAAAAAACACAAACAAAAGGAAAACAGCAAAAGTCCAAATAAAGCCAGGATCACAAGGAATTAGCACAGAATTGCAAATGATATATAATTGAAGGCAACTGACTGAGAGATTATAAAGAATGTTCTCCATAGTTAAAAGTGTACATTTTGAAACCTATGTCCTTTTAAAGATTCAATTTTCCATTACATATTGTCTTTTATTACATCATTTTGGCAGGTCATCTGACAGTGTAATTGATGTATTCATTTCAGGGCCTGTGTGTTTTAGTAATTAGTTGAAGGGGACAGTCATGTTGTACAATAACAGTATTTATGAGTCTAATTTGTAATCTGAGGTTAAGAGGAGGATTCCTAGTGAATTCAGTCTGTTTTTTGGATCTGGACACTAAAGCGGCTGGAAATACAAACTACAAGTCACGTGTATCTGCAGAACTGTTTTGTCTGGAATATTTTTCTTTTGGAGAAAATATCACCTAATTCTTCTCTCTTCCTTATGCCCCCTCTGCAGAACTTACCTATGAAGAAGTGAATAGCTTTAAACCACCCGACTTAAAAATGGACAGCCTGGAGATAGAACAGTGAATACAGGCAGCTCTGTCTTGCCTTGCTGCACTATGAAGACTGTTAAAATATAACCATACAATTTAACCTGTGGTCACACATAGATTTTACTATCCAAAGATGTTGGAGGAGATGTTGAAAAACAGATGCATTAAACAGAAGCCAGATGTTGTCTGGTTTGGGTGGGGGTGTTTTTTGCCTTGTAATATGAATGTATTCCCAGCTCACAAAGGGTGGTAAAGAACTGCTTCATTCTGACAAAATTATGCACTGAGTTCTGTCAAGCTGTGTGTTCTGCATGTTTCATTTTATCAGTTGTATTGCCAAAATAAAGGTGACCTTTTAAATTAATTTTAAAATTGTACATTTAAAGCATGAATGTATACAAACATAAACAAGAAGTCCATACAAGAATCCTTTTTTTTTTTTTTTTTTTTTGTGGCATTTTATCTGTCTGTTTTTGTACTATTTATAGTTAGTGCCTTTATGAAGAGAGGGCGTGGTAGTGAGATAGACAGAATATGCATATGTAGTCATACCTGTGGTGGTCTTACACATGTACTGGATGTCTCTCAAGCAATCTTAACACCAGTTGAAAGTCAGTAAAAATAAATCTTTCTCTTCTCTTGCCATTCAAGTGTCTGTTCTCATTATTTTCCACACCTATTTTTTAATCTGCACAATTCCCATTTTTGAGACAGTTTTACTTCCCAATGGTATTCCTCACCATGCCATTGCTGGACTGTTGGTGAATTTGCCTGGGTTTACAGGAAGGTGCCTTGAAGGTACTGCAACAGAGCTCTGTAGACTTCTGCAAGCTTCAGCAAAGGCTGTCACAAATGGCAATGCAGGAGTGCTCAATTCAGTTCACAGCTTTGAATTAAATATTCCACATTGTCTTATTTTCCTTCACAAAATCCTTGGGAAAGTAATCTAGTAATTGCCATTGGAAGACATGACAAAACAAGGAGATTCATGAATTTGAGACATTTTCATTTAAGTTTCTTTTTAAGCAAAATTTTAAAGGTTTTCCGACTCTGAAAAATTGGAAAACTAAAGAAAATCTTGCAGGACACATAGATACCAAGATTTTTTAAAGAATTAAATTTATCTGATTCCTCTATTATACTGTATACAGGAACATAACATGTATGATACTGTAAGAGGAACATCCTTTTGGCACAAGGCCTCGTGCATTGTATTGGCTGTGTCATTGTACACACTTGTGATTCACAGCTGTTTAATGTTTAATTTGTGTCTTGTTCTTGCTCTGTCAGAGTCTTATTTTGGAGGTGGCTTTTTATAATATTTAGGTTTTCTGATACTTTTGTCATTAATACTCAATTGTATAGCAGTTATATAAGGTAATGGATTCTACTGCATTTACTTTCCTCTGTATCTTTTCTATGTAAAAAGAAAGGCATTTTCTAAATAAACAGATTTAAAAACAAAAAGTCAAGTCCAAGAACTTTGCTTTTTTCAGAAATAGAAATAGGCATTCCATCTAGAAAATATGCTTCTAATTTGTGGACTAAGTGATAGACTGTTTTGGCAATGTTGACTAGTTATCCAATACTTGCATCCAATTAAATGCAGCCACTTGTATTCAACTTTCCCCAGGGCATGTTAATCTGAAAGTAAATGCCTGCATGGATTTCTTGTGACTCCGTTGAAGTGCTGTCAGCCATTGTTACTTTGGCTTCCTGTGAAGCTGGATGAGGCTTGCAATAACCATGCAATGACTGAATTTCATGCTGACTAAAATAGGTGAAAAAGTTCTACATCTTTATACTATTTGTCTAACTACATAATGAAAATATTCGCTCAGTCATATCTTAAACATTTTTTTAATTTGTTTGCCAGTTAACTCATTGCTTTATTTTCTCTGGAATCTGATACTGAGTTTACACGCCTATTTGGCAGCTCCATTTCAGTTGGAAGGGCAAAGATGAAGTAAAGAGATTTCACAAGAACTTTTTGTGTCCAACAGTAATTAATTTATTATGGGGTTTGTCCCTTCATTTGTTAAATCTGTTTTCCTGGCTCTGAGGGTGGCCTTTGTCAAAGGCCTTTGCTTCAAAGGATGCGTAAAACTGATCGCCATAGCTCTGCCACTTGAGGTAGAAAGAAAGTTTTATGTTGCTTCCAAAATTTGTTCTTCTGGCAACTCTGAATGTTCCTCTGAATGTTTTCTTTGACATTCAGAGATGCAAGTTTTTTTCTAGGAGATAAATTATGTAGGAAGAACATGGTCATAACCACATTTAAAATAATCAAAGGTGACAGTAATGGGCAACAATAGCTCAGCCCTTTTTAATTAATTACCATCAAAACCTGTAAATCATCTCATTTTAATGTCAAGAAAAACAGTAGGGAGACAGACATCTTTTTCCTAGATGTGCAAAATGAAGGTAATTATTTAGACCTCAAAAACCAATAATTGAAGTATTTTTCCAGAGTAGGTAACCAGCTCCCTTGTGGCAATCCAACATGAGACTATAATTTGATAACTTTATCAGTTTACAACAGCAGGAGAGGGTAATTGGAAAGCCAGTACCCCAATGGGACAGAAAGGTGGGAGGCTTAGCACTAACAATGCTTATCATTTGAACACAGATGGAAGAAAACATTTATCTACCAACTCAAACAGGCAGATGGAGGTAAATATAGAGGAGTGAGGGCTTTGTCAGGCTTGGTGAGGCAGATGGCTTAAAAGTAAATTTTAAAGAGTAAGTAAATATAAAGCTTTTATAAAAAAATATTTGCTAAAAATGTCATTCATGAAGGCATTGATTGCATGGCCCAAATGTTATTTGCAAAACTTGTAGTGGTTCCTGCTTAAACAGTGGGGGGTTAATCTCCTGACAGCACTGTTATTTTCAGCAGCAGTCATGCCTCTGTAGGTGCCCTATACATTGCATTTATGCTTGAGGAGAGCAGAGTGGGTTTTAGCCCACACTAAATTAGGGTATTCTCATCCCTGACCACCTGCAAAGCACAGAGCAGCATGGCTGGCCTTTGCTCATGGAGGAGGCAGCTCAGGTTTCCAGTGGGGAGAACACAGCTATTCAAGGGCTTTCTCTGGTCAATTACCAACATTGTTAGCAATTTACTTTTAATCTGAATTTTTCTAATTTCAGCTTTCAATCACAAGAGCTTGTTATCTGTCCACCTAGTGAATTGAAATCACTTCTAGTATTTATTATCTCACTCTATAATCAGAGTGCAACCCCAAGTCTAGTAATTTTATCATCACTGGCAGCAAAAGGCCTTGCAAAAGGAAAATCTTTTGCACCATCTTAGTCTTTTGACATGCCTAAATATACACCACACTTTTAGAATCTGCAACTTTATTTTTTAAGCTCTTTACCTCACCAGCACTGAAACCCAGCAACAGGAAATTGATATGACACAGCCAAAGCAGACAGGAATAAAAAAACTTTAATCTACAATGGACCAATGGAAAGAAAAACACTGTTTTAGAGGTTATCATGTGCCATACCCTGAAGATACAAAGTGGCTACTTGAGTCTGAAATAGCAGGGTTACTAAGAAGTTTGAAAATTTATAGAGGGGGAAAAACAGGAAATTAGGTAATCAATACTGATATATGAAAATAAATACATCATTATCAATAGGTAGAGTCATTATGTAGACATCATTGTTGCAGAATTCTAGGTTGTGCTGTTGGTGGGTTTTTTTTATACGGTATACCAGATGAAAGCAAGAGGGAAGGACGGTCAGGATCCTGTGCTGCAGGATCTGACACAGTGAGCTCACCCTAAGGGTCAGGAGGGAAACAACCCTTTCAAGGACAAAATGTTGGCAGCAAAAGAAACTTTGACAGAGGTGGGAAGCAGTCAATACAAAAGTTACTTCCTTCCTTTCTTCCTGTCACATGTGCTCCTGGATCATAACAAGAAAACAGACCTCCACTTTCCCCACTCTTGGGACCTGATCAAAGATTAATCTGTCCAAAAAGTACCTTACAGAGCTGCCAGCACAAATAACTTAAGTATCCTTTGCTACATCTGTAAATTACTGACTTGGCCCAAGAATCCCTGACAGATGAGCAGTGTTAAAAGATTTAGCTCTCATGAAAAGAGAATTGCATTGTAAACTGGGTAAACTATGTCTTTTGTTGGCAGCAGAAAGGGATTCACCCTTGACAAGATCATTCTCCTTAGGAAGGAATTAATAGCAACACTTCCATTTGCTTTAAGAGCAGCTGCTTTTTTCTCATACATTTTTGCTACTGCTGCTAGTGTTTATGGATGCAAACACTGGTTCTTAGAAAATCAGCACACTAGCACAAGTGAGAGTACCAAGTGTCATTAATTTATAAGTCTGGAAAAGGGGTTTTAAGGCACCAGTACCAAGAGATTTAGAAAGCTACATTAGTGTTGCTGCTACTGCCCTTCTTTCTGATGTAAAATAAAATATTGAACTGATACACCTAAAAAAGTTCAAGTTTTCACTACAAGGAGGGAATATATTGTGAGCTTAGCTTTCTTTGTGAATGCTGATCTTCCGACCAATCTGACACTTAATCCATTAGACCAGAAATTTCAACATAATGAGCGAAACTCTTCAATTAGGCTTCAATCTTGCAGACATACAAATGCTTCATTTTGCTCTCCCATAGTCCCCCAGCTCCAATTATTGTCACATATTAAGATGTGTACCATAGCACAGAGGTTTTAGCCAGTCCTTTCAGGTTCCAGTTTGATCACAAGTAATACTGAACACAGTAGAAATACTGAATCACAGTTGCAGCTCTGAGACAACTATACACTAAATCTGCCACAACTGGCAGCCTCCACTGAGCAATGCTTTGTTCCTTTTAGAACAATATCCTGTGGATTAGCACCCAGATAATATATGCCTATTTTATATTAGAGCCTGATTGCTCAAATCAAGAACCCATAGTTAAATTACATTCTGTTCAAAAATTACATACAGTACTCCTTTCCTGCCCAGCTCATTAGGTTGAGGTGGAAACAAAGAAAACTAAGGCAGCATTGAGAAGGATAGGTAAGATGGGGGAAAGAATGCCATGATGGTTTGGGTGGTTTAAACAGGAGATATACACAACTATGCAGTGACAAATAAGTAAAGCTATCTATCAGTGGTATCCATTATTGCTCTTTTCATATGATTTTTGCATTGAGGTTGGGAAATTCTTGAAGAATTTTTTTTGTTGTTGTTGGTTTTGGTGGTTTTTTGGGGTTTTTTGTTTGTTTGTTTGTTTGTTTGTTTGTTTTTTGCTCTGTAGACTATAGCATCTCATGCTGCAACAATCTGTGATAGTTTAAAATTAAACTCCTTCAGTTTATTGTAGGAGAGGACCTTTTGGTGGATTCTGAGGAGAACAAGTTAGGAGAGCTTTAAAAGTAGTTGATTTATATATAGGTGTCTACTACTCTCTACAACTGGCCTCTCTTCCCCCACCAACCTCCAACAAGCAGGGATAATGGGGTAGTACATAGTTACTTAGTAAGTTCTCACTTGACCTCTTGAAAAAATGTAATGTATACTTTTAATTATTTTTTTTAAATAAAAAAGCACTTAGGTGTGTATATTTTTGTACTCCTTTCTGCTGATGGCTTAGTGACCTTGCAACATGGCAAGGCCCCCAGGAGGGCTATACGTCACAGAACTGGAACTGAAACACCCTGCTCATTGGGCAGAGAGACAAAATCAGAAAAGTTGCAAAATAGTTGGCAGTGACTCCACTGGGGAAGGGTGGGGACAAAATAGCACAACAGTATTTTCCCATTAAAACTGAGATTTTTTAATTACAATTTTTTAAGCTTTACTTCCTGTTGTAATAAATAGAATGAACTTACTTCCTCCATGGCAACAGGTTTAAACAAGCACAGAGTATTTTTTTAAGGTGGGCATATAGAAAGCTTCTTAAAAATAATAATGTTCTAGGAATCAGCTTTTGACAATTCAGCAAGATTTTATGTTTATTGACATTTAAGGTATGTTTTACACAGCCAAATTATTCATATGTGAATTAGTGTATAAAGAATAAAATTATCATATGAAAGACAGACATATAAACAGGCAGAAAGGTGGGAAGATGTTTGATTCTTCAAAGGATTTTGTATGATCTCTTTTCCTGCACATTATCAGTGCCTGGTCTGGAGATCAGTGTCGGTCCCCTCTCCCTCCTCACACTGACACACTCCTGCACCCAGGGCCCAGCAGCTCACCCACAGTTCAGCTCCTGACAAACAGGGCTGTGCCATTTTGTCATCCCCAAGTGACAGCTTGTGGTGAGCAGCTTTGCCATCAAACTCTCTCACCAGACTTCATAAATGTAGGATTTCTCAGGAAAACAGTTAGATTTCTCACTGCTTGCTTGTAGAGCTTCTGCTCCAGCACCAAAGCTTCACCTCCAGGCTGGAGGGAAATTGAGCTCTCAGTTCCTAGAGGGATTAGAAAGAGTACTGTACCCATCCCATCTACCTCATATGCTTTGCAGCTGATGGCAACCATCCAGCACATCAAAAGTTGGCTCTTAAAAAAAAACCCCACTACATTCTCATATGTCTTAAATCTTCCCTTTATAGGATGAGCATTAGCAAAGTGCAATTTTTGCACCATTAATGCAGTTATTATTTTTTGTTAATGATGTCTGAAGAAGATCCCTTTTTTTCTATTAACTTTACAATAAACGTATGCCAGAAGCAGAAACATCTGATAGCACTCTTTTTTAAATCCATCCTGTCAAGCACACATTGCCCAGAATAAGATATGGCTGTAGCATCTATCAGTCCCCTGGCAACAAACTGTCTTTGGAAAAACACATCACCAGGTATCCAGCTGAGCCTAGAAGGATGCAGAGACTCATGCAGTTTGTGACACTGCTGTAAGATCTACCAGTTGTGGATGTACCCAAGTTTCTTGACTCATTCCTTTCATGGATATTTTGAATGGTTTATTAGACAAAGCTTCCCTTGTTACGACAGTGCTGATTTCGTAGCCTTTTCAGTAAGTTTACCAGCTCATCTCCTGTATGTGTGACCTGGTGGGGAAAGCTGGTCTTATATTTGACCTACATGGCTACTTCATCCATCTGTAGCAAAGTATGCCTAAATACTTACTGAAAGAAAAACATGGGAAAACCAGAAGTGGGTAACTTTGTCCATTTAAAATGTTTTTTTTAAAGTTGCTCTGTAATATTCTCAGCTTCTGCACAAGAGTGAACTTCTCTTGATGCTAAGTTATCTACTTTTATCTACTGTATCAAAATAACCTAATTTCTGCCTTGATAAAAAGCAAGCAATAAAAAGTATCACTTTGTCACAACTAGATAAAGGAAAAGTAAGTGAGGGATGACTAGCAGAACTAATCCTCTCTGTATTAGAAACATATATAATGGTAATTAAAAGTAATTTAACTAATGGACTAGTTCAAAATGAGAGGAAGCTGCTTTATCCTTCACCTTACCTGTACCACATATCACACCAGCCAACATCTCAATGGCAAACAACATAGAAGGGATGTCAGAAATTAAAAAATAATCTCCTGGGGCAGTGGATTTTTAAAAGTAAACATCTACCATTGATCTAACACTTCTTACAAGCCTCATGTTAACTGCTAAATGTCAGAAGCTTGCTCTCCATTCTCACTAACCCAGAGATTCGAACAGGTGAGCGGAGAGCAGCACTGAACACTTGGCAGCTGTAAGGCTGTGCTCTTCCTGTACCCCGGGAGGAGCAAGGGCAGGGCAGCTCTTCCACATTTGGTAGTCAGGCACCAAAAGGGCTGGGCCGCTGGCAGCTACCAAAATGGCCATGAAACTTGTCCAGATTGCCCCTTTAGAGCTAAACCACAAATTGAATTCTAGTGACAGCAAATCTGAAATTATCTAACCTCAGCAACATTGCTCAGGGGTGAAGTCAAACAAAACAAAGGCTTTACCAGACCCTGAAGGACAAGAATTTTAATCATATTCACACAGAGAACACATAAAATGTATTTTAAACCACGTTTTTGCCTTACACGTGTTGCTGGCCCAGACCTATTTACTACAGACCAACCTGAGAAGGTTGCTCTTGTCCATACACCAGCGCTGCAATCATTTCAAGCCGCTGCTGCAACAGTTCCATTCCAGTTCACTTCTTCCATGCACTGGACCACTTGCTCTGAGCACCCTGAACCAAGTGTGGGCTGTTTTTTATTTAACTATATGAAATATTGTTGTAACTTGTGGTCTCACCCTGGGATGATCTGGGGACTCCAGCTGTTCGTCTCAGGGCAGAAGCCATCCAAAAGCTCTGTTTTGGACTCCCAGCCCTACCAACTGCAGCCTCTCGTACTTTTTAACACTTCGATGCAGCAGCCGATGGCATCTCACCGGAACCTGAGCACAAACGCAAAACGGACCCCGCGTGAGGGGGGCCCCGTGGCGGGGAAGAGACGGCCGGGAGGGGTTTGGTCCGCACTGCAAGGACTCGCACGGACAGCGAGAGCCTCGGCACCTGCCTCCCTGTGCGGGCACGCTCCGCCGCCGCCGGGACACCGCGCCCTTCGCGCCCCAGCCTCGGCGGAGCGCAGCCCCAGGCTGCCGGGCTAGAGGGGAGGCAGGGCGCTGCCGGGTCGGCCCGGATCCCCGTGCCGGTGCCCCGGGTGAGCCGCGGCGGCGGGCGGTGCTGCCGGCGGGGCTGGGCGGGGCGGGGCGGGCGGCGCCGCTCGCTCAGGCCCGGCCCCTCGGCGCAGCCCGGCTCGGCGGCGCCGGCCGCTCCCGCTCCCCCGGCCCGGGCTCTTTGTCGGCGCGTGCCGGCGGGGGTCGGCAGCGCCATGTCCTCCCCCAAGAATGGCTTCTACCGGCAGGAGATCACCAAGACCCTCTGGGAAGTGCGGGACCGCTACCGGGACCTGCAGCCGGTGGGGTCCGGCGCCTACGGAGCCGTGTGGTGAGCGGGGCTGTGGGGGCAGCCCGGAGGCGGGCGGCGGGGGCGGCGGCCTCTGTCCCGGCCCGGGGGATGCTGCCGGGGCCGGCCCTCTGGCGTGTTACTCCCTGCCAACTTTTCCCGGTTGTTGTCCGGACCCGGGCTGGCCCCGCCCGGTGCAGAGGGGCGGCCCCGCTGCTCACCTGGCCGCCCCGGGCCGGGCTCTTCCGCCGCGGGGAGCCGACCCGCGGGTGTTCCGTCCCTGGAGGGAGCAGAGCGCGGAGCGCTGCCCCAGCGGCACTCCGGAGCGGCAGGGTCTCTGAAGCCCAAGGTGTTTTTGCGCTTGAGGCGGGCCCCTCGGTTTGGCTCTGCGTTGGTGGTGGGTTTGTGTGTTTAATGGGATTCTTTTTGTCTTATTTTTCGTTTGGGGATTTTTCCTCACTCCGCAGATGTCCCTCTTTAAAGCTTTTGATAATTGTCTACATTTCATCACAGTGTCTTGCAGGCTTTTAAATGAACGAAATGAGATGGCTGCTGGCAGAGATGCTCTGGGGACGTGATCTCCCCTCTAGCACGGGCGGCTGCGGGCCCAGGGCCCGGCAGCATGGGGCAGGGTGCAGCCGCTGCCCGGGGCTGGCCGCGTTTGCTGGGGTTTGCAGACTGGCTCCGGTCCTTGCTCACCGAACTCTTTCTTTTCCCTTAAAGCTCAGCCGTCGATGGAAGAAGTGGTACCAAAGTGGCTATTAAGAAATTGTACCGCCCGTTTCAGTCTGAACTCTTTGCCAAACGAGCTTACCGAGAGCTGCGTCTCCTGAAACACATGAAGCATGAAAACGTGAGTTGAGTCATTAGCTCAAAACCACAGCTTAGGCACTCTAAATCAAAGAAAATATGCATATTTGGACAAGGCAGATGTGTAGCTGAATGGAATTCTGGACACTTTCAGCCTGTTTTTTTGTCTGTCTGTCCTACAAACATCAGTTCACACAAACTAGAATATCCTGTGGGAAACACCACTTAATTTCCACGTAGGAAAAATTGGGTGGGGAAGGTTAGGACCTCAGTGCTAGTGAGAGAGATTAAAGACTAGAAATTACAGTCTCCATTACTACATTCCCATGAGTTGCAGGAGAATACAGAGCACAGGTCTGTGGGTCTTAGGTGCCAGCATCTTTTTTTCTTTTTTTTTTTCTTTTTTTTTTTTTTTTGTTCCCCTGAGCTTGCGTGAAGATGCACACATGCATATCTTTGAGGAGGGGTTAGCATTTTTCTCCTTTTTTATTTCTTTTTATTTTCTCCCTTTTTATCATTCATGAAGCATTTGAACCTTTCAGGCTGATATTAATGGGAAACAGGAAAAGTCCACAAATGACTAAACAAATTGCTTTACTGTGAAGCAGAGAATAGGTAATAGAACTCTGCACATAATTTCCATGTAACATGAAAGAACAGCTGTAGAAAGAAGTGTTGAAAGTGTGATTGAGAGAAAGATTCATGGTCCCAATAGTGCTTAGGAGTTTAGGAAAAAAATAAAGAAGAAGTTTGTGCAAAAACAGTTGTTATGGAGTCTCAAAGCATGGATTCCAGGTGAGAAGAGTCCCAGTGTGGGCATGGAGGGTTACCATAGTATTTTTAAGTGCTGTTCATGAAGAATGCATATAGGATAAAAAAACCTTATCGTTTGGAAGGAGTTGTTAAAATTATGCATAAGAACATAGTTTTAAATGTTAATTGATGTGGAAGATTAGAGAATATCGCCATTCAGAGTGCCTTCACAAAAAACTGAGAGATCAAAAGTGAGGATGAGAGAAAATGGTAGTAACAATAACTAGTCATTGCCATTTAACATTGTAATACTAATATTGTGAGTACCAACTAGGTTCATTTGAGGAATAACTTGTGGGCTATCCTGACAGTCCAGAAGGCAGAAGAGCTTTTTGTAGGCTTAAGAAACTGTCTACTTGTTTAAATCTTTTTATCTGATTACTTCAAAGTAACTGTCTCATAACCACTGCTGCATATGTTTAAGAGTTAATGTTTGCAGGAAACTTCTGTGTATGGGCTTTTAATACTCTCAGCATTTTCTTTACTGAACATTTGGGAGCAGAGCAGCCCACGCAGTTGCCAAGCTCCTAACTGTGTCCAGAATTTTGAGATTATTTTTCTTCCATTTCCCAGAATAATCTGTTGGGTAGCATTTTCCACTGCTAGCAGGTTTTGTACAGTGTATGCCCTACGGAATAATTCTCTAGAACTCCACTGTGGGCTTAATTGGTAATTAAAGAGTCCAGAAGAAAATGCTCACTGGGAACCTGAGCACAATCTGTACGAGCTACAAATCAATATATCTGAAGGAAGGGAATGATTTACAATCTTAGGAAACACTTTGGGCCACAGAAAGAACAGGTTTATGTACTAAGGAAAGGTTTTAATGTGAATTGTTAAAATCATCTACTCATTAGAGAACAAAGACTGAATAAATGGTCCTGCAGGGATTGGAGGCAGGAACTAACTGTTCTACCCATTTGTGATGAGACTGACATGGCAGTACAGTCATCAAGACAATTCCTATCTGCCACTCCAGCCTCACTCCCTTTTGTCAGTCGTGTTGGCCATGGTGAATTAGAAGCAGCAGCAATGCCTTTTAGGATTTTCAGTTCCTGAGATGATCTCAAGGGTACTCCTTTAGCTGCTCCACCATCCAAAATTAAATCAGAATGGCAATATGGCTTCTCATCATGATTTTCAGCCCAACTGTTTTGATCAATGACCATTCTGTCAAAGAGCTTCTTTTTGCATATTTCATAGAAACACAGAATGGCTTGCATTGAAAAGGATATGAAAGATCATCTCATTCCAACCCTTCTACTGTGGACAGGCACATCTTTCACTAAACCAGGTTGCTCAGAACCCTATCCAGTCTGACCTTGAACACTTTCAGGGATAGGATATCCACAACTTCTCTGGGCAACCTGTTTCAGGGTGTTACCACCCTCACAGAAAAGACTTTCTTCTGTTTATATGATAGTTTAAATTGCATCCAATTCACTCTACTTACTTGTTTTTATTTCAAAATTACTTCTGTAACCATGAGGAATTTGATGTTGGCTTTTATGGAAAGTGTGATATTTTATTTATTTGACTATGATTACCTCTCAATGGATCATTTCTGCCCCTTGTAGCTTTCAGGGAATTCTTTTGTTAAGCATGCAGCAATACATTATCACAGTTCATTTAACCTTATGCTGTATTCAGAATGATGGAAGAAATTGTAATGGTCTTACACATTGTTAAAAATAGCAGCTCTGATCCTCCATTAAGATAGCAGAAGATACCATTAAACCTGTGTTTCAGTGGTATAATTCATCAGCATGTCAGTGAAGAAAAATGGAGGAAAACTACTGCTTAATACCGTAGATGACCTCCATTATATCCCCTTTGAGGAATATGCTCATCTTTTTTATGCAGACCAGTTGTAGGATGACCAGAAGTCCTGTAAAAGCAAATACAGGAGTAATTCTACTGAATTTTATTGGATTTTTATTTTACTTTGTAGGGAAGCTAAGTCACAGGTCAATTTGCTTGTCTGTTTAGGCATTTTCAAGAGGAGGTAGCTGGTTGCACCATCTTTTATTAGACCTTTGCTCTCCGTAAAGTCTCTCAAGTAAAGTGAGGCATATTTCTATATAGACCATGTAGTGAGGAATGTTCCTGTGTAAACCATGCAGACGTGATCACATGGGACTTCTCATCAGCCCTTTGCAAACAAATCCAAAGGAGTATTGAGGGCCAAGGGACGGAGGCTGTGTGTGAAGGGGATGAGACTTGTCTGTGAAAGGTAAATCAGTCTTTAATGTCACTGGTATGCTTTTTTTTTTTTTTTTTTTTTTGGTAGGCCTTTTAATTTGAGAGGGCACGGGATGTTTCCCAAACTTCATAAGCTGTTTCTACTACTAAAGAAGCAGTCTAACACAGATCAGTTCCTAAGACTTTGCCAAAAAGAAAAATTTGTTTCCAGTGGGATAAGCTGCTGGATCACTCTGTAGCTGTATAAATAGCTGGCATACGGAAGGGCATGGTATGGAAATGAGGAATAAACACAGCTAAGGCAGAATGAAGAAAGCTCTTTTTGGGGTTGTTTTTCTCCTTCATTTAATCATGCTAGTTTGTATGCCATTACAGCCTTAGCAACTCTTGATTATTTCTTTTACATCTGCTGAATCTTGTACGGAGGAACACTTTTTTACCTTTAGGAAATATTTTTCAGTAGTGCTGCATCTGTTCTGTGTTTCTGTCCATTTTGAGTTCATTTGAAATGAGGACCTTTAAAATTTACCTATTATGGCTCTGGCTTAAAACCAAAAGCAGTGAAAATATGGCCAGCATGCCAGCTTAGGTCCTGGCTTTAGCTCTCAAACATTTGCATAGCTCTATATTTGTGTATTCTTCTGCAGTTAATGGAGATGTCTGTGTATGCAGAGCGAAACCCAGACTAGTAAGTGGAGGTGTAGAACCTTTAGTTTCTTTTGGCAGATAACTTGGATTTTCTTACATGTTTGGATTGTGATACCTTGATACCACTTTTGTTGAAACAAGTGCACAGTTGTTTGCAGTGGTCCAGACCTGGTGCTCTCCTCACCTCCAGTTTGTTAAGAGAAGTTTTCAAGCAGGAGTGCAGAATAGCTGGCAAGGGGAGTTTGCACTGGAGAGAGGAAGAGAAGAGTAATGGCTTATGGTGGTGGCTCGTGTCAGAACAGAGTGTGGATTTTATCAAAATTGGCATTTGTACATATGTATGTACCTATGTGTACATATAGGCACCCATGGGAATTCTGATGCAGTTCTATCACTTAAAGTCTGAATGTGTTTCTGGCGTAAAATTTCTGACAAATGCCCATTAAACATTTCTTGGGTCAGTTAATATTCTACAGATGTTTTCCCTTCCTGGAAACTCTGTATGTAAGAGGCCACTGCAGTATTTGTTTAAAGGCACTCTATATTATGCTCTCATTCATTGCTCAGGGTGGAAATTATTCTCTGGTGTATTCGCACATCTGAAGACCAGTGTGTGTTTTGCATTATGAGAAGCATGTAGCTTTTTTTCTCCCTTTGGAAGGAATTGGATATCCAATAGACACCAAATTATCTCTCTATCTACAATTATGTTTCTGAGGATGATCCACTTTTAGGTTGGCTGCTTTTGAATTCTGTTTTGTTTTTTATTTTAAAAAATGTTGAGCTTTTTATTTTCACCTACAGAGTGTCAAACAGGGAAGGAATTAGTTCCAGAGAAAATAGTTAGTCACACTATGTTCTTGCTTGAGAAGAATCTTAAATCTGTCACCTTTTGCAGTTTGTCTAGCCTGACATGAGCAGTGGAAAGCAACAGTGTCTGCAGTGTACAAAATTAGACCAACAAGGGAGTTGTAGATGAGTGATGCCTTAATGGATGAGAGTGTGCTCACTGTTAGAAGAGGTTTCCTGCAGCAAGTCCTGCAGGATTGCACCAGCTAAAAGCTCACATTCTTTGGGTACATATATGCCAGCAAAGGGCATATATTTCCTGTCTGGAAATAACAAATCTCGTTATTGGTCCTTATGAAAGCAAAAACCTTATGAAAGTTATAACTGGACAGTTCATTGCTGTCAAAAATTTGTAAGGGAGAAACACTCTTGTCTGCCTTTCTGCAGGCTGAAAGATTAGCACATCTAGGGAACTGACAGGACACTGGATTAATTTTATTTTGGTACTCAATAGTCAATAAATCACCATAGGGATATCTGTTGTCTTTCTGCCTATTTTCCTAACTTGATTAATAGGTGCTTTATGTAGGCTGGGCTTCAGCTGATAGCCATTTATTCACACCCAGCCTTAGGTATTGATAAAGCAGGCTGATGAGCTTATTCCATGAAATGAAAATAAGAAATGCAGCACTAGAACCCAAACTTTCTCTTTTGATTGCCATCCAATCTAGAGATGAAGACGAGTCTGTCTGCAGGATTTGAATCTGTCCAGTGTTACATATGAATCCTTTGAAGGAAGAGTGTGATGATGCTCAAGGGTATGGCTTGTGAGTGCCAGTGTACTGATTGGTAGGAGAAAAGAAAAGGAGGTCTTGCAGGCATCCTTCATTTCTGTGAGGAAGAGAAGTGACTGTGGTACAAGTCTTGGCACAAAATAGTAAAAATTTTTTAAAGATTGAGAATTTTTAGTGTAATAAAAGGATGCAGGTGCCCATGATGAGAACAGCACAGGAACATGAAGTTAATCCTGCAGAAAATTTAATGTGACATAATATGTAGTTCAGCAAGGCTCTCTCTTAAGAAATGCTACTTGCATGTTTAGCCTGAATGCTAAAGCCACTCAACTTCACTGTGTTTTCATGCATAACATCTGCAAGAGAAAGCAGCACTTACTGAATGAGACACATAACATACATTATTAATTTATACTAGGTTCAGGTCTTTTCTTGATGTACTGCTGCTTACATCAGAAACTGTCTTTTACAGAAATGAAATGGGTCAGTCCTTGAAAAGAAGTAATCCAATACATCAAAGTACAGGGAGAGCAGAGGCAAGGAGCTATTCACCATTGTGCTCTGCCGTTGGAATAGTGTTAGGAAAAGAAGGCAGCTGAGAAGGGAAGGGCAGAAACCACTGTACCAATGTGAACGAGTTATTTATTTGTTAACAATAGTAAAGTTGGTGAGTGTGGTCTGGGGACACACACAGTAGGGTTAAGAAAGGCTGGAGATGCTGCTACCCACTCCCCACTGGCTTCAGAGTAAATATATTGGTGTGAAAGCATACCTGTGGAAAACAAGTTAGACCAGTAGATGGGTATTTTTGTGGGTTTGCACTTCAGGAAGATGGAGCATCTCATTTAGGAAGACAGGCTGGGAGGGTTGGAGTTGTTCTGCCTGGAGAAGTCTCTGGAGAAGACCTTAGAGCAGCCTTCCAGTATGCAAAGAGGGCTGCAAGGGAGCTGGAGAGGAACTTTTTACAAGCGTGTGTAGTGACAGGACAAGGGAAAATAGTTTGAACTGAAAGAGGGTAGATTTAGATTGGACATAAGGAAGAAATTCTTTACTGTGAGGGTCATGAGGCACTGGCACAGGTTGTTCAAAGAAGATGTGGATTCTTCATCCCTGGAAGTGTCCAAGGCTGGCTTGAATGGGGCTTTGGGCAACCTGGTCTAGTGGAAGGCATCCCTGCCCATGGTAGGGTTTAAAACTACATGAGCCTGAAAGGTCCCTTCCAACCCAAACCAATCTTTAGTTCTATGGAAGTGACACAGTATTACACCCTATCCTTGAGATAAAAGCTATTAAAGTACTTCAGTGCAGGCTAAGGATATCCAGGTTATTTTTCAGTCAAATGTACAGTAGATGCATTCTTTGTGGGCTTATTTATTTGAAAAATTGCCTCTTGGCAGGGTTTGTCAGGGTAAAAATAAGACCCTGTAAAAGGTAGCACTGCTGCTGATTTCCACATATACTTTTCATTGCCATTGCAGAGTGTACTGGGTTCATTCCTCAGCTGGGCTTCCATCTCTGATAGTGTTAATAATTGTGCTGATTAACACCAAAAATATATTTATAGAAGGTTTCACAGATATCTTTATTGCATTTCATATAGTCAACACTATGGAAAAATAAATTATTCTTGTGATTATTTATGGTGGCTTACTTTAGTGCTGGAACATCATAAAGTTCTTTACAAATTCTGTCTTTAATTTAGAGGTTTCAAACAGAAACAGGATTTTCCATCATATTATAAAGGAGGGAGTTGACTACACTTTGTCTGTTTCTTTCCTTTTTCCTGAACAAGTGGCTGGAGTTGTATCTTCTTCAGAGGGTTTATTTTATCCCATATTTCCTTGTGCTTAATATAGCTGCAAAAATCTCTGGCCTAAATGGAAATATGAATGACTGCTCCAGTACAGGAAAATAATCCCAAACCACAACTATTAAATAAAGATTTTGGACAGTAACATGGATTTCAGGATTTTTAGAAAACCTGGTTTGTAAGAGAAGAACTATTGTGAAATCCTTAGCATATTTAAAGAGTTTTCTGGTTCATTATTTAAAATTCCCGTCTTTGGAAGCTGAGCATTAGTCTTGGTGGCTTCATTCACTGTAGAGGATTTGCAGCAATGATAGGTTTGTCTCTGTAAGTTTGCAGCCTTACCTCAGCAGTGATGTACATCAGGCAGCATTAAGTAAGTACCAGGAACTCTGTGTACTTGAATGGATACACATTAGAATGTTAGTGAACTTCATTAGTGTGTTTTGGGGCTGGTATGTTCTGCATGGAAACATGCTCTTTGTGCTCCTGTGTATCACAGGGGCTGCCTGATAATGCCTTGGTGCAGTGATGCATGTGATAGAGCAGCCACATTATTTCATTCTCCGCTGTGTCCCTTCTTTTCATTGTGGTGTCCCAGTGTCTTTCACTCCTACATTCAGATGTGATGGGATTTATTTTCTTATGGTTCTTGCTTAGGTGTACAAGGGCATGGGCTTAAGGAGAACAAGCAAGACTTGAGAAAGTGGGGCTTGATAAGAGAAGATGCATATTAAATAACTGCTAAAATTAACTTCCTTCTTCATATATGTACATCTGAAGAGAGCACACAATTTTTCTGGCTGTGTATGCTCTGTGTGTGTGTTTGCATACACACACTGCCTTAGGAAATGCCTGTAGAGCTGTGTTATGCTCTACTGTTGCAAAATATGTCTTTGTAATCCTATCCTCCTCCCTTCTCCCACTACCTCCACAAAGAAAAAGAAAACCTTATGTTAAACTCATAAAAAAGAAAATTCTTATTGTAATATTAGCACTAGAGGTAACACTTCAAATAATTACCACATCTTCTGTGGGTTTAATTATTGTTTTATAGTAGTTTTTCTTCTTTAATTAGTTTCATATAACAGTTTCATATAAATATTAGTGACTTTTTTTCAAAGATATATATGGCTACAGAGAAAGGGACTTGTAATTTTCTGCCTTCATCTTTATTATTTTTTCTATCTTCATCATTTTGACATTTTGGTAATATCCAGTCTAACCTTAATAGTATGCCCTTACTAAAAATATGTGCAATAAGGATTTCATCATGGTTGGGCATTTAAAGCTTTAAATAAAGGAAGGTGTCCTTGTATTTCCCCCCTCCATTTATGCTTGTGCTTCTCTTTATTTTCACTTTTTTTTTTAAATATATCTGATTTGGATGACAGTTCTTGATGTATGATCTAATGTCTGTATGGCCACAAAGATAGGGTTGAAAAAGGTTATAAAGCTTATTAGTCTTTTAGCTTGCTCCTGGCAAAGTCCTGCACAGCCTCATGTTGCTAAGAACAGCAAAGTTGTGAGTTCAATCCCCATACAGGCCATTCACATAAGAGTTGTACTTGATGAGCCGTGTGGGTCCCTTCCAGCTCAGAATATTTTGTGATTCTGTGACATAGCAGCCTGCACCTGGGAAACACCACGAGCACTCTGAGGCTTGGGAGACTTCCTCTGAACAGACAGAAATGGTCATGAATTAGCAGCAGAGGTAGAAAAGAAGCAGCTCTAAAAGCCTGTGTTATTTAGGCACTGCTTGGATTATGCAGCATCTAAACTAAAATCTGACTTTAGAGCACTCCAGCTACTTCTTTTTGAGCATTGAGTTCTGTGTATTTAATTTTCTGGTGTTCAGTAGTCTTGAAAGAAGCATTGGTATTTAGTGTAATGCACCCAGTCAGTTTGTATAGTTCTCCCAAAACCCATACTAATAGGAAAAGCTGTGGTGGAAAATCCATTTTACTAGATTATTATTTCTCTGTTCAGTGATAGAATGCTTTTGTTTGACAAAAAAAACTTTGAAGAACCTGAGGTATAAGCCATAGTAAATCATATAAAGTTCTTGCTAACTTTTTCTCAATAAAAACAGTTTCATTCTGGTTTCTTCTTTGTACTTCCAAGAAGCTATTGTAGTCTATGTACCTAAATTACCCTGTTACTGAAATTAGAAGATGTTTAAAGTGCAGTTCATTGATAAGCAGCAGGCCCAGCTAGGTGGAAAGCACTAACAAGTGCTTCGTATTATACTGCTTTATTTTCAACACGTCAGTAGTTAAAGTGTAAAATACTGTCTCCTCTTACATAAAATGGTTAGCCTCTGAATTTTTAGTTCCAGCAGGTACTTATATTTTTTTTGTCACGGGGTAAAACTGCAATCTGAGTTGTAAAATTTAACACATAGCAAATCCTGGCACTACTTTAGGTATTCTTTCTGCTGTGTTTATGCCTATAGCTAATGTCTCAATATGTTTTGGATTATATTTTTTTCACTTACTAGATGATTTAGGCTTTATTGTGTCAAATCATCCATTAATTTTTTTTTTCTTTTAGGTCATTGGAATTTTAGATGTGTTCACACCAGATATAACACTGGAGAAGTTTAATGACTTGTAAGTTTGTTTTTTGGAGCAGAGCATTGTTGCTTGTGCAGGATGAAAGGTTGTTGCTTTTTAAATAGAGAATTTCAAAATTGTTGCTTCATGGACTATTTTTTCTGAGTTTCATCTTAATATAACTCTTACATGCAGCTTTGGTGGGCTGCAGTTCTCAGATTGTCATTAGAACCAGTTTCATGTCTTTCAGCCCTAAATAAATGGTAGTTTAGTGAATTCCCTAATCCACCCTACAAATACTGATTTCTTACCCTAAGGCCCAGGTTGCTCAAATGGTAGGACAATTCTTAACCCAATCAAGTAGGCTCAAAGTTACCCATACTATGTGGCATATCTCAGTGGGATCCATCCAAATTCGAGGATCAATTAAAAAGTGCTGGTGCTGCTGAATTTTTTTGTGTTTATTTGCATTGTGGTCTGTTGTGCCTTGTGATTGTTTTCCCAGTCAGTGGTCCAAACAGCACCTGATACAGATTGTTTCTACCTCATCTCCCTGACCTTTTGGTGGCTTCTCAAACACAAGATGTTTAACATGTCTGCTGTTTCATTTGTTTACTGCTACAATTGTGGTGAATTAGAGTTGCTAGAGAAACAGTGCCCAGAAATCCTTTTGGGCATAATGTAGGTTTCCTGTGTTAGTAGAACTGTTCTGGATTTCATCTAGTATATCTATGTTTCCTGAGCAACCTTCTGTATTTATATGTTAACAAAGAAAGCTATCTGACAGAAAAAATGTAGAAAATGAAGTACAGAAAACATGGAGCATGTGCTCATATTGATTGTTGAGCCAAAAGGAATGTTGTCCATACTGTCTATTGTGCTAGCATTTTACACAGCATATGTAATAGAATGCACATGTACATGATGAGCATTGAGGCACTGGGTTTTAAATGAGACCCTAAAATCATCCTCCAGATTTTGCTAATGAGGTGGTAATTTCCAGATTTTTTCAATGAGGTGGTCATGACTGTGAGATACATTGCCTTGCATGTATCCGTATCTGCCTTGCATGTATTTGTGTAGCTGTCTTTGAAATATCATGAGGCTTTTGGTTAGTTTCTTTCTAAGCTAGTTCTGATAACTAGCAAATTTCCATAATCAATTACATTACTGGGCAATACCTCTTTAAGACAATCAGATGAAAACAGATAGGCTTGGAGGGTAGGAGGATAATGAAGGAATTGTTTGGTAAATTGAATGATCTATAATTTAATATTGTAATTGAACTATAACATACAGTTATGTTTAAATTTACATGACAAAGTTAATCAAGTTAATCTGTTGGGTTTTCTTTCTCTTTTTTTTTGTTTTGTTTTGTTTTAAGCTACCTTGTCATGCCATTTATGGGAACAGACTTGAGTAAAATAATGAAGCATGAGAAATTAACTGAAGATAGAATCCAGTTCCTGGTATATCAGATGTTGAAAGGCTTAAAGGTTTGCCAGTTCTACTACTATTTTTATTTCACAGTCTTTTTTCCTAGTAAACTGATATGGAGAACTGTAAGTACTTGTAATTTAATAGCAGAATAAAATTTATCTCACCTAGTATAATAAAAATTATATATTAAATTAAAATAATTGTATTAATTTATTATATAAAGTATATTTTTACAGCTAAAAAGTCCTGGCTTGCTCAGTTTCTTGTCTTACATCAGATGCTCCAGTCTCATAGTCATCATCATTAAGCTTCACTGGCTTTGCTTCAGTGTCTCTTGTTTAACTGGGAAGCCCATAGCTGAGCACAGCTAGATGTGTTTCACCAGAGCTGAGAAAAGGGGAAGGATCATCTTCAAGGTACTGGCAATCCTCTGCCTAATGCATGAGGCTTTTGGTTGTCTTTGGTGCAAGGGCACAGGTCCTTTTCTGCCAAGGTGGTCAATCTCCAGCCTTGTCTGGTGCATGGCATTATTCCCTCCCAGGATTTTGTTGAACTTTGGTGGGTTCCTGTCAGCCCATTTCCTTAGCCTGTGCAGGTCTCACTAAATGGCAGCACAATCATCTGGTGTGTCAACATTACTGTCAGTTCTTTTTCATTTGTTGAGTTGATGAGAGAGCCCTCTGTCCCATTATCCAGGTCAGTAATGAAAATGTTAAACAGAACTGACTTCAGTACTAACCCTAAGGCGGACACTGCTGGTAATGGGCCTCCAGGTGGACTTCCTGCCACTGACCACAACTGTTTGATCAAGGCAGTTCACTCAACTTTGATCTTGGCAGCTCAGTCACTGTCCATTAATCTAACTCCTATTTCCACTGTCTCTCAGGGTGTTATGAGAGTTTCAAAAGCATTGCAAGAGACAAGGTAAACAACACTGTCTGTCCTCCTGTCATCCACCAGTCCAGTTGTCTTATCATAGAAGGCTAACAGACTATCAAGCGTGATTTTCTTCTGTAAATCCATGTTGACTACTGCCAATCAGTTATTTGTCCTTGTAGTTTTTGGAAATGGTTTCCAGAATTACTTGCTTATCACATTCCCAGAGAGTGACATGTGGCTGACTGGCCTTCCTTGATCCTCTTCTCCAATATCCTTTTGAAGACATGAGCAATATTTGCTCTCTTGCAATCATAAGGGACATCTCCTGATCACCATAACCTTGCACGTACTATTAAGTGGACTCCTGATGACATTGGCCAACTTCTCTTAGAATTTGAGTGCATCCCATCAGGCTGTTTGTTTAAATGTTAAATTTGTTTGTTCAGATATGCCTTATCCTCCTCCATTGAGGGTTAAGTCTTCCTTGCTCCAGACTTCTCCAGCAGTTTCAGGGACCTATGATGTGGCAAATATTACCAAGATGGATGAAAAGAAGGCATTGAGTACCTTGGCTTTTTCATGCCCCTGGTGCAATTACCTGTGCTTTCCCTAGTTTTGTTTTTACTCCTAGTTTGCATGTAGCAAGCCCTTCATGTTGACCTTTGTGTCTCTTACCAGATTCAGGACAAGAGGGCTTTGCCTTTCCAAATTCCATCTCTGCACACTTGAGCAGTATCTCCACATTCCTGCAGGGTGACCTGACTCTGCTTCCACCTCATGTATGCTTTTTTATGTTTTGGTTTCCCTAGGAGTTCTTGCCTCCCATCACCTTTGCTTGATCTTGACTTAACTAGTGTCTCTTTATTGTGTGCTGATGTTTTACACAGTGAAATTAGGAAAACATCCATAGAAGACTGTAACGGACCATGCAGATTTGTCTAGTTTTGAACTGTGTAGGAAAGCTTCATCTTGTAGCTCTTCCAGTAAGTCTTGGGAAAAATAATGATTTTGAGATACCATTTTCTTAAATAAAAAGTATAACCAAATGACATGTGTAAGTTAGTAGTTGGTCTTGTTCATGATTTTATTTTTCTTTTCACATAATAAGCCTGACTGTTAATCCTCCATTCCTTCTCAGAGATAATGTTTATATTCATCTCTGTTTTATCTCTTAGATACTGTATTTCTGTGGACTGCAGAGCTTACAGCTATAGCAAATGACATAAAAACATAATCTTGAATTTTATTGACTCTCACAAGAATGATTATAAATGTATTAGCTATCATATACTTCACATGTTTTTCTTCCTCATCTTTTGCTAAATACTGTTTATTTTTGCTACTCCTTTTTTCTGCTGTTTATCTTTTAAAAACTGGACTGTGTATATTGAAGTTCATGGTCTTACAACACAAAAAGAAGATATTACTTAAACTCCCTGTTTTTGTCTATAACCTATTTTAATGTGATGTGAAAATGATTCTTGGTCTATATTAGTGCTACAGTTCTTAAATTACTGTGTTTACTTTTTGGGTATACTACTTTTTTCTTTTGGTGACACAGTTCCAAGAGAAGAAAAATCTTGACCTAGATCTGCAGGCTTTATCCAGGCTCTCCTGCAGAAAAGGCTGTTTAATTCTCTTTGCTGTTCTGGAGACACATACGGAAGCTATGGAGTGGCACTGTCTTAAATTGAGTGTCATTCCTTGGCTGCTGCTGGCACTGTACAGTTTCAGTTTTACGGTCCTGTAAACACACAATGTATGGGCAGAAATTTCCTCTCTGCTTGTACAGATAAGTGAAGTCATGGTAGGTGTGTGCTTGTGCCGTGGAAATACAGACCTGATTTTGATACAGGAATATCTAGCACTTCATCAGCATGCGGATTCATCCAGATCTATATTTGCATTGCCAAACACTATTAAAAAATAATTCAATAGCAAGACAACATGCTGTGCCTGGACTAGAACATCAGGAACAGCATAACCACGATTCTGTTTTCCCTCAGCACTTAACAGATACAGAAGGGCAAGTAAATTGTTTTACTCCCATCACAAAACATAATAAATACATTTTCTTGTTGAGTCCTGCATTATTGATTTCTCTTTGACCCTACCCTGGATTTTGTGTTCTTATTTTAGTAGATTTTTGTTCACATAGCCTTTTACATGTGCTAAGTAATGTACATGTACATTGTACATGTCTTTTGTGTTCTACAGTTGTGCATTTAAGTGCTGCAATTCCCATTTTAAATATGCAGGAACTAAAGTCAGGTAAACTAAAGCCAGGTTTGGGGAAATTTGTTTTATTTAAATCGGAGGAAATTCACCTCTAATCTGGATTCTGAATGTGGATGTACAATTTCAGTTTTGTAATTAATTCCCTAGTCACAAAGCCATGTCCTAATAATTGTTGTCTTAAGGACTGTGTAAATGGAGTGGTCTGTTTAAGTTGCAGGTAATTGTCTGGGAAGCAGGTTTCTGGGAGAGGTATGTTATCCACCAGGGATGAAAAACAACATTTGTGCTGACTTTACAGGCAAGCAATATGTGAACTGTAAATAATTAGCTTAGGTTGAGTGTAGTGGAAAGGATGAATAATTAATTTAATTGAGGTGAAATGGCTTAGAAACATATTTTGGTCTTAGTGACATACACTATATAACAGAGGCCGACAGAGCAGAACTTGTGGCCCCAAAGTGTCTGAAGTCTGTTGGATGAGTAAATGTGGAAGACAAATGGAGCAACTGTGTGTGGTTGACATACATGGGAAGAAAACACCAGGAATTTATGAGGATATATTGGGCAGGTTTGTGGCAAGGTTTGTTTGTTAGTGAAGGTTGCAGGGGTGGCTGCTGTGAGAAGACACCAGGAAATGCCTCCATGTTGAACAAGGTTCCAACCTGCTGCAAAGCACACCTGCTGCTGGCTAAAGCTGATCCCATCAGCAATATTCATGGCATGTCTGTGGTAATACATTTAAGGAGGGATATAAAAATGTTGGCAGCAGCTGTGAGAGAGGAGTGAGAAAATGTAACGCAGCCCGCTGGCACCAGGGTCAGTGAGGATAGAGGGGGAGAAGATGCTTCAGGTGCTCAGGAGGTTCTGGTGTAGAGATTTCCCTGCAGGCCATGAAGACCATGGTGGCACAGGTTGCTCCTCTGCAACCCATGGAGGACCATGACAGAGCAGATATCCACACAGCAGCCATGGAGGACCCCATGCTGGGGCCCAGGGATGTGGCCTAAATGAGGCTGCAGCCCACAGAGAGCCAGTGCTCGAGCAGGCTCCTGGCAGGTTTTGTGGCAAGACCTGTGGTCCTTGGGGAACCCACATTGAAGCAGTCCACTCCTGAAGGACTGCATCCTGTGTAAAGAACACATGCTGAAAGAGTTCATGAAGGACTGTCTCCTGTGGGAGGGACATAAAAATAAAAGCAGTTACATGGCTACCAGCTACCAGCTGTGGTAGATCTTCTGTAAGAAGTGGGTTACTTAAATAGTTTCTTACCCCATGTTTTTGAGAGTAAAACTCTCAAAATTACCAGCAGGAAATAAAATATTATTTAGCTACTAGATTGTTTCATAATTTCTTATTACACAGAAAACTCTGGAGAACAGTCTTTACTGTATACTGTTCCACTAAATTTTGGATTCTCATTGAACAATTTCAGCCAGAAGTACACACCTAGCTGAAAATATTTTTAAGAAATAGGAATGGTCCAGTGTTTGAGGCACATTTTGTAGCCCTGTCTGTGCAAGGAAATGTCTGTGGAAGGAAACATGAAAGCAGTGTTGCTAACATGCAGACAAGAAAGAAAATGAGTCAGTAATTTGTTTATTCTTTTACAGATATCAGTAAATTAGCTGTTTAAGAAAGGGTTAGCCAAGTTTTTAATTAATATCTTGTACTTTTTAAGGTCTACTGTATCTGGGTTAAAGACAGCCCATCTGTGTTTACTTGGATTGTTTTATTTGCTGGGGCATGGGAAAGAAACATACACTTAGTTACACTCAGTAGAGGCATTTTAAGGGAAAAATGCTTACAACACCTGGGAAGGGAGAGTATGCCACTGTAGATCTTTGTGGTAAAACTCATTCAGCTTCTCAAGTTTAGCCTCTCCTTTGTATGATGACTGTTTTTCACCTTTTAACTTTGATGGAGTCTATTCTGAGAGGGGTTTTTGGTCTTAAAGATGTAGTGTGCAATATGCATTTGTCCTTTGTAAAGTATATAAGAACTTTATGTATATATAAGAACTATCTGTATTTATGTCTGGTCAAAGGCAAGAAGGCTGTTCATCATTTTTGTCACATTGCATATGCTACTGTAACATCCTGTTTACATGTGACAGTTAAATGCCTTTAAGGGAAAACTCTGCATGAGTGATGTACTGTGAAGGGATAAGGGAGGTTTTTGCTAAGCCCCCCAGTTGCAGGATTTGTATCTTCAGCCTTTGCTCTGCAAGTCTGTACAGGTTTGGTTTGTATTGTTTTGGTTTTTTGTGGGTTTTTTTTTGTTTTTTTTTTTGTTTTTTTTTTGTTTTTTTTTTTTGTCAGTTCTTATAATTTTACTGTCTTTTTTCTACAGAGAATGAAATATTAATTTTCTTTCTTTGGTGAGCCTTGTAATTTATCAGAATTCAGTGTGATGTGACACCACTTAAAAACAATGATGTGCCTCTCCTTTGCCTGTTGCCTAGTCAGGTCTTAGTCTGGCATTAAATTTTACTTACATGTGAGCTTGCATCTTGGAAGGGCTTTCTTTTTTGTTATTGTTTGACAGAAAAGCTGTGTATTGTCAAAGTACAGAAGGCAAGCTAAACATAAATATCTGTATATGTAGGTGGAAAGAGACTGGAGTTTTCAGTCTTGGTCCCTGTTCTGCAGGAATGCCAGCTGGGCTCCTGTTCGTAGAGGGGGGAGGTGGCTGTCAGTCCTCTATTCATAGTGTTTAAGAAGGGACAGACAGCTCTTGGGCCATACAAACACCTGTTTAAGCTTCTTTTGCCATATTTATGGTAAGATATACTACTCTAGTTCTCTCCTTTTCTCATTTGTATTTACTGCCTTTTGTTCACATTTATGCTGGATTTTTTTCTGTTTCTCTGCTTTCCCTTCCGCCTCTGACTCATTTCCTCTTCACTTTTTACTTCCCCGCCAAGATACTTTCCATTTTCATTTTGCATGTTGCCTAGAACACATTCTCCGGAGTATTTGCTAATTCTCTTTTGATTAACTTTTTATTTTGTGTAGAGATTGCATAGAAAGAAAAGAATGCTTAAAATTTAGATGATTGTTGGATTTTCTAGCACGATCTGAAGCTTGCATTCCAGGATTTATGCATGCTATCAAAATTGTCTTTAGGATAATACAAAGAGCTCCTGTCCTCCAAGGCACTTGTGTTAACTGGGTTCTTGAATCAAATATGGTTCAGGTGAAGTGGTAGAAACATTGTGAAGGTTATGTCTACTCTGTTCTGAATAGTTTGCCATTTTAAGAATGAAAAATCTGTCAATAGATGGATAATTTAAAGAGGAGAACCAGTAAGAACAGGATCCCATTTCAGAAGGCTATTGAACAGAAATGGAAAACCTGAATGAAGACTGGCACAGTTCCAGTGTTGCTACCTGACAGGAGATTATGAAATGCAGTTAAAAAATACTGCTATTGTTAAAGAAACATTGCAGCACAGCACCAGTATTTCAGCTTACAGAAAGGCTGATGTGTGCATTACAATCAGGAATAACTGCTATTTCATGTAATCTCAGTAGTGTTACGTTAAGAGGAGTGTTCAGAAAACATAGGAGCTTTCCCCAGTGTTAACATGATTTTGGTGCTATGAACACTCATAAAATCTTCAGTGGGTTGAGAATGACAGCAAAACCATACTCTTCCCCCAAAACAGGTGATTTACTTTAACTGAAACTGTGAAGGTGCAGACCTTTTAACTCCTATTTCTACATTCCACATTCTTAGGTGCCAAATGAATGGGTCTGCCAGCTATTTCCTTACTGGGTACAGTCTTACCAGTACAAACCAATTATAGAATACTTTAAGAATCTGTTCTGGAAAATCAAGAGGCTTCAGTTAGAAGATACTGCAATAATTTAGAATGCAAGTAGATATTGTGATATCCTTGATCAAGATAGCAATGACAGAGAACATATTTTTCTTAATTTATTGGGGAGTTTAGCTATTTACAGTTACATTCCTGGTTTGGGTTTGTTATTTTATTTTTTAAAGTGCATATGGTCTCCATGTACAATTGACAAACTTCTTCCTCCTCCTGTCCCAATTCACTTCATGCACATCCATGACAGATAAAACATTTTGTAGTTTTGTATTTGCCGTAGTGGTTTTACAGCAAACGTTCTGTGAAGCAGCCATGTACCTGCAATGTCTTGTGTCAGCCCCAGGAAATCCTATGAAGGGCTTTGGCATTTCCTATGGGTGATGTTAAACCTTGCCCAATCTGCAAGTAATCTGCAGCAGGAACTGGTCCACTGCAGATGCCAGAACAGGCCTGGGCTGTCAGCAGTCAGCTGACAGCAGTGTGACTGTGCAGCAGCAGAGCCCTGCTACAGCCTGGGCTGGATTGGTTACCAATCAGGTAGGCACAGGGTCAAAGAAAGTGGGGGCTTCCCCCACCCCCCCACTTTCTGAATTTTCAGAATCTATGAGACCACATCTGATATGGCTGGTCAGGTGTAGGAGAGGACTAACTGTCAGAGATTTTTTCAGTCACTGCTTTAAAAGCTTGGCACCCTAAGTGCAGATCTTGTGCTGCTTAGATTGCATGGATTTTGTTTTAAGTTCACCAATGTGTGAAAGGCACATTGGTTCTGTCTGAAGAAGTTGGTTTTTGTTCTGTAGTTTTGCTTTCTTTGTCTTGGTGTTTCTCATCAGCTGGATTATGAGGACCCTTTTGCAGAGGGACTGTTGCATTTGTGAGATTAATTGCCCATCTTGAGGGCTGCTGGGGAGAATGGTCATTGCTGTGGCTGATTTGCAATTATCCTGCAAAGCTCCTTTCTTCTGTGCATTTCTGTGACGTTATGCTGACTATTCCTGGTTGATCTTCTCTGGCTCTGCCAGCTAGTTCCCAGTGACTCTGTTATCACTTGTCCCATTCTTCAGAATGAAATAAAATGGAAATTCTTCAGGTGAAGCTGGAGGATTTGCATCTTAATCATCTTTTCTCAAGTCTTTTTGTTTAAAAGCTTTTATTGTTCTCGTGTTTCTTAGCATCACTAGTATGCTCTGTGGGGGTTTCAGATCAGTTCTCCACCCCTGAAGGGACTAGCACATCCCAGGCTGCTCTTGGAAACCATGTCCTCAGTTGCTCTTGGAAACCATGTCCTCAGTTCAGAACAACTTTCTGCATTTCAGTCTTTGCAAGACATGCCTATATCTGAACAAATTACTAGAAGTTCCCTTTATCGACTGTGATGAAAATAGTCTCTTCTAAGGTATCATTCAGCTGGTGAGAGAAGCTGCATACCTCAGTGGGGAGCACTTGGTGGCAGTCATGGGTTCGAACATCTGTATTTTATCAGGTGTCATCCCAAAAGAACTAGTCCTCGGTGTTCAGTTTGCTGGTTTGGCTTTTGTGAGCCTTTAAACAGGTCACTGAGTGGGTGATGAAAATATTCAAGTAAAGAGAATGTCTTTCAACTTGACCATTCCATTTTCCATCGAGGAAATACTGAAGCATGTAGCAAGAATTCTCAGATAAGACATTGACTGGCCTTCATCCCAGTCTTAATAATCTCTTAAAAGCCAGTGCTGCTGAAGCATATTAATCTAAACTATGATGGCACACCAGAGATACCTATTGCAGGAGAGCATTTCTGATGTATAAAATAGCATGTTTCACTCTAAGATATATATATATCGGTTGCAGTATTCAAACTGATTTGGTGGTTTCTCATTATTAGGGAAGGGAAACAACAAAATGCTCGTATAATTATCTGAACATTAAAACCATAGCTAAAGGGATCTTCTGTGCAATAAATAAACATTTCTAATTTCAGTTTACTTTAGCACCATGAAAAAGTACTTTCTCTTCTACTCCAGGCTACTTTTAAACTCAGGACCTTGACTAAAAAAATGCCTTCTCTTTTTACAGTATATTCACTCATCAGGCATAATTCACAGGGTAAGTGGAAAAACATGAAAGTTGTTTATATTTTGATAATGTGAGTGATGTTTATGTATAAGCATGCTTATAAATATGCCTGAAATTCTGTTAATAGGTTTTCTCAGTTTGTTGCTGCCTTTGATTTCTTCTTCAATGGGAACAAATGGTGGCTTGGCTATGTCAGTGTAAGCTGGCCACTCAAGTTGCACTGAATACAGCCTAGATTTGGGGTTCCTAGATTACTTTGTGAAATTGAGTTGTAAGTCTCCACAGGAGCAGATAGTGTCTAAATTGAGATAGATAAGAGTTGGGATTTTTTTTGTTTGTTTGTTTTTAATTAAGATGAAACTTTTAAAAACAATGTTTAGGTTTCTTTAAACATTTTATTAGTGTTCAAGGTTTTGGGGTAACTGTAGAAACTGAAAAAAAAATTGTCCAAAATTATAAATACTTAAGAACCTTGATTTTTTTTCTGAGCGAAATTAAGCATTTGTTTCTTTTTTTAATCCCTTCTCTGTATAAAGTCCACTTAAAATCACTTCTGCATTGTGAAGAAGGAGTTCTGAATGATGCCTTTGTGGTACCAAGCAGTATATCTTCCTCCAAAACTGCATTAGAACAGTAGAAATTGTCAATTTTTAATAAAGTGTCAGCACCACAGAAAATGCACATTGTACAGTAGTTTAAGCTGGACATGCAAACTACACAACTGACAAAATAATGTAAGATATTTATATTCTTATTTTTGCAACTGCTGGGATCATGGTCTAAACTTACCGTTGCTTAGTTTTCTTCTAAGGTCTCTCTTGATGACCCTTGAGCTTCTTGGTTTCATTATGATTTTTTGCATCAAATTGTTTTTCTCCAAGGCCCCTCTGATCTTAAAAGTTCTTTGGATAAAACAGGTGGATCCCTGTTAAAAAGTTCAGAGAGAAAATATTTCTAAAGACCTTGTGCTAAACTGTATCAAACAAAGGTTTGAAAAAGCTGAAGGAAAGTGTATATCTAATTATGTATGTCTGAGTCACTGATGTTGCAGTATCATCTTAGTCCTTGCCAGCAGTCTTTCCTTTGCTAAACTTTACAACTGTGGAAGATCATTGAAGTCTCTAAGGTGGCTTAAGAGACTTAAGGGAATACTTCTTTCATGTTGCAGTTGTGTTGACTTTCTTAGGAGATTGATTTTTCCACAGAAGAGAGCATAGGGCTTTGTGTAAAATCTTGTTTGATTCTTTCAGTACTCCTTCTAAGTCTGTCAGAGTAAGGAACCTTTATAATGCATATTTTGATATGCAACATGTTCAGAACTATATATGTGAATTGTTAAACCTTGTGGTGTTTGTATTAAATGCAACAAATTTATGTCCAAACCCCTCTCATAGAAAAATTAGTGAATTCCTTCACTATATTTTCCTGACTTATAGCAGAAAAAAAAAAAAAATCTCTTTGGGGGAAAATATACTGAAAAAAAGCCAAACGTGCAAGTTTGCATCCTTGTTATGATATCATTTTACCTGTTGCTGTTCAAAATAGTTACATAAAAACTATAAAACCAGAAAGAAAGAAAGACAGCAAAGAAGTACTTTACTGTCTTGCTGTAAAATAAAAAAATCCAAAACATTCATTTAAAATCTGGTTGCAGGATCTAAAGCCTGGAAATCTGGCAGTAAATGAAGACTGTGAACTGAAGGTAAGGTATGTTTATTTGAAAAAACAGATGTGTTAGAAGACAGAAGACAACAGGTGCAGCAGCTGTGGACATGCTGGCTGGTTTCAGTGTTGGGCCAGGCTTTTGCTCTTGAATCATGATTGGCCTGTACATCCTCACAAAACAACAGGGAATTTGAATGGGGACTTTTGTGTCCTGGTGTGTAAGGACACATCAGATCTTATGGCCAAGCTTTTGTCCCTAAAAGAGACATAAGAATTGATGGGAGTGATTTGGTTATGTGAGAATTTTAACTTTAAATAAATAGAAAAAGTCTAATTCTGCAAGCTGGGAGATACAGAAGATCAAAGATTGTGAAGAACACACTTAATTGAATAAAATAAAAGGTGTTGCAAAGCACTACAAAAGTGGTTTTTAGCATGCGACATGCAAACTATATACTTGCACATAGCCATTGTAATACAAATTTTGGTCTTTGGAGACTGACCCGAATGTTTCAGCATCCTGTAATTTTAATGTTTTCCTATCTAACACAAAATGCCATTGACTTCTCCTGGCTTGTAAGTGGACAAATGGTGAGTGGATCCCAAGGTGCTGGGAAAAGAAGAGTGTCTAGAAAAAAACAGTTGCATATGGATGTCTTCCCCCTCACCCCCAGCTGTACAATTATATTTTGAGATGCAGGCCAGGTGTCTCCTGATCTGTATCTACTTACTTAACAAATCTTTTTCTGCACACTCTCAAAGTCAGTTTATGCAGGCACAGGATCACATTGCCACAACCATTTTCCCCCATGTCTGTGCACTCAGCAGCTTCCCTTCCATCAGCTCCAGTGATGATGACACTGTAAGCAAGTTGGAACAATTCTTTGAATGGGTAATTAATTAGCTATAAGTTTTTTCACGATGAGCTTTCTGATGCTCATTTTTCCCTTATCTGATGCTCTCAAATCCTACATAGGTATCAGAAAAGTGACAGTGGAGGGTGTATGAGGGGAAATCACTGCCCTTTCTGTAGTCTCAAAGTTACAAGTTATTTTTGTTAGTTACTGAAGCAATTTAGGAAAATTAAGTTTGCTGAGTCAAAGGAGACCTATCCTTAAGGAGCTGAGGGAAACTGGGTCATTCTTTCCTAATTCACAAATTATAGAAAGGATTTTCACACATGCTCTGAAAATTGTGGAAGTTCCAGCTGAAAAGTTGAAGATCAGAGTGTGAGAATAAAAGTTTTATATGAAGATGTTGAAATGGTACCATGTTGATATTAAGTACAAATAGGATACATTTGTTCCCTTAGCTTGATGAAATGTAAATGAAAATAAACCATGAGGTTAAAGCATAATACACAAAAATTCTTGCTGTCATTTTCTACTTCTACAAATCTACAAAACCAAATTATATTTTAGTTGTTTCCAGTTCTACATGTCACAAGCCTTGGTAGATAAAATGCCTAGAAGACTGTGATAGAATAGACTGTAACACATCTGGATTTGACCTGTTACTTTTTTTTTTCTTTCTTTCTTCCACTCTCCCTGCTGTCTTACTGGGAAAACATAATGTGTGCTGAATATGTACAATAAAAGCCGTATATAAAGGTTTATACAAAAATTAGATATACAAAAATTTTGCATCTAGTAATTCTTCAGTATCCAAAGAATCAGCCATTTAATTGGTATGAAGAAAAATATCTCCCTTTGCATTCTATTCCTGTTTTTAAATTGATTGGTAATCAGCAGTTATGAGGAAAACATAGAAATTATATTTCCAGTATGACATTAAAGATAAGCCATAACATTTTGTAGTCTTGATTTGTGAATGAAAATATAGTTTTCCTTTTTGTTAGTGCCAGGAAATGATGAAACTGTCCTGAAGTATTTTAGAATGCTTAATTGCAGAGAGCATTACAAAAACATGATTCTTGGTATAGGAATGCTCAGGTGTCCCTATTAAAATCCCTGACCTATCAATAAACATGTGCAGTGTGATTCACATGACAAACTATGGCCACTCATGCAAAGCTTCATGTTTAACTACCTGTGTGTGACCATGATTTGTCTTCAATAGAACTTACTTACCCACACCTCCCAGTTCTTTTTAGAAACATGAACTTTCCAATAAATACAAACTAATTGTTGTTCCAGGAATGGAATTTTCTTGCTGTTTGGTGTACCTTTTGATAGTCCATACAGGTGGGCCTTCTTAAGGCAGATATAGAAGTTGAGAGAAGACCATAATGTTCATTTTTAATCTTGCTGCTGTACACATTGCTATATCTAGAGAGAAATATCTGAGAATCTTAGAAATAAGGTGAATTGTGCATAGCACTTTAAAAAAATGCATGGATCTTGCATTTTTTACAAAAGGTTTTTCTGTAGTTGATGCTGGAGGTTGGAGAAGACTTGATGGGACTAAGTCATGGTAATTCCCTACTCTTGTTGCCAGTTTTCAGTGTGACATAGAGGAAGTCTTCACTTGTATACATTATTCAGAAAGTAAAAATAGCAGAACCTTCTTTCTTCTTAATATTATCGGCACACACTCTTGAATAGTTGTGCCATCTGGGATATGACAGCAATGGATGCTTACTAAAATGGGTACTGTTCTTTTAGCTGTAACTTGATACAGTGGTGATTCTGTGGTCAGGGAATTTTTGCATTAAATGTGTCCACTATCTCTTTAATTAATAAGTGAATAATTAATTATTTTCTTTACTGGTCTTACAGCTTTTGATGGTGCCATAGAAGTATGTAACTTGAAAAAAAGTTACTCAAATCTCTGTGCTACCTCTGTCCTGATTTTTAAAATGAGAACAAGACACTTCAGTGAGAAAAAGATACAAAAATAAACTAATCTCTGCAGATTGTTCCAGGTTTTTTTTCCCCTACGGTTGTAAAGAACTTTATGAACTAGATAGAAAGCTATCTGATCTGAATGTGCTTTTTGCTTCCACTACAGATCCTGGATTTTGGATTGGCAAGGCATACAGACAGTGAGATGACTGGCTATGTGGTTACAAGGTGGTACAGAGCCCCAGAGGTCATACTTAATTGGATGCATTATACTCAGACAGGTGGGTGTCTCATCCAAAGTATCTTAACAGAGCTAAAGCATTCACTGGATCAGGTGATATATAAACTAGACTTTGTTTCTGAAATGAACAAGAAATTGGAGGTAGAAATGACAATATAATTATGCAATATTTCCTTGTAGATAAATTGCAGGTAATCATGTGGTGGTGAGTGTGTTTTTTTTTTTTTATATATGTTTTCTGAGAGTAATAGAAAGTGCCAAGATGATTGGAAAAAAATTATTAAAATTATACAGACATGACAGTCTGGTCTTTCTTCTTGTGTTCCTGTAAAGGTGTGCTGATTTTTATTTGAACAGACAGGGAGAAATGGCAAATGGAGGGAACTCAAATAACACTATGGAAGTTTTTGAAAGTATTGAAAATTTACTTCCTATGTGCCTGTTACTAAGAAACTCATTCTGCATATTATGAGATTTTCTCCAGTTTGCTCATTAGAAAGTCTGGTAGTTTTACCTGTGCTGATCATCATACTTGGCAAGGCACACATTTATTTTGTAACAGACTATAAAGGTAATTTTTATACTTACTTAAAATATGTTTTTAACTAAACTTTATGCACATTTAAACAGACAAGTTAATGTGCCTCTTGGTCTTTTTTTCAGTTGACATCTGGTCTGTGGGCTGTATAATGGCTGAGATGATAACAGGGAGACCTCTGTTCAAGGGAAATGATCGTATCCTTCAGTGAATTTATGATACTGATGTAAGAAAATTATGAGAGGTTGTTATGTGATACAGTAAGCCTGTTCAAAAATGGATGAGTATAAATTGAAATTAATAGTAAAATTGCTTGCAGCTTTCTCATTAAATAGTTATTTCATATCTGTACCACTTTTGCACACCTGCCAATTAAAACTTGTATTACTGATTTTTTTCAGTAGAGGTGAACTTTGAATCTCATCTCAAATAATCAAGTAAAAGGCTCTGTGACAATAGAAAAGCCATATTTATTTTTTTCTTAGTGTGTGCAATGTGTTGATTGTTTAGATACTCTTAATAGTTTTGGACTGATTTTTGTCCAAACAATACAGGACAGGCCTGATAATATTAGAAAATTTTGCAAATTATTCAATTATTTGTTCCCAAATTATAGGATATTTTCTTTGCCTTTTCTAAGAGAAATGGAGAACTTCTGTCTTTTATAAATCTTCTGTTCAGTCATTGAATTAAGATTTTTACATTATTCTCCAACAGCGAAGAAATGCATTACTTTTGCAGGATGCTTAGTTTCCTAATAGTGAAAGAATTTGTTCCTTATTTCTGGTATTCAGATTTGGACCAACTCACAGAAATAATGAAAATAACAGGTACACCAACTCAAGATTTTGTTCAAAAATTGCACAGTCAAGATGTGAGTATTCTGATTTGTCAGTTGGTATTCCATGTCTTAATTTTCCTTTAAACCATGCTCAGTTCTTAGGCTGAGGTAATATGTCTTGACTACTGATATGGCCCCTGATGGTCCTTCTCTGCCTTGACATGATTTGCGCACCCGCAATAGCTACTGGAGATGGGGAGTGGAATGGCAGAAAATTATCAGAACATTATTTAAATATTTCAGGATTCCAGTGTGTACCATATAAACAGCTGAACTGATACATGGCAACTTTCATTGTAAAGGTACTAAAAGCATGAAGATATTCAGGAACCCCAGTTTGCAAAAGTCTCTTTCCTGTCCTTATGTCGATGTCCTTGTAGAATCCTGAGGCCCTTACTATAAAGAATCTAAATTTATTCATTAGAGCAACTGTTCCATTTAAATATAAAGGAATTACTGTATAAGGTTCACTTCTAGAGATTGCTGTAAAGGCACTATGATGTTCTTTCAAATAATTCATACATATTTTTTTGAATAAATACATTAAATGTGGAGCACTAATAATTAAAGCTGTGCATTTATAATTTCTAAATCATGGTTTTAAAGCTTGCTTAAAAAAATACTCCATTCAGGAAGAAGGTGAAAATTATCAGAAAAAAATGCATTTGTACAATGTGCTGTCAAAATATTGTTGAGAAAGGTATTAAGCATATACTCTCATTACAAAGGTGGCAAAGATCTAATTTAATATCCATGTTTCTTTTAAGGCAAAAAACTATATCAAAAGCCTCCCAAAAGTCCAGAAGAAAGATTTTGCATCCATCTTGAAGTATGCGAATCCTTTGGGTAAGGCTGTTTGTGTGGATGTGTGCAGCTTGTTCTTGTGTTTACATTGGAGGCAGCTGCATTATAATTCAGTCATGTGACAGGTGATGTGGTTCTTGGGCTAATCAGTCTCTTGCTTTCCATAATTCATAATTTTGATTGTATCAACTGAGGTTTAAACCCTGCAGGAATCAGTTGTTTCTTAGAAGCATCAAAAAAAAAATATTTTGTGTTTTGGGTTTCAATCTAGCACCTGCTTATTGGTTTTACTTGAGCAGTTTTCTCAAGAGCCCTAGCATATTAAGTATATGTAATAGAATTTTCTCTGTACTGTATTTGAACTACAATTCTGAAAGCCCAATCTGATCTGCAGTTGAAATATAAGAAAATGGAAAGCTGACATTTCAGTAATGGAATTAATACATCCTGAGAAACATCTGTGCATTCCTAAGAAACAATGGCTTGGATTCCATAGATATTAACAGCCAGAAGAGCCTACCAACTGTGCATAACTGGGACATAACCTGAGGCAGGCAGAGCTCTGAAATTACTCTCCTTAAGCATTATCAATTCCCAAATGATCTAAACACTAATACGCCAGTTTTATTAGAATATTAATTAGGATAATTGAATTTTCTCAATTTAAGTTAAAATTTTAGGTTCAGATACAGTATGAATAAATATGATTAATAAACAGCTCTTACCCTTACTGCATGATTAGCTGATGGGTAGCTACAGCAAGCTACACATTTCCATTTAGGTCTTAGGATGTCTTTTATTGTTTCTGTGGCCATCTGGCTGCTTCTTGTCTGGAATAGGAGTTTAAAGAGAGTATGCAACATGGCAAGCAGAAGTTGAAGTATCCTGTCCCACACTTCTTGGGGTGAAGCATCACTTCTCACACTGCCTCTGCTTCCTTTCAGCTGCTCCAAACCCAATAACATCCTTTCAGGATAGAAAAACTGAAAATAAATGAATCATTCATCATACCTGTTTACACTAGTCCACTTTGACAGTCTAGCTGACTGAAACCAGAATCCACAGGAGGGGAACATGCAGAATTTAATGGATTGTTTTGGCTGAGGTCAAAACCACATAGCAGATAAAGTTAGCTCTGAGATTCTGAGTATCAACAATTGACCTGTCTTAGTGAACTTCAGAGTCTACTTGGTTTGGATTCGGTGACACAGAGCACAGTTCGCATTCGCTGTTCATTCAGCTGCTCTCAGGGGGTGATGTACCTTGGAACCACAATGAGTGGCAGCGATTGAAGACACCTGGGAAAGCCCCAGGCACAGTGGTCCTGGAGCCAGAAGCTGGGAATTCATTAGCTGAGATGTTTTCTGTATTGCATACAGAAGCAAGGGAGCACCTCTGCATTGCATCAGGCTTTGTATACATCACAGCTTACTCACAACAGTCATGCAAAGAGGCCCCACTGGCTATAAATAGACACACAATGATTCTGTTCTATTACTCAGTGTATTTATTTGAAATACCTCCAGGGCAGCGTTACTGTGTACAGGTGGAATCAGGTGTGTGATTTGAATACACTGATGGTTTTCTGTGCAATAGCTGTAAACCTTTTGGAGAAGATGCTCGTGCTGGATGCAGAGAAGCGAGTCACAGCAGCTGAGGCTTTGATGCATCCTTACTTTGAACCAATTCATGATCCTGAGGAAGAAATTGAAGCTGAGAAATACGACGACACATTTGATAACATGGATCTTCCACTAGATGAGTGGAAGCGTGAGTTTAATTTTGTGATGTTTTCGGAATTAACCAGATTGTAAGGCCATGCAGAAATAAAAATGTTCCCCCTTACAAATTAATTCTGCTTTTGATCAAACAGATCAAATAGACAGCATTAAGAAAAACGCTACTGATAAGCCAGTGTTCCTCTTACCAAGTTCTTGTGGAAGGATCTCTAAAGGTTTCTTTTCTGCTTCTTTAGCGAGGCTGTCCTCCATTTCCTTAATGTTTCTGTCCTTCCATCTTCTGCAATGTAGAAAAGAAACCATTTCTGTAATTTGCCTTTCAGTGGATAGAGCAGGTGAAGAGATTGTTTGACTGTTGCCACTAGAGGACTGCAGTGGTTGCTGGCCTTAAGTTAGAGACTCTGAGGGAGAAAAAACTTATCTGTGTCATCAGAGATTTGAGTCTAATCTTGTTTTCATTTAAGGTCAGAGGTTTGTAGTTTGGCTTTTAAGTGAGGACCTAACTTTTAAATCTAATGTGTTCAGTAGCTCTTGCTGAGGATATTACCCATTATACTCAAAAGTTAGTGCTTGCATCCCTTTAAAAGCCCTTATACCATTTCAGTATTGGGCTACTTTTTCAAATCTGAAATGGTGAAAAGTCATCCTTGATTCCCTTACTTTTTGTACTCTTCCTCTCTTTTTGCCTGAAGAGGTCTCTCTCTTCCTGAGCTAGATCAGAGCCCAGCCATGCTGGGGTTGCACCTTGCTCATTCATGTTTGTGCAGCTCCTTTTCTGATTAGACCACAACAATGCTATGTCTATTCTGTTGTTTTGCAGGCATTACATATAAAGAGATACTGAACTTCAAGCCACCACAGACATTGGACTCAAAGGAGACAGCAGTGTAATTGTATGGCTCAGTATTTTCAGAACTCTGGAAGGAAGAAAAGTTGTAAATGTTTGTGAGACATTTCAGGTGTATAAAACATCTTATAAATAAGCTCTATGTAATCTGTTTCATCTGCACTATGAGAAAGCAATGTCCTTTACTCTGCATGTGGAAGTCGGTGCCTTTGGGCATAGCATTTCAAAAATACCCAGAAACTTATTTCTGCATATAAACTTCTTCCTTCTGCACAAAAGGACTCAGACTGCAATAACCTGGTGCCATCCTCAAAAGAGCAGGACTAATTCTTCAGCGTTGAGACCAGAAGAGTACAAGTTACCACCCCAGGCAAGCTGAGAACACAGTATGTCTGATGTGCTGTGACTGCTCTCCAAGGCCACTGAACCGTCTTGAATGCACAAAGTATTCATGTGACTTCATCTGGAATATTTCACTTTGCTGAGATGCCTGGGAACGCTCATCATCTGTTACCTCAGGGACTGCAGTAGGTAGCAGAGACACAGCCCAAGTGAGTGCCTGCATCCCCTGTCTGGTGTGAGTGGAAGAGAACCTCAGAAGTGTTGATGTCCTAGATTTTTTTCAAAGTAACCAGCATAGCAAGACAAGATTTCATAAACTTGCTAGGTGAACAGTCACTGGATATATAATCACTGTATAATATTTCCCTAAATACAGTGCATTTTCTTTGTATAGTTGACTAGGGATTAGAGATTTACAGGGAGAAATTATTGATATTTTCTAAAATTTTGTAAGCTCTCCAGCATCTTAGTTTTTGAAATTATCTCAGACAATCAGCAGTGCTAATTTTAAAAATAAAGCTGCATGTGGGTCACTTTATAGAAAATGAAATGAGGACCAAAATGATACACTGCAGCTCTTCGTTGGGAATACCTGCAGCAAGCTGGTTTTTTCACAGTGTACAAAGCTGTTACCAGGTGAAGAATAATAATTATTCCCTTTTTTTAACATTTGAACTCATCTTACTTGGAAAAACATTCAGACATTTTGTTGAGAGGTACGTTAGCAGAAGGAGTCACCTTCCTGATGGGATAGATTGGTTAGATGCTTCCTGAGTTCCTCTTACTGTCCTGTTACTGTATTTTCCTAGGTGCTTTGTTTGTAAGGGAATCTGAGAGACAGGAAAAAGAATTAGCAAACCTTTGTGAAGAATTTCTCTGTGAAATTGCTTGTCTTTTTTAAAGGTAGTATCTTCACAGTTGACTGTTTGGATGTGGGTTATTCCCAATGTAATACACTGTGGTGTGTTACTACTGAGTGAAGTGAATGTGAAAGAAGGCATTTGATCTTAGCAGGTAGTAACTGGAAAAAAACAAGAAATTACTTGTTTTGTTTTGTTTTGTTTTGTTTTTTGCTTTAATATCCAATATAAACCATATGTTTAATAAAGGCACAGTTACTGTGTTTCTCTCAATGAATGTTTGAACTAAACACCTATAAATACTGGCATTTGTTTAAAAATTGTTTGTGATGAGAGTTGGTTAGCTGAGGTGGGCACCTAAAGAGACTAAATAGTAACAGAAACCTTAAATTCATGTGTTTGACAAGTCATTAAAAGCTAGAGTTTCAGGAATGCACAAAAAAAAAAGCATAGAGAATGTATATTGAATCAAAATATTCTTCCAAACTACAGGTTTCTCACAGAGTAAGGCATACTTAAGAGTCATACGCCATTTTGCATTCTGGACTTTCTGCTTGGTCTACACTTCTGTGTTAAATAGAAACTTTATATTTTACAGAATAGATGTTTTCTCTTAGGATCTTGTTCTTTTGTCTTCTTAAAAGTCATAGGAGAAAAGTGCCTCTTGGAATTAGTGGTGTTGATAGACCGAGTCAATGGGAAATGAAAAATGTCAAACACTTACTTGAAAATGCTGCCTCTATATTTTAAATGGATTTCAACGTCCTAAATTCTAGCAAATGCCTAAAGTCTGGAGATATGCAGAAGGCTCAAATGTTAGTCAGACTAGGAGGGAACAATTTTAATTGAAAAACTGTTTTGCATTTTCTTCCTAAAGGCTAACGCTTCAGCAGGCATTTCCAAAGTCAAGCCCTAAAATCCTCCACTGGCTGAGGTGAACTTTTCCCTTTCTTAATTTTAACTTAGCATCGGGGAAGCAGCCAGCACACATGAGAAAGACATAAAAAGATAGTGTTAGCTTTTCTTGGTAGTAGAGAGTTACTCTTAAAGTAACTGAAGACCTTGATGCATATATCAGCAAAAACAGAAGTACTGCTGTGCTGTCAGCAAATGGCAAAGGCAGCATCAAGTTGGTCAAGTTTCTGTGAAGAGATTGAATTCTGCAGAAATGGCTCCAAGAGGCAATAGAGATCATTAAAAGAACTGTGAGGTGAAAGCAGAAATACTTTGCAGCGGAAGCAGCTGCTACTTCAAAGGGAGAGACAACAGTTCCTAAGTTTTTATTTGCTATTCTTAGTGGTGCTAAGCAACTCAGGTATAAGAACACAATTTCTGTTTGCCTTAAAAGAAAAATGTAAATACATTCGGCATGTATATGAAATGTGTTGTGACAAATAAAGATTATGAGTTTGTTTTTTGCACAATAATGGTCTTATTTTCCCCAGATGTATAATCAGTACTGAAAATATTATTTTTGGTAAAGGGATCTGTATGAAATTAGTATTGTAGGTACATTTAATGTAATATTAGCTGCTGATACAGTTTCTTTTGGAAGCTAGTCAGATGCTAATCTTTCTTCCATTTTCTGAACCCAGAGTTGCCACAGAGCTGATCTGACTGTACTACTGCACCAAATTATTTCTTAACAGCTTCCTGGATTTTACCAGACATCTCTTGCTTTGTTCTGAAGGACAGGATTTTGATTCTTAAATGCAGTTGCATTTCTCAGCCTGATTTTAAAAGCCAAAGTCAGACTGATGGTCATCAAGCATATATATCTTTGAGTTGGACAGGGAAGTTTGAGTTAACAGAATTCCAATAAAGATGTATGGGGCTCACATGCTCCCTGACTATTTTAGAGCAAGATTGTCCATTTAAGTATTAGTCTTTGTTGCACTGAAGACTCACCAAATGTCGCTTTTTGATAATGTGTTATTGTGGGCCAGATGTGGTTCACAACTTCCTTTCTTGATTGTCTTTTTTTTTTTTTTAAATAGGATATCACTGAGGTGCATGCTAATGTGTCCTGCAAAATGTGCTCAGAAGATGCACTTTGTTCTGGATTGGGAATTACTGGGCATATGAGCTGGGTGGGATTCTTTGAGTTTCCTACTTTCTGATCTGCTGTTCAGAAGTGAATACCAGATGCTTCTGGTCTGTTACAACTGAGGTTCTCAAAGAATGAGGCATCTGTTAGATGCTGTCATTCACTGGATCTTGGTATAAAATAGCCATGTATTTTGATGGTCCCTGCAGGGACCACAGAAAAGAATAGGGGCTCAAAACACCTGCTGTCTCTGCTGATTAATTCTCCATCTCCTGCATACACTGGTGGCAACTGGTTGTATAAGCCAAACTATACCAGAAGCAGTTTAATGCACAGCAGCACTTAAAATCTCCTAAGTATTCATAAGAATTCAGAAGCCTGAGTTGGAGAAAGATCAAGGGCAGAGGACTTCCATCATACAGACACTTTGAAACTTCATGGAGCACTTAATGAGCAGCTCTTGTGCCCAGATCATTTGTAGCCTGTGGAGTAGAAATATCTGAAAACTGCATTTTCATCTAACAACCATCTGCAGCTCTGAGGCATGGGACTGATGTATGGTTTTTTAGCTACCAGGAACAGCATCCCACAAGGAGGTGAGTGGGGACAAGGAAAGTGTTTAAATGATTCATCATTTTTGTCTGCTGCTGTTTTACTCTGTAATGGGAGCTCCTTTATGCTTTGCCTTGTTACTTTTCTAGCCAGGAGTTTTCTAGTTTGTGGTCTGCTTCACGAGTAAGCAATGAGGTACATTTCCCAGCAAAGTTAGAGTGATCCAGGCATGCAGCTCTTACACCTTTCATTGAAGCATTTTGAATATGCTGTTATCTTTGAGAAGCAAAATAGACTGCCAGTGAAACAGATGAAATGCAAGGAATGGAATTGCTCAGGTCCTGTTTGAGAATGTTCTTGGTTTTACCACTCAGTGGGAGTACATGCTCCTGGGGAGCAGGTAAAGTCTCTTGCTGTGTTTGCTTGGTGCCAGCAGCTGTGAGGCTCCTGTTAGAGTGATACTTGTAATACCAACACCTAATCCACTTCACTCTGATACTAATGGGAAATTCACTATTACTGTAGCATTGTTATATCACAGCTGATAACAGTAAAATTGTACTGCCTGGAAAACCATGGGCATTTAGTCCACAGGGGCCTGGGCAACAGCAGGTTTTTTAGGCATTTTTGAAGTCCCATTTATACATGATAGTTCCTGCTGACAAGTAGCACACTTTGGCATGTGCCCAGACATTTTGCTGTTCCTATGTAACTCCTTACATTTTTGGGTTTGAGCCAAGTTGGTGGTTTTTTTTGTTTGTTTGTTTGTTTTTTTTTCATAAAAATAGTAGTGCTCTACTGCAAGGAGAAAAAATACAGCCAAGAAATGTAATCAGAAAAACATTCACTCAAGTCTTCTCTAAAGCAATAGATCCAGCAAAGTGCTGTGGGCATGGTTCTTTTACTAGCACTGACATGGCCAGAGAGCCAGCAGTGCCTGGAAAATTGTGCTCAGCCAAACTGATGGGTGCATATGGCTGTCATCTCTTGTCTGTTGTTCTCCAGCTGTAAAAGAGTAACAATGCAGCCTTTGTGTGGTGGTTGTTTGGGCAAGCCTGATGGTGAGCTCTGCTGTAAGGGTTATGAGAGAGTCTGCAGGAGGTCACCAAGCTTGGGCTGCTGAGACTGGGGGCCAGCTCAGAGCCACTGCAGCAAGGGTGGCCCCTTCCCCATAGTGACATTGGGGGGAGGCTCCCAGGCACTGGGGGAGCAAACCCTGATGGGGGGAGCTGCTTCCAGCAGAGGCTCTTGCCTTGGCCCTGCCTGAGTGCAGCTTCTGGCTGCCCTGCAGCCGTGTCCCTGGCCATGGGTCCCACCAAACCACTTCCACTTGCAGGCTGATGTCCTGGTCTGGCCTGTCCCCATCCCCAGGGAGGTGCCCCACACCCAGGGCTAGGGCTGTCCCCAGTTGCCCCTGCCATCTGCCCTGCCCTAGATGCAGTGGTTTACATTAAATTAGGGTCAAGGTGAAAAGATTTGTTGGCAGTGCTCTATAATAAATGGAATGAATAAATATTTCTGTGCTGTTAGCAAAGCTACTGTAAGTTGCTGTGAGTCTCCATTTGGACTAAGTATTATGACAACATCATTAATGAAATTTTTCATACATGATGCATTAGTGCAAAAGGTAATTATTAGATAGGAAAGAAAATTCATGCAAGAGAGCGCAGATTTCCTTTGAAGAAAGAAAATACAGTGCAGAAGATTTTTTTGAAGGCATTACTAATATTGTCAATAAACAATCAGACTCATCAGAACAGTAAAACCACAGCAGTGAGAATATTGTGAACACTGAGATCAAGTCCTGCCTGCTGGCAGAGTGGGAGGGCTAGGTCACCAGGCACACATATAAACTCTAGGTCTCATGTCACCTCACAGACTTCAAGCATGACTCATGCTTACCCATACGGGGTGAGCACTCTGGTAATGCTTTACATTCAGATTACTGAATTTTCCAGAACAGATGTGAAACTATGGCCATGCAAAAATGAGTGAATATTTGGAGACTCAATGAAACACGTGTGATTCTCTTAATGAGCAGCTCACTATAACTATAATTACTTTTTCTACTCAGTATTGCCATTCTAAGTCTTTAAAACAGAACATTAATTATGTTTCCTTAGGTTTCTCAATGGGTTTTATGGCCTCTTATGCTTTATGGATGGGTTAGCAGTTTTGATCACCTGGATTTGATATGATTAATGTTACAAACTTGCTGTGTGTCTTCCAGAAGTTTAACTAGTGTTTGGTATCATTAGAGTAATTTGAGACGTAAATTATTTATGTACAGGGAACATTCCCTTTATGCTGTAACCTCAGATCTTAGCAGTGGGGTAAGCATGACTTCCCATGAGAAAATGCTCAGGAAAGGCTGAAGAGCTGAGCTGAGCAAGCAGAGCGCATTGCTGTGTCCCACACACTGACTTGCCTTAATGTATCAAATTCATACCAGTGGATGCCTGAGGGCTGTTTAGGGTTAATAAAATCTTCTCTAATATGGTGTTGTGACATCATCAGCTGGTTCATACATCCTTTGTGATCAGCTAGGAATTTTAAAGAAGACTAAATCTCTCTCTTCTTGTTAGACCTTAGTAAACAAGGGCATGACAGTAGGGCTGCTTGTGAAGGGCCTCTACCACAAATGGTCCTTTTCTCTTAGAAAAGAGAAAAATGAAAACTTGGAAGTAGGCAAATTTTGAAGCACTAATTCCCCTTATTTTTCTGTGTTAGTTTTATCTACTCAAGCAGTATTCCAACCAAGAAAATCAAATACAGCTAATCCTCAAAGAAATAAGTAACCAAGTGAATGTCCTCACATGTGTGGCCATGGACCCAAGCAGACTTCTCCCACTGGAGTGTTGGGACAGAATTGCTGTGTAAAGACTTCAGTAAGCACAGGGACAGAAGTGGTTTGTTCCTTTAAAGATTAGCATATGCATCTGCAGCATCCCTTGCTGAAGCCAGGATATTAGGATGAGGTTGCTTTATTGAGCCAACTCTATGGCAGGGAAAGTACTTCCCATACTGAATGCTTTTTCAACATCATGGACCAAAACCAAACATTTTATAGAACGTTGTGAAAGATAATTCACCAAAAAGAGTGATGGAGTGATCTGTGTATGCTGGCCACCTTTGTCAATTTTGCTCACATAAAGGTCTGCCATAACACACTGACATCAATAGGATGGATTCTAACACTCAGCATAAGCAAAGCAAGCAGAATATTGCCTTCCAGGGTATAGTCATGGATTATGGAAACTGTCTTTGCCTTCCTTAGGTACAGAACCTGTCAGTAACTCCAGTACCTCTGTTTCATTTTGCTAGAATATCAGGGAGAAAAATGCTACTCAGCATGAAGAGAAACACATAGCATTTTCTGTGGATGTTTCTAAAAGTAGTTTTCTCTCTCACCAAACAATTCAAAGGTCTCCTGTCCCAATACATTTAACATTAGTAATGCTGTAGTAGAGATGTAGATGTAACAAGGCTTATGGGGAGTGGCAATAGCTGTTATCACCTTTATCAGACAGATGTAAGAGCAAAGGAAGAAAGCAGAGGAAGCTGTCGGGCAAGCATGCACCTTTTATGGTGGGAAACTAGAGCTGCAATCACAAATCCTTTTTCTCTGGATGCTCCACTCTAATTTCAAAATACCTTCCCCTCTAAAGTATTTGCTCCTCTATGGTTTCCATAATGAAAGGAGCCTCCTGTGGAGAGAGTTATCAATCTTTGATCACTGCAACCAGCATGAAACCTTTAATGCTATTTAGAGAATGAAAATGGATCTTAAGACTAAAAAAACCATCAGCCTCTGTCTAACTGTCAATTTAATTATTTCTCTGGTTGTGCCTCCCTGAGTTTCATGTACTAATTAGAAGTAAACCATAGTTTTAGAGATCATTTAGGTACTGTTTGATTTTGAGCTATTTCTGAACTATTGCTCTACGTTTTTTCTTATTTACTCAGCTCTTCTTGTTGTGTAGCTATTTAGGATGGATTCACCCATTTCACTTCCCAGTAGCTCCAGTGGAAGAAAATGGTTGCCCTGCAATGAAGGTAAAGGGCTGTGAAGACCAAGGGATATAACATGTCACAGGCAGGCCCCACACTCTGCACCCAGATTAGCAAATGGGCGCTGAAGTCTGAAGTCTTGGACCCTCTAATCCTGGTCTGCTGGCTCAGGGGCTCTGCCCAGGTATTGAAATCCAAATAGAGTTTAATCATTAGGGTGGAGACTCCTTTATCAGTGAATTTATCTTTGAGATAGGGTAATAGAAACCAAATGTCTTTGATGTCAACAGAGGCAACATAAGCCATCACAGAGAAAAAGAAGGAGTCTGCCAGCTGCCCCAAGGCTCAGAGAAAGAGAAGATATTTTTTCTTCCCTAGCTTTTTGTATAACATATAGCATCTATGCTTTCTCTTTAAAGACTGATTTGTGGTTTGTTTGGTTTTTGTTTTTTGGGTTCTTTCAAATTGAATTATCCTCGTGTCTGCAGAGAACTTAAAGACTTTCATGAATACCGATGAGGCTGTCCCACAAAACAGAGGGGAGGGGATGAAGTGGTTGATTCTCTAACTCTCAGGCTTGCTGTGGGAATGGTTGTGGCAATATGAATTGTCTTTATAGGAACAGTTGCTGAGGTTTTACAGATTTTGCAGGCCCAACATCAGTGTTACAGGAAGGCACTGTGCATTCACCATTAAAGTGCATATAAAAAGATTTAATAATAATACAAGATGCAGAATCCACTTACTTTTACAAAACTGTTCTAGATGTTTTCTCAGACAGACAAAAAGACTTAGACAGTATTTAAAGAGATACCATCCCTGCATGATAATAGAGAGAAAATCATAAAGGTTCAAATCAAAAAGTAGTGTCCGTGAAGCCATTATCACATTTGAAATCTAGACCTGCCCATGATGATCCACCTAATGCCTGGTATGGACCTGCCAGTTGTCTGCCACAGTGCTGCCCTCCTGCTGTCTCTCAAATTCTTCACTCCTCACACAGGGGTGTGATTTGGCTAACATTTGTAGTCAAAACAGGTTACACATAAGGCCAGTTTCTTCATTCATTGAACCTTGAAAAATGTTTTGAGTTCCTTGATATATGAGGAGTACTGAAAAAAAGTAGATTAGTGGCAGCTGCAATTGTGTGTCTTTAGTCAGGATAGGAAGGTGCCTTAAAGGCTTCAAAAGACTCCCTTTTGAGGTCATCCTTGTCCAAAAGGTATGGGTAAGGTAATATCTAAAATACGGAGAGTGAAAAAAAATATTCACACTGTCAGTGAGTAATCCTTAGTCTTTGAGCACATAGTTCATGGTGCAGAACAGAAAAGAACTATTCCCATATAATATTTGTATAGCTGTCAGGTAAAAATTATATACCATACCCTGTGAATGGACACACTGATTTGTGAAGCAGTTACTCTTGTAATTTGTAATTGCCACAGTTAAAAATATATTTTCTCAGAATCCCAAGAAGTTTTTGAATATTGTCTATATACACATTAGAGTTCAGGACACAACTATTTGTTTTGAATAGAGTTTAGAGTTTAGTACACACCTCTGTACTTGAATTAAAGAGTTTGCAAATGTTGTTTTGTTAGAAAGCCCAGAGTAATAAATTTATTTCCAAAACTACACTAACATAGAAACCTAAAGCTAAGATTTAGCAAGAAAATATATTTTCTTTTTGAAATTTTAAAATTCCATTCTACAGTCTTAAAAATAATATGAATCCTGGTTTGGACAGAAATTTGTTAAAAAAAAAAAAAAAAAAAAAAAAAAAAAAAAAGAAAAAAGCTGTCAGGGTTCTAATGATCAGAAGCTCAAATTCATGTCCAGGGTGTTACTTCGACTATTTCTTGATAAGTCTTTGGTTTCACCAAGAACATTTGCCACAGGAACGTTTGCTTTGATTATTTAGATTTAAACACATATTCAGTGTCTGGAATGAGATTACATTATGCCATCAAGGTGTGCCAGAGAGTAGATTTACACTGGATATGAAGAAATATGTCTTCATGGAAAGAGTTACCAGGTGTTGCAACAGCCTGCCCAGGGAAGTGGTTGAGTTGTGTTCCCTGGGAGTATTCAAAAGACATGTAGATGTGACATTTAGGGATGTGGTGTAGTGGGACTTTGCAGTGTTAGGTTTATGGCTGGACTTGGTGGTCTTAAAGGTCCTTTCCAACCTAAATGATTTTATGAATCTATGAAAAATTTTATGAATTTACATTATTCAAGAAAAAAAAATATGCAAATGCCAGAGGGAATCTTGCTTAGAGAAGATTTGGCCATTATATCTAATTCAGGTGTTTGAAGCACAGCTGTGTATTTGTGAAATGTTACAGAAATTATTTAAATTTTGCTTATTCAACAAAGTATTTAGGCTGAAGTTTGCCTTTTAAACAGGGGCTTCAGGTCAGCTGCTTCCCATAGTGTTAAAGTGAATCAAGCCTGGCCTGCCAAGTGTTGTGAAGACGTCAGAAGCCAAGAGCATTTCCTGCGGGTGGCTGGGATACACAGAAAGTTAAATGCGAAATACTGCCAAGCGACTTAAAAGGGATGGGCTCCAGGCGTGCTGGAGTCAGCAGAGCTCTCTCCCGGGGTTTTACTTGTTTAACTGATAGAGCTATCTCCAGTGGCAGCTAGAAGCCAGACACGATTTTCAAGACTTAATGTGTTTTTGTCTTATCTCGATGATCACTAGTTGGCTACAGACCGCAGACAAAGAAAGAATCGGGGAGGGGGAATAGACAAGGTGACGATGTTTACTTTCTCAATGGACTACAAATAGTTGGTATGTAATGTTTACTTGTAGCCCAAACAGCTGTTGCCCTGTTTCCCTATGAAAGAGTTCGAGCCTACTTGTATTCCCTTATGTTCACGGAGGTTTAGAAACAATTCGGTGAGCTCTGTGTTTAACTCCACTTTTTATTTCATTTGGAGCTGTTTGTGACAGAAAATACATGACAGAGGACGCAGCTATGATAGAAATTTGATAGAGGGAAAACCAGCATCAGCCCAGTTGCCAAAAGACTGCAAAAGCTGCTTAGGTCTAAAAGAAAGGAGGAGCTTTTCTGTGTCAGAAATTGTGCCTGAAATACATGATACTCCATTTGTCAAATAGTCCTTCTTTCACAAAATTAAATCAGAGCAAAACGAAATTGAAATCCAGTAAAGCTGACTCAAGACTAAAAAGAAAGATATTAGTCAAAGCAGCAAACAAATACCAACCAAGGAATAAAAATACCCTAATACTTTTTTTTTTTTTTTTTTTTTTTTTTACCTGGGGGAGAACAGAGAAGAATGGCTATTACTACCAACTGTTTGTGGAAGGTGCTCATCTGGCACATGATCAATAGTGTAAAACCTTAAATTCAGATAGACTGTCTTTTGCTCCCACCTGAAAGCCTTTCTTTGGAATTTGCTTACCCCTGGAACAAAACTAACACTATTGCCATGGTTTTTACGCCTTAAAAACAAAAATCCACTTTTTAAACAACAACCGTGCCAGCATTTGTTTCCTGTTTTCAATCCACCTTGAAAGCAAAGAGCTTCACACAGCATTTAACCAATGCGGTGTTCACCATAGGCCCTGATGTGCAGAACCTGGGACATGGCCTAATGCAATTTTGTGAGTGTGCCACTAGAAGGTCAGTACTGGATTTCAGTTCTTTCTCTAAAATCACTTTACACAGATTGTCCTGCTGTGCATTGACAAAACATTGCTGGGCAGGACCTCCAGAAGCTGCATGGGTCCATGAACATGGTGATGTCAAAGCTCAGATTTGTATGCCTGTGTTAGCTGCTAGCTGGTTAGCAAGTCATCTCATCTTCCCCTTTCCTTTTTTTGGCCCTGACTGACTTGGCCTACTTAGAAAATGCTACTTACCCAGTTTTTGTATAGTATTCAACACCCTTGTGCTCTGAGTGATACTCCTGGGATCTGTGTGGGTATTTACATGCCCTCTCTCCATTCCTGTAGCATCTGAACACTTCATATTTGAACATGCTTAACTCCAGCATCACCCCATCATTGTTAACCAGGACAAGCTGTGTGTGCAGGAGGACAGTGCAGCAGGGTTAAAGCTTCCAGAAGATATGTGGCAGAGTCAAAAACTAAGTTTGGGTCATCCAAAGCATCTAATTTCTCTTTCACTATTAAAACAAACTTTCAGTTAATCAGCTGACAGTAGAAAGGGCAGTGCTGAGCATGCCAAAGCAGTGAGCCTGAAACAACTTCCATTACAGATTTATAAGGAAATATAGTATTTATGTCCTTTAAAAATTGAACCAATGCTAAAGCCATTGTGACAAATAAATTAATGAGGCCTTTTCAAAGGCATTCAAAGGCATCCATGACTCTGTCTCTGCTGTTTTACAGATACCACATGTGGCCTAATTACTTTTTTAATAAAGCAAAGGAAATGTTATGAAGTAAATCCTGCACTGCAGACTAAAGATGTTAGTTCAGCAAAGCTTTCATCAGAACAAGGACCACCTCTCCGCTGCCTTCTTGCTTTGATCTTTGTCTGGGAGCCTTGCATCTCTGCAATTGACTCCAGTTAAAAATTACTCCAGCCAAATATTGCAACAAATGTTTAGATTAAAACCAAAAATCCCTACATCTGCAAATTTTCTCTCAACCCCCTGCTTTCTTTGAAGAAAATTTCAATCCTGTTTCTTACTGGGCTCTGATGGGTGGCTCCTGGTTAATCTCTGTCTGTCTCCCTGGTAACAGTCAAAGGAGAGGACACAGAGGTGGGCAGGGAGGGAGCCTCCAGCCACTGTTCCTCTTATCAAGGTCCATCAGCAGGTGTCCCTTGCTCATATCCAGGAACAGTAAATACAGCCTGTGGCTAAGGGAACCACCACATGGCTTTCTTCAGAAGTCTCAAAGAGCAGTAGCTGGACTCCAGATTTTGAGATCTCTAACTGTATGCAGGCACTGCAATTGCCATGATAATCCTTTTTTTCACTTTAGTCAGCCTTTGTTCAAGTACCCTCTACAGACATATATCACTACAAACAGAAATACTGAGCCACCAATTTTTGTGCAGTCTGAATGATTAGATAGTGTGGCAACAGTAAAACAATTTACTGTGTTCACAAAATCAATCTGTATGTATATTTGCTTGATGATTTTTCCCCACCACGAAATGAACAGCTGAGTGTTTGCAAAGAAAAGGAGAATTTATGGTACAGCAACATGGGTGCTGCAGGTTATGCTTCTGCCAACATCTGCTGACCTGTAGCACTCTCCAACCAATGGCAATCTATTCTGCATGCTCACTTTTAATAACTGTTCTGCAAGACTCCTGCTAAAATTAAAATTATGAAGGCTTCCTGTCAAACCAAGTTCAAGGGTAACATCTGCTCATGAAGAATGTCAAAATAATTGGGCCTGAACAAAAGCACTGTCCCTTACTTAAAAGTGACCCGGGAGTGGAAAGGATATCAAATTGGTAAATTCCTTAATAAATTATGACACTGAAAATAGCACAGGGTAAGAAATTTCACCCATTTGAACCAAGTCACTTCCAGAAGAGAATCAGAAGCTCCCATAAATGATTATCTTTCCTGACAGAAGATGGCTATCAAAAATTACTGAATTATGGATAATGATCTCGCTTCAGAACCACCCTTGGACCCAGTACAGTCATGGGCATCCAGCAAAAGCATTTAGGCATATTTTTCTCTTGAAACTGGTGACAATTCTTCAGCCCTTGAGTCTACCAAAAGTCAGCTCTCCAAAAGCAAAGCATCAAAAGATAGTTGGATGCCTCTTAAGAGGCTAAAAGAAACTTTAAAGCACAGCTCTACAGTGGCTCATAAATGACCTCCTCCCTGGGAAGCCTAGCAGGAAACTGACTCAGAGATACACAATTATTTATTTCTAAGATCGGTCCTGTGGAGACTAAGTTTGTCAGGATAGTTATGTTAGATGATCTTTGTCTCAAGCTCTCGTTATGCTTGCTTCTGTTCTGTCCATCACTCGTGATTCAGGGGACCTCTCAAATCAGCACCCAAGGTTTTGGGTACAGCCAGAGCTCAGCCCAGCACAACTGAGGCATGGGCTAGTTTAAGGCTCCTGGAAGGGCACAGCCACCCTCCTCCTGCAGAGCAGCACCAAGGGCACAGCTAGAGACTCAGCAACCCCTCCTTAGCTGGAGTAACAATGCCGAGTCAAGTTTTAAGATGAATCAAGTTTTCTTTTAGGTTGTGAGATAGTCACTGAGAAAAACAGAGAGAAAAACATCTAAATAATTGAGAGACCAAATACTCTTTCTTACTCTATGTTTTATACCATTTAGAAATCTCCATGAAATACCATGCTCCACATGCAAGAGAAAGGCTTCTTTCACCAGAGATATTGCCACCTCCTTTCAGATAGCAATCAGATGAGAGAAGTATTACAGAAGAATATCACTGGAGACAGAGAAGAATTTGATTAATTTCATAAAATTACAAGACAAAGGGCTGTGCAGTCGGCTCAGCCTGGACCTGCCTCTTCTTGAGTTAAGCAACTTTGTGAAATCGTTTCGCTGCAAAATGGTAGCAAGAGCAGCTGTGTGAAAGTGTGGCCTGCAGACATACCTGCATAGATTTAGCAAGGATGGGACTTTTACTGCAGCCTCTAACTTCCGAAGAAATGCATGGAGCACCTGTCAAAGGGAAGCTATTATCAGGCCTAAGTCAGCCTGGTTAGGTATCCAGTTCCTCTGCTTTGAGGTGAGGTAAGGGATACAGAGGAGCCACATTTGCTGGGAAAAAAACACCATTCTGGCAACAAAGCATGAGAAGAAAAACTGAAGAATTGTTTTAAATATATATTTTAGTTCTTGGGACCTTGCATGCTGTCTTTTTTTTTCTACTTATTTAAACAGATACTATAATTTTACTAGTAACTTAGAGTAAAGAAGGCAGCTAAGGAGGAATCAGTAGGGGGTTGTCTTTGGTTTCAAAGATGCTAGGATTAGTAACCTAACCTTTAAGTATAAACATGTAAATTACATGTGATGCATTGTCTAAGTGTCTAAGCTAAATCTCAGTATAAGCACAAAAAGCTATAGTTTCTGTGAAAATGTATTTCAATCAAGCATAAGTAATGCTAGATGATACACTATTATGAACATACTTATTTTAGCTTAATATCCAAGAGATATTTTACAGTAGATCCACATACAAATTATTAATAGCTAAACATTTCTGCTAATACATTATGTAACCAGGTGTGGAAATAAAAATGAACACACATAACTAATTGAAAAAAAACCTGTTTTCATCAAATAAAAAAATCTCCACAGAATGCTTTGTTTAGATCTTCAGCTTCTAAAACTCATAATCTGACTTTCCTATTCAGAATAGGTAAGCTATGCATTACTGAGATGGATCTTCTTTCATCTTGGTTGGTTCCCAACTTCTCTATAGCAAAGACCTTCCTAATAGTGATAACACAATTTTTTTGTGCTATGAACAGAAAATGTACACATCTTGTATCATTTGTTTTCATGCACTTTAATGCAATTATAATTTATTAATAAATAGTTGAAATGCTGCATTATTTGAGCATTTTTAAATGTAGACAGCTTCATTCAAAATAATAAAAATGTGTAACTGCTCTTTTCCTGAATAAATACTGATAGTCACAACAGTGCTACAAATTCAAATCTGTATTTTCAGGCGTCTATTAAAATTAATAGAAGTTGAGGCCTTTAGCATGTCACAGAATAGGAATCCAAATTTCCAGTCAAAATACTTGGTTAATAGCAGACGTTTGTCTCTTTTACAGTGCTTGACAAAAGCAAATGCCTCTTGTCCATTGTAAAACAGTGGAAGAGACATGGGCCATTAGCGCAAGCAAAACATTTTCACTTGATAAGTCAATCTGGGCTGGTTTTTTCTGTCATGTCAGCAGTGTCTGAAAACAAAGGAGACACAGAAACCCCAGGAGACAGCATGTCTGCCCAACCCTGTTTCTGGGGGATCTCTTAATTTGTTTTTGAAAGCAAAGTGAACCTTCCAGGTGTCAAAGTTTAATATGCTACATAGCATGCTGCAGCCACCGATACTGTGGGACCCAAATCAGTGTCCTTGGGGAACATACATCTATACTTTTTCTCCACCTCCCTGGCTGTCACAACAATCCCTTCATTAGGCAATAAGACTTGGTCTTGTCTCGAGTGATTTGATAAGCAGTTGATAACCAACGGTTCATTAAGCTCTTGGGATATATAAGCCACAAGGTTTTCAGCATGCCTCCGCACTTGAGTGGTTTGACAGCTCCCTGTTCAGCAGCCCAGGAGTCACTGGAAGATGTTATTGACTGCAAAAATAGTTCTTTTTGTCGTGAATGGTTTCCTAAGAGTGGCAACAGCTTTGGACATTGGATTATCCACGAAATGCGTAGTGATACCCAAGGAGATGGGCATGTGCCACAATATTGGATACTCTGAAATGAGACTTCCCAACCTGATGGGGCACACAAGCATGGCAGAGGTTATCCTAAAATCCACCACCTGGCAGCACCTTGTACACACAGACTGTCACCCTCACGTGAGGACGTTCCTGTGCTCCCTGTTTGCACCCATCTGTTTAGATACGTAAGTATCACAGCACAGTACAAAACTCCAGCCTTTATTTGCTAGAACAGGAATGAAATCAAATGCGTGTTTATCATAATCTAAAGGTGATCTCCACTTTTTCTGAAGTAATTCTGTTAGCTTTTCTGTATTCATCAGAAAAAAGAGTACTGAAAACTTGTTCCACTTCAATTTTAGTTTGCCTTGGGAACATGAATGGTGTTGTCAAAGGATATAATGTTTTATTTTGTAACAGCTGAACTTTATTCTTACTCATTTAGGGTTGAAGCACCTACAGTGAATAGAATCAGGCTCATACCGAAGCTTTTCTCAGGTTGCCATAAATGCATTTTTAAAATCATAACAACATTGTAAGCTCAGTCCATACACAGACTGCTTGCATAATTTGCATAGCTGCTGCTTCTGGAATTATATCATTATTGAAGGATGATAAATGTCAGCAAAGATGATGTACTTTGCACAGGAATCACTGTTGCAACAGTTTTTGTTCTCACTGAGCTAACTGACTCAGCCTGATATTCCTTCCACAACAGGTTCATCCATCCCTGTAGGAGTATGTGTGCTGCTGTCCGTGACAGCTGTGCCCCCGTGCTCCTGTGCCATGGACACCCCTGGCCGGCCATCCTGGACTGCGATCGATTCCCTGGAGACGAGGACATGTGCCTGGCTCCTCTTACCAAGGACTATAAATACTTGCACAAAGGTAGCTCGAAGATGGCGGAGGGGAGGGTGGCCATACCCTGTGTTCCTGGGAATCAAGGAGATACAGGGGACTCTGTTCCCAGACATTCTGTGGTTTTGTCAGTACAGTCGAGTCTAGCTTTACTCTCCACGTGTTCGTGCAGATGGGTGGCAGAGCGCCAGCGCTGGCAGTGCAAGCTGCAGCAGACCTCCAGTGCTGGAAGTCAGCAGTGCAGAGGCTGTGCTGTGGTGGTGGAGGAAGGCAGTTATCACCCTGCACAGTGTCATACACACAGCAGCATACCACGTTTGAATTGCTTTGAGGTCTCTGTATAGACTTTTCAATGGCCCTTATCACAGATGCATTTATGTATACAACAAGCTAGTTCTCAGAATCAGTTTAGTAAAATTGGGATGATTTTATCTGATATTCCTTAAAGAAGCATGAGTTATCTTGGCATTAATGTTCAAATCTTCAAATGCACTCACACTTAGTAACTCTATGGAAAAGAGTAAGATTAAGTTGCTGCTAGCACACCCAAATTCATGTATATTCACAGGCTTAGTGCAGCTGAATCCAGAGTGACTGACAGAATCAGCCACCTAACCCCTTACACCCACTGTAGTTGCGTTAAAAATTATATTGTATTTGTTACCTTATTTGTTGCTGATAATTGATCTTGTCAGTCAGAACAAGGGCTGAATGGGCATGGAAAATGAAACTCCTTTTCATCTCTAGCCTTGTTTTCAGAGAAATGTGTTGACTTTTTACCTATTATCACTGGCCCTGTATTTGATGTGTACTTTGTCTGTCATTCCTGTGGTTAAACAGTGGGTTCTCAGCTTTGGCAGCAGAAAATTAAAACAAATTATTCTAAAAGATAACAATGAGACTTTGTAATTTCTTATCAGTCCTGCCAAAACCTACCTGCCAGACTTGCCCAACAGTGGAGGAATTCTTTACACACAAAAGAGTTCTTGAAGTTTTCTGTGACAGTAACTTTGGTAAGTCCTTGCTAATGTACCTGGTGTTAAAGAGACTAGCAGCTCTTCTTCTAAATGCTTTAAAAGTAGGATTACAATTAGTGACAGTTTCTCCAGGGATTTCACAGGATTAAGAGTTTAGCTGCTAACTTAGCTTTAGGTTGGTTTTCAGAATAAGTGATTTCTAATCTAAATATAAGGAGGATTTATTGTGCATGAAAGATTTATCAATGATCTAGTTTCCAACCAAAGAGCTGTTCTGGTCTAGTTGGCTACAACATGCTTTATGGAAAATATTTCTGTCAAAAGCAGCCAAATAAGCAAGTTTGCCTTTTATTAGCATTTAAACTGAAAGTAAAGCTTTGGTGTTTTACCAGTATATGGTGTATCTTTGCCACTTTTGAGAAGGAGTCTTTTTGTGATACCTAACTTACTGAGAAAGAGATTCAGAAAATCATATCAGTAGAAGGAATTCTTACCTCCTGTTGTCTTGTTGGACTGATGAGTGGAGTTTGCCCTAAAAACTTCCTGGAAAGACCTTTAATGGCAGTGCAAAGACTTCCAGCGACTTTGGCTAGCATTAGATCAAGAAATACAGACAAATGTCATGCTAAAATGGATGGATGGAGTCAGGTGGCGTGGGTAGATGCCTATAATGAGAAGGGAATATCTAAAAGGGTGGTATCAGCAAGCCATTTTTGCCTAGGGATTCCACACATGGACAAGGTGAGTTTCAGGAAGATTGCTTGGGCAGTTGCTGGACAGTTTTGTGATACAAGAACAAGACCAAAAGCTTACAGTATGTAATTACTTGAAGTTTGACATAACATGGTGATGGTAAAAATAAATTACTCACACTTGTGAAAATATTTTTTCCTAGTCACCTAATTCAATGGCAAAAAAAAAAAAAAAAACCCTTTACTACATAAAAATTTTCAAAAATGTTTTAAACTTTGGCTGGAAAAGGCCTCACCATACTCTGTCAACATAAATTATGATAATAATTTTAAGGAATTTTCCTGTTTTCACTGGTACTGTTTTTTATTGTATTTGAGAAATGGTCTGACTTGCATTTCCTTTCCCTTTTTCCTTAGCAGTGAAAGTAAAGCTGTCCAAGAAGAGAACAGCATTTGAGGACCAAGAGTATAACATTGAATGCCAGGTGGAATTCATTACCCAGGGCTCACTCTTGCCCTATGAAACTCAGAGTATGATACAACAGTGGCTGCTAATTAATGAAAAGTGTATAGAGAGGATGACTCCAACCCACCGTCCCATGGTGTATCTCCTTGTGGGGAATATTGAAGAGGGCATCATTTTAGTAAAACAGATTTATCACTGGCAGAGGAAGGACTCCCAGCTGACTTTGGCCACTCAGAAGTGGAGATACCATAAATGCTTGTAAATATTTATCATATTATTTGTAAAAAGATGATTTTATTTCTTGTGCCAAACCTATCTTGTAAATAGGAATGTATTATAATTTGACTATAAAGCTTTCATTTCCTTTTAAATTGTATTGTAAGTTGAACTCAATCCACATTGTTAACAGGCTTCCTTTTGGTAGTGTTACAGCTCGTTCTCTTTGAACTTGGACAGCTAAGGATAAATGTTTCTTTATGATTTTATAAAATGTAATATGTGCAAAAACCAGCATAAACCAGTTTCCAATCCACCTGACTGCTTTCAGTGTATTTGTCTATACCACTTGCTCTACCATTTTCTCCAGTTACCTAACCTCCCGTTGGACTATTTTGAAAGGAGGCAGCCCTCTGCTGGTCGCTTTTGCCGGAATCAGAGTGGAATAAAGAGAGGAATATTTAACACGGTATGTTTGGCCCCATCGCAAGAATATTTGATTACTGGGTGTCATAAATCAGATCCCTGCTACTGAAAAGTCCCTTTTAATTTTCAAACACAGTACAAAAGTTAATTTATAAAATTCACCCCTTCTCCAGATGGTCTGCAGGGAATAATGGAGTCAAAGTATAAAAAAAAAAAAAGGAAATACATTATGCACATGATTAGCATCCTCATGGTCAGTGCAATACACTGACATTAAAGACTACACGAAGATGGGCAGAGCTTGACTTAATTTTAGTTTCGTAAATGTGTATAATAAACACAGTAACAGCTTCCAATACATAAATTAGAAACTATTTCAATAATACAGTGTCTATTATTATATTTTCTTGAAACAAATACGTGGAAAGTTTATGAGCATTAGATTTCTAAAATTCGCACCTGTAATGATCTGGGTTTCGGATACATTCCCCAAAAGTGCAGGTTTGTATCAGGTTATTGAATGTGATGACACCTGTTCCACCACTTTCTACCATGAACTGGGAAACTGGTAGAAACCGAGGAAAAAAGCAGTCAACAATCGGAGAAGCTGTGTACACACACGTGCCGGCTGCCCCGGCCGCCGCGGACGGGCAGGAGAGGCATCAGCGCCCGGGCCACGTCGCTCTGTGGAAACACCCCTTTAGTCCAGGTTCTTATTTTATTTTTCATTATGACAGAGGGTGCCGCACAGCCCGCGGCTGGGGGGTGTTTTGCTCTTGGGTCAGTTCCACGCTAAAGCCTTTCCAGCGGTTGCACTCCCCGGGCACAGCCCTACGGCCGCGGAGCTCCGCAGCGCGAGTCAAACCGCGACTCATTCGAACCGCGACTCATTCAAACCGCGACTCATTCGAACCGCGACTCATTCGAACCGCGACTCAAACCGCGCTCCCGGAGCGCCCGGGGCGGGGCTGCGCTCGGCACGCCCACAGCGGGCCCGGGGCCCGGGACGCGCCGCCTCCCCGCGCTCCCCGCGCTCCCCGCGCTCCCCGCCCTCGGAAGGCGTCGGGCGGGCGCGGCGGAGCGGAGCGCGCCTGGGGCCCAGGGTACGCGGCCCCGCGGCCGGCAGGGCGCTCGCGTCCGCTGTCTGCCCATCGGCTTCTTCATCTCTCTTCGGTGTGTCTCTGGGGTTTGTGAAAGACCGATACAGTTCTAAACCAGACAGATCCCCGTAACTGTTGTGCGCGTGGTGTATGAAATCCCGTTGTTCCTACTTGGTGGCTTGGTAGCTCAGGTTCTCCCCCGCGGCCGTTCGGCCTCGCCGCACAGGTAAGTCTGTGTGCGCTGGAGGGAGGAGGCGGCCTGTGCTCGGAGCCTCGCTGCTTGTACGGGGGGCTCGGGGAGCTGGGGGTGCCCCCGCACCAGAAATGCCAGCGCCCAGCTCTCGAACGCTCGGTCATTGTGAACCCTGCCTGTCCGCACCCAATTTCGGCGGGTGCAGTTCTGTCAGAATCGGAGTCCTTAATGTTTTCCTTTGATTTCTGTAAGTTCTGTAAGTGCAAAGTCTAAAGTACAAAATTGCCATGCTAGCAAGTATGCTCTGTACTTATATTCTGACAATCTAGTGTAATAGTAACTGGTTTAAGTTTACTTCTGTTGTGAAATACGTTTCTTGGTGTTTTTGCTCTGCTTGGTTGTAGCAATGGCTTCAGGAACAGCGCTGATTTATGATGAGGAGATGACCACTCACAAACTACTTTGGAGTGAGTAAGTCACTGCTATTGTTTTTATTTTTGGATTCTTACTAGGAGTTGTGAGAGCAGTACCAAATAAATGCATTTTTTGTAAATGTAGTAGGAAGTATCTGGTGGTGCTTCCTGTCATTTTCAAGTAAAAAGCAAGTCTTTCCTCTAAGAGGAAAAAAATATTTTATTCACAATTTGTATCTAGGTACTGTAATGATTATCTGAAACTGGATTTGAGAAGCTGCAGGTATCCAGTCTGGGAGGCCTTAGCAAGAGTTGTTAGGATGAGGCATCTGAGTAGCCCTCTAAATAATGTGTTTTAAGCTAATGAAATTGTTTATAAAATTAAAGTATCATTGACCTTGGAAAAGTGTGTAGATACACTTATTCAGTTGAAACATGTCAATTACATTCAGTTAGAAATTTGTGTATTACTTAAATTAGAGGAGTTCTTTTGCAGTGCTCAGAGTAGCAATCCACTGTTGTCTTCTCTCCCACACCTGCTTCTTCTCTGTTCACCTTCATTGTAATCTACAGCTTTTAATTGCAGCATTCCTGTGTCTGTAGCTAAGCATTGCAACTTTTTACCAGTGAGAAAAGAAACAAAAAATAATGCTATTGTATTGGTTGCTTGGGGTTTTTTTAAAGATTCGTTTTTGCTTACATATTTTAGAATCAATTTCTGACTTAGTTCCGAAACAGAAAGTACGTAAAGATTTTTTTCCCCATTTTTGCTCTCATGTATCTCTCTTTTAGGGTAATGAATTTGCTTAAAATGGGGAGTTAAAAGCTAGGCTTTATGAAGTGCATTAGTTACCTGTGTTGGTATAGTATTACAGTAATATAATTATTGTTTATTTTTAGTCCCATTTGTGATATTGAAGTGCCAGAAAGACTTTCATCCTCCTATGAGCAGCTTAGAAGTTACCATCTTCTGGAAAGGTGTGTCCCTCTGCCTGCCAGAGAAGGAAGCGAGGAGGAGATCCTGTTGGTTCACAGGTCTGAAATTTAACTTTCATTCAGATTAATTCAATGAAACAGCAGATCTCATACCTTCAGATTATATTTTGATCTATTTGAAAAGAGTGTTCAAAAATTCAATGGCTTCCATTAATTTCAATGGAAAGTGTGTCACAATGTTGAGTATGACATAGGTGCTGAATTATGAATCTGCTATTCCACTAAATCTACATTCTTACTCTGTGGGGTCTTAAGCAATGAATGCTGATTTATACATAGGAATACAAGTAAACTTCTAAAAAATATTTATAGTTGCTTACTTAAGTGTTGTGTTAATCTCTTTCTCCTGCAGTTTAGAGCACTTGGAAGTGGCAAAAAGTACTCAGACAATGAATGAGGAAGAGCTGAAAAGGGTCTCTGAAAATTATGATGCTTTTTTCTTTCATCCGGTGTGTAAGTTAAACTGCTTCCTCTATTGGGAGTTACAGCTATTTGTGTTACTGCACCTGAGTGGCATTTTTCTAAGAAGGGGAAGATTAAAAATACTTTTTTTTGCTACTTATGTAGTCTCACATTTATGTATGATATTTGCATTTTCTGTTTCTAGTTTAGTATAATGCTGTAATTTAAATTGCTCAAGTGTCCTGTCATCTATTTTGTAATTGTATCACACCAGAATAATGCACTGCTCAAATTTTAGCTCTGTTTTTGTCACTTAATGTCACTGTAGACCATTAATGATCTGCAAATCACATTTTGGTAACAATTGCTCTTAAATGTTGTGCTATGAAATGGAGATGAAATTTTCTGTTATGTTTCTGTAGGGTTTCATTCCTTATTTTCAAAGATGCCATGTTATTCCAGTCAATACATCCGTCTCAAATTTTATGGTGATCACTGGTAATCATAGGGGAAAGCACATTGGAACCTATGTTGTAAAGTTCTGTTTCAGCTATCTTTGTATAGCTTCAGAGGCATAGAATTATGTCAAGACAGTTTGCTGTTGGGATGCTGAAGCATGGCATGGGTGCTTTGTTTAAGCTGATGAGTTTCTCTTTCTCAGAGCACTTACCGCTGTGCCAGACTAGCAGTAGGAGCAGCTTTGCAGCTGGTGGACGCTGTGATGGCAGGAAAAGTGCACAATGGAATGGCATTAGTCAGGTAAGAAAACATGTGAGGAAGTTTTCACTTAGCAAAATTCCTTCTGGTGTGAATAATTTATACAATTTTGGTTCAGACCTCCAGGTCACCACAGCCAGAGAAACGCAGCTAACGGGTTCTGTTTGTTCAACAACGTTGCTATTGCAGCAGAATATGCAAAACTGAAATACGGTCTGCAGAGGTAAGTGCATGGTTGACTCTAGTATGTAAACAGCAGTTAGACATGGTGCTAGTTTAGATTAATGTCTATAGCTTTCTGGGTGTCATGTTTCTTTTGGTTTAGAAAAACATTCTTAATTTATACCTTCTGTAGATTAAGATGCTGTGGCTCTTTCTCTGAATGTTTTCTTTTACTGATCTGTACAGAATCCTAATTGTTGACTGGGATGTGCACCACGGGCAAGGAACTCAATATATATTTGAAGAAGATCCAAGGTTTGAAGGATATTTTTTTTCTTTAATGTCAGCTGTTTAAAGATTGCTTGCCTTTCTAGAGAATAAGATTTCTTAAACTTCTAAAACTAGAATCTTGCAAAACATTCACCTTTCTATTTTAGTCTGTTTTTCATATGTTACAAAATAGAAGGAAATATCTAAATGAAAACAAAATGTAAATCTGTTCTACTTTAAAGAATAATAAACAAAATAAGCAATATGATTACCTTGGTTTGCCACTACTGTGGTAGTACATCTATTCTCTGTTCATGAATTTCTCAGTTAAAGTCTTCAAGTAGTAGTTGGATAAAATATATAAACTTTTTTTTTTTTTTTGGAAGAGTGACATAAGTGGGTTCTAGAAACAAATCTGCTGTTCTGAAAATTCCTTGTATTTGATTTGTGTAGAGTGCATGCTTACAAGACATTTTTAGCATGTTAATTTTTCGGTTAATTTCAGCATAGGACCTACTGTACCAATTTTTAGTCTAAATCCTTTGAGAGAACTAAGGAGAAAGGATAGGATGGTTTTATTTTCTTGCTTTCAGGCAATGCAGTCACCAGGTGGTTCAGGATAGAAAGTAATTTCCACAATCTTTTTGTCAAATTGGATTTTTTTTTCCAGTGTTTTGTACTTTTCTTGGCATCGCTATGAACATCAGGAATTCTGGCCATCACTCAAAGAATCCGATTATGATGCTGTAGGTCTGGGAAAAGGAAAAGGTTTTAACATAAATTTGCCTTGGAATAAGGTAAATACTGTTTACAGCACAGCAAAGCAAGTTCAATAACTTTGTATCTCATCCTTTAGGTAACACTTTGAGTAAGTGCACTGCTTCACTTGCTTGGCAAATGTCTTACACGGTGTATATCCTTCCTGTCAGGGGAAGGTCTGCTGGAAAAATATGGCTCAGAATGTGATAATGTCTGAAAAATAAAAGGGAGAGAAGAATTTACACACTCATTTTTACTTGAATATCTTGTCTAGTCATCAAATCAAAAAGTGTTTCAGGAGATGGTTACATCCATCCTTGTTTAGCAGAGAACTGAAGCTCATTAAAATTAAAAATGGTGGATATTTATGCACTTTACTTAAATAGAGGATTTTTTATTGTACTTCATAAGATTGCCTCATCTTTAACTTCTCCTATCTTTCCCTAAAGTCTTGAAGAACCTTAGAAAATTTATCATTCCAGCTGGAAAGCATGCCCTGTGTTTCTCATATTTTTCAGGTTGGGATGGGAAATTCAGATTATCTTGCTGCATTTTTCCATGTGTTGCTTCCAATGGCTTTTGAGGTAATTTTTTACTGCCAAAGAGCACTTCCTTAGTGTTTCTTAAGCAGGTACCATTGAATATTTTACAGAAATGCAGTAATTGCCAGCAGCATAGTTAATATATTTATTCTGTTGGTATGACGTTGCCCTGATCAACTGAATAGTATTTATGGAAATTTAGTTTTTAAATATTCAACATAATCATCTGCGACTTCTCCAGCAGATACAAAAATAGTGTAAAAGGATAATGTATTCAAGGAGAATCCTTACTTGTGTTCATTTTCAATTTGAAATAACAGTTGATCATGGTACAGTTGAAAAGAAAGCCCACACAAAATTGAAAATAGGACATAAAGATGTGCTGCAACTGTCTCTCTTTTATAACAGTTTGATCCTGAGCTGGTTATTGTCTCCTCTGGATACGATTCTGGAATTGGTGACCCTGAAGTAAGTAACTTGTGGTCTTTGTGTTGTCAGTCATGAATCTATTAGGAAAATATTCCTGCTGTTTTAATGTCCTGCTAAGTGAAATTCACTTTGATCAAGCTAAAAATACATGCTTGATTCTTTAGGCTGGCCCATGTTCATGAAGCATTACAACAAGACATCTAAAGAAAGGTTATTCCATATGTGTAATTTCTCTGTGGTTTTTTTTCACCTTCCTTAAATGCAGTTGATTCAGCATTGTGTTTGATACAATGAGAGGCAAGTGTTCTGGTATTCCATCTCAGACTTGGGTACTTCAGATTGTTTGTTTCGGTTTCTTACTAGTGTTTTTGAATCAAGGTGTCATCTCTTAAAATTTTTTCTTTGGTTTAGGGTCAGATGAATGCCACTCCTGAGGTTTTTGCCCACCTTACCCATTTCCTGATGCAGTTAGCTAATGGAAAGCTGTGTGTCATCCTGGAGGTAAAGACTTTTGAAATGTACTCCCAAGTCTTTGTATTAGAGCCATTCAGGGCAAACTAGAAGCTAGGAAATGAAACTGCTTAACAAAATAAGAAATTATTTTTATCTTTCTTTTTAGTACCAGGAATGTTAAAATGGCTAAGATTTGACAGCACTCTTACACCATAGAGTTTTGAAACAAAGGAGCCATATGCTCACCATTCAAAAAAACATATCATCTACAAATCTGTTCAGTTCTTGTGAACAGTGATTAGTCTACTGCTCTTGACAGTCCCAAACTCATTAAAATGTATTTAGTGAATAGGCTGTATTACCAATGTTTTACAAGTGTATCTTAGTCCAGGAGATTTTATACAAAACTTTTAACCTAAATATACTCTTATTTAGTAATGGAACACTTAGAAAATTCCCTCTTTTTTGATTTAATGACTATATGCAGGCTCTTTAGGAGCTCTTTTCTATTCTTCTTTTAAACAATTAAAATGTTTTCTCCTTTTGAAATCTAGATTTCAACCTCCTATTTCAGCTGCATGTTAGAAAAATAGTGGCTTTTCAGGTAAATAAGTGTGTGGAAATATTGCTGCCAACAAGGTCTTCAAGAATGAACTGTATATTAATTGATTCACTTGACCTTTTGTTTTGCATGACCTTTCTTCTGTCATCCTTCTCTCTAGCAGGTTATTATAGACATTTTTGTCTATTAGCTGAAGTGCAAGTAAGCATTCACTCCTACCACAGATGGTGTAACTGCTCCATAGGTGATAGATGGCTTCCTGCATGTCACCTACCGGTCTTAAATCCATCTTGTTCTCCAGATTCTACCAAACTATTAGGCAACCACATCGTAAAAGTGTGGGAGATTTCTCTTGTACAGCCATTTTAGAGGCTAGTGATAGCATTTGCCTTCTAAGGAATCTTCCACAAAGATTGTTGTAGATGGGAATGGAGAAGGCATATGTTTTTATGGCAGAGTAATGACTGATTTCTGAAGTTCCTTGAACTATGATGAAGTGAGTTCAATCATGGGATGCCAGTGAAGTTCAGCAGTTGGCCACTAAGTTACTGTTTTCATACTGAAAAATCATTGACTTAGATATACTTGCATATCATCTTCTGTTTCTGTAAATACAGATACATTTCAAAAGGATAGTTTATTTTCTCTGTTGAAATTCAGAGAGATATTAAAAGTACTTGTGCCTTAGTTGACACAAAATGCTTTTTAGGGTGGATACCACTTGAAATCATTGGGTGAATCAGTGTGCATGACTGTAAAAACTTTGCTTGGAGATCCTGTACCTCAAATAACTGGAGAAATGGCACCTTGTCTAAGGTAAGCATATAAAGAATTTTAGAACAACTAATGTGTTTTTTAACGAGACTAAAGACATTCATGCTTTGAACATTTTGCTGAAGTAAGGTTTTAATATTGTAGTTTATAATATATTATTTTCTACTTTGGATAACTTGCACTTTCAAAAAGTCATCCAAGGTACAGTTTTATGTACTTTTGTTTCTGAAATTACTTCAAGTTGTGAGATCTTATAGCATACAACTATAAGCCATTTTATCCTTAGGCCTTGTTATCCTATAGAAATCCATCTCACTCAAGGCTGAGATAATCCTGCTGTAATCAAGATAATACTAGTTACCTACAGCCAGTATTTGGGAATGTATGCAACTGCAAGGATTAGTGTTTCAGACCCCAGAGCCACTTCAGTCACTGTAGTACAGCAATAGCTGGGGCAAACCTTTCTTTCATCAGTGAGAGTTGCTGTGCAAGCCAGTCTTGATGAATACTTTTGTTTCTGGAATTTGGAACATTGAGGCCTGGGCTGCAAAAGCGGTTGACTATGTAGAGCTGTACCAAGATAATTAAATTTCAAGTCTAACTTCTTTTCAGAGACACTAAGACTGTGTTTGTACAGTGGTGGAATCTGACCTAGGAAAGCATTCTGAACCTTGGGCCTGAATCAATCCCACATCTAAAGAGTGTCTTTCTCTCTACCTGTCTGCGCTATCTCCTCCACATCTCCATGTTCTGTCCCCCATCTTTCTCCCAGCTCAGCAGCTGTCCTGTGCTTTTTCTAGCAGAAATGCTTTTCATGCACTTTGGTGGCAGCACCAGTTGGCTGTGTTAGTTAAAGCTCAGAGCTTGAATCAGTCAGGGAAGCAGTGTGGATATACATAGATTGTGGGCTGACTTGCATTTGGTAAACTGATAGAGCAAAACTGGTTATTTTGCTCCTAGTACATCCCATAAGCCCTCTGTGTCCTCTTTTTCTTCTCTACCAGCTGTGGTATCTCAGATTGCTATCATCCTATGTCATAGATAGTTGATCACATACTTAGCCAACATATCGGTCCAGCTCCTGAACACCTTACAAGTAATCTGCAAGTACACGGAATTTCTTCTGGGTTTAACACAACCTGAATTATGTTTGTATGATAGCTAATGCAATGGGACCATTTGCCCATAGTGCTGCAAATACCAGTGATAATAAAAAGGAGACTTCAACACAAAGAATAGCAGGGTATGTGATATACTTAGTTCCAGAACAGATTCTCTTGCTTTTGAGTCAATCTAATTAAATCTTTACATTGTGTAGATAAAATCTCTTGGCAAAACATTGACAGACAGGAGAAATTTTTCCTGAACTCATACAGGTGTGCTTCCTCCAACAGCAGGGTTGGAATTTCACTCAGTGTGTAAATGTGTGTACATGCTGTATGTGTTCTTCACTTTTCTTTTTTGACTCTCTAATCTTTTCAAGCAATGTGCCCATTGACTGTCGTTTGTTTTGCAGTCTTGGAAGAGATCAGATTTTGTTCATTTTCAGTTGGATTTTTTGGTTTTGTTTTTTTTGTTGAGATAAGTTATGATTCCTCTTATGATTTTCATTATTGCTAATACTGTTAATCTGGTTTATTTTTTTAGTGCTGTTGAATCTATTCAAAATGTGAGAGCAGCCCATAAACCCTACTGGAAATGGTTGGCTTATGAAGGTATTTCTCTTCATTCAAGCAAATGCTATTGATAAATGGATTTATACAGAAGTTGAAAGTTTTTAAAATTAATACCACTAGATTAAAACAAATGTAGTAGCACTGAAAAAATAACATCTGTATCAGGAAACATTGTAGCTAGTGCATGGGAGTAAATATGCATACGGTGAATACTGATGTACTCTATTCTGTGAATAAATATATCCAAATATTAGCACATTGCTTAGAAACTAATACCTGTGAAACCCCTCTTTCTTTTTCTCTAGATACATCATTTTTACAAAATTTGAGCACTAAATCACACTTACTAAAGAAGGCTAATTCAAATCCCTCCACAGAAGATGAATCTCAGATAACTAACAACAACACTGTCAAAGTAGAAAGATTTTTGGAATTGCACATGAAAAATATTCTATTTCCAGTGCCTCCCATCAAAACAGCAACAACTGGCTCTGAAGGTTCAGAACATTTTCTTCCTGAACATGTTCAGCTGGTGAAGGAAATGGACAAAACAGAAATAAAAGCTCTTGTCAGGTTGGTCCTATTTATTTTATTTTTCACAGAGGATGAGAGGTCTCTATACAGACTGTCATCTATCTCTGTGTCTGCCATGGTCATTGTTTTGGCCTTAGTCTACTCAGTTACAGCCAGAATTTCTTCCTTTATAAATAAAGACATTTGTGTTGTATAGCACTCATAGCCTGAAATCCTTTAAAGAAATAGTCAGAATACTTTTTCTCTATAACTCTTTCAACAAAGATAGGCTAGCTAATGTGAATGTATTAATTTAGAAAGAGATTTTGCTAGGAAGCTGTCTTAAAGCTCTGTACTCACTTTTAGCTGGAAAAAAATACCAAACTGCTCTGATTTGAAAAATGCAATGTTTTGTCTTGTCTTCATCTAATTTTGACAGGACTCTGTTTCCTGAATATCATCAGACATTTTTGTTTTCTTTGCAGTGCAGAATGGAGGCAGGTTTAGGGAGATGAAGACTGTCAGGCACCAGTGTTGTCATCTTCCTGCTAGAGCAGGTTTCTGAGAATCAATGTGTAGTACCCATATAAAATGTACCCCATTAATACTAGCTGCAAAGCACTTTATCAGTGTCCTCTTTGAAGACAGTGTTGCCTCTTACCTAGTTTTTCTTCATGTAATTTATTTTACAGTGGCTTTTATGCAGACCTTGTGAAAGACGACAAAACTTTGCTCTCTCTTGGCAGTATGTTTGTGATCCTAGATAAAATACTTAAGAAGGAGGTAATATACTGCCTTGGTTTTGGGGGTAGGGGTGGAGTGGGATTCCTCTGACTTTTTGCTTCTACTATATTGTTACCTAGATCTTAGTTATTATTTATCTCCCAAGTCCAATAATCTCAGGTATAATGTGTTTAGCTATTAGTGAGCATGCAAGATGAGAAAGCAACTATTTAGGGATAGCTGTTAACCCCAGTCCATCTTTCTAATCATCTTTGGGCAACTCATTGTCCAGACTTTCTGTAGGCAGTCACAGAATATGAGTCCCTAAGAACCTACTCATTGCTCTCAGACTCACAGGGAAGCCAGGCATTAAGTCTTCCAGTTAAGAGGTGCAGAAGTTGCTGTATCAAGCACCAGTAAGCAACAGCAAGAAATCTGAAGAAATGTCAATACTTTTCCTGTCTCAATGTGCAAAGGTTATACAGTAAATTCTGACTTACATGTGCATGCACACACATACTCTTTAGTGGTGTTTTCAACAGCTCTGCTGTATGCTCCAATTCTGAACAGGGTAATTCTAGTTCAGTCTTTTGATTCTTGCAGGGTCAGGAATGAGGAGAGGGCAGGCTTAGAGGGTGCATCTTCATATTTATGTGTAAAAACTTGGATGAGCATAGAAGAAGAACTGAAAACAAGTTTAAAACATTACATCATAAGTCACTCTTCCTTTGAGTTAAAAGCTCTCTTTAAGGTACCAGGCCTACAAAGAAGAGTAACTACCACAATGGCCTCTTTCTTCTAAGACATCTTGCTCTTGGAAGTCACATGTGAAGATCCCCGGGACAAATTTCTGACATTATATACTGCACATAGCTCTAGGAGAGCCTATAAATATATTTTAACAAATGGTTACTGGTAAAAAGAAGTAGAACTTCTAATGAATTGCAGATGTAAATTAACTTTTTGTGCTGACAAGGAAGAGAAATGAGAGGGAAAGATATCTTTTTGCTTAGCTTTTATGTAGAGTTCAAAGCACATGCCACAAATGAACACTCAAGGGTTGACTGAGTAATGTGGCAATTGTATTTTCCAGAAAATAATAGCTTGCCTAGGTTAAAGGAAAAATCAGAATATTTAGGAATAACCTCCTTTTCATTGGGTGTATTTGTCTGCACAGTTTGCAGACTATCTAGAGACCCAGTAAACATGGCCTTCCCCTGGAAAAGTTATTTTTACAGTTGCCTTCTGGTATAGCACCATACTTTTGAAATAATAGTGCGGTTTATGGAATAATAATCAAATATGGCCTTTCTGTAGAAAATAATACAGCTGTTACACTTAAAAAATTACATGATCTTTTGCAGCATTGCTTCTGAATGAAAAATTTATTTTGTAGGTGTGTAATGGAATTGCAGCATCACCCACAGCTGCTCTTTCTACTGCTGTTGCACTAAGACATTCTGTTCATTTTGGATTTCAAAGGTGAATTTTTATGTTTGCATTTAGAGCCCTTTGACAACATGTTAAAATCAAATACTAAGTGTGGCAAATATGGCAAATTGCCTGTGAAACCTTGATTTTAAAATAAATAGCATGCCCACACACATAGTATTTTCAACATGTAATCCAGGTAACAGTCTGTACACCAGCAACAACCTTTTGCCTTCCCAAAGGCAAAAGATTTGTAAGGATGATGGCTGTGCTAGCCTACACTTTCTTTGTCAGATTTCAATTGGCTTTGGCCTGGGGACAATTTCTTGATTTTTGTTTTTCCTCCCCAGTATTTGATAGAAGAAATGGGGTTCCCTTGAGCTGCCCGAAATGTGTTTTATTTCTACTTTTAATGGACCAAACTCACTATACATTCTTTTTAATGCTTCTAATCTGCACGCAAACTTTTATATAAATTGCACTAACAGAAAAAAAAAATTACTTGTAAATATATGTAAATTTTTGTTTCCTGCAGAGTGCTTTGTGTATTTGTTGGAGACATGCAGACGATACCAAACACAGAAGATGGGTGAGGCCTCCCTTTACATTTAGGGGTACAATCCCAAGGGCTTTCTGAATGTTCATAAGTGTCTATAAGTGTGATGAAATCTGCACTAAGGAATCAGTCATGGGCTGACATTTATGAAGTTTATCTTGAGACATAATACAAAACATCCCCAAATATATCTTCAAAGAAAAATTATTGTCTCTAAATGCTATTTCATGCATTCGGTGGTAGGTTTGAAGTATAATCCTTCTGTATTGATTGAAATTTAGATTGTTATTGAAAATACAACGAAATAAATAAGGCAATTTTTTAATTAAATAGGAGACCTATCTCCCCTATAACTGCAGGAGGCACATATTGCTGATGCAGAGCTCCTTATTGAAAGTCTTCTTTACTTATATATATATTTTTTCCACCTCCCCTTTTTCTTAAAAGTAATTTGCCAATAGTCTTGAATAATCTTTTTAAAAATATCTTAAAAAGGATTTCAATTTTAATTGTTTACATTTTGAAATGTACAAATGCAAATGGTTATTTGTTCCTGTATTATGAATTAGTATTTAAAGAATGATGAAAGAAAATATCCCATTTTTATCCCATTGTGAAATAATTGGTTAAATACTCAAGTGGGGTTTTTGTTTACAGAGAAATGCTTGTCATAAACATCTGTGAGAAAGAACAGTCTAGAAAGACCAGCTACAAACACTATGTTTCTCTAAACTGGAAAGAGGTAAGAGTCACTTTCTAGAAACAATGTAGGAGAAATTTTTTTTAAACAGAAATAATAGAATATAGCTAGAAATTCATAAAATTACATTAAGAATTACACTCCTTACTCCACTTTGGATCTTTGAAAATTAATCTGTTTTTTGCCCATGTCAGGTTACTACTCCTTCCCACAGCTTTAGAGTGTATTGGAATGCATAGGTTTGAGGAAACCTTCCATGGTTACTGCAGTTCATCTTTAGTAAGGCAGATTAACACTGCAAAGACACTAAGGAAAAGATGAATAATCCTGCATGTTTAATATAAAAATTGCTGAGAAAATAGATCAGTATCCTGTTTCCTAGGCCAATCAAAAGCTTTATGAGAGTCACCTTTTTGTTTTGTTTTATATCTGGGAATTTAGAGCTTTATATTTGTGCTAACTAATTTGTTGTTGTTGTTGTTAAAGGATGCTGAAGGAAATGATTTCTTTTCTGCTGTACTTGGATTCATTCTTCCTGTAGCATATAGTTATCAACCAAACCTAACAATAATAGCTATTGGACCAAACAGGAACCTTGGAATAAGTGGGATTTCTCTGCTTGTTGCTTTACTACGAGGATTAGCTGAGTCTCGAATTTTTACTGTGATTGAGGTAAGAAGTGATGCTAAACCATGGTACGTCTGGTAGAGATGCTGGTATTAACTGCTTCAAGCCTCCCAGTAGAAAATACTGCCTGTCTTCAGTACCCCTGAGTTCACAGCACAAACTGCCCAAGGTTCTTTCTGTCCTGAGAACAAGACAAGACACAGCTGCACAACCAAACTGTAGGCAGCAGTCGCAGCCTGCACAGTGGAGAAGCCAAGGCATGAACGCAAGGCATAACCCATGGTTATGTCTGTGGACTATAGATGATCTGTCAATTTGCCACAACTTCCATTTTTATCTGGGATCCACAGCTCAGTTGTCTCCTGGAAAGAGGCACTTCCTGCCTGTTAAATCATCTGGCCTCTTTCAATCAGATGTGATTGAAAGCAGCCCGCTGTTCTGTTCATAACAGGCCACTAAATTTCCTCTCCTCTGCCAGGTGCTGTGCTTTGTCACACACAACTTCCAGCCTGCAGAACATCAATCAGAAGGGCACATATCCTTCAAGTGAACTTAATCGGGATAGTACATAATTGAGGGCCAGAGTACCCCAGCTTTTTGTTTCAGTTGGAGAGCAGGGAAAGAAAATAAAAAATATAGGGACTTTTCCTAGGCTTTTTCTATATGCTACCACATTAAGAATGCCTAAATTTAGGAGTTGAAAGCTGTATCCAGAGCAGTGATCAGTGTCAGTGAGCGTATCTTCAATGAATTTGTCTAATCACATAAAGAACTCAATTTCCACTCTTGGCCATTCCAGCATCCTGTGGTTGTGAGTAACACAGTTTGTCTCTGTGATCTATGAAACAGTAACTTCTGATTACTTTTTTGCCTTCTAGTTCTTCATCAATGAGAAACCACAAAAAATTGTTCATGTATGCTTACTCTAATCTGTTCCCCAGCAAGTACCTAATTAAAGCCATGCTATTCATTAAGCTGCCAATTAAGTGGATTTTCACATAATTTATTCTGTAGTTTTCTCAAATGTTATTTGTTTTAATTTACAATGCTGATACATAAATTGGCTAAGCTAAAATAATTTGTACATTGATATGCAGTATCCATAAATAATGTATTTGCACACTACTAATTAGGAGTATGAAATTGAGAGAATTACTGATTTCTGAAGTGTAAACTCCAACAATAAAAGGATATTAGGCATACATGTTAAAAAAATGATTGATACTTTTATATTAGTACTCTGCAGGTAGCTCATGATTTTCTAATGCATGTGCGTGGCTTTTTAGAGTACTTGAAAAAATGCTTCTAGTTCTTAAAAAAAAAAAAGTGTTACAGTCTTCCAAATATTATCTTCATATAGCATCAGCATTTCAAATCAAATTTCTGCAAGGAAATGATACTGGTTTAGACTGTGAGAAATCGAAAAGAGTAAATTTCTTGAATAAGCAAAATATATTACTATTTTCCACTCATAGAAAGTAAATGATACATGAAGTAAGCAAGCTCCATGCTCCCCTTAACCTCATAATATTTTCTGTCCTTAATCCAGCATTATTTCTTTTCAGTCATAAAGGGAAAAGCGAGATTCCTTCTCCATTTGAAATAACATTTTTCAGAAAAAAACCTCCATTTGAACACATTTTTATTTGAAAATGGAAGGTTGCTCATTCTTGCTACTAATGCTAGCAATTTAATTACAAAGCCTTGTTTTAAAATACTTCATTTATCACTGAAACAAAGAGAGGTTGGTTCACAGGGGTATTTTTTCTTCCTAATTAGGACACAGAGATAAGTTTAATGCAAAGTATAGCCAAAGCATTAGTGGGTGCTTCTACCCCTCCCTTTGGAATTTATGTGCCTCCTACCGAAGAAAAAGTAAATAAAATAAAAGCATTAAGGGACCAGTTTCAGCAGGAATGGAAAATGCTTCAGTGTTCAGGTAAGTTGTCTGATTTTTATCTTTAACTCTTATATACTGTAAGTTTCTGAAAAGGTACAGATACAATAAATACAGCTGGGTCCTGTAAGTCAGTGGGACATTTAAAGTCAGTGGGACCAGACTGATCTAATGTGAAACTCTGAATGCTTCTAATTCTGCCACTTGAACCGGAAAGCACCAAATTCCATGGCATAGCAACTGTACTCTTGGGACTTAGAATACTGTTACTCCAAAATTTTGGAATGAAATTTCCAAAATATGTGCTTAAAGAATGGATAACAAGATGTGCCCTGGCTCAGATTGCTAATGTGGTTTCTGAATATAGTGCCAAACCAGGTAATATTTTTTAATGTTTAACTTGTCCACGAATAACTCAATGATTAGTCATGCTGCAAGTACAGTTACAAAGAGCTGAAGATCAGGCACTGCATTTGTAGAGGAATCAGGCCAGGCAGGTATGTATGTTTTCAAGCATACTTGTCTAGAAATATTTCTTTGCTGAATGACTTCTGTTTTTCAACAAAAAAAAACCCCAATTATAAAGATGAGCATCTCTAAAAGAAAATGTCATTCTCTCCTTTCAGAAGAAATGCGCAATACCAGGGGTCTAGTTCCAATAAAAAATATTCTTGTGGGGTCAGGAATTGTGGTATGAGCTTGGATAATAACTGGTTTTCTTACTGCTGTTCTTTTCAGTGAAGGATGGGATTTCCAGAAATTGATTTCACTTCAGAATCATTTTACAAAAAAAGAAGAAAAGGAAAATATGAGGACTTCACTCTGCCCTCTTTGGAAGCATAAATTCTCAGTATAACAAATAAGAACTCCAAATCTCCAGAGACTTAGTAGTGGCCTAAAGGCACATCATGTAAATTCTCAAAAGTAAACAAACATCCCAAGGCAATAGCCATTATATGCCTTGTTTTGTAGTATTCCAGGTATGATTTAGGGATGATTTTCAAGAGTACTTTTTTGTTATTGTGACTTCAATAATTTGACCTTTTGATTTCAGACACTTCAAATGATGTTTATACTGGTGTTCCTACTGGGTTCTACTTTATATCATGTGGAATAATTAAATCTGTCTTTGCTGTTGTCTCTTTTGATTGTTCACAGTGCTTCCCTTCACATTTGTTTTGGTTTTCAGATATTGCTGGAGGGGCAACAATACCCAGCCTTGAACATTTTGAAATTAAAATCTCTTTCAAAAGAAAATAAAAGCTACGTGAAAGATTTTTCACAAAGAAGAGCTGAAGAGCATTAAGATATTCTGTTTCATTTTAGAGTTTCTTTGAACTGACCTTTGAAGTCCAAAAAGGTATTTAAATTGGAAACTGGGGAATGGCCAAGCTTTAGTTTCAGCATTTTTCCTAACAGGAAATTTGTTTCCTAAAGGACATTTTGCCATTCTCCCCTAAACACCTCCTTCCCCCCCCCCCCTTTTTTTTTTTTTTTAACTCAGCATTTGCAATGAAAAAGCATTTTCTGAGTAATAACTCAGCTCTTCTCCTTTCCCTGCCTTTATTCAATGCAATGTGTAGTGTGTGAATCACATTCATGTTGCATTTTGATATGTATTTTTCTAAGTCTTTATTAAAACATTAATTAAGAGGGGAAATGGTGTACTGTTGGTAAATTGGTTTGAAAAGACCGTGCCAAGGTTGCAGTTGCCTCCTGCCGCTCGGGCCCAGCGTGGTTCGTTGCTTTGTGGCACTAGTGTGTTGTTATGTATTTGTCAGCTGAGTCGCGACGGCATTTACGGTGAGTAGCGCAGGAATGGCTTAAGATTCATGAACGGTTCAAGCGGCCTTTTCCGGGTCGCTGCCGAGGCCGCTCTGCGGCAGCGTCGGGCTGGAGGGGCGGCCCCGCGGCCGCCGGGGCGGGCCGGTAGCGGGGCGGGCCCGGTCGCGCTCGGGTGACGTCGGCGGCGCCGGGCGGAGGCGGCGGCGCTGTCCCGCTCCCGCTGCCCGGCGAGCGCCGCAGGTACGGCCCGGGCGGCGGCGGACGGGCGGGAAAGGCGGGGGGCCGGGGGGGGGGGTTGGTGCGCCGTGGTGGGGCCCAGCTGGATGCTCAGGGTGAGCCCCGCCGCCGGCAGCTCCTCCGGGGGTGCCGACATCCCCCTCTCCTGGGTGGGTGCTCCGGAGTGCCCCAGGGATGGCGGGTGCCCTGCAGCCCAGCCGTGCGGCCGCCTCCTGTCACCGTCTCCGCCCGCGCCTTGCCCGCGGCCGCGGCTGCAGACACCGCGTGGGAGGGAGGTGGTGGATGTCTCCGAGAGAAAGGTAGAGGTGTTCCCGCAGGAACCCGGGATTAGATCAGAACAATCTTCTCTCTTTTATTTCAGTCTATTTTAGAAAAATTCGGCATCTGGAATTAAGCTTCCTGCACCATCGCTTCACTGATGATAAAAGTTAAAGTGGGTTTTTTATAGCTCATGTCCTAAATATGTATGTGGTCAGTTCTCCTTCTGGGCTGTCTCAGTTCAAGTTAAAGCATACTCAGCAATTTCTTATACGCTTTATGAATTTCTTCCTTTTCCTGATATTTTCAGGTCTTCCTTCCCATGAAATCAGAGACCCAGACTGTACCTGCCAAAACCTGACAGTTTCATTTGAAATGGAGAGCATTACACAGTTGTTCAATGACTTGTGTGAAGCACACTTGACAGGTTTGCCATGGAAGGTTCACTTAGGCAGGCAGAAAATTAGCAAGAGAAGGGCTAAGCAAAATTTGAAAAGGGTTGCTTATAATGCCCTGTTCATGAACCTTTTTCAAGATGAGGCTCGTAAGCTGCAATCCAACATTTCCAGACTCCCAGTGAAGAACAAAATTTTGATGCTGTCTTTCAACTTGAGAGTCGCTGGCCTAGGTGCTCAAGCAGATAGACTGGAGAATCTTGTGGAGGAACTGGAAACAGCTGAATGCTTACCATTTACTGAAGTTAATTCTGTCTTAGATCTCTTAGTACAGCTTGCTGGAACAGGTCCTCCTCAGCTTGTACCACAAAAAAAGGACTATTTTCTGAACAACAAATATGTTGGGAGAAATGTCAAATACCAGGGCTATGATTATTATGATGTAAGCGTGTTTGAAGCTGACATACAGTCTCTGATAACAAACGAAGAATGTCAGTTCAACGACACAATTCAACAGACACTTCAGATAATGGAGGCTGCACCTGGCACTGGACTCCCTGCCATAGGGCTGTTCTCACAGAGCTGTCCTGCTGGGGACAAGTTTGAGAAAGAAACGCGTGTCTCGCTCTTCGGTGCTCTTGTCCACAGCCGTACCTATGATATGGACATCAAGCTGGATTTACCACCAGTGCCCGACAATGCAGATTTGTCTGGACTTGCAATTAAAGTATGGTACTATTTGTTTTGGACTAATGAGTGTATGCATGCTTTCATGTGTCACTTTGAAACTGTAGTTTAAAAGTAGGTAATAGTTTAATTGGTGATAGAAACATACAGCGCTGGAATTTAAGATCGAGCAGGGATCTTTTCCTTTGCAGAGAACCAGATAAGCTTTTTGGAGATGTATATGATAACAAAAACCTTGGTCTTGCCCTTTAGCTTTGTCAAAACCCATCATGTGGGCACAGGCTTTATGAATTTAAGCCATCAGCTGTATCCATACCTTCCCCACCCTAGCAACCTTTTGCTTGCATTTTTGCCTGCTTTGTCTGTTGAACTCCTCAGCATTGTTGCTTTCTTGTCAGTGCTCAGACTGACTGCCTAGACATCCCTGTCTTAAATGTATGTGCTTTGCTGTTCACGTTGCATTACCTAACTTGATGTATTGTTGTCCTGGCTTGTTAGATCTTAAAGCATTTTTTCTGTTTTTTTTTTTTTTTTTCCATTGAATTGCCTAGTTCCTATTGTCCTATTATCTTTTCAGTGTGTACAGTTTCTACTGTATCTTTTTCCCCCTTTCGTTGTCCGTTCTGTTTATTTTTTTCTGGCTTATTCTTGTAGAAGTACTAGATACACTTCTAGAGTTTTTCTTCTTTCTTTCCATTTTTACTGTGTGTGGGTAGGCTTATTTATAGCCTACCCTTAGATCCTCATATTTTCCCCTTTACTTAACATATGGATAGATCTTGCAATTCCTTTAATTCATTCCTGAATTGAAACTTGAAGGCAAACACATTAAATATAAAAACCCTGTGCCATTCAGTGCTCACATGTGGATGCAATTTGTAACCTAGAGGAGGTAGAACCTTTTTGAGCTAGTGCTGAACTCTTTCCATCAGACTGGAAAATTTGCAATTTCTTGAGGAATATGCTGCTTTTTACATGGGTGTGATTGTCTTTTATTAATATTGAGGACAATTCTGCACATATGGCTCCTGTTGAGTGGGAGTTGAGGATGTGGCATATACACTGTTTGGACATTTACAGATTTTCTGCATATGAATTAAGCAACAAGCTATGTTAGTCATAGTTAACAAAATGTTTACAAATTTGAAGATTTGTGGCCTGGATATTTGCCTGGAACAAATGCTAGAGCAGTATGATTGTATTAATGCTACATATTACTGAATGTCCATACCAGAGATTCTCCATTTGTAGAACTAGATGCTTGCTTTAAACTTTAAAGAAAGTTTAAAATTTAACACCAACAAGCATGGTATATTATTTTGAAGGTGATTTGTCTTTTATGTATAGGCATTAATACTTATAGAGGCTTAGCAAATTAAAAGAGTGCTTACAATAAAAACTTAATATAAAGGAAGGGTAGGTGACAGAGATTGGGTCACGTAGAGTCGTTTGTTCACGAATGATAGCAAAACATCTTTTTCATTAATAAATGTATCTTCAGTAAATTGTTTTAATGTCTGACATTTGAACTCTTTCTGACAGGTTCCCCAAAGTATAGACCAGTCAGAAGATGAGGGATTCCAGTCAGCATCCAATCTGACTCCTGATTCTCAGTCAGAGCCAAGCATGACTCCAGACATAGACTTGTGGGATGCAGTGCTTACATATGGGCCCAGCAAACGAAGATGTTGGGAAAGAATTGGGTAGTATGTGTCTGATCTTACTGGTAAACTTACTATGCACCATATGCAAATGTGTGAAGGTTCATTGCATCTTAGTTCCACGTGACCTCACTATAAATAGTGAAATGAGCATGTTTAATTCACAGATTTCAATACACAGCATTAATAACGATAAAGGAATAAAGCTTGTGTGATTTCAAAAAACTGGTTCTTAGAGTGCAACAGTTTCATAGGAAGAGATAAAAACATCTTTGTCAAAAAACAAAGGGATTAGGAAAACGCTGTTTGTGTGAAGTGCAGCATTTTTCTAACTGTTTTGACTTCTTATATGCTATGCAATTTGTCTCAGTCTAAAATGATTCAGTTTCAAAAGAGAAAGTGGTAATTGTAGAGCAGTAGAAGACCTAAACAACTATCTCCTTTCCCCATCCTGTAGACAAACCAGAAAATTATAACAAATTTCTTGGTGGTTTAGTTAGACTTGTAGTTCTTTTGGCTCTTGAGTAGAAGATGCATCTCCTGAGAGAAAGCTCTCTGCAGTCCTGTTAAGGGTTTCTGGCTCCCCTAAAATGGAAGGTAAAAGAAAAGGCAGGTATGGCAGGTATCCTGACATTTCAGATGGACAGTAATGTGCCTGATTCTTGGAGAAGCTTTGCTCTGTATGTTTTCTGTGATTTTAAATAATAATCTAGTGGTGTTCTATTGCATTGTTAAGCATTGTCTTTTCATCTCTGAGCCTTAGAAGCTCAGAAACTCAGAAGTTCCCTGTTCTGATTTTTCAAAGCTGCTGTAGCCCACTTGAGTTTTTTCCCTTGAACACGATAGTTTTTCTTGCTGCTATTTAGACTCTTAAGAGTCATATATAGACCATATGCCTGACAGATTTTGTGTAACACCTGCTACTGGAATTCAGAGTTTTTGGAATAATTGGAAATAGAAATTGTTTTGGAGGGGATAGTAATCTTCACTGCAGAGAGGTAAAATGTGTTAAAAGAAGTTCATTCTCGCACTTTGAGCATATTGCTCTTTAACTTATTTGAATTTTAGCATTAAATGAAGCATGGAAATACGGCATATATTGGCCTTGTTTTCCTAGTGTGAAAACTGCATCAGGGAAGGCCATAAAAGCAGCTAGTAGTTCTCTGTCAAGGATTCTGTCTCTGAACTGATGTTCAAATTATCTAGATATTTGTTCTGTGCACTGAGTTTGAGCTATTGACTGAATGCATATTCCCTTAAAAATATATATTACAAGTATGTTACTTGTAACTTTTCTGTGAGGAATTCTGTCTGCAAAACTCTGAAATGCCTTTTTCTTCCCGTATGAGATATATTTCCTTTGTATTTTCACATAATGACCATGTAATGTTGTGTTTACTCTGACACAGCCCACCTGGTAAAAAAGAGGAACCGTATCTTACTGAAGCTGGGAGAGAAGCTTTTGACAAATTTTATAAACTTCGAGAAGGAGAATTGCAACTGTTTACTAATACTGTACTTCAGCTCCCTCAGCTTGTGCTAGTGAAAGAACCTGAACTGGTTAAGGATGTCTTGAATGTCCTCATTGGTGTGGTATCCACTACATTTTCACTCAATCAGGTAGGGAAGATTTTTATCTGCCGTTCCTAGTCAAATCTTTTTTGTTTTTTCCTTCATAGAGGTTTCCTCTTCAATACATTTATTTCTGCTAAGATCTTGCAGTTGTGACTAGTGTTAAGAAGTTGAATGTTCCCTAATGGCAACAGGGCAGTATTTATATGTTGCAGTAATTATGTTACTGGAATAGGCTAAGAGTATTTGTAATTCTCTAAAGGGAAAATAGGTTTATAAGTACTTGAAAACAGATGTGTGAATAATTTTGTAGATTGGATTTTCTTTAAGGAATTAGATAAAGAGTCTTATTCTATGTGTTTGAAGGCATCATTCATACTCCTACAATTTTGCTAACATTTAGTGTTTATCTCACTGTCCTAGCTATATAGTCTCAGTCACCTGAGTATCTAAACTGAGAATTTGTCTCCTATTATTTTTGTGTGTGTTTGCTGTTTTAAATCAGAATACAGCTCTGAAATAGTTGAATCTACCTTTTTATTTTTTTCTCCCTATATCCTTTTAGGCTGCTCAGTCATTTGTGATAAAGGAGGGGGTGTATGTATCTGGAACATCACCAGAGACAATGCATAACCTGCTCTCGGAAGTTGCAGAGTATGGAACCTATTACATGCGGCTAAGTCGATTTTCTCTTCAGCCAGTTTTGGATTCCTCATACAGCAAAGGACTTGTGTTTCAGGTAAAACAATGGCAGTAAATCAATTAGATTTAATGGACCAATTATCTGAGGTGGAGAAGGTGATTGATTTCATATAAAGCTGGAATTTCTGCATTATGCAAAACTGCAGAGTATTTTTAGTGTAATGCTCCATCCCAGGTCACCAAGGAGCAGTGCTGCTGTATGTGAATCACAGCTCTATGCTGAGGCCTTGCTTGCACTGAAACATGCAGTAAAATGTCTTTGTTGCCCAAAGCGTGATTTGTTTAGTCATATTGTTCTGTTGTGGACTAAAGAATTATAATTTTTAAATGCTTTGAAAACATTACATATTTGTACAGAAAGATGTATAAGACAAAAATACAAGGTCTTCTTTAGTACACTGTGTATATATATATATGCTTTTTTTTTTAATAAAACCTGAGTTAGAAAAATATTGTATTGAATAGCTTTAATTACTTTTCCTTGGTTCAAAATTAAGTGCAAATTTTCCATGTCAGTCCTGTGAATATTATGTTGAGCTGCATGTGTACTCTGTAATATTTGGTGATTTAATCTCTTCCTAATGCATAGAATTAAGATATGGATAAGGATTAGTTATGAAAATGTATTCATTCTGAATATTTGATTTACAGCAATGTTACTCAATTTCTGTTAAGAAGGTCTCTTTGTAAGATAAAGTTTTCGTATGCATATGCCATTTATTTTACTAAAAGGTTTGTTTTCATGGTGATGCAATTGTGATAGACTGTTAACAGCTTTCACAGTAAGACTTCAAATATTTTCTGCTCATACCAGGCATTCACAAGTGGACTAAGAAAGTATCTTCAATATTACCGAGCCTGTGTTTTGTCAACACCTCCTACTTTAAGTCTGCTAACAATCAGCTTTCTATTCAGAAAATTAGGTCGTCAGCTAAGGTAAGAGAATGGTATTAAATGTTTAAGCTTTTCATAGCAGAAAAAATGCAATCTCTTCACTAAAAAAGACCATATTACATGGGCATTGTTATTTAGTCTATCAGTATTTTTCCTCTGTTTTACAGATTTATTTTTTTTTATATCCAGACTATTCTAGGGAAAACATACAAGGTCTTTATACTCAGTTTCTTTGTTATCCCTGTTATCATTCAGCAGATACAGTGTGATTGTTGTACAATATTCAAATTCAGCAAAGTTCATCACTGATCTTGGAGACTCCTGGTTGAAATTTTTATATATGTTTTAATACTGCTTTTTAGGTATTTAGCTGAGCTGTGTGGCATAGGAACGACGGCACTGGGGATCAGTGGTGGAGCTGGTGCTTCATTTCCTACGGTGACTTTTGTTTGATATTTTTATGTGTGTTTTGGGTTGCAATATTAACATTCTCCCCAGTATGTTGGATTTTGCATTAAATACTTAGTGTTGGTCTCTCTGCTTGCAAAGCTATGATCCTGGACCTCCAGTTAAAGCACTATAGTCTTTTCTCCAGATACTTAAGCATTTGGAAATTTGTCCAGGGTTTTCAATTCCTAAAACAAACAAAGGGCTCAAAAGAAGCCTTCTAGTCATGTGAATCCAACTCTAAACATACCTGTCTCACTCTAGAGATGATAAAGTGAGCTTGAAGTAACTTGCTCATGTAAAGTGATCTTAACTGCAAATAGATGGAGGAAATGAGATGAATCCTGCCTTCTGTGTCTAGTGAAATATGTCAAGCCATGTATTTTTGTTATTAAAGTTGTTGTGAAGTGTGTTGCCTAATGTTAAAATATTTTTCATTTTTTAGGGTGTTAAATTGCTTTCATATCTCTACAAAGAGGCTCTCAACAATTGTAGCAATGAGCATTATCCAGTTCTTCTGTCTTTGTTGAAGACAAGCTGTGAACCATACACAAGGTGTGTCCATACTGTTCTCTGCATACTTGAGTTTAAAAATTATGAATTGGTAATCTGGTGACTAACTCTGCGTGTTTAACAATGGCTTTTAATATTTTCAGAAAAAAATACATGTTTGTATATACATAATATTAGTTAATTTTGCTGTTCTGTCACTCTTAGCTCAGTAATGATGTAAGGGGTTAAGTGTGGCTAGATCAGTAAATAAATATATGTAAATGAGACTTAATTCTTGCTGCTGGTCGTGGAAATTCATACTGGAATATAGGACTTGGATAAACTTTTTTTTTCCCCCCCCCATACCTCAGTTAAAATCCTGAAACTGGAAACTGACAAGTTTCTTTTATTGTACAAACTGGGGAAATTCATGCTTTTTTCCACTGTCTTCTTGTTTTGGGCTTTTTAGTAAGCAAAAATTAATAAAATATCTACTCTTCATTTAGTACATGTAACTAACTGATAATAGGAGTAATTAAAAGTAGAGTTCCTTGGTTTGCAACAGTTTTGTTAAGCAGTGCTCATCAATTTAAAATTATTAGTTTATAGACATCTGAAGAGATGGTAATTTTTTAAATAGCTATTTACAGGAATTACAGCTGTGGTCCATCATCAGTTTGCAATGTTACATAATAGATGTAAAAATACTTAAAAGAGAAAACAGAAGTCTGTCAAAATGCTCTAAATTTAATATTCCTCCCATGGCCACCCTTCTTGTGTTTTCTTCCTTGTACATGAAATGATCTTCAGAGAAATTTAATTTCAGATTTACCAGAAGCCTCACTGAAATATCTTGACAGCTCTTACCCTGCTATTTATAGAAGGAACTCGGATTTCTGAAATACCAAGGGCATTACATGGAACCTAAAAAAAATCTTGATTGCTGCATTGATTCCTAAATTTGCTGCAGATATCTGTTGAAGAATGAATTATACATGATCAGGACTACCCTGGAAGAAGCTTCTGTTATTTGCAAAAAGTGTTACCTACTCATTTATTAACCTGAAAGAAATTAATTAATACAAGTTGTTGCTCAAATAAATCATAGAAGCATCAGATTTAATAATTTAAAAGTGCTTAAGTTTTTACTTAAAACCTTGAAGTTGAGCAGTGGTTGCTGTGTTAAATGCTTCCTCTTTATTGTACAGTGTTAAGTAAAAATTTAAAAAAACCCCAAAACTTCCAGGGCCTCTGAGCCTTTTTATTTGTAGCCTCAGATTGTATAAAAATAGTGGGTTTTTTATTTCTTCAAAAGTTTGGCTCACACAGAGAAAATAAGGAAAAGCATGAATAAATATGCCAAAATAGTAGTTGTTATCACTGCATGTATATTAAAAATGCCTCTGGGTCTGGGGAAAAAGTTCTTGGTATTGCATCTTTGTTTTATACTCTTTTAGTTTCTCCCTGCTAAAATTACCTCTGTTTAAAACAAATCCTTTTTGCTTTTCTCTTGCTGTGCCCTTCATGTGCTGCAAAGTTTTCAATACATTTTATATATATATTTAGTAAATTGATATGCAGGAATAAAACCATTGTTTTAATTGAGGCACTGTTCCCTTATCTAAATGAATTATTGGTGAAATATTCTATTAAAAATAGTTTAAGAAAAGTGTAGAGCCACAATCTCCTGTACATTTAAATGTCACTGTCACAGCACTTAATTGATGGCTTTTTGATCCTGCCTATACCTTGTGTCTTTTGGGATTTTAAAAAGCATACTGATTCCTTGGTTATAATAAAGGAGAGAATGCAAGAGGATTGATTTTCAATATTGTACATTTTTTTTTTTCAGATTTATCTATGATTGGGTATACAGTGGTGTATTCAGAGATGTTTATGGAGAATTTATGATTCAGGTGAATGAAGATTATCTTTGTTTCAGAGGTACGGTATATATATGGAGAATTTCTAATTTATATAAATTAAATTTGTATATAATTTATATAATTTGTGCTGCTAATTAAATAACTAAAATACATACTTCCATCTTTTTGTTACATAGATAAACATTACTGGACTCACGGTTATGTTTTGATTTCAAAAGAAGTAGAAGACTGTGTCCCTGTCTTTCTTAAACATATTGCTAATGATGTATACATATGTGGGAAAACTATAAACTTGCTGAAATTGTGCTGTCCTAGGGTAAGTTTTGGATTGCTTCCTTCCTATTACATTGAGGAAATCATGTCTCTCTAGAGCAATAGTCTAGGATTTTAGCAAGTTCACTCATTTACCAAAACTTGGTATTACATAAGTAGGATCATGAAGGGCAATTAGTTGCTCTCAGATACTTGTGTGCTGATTATCCACTCTACTTGCTACCACCTTACTGCAGAAATACACATTTTAACACCATCAGATTTGTTGTATACAATGCACAATGCTGTATTTCTTTTCTTTGTATTGAAAGCAGAAATGTTTTAGACATTCAGCCAAGTGCCTTCCACTTCTTGCACTACTCCTTTTTGGTTTAAAGCTGCCTCACTTACCAGGTCGTGGCTCAGTTCTGCATAACCCTTTCAGCTGTATCACTGCATTTTCAAGAAGTGCTTAAATATTCTATTTATTGGTATTTTGCAGAACGATTCTTGTCCTTGACTCAGGTGTGCCAGCAGTACTGGGTTCCTTATAAAAGTGTCAGCCATCATTTCCATAAGTTACAGCTTTATGCATCACTAACACAGTATCTTCCCCCAGGTCATATGGCACCCAGGTTCAACCATCTTCCATCTGTCTGAGAATGCCAGGCACATTTCATCCCTTTTTGATAATGCCCTCAAGATCTGGGTCTTCCCTTCTGCTTAAGCTAATACATTCCCAGGAATACAGCGCTGAGCTTCCATCTTCTGACTTTCACCACTAGACTAGGGGAATCCAGTGTGAGTGTGCTTGTGCACTCGTTTGGCTTTTTCCTTCAAGTTAGCTTTTCCCTCAGTTATTTGTTTTGTGCACTGAATAGAATAGCTTCAGAGATTTAGGATTGTTGAGGCAGAGTAGAAAGATCAGGTATAGTTAAAAGAATAGGTTCTCTGTGTTGTGCACTGGCCGTGGTTTTGAGAGTTTTGTCTTGTGCAGAGGTCTCTCCCATAGGGGTGTTAGTTCTGTCTTAGAGAGTTCCTACTGAGTGGGATCTGTGTTGGATGTAAGTGAGCAAAACCTAACTTTTGATAGGAAAAATGCATTCAGCACTGAATTACTCATGCTCAGTTAATTTGGATATTCAGAACAGGAAAATTAGAGACATTTAGAACGTGATTTGTATAAATGTATGTATTAAATTTTCAGCAGCAAAGACAGAGCGCTGGGAATTTGACCTGTGATCCAAGTTCTGGGCCGCTGTACCTTTGTCTCCTACTTTGAATTATATAAATGCCAAAAGATGATACTAATAAAAAGCTTTAGATCCTGTATGGAGCTTTATGTCAGTGTCTTGAAGCATGACTAAGTTAAAAATTGTATAATATGAATTCATAATATAAAATTTTACACTTTTAAAAATGTATGTAAAAGGAAATTTCTCATTTTTCAGCATTATATATGTTGGTCAGATATACCTGTTCCTCGGATTTCAGTTATTTTTTCACTTGAAGAACTGAAAGAAATAGAGAGAGACTGTGCAGTGTACGTAGGTCGAATGGAAAGAATTGCTCGATACAGTTCCATAAGCAAGGAGGAAAAGGTAAATGAATAAAGGAACAAATAACTGATTTATTTTTAATAGTCAATTTTCATTTTTGTTTTAGCCTCTAAAGAATTTGTATTTATAGTCAGAATTTTTTCATGGGTTAATTGCAGTTTTAATTGCAGCAAATAAAATTACTTAATATAGCTTTTAAAAGTGTAGGTGGTGGGTGTGTTGACATTTTTTGGCCTTTTCATCTATTAAATGAGTGTTAGAGACTTGGATCTTAGTTCTTTACATTAGGAGATTTGTCCTCCTACTGAAAGGATTTTTTTATTCTAATTTAACAAATGAGATAAGCTAATTAGTAACCAGATAAGACTATTTGTAATTTCCATAGCTAATTGTTTTTTAAGAACATTTTAACCACAAAGAGATTTCTGGTCTTCACATTCCATCAATTTAGTTTATATGTCAGATGGATTTGGTTTGTTTTAAAATCTGGAGTATAACTTCCAATTCTAGTTTGTAAATTTTGCATTTACTTACTTGTTTTATTCATCTTTTTGTTGTATTAATTGATCAATAACTATTATACAATGTGCATTTGTCTTTGCAACTGTATATTTCAAGTCTAAAATAATAGGAAAAAATCCACCTTGGCTTTTTGTTTTTTGTTTTTTGTTTTTTTTTTTTTAGGATTTGCGCATGGAAATAGCCAAACAAGAATTAATTGTTCATGCTCGGGAAACTGCTAGCAAAGTACTAAAAGCCATTAGTGGTAAGTTATAGTGGCATCTAATGTGTTTTCTAGTGGATTTGTTAATGTAAACTAACAGTATCTTTATTTTAATACAGACAAGCAAATATCAGAACGAATGGCTTTGGATGCAAAGAAACGGGAACAGTTTCAGAAGCTGAAAGAACAGTTTGCAAAGGACCAAGAGGTATCTCTCTGCATTTCTAGAGGCAGACTATATTTCTTAGGCAAATAAATGAATAGATATGTTGTACTGAAGTTGAATTAGTAGCTCATGGTGTACAAATAAGAACTTCTTGTAGATGTGTGTGTTACAGCTGGTGTTGGGAATAGCTTTTAAAACTGTTAAATATTTATGCAGCGTCGTCTTGCGATAAAGCAGGAGGAGATTGATGATGATTTCAGCTATGCCCGGGAGCTCAGAGAGAGAGAAAAAAGACTGAAGGCTTTAGAAGAAGAACTGGAAAAAAAGGCAAGGTAAATGTATCTGAGTTGTCTTCAAAACTATCATAAAGATCTCAGGAAAAAATAATTGTATGTTAAAATTCACAGTACTAGTAGTTCGCAGACATTGTTTTACAAGGATAATATTTGCGGTTAGAAGATGGATGTCAGGAATTTTGGTAATCTATGAGTAATTTTGTTACAAATGTTAGGTTAGTGGCCAGAAAATCTGGGACCCACTCATTTTTGCCAACCTTATCCAGTCTGGGTTTTGCTATAATCAAAATTTCAGAAAGAAAATTTGACTGCGTCTTAAAATGTAAAAGCAGAGCTCACAGCAAAAATGGTCACATGTATGTCAAAGCAGAAGTAAAAAGCAGTTGGAGTTAGATTGATATTTCACTTTCTTCTGTTTCCTCTAATATTACTTAAGCCAATGAATGACCTAGTAAAAATAGTTACACAGAAATACATGTTGACTAAAATTGCAGTCCTGTGTTTTCCACCTGTTCATTCTCTGTGACTGAAGCCTGTGGCTTCTACATTTTAAGAACCAGTTCTCAGTTCTGAAGTGCTAAAAAGTCTTATTCTTTAGGTGAGAAGATGAAAATCAGTGTGCAAAAATCTTTAGCTTTCTCAGCTTGTAACTTAGATTTCTTTTAACCTTTATTTAGGCAGGAATTAATTGACCATTATAGCAAACTTTCTGATGATGCAGCCCGTAGGGAACAAAGAACATTATGGAAAATCCAGCGCCACAAGTTGGAAACAGCCCGTCTTAAGTTTCTGTTAGAAGATCAAAAACGCATTGAGGTACCTCCTAAAAAGATTTAAGAAGTGTAATTTAGAAAATTTGATACTTAATACTTAAAGACTTTTTTCTTTTTTTTTACTTGTAGGAAATGCTTGAAAAACTTCCAGATGGAAACTACAGGAGAAAATTAGATATTATTCCTTATAAACAGTGCCAGTTGGCTTTGGATAAAAACCCTGTTGAGAAAGATTCACCTTCACAAGTGAGTTTATTTTCTTACATAAACTTCAAGTTGCTGTTCCAGGTTTCCCTAAAGGCACTTAATTTCATGGTTCATTTCAGTTCAGTAAACACAAGGTTCACTGTAACAGCAAGGTGAGTAGGTATCATTTATAATACATCAGAAAAAATTGGAAGATTTTAAATCCTGTAATAAAGTGCTACCTTAATTAGTAGGTTGATATGTGACCAGCCATACAGTGTAATAATTATTTCTTTTTTAGGTATCTTTTGTGAAACCTCTGCCTTCTAATGAGACAGTTGGCAGAAAAGAATCTGAGCCTGAGCAGGGATGTGCTGCTTCTGCTGACAAAGCACTGCCTGCGCCAGAGCCAGCAAATAACGCTGATGAACATTTTCAGCCTGAAGCAAAAGGATCTGAAAGCAATCTCCAAAATTCAGAGAAAGCATGCAGTTCTCTATACAGTGCTGAGTCCTTGCCTGAATCCAATGTGAATATAGAAGATTTCTTGTCAAAGTCACAAGATGAACAGTCTATTGCCATTAGGATGCAAGGATCTTTGCTAGATGAAGCATTCCAAAATATTAACTCAGATCTTTCTGAGACTTTGCAAGTGAGTGAAAGTCAGTCGGTCTTGAGAGGAGCACCAGAAGAAGACAATGCACCATTGCATCAGCAAAGCGAGTATGATTTTAATACAGTTCTCAGACCATCTGCAGCTTGTCAGGGACATGTTAGAGTTGGGGAAAATGTATTTGATGTGGACGACAGAAGGCCTCGGTGGAATATTCATGGACATGCATCTGATGCCAACATTAGAGTGGGAGAGTATGTACCTCAAGTGGACACTTACCAGCCACATTCAAGTCCTTACGGGCATTCTTCAGATTCCCATATAAAAAGCAGCAGCTATACTTCTGAAGTTGAGTCTAGGCGACCTCGATGGAATATTCATGGGCATGTTTCTGAAGCTCATATTAAAATTGGGGAATATGCTTCAGAGATAGAGACCTCAAGGCCCAGGTGGAACATCCATGGTCATGCTTCAGAAGCCAATATTAAGATTGGAGAGTATGTGTCAGATGTAGCTCCTACAAGGCCTCGATGGAGCAGCCATGGTCATGCATCTGATGCCAACATCAAGATCGGTGAAAATGTGTCAGAGGTGGTCTCAGCCAGACCTCGCTGGAACATCCATGGGCACGCTTCACAGTCACACATCAAAATCGGAGAGCTGGTTTCTGATACAGAGCCTTTGAAATCCCGTTGGAGCCCGTTTGGACACGCATCCCAGTCAAGCATCCAAATAGGGAAGTGGGCCCCACTGACAGAAAATGATCCCATACCTCATCGTAAACCCATTTCGGGTTCTTCATCCGACTCTACAGTGCAGACACTTCTGTACAGTGAAGAGTTACCTCCTGCTGAAGGGAGCAGAAAGGAAGCAAAACCATCACAAGTTAAGGAAGAGACTTTGCCACAGTCACAGATATCTGACAGTGTTACAGACTTTCCTGATGCTAATATTAAAGATGATAAAAAGGAAAATACAATAGAAAAAAAACAGGAAGGTAAAATAAAATTAGGTTTACTCAGTCAGCATTTGTTTAAGGGCTTGTGAAAGTAACTCCAAATGTTTATTTTCTAAATGGGTACTTTCTTCCTTACTTATTCCACTTAATTCCTTGCATTACTTTTCATATAGTGCTAGAATTCAGAGGAAAAAATTTGAGCTTAGACTTGTCTCCTATATGCAAGAAACAGAGCATTAAAAAAATTCTAGCCTGAAACTTTGTGAAACAGGACCTTTAGGGCCCTTAAGTATAGAACATGCATAAAACTGCCGGGATGGGGCTATGGGGAGGTACTGTTATTGGTGTGGTTGTTTCTGTGATAGTTTATACAGGAATTTTGAACAACTTTAGGGGCAGGTCTGAGATATGAACCAAGTATTATAAGTAGGTCTAAGTAAATGCTGACTTCAATTGTATTTGCAGTAACTGCGGATGTTGTCAACAAGGACCCTTCTCCAGATCCCTCACAGAGCTTACAGGTAAGAAGCAAAAGTGGTTGTTGAGAGGACTTATTTTCTTTTGAAGAATTGAACTGGTAGTTAAGGTAGTAAATTTCTCTCTTAATCTAGTAGTCACTGTAAAATCATATTGTTTTTATGTCTGAACCACACAGGTGAGTAGGCTCTTCTCTTTTCATTTGGAACAGCTAGGCAGTTACCTGTAGGAACACATTAAGCCTGAGCAGACAAAGCCAGCATCTCTCACAAAATTTGTCCATTTATGAATTTTAGAGAGAAGAACCTGAAAAGGCCATTTCTCAAGATACTGTGCCTCAAGAAACTTTATCTTCTGAAGCTAATGCTCCCACAACTAAGGAGAGAGAAGGCAAAGAGGAAGATACATGGAAGAAAGAACAAGCTTATTTGAAAGCCTTATCTGATCAGTATTGTATTGAAAAGTATCAAGATAGTTATGATTTGATGTGTGAGTAGAACTGGTGGAATTGTAGATCAATATAAGATGTGGTAAATTTGAGCTAGAAAGGTGAATGCTATGACTTACCAGTAAATTACCAATGTTATGAACTGCAGTAGCCAAACAATTTGCTCCAAGGCACAAAGATGAGAAATACTTTTTGACATGTTACGATTTTCTAACCTAGAGGTGTTTGTATACAGAGTTTAATAGGAGCATGTTATTAAGCTTCTTAAATATAATAACTTACAATGTTCATATATTTTTAAATGTAGCAGAACCACCAGTTTCTCATCTCTTGCATCACGTGATACCAAGATCGTACACGTTTCCTGTGGATCCTGCGGTGCAGTCTGCAACTGATGAAACTGCTGTACAGCTGAGTGAGCTCTTGTCTCTGCCAGTGCTGATGAAACGTTCTATTACTGCTCCACTTGTATCTCAGTGAGTATTTGTTAGGAATTTTGCAATTAATTTTGCAATTAATTTTGCAATTAATATTGTATTCTATTTTGAGACAGGAGTTACACATACATGTCTTAAATTTGCTCTTAGGTCCTAGAAGTAATTCAATAAATGGTCCATTACTAATTAAATGTTCAGAACTGTGTGATAAATAGTAACATAAACTTAGACATTTATGTGCAAATTAAAAATTTGGATGTCTGTTTGGAATATAAGCACTCAGAGGAAAGTCTTGTAGATTATGCAGCAGTGATTTTGACACCATTTGTTTCATTGTTCTTTTAAAAAGCAGGTGTATTCTTTATGTGTGCTAGTTTATATTTGAAAGATGAAAGCTAAGGGAGTAAAAAAAATCTTTCGATTACTTGAAATCTCATATTGATCAGGCTATATTTCATGCTTCTATGGGAACTCCAGCTTCAAGGCTGTATTGAGGTATAATAGAAGCTGTTCTTTTTACTATTGGGATATATAAGGAAACCACATACATGTTGGACAGTTTAATTAATATGTCTATTAATATTTTAAATAAAAGGTTTTATCACTTTGTGCAAGATTAGCTTTTGTCATGAAAACAATTACTTACAGATACTTTTTTTAGAATCTGCATTCCTGTAAGTTACCATCTGCTAGCTCTGAGTATGCTATACTCAAAGTCTGGTGAAATATAGAAAGATATTATTGTCTAACTTAATTTTAACATCTGGTTGGCTACCAGAACAATCTGTGTACAGATTCACACATTTACCAAACTGTGCCTGAGTTTTTGTGCTGCCAGATTACCCTATCCCTGACAGGCAAGTTAAATTATTTAAAGCTAGGTTGAATACCTACACAGTACTCTAGACTGTGTATAGATCTAGATACTAGACTTACAGATCTTAATATCTGGTGTCAGATTTTTTTCAGTTAGTGTATTCTTACTGGGGATTTAATAGTCTTTTAATTTGTGTAGGTGACAGAGATCAGAATGCTATTGATAAAATGTTGATCCAGGTCCAGCAGCATATTCTAAAGATCATTGTATGTAGCCAGTCTTAAAATACTTTCCCAGTATTTCTCAGAGCCCAATTATCTGAAGTGGTAGGTTTTAATTCTGGTATATAATGGATGAAGATTTTTTGTCTCACGTTTTTTGCCTATATGAATAAACGTCTTAGATAGCAGAGTTAAGTACTGGAGCATTAATCTGATGTAGCCACGGTAATGAATGTTAACAGTAAGGAAGGAGTTGCATGTAAGTATAATACCTTTTCTGTGGTTTTATTCTTAGTGTTTCTCTTGTGAACAAAGCAATAGTTGATTACTACTTTGTGGAGCTGAACGTAGAGAAGCATTTTGAAGCATTGAGACACTTTTTGCTAATGGAAGACGGGGAGTTTGCTCAGTCACTCAGTGACCTGTTGTTTGAGAAGGTATTTGCTTTGTTGTCTTAACCCCAGTGTTTGGGTTGTCTGCTTTATCTTGATGCCTCTGAGTTGATTTGGATGGGAATGAGGGAATGGTGTGAATTAGAATCCTGGCTTGTGGAGTTTTCCTCTTTTGTACTCTATCAAGAAGTCTGTAACAAGGAACTCTGTTAATGTTGTAAGAATGGAGAAAAAAGATCTTGGACAGATAAGCACTCATGGAAGGGTATTTCACACTTTCCTGTGAAAACTACTGCACTACTGCTGTCCCCTCCTGTCTGCTGGCAGCAAGGCTGCAAGAGGATTTTGCTAAAGTCCAGTGGGAAGGCCTATGTTGCAAGCTACCTACTCTTACCTTAAATATTCTTAGATAGGGAGCAGAGGGGAAGCCATGTGAAAAGAGTGCTAGGCTGTCTGATGAGACAATATTTCATTACTTACTGCTGTGTTCATGGGGAAGACAGCAAGGTAGGACAGATAGCCTGGGTTGATATAGATGGTTGCCCGTGGAGATAGGCAGCTGTAGGAGAGCTAATGCATTTCTCTGAGTCTTGAAAATGCTTTAGACCCAATTAGGAAAGCACTTGGGGATTTAGACTTGATGAATAGCTTTATTTGTAAACCTCTGAGAGTGCTGAGGTGATGAGATAGAGACATTCAAGTCAGATAAATTCTTTGGGTCCCTGGCTTTCTAAAGACCCTATTCCCTGCAGGAGGAACTTGTAGCAGCTCCTGAACCACGGCAGACATACGAAAATAAATCAGTGTAGGTATGAGATTGCCCTTCATGTTGTGAACAGAAAATAGTTCAGAAGTTGCTTCTTATGCTGTTCTTATGCATCCCTATGGCAGAAGTAAATCAACGCAGGGTAGTCACCACTTTACCATTGTGCTTTAATTCACTTGTGTTCAAGAGCCAAGACTTTTTATTAATATGGTGTAATTAGGATTTTTTTTTTTTTTACCCCTAGCTTGGATCAGGACAGACACCTGGTGAATTGCTGAATCCACTGGTTCTTAATTCTATCCTAAACAAAGCACTACAGTACAGTCTTCATGGTGACACCCAGCTTGCTTCCAATCTTTCTTTTGCCCTCAAGTATCTCCCAGAAATGTTCAAGCCCAATGCACCAGATGCTCTGAGTTGCTTAGAGCTCAGGTACAAGGTAAGAAGGCATGGAGCAAGGTAGAATACTGCAGTTATGCCATGGCTCTTATGTACAGTAGTAAGGTGAACATGTTAATAAGAATGCAGTATCTAAGAATGGAGTAGAATAATGTGTAATGGAAGCTACAGGATTTACTTAGCCTGACCATTGCATTACATTAGTAAAATACATAATACTTGTTGAAATACTTGTATTTTAAATAATAATTTCTAACAGAAAATGTAGTATGATCAGCACTGTTATTTCTTGTAGGTTGACTGGCCTCTGAACATTGTCATTACTGAGAGCTGCATGAATAAATACAACAAGATTTTCTCCTTTTTACTTCAGCTGAAGCACATGGTGTGGACTCTCAAGGATGTTTGGTTTCACTTAAAGCGCACTGGTAAGTATGACTAGTGAATGAGAGAGCATCCTGTTTAAAATGCCAAGGAAAATTTTTTTTAAAAATTGTAACTTTTGAAGTTTGACATGACTGTATATAAGCAATTGTCTAGCAGAGGGTGCTGAAGGCCTTTTAAACAGGATTAAACTCTACTAATAAAAATCTTCATTCCTTAAAAAATTCTGACTTTTTAGATGGTCTCTGTGGCTGATAATGTATTTCTGCTTTTATTTTCAGCTTTAGTGAGTCGTGCATCAAATTCCGTTCAGTTTCGACAGCTCCAGCTGTATAAACACGAGATGCAGCATTTTGTGAAAGTAATTCAAGGTTACATTGCTAATCAGATTCTTCATGTTACATGGTGTGAATTTGGAAACAAACTGTCTTCTGTGGGCAACCTAGAAGAAATTCACAGAACACATGCTGAATACCTCAACAAAGCAATCTTCAGGCAAGCTAACACACTTACTTTTACTTCAAATGCATGTTAAGGGAGTGGCCAGTCCTAGCCTAATGTATTTGTGCAAAATTGAGTTTATGTGACACATTAAGTAGTCTTTACATATCAAAGTGTTCTTATGTAAGAAACAAACTTCATGCCATCTTACAAGGTCTATCTATACTTTGATACTTTTTCTCAGCTATCTATCCTTTTCATTTCCCTGGACTCCTTGAGTTACCTCCCACTCCTGTTCACCATGCATCTGCAAACTTCCAGTCTACTCAGGACAGCTTTAAACTAAGAGGCCTAAACTGAGGGCACACATTCCACAGTTCTTTTTCTTTTACTCCATCCTTTGTAAATTACTGCTGTTTCATTCACCATGAGTAGAGTAAGCTTTTGCTAAAGGATGTAAAATGCATCTCCTCTACAATGTATGTGCTTTTAATACATGTGCTGTGATCAGGGCTGGACTTGGAAAGGACAAAAAGATCTGTCTAGATTTATGAGCAGTGCAAGAGACACCTGTCTTTTAGGAATCACAAACTTTTAGCCCCTTCGTTACTGTATGTGAGGCAGAGGGGTGGTGTGACTAAAAGGAGCTAGACTTTGATTTCTTCTTGAGGAGTGTACACTGAAATGATGAAGTGGTGAAATGGAGTGCAATGATAAGGAACAGAAATTATAAATAGGAGAAGTCTTTCCTTTTATGTCTCTATTTTCAAGTGTTAATCAGAAAAGACTTCCCTAGAGCTGCTGTTGGGATAGCAGGTGGTAGGATGAGAGGAGATTAAAGTTTAAGGAAACTCAGAGCATGTTGTTGCATCTCTTTTGCAAAGGCAGGTGTCATTCTAGAAATCAGATACCCTAAGGCAAATGTAAGTTTCTTGGAAGTGCAAGTAAACTGTGTTAGTTTTAGGCACTTCGTTTAAAATTTGTTGGCTGCAGTCTTGGAGATTTTTTAAGCAATTATCTTTAACCTAAAGGATTGTCACTCCTTGTATTTGTAGTCTTACAACCAATATATTACATGAACTAATTTCTGAAGTTGTTTTTGTTCTGTTAGGGGTCTGTTGACAGAGAAGGCAGCCCCTGTGATGAACATCATACATAGCATCTTCAGCCTTATTTTGAAGTTCCGCAGCCAGCTCATCTCTCAGTCGTGGAGCTTCGATGCAGGGAAGCAAATGGCTGTTCATCCCAACTTTGGTCTGATGCAGCAGTCATACAATACCTTCAAGTATTACTCCCATTTCTTATTCAAAGGTAAGAAATTGCATAAATTCTAGATAGAAGGTCAACTGGTAATTGGAATATTTTGGTAGTATAATGTAAAAGTAGGAAGATTTGTATACTTAGGGAGTGTTGGAAATACAGTTCCCAAATGAAAATTGCATTGTTGTGGTTTGCCAAGATCTTCATATACATCAGTTAAGATGTCCACACAAGAAATCTAACAGATATTTCAAAACTGACTGTAAGTTTTTGCTGATTTACAAAATAAGTGTTTGGTATTTAGCTGTACTTGTGTGCATACCTTTTTTCCTTTCTCTGGAATTGAGTTCTGAAACTTTTTATTGGCAGCAATGAGAGATAGATAGATACCACTCAGAAGTAATTTTAGATATATATGCAATAGTTGAGTTTTGCCACTGGTATGCAATTTGGAAATTCTGATTCCCATGTTGGACTAAAGCTCAGAGAGCCTCCCGGCACATGCTCCAGGCAAGTTTTTCAACTACATGGATCATTAGCCAAATGTTCTTTCCTTTACCATGATAAAATTTCATCTCACTGTCAGCTTAGGCTATAATGTGCTGAAATGGTTACCTTCCATTTGCCTTACAGATCTTGATTGTGTTTTAGTACATTACTTATCCTTCATCTAGTATAAAGGTGGTTTGTGGGATCTGGGTTCCTTTTTCTTGGAAAATCTTGAATTCCTGAAGGAGGTGCAACTGCTTTTCTTAGATCTATTCTTCTAAAATATTTTTTAGTTCAGGCTATATTCTTCAGGAAATGAGCTGCCCTTTTTATTCTTTAAGGGTGTCCAAAAATGGTATCAAAGGACCAAAAACAGATATTTCAGGATGAGTTAGAATGGCTGCTTCCAAATTCTACAGGAAGTCAGAACACCTGTGGGAGCCACCTAAGCCCATACTACGAGATCTATGGTTGCTTCATGGACAGAGATTAATAGACCATTCCGTAAGGAAATCTGATGAGTGACCCAGTTTTTTACACCCTCTTTATTAAGCACTACAAAACAAATATGTCCTTGTTCATCTCCACTTGTACCTTCAGTCACCATGTATTGTAAAATACACAGTGGGTTGATCCAGAATCCATTGAAAGCCAATACAAAGTTGTCTGGACTTCAATGGCTTTGGCTCGGGCCCTAACTTCTAATAATACACCTCCCCTTCTTCCTTGCATGCTGCTGCTGCTTGCCAATTTCCTTTATATTGGTGCATGGGATGTTTGTGAGCTTAGGGAGCTTCTATTGGCTTTTTCCCTTTGTAATTAAGAATGTTTGGAGCAGTCAGTGTTTTCATTCATAGAGTGTGAGGGGTTTGTCCTAGGAATTTCTATTTGGTTTTCTCTCTCACAATGGACTTTACCCAAGAAAACTTCAGCAGAGCTGCTTCTTTCACAGAGGTCTCCTGAGGACCTAAACATGCTTCCTGGTCAGTTGAAATTGTGATAGGAATGCACCATCTTTGTTGTGAAAGATTCTGTGATTTCTTTGTTTCTATGAAAACAACTTGATAAGGAAATGCTTTGTTAGAATAATGCACTTTCACTTAGAACTGACACATAGTCTTTCTTTTGCATTTATTTGAAATATTTTGTAATTCCAGAAAGAAATACTGGATTTTTCTTATGTTAAAATATACATTTGTTCTCAGAGTTCTGCATTATGTTTTGTTTTTTTTTTAATTAAAATGCACAGATGCTGTCAAGGATGAATTTACAATATTAATCTTAGTTGAAGCTTACTTTATTTTTTTAAATTTTCTTCCAGTGGTAACAAAGCTTGTAAATAGAGGATACCAACCACATTTGGAGGACTTTCTGCTGCGAATTAACTTTAATAACTACTACAAGGATAACTGAACTCTATAGAGTAAGGATCACTGATAACACAGTAAAACAGAAACTGTATGTATATGCTTATGGTTTACAGAAGCTTATGCAAATGCCACACAGGAGGCATTTTTCTTCATAAAATGAGCTGAAATAATCTGCTGTCTAAAAGCTTGAAGAGTATAACCACCATATACAGAGCATGATGATGCTTGAAATCCACTAAACCTGCCAGTTGTTTGATCTGATAAAAATCAGTATTGTCATTATTGCAGAGATAGCAGAGCTGAGTGCCTGGTCTTAACACAGAAGAGAGAGCAAAGCTGTATATCTGTGAATGTGTAAATGTTGTATTTTCAGTGGTGTGAATTTCCTTCAATGTAAATACATGTATGTGAAATAAATTAACAGATACTTTTTAAAACTGTTGAGAGATGGGTATGAGGTACAAATGTTCCCACAGATATTAGTACCTGTTATTTGATGTGGTTTATTTTCAAACTGATAATAATTCTTAATCTAAATATAACTAATTTCTTTAAGACCCTTAGTCACAGTGGAAGAGGACATGATGTGCCAGGGTGGTCTGTTAGGAGATACAGTATTTGACTATTCAAGCACTTGGTGATTGTTGGAACACTTGTGCCAAACTTAGTTTCCTATCTTTAATTTAAACTATGCATCTTATTTTGTGGTGATTATTTAAAACACCTAAAACAGAAATGCATCATCATTAAGGCAAAATAAAGCTATAATTCCCAATATATTCCAACTATTGCTTTCAACTAAAGGATTATATTTGCATAATTTTCCTTTTCCTGCTTTGTTTTTTTCCTTTATATTGTGAGAAGAGACAATCGAACTTTAAATGTCATATTACGAGAACGTTATTGAGAGGCAGTCAGCCTTGAAATACTTTTGTTTTGAGATCATGAAGTCATGGTTGGTTAAAAGGTGGATATATTCATGAGGAGCTCATTGTCTGATTAGGGGACAATTATTTAAAGCTACAGGCCTGACTAGCATGTTACTATGGACAGTTGAATAAGATTATTTTAAGATGTATAAATAGTTTTATGATTTTTTTCTGAAGAAGAAATAACTGTTAGAGGCAGAACATACCAGCTGTGAAGCTGACCTGAATGTTTTGCTCTGATTCTGAAGTCAGTGTCAAAACATGGTAATGCACAGTTGTAACCTACATCTTCTATGCTGTTTCTTTATCTGTGCTGTATTTTATTAACTCTCTGCCTTTTGTTCTGCAGAAAAGGGGAATGGAAGAGCAAGTGGCTTGCAGACTGAGCTGTTTTGTTGGCCAGGGAGGCAGAGACATGTTTGTTTATCTGACTTGTTCTTCAGGAATTTACAGGACTGGGTGTGTATGTGCAGGCTTGGCTTCTGGTGCAGACTGATGTCTTGTCCTGAAGGCACTGCGCTTCCCACCCAGTGTCTTTGGGAGCAGTATCTGATGTTTGGAACCTTATTGCTTGGCCCTACACTGTTACTGTGGAAGGACCCAACAAGCATTGTCCAAGTCCCGTGGTTTGCTTGGGGCAGACCTTTAACATAAACACAAGCAGTAACACACAACAAAGATAATCATGGAAGCACTGGTTGGACATATTTAAGCATTCTTGGAATTCCTCCTTCCAGCAATGATGTTCTAAGTAAGTGAGACAGCCCTGAGCGAAGCAAAGAAAAATGTTGTTCCTTTTAAGGAAAGTAGTTCAGACTAGAGTGAAATGGGAAGATGGAAAAGATCTGGTTGATGTCAGGAGCCTGACGGGGCCATCGTGCCCCTGGGGTTTGGAGCCCCGTCCTGCTGCCGAGCCGTGCGGCGCCGGCGCCGCGGGTGCAGTTGCGGGCAGCGCCCTGGAGGTGGAACCTTCTCACCGAGGCTGAGCGGGCGCTCCCGGGCGGGCGCTGCGGCCCCGCCGGGGCTGCGCTCCCGCGGCTCCGCGGGGCCGGCCCGGGCGCTCCCGGCGTGGGGCATCCCTGTGCGACGGTCGTGTGGTGGGCAGAGCGTTTAGGAGCGCAGCAAACTTCCAGAGCCTTCCGGCGAGGCGCTCCCGCCTGTGTCCCTCAGCCTCCGGGATGGCCCTGGCTCCGCGCTGCCGAAACCTCCCTGGTGTCGGGGGATAAAGGGGAACTCCGCCACCCGGGATCCGAGCTGCGAGCCAAACCCGGGGACGGGACAAGGAGCGTCGGGAATCTTGTCCTGTGTCATCGATCCTGTGGCAGGGGACGCGACTCCGCCGCCCGCGGAAGGCGGGATGGAGATGGAAGCTCCGCACCCTGGGGGAGACCTCATCAAACAGACCCGGCCCGCGCCGGTGACCCCCTCTTTGTCCCCCTCCTCGCTCCCGCTCCCCCACAGCCTCAGCCTTTACTGGCTTCCTCGGCTCAGAAATCCCGCGGCACGCGTTTGCCGGCACCGCGCCCCGGGCGGAGCGGGTGTGCCGGGGAGGGCGGTGCCGACGGCGGGCGGGCGGGCCCGGAGCCGCAGCCCGCGACCAGCTGGGGATTCACGTGGAGCCGCGCCGTGCCGTGCCGTGCCGTGCCCTGTCCTGCCGCGGAGCGTCGCCTCCTTCAGCACCAGGAACAGCTACAAGTGTGGCTACGAGCCCGCCCCGCCGAGCCGAGCCGAGCCGAGCCGTGCCCGTCTGAACGCTTTTGTGACTTACTCTGCATTCCCCCGCTTCTTTGGCTCTGCTATAATTTGCCATCCTTAAATGGTTTTCCTGCAAGGGAATTGTAAGCTAGTTTCTGAGTCAGGGACCACATTTCACAGTGTTTTTCCAAGAACTGAGGTAATGGAGGCCTGAGAGTTCTAAAAGAAAAATAATTTACAATCTGAACCTTGAGAGGGACTTGTGAAGTTACTAAAGAAAGACGAACTTTTAAATTCATGTTTTCATGGAGGAGCCAATGAATGAATGCAAAGAGCATCCTAAGTCACCAAAAGGGTTGGAGCAGCAGTGTCAGTGATTAGAACTGTGCTCTAGGAAATCTGTGGAGGTGTGAGAGGCCACTGTAGAAGATTAGGAGGTAACACAGCTTGTGTTCATTTGCTGGTAGAAGCAAAGCTTTGAAGGTACTTGAGATGATTACAGTTCTTTGGGCAGAGGGTATGGAAAGGTATGCGCAGCACTTGAATCCTTGGGCAGCAGCTGAGTCCTCTGTATAAAAGCTCACCTGAAGATTGTGGATTCTTTCTGTGATTTTACAGTTGTGGGAGTAAGAAGAAAACCATCTTCAGTCCAACCATAGCGTTTGTGACTGGAAGACTGTCTGGAATCACATGCAAAGAGAAGCAACAGCTTTTGCCCAGGAATTGCAGAATCTGCTGTTGTCATGTTTGGCAATTAAAACTGCTGTAAACCAACTGCAAGAATTCGTGCAATGGTACAAGAACAAGGTGGGGTGAGGTTTCTGTCTCCTGCAGGAACTGGGTGGAAACCACAAAATAGATACATAGCCTTGTTGCATCATAGCAAATTATTACAGTTTTGAAGGATGGTCTTGTTTTTGTTTATTTTGCACTATTCTTTTGGAATTGGTGCGCTGGCAGATTTCTGGTAGAATTACAGATCTGTATTTCTTCTTAAACCTTGGACTTGACAATACCAGAATGGAAGCCACTGCCCAGCTAAATTGCTTTAAAACCCTTTGGAGTCACCAGTTAGCCTCTGCCTTAGTAAGCTGGTCATAAGTTTCCCTTTTGGTGACTCCTGAGCCTAATTACCTGTTTCTGTGGAAAAATTTTAAGATAAGGTTTTTCTGAAGAGCCAAGGGGATCTCAGGTCCTGTATTTTTCTGAATAGAGGCTACTCACAAAGCCTCTCCCCAGCCATCTGGTTTTGAGTTTTCCCATGCTACTACACCAAGTCAAATGTAACACTCTAAAAGGTAAGGATTTGACAGCAAATACTCTGGTGTAACTATTGTCTGCTTTAGACCTTTCATAACATCAGATACTGCTTTGGGGGACTGTGATGTGTTTCATTTAAGGTATTCATCAAGTTAGCTGGTGGAAAATCAACAGGGTATATTGATGCCAAGCCCTTTGTGCCAGAGACTTGCCTGACATCATCAGACTGAAATAAAAATTATACTCCCCAGAACTTCTGCTATGCAGAATTCCTTTTCCCTTGGACACTTGCTGTGTATCTGTTCTCATGAAGCAGTGAAGAAGACTGTCTGTGGTCTCTGTGAGAGCTTTTGAATTTCCCACTGCCTCTACACAGTGGTTAATTTTAGCTCAGTTAAGGTGTTTGCATCTGTGGCCTGAATGAAGAGGTTTTTTTTTTTTTTAATTGTAACCAGCAAACTAGGGTTCTTGTTACAACTGTAGTTGTCCAGTATAGCTGAAGATATTTTGAAAACCACTACATGTGATAGTCAAACTTTTTGATGTACTGATACTGTCAAGAGAAGTGGGAAGGCAATCACAAATCCTTACACTTTGATTAACAGGGCATGATTTTCAAGTGTACTGGGGATGAGAAAAGCTACTCCTGCCTGTTTTCACTGACCATTCTTTATATCCCAGAGACTCTTTCCAGAGAATGTGTGTCTCACAGCCTTGAGCATAGTCTCAAGAAAGCTGTTGAACAATTATGTATGACATTTCCCCAGTCTTCAATTATGGATGTCTTGAGGGTTTTTGCTTCTTAGTTTTGAGGTGGCCTTATATACCAACATTTCTCCTTCCTTGTTTTGTTGGTAGCACTGAATCCCCTGAAGTTCCCTCTGACCCTGATTACAACCTACAGAGACTTTTAGTTTGTTGTCATCGGAGGAGCTGAGGATAATTCACTCTCACTACATAGTTTGTCTTCTTGGGATTCACTTTGAACTCTAATACTGTATCATATTCTAAATTTTTCTTCCTTGAATAAGGGTGAGTAAAAGACTGCTAAATCCACAGAAAACATACCCATTTCTTACCATTTCAACCAGGTTCTCTTAAGGGAAAGCTGGAAATCTCAGCATGCCAAATTTCTCTCAATCAAAACAGAAGGCTGGGACTCAGATTTCCTGTTGTGAATTTATCCTCCCTCATACTAAATTGAACTGCACGTTCTGTTATGATATGTCTTTTGGTCTAGGCTTTAGACTTCCTACTTCCTTCCGCTACCTATGTCTCATTTCGTGTTCTAGGGGGCCCCTTCTCCCCAGGATTTTACTGCTGCTTGTACATGCTTGAAAAAAATTGAGTTTGGAATCTGGGGTGTGTGATGGGGGGTGGTCCTTCTCATTGTTCTTTCAACTCAGTGCTCATCTCTCCTGTTTGCCAAGATGAAGGCTATTCCAATGCAGTACCACTGGGTGATGGTTCTCCTTTAGGAGAAGCAGTTTAACACAAAAAAAATCACTTATATTGAAAATGAAGTTTTCTGCATTTTGACTTGTGCCCGTCCCTCTTCTGCTTTTACATGGCACCAGTGAGAAGAATTTGTCTCCAGCTCTTTTATTCCATCTACCAGGTAGTTCACAGATAAGGTCAAACCGAGCTTTCCCTACTCCAAGAAAGAAACAATCACAGCTCTCTCTCAGCCTTTCCACATAGCTCATGTGGTCCAAGGCCTTCAGCATCTTCTTGGCCACCATAGACCATCATCTCTATTTGAGATTATATTTTTAGGTATTATCACATTATCTGTGAGGCTTAAGAGTGTTTTAGAAGTTTTCAGTTACATTTGGGTAATATTGTATCTTAATTGTATATTTTCTGTTTAATTCTAGGTATGACAGGAACCGGATGGAAAAAATTACTAAAAACTTAAACAAGGTAACGTGTCATTTTGTTAGGAGTGTTTTTAAGAAAAGGTGTGGTTATTTCTAAGTCTTGACAACTTTCAAGCCATTATTTTCAGCTCCCTGTGCTAAGCACAGGTTTTGGTTTGTTTTTTTTTTTTTTTTCTGATAGCTTTCCAGTTAGAATTGAATGTGAAAAATTTTGCTTTCCCAAGTATTGCATAGAATGTTATGTAGCTACCAGGAAAAAAACAAGCACAAAGAAAACTAACCCATTGACCCCTACAGAAACACTTCACTTAAACTGAAGTTTCTCTTCACTAATCTCAAACATAACCATTATTCCTGTTTTTTTCCTGTTTTTTCTTCCTTTGTCATCGTATTTTATTCCTTTTCTTTGTTGTTTTTTTGTTTGTTTTCTTGGTTTTTTTTGTTTTGTTTTGTTTGGGTTTGTGGTTTTTTGTTTGTTTGGTTGGTTGGTTTTTTTTTCTTGAGAATGATTACAAGATTTTAAGTTTTCATATAAAGCAAAAAATAGAGATGTTTGGGACACCTCTATACATAACTATTTTAGGATAATACATATCTCCTGGCCTGAAATTGATTAATCTTCGTTATTTTCTCAATGTTTATGCAGCATTCCTGCAAATGAAGGGAACTGGGGCATTGTCACTACAGCCTCCTGAGCTGCTTGAGCAAAAGACAGAATCTCACCCCCAGTCAGCACATCTGTTTGGGCTCTTTCTTGAGCACACTCTCTGCCCCAGAGGGTGTTTTCTGACCTGAAGCAGGAAACTGCACAAGAGAGGGAGAGAAGATGTGTAGAGCAAGTCCTTTAGCACAACAGGAGCAGATCCATGGTGTGGGCACTGGGGCCCTGTGTCCACACTGTCCTTGCTCCAGGGTCTAGGACTGCTCTGGTGGTGAGGTCTGGCTGCTCTCTGGAGCTGGGGCACAGCTTGTGTTCTGGCTTCATCCGGGGGGCTGACCTGGTTTGGTCCAAGACAGCTCTGTGGTCCAATCCGAGTGGTGAACAGTGGTGAAAAGAGGCATCAAAATAACAGTCCTAAGCTAAGGTGCAAACATAGAGATGTGCAGTGAAAGCCATCCTGGAGCATGTTTGAAATTAGGGCAGTTTCTTGGTGTCAGGGACTGCTGGGTTCAATCATTGGGTGTAAGGAGTCAGAGGATGCCTTCATGTACTTCCGTCATGGTAAATGAACAGTATAGCTACAGGGTTGGAGCTCCCATCAGTTTCTCCTCCTACATAACTCCAGCCATTTATTTGCAATTATTTGCAAATTTCCTTATTTTCTAAAGTGTTGAATACAAATTTTTAAAAAAACAAAACAAAAAACAACCCAAACCAACAAAATCAATAACAAAGCAACAAAATAGCATTTAGAGGTTAAAAAAATAAATATTTTTAATCTGATTCTAAATTATTTATGTTTGTCATTCATTGCTTATTTCATGTTCCTTCATATGTTCAAGTGTTTTTAATTTAATCTGCCAAATAAGATTTAGACTATAGACATTCCAACTAGGACGTTTTAGGAAAAAAAAAATTGCAGAAGTGTTTCTTTCTAGATATATAACTTCTTAATTAATACAAAATTCTAAATTTTTTATAAGTATTTTCTGCTTTTAAGTACTTGGCACAGAGTTTATTGACTTCATAAGACCATTTTGACTATTTGTCAGCAACTCACTGTGGGAAGGGTAGAGGAAGGACTCATTAATGCTGGAGCATTAGCTATCACCAGAACAGGCACAATGAGAAACTAGCCATAGCTGGTGGTGTGTGCTCTCAGACCCTGAGCCTGACTGTCTGCACCTTCCCATGCTCCAGTGGTGGATATACCTCACCTCACTTTGATCATCTACACTGCAGACATTTACATCTGAGCCAGTTGTTTAGACTCTTTTTCTAGTTCATGGAGAGAAAAAGACACTTCTGAGGCATGAGCTACATGTTCTATTTAGACATCTATGCTAATATCAGGTGACTCACTGCCTGGAAAGGGGCTATTTCCCAATTTTTCTTTTACACAGGGAGCCTAGAGGAATGTTTTAAATACAGGAGTTTACATCTTAGATGTTTGGGAACCTCTCCTGAAGACCTGTGTATTTTGCCCAAGAAAAGTCACCTCTGAGAACCCAAAACCACATTTACATGATTCTTACGGAACAGTTTCAAGAAGAATTGGCTAATAGGGCATGCTCATGTGCTTATTCTGATGGATCTGGGCACCCGAAGTGACACCATAATGTACCCAACATCAACCTTGTGAATTTACACATCCACTCAGAGAATAACTTCAGGCCAAGTGCTGGGCTGGGTATTTGTCTGCTGCCTGTGTGGACACTGTATGGAAGCTGTGGTTTTAGGGGAAGTCTCAGAGCCTCATCAAAAATGCTCTCCCTGCTCCCTGCTACATGAGGGTGGGTCTTGCAACATTTAAACTTACATTTCAAAAAAGTTTTTTTTTTGCTTCAAGTGAGTCTTCATTCATGATTTTGATGATTCATAGAGCTGCAATTCTATCGCTTCTGCACCAAGCCATGAAAAGAAACACCTTGAAGTCTAGACAATGGATTAACAGTTTGTTTTCTGGCTATATAGGCAGTGTTAAACATAGAATCAAAGTTTACTTTATATCAAGCCTTGGGTATGTGTTTTTTATCTAGGGAGTACAAAGAGATTTTGCACACCTAAGCTTAGAAAATCTGACTTCTCCTCCCAATTTTCTGCTCCCCTGTTAATTAGGCATCTGCTGCATGAATTGCACAAACAAAAATGGTACAATCTGTACTCATGTCTGTCTGGAGCTTTATGTCCTTTGATTTATATGGTGTGGTATCTGTGCTGCACACAGGGTAGCTGCATCCTTCAGTTCCACACCTGATGTCAGGGTGAAGGAAAATAGAGGTGTTAGGGGCAAGCAGCAGGACCAAATGCAACAGTTGTATACAGGTGAGAGGAACTGAGAACTGTCACTGCACACTAAAAACCTCCCACTGTCAACACAGGAAGCATAAAGGCAAATAACAAGATGTAACTATGTTACCAAGGTAGTGGCAACATTATTTAGAATTCAGACTGTGGGATGATACACTGGATGTGACACCATTGTAAAACCCTCCTGTTGGGTTCACATCTGCGATCAGTATGGTTAATAGAAAAACTTTCAGGAAATAGGCATAAACAAAAAATATTTAAATTGCAATTTTTATTAATTTTCATAAAAGAAACAAATCTGTAGCACTTATTTTGGAAAAAAAACCCAAACCCAACCCACAAACAAACAAAAAAAACCCAAACAATGCACACAACATTCCAAAATAAGAGCTGACATGAAAACATTTTGCAACTGTAGATTTACAAGCTCATGAAGCAGAGTTACGGTGAAATCTTACCAAGTCATGAAAGGAGTCCCACTATCATGTGAGACTATCCAGTCTCCAAGAGGTTCTCATTTCAGTTTTGTAATCTGGGTACCACTTGATTTTATATGAGGGTACTTTAGGATATATGGTATAGCCACAGGCTAAGTCTAATCAATTATTTCCACAGAAAGCTTTTGATAAGAAGAGTCACCACTTCATTTTGAGCACAACTCCATAGCTTTTATATAAGCAGAGTATTTGACCAGTAATAAATATTATTTTCAGAACCTATTGCAAATACAAGCAGTAAAAATCAAGAAGCAAATTATGATTCAAGTATTTAGATTCCCAAATGTTATAAGCTCCACTCTCTTCTCTCTGAAGAACTGAGCTAAGTGATAACATTCTAATCTGGACAAAATTTGGCCTAATTGTGCTGCTGCTCAACCTCCTGCTTCCACATTGCTCCAGGAACAAGAACAGAAGAAACTCACTATCATCAGAGATCAAACTACGACCCACCTGCTGAAATGACAGTGCTGGAAGAGCACAAGCATTCCACTTGGCTCTGGATCATCATGCTTCTTCAAACACAAAGCACTGATATTATTGCATGCTCTGGGGAACTGAGCAGTTGGATGTCAGTGCAGCTGTAACATGTGAAAACCTGCCGAGTTTCTACCTGTTGGTGCACATCTATTACACATACAAATTTACTGACTGGCACACCAAGGGCTGCATTAATCATTCCAACCCTGCTAGACCTCTTGCACTTGATTGACATGTAAGCAAAGAATATTTAGCAGCAAATAACACTGCATTTGCATTTCTCACTGTAACATTCATTTTCCCTTTTAAGGATAATTACTCTTAAATTATTCCAAAGTATCACCGTCTATGATTTTGGCAATATAGGTGCACAATAATTTGGTAGTTAATCCAAATTCTTGTATGTCCAAACACACATTTATAGTATTATTCTCCTTCTCAATACCACTATTAATAGAGACCTACTCAACCCCCCTAGTTTGTCCTTTTAAGGACTCCAAATCGCACAGAAAGTGCTGTGCTTGTCAAAGATCATAGTTTATCACAAATCAGTTCTTCCAGCTCCAAGACAGAGTGAATGTTTACATTCAACGCATGCCCTATGTCCTGTGACAGTGAGGAGGACAAACTGACTGGTAGTACAGATGGATAAGCAACAGTCCAACAGTTCTCCCTGTCTGCTGACAGCTCATACTGAGGAAGACTTCAAAAACCACAATTCAACCCGAGCTGATAACAAGTTTGCATGGGGTTAGCAGAAGAATTTGCTTGAGGACACGTAAATCACAGTGTGAGACAGCAGTCTCTTTGGAAAGAGAAGCCTTTGCATTAACCCCAGCCTTTCAGGTGTCTGAACTAGTAATACAGTCCTTCAAAAGGAAACTCAGAAAGCTAAGTAACAACTAACTACAAAACAACTTTCTTTTGATGATGTGACAATAATGGCAACCAACCTTCCCCCGAAACCTCAACTGAAACATTTTAAGTAACTTGTAAGCAAGTCAGCTTCTCTTCTCCTCCCATATCCTCCATCATCTTTTACCCAAGCTCAAATACCACATTCCTAAATGACCAACTTCCAGCTTGAAGATTTTCAAGGACCATGGAAACAAACTAAATGGTAAAAGAGTAAAGAAGGAATGGAAGAACCTCACTGACCAGTGTGATGAGAGAGTACCTCACCTGCACACTTCTCAAATAGGCAAACTGTTAGGAGCACAGAAATAAATCCACAACAAACCTGGATTTGAATGCTGGGGTAGTTTAAGGCTCAAACTAATTTGGCTTATGGATCTTGCCCAAGGCAATTGGGTTACAAACTGCAGTCCTGAGTTTAGTAAATATTTATGGGTGTTGTGTGCAAACATACTGAACCTGAATAAACTTCACTACCAAGTTTTCAAGTGCAAATGTAATCTCCCTTAATTCTGCCCTTAAAAAAATTCAATTGCTCCCCCCAAATTCTAGCCTGCGCACATTCTCAAAAAATAGATAATGATTAAATACCAATCTAAAGGTTCACAAGAAATGAACTACTTAATTAAATGAAACATAGCTTCAAACAAGCAACACTGAATCTGTTCCTCCATTAAAGAGGACTAAAAGTTTCTGCATAGAGAAAGCAGTAAAAAAATATTACAAGTACTATTAGTTAAGACATCAGACAAAAACCAATCAGATTCCTGACTTGCTGTTTTTGTCTTCACATAACAACAACTCCATTTGGATGACTGAAGTTCAGCCTGCCTCGACATAAAATACTGCTTTTTACTTGCAACGTTGTGAGGATAAAGGAAAGACTTTGGGTCTTTAAACATTTAGATTACTGATGTGTATGGGCTGTTGATTGTCACTCATTTGTTCCAATGATCCACAATTGCTTCAAATTAAGCACAGCTGAAGACTGCTGCAGATGCATCCAGATGTAGTGTTGTTTCAATAACTTAATAGCACTTTGATGTTTGCCTTGCTGAATTCTTCGCTGCTGAAGGAGGATCAGAGTCTTCAGTTCACAGCAAAAAACAAAACAAGGCAGTTATGAAGATCACGTAACGCAGAGCTCCGAAGCCCACAGCGGAGGTTTGCTGCAATATGATTGTTTGCTTCTGGTCTCTTGAGAACAATCAGCTGCTGCAGCTGTTGCTCCCTCCTCTTCTGCATCTTCCTCTACCTCCTGGAAACCTTCTGTTTCTTGAAATGGATGTTCTAAAAGTTTCAGTACATTTCTTACCTAGAGCAAAAACACAGCATGGTTGTTAAGAATTTAGGAAGTGAAGGCAAAATGATATGGAGAAGAACCTCATGCCAAATAATGAGCAAGTATATTGAATTTAATACATGAACTTCAGACAAGCCAAATATTAAACAGATGAACAATATACATAAGATACAAACCATAAAACTGTACCTGGCTGAGTTTGTATCTGTATGGGACTCAAGCTCAAATAACTTGAATGCAAATATTAAATACAAATTCTTATGTAATTTCTCAAAATAAATAAATTTTCCCATATTCTGCATGTAATGTTCTACATGGTGAAGTCCACAAGTGAAAGCTGTAAATTTTAAAAGACAACATTTTCCAGAAAGGAATAAGTATAAATTAATCCTCAACTGCCTTTCAAGCCATTCTCAAGACAGTAAAGGCACTGTAAGTGTCTTGTCATGATGTCAGCCTACAAGAACTGGTGAAGTTCAGATTCAGAGTTTTGATTCCATTATTTGTACTTTTTTTTTCCCAGTCATTAAAATTAGTTACAATAAAAACAATAGAGATCTTCTGAACAGTGAATTCCCAATCCCCTTACTGCCCAAGATTCCAGACTAAATTTTGCCCGATAAAATGTCAGTCATTGACAGCACCACTACACATCCACACAAGCCTAAAGAGAGAGAGAGAGAGAACATTAATAGCATACCTCCGAGAAATCCCCATTTTCAGCTGCTTCTATGGCATTCTGGGCAATATAATTTCTCAAGATATATTTTGGATTGTTTGAATTCATGACCTTGACACGCTCAGTGTTCCAGGCATCAGCATTACCAACGCTTTCTATTTCTTTCTGCAAACGGACTCTGAAATTAAGCAGGTGACAACAATTGGTTTTTACCAAGACTCACATGTAGAAGTTGACACATTTTTTGTTTTGAGATATTTCATTTTCAGTTCTTAAAAAATACCGTATCATCTATAATCCTCTCAGTTTATAAAATGCAGCATGACAACAGAATAGAAAACATCACTTAGTTTAAAAGCAGTACTAGGGACAGTCAGCAGGTCCTGATACAGCTTGAGAAAGTGGCACAAGCACAGCTTTTCTGTTCTCCAAAGTCAGATCGAGACAGAGGATGTGGTCTGTTCTGCATTGCTCTGCAATGACTGACACATTCAGGTCTTATCTTTCAAGTATTTATATACTGTTTATTGGTTAAAGCTTTTGCTGTTCTGGTAAAAGCACGAGGATGCAATACAGCTGAGGCAGTTTGAGGTACTTTCTATCAGTAATACTTGGTAAAGCTCTCAGCCCTGGAGAACAAGATCACAGGCAGTCAGGTGAGAAAAGATCTGCCCTAATCCACACAGTACAAAAAACTAATGCTCTATTCTTTACCAAAAAAAAAAAAAAAAATCTGCTAACACTTAAGTTTTTAGGCTTTAGAACAGTCTGGACATTTGTTTTTCCTGGCCATGATTTCTGTTTTTACTCTTTGATTAAGAATACTTGCTTTCTGTATTAACACATAGACTTTTCTTTTGAAAAAAAATTCAAAGAATAGAATGCTTAGAAGTCAGTCAGTTGTAGTTACTGAGCACTTAAAAGTTCATACCTGGAATTAGTTTGTCAGAATCAGCATCAACATTGGTGAAGCACTTTTCATTCTAGATTTGATGCTAGGTGATTTCTACATTCTCACACTACTTTAAAATCTAGCAATCAAAATAAAAAGATGCCCTTGAACTTTCACAGCAACAAAGATACTGATTGTGGCAGTTGATAATATTCTTGAGTTGCATGCCCTCCCCACCCTCCTAATCTGTATATTTTAGACAGGGTGTCTTTTGTTAGACATGCACATTGTTCTTAAAATGCAGAAATTTAATAGTGCTATCAATACTGAGAAACCTTACCTGTATTTCTCCAGCCATTCCTTCCAGTGTCTTTTATTTCTGCTAAGTACATCATCTGCTGTTAACTGCTGCAGTTTAGAGAATTGTTCAATGCGCTCCAGTTCTTTATTGATATTAGCTTTTGTTCCAATTAATGCAAACAGCTGAGGATTAGACTGAGCCAACATCAGCATCATTGACAGCTGTCTGGGAACAAAAAGAACAAACACGTTATATACTAAAGTTGAGCTGCTCGTCAAGAACCATCTCTCTGCAATCAAAGTAGATACAAAAACATTCACAACAAACTGAGATTTCACTAGAGAGGTTAAGTAACAGAAATTCGTAATTAGCAAAACAACTTTTATTATAAATCATCCTAATTCCACTGTTTCTTCCCCCTTCTTCAGTGTGTTTAACTCATATTCCTGTGGTATATAAAGATTTTTGTCGTATATAAAGTAGATTTTGAAAATTACTGGTTTAGTTGCACAATTCTCATCAAAACATCCTTTGAACTTTGAAAGGATTTAGCTTAAAAAAATTTGATCTTAGATATCAAGATAATATAGAATTCACAGATTATGTTGCTTGGGTTTTTTTTTTTTTTAATTTCTTTAACACCTACTATTTTTGCCAGTACTAATAAAACCCTAAATGATATGGGGGAAAATACTTCATTTAAGTCACATGAGACAACACTGTGTTTGATTTTTTTAGTTAGCCAGTCTAAATCACAGACTGAGAACTACTTTCTGATAATAAATTCTAAACAATATCCAGACTATTTTGCTGCAAGTTTGACTAGGATTGCATCTTTTCATATTTCACTGTGTTAGCTGGTGCTATACAATAACTCCACCTTATTTGCAATACCATGCTAGCTTTTATTTTTTCCTGAATTACTAACTACAGCATAGCATAAAGTAAAATAAAAACCCAAAGAGTTGCAGCATATCAAAATACAAAGTGTTTTTATTTCCTCTGTAAATGCTGTTTTAAGCAAAGGACAAAAGAAACATTTCTCCTGGCTTCAAAACAGACAACTCATTATATCAAGTTATATTTTCCTACTTTTAGTCAGCAGAGATAAGCTGGGTACTTTTATTTCTGAGTTTATATAAAGTACTATCCAGATCTGATGTACACATCTGATATGCCTAGATCTATGATATCCAAGTGCTGGGATTAAAAAATAAATCAGTCATGCACTCACTTTAATACAGTTTTATTCCCCTCCAAAATGTCACATCCCTATCATGATGACTTATAGCTACTTTGCAGGTCTCTCTAGTCCTGAATGCAGTGTTTAAAAAATACTGTCCCATCTCTACCACACAAGCTATCTCTGTATTGTGCTATGGAGCTTCAGGGAGCACTTACTAAACAAGAGGAAGGGGAGGAAGGGAAGTATACCCAAAATACCTTTAATTTTTCCCCCTATCTCCAAAAAGTGAAAAACTGCTGCAGTCACTGCAGCAGTTGAACATGAGTTATTCTTTTTCCATGCTCAGAGTAGGTGGACTGCAGAACAAATGGGGCATGGACTTTACCACCTAAAGTGGTGCAGTCTACTAGTCCAAAGATCTATCCTTAGGCCAGATCTTTGGCAGTTGAAAGTGAATTTTGCCGACAGTACACTAGCAGAACACAGTGGCATTGTAGTTCAAACCCATTTCTTCTGTAAAATACTTCCATATCACTTCATTATTTGGTACTCTCATTGCCTCAAGTCAGCAGAGACAGGGAAGGAAATAAAAAAAAAAAAAAAAAAGACCAAGCAAAAGCTCAGACAACTTTAACTCAAGAGCCAACCGCTGAAAGTCACTGCTGTGTATCATGGTGCATCTACTTAACAGTGACATTTCCAATTTTAAAATTAGTGAAATATTACATATCATGCAGAGTTTATTGTGGTTATAAGGAAACTAAAGGCAAAAACCAAAACCATTTAAGCAGACTAATACCTTGGATCCATCTGTGGTTTAAAAACAACTTTCAGTTCTTCCACAGAAGCACACTGACTTGTAAGCTCTTCTAAGAAATCTTCAAATTTTGAAGGATCAATGTCTACTGAGAATGAACTCAGCAAGTAAAATATATTTGTGAAGTCTCCAGCTGAAAAAATTAATTTTATGAGTAATGCAACTAGTAAATCAACAGGAAAGCAGTTCCCATACCTCCTTCCTATCTCCTCCCACAGCAGTACAGGTGCCTTCTAAAGAGGCAAATAAACTGTTCTCTCAGTGAGAGTGCAAATGTGAGACAGGGGCCCTGCATAAGGCAACAGCTACTCCACAGTTCACAATAAGGTAATTATTTTCAGCCTTTTGTTCTTCTCACAGATAACAATGTAGTCGCACAAGGCTACTTTCTTTTAAGGTCAGGATATAAATTGTATATTGATTTGATAACAGATTCTGATAGGCTATTCTTTTCTGTTCACCAACCTGTGAGATGCATGGTTTCAAGCAGTTCAGACACCAGCTTACTATCTTCTTCTAATTCCAGTTGGATTAGGCCTAGTTTTTTTCTCATCTTCTGCAAATAGTGTTTCTCAAATTCTGCATCATATTCCTCTTCCAAGATGAGTTGGCTTATTTCCAAGGGCAGCTCTGGAACTAAAGCTTCAGCAAGTTTCCCCAGGTTCCACTTGCAAATCTCTGGCTGTTTGTTGTAAGCATAGCGCCCTGTATTATCAGAACCATTGCAGACATGCTCAGGGTCATACCTACAAGGGAAGAAATAATTAGCATTCTTCTAGTTATCTGGATACCAATATTGAGAGAAGTAGTTCTTTTATTATTTTAGTCTGCTCTAGGAACTAAAAATTTGAAAGGAAACATTCCTTGATTCTTTTCCCAAAGCCATAGGCTACAAGAACAGTCTAACAGCTAGAGATGTTGTGAACACAGTTTAAAGTACATTGACAAGAAGAATTACAGGACAAGTAGAACTACCTTGATCTCTTTTGCTGTGAAGATAATTCAAAAATCTACTTTAGAGTAAAAATATGAAAGCAACCATAAATACCAGGATTGTCCTACATAGCAAGAACATATGTACATTCCAAACAATGATGCCACACTGACCTGTCCATAAACCCAAAAGGGCCATAGTCAATGGTTAGTCCAACAATACTCATGTTATCTGTATTCAGCACGCCATGGCAAAACCCCACACACTGCCACTCAGCAACCAACCTCGCTGTCCGCTTGGTTATCTGAAAGAAAGGATGTTTTGTTCATTTCTCATCACAACAACGTATTTCCAATACATTCATGTATTTCCCAGTCTGAACTGATGTTTCTGCAGATCCAATGGAGGCAGATTCTGGCAGTATGCCATACACACAAACATCTTAAGGACAGTTTGCCACTATCCTCCTGTCATTAACTCCCCTGTTTCCCTGTCTCCCATTTCCATTTGCATCCACTTCTCTCCTTCCAAGCTTGACTTGCCAGTCAGTTGAACAGCTTTCAAATGCACTGGAAACAGGACACTGAAACAAAATAAACTGTTTGACATCAAACTTGCATACTAGTCTAGTCATTATACAAATATATTCTTTTGCCTACTATTAAAGAGTAACTACAGCAGGAAACCACCTAAGCAAGTATAGCCTTTTGGTTTACCTCGTATGTAGGGGTGATCTACAGGGAGGTTAAAGGGCTGACACAAAACAACTATTCCGTGCAAAAAGATTTTAGCACTGATAAGCATTTCTCTCCATGTTCTGAGAGTGCAAGTAAGGCTACCCAGGATGCAACACAAGATTAAATAAAAATATTGCAAGAATGATGGTTTTCTTTAAATGCAATTCTTCACCAAATGCATGTTTCATCAGTAATTTTCCACTGCTTAACTGAGAACTATTTTTATTGACTTGACTAAGATCACTGCATGTGCCCCATCCTTCAAATAAATAGTATAATATTTTAAAGCAGTCTTAGTTATTTAAATACATTAACTCACCTGTCAACTACAACACTAAAAATCTAAAAGTCAGGAAGTTAACATGGTTTTCAAATAAAACTAGTTGCAAATGCTTTACTAAATTGCTGTAAGTAAATATTTAGCATAGCCATTCATTAAAACTTTAAAATTAAATTATTTTCATAGATAAAATCAGTTTTCTTCCCAAACAGCTAACAATGCACAGAAATTCAAAACAACTATTTGCTCCATGCTGCAGCGTAACTGTATTTCATTAAGGTTCAAAAAACAATCTACGAATTGTTTAATTAGATATTTTAATTAGATGTTTCTATGCCTTTGGGTTCAAATCCAGAATTTTCCTACCTTTTTTTTTCAGAACACTTGCAGTCAAGTAAAGAAGAAAAAGTAGACAAATCTTGTCCTGACAGGCAGTGAAAACCACAAATGATGCATGGAACACAACCTTTTGGTCTAGCTTGAGATCCCATACTTTTAATTTTTCCAGTATTCTCATAGTAGGTACTTTACACATTTTTCCTGAACGTTGATTCATGGGCCAGCTGGAAGCCAGCAGCCAGCTACATGTGTCCACAACTGATTACCTAGGCCATGACCCAGTAAAGAGGCACACCCTGCACAATGGCTCTGTGCCAGGAAAATGTAAAATTTAAAAATAAAAAAAAAACTGGTCACCAGAGTTGGGATGAAAGCACTCCAGTGGTAAGGCAGTCCTTGTATGAATGCATCACACACCACCAGGGTTCTGGTGAAAAGAAATGCCCCTGATGAGAGTACCCAAAAGCAACTAAAGCTTGGGTGCCACTCAAAGATGGGTATATTGATAATGAAGAGACAGCCCTGAGTCCTCTGTTTTTCCACAGCTAGCCAAACTAGAAGGAAAGTATAGTGTATATATAAATAAGACTGTCAGCTGAAGGACATGCTCATTTAAATTTAAAGAACAGTTACAAATAATTTGAGAAGTGCAGATAATGATGTCTGCTTTCTAGACAGTGCTGTGAAAATGCAATCACCTGTACTTTTTGCTCCATTTCCTCCACAGTGCAGAAAGAATGATAAAACAAGATGGAGTTTAAGTAACAGCAGTTCCCTGCAAATGGATGTGTTTGTTCAATAAAAAATGGACTGGAGTGATTTTCAGATGAAGAAAAGTCTAAAAAGTCTCCACTAATGATGAGAGAAAACATGAGGAGGCAATGATAGCACAAACATGGAGTGTGGATAGGCAGTGGCATGAGGAGCACAACAAACAAAAAGTGGATCTGGGGAAACAAGAAAAGCATGCTAGGAATAGGGCTGGGGGGAAGGAGAAGGAAACCAGTAGCAACTGGGCCAGGAAAAGCAGCCAAAAGCAGAAAGAGGCAGGACTGGGCACGCACACACATACCCACAAAGATCCCCAAGTCCCATGACTTTTCTGCCATCAGGAAGCAAACATGCCATCAGCTACAGAGCTGGACACAACAGAGTGAGTGACAAGCTCTCCTCATCAACCCAAATTGTTCACACACAAAGGACTTGTCCAGCAGAGTTAAATTCTTTGGAACATAGCAGTGAACCAAGCCACAGCCTGCTTTGAAGAATTAATGCAAGTATGCACAGGTTGTGGTAAAGAAAAAAAAAAAAAGGGCAAGAAACCAAACCATAGAAGTGCTTTCCTCAAAGAGGAGTTCAGACAATTGAATGATACAAAGAATTAACTGACTCCAGTCATCTGTGCTTGCAGATGGACTTCCTAAAGATGACTGGTATGGATTTATGAAGAGAATCTGATCTTCCTTACCTCTTTGAAGAAAGCAGCATTCCTCTGAACAGTGTTGTCTGAATAAGCCTCCTGGATTTCTGGGTAGAAAGTGCTGATCACATAATCAAGCATCTGTATTCGAATGTCATTCCGGTTAACGCTGGGACCCTTGCGTCCTGTGTATTCATCAGGGGGCTTAAAAATTTCAAAAGAGCCAAATCTGTTTCAAAATAAAAACAAGTTTGAGAATACTATTAACATAATTTGATATTGCATGTAATAAAAACATGTACTGTTGTTGCAGTAACGGCACCATCATCTCTTGACATCAATTTTTCAGGTGACTGAGAGAAAAGACCTGCAAGATTCCTACACTGAACATGGTGAGGCTCACTGACTAGGTGAAAAGAAGCGCCTACATCCACATGTAACTAAACTGACCAACCCTGCCAGTACTGAACACCAGCTCATTAAAGTTTCTTATAACTCCTTATACTGAAAAATTTTTATCCTGTAAATATGTAGAAGTTGGACTTATTTTAAATACTAGACTGTACATCAAGCATACCAGATTTATTTTCCATATATGCAAACACACAGGAATGCACACAAATATACACATACATATGAAAGCGCATACTCCTCATACCTCACCTTCCTCTAAAATTCTGCAACCTTAGAGGAAGCAATGTAACTTCCTGAAATGCCTAATAGATTCTGCTGGAGCAAGAACATCATACATTTCTCAGGCAGGGAAAGTACACCCAAACTTTCACAGCACTACATTAGAACTAGAATTAAGGATAGAGGTACAATTCACCACTACTACTACTACTACTATAAAAAAAAAAATCATGTATTCTGTATAGGAATAAACATGAAAAATCTCTTCTCCTAAGCCAGCAGAACTTACTTCCTCTTTCTACCAGGCCAGCATCCCTAGTACTTATCTGTCTCAGTGCAAAGACAGCAGCTTATCCCATCTGCTGAGCAACCAAAGCAGCTTCCTACAGCCCAGCAAAACAAGTTCCAAGCCTCCAGAACAAGAAACACACAAATGGTGCTGTTAGGGAAATACACTTTAGAAGACTGCTTAGTTTTAAAGGAAAAAAAAAAAACCAAGACAAAACTGATCAGCAAAATAGGCTTCTACCTTATAAATGTAGAGGCTATTCTCAGAACAACTGTACACCTTTCATTTTTTGGATTCCCATCGTAAAATATGTCCCGAACGACTTTGGAGTCAGATGTGACACAGGTGCCAGCCCTTGTGGTTGGTATTCCCAGGTGAAACATGGCCTCGCTGCACAGGAACTCCCGGATGCTCGAGCGCAGGACCTTCCGACCATCAGCTTGTCTGCACCAAGAAGACATGGACAGTTTTTAGGCTATAAAGGCAGGAACTCCTGATTCCTCTATAGCAGCAGAGAAATAAAAGCCTAGAAGTAGCACACTCTGTCCATGGTCCCACAAAAAAGTAGTGGCAGATGTGAAAAGAAAAGCTGGACCTTTAAACTTCTGTTAAAGTTCAATTAGATGGACACAACAACTTGCAATGAAGAGCACGCACAACAGAATAAACCTTCCAGGTACACATATCCCTTCTAATCACTAACTATGTTTATTTTATTGATGCAATAGTCTTTCAAAAAAAATTTAAATTTGGACAGCTATAGCTATTTTATTGTATATCAAGTCAATGGTTTCCTCTTAGTTAAATGAAATATGATGAAAAATATTATTTTGAATCTTTCTGGGTAAGCAATCCAGAAATGGGGTCCTAAATATAAGCATGCACAACAGCTTCACTAAAAAAACCCAAACACCTAAACAGATAACAAACTAGCTTATTTAACAGATACTAAGCAAATGGAACAGACACAGGTGGTTCTCAGCCCACACTCTCAGCACTTCCAAAGCCACAAGAAAGCAGGAGAGCTGCCCAGGGCAGGTCTACAAAGCTACCACCATATCTGGGATTTTCACTGAGATTTCCTTAACCCTCATAGATCTGAAGAAGGCCTTCAAAGGACCACATGCATGAAACTAACATGTTACTGAAACCATAGGGTGGAACAGAAAATATGGGAAATGCAAGTGGGAAAAATTACCTGAAATATTTAAAGTATTTAAAGGCTAATATGACTAACACATATACCCATCCCTTGCAGGGATTTGGTCAGTATGCCATTCTGGGGACTTCTCCACTATTCCCTCCCACAGCTGGGAAGAGTGAGGAGAAGGACCAGCAGCACAACCAAAACGCCCACATTTAAATATCATCTGTGTGGGCAGCACTTACACACTGCTCTCCCCACTGTCATCATGGTCTGCATCCTCCCAGAGGGGGAAACTCGCACAGGAGGATTAACCAGGGACAGAAGTACCGTGCCACCTGAACGATGCAGTGAGATGCAGTTACACTCTTGTTTTCCAGCGGAAAATTTTGCCACTTCCTGATCTGGCATTTAAGCATTACACTCGCTGCTGCCAAAGTTAAACAAAAAGCAAATAACCACGAGGGCTTCAGAGATGACCTTTGCCTCAGGGGATGATCCTCAGCACGGCACCAGCCCCTCGCTAAGGCGATCTGCGGGCCGGCAAGTCCGTCCCCGTCCTCCCCGCACAGCGCCCGGGCACGCACGGGCCACCGGGCGCTGCTCCGGCCAAACCGCGCCCCGCCGGCTGTTCCGGCCCCGTCCCGCCCGGGCCTTACCGGGAAAAGGGGGTGATGCCGGCGCCCTTGAGCTGGATCTCCCAGCGCTCGCCCCGCGGGCCCAGCACCTCGCCCAGGTACATGGCGGCGCCGTCGCCCAGCTGCCCCGCGAAGCTGCCGAACTGGTGGCCGCAGTAGCAGTGCGCCGCGGGCTCCGCGCCCGCCAGCACCCGGTTCCCGCTGAAGAACAGCGCGGCCTCGGCCTCCGCCGCCGCCGGGTCGGCCGCGGGCGCCTCCAGCCCCAGCAACGCCAGCGCCGGCAGCGACATGGCCACGAGCCGCGGGTTCTGCAGCGGGCTGGGCCGCACCCGAGCGAAGCAGGCGCCGGGCACGGTCCGCGGGCCGCTCTCCTCCGAGGCGTCCACGGGCAGCGAGCGCAGAGCCAGGTTGTCGAAGCGCAGCGCGCCCAGCCAGCCCCCGCCGCCCTCGGGCTGCTGCATGGCCGGGCCCGACGCCGCCCGCAGCAGCGGCGGGGGGAAGCGGCGGGCGCTGCGCAGCACCGAGGCCATGCGCCCGGGCCGGGGGCGGTGCCGCGGCGAGTCCCGCCCATGGGGCCACCCCGCCCGGAGAGCGGAGAGCGCGGCTGGGCCCGGCGGATAAAACTGGAAGCGCAGCCCAGCCAGCAGGTCGCGGGGGTGCCGGACTCAGGAGAAGAAAAAAGATAAACGAATGTATGCAACAAGTCAGAACTTATTCAGAATGCTCCTGTTTTGTGTTATTTCAGTGAATAGCAGCTACCTCAATGGTGGGTCAAGACCAAACCTCTCCAAAGTGCGCACACGTACTTTCTCTCAAGGGTCCAGTGGATGCCTCCACTCAAACCTGGACATAGCAGGTAAACCATCTGCAGACAGTAGATGGCACTAAATTATTACTATGACTTGTACTTTCCAGCTAAACTCAATCGTGAGTCTCAGCTCTAAAGAACTGGGGTGTAACCATAACAGAGAGACAACATGGTGATGGCAGCAGGGAGAGGGAGAGGAGCTGCCCAGTGGCAGGTGATGCACATCCAGAATCCTGTTGCACTTGTACAAACCTGAGCAGCCTTGCCAGGCTTGCCCACACAGCTCTCTTGCTGGCCCTGGAGAAAGCAGATGTGCAGCTTAGTTGCTGCAGAGACACATCACATTAATAACCAGCCCACTCTAATCAAATATCACTTTTCATTAGTTTGTCCAGTTTGTAAATCATCTCTGTAGCCAGAATCAGGGACATCTTACCACTGAAAGAAAGTCACCTCGCTGAAATATTTTTTTCCACTTTCCCTCACACATTAGTCACAAGTATCAAGTATCTTGGATAAGGCAAGTGTGAAGGTAGCTGTGTGCATCTTTCCCCCTGCCCCTATCATCACTAGAGCTTTTCCGTGTCATACTACACAAACCGACAGACAAAACACCCAACAAGCAAAAGCAAGTGTTTGCTCACTTTCCAGCACAGTCACCCCCAGCAGGGAGCTACCAAGGAGGAGCCAGAGTCAGGTCAGTTGTCAGGACTCAAAGGACAAGTGCTTGTGGTGGGAAAGAGCACACACCCGCCCAACTCCCAGCCTTTTCTCTACTGAGACTGAGGGTAAGGGTAGCCCCATCTTTGCTGCTGTTGCCTCCCTGGAACATAGAAAGCTCCACTCTGCATCAGGCACAAAGCGAGTGACAAGGGAGGGGATAATTACACAACTCCCAGTCAGCTTCTTTAGCTGGGAGCTGCTGAACAGGACAGCTGCTTCAGCTGTTCCTGGGGTCCTCCCATACACACGGACACACGAGACCTGCTGGTGTGAGGATGTACACAGCTGGTGCATTTTTTCACCCGAAGAGCCAGTAAACTGATTTTGGTGTGTATCTTTGGAGCTACTTTGTCCTGTGTTTGATGTCTTCCATGTGCACTTCCACAGCATTGGGCTTGGCACCCCGCTGAAGTCTGTCCATCAGTCAGACCCACACGAGTGACCCTTCTCTGCCAATACTTAAAAGCTCCCACATCTTACAAAAATGTCAGTCTTAAAACACTCAAGTCTAAAATTAAAGTTTATTTCTGTTTTAAAAAGAAACAGGGAAATAGATACATACATGAGTATCTTAAGAGTTACACAAGTGATAATGTGCTGTTTCTCTCCCATGTGTAGCTCCCACTGCCTGGCACTTTGAGGTAACCTGACATGTTTGTCACTTTTTTAGATGTTTTACTATACACACAGAAATACAGCTTCCAGTGGAAACACAGACATTTTAATCCACTTCAGAAAGTCAATTTTAAAATTTTGTTCAGTATTTGGTATAGAAACGACACCTCAAACGTGACGTGGGCCAGCAGTAAGCAATGTAACGCTGGTGAACAATACACTCCCAGAGCAGGCAGCTGCCGGGGGCCGCCTGAGCCTGTCTGACCCAGCACTGCTCCAGAGCAGAGCTGCTGGGCAGCGTCCTCTGCCACTCCCAGGGACAGTACAGGACTACAGTATTCTAAGCTTTTTCTTCCACCTAAATGGTTTAAACAGCAATTCTTTGCAGCTACAGCTCCAATTGCAACTGGAGGGAACTTTGCCTGGTCAAGGAAAAAAGGGCTGCATTTTGCTTTACACACTACCAAAAAAGATGGACCACTGATTGACAAAGGGTACACACAGATGACACATTTTCTGTATGGAATAGAGCTTATCATATATATGAATACAGGGTCTTTGTATTAATATATTTTTTTAAAGTAATGGTCATATTGATTTACCTGTGTCAATTTGAAAGGTAAAGCTTTTTGCCACTATTCACCATCTTTTGCACTTAAAGGATTTTTATTTCCCACACAGAGGACAGCACTTTAAGTACAAATGACTGTGCCTGATGTAAAGCCAATGTTGGAGTGCTTTGCTGGACTGGGACTACAGCTGTCAGCTCCTTGCAAGACTGAGCACTGGAGACATGAAAAGAAAAGCAACAAAATCAACTCACCACACCTAACTCTGAACTCTGAATTTAAGTTCTCACATTGAGCAGTCAGTCTCCCTATGTGTTCAGTAGGATAGGGAAATTCATCCTTTTCTTCTTAACCAGTTACATGTGGTAGGTAGAGAAACCAGCTCCCCTGCTTCAGCATTACACTCAGATTCCCCTCAGCAGGACAGAATTAGTTCAATAATGTTCATCAGGAAAATGTGTTAAATGGTGGAATTATCCTGTACTAGATCTAGCTAACCAGTGTTTCCTCTTAATAAAAATACTGGTTAATTAGGAAAATAAATACCTTCAACAGAAATGGTGGTTAAAATATTTTATTTTTTATATAATAGAACATACTGCTGTTAACTTTAAATCACTTTAAAGGCACACATTGTTAAAAATACTTCAAATTTACATCACATGTACAAATGCATAAAACAGATGTACATGTCACCAAAAAAATACAATATGGCTTCATAAGGTTGAGGTGGGGCTGGGACAATTCAACATATACTTAAATTTTACAGGATGCTGCTAACACTGAAAGGACTGACTAGAACAGAAAAGAATGGACTTAAACACGGATTATGTTATATAAACAGTACAACACATTGAATACACAACATCAAGGATCCGTGTATGGATTCACAGAATTGTTAGTTCTGCAAATTCATCACTTTCCAGTCCCACTGAATAAACAGTGCATGCATATGATCTGCCAATTTGCCAATGCATATGATCTGCAACAGTGGGAAGATAAATTGCAAATTCTCCAAGAGGTTCTCTGAAGAATCTGCTGATATGTTTTGTAAAAAAAAAAAAAAAAAAAAAAAAAAAAAAAAAAAAAAAAAAAAATTGAAACAATAGACTTATGGTAGTGACTGGAGGGAATAACTGAATAACAAATGGACACCTTAGATGGTAATCACTTTTGGTTAAAAAACATAAAGCATCCAGTCTGCAAGAATGCTCCATGACAATCATTTAGCATTAGTCCCACCCAAGATTAAGGCTCCTATCTAAATTTTACCTTAGATTTGTTTTCCTTTGTGTAAAATTACCTGAGCACAGATATCAAAGACCTACAGAGCTTTTAAAATACCTGCAGATACTTTAAAAATCTGTAGATAACTTAAAGCAAAATATCCATATATTTAATTCTACCAGCTAAATATTCTCAAGAAAATAACCAACAGAACAACATTTTGGTATGTCAGTAAAGACAGGAGAAGAGTGAGCTTAAGCTTTGCTTTCATCTTTTAAAAATGTACATAAAATGTAATAGAATTATTCAAATAGGACTGCTTAATTGTAAACAACACATTGAATGTTTTTAAAAAAACAGGAATCAAAATTCAGGCAGTCACTCTACTATAAATTGTTTACAAATGCAGCTTCTCCTCTTGCTAGAGATGGCTGGTGGTTTCTTAAGCACTAATAAATAGAAAAGAAAAGGACCTGCCCCCACTGTTTTCTGTATTATCATTTACACTTTGTATCCTAGAAGCATGAATTGCTGTCATTCTCATTTGCTAAGGTTTATTCACAGAACACCTGTAAGGCCCAGACCCAGAAGAGCACTGAGCATCATCTTAAGAGCTCTGCAGAACTGGGTTAGATTCAGTAAGGTTTAAGATGAACATGCAGTTTAATAATTTGCTGCACTGGAACTCATACAATTTTCAAAGAGCAAGGCAGAAAAGCGTCAGGTTGCATGGACAGACCAGCTCCCAGCAAAGTCAATGCCATCACAGAGAGGAGCATCAGACCCTTAATTTTAAAAGCTCAAAAAAGACTACACTGTACAGAAGATAGATGTACATACTTTTAACAAACAAAAGACTGTATGGAACTATTTCCAATACAAGCCTTTGGAAATATACCCTATTAAAAGTGGTTTCTGGATTTTATTGAACCAACTGAAAAACCACAAAGAAACACAAAACATATCATCACCTTTTCCTCCTCCTGCCTCACATACTGGTTCCCATCTTCCATTCCCAAAAGAAATACAGATTAAAACCTTACTTTAAGCAATGAGTAACTGTATATGAGCCTGAGGAGCAAATGGGACTTTTCTATTCAAACACATCCGTTTAACTTTGATATGACAGTGTTATTTGTGTTGTTGAACTAGGACTAGCTGATTGCCAAGGGCATTTTACAATCACCAACAATTCTGTAAAAAGGGAAGGTACCAAAAATTTCCAATGAAATATGAACCCAGGATTAAAAAAAAAAAAAAAAAGAAATAAATAGATTGATGATGGATGAGTGTTCCAGATAATTAAAAAAGAAAGTAACAGCAGTCTGTAGTACCCATAATTCTATGTATAAATAGCAGGTAATCCAAATAAAATGCTACATTTGGTTGAAAAACTAAATTGAACACTGCTTTCCTATTAAATAGATTAAAATATTCATCCACCAAGAAATGACATTGATAAATAAAATATTTTCATGTAGCAAAAACAAGGGGCAGGTTAATTCCAGGCTTTTTATGCCAAATATGAAAAGTCTGAAAAACAAAAGTAAATTGTACAGTAGTTCTATTTTCTTAAATTTACAATACTGGAACCAGCAGGATTTGGCTAAATAATACAGTTTAAATAAGCTAATCTAAAGGAACAGAGCGTCCTGTAAACATCTGACACAAACCACACTGCATTCTGATGGGGTGGCTATACCTTCTCTATGCAGGAGAAAAACAATTCAACTGGTGTTGGTAACAAGGGATGCAATCTAAAGGCAACATTCCTGTTCTTCAGTAAGGCTTGTAAAAAATTTGAGCTGTGTACGTATGACAGCCTGTACAATTCTGAAATTTCTGGAAAGCTCTTAAGTTTAAAAAAAGCCTAAATGTTTTAGGTAAAAAACACACATTGAGAAGATGTCCTTTTAAATTATGTGTAAAAGTGTCTGGCACCAGAAATAAACACTTGGTATTATTATACCTAAGAAAGAAAGCAAAGAATCACTCAAATGTCCCTGAACTTCAGAGGAGATGCAGTCAATTAGGTTACTTTGTGTTGTTCTTTTCTCTGGAAAAGGAGCCATGAACACACACCCTTTAAGCTGCTTGTACTACATCATCAATTTTATATATATATATATATTATATATAATGCATATATATAGTATACATGTATATAGTATGCATATATAATATATATATATATATTTGCATACACATTTCTTTTACCTCAATCTGGAATCATCTGGTTTCATGCAACACACCTATCAAGAATCAAAACTATTAATTAGATCATAGCTGGTGTAACTTTAATATCAAATCCTTTATTATATAGTGATTGAGTGTTGCTCAGCATCAATCAGCTCTGACTAGAATCCTCATCCTTCAGTTCAGTTAATGCGTTGCCTCCATCACCTTTTCCTCTGCCACCTTCTTCACACAGAGCCTCTCCTTGTTGTTCACTACTGAGGCACCTCTGTCAGCCTCTGAAGATAGCTCTGTGTTGCTGGCATTGAGAGAACAAACTGAACTGTCCTGTGACCTATTCGGTAGCAGCCATATCCCAGCAGTCCAAAAAATGTTGCTTTTAAAACAAATTTAAAAATCTTACTTGAAGCTGATGGAGGAGGCACACTGAAACAAAATATAGAAAACAATATTAGTATTTGCATGGCTGGAAACAGTTGGAATTTTCCAATTAAAAAAAAAGGGATCTTTTCTCCCCTTCCTCCCCATAGAGCAGGAAATTTTCAGGTAGCAGATGCATCATGAATGAACAATGTATTCTTTCATGTTCAAGGGCTACATACAATTAAATAACAATAAAAATTAATAAACACTAACAAAGCATTTTCAACTTATGCCGCTCTTAATGGCTAGGAACTTTTACTTGTCCATCACCCTGCCAAAATAACTAAGTCAATATTCACACTTTTTTGAAGAATACTAAAAGGGAATATTTAGCTTTTCACAGAGCTCCTTTCAAGTCTCTGCACTGGCCACCTGAACCAGGAAGGCAGAAGACAACAGGCACACCAGGTCTACCGCCCAACATTCAAGCAGTCTCACTGTGGGCATATCAACCAAACAGTTAATATTACCTTCCCAATAAAGTTGACTTTGAGAGCACAGCCACATGCACGTGCAGCCCTGCACCCTCACTAACAGTCTCTGCAGCAGCTCAGAAGCACCACAGACCAATATTACTAGGCTGTATTATAATCTCTCCTGTATTTCTGAAGTCCTGACCTTTGTGGCTTTATGGGATACACATAGTCTGAATGCTTTGGTTCTTCAATTCTGTCTTTTACAAAGCATATACATCTATTTTAATAGGTACTTCAAAGCAAGAATTCACAAGGTACATGGCTTAAACCAGCTCATAATTAGTCAGGTATACACATTAAAATAAGTCATTACTTAGATATACACTTAAAATAGGGTACAAGCAACCCTTGCCAGACACTAAGCTTGCCAGAGAGCCAGCAGTGTCCTGACAAAACAAAAGCTTTAAATCCAATTATTTATATTTACCTAAGTTAGACTAAAAGCCTTGTTCTGTTTTCACCATCTTCAACAGCCCTCATTTGAGATTTCATTTTAGAAGACTTAAACGAGGACCAATTAATTTTCTTTCTAGACAAGAGCATATTCTCATCTCTACTTCCCTCCATATTCAACTATTCTTTTTCCTTTAATTTTTTTTTTCTTTGCTGTCAGCAGAATCTGCAAGCACTGCACAGCAAGTCAGTGAGCTGACAGGGCAGGGATGACAGTAGAGATGTTTCTTCAAGCTGTGACAATCAACCAAAAAAACTCCAAAGAAACTGCTGGTTTTTAGCAAAAGAAGCTGTTACATCAACATGTAGGAAAGCAATACCTCATTATTTCCTGGATCTTTAAGTCAGAATTCCAGTTCTTTTCAATCCCAGGTACGTGACCCATGCCAACAACACCAACTACAACAGATGGGATATATTTTCTAGGTTCATCTGAGAAAAGAGAGATGAAGAGAAAGGAACATATCTGTAAAATAACTAATTTCAAGCTATAAATAAGTAGCCAATGTGTGAGACTACAAAATTGATTTTTCCAAGATATAGGGGCTTTTACTACCACATATTGAAACCCTGTTGTTGCATACTGATCTCACCTACTGCCTCTTTCACTGAAAAAGTCAGCATGGATTCTGGATTTTCAGGAATCATTTATTTAATAAATAGACCTGGCCAGTGCTCATACTTCAGCCTCAGGGTGACAGGCTCAGCAGATGCAAGCTAAATTAACTTCTTTCCTTTTCTGTGTAGGTCATGTTTCTATGCTGCTTATGAGGAACACTCCTGCTCCTTGCCATTCTCCTGAACAGAGAACTTTCTCCGCCACTTTGCACAGTGGCACCTGGCACACAAAGTTTACCAAGATTTGGGCTCACAATCAGAGAACAATGCTTGAGATCACACCTGTTCTCTAAAGCTCACTGTTAGAGACCTGGCCTCAGCAACAGCAAACCCAGGCCAGCGACATCCAGCAGTTAGCCAGCAACCGTCAGACCAACGCAACATGTGCCAGCTCTCACCCTTACCTCCCATCTACCAGCCATATTTCACAACACCCAAAATGTGGTTTCTGGAAGTTTTCCCCAATGAAAAATATAGCACCATGCCACAGTAAAAATAACTCACAAAAGATCTTCTAAGGAATAATGATCAGGCTGCCTTCCTATGCAGAAAATTCTACATAATACATAAATATAAAATACAAGTTCCACTGTTTTGCTTTAAATATTCACCCTTGATTTTTTCCAGAAAAAAAAAATAAACATGTGAAGAGCAGCCCACTTCAAAATGGAACAAAACTGTATTGAAAACCCTAGAACTATTTTTACACATATTTACCAAATTGTTTTTTCTGAATTTTCTTTTTCTCAGTCTATTCTGGAGTTGCTCTAAAGCAGAACAGCAACTACAACATTTGTGCACTAAAGTGACGACAAACACTGTCTTCTTAAATATTAAGTAAGAGGTAACATACTTCAGTATGCTTATCGATAGGAAGGGCATGCTGATTACATACGGCAGCAGAATACTTCAAAGATTAGACAAATACTATTTTTCTATATGCCTATACCTTGCTGAAACTGTAGTCACATATGATTATTACTGCCAGATCAAAGTTCCTAGCAGCCCAATTTATAATTATAAAAAAACCTATGAAGACTACTGAAATTAGACAATGAACCTATCAAGAAATGAATCCCTCAGCAGCCAGTGACAATAATGAATTTGGTGAGATAACAGGGCAAGCGAGATAGATGACTGTCCCATAGTGTGCTGTCATACCAGATCCCTGCCTTTTGAAAGTTGTCTGGCTAATTAGTACTTACCAGTTTTGAACAGCACAATGAGAAAAAAAACCATAATTTAGAGTTTACTGCTCTAGGTGGTTTCAACAGAGGAGCAATACCCCTTTTTAATTTTTTTAAGCATTGTATCTTATGTGACATGTAGCATTCATGAACAGAACATCCCAGATTTCCTGAGAACTGAACTTTGGACCAGTACACAAAGAACATCTTGCTGGTTATAATCTTTAAATAAATGGTTATAATGCTTTAAAACAATTACTTTCTGAAGCTCGAGGTAGTTCTATCTGCTTTGCTGCTTGCTTCAACATGTAGGTCAAGTAAATATCTCGTTCGGAGACAATCGTTCGATGAAGATCAGGGAATTCTCCAATCATTTCTGCCATCATCTGTTCCAGTAAATCCTTCTGTTTGCATTTCTCCACATCATCTTTACTGAAAGAAAGGTAAGTTTTCTCAGTATCTGTTATGCTTTTAAAGGTCAACACAGACAAACTAATGGATCAAAACAATTGGGCATTACACCTAAACACAGTTCTCTTCCCCCAGTTTTCCTCTCCAGAAGGAAAATAATCTCCATAAACCTGTCAAACTTGATACCTAACAATGCCTCTGCAGTGAAGGAAAGGGAAAGAAAAGAGGTCACTTGCCTTTAGCCAGTTCAACTGGATTTTTTCCTTTCCCCCTGTAAAAGCTGACAACTCAACTCGCAAAACCACTAGGGCTTCAAAGGCAGGAGTTAGCATGGTGCCCCATTTTCAGTGTACATTAATAAGCTTAGAAGAGCCTACACACAGCTCTTCTGAGGAAGCAGATCTGATCACTGAACACACAGAAACTCTACTTAAGGAACAAAAAAGGCACACTGTAATGCACAGTCTGAGGGCATGGAGAAAGATCTGCAGGTTCCTAGTGTCAATCACAGGTCTCTCGCAGGGATGTCAAAGTTATAAACCAATTTGCAGAACAGAAAAACAGAAAACGGGCAGGAAATGCAAAATGAGGACTGCAGAAATAAATTTAATGAGCTTTTACTCTTTTCATAGGTGCTATAAACCCTTCTGTTAGCACCCCTAGGTGTGGGTCATAGCTTGTGGCAATGAAATTATCTGGTTTGACATCACTGTCTATTAAAGAATGATGTCAAACAGGCTTCCTTTAGTTTCCAAGATGAAAAGAAGACTACAAACATCAGCAGGGCAAGCTAAAGGAGAAATGCTAGCTTTCAACAGACACAGAAACATCAACAGACTGACAATTTTTATGTAGAATTTTTACTCCATTTTCCATGGAATCTCATGTTGATGGCTGGATGTGGAACTCAAGAATATACAAATTATTGTACTGAGGCCTTTAGTCTCTCTAATTTACAATATCCACACACAGTGTTGGGAAAGATTTTATTTTCTGCACAATAAAATAATAATAATTTAAAGACATTTTTAAAGTATACTAGGAATTCTTCAGCACCGAATCTTACACTTCACCTGGAAGTAATGCATTGAAAGACAAAGGAAGACCTGACACAAGATCAGAAAGACAGCTTTCACCTCAAAAATACATATTACTGCAGGATAGTTTGTATATTCATCCCTCTCTCATGTTTCATTGCATCAGGTTGGGTACCCTCATACTAAAGTCAAACTGAAGAATTGAATAATCCACCCCAAACATAAAACATATATGGGGTACTTATTCATACCTGATGGGGTCAGATAAGAAGCAAAGGCCCCAGGCAAGCTTGACTTTTTGCCAGAAGGAAAGTGCAGCAATTGCTCTCTTAAATGTAACAGGGATGGGCCGGTCACCAAGGTGGAATTTACAGAAAGGTACTTTACTGGCCTGAAAGAGAAGATACAGATAACTAGTCAAAATTTCATACTGCAGCACAGCACATTCTTATTAACGAACATTAAGGATTCACTGTGTTATACAAGGTATCTTAAAGAAGAGCAAGTGGTGTCATGCTTCAACAAAAAAAAAAAAATATTTTGGCTTTGCAGTAAATAAAATTTACAATATACTACTACATTACTTCATAAAGGAATAAATCCACTACACAATGCAGTAGGTATTACAGTAAAAACCATTAAATTGTAATGCCACACACTCGAGGTTACTTGCAGAAGCTTCTGATTATTACTACATAAGGTGACAATGGGGCTCAATGTCTATCTGGGTCTGAATAAAGTCTAGGTGAACCAACTGCCATCACTTTGCTTTCACCTAGGATTTGACCCGATCATCAACCTTACAGTTAGTTGGTCATGATAAAAGATATTAAAGAAAGAGCTTGCGAGACAATAACTGATGCCAGATACCGCGTGATAATGTCAGACTTAGCTGTAGCTCACACTGACAAATTTTAGCACAGTACAGAATTTCTAGAAAATTCTTTCCTATGCATAGTTGTTTAAAAATTTCTAGCAATTGTTTTAGAATAGGACAGAGCTAGTTTTTTTTCTTTCCCACTTAAAATGGGAAGCACTTAAAATGTTTAATTCTGGTCTAGAATGCTCAAGAAAATAAACCTTGAAGAACTTTTCTTTTTATTAAGGATAAATATAACCAAATTATTCCAGATTGTTTTTCAGCAATGTGTCTCAAATTTCTTTACTAGTACATAATTTACATAAAAATAGGAATATACATTCTGCAAGATGGATGTATACACAGAAAATAGCGTCCCAGTATTCCCAGACAAAAAAAATAAATAGTAGTATAAAACAGCCACTATTTAATTCCAGTATCACTGCTGGCAGTAGTACAAAAGGTGACATTAAAAGACTATATAGGACTAACAGACCAGTCAGATATTTCGCTTCCCTAGTCTTTGTAGGTGAATGGAACATGTCAGATCTCATTAATCCTTTAGAGCTGGTTTTCATAACCTAAAATCCTGACACCACCAACAGTGGGACCAACATCAACATTCAGAATTCAAAAACAATTATTTAAAAGAAACTAAATTATTAATGAAAACAAATGTCTTCACAAATATCATCAGGAAAAAGCCTTATTTGAAGCCTTTTTTGAATTTGAAGTGCTTTCCTACCACTTATGTCTACAAATCTTTGTACCTTAAGGTACAGTCTGAGGTCGAACATGATTTTTACTATTTCATTGGCTTCAGCAGAGGTATGGCCAGAGTGCTCTTTTCTAGGCAATAACAAAAGGGTTTTATTGAGTTCAACCCTGGAAGCAAAAGGCCAGTAATCTGACCTCAGAAAAGCCATTTCAAGTTCGCACCTCTTTGAAAGCCTCCCTGAATTCTCCTCCTGGGGCCATTCCCAGCTGTTCTGTGATGTGAGCAGAAACCTTCAGAAGCAACATTTGCATCAGTCCAGACATGACTCCATTCTGGCAGAAGAGGGAGAAAAACATGTAAAAAAACAGGCTGACGAATGCACTGTTCACAGAAGTGAAAAAAAACCCCATTAATTATTTTAATGAAGAAACAGCACTGAAGCTACATTTTGGAACCAATTCACTGATCAACACAGCCCATATTTCAGTTTTTATCAGTTTACCTCACTGTGTGGCCAAAGTATTCCATCCTTCAACAAAAATATATAGCAAGTTAAGAAAATAAAGGATAGCCAGACTTATTTCAGTCTATATTTACTCTGTCTGCTTGAAGAAAGTGTCTGAATAGCTCAATGGCTAAACAGTTCATACTGTGCATTTAATTTTTCTTGACCTATCTGGATACAAATAAAATAAAGGTACCACAGGAACATATTCCATTAAACGTACAGTGAATGCCACGTCCTAGAAATACTGAAGTGAATAGCCAGTGGTATAATCCCAGACAGGTCTACAATAGTGAAAAACACCAGGTTGAGAACTGGTTAGATGCAGAAACAAAGAGAAACTAACGTTGCACAAGAAATTGCAGCGTACAACTTCGGCATACAAGATCTGAAAAGAGATCTTACAGTCTGGAGTATGAGTCAGCCCCATAAGAAGACTGAAGGCTGTCTATTGCTTTTTTGAAGCATGAACATTAGACTTAAAATCAAAACCCTTCTCTTGAAAAATAAAAGAATTCTCCTATGTGTACTTAAGCAAAATTTTCCTTTCCTGACCTTTTAAAAAAGAACGAAAAGAACATCTCAAATCTGACCCTTCTGTCCAGCTCTGGCTGTCCTCAACAAATTATTTTTATTTTTATGATTAGGGCTCAATGAATCAACATTACCTGTCCCAAAGCATAACCTGCACCTTGGTTACAAATCTCCGATTTGTCATCAGTCCATAATTCTGCCAAAAGGGGCACTGCCCCTTCCCTCAACAAAGGCTAATTTCCTGCTATATCATCAGCTTCATGCAACTGCACATGAGGCTTTGTAGGATAGCCTGACTTAATACTGGAAGTTACCAGGGAAAGGTCCTGGTCACCATTCCTTGCTCAAATGACCCACCCTGTGCCAGATCCAATGCTTGTGTGACCTCTCCAAAGGCTGTGGGTGGGTTTGTGCTGTTAAATGGACTCAACAGTCACTGAGGACCAGAACTGGCAAAAGAAAGGTGTTATTTTCTAAGCAAATTCATTACCTGCTTTGTCATACGACAAACTACCAAGCAAGGAAGAAAGTCAAGTGCTGGGCTTCTTGGGCAAGCCAAGGAAGAAACGTGAGAAAAAGTGTGCATCCCTGAGATCCAGTTAAAGTGCCTGAGCAACAAAGGTTTCCAAAGTTCAGAAAAGATAGTCACAACCCCTCGCCAAAAAACTAGGATAATGCAGTCTGAAGTTATTTGCTGGCGGATCTCTCCTTCAGGATTGATGCACCTGAAGTTGTATTTTTACACTGTGACAGGAAGATTCATCCTGTTGGCTAATAGAGGAATGCATATTTGAAGTGTTTCCAAGTTGTCTGTGCTCTTAACCTGCATGAAAATTAGTGCCTTCCATATCTGTTTAGCATGAAGGAGATAAAGGGTGACAAGCAGCTGTATGTAGCAGCAACCAGCAACAACTGGCCAACCAGATACTGTCAGGGGATAAAGAGAAAAACGTACAAAAAATGATGAGAGTGAAACAGTAAAGGAGGTTATTATCTATGCTAGATTATTCAGTGTTGTATAAAGAAAAGCTGACCATAAAAGGACATTAAATCCTGAGTGGATGGCAATAATTTTGTAGGTTAGATGCAACAGCCATAAATAAACATAGCAATGCACAAGTATAAAGAAATTTAACTGCACAGGAAGAGGGATGCAAAGCTATTGGCACATAGGAAGGAGAAAGCAAACCACCAGTTTTATCATCTCAATGTTCAATAGCAGTCAGAAAGCCAGAAGAATAAGAGAGATTACTGGGAAAGGAACAATAGCAAAACATGAAAGCACTGCTGTACAATCTTTAGCAGACTCCTGCCTTGAAAACAAGATACTTTGACTAGAAAGTGTGCAAAGAAATATGAAACATATGAGAAAAGATTAAACATACTAAATACTCATGAAGCTTGGGACAGGATGACTGAGGGAACATACACTATTAGACACACAACTAGCACAGAGACAGTGAAAAGGGCAGGAAGAGCAAGCAATATCCAGGCAAAGAACACTTATACTATGTATGGGAACACAACCTATGCAGGAGGTCTTGGAGCTACTCTTTGACTGCATAACAAGTCACTGATCCAGCACCAAGTGCAGAAACAAGCCATATGTACTGTCATTCACAATTCTTTTAAAAACCCAAATTCCCATGAAGGGAGGCAGCAGAGTCTTGACACCTGGAGCCTGGAATTGGTTTTTTATCTACTGCTGCAAGACTGCTGTAGGTTAGACTTCAAAACACAAGTGAAGGTAGCAAGTGAACAGCAGCCTGCTCCTGTCCATAGGGATGTACCTATCATCAATCAATCAATTCATTTTATATCCATTTTATTGAAGAGGACTATCCCTGTGGGTTACCTAAACATGGAGGGCTGTATTACACAGTGCAAAAGGTGAATTTTTTTCACTAGCCAGAACCAAGAATACAATATATTCCTCCACAGGTAACTTTAGACAAAAAGAGGTTAAAGCATGATTCTGCTGTCTCTAGCTCACTTTCTCCTCTGTCCCCAGAGCAAGGTTTCTCAACTGCCCCTCTGTGCCAAGAGAAGCAATCTTACAGCCACCAGGAGATGATGTAGCAAAAAAACAAGCCTTTCTCAAACTATCACAGGGCCGTGGTATGGACTCAGAAGGGAGAGTGGAAGCACGAAGACAGGGAGAAGATAAGAAAAAACCTGTCTTATCAGTTTGGTTTAAGCCAACTTTTACTGCACATCTCCAGGTTATCCACATTTAAACCAGATACCAGTCTGCACCATGTTGCTTTGCTTAATGGAAAGCAAACAGGTACTTCTCTGCAACCAGCTGTAAGGGTTTTGAAATTCAAGGAGGAGCTAAAGGAAGCTCAATTTCCAGCTTCAATTAAGAGCAATTAAATAAAATTTTAGTGCTTAATATTCATGTAAGTGATTATAAAAAGACACCATTTGGGCTTTTTTTTTTTCCTCATTTCCAATATTAAAGATGAAAGTTGAAAGCAGCTTTGACTTTTAGTGTAGCTTTTAGGCCTGTCTCATTTCAATTAGAGGAGGCAACTAAGGCATAACTGAGCAACTTACCAACTGGTCTGATTTTTATCAGAGGAAAACAAAGACCCTATAATTTGGCATGAGACAGTTGGACTGTTCCTCCTGGTTTTCTCTATATAATCCATACTGTTAGTGATTCAAAGGGAAAGGTTGGGGGTATTTTTTGGTTGAAACCATAGACAGAGAAATACTTTCTTTAAAAGGCCCAATGTTCAAATTTTATTATTTGCATTATTCCTGCCAATAAACTAAAGGAGACTAATACTGAGCTATAAGAATAGGAAGGATCCTTGTAATGTTCTCTAGATTTGGAGCCAACAGAGTCTGTGTTTTCTACTGTCTGCATGCAAGATCACTTCAAGCCCTGGTAGGAAGAGGTAACTACAAAGCTGCCAACGTGACTTTACATCACAGAGAAAAAAAAGTCTGCTATTTTGTTTTCATTCTCCTTTTCCTCTTAACATGACATAAACTGTTGGATTTAGCTTTGATATAAAGAAAATAAGTTTCTGTGCCTGTTCACAAGATCAGAAGACCCCCAGCTATGCTGTTCCAGTTGTGAACATGCATTTTGGCTACATGCATCAGAATAATCCATCTTACCTAAGATAAACAGATAGATGCAGCAATTCATGCAACATGCAAGTGTTTTGCAGTGTATTTTCCTTTGATAGGGCATAAATGAAGAAAACAAGAAAGATGCATTATTGCCTAACTCTGTGAGTCAGAAAGCCAGCTCTGAGACCTTGTGTGTGAACACACACACTGCATAGCCCTGAGCCACTGCAAGTGCTTATGCGTGCATGCAGATTATATTCCTATGGAGGGGAGGGTACAGTCCTGGAAATTCCCCAAGAACATCAATAAAGCAAGTCCAATATACAGTTAGCACACAATCAAAATAACAATCTACGAATTTCTTCATCCAACTGGACACTGAAACTCTTTACTATTGACCACACACTGCCATTCTAATCAAGTGTCCTGTCCTTTTTAAGTCAACTTTGTGTTGTTGCACTGTGCCTAGCTTAAAATCACCCAAATGCAAGCTAGCTAGGTAAAACTGTAAAAATACAGGACTTTTTTTTGTACACACATCCAGACATGTCCACAAACTGCCAGAGTAGTTATAATTTGAATAGAATCCCACACTTTTTAGCCCATTTTTCAAATTCCCCTTCATGGCCTATTGTCAATTAGAAACTACTCCAAAGACAAGTGGATAAGTAGGAATTAAAGAGCAACACACTAGGATAAGGAAGGAATGCAGCTAAACAGAAAACACCAAAATTAAGTGCTCTTTAAATAGCTGTGATACCGATGCAGATTTCAGGAATAATAATCACATTTAAATATATTAGCAGACCATTACAAATTGCAAAGTTAGACTTGTGTCCTGCAAATGGAGCAGCTGTTAAATGCAGGAGGATTCCTATCAAGGTCAACAATTTGCCCAACCAATCCCATTGTGAAGAGAAAGTCCTCAATGCTCCATCTGAAAATAGAAAAAACACCCAAACCTAGCTTTGGCACTGTAGTAGTACTCTCACCTACATCAACAGTATTAGATTCCCAGCTCGGGGGAATACTAGCTCTGATTGCAACTTGACAAATTGCTCAACATAAACCTTTAATTCTCACTGTAGGAATCATACCTGCTTTATAGCTTGTTGAAGTTTTTCCAGATTTATTTCTTTGGCTTCTTTTAGTAATGTCTTTTCATCCATCTTTAACATAGAAACTCTGTACTGGCACAGTTCCACTACAACTACATCAGGCTGCACTTCTTGTATTGTCTGAAAAAGATGAATTTATTTATACTGCTTTAGAAAGGAATAAACAGAAATGCAGCCAATATCAACATTTTAAAGAGAAAAAAGACCTTAAGATCACATTCTAATAATAATTTTCAATTAAAAAAAACAGTAGAATAGTAAATAAGAGTTCTCCAAATAACTATGCATTGACAACAATATTACAGAAGGTGACAGCAAAATGTCTTAGTTACTGGATGCTTTGGGACAGGATAATGGTGAACATACTTTGCTGGGAGGGGAGCAGGGAAGAAACACACTTCATGTTAAACTTTTCACATTCACAATATTAATTTGACTGTACTCTGTGGTCCTTTGCTATCTGAGTTAGAATACGCTTTGTGTCAGAACTGTCAACCCTGCAACCCTGATTCTTACAAGATTCCTCCCCTTCTAGCTCCTGAATAAAGGCACTCTAAACTGCAGAGTTTGCAGGAGGTACAATATGAAATAGTTCCTACTTGCACTAGGGCTTCAGACCTATTTGCAGCTTGAGAATGGAATCCAAGTTTTGTGCAGCATGGTTTTACAGCCCAATACTATCCTGGCAACGTAAGCTTCACAAGTGAGATTTCTTCTTTCAACACTGATGCTGTATCTGCCTTTTTTATTGAAGGGCAAGTAAAAATACTGGCCTGGGAGAGCAATATATTGTATCAAAAATTATTACTGTAACACGTCAGCTTCTTATCCCATAGTGCAGTTAGCCCTCCAACAGCCAATTATTAAAAACAGAGCCTGAAGGTTACAGCACAAAACCAAGTCAGAGAGCTGGACTTCATTCTACTTAGTGCTAAGTTGAAATATTACAAAGATACTGCTGAAGGGCTCACACTGAGTATTTACCTTTACTACATCCTTTTTGCTGCTGTCACTGAAGTGGGCTGTTCCAACTACATATACTTTAGAACCATCCTCAGTATCAAGCTCAGTCACAGTGCTTGGTAAAGCAGGCCTTTTCTGCCTCTTCTTCAACTTCATCTCCAGGAGAATTTTAAATGCATCTGCATCAGCTATAAATGTAAAGAAAAATAGAAAAGAAAAGCACATATGATATAAAGTGCAAGTAAGTAAGCCAGAAAATAAAAATGTCGCCACTAACAGCAGAGCAGAGCTAAAAGGCCATTGATTTACCACTGTAATCTTACATTCAATTCTGAAGCTACATCATTGAGAGTGCCATCACTGGAGAGGCTGCCTCCAAGCATGGGTCTCAGTCCAGGTTTCCTACCCTGTGGACACTGGGACAGGTTGTCCACGCAGTTCAGTAAGGGAAAGAGAGAAGCTGTGTGGCAGGTGAGGTGGACAGAGAAGCAAAGAATACTTAGAAAAGGTATACACTAAATTAGAGAAAAAGAAAAAAAAAAAGCATTTCTTAAATTCTAAACCCAAAGTGTTCCATTTTGGGGTTCTTATCTATATAAATGATAGCAATACATGGACACTGGTGTGAATATGATGGCAAAGTCACCTCCACATATTGGCACATATAGGATACCTACAGTACCAACCGTAGCCTTTTCTGTGATTAACACACCAGGGATCAGTACACAAAGGAAAATTAAACCGTAAGAGGTATTTAGGTCAGGAATCCAGTCATTCTTCCATAGATTCAACAAGTATTTGAGATCAAAATGGTATAAAGTGAGTTTAGCTCCTCTATATCAAGCCTGCTGAATGGAAAACAGGAGGATCTATCAGCTCTGTCAGAGATGCTCATTGCCAGATAGCCTCATTGACTGAGACAGAGAAGCTTTAACTCAACATCAATGGGAAATTAAAGTAACTTTGAATGAGTCATCTTAAAGCTGTAATGCATCTTAGGAAAAAAAAGTATCAAGCAGGAAAGCAGAGTTTTGTTTCCAACCAACTCTCTTTCTCTGGCAAGCTGCTGCACAAGTTAGCAGAGGTCTCAAGTAGTCTCCAGAAGCCTGGAATAGGATCATAAGCCCAGAGGAACAAAAAAAAAAAAAAAAAAAAAGATTAGTGAACAGTTTGTAGGCAGGAAGTCAAAGATGCAGATAAATTACAGCCTCCTACCAGACATTCATTTTATGAATCTGGTTTAACTGTGTGACAAAACAACCCCAAACCAAAAACAAACAAAAACCCCAACAAATTAGAAGGAAACCAACCAAACAAAAGAGAAAACCCAAACAAAAAACTAAAAGCAACCTTTCAACATCCTTCTTAGCATTTTAGCAACCTACTACTTCCCGGTCAATACCCAAGAACATGGTGTGTTGCAATCAGTACTATCTGAGCTACGACAATGTTGCTTCAAAACAGATGGTGATGCTGAGGAGGAGGTAAGAAAAACATGACTGAAAAAGGAAGTAGAGGTAAGGCTGTTGCATTTGTAGCACTCTCAGTCATATAATTATAAAAGCAGCCATAGCAGATGAACAAAAACCCACCTAAGCAAATATCTTACCTCCCACTATGGTCAAAGGTGAATGCCTAATGGACAACATAATACATGGGGAAGTGTGTGTAATACCTATCTGAAATACTTTCCTAGCCTAAAGCCATTTATGGTTCAGATTCCCCCAATTGAAAAGTGGTTTCTACATATTTGGTAACCCTTAAAGGGTGTGATTTCTATTTATTTTTGAAGCTTTCACCTCACACATATACTCAGTACTGGACTGAATAATGTTTCACATGAAGAAAAAATGTGATAGTGGTACTGCACCAGATGTTATAATTTAAGAACACAATTAAGGAAAACATTCTCAGGAGCAGCTATGGTTTTTATTGAACAAACTTCTATATCTGGAGGAAAAAAAAAAGCAACATAAAAAAATTAATCTGCTTCTTTACGACTGCATACACCTCCCACAGCTTTAGTCAAGGCTCTGTTTGCTCCCATGAAAGCTGAGATCCCTAGGAATTATTCAGAAGTGTTACTGTTACACAGTAATTTGCCCTGAGGTGGTTCAGAGCCTATTATCTGCCAGAAAGCACAATCTGAATGTTCCTATTGTTATAAATGAGCACTGGATATATTCATATCATAAAAGTGTATCAATATAGATGAAGCAAATCCTAAGAAGCCTTTGTTTTTTCCTCTTGAGAAAGAAATGCCTGTCATTATCTGATCTTACCAATAACAGGTAAGAAAAGATACTCTTCCTAGTCTTCACAAGACAGTTTTGGTTGGAATACTTCTATTGCCACATCTTGCAGGCTTGCCAAAACATTATCATGCTAGCATGGGCAAAGCATTCCACTTGGGACAACTCATCACCATCATATCACTAGATGCCAGACTGTCAAAGCAAACATATACTCATGCATCACTGGCTTAGAAAGCAATAGCTAAGCTTAAAACAATAGCTGAGTGTATCTATTAAATCTAAAAATATTTACTTTTGAAAGTATGGGATCAGCAAACTGACAATCAATATGTCATTGCTCTTTCTAAATTTGATTTACACAACTGGGCCTTGAAACAAATCACGAACTTCACTTGCATCTCCCTTTTTTGCCAACAGCCCTGTCCTTTTTAGGTAAGGAAAATGTGAGGACATTTAGTTGAATACTCCTTCCAGTATGATACACCCTCCCCAGTCAAACCAGAAACATACAGATATTCTGCGAAATACTTGACGTTTCCTTTGGGCCATCTTCTGGTGCATCGGAGGACGACATTGGATCTGCAGCAGCCTGTATGAAACAAATTCAAAAGGAGGCTGGGAATTATAATGGAATGTTTCAATACATCTTTCCCTTTGTGAGTTTACTCAATTTGAATCTACTGATAATATTCAAGCAAGTAAATAATTTAAGCAGTGTCACAGCTCAAAACATCTGTGATTTCACAACTATTTTTTCCTAGCTGCATGAGTATGAGAAAGAACATGTAAAAAACCGACTACTTCATGTCTATTTTAAGAGATAATATTTATACTTTACATGGAGTTTTAAAATAAATGGAATTCCAGATAAAAAGAACAAATTAATCTCTAACACTACTACGGTACTACAGCTACTACAGCACTTTGAGTTGAAAATGAAAATATGCACTGATTATTTTATACCATTTGACCCAACTACCAGTCAGCATTAGTCTGTCAGGAGTCTGACAAAGTTCATCAGTACTCACAAGACTAAATACATCCATTCTGGAAGAGTCAGGCCAAGTATTTGATGGAATAAGGCAATTACACAATATGCACATGAAATCTTAGAAAGTTCATGTGCATGTTGACTTTATACATATCAGAAATCAAAGTCAAAAATATACAAGGCATCTGCAGAGTTTTGCTCTCTAAAGGAACAGAAGGAAATTGAAAAGATTCTTGAAGACTGACTCTTCAATATTATCCCTGGAAGTCTATGATACAGGTCTTTGGCTAACAAAAATCTTTCTTATTTTTAATTAACCAGCAAGTTTTAAAACCTGGGCATAGAACTCAAACAGTTTCAGTCGTTCAGCCAATGTCATTCAAGCCAGAGACACAGAGTTAGTGCAGGAAAGACTCAGGAATAAGGGAAAGCTAAATTATAAACTACCTTTAGGCAACTACCTTAATTCAAAGTTTAATCAGGATGATTATTGGAAGGATTTGGAATTTCTGAACAACATTAAGTAAAAAAGTTAGAGACGGGATGACAACCCATCATCATTTAAGTACTTTCCAAAAACAGTATTAATGAGTCAGCAAGCATGCAGCCAACCTCTCCTGAAGGATATCAGCTTTTTAGCTAAAATGACTGGTTTATGTACTTTGCACTTAACCTGGTAAGGTTTAAAGAAGGCTGTACCAAGCACACCCAAATGTTAAGAGCTTTCTATAAGAGTAATTATTTTCCTCTTGCATTCCATTATGCCAAACGGGAATTTTGAGAAAATAAATCCTGAGTGTCTTACTGTGGCCCTACTGAAGGCAAAGAAAAATTTATGATACATTTCATGGACTAAACTCACAAAAGTACAACAGCTTTACAGTGCAAAGTTTAAAATAGTCACAGCAACACATCATCCTTTCAGTACCAAGCAGAAGTCTGTTCATTGACAACTGCAAACTGCAATTACACTGCAAATTGCAATTACATTCACAAATCTAATTTAACACCAGCTCAGCTTTTGATCACAACATATGGCTTGACTACTGCTTGCATACGTTAAGTCTAGTCACAACAATATTTTGGAAAAATTTATCCATCTGTAACATATGGAATTAATCCTATCACTTATGCTGGCTTTGTCATCACAACATCACAACACTGCAATGAGCACAGCACTAAGCCACCACATTAGGAATCTGTTGGTTGTTTTTTTTTATTAACAGGACAAAAGAACCGACGTTCTTATACTTCATAGGATAAAAATTTCCTGAGCTTCACCTGTTATACCAGAAAAAGGTTTTGAGATACATGGGTATGAAAGAAGAAAAGGAACAGAAAAGATAGAAAAAGCACCTCAGTTTAATTTGGCAAGGAACTTCAGCCATGTACAATGAGATTATTTGTATATAAGCAATTTCTGTAATTTACTCACAAAACCTTTTTCCTCCTAAAGGTTTAATCTCATAGGTTAGGCGATTTTATGCAATTCCTTACTTGCAAGTAGAATAATAGAAAAGGCCCATTTTAGCTTTTGCAACTGGAGGGAAAGAGAACCTGAAAAGAACCTAAATGTATCAAGAACAATAGCACTCAGCTCTCCATCTCCATTTTAAAAGGGGTCTCACACTGGCATTCTCAGTCCTAGGACTTTGCAGAACTTGCCCAAAAATAAGTGGAAGAACCTGGCTGATTCAGTCGACCTTTCCTGCGATTGTACTGAGATGCAAACTTCATTTCCAAGCCCTACCTCAGGCTGTTGCTCCTCTTGCATTCCTGCAGCGTAGACTTATTTTCACCAGCCACACAAGAACTGTAAGAAGTAAAAAGAGATGGGAGAGAATTAAAAATTATTGGCATAACCCAGAACATTTGCTCAAGAACTGTCTGGGGAAAAAAAACAAAAAGCAAAACAAAACAAAAAAAAAAAAAAGATGTGTCTCTACAGTCTCTAATATAGGCTGAAGTAATAAAAAGCAGCAAACTGAAGAGACACAAATGTCACCTCCAACTCTACTGCCACTAAGAAAACCAGAGCAAACCAACAGCAACTCCCCCAGCGGTACGTAAAACCAGCCTGTTTCAGTATGGCTCTTGAGGTGGCTCAAGCCAGAGAACAGTTTCTGCAATAGCAAAAATCTTGCTCAACTTAGTCAGTAGTTCTGTCTAGCTCATATCAACTACATCAAGACAGTTTTTAGGCAGATTTTAGGAATCCTCTATATTTCTAGGACTTTACTGCTGCACAGAATAGGAGAGCAGTCACAATCTTAATATTCAACTATAGTAATACATGTTGTTTTATCTTCATCATGTGACCACATATATTTATAAATATGCCAGGGTTAAAAGATCAGTCAGCCAGTATCTGTGTGACAAACCCATGAAACTAGGTTTTCAAACCCTTGTTGAATGGTTTCTGTGTTTTAGTTTAACAATAGCGATGAAGGAATCTTAAAAGTCCAAAGTTCTCCCTGAAGCTGGCAGAGTGCTGTGACTGGACTTGGGTAGTACTCTGAGGCAATTCCACAAGACACCGAATGCATGACTAATGCTCGTTCTGCTTATTCTCACTGCCATCCCACTAATATTGAAGCACTCAAAGAAGTGCTGCTTCTTTACTACAGCATTTTGGGCTAACTCCATTTGAGCTATTTCACAGTACATGTGATCAGTGTTTTGTTTCATTTTATTAAATAGAGAGCAATCCTGAACAACTTATTCATAGAATACATTTGCAGTCCCGCTCTGAGGAGTGGACAGACAAGTCTGGCTCCTGCCCTATGGCTAGATGAGGCTGGAGAAAAGCTGGCTGGCATCTGGCTGACAGCATACTTCAGCACACAAATGTGATGGCAATGGCAAGCCTCCCCCTTCCCCAAATAAAAAAGTCTCCTGCAGTCGGATTAGCGCTCTGCATTCCGGTTTCTAGAAAGCCATTTTGCTTTCTGTCTTTGCTTAAAATACATTTCTTTAAAAGATCATGTGCCTGGGCAGTATGAAGCAAGTGTAATTTTGTCCACTGGCACATCTCCCACCATGCAGCAGGGATTTCAGGAATTTGTGCCTTCTTGCTGTCCACTGCTCATGGTCAGCCAGCAAACCCAAGATCACAGCTGCAGGCTGGGCAAGAAAAAAAGCAGAGTGGCCAAAATCCTGGCTTCTGCATGGTCTCTGGAGCAGAATCCCCATGAAATCCAACAGATTCCCACAGCTTGAGCAGGCAACAGCTACAGACACAACTCCTGAGCTGTGATGCAAATACCTCATTAAAACAAAAAAAAAACCACTCTGCACACAGTCCAAGAGGTTCATTAAAACAAACTATTAAAAACATGCAAGAAGTCTGCACAGGCAACATAAGCACTCCAGTGGTTGTGCTACAAGGCACAATGTCATTGTAAAACCAGGACCCTCCTGCCTTCCAAGGAGTCAAGTCAAGGAAACCTAGATGTCAGAGTAAGCTGAAATGGCAGGTGAAGCTGAACTGCTCTTCTGCTTCAGTATTTCCACAATTTACGAGTGGTGCGGACAGATCTAAAGCAGTACAGCAGAAGGAAAGCCCTGCCTTGAGACCTGCAACCTGAATGGGACACACCAGCCCACAGACACCTCACTCCAGACTGTCTGTCAGTTTTGTGGAGTTAAGTAAACTCAGCACCTCTTTTTATCCTGTCCTGTCTCTGACAGACTGGCTTAACTACTTGTTGACTTAGGCAGTAAACCACACTGGAAAGCAGGCTCAGTTTAAAAAAAAACATTGCTTCCCCCTCCCCGCCCCAACTCTACCAAGGCATTTTTTTAGTTCAGCTGATCAGACAGCTGCAGGAAGAACTGCAGCACCAAAACTTGAGGAACAGCATGAAGCAGAGATGCTGAAACCAACTGCCCTCTGAGAAAATACTTGTTCAACTACAGCACCACTCAGAGTGTACCAATACTCTGATGCTCAGCCCTGGGCTTGGTTCTCAATTGGTTTGTGTGCAAAATACCACAGTGTTTTTCTGTCAGTGAATCAGCTGGCCCAAAATACAACCTAAAGCTCTAAGCTTGATTAAGGTCTGCTGGCATTTGAAAATATTCTCTTATCTACAGAGTGCTCTTCAAACTAATGAACTGCAAGTTTTGTTTTAAAAATAGATTCCTCTACAGAAGCACTACACGGTATTTTTTCCCACTAAGTGACATTTTAGAAAACATCATCCCATTCTCACCACTAACTAAATTATATGTCTGATACTGGTGGGGGTGTGGGAGAGATTTTTGAAGTTTACTCAAGCTAACTAGCACCAGTTTTTAACTGACCTATACCTTTGGAGAAAACAAGCTGTTTGTTTCCAGCTCACTGTTTCACTGCAGTTTCCAGCTCCAGCCTCTGCAGGGAATCCATGGAACAATACTTCCATGGCCAGATGAGAGAATGTGCAGCCACAATGACAGGCAAGTCTGCCACTGTTTTCTTCTAGGACAAGTGGGCCCATGGGAATCTCATGAGGTTTAATAAGTGCAAGGTACTACACCTGAGTTGGGGCAACCCCCCCATTGTCAATACAGGCTGGGGATGAAAGGACTGAGAAAAGCCCTGCTGAGAACTTGTGTAGCATCCCATGAACTCTCTGCTCTCAGCCAATTCCCAAGTCCTCTGCGCTGTCGATGCCAGTGACTACCATGGAGCAGTCCTCCTGGGGGAAAAGACAGACTCCCACCTGGACTTCCTCTGGTTTCTCCTTTCCCTGTTCCCTCATTGGTTGGATACCCCTGCTAGGTATCCTGGGTATCCTGGCCCTGCCCAGCCCTTAGCTCCATCCCCCAGCCCTTCCCCCCTTTCTCACTGGGTTTCCTTCAGTTTCATGTGACCTCGCTGGACTAAAACCTTGCAAAAAGAGCCTTTCTTGCCTCTCTCACTGAGCCAGGTGCAGTGAGTGTGGTGTGTGGATCTGACTGCATTGCCTGAATGTTTACCCAACTTGCTTTTCTGCAAGAGAGGTTTGTTGGGAACAGATACTAGAAAGCAGCACCCACCATCCATCTCCTGCATTTTTAAACTGGAGGGCGCTGATGGATGAGAGGCCAGATACAATCTGGCCACGTGCACTTGGAGCACAGAAAGCCAGCTGTGTCCTGGGCTGCATCCAAAGCAGCATGGCCAGCAGGGCAAGGGAAGTGATTCTGTCCCTCTGCTCTGGTGACACCCCACCTGCAGTGCTGCATCCAGCTCTGGGCTCCCCAGCAAGGGAAGGACACTGACCTGTTGGACTGAGTCCAGAGGAAGCCACCAAGATGGTTAGGTGGCTAGAGCACCTCTCCTGCAAGGAAAGGCTAAGACAATTGTGGTTGTTCAGTCTGGATAAGAGAAGGCTTTTTGGGGTGACCTAATTGCAGCTTTCCAGTACTTGAAGGGAGCCTACAAAAACCAAAGAAAAGGGACATTTTACAAGACCCGTAGTAACAGAATAAGGGGGAAGGGGGAATGGCTTCAAAGTGAAAGAGAGTAGATTCAGATATCAGGAAAAAATTCTTTACTATGAGGGTGTTGAGGCACTGGTAGAGGTTGCCCAAAGAGGCTGTGGATGCCCTACCCCTGTGAGAGTTCAAGGCCAGTCCAAATGGAGCTTGGAGCAACCTGGTCTAGTTCCAGGTGCTTCTGTCAACTGCAGGAAGGCTGGAACTAGATGATCATCAAGATCCCTTCCAACCCAGGATTTTATACTCTTGTTTTCAGGTGCTTAGATCTGCTCAAGTTACACTGGAGCTGAAATTTTCCATGCAGAAGACCTGTTTCTAGACTCACCAGAATACAGGCAAAGCTGGGTACTCAGCTAGCAGCATCCTCCTCAGCAGCACTAGGCAAAGTACATGTGTTCTGGGAATTAGTCAAATACCTTGGACTCCAGGCTGACCTAGCTCATCCATGTGAAAGACACTATCCTTGTACATCTATGTATTCACAGAAGGTATGTGAGTGCTATGACATTTGAAATGCACAAATCTGTATGCACTTCCTTTCACCATGTCCAATAGCAAGAAAAGGGGCCAATTCAGATCAAATTCTGGCATCATTTGAACAACATATATCCATGCATTTCAAAATTTCTTGGAGTTTAATTTTCCAACCTGTGTTTTGGGCTTTTTTTTTTTTCTTTTTTTTTTTTTTTTTTTTTTTAAAGTTTACTTTCCTAAAGAAATGACACAAGGTAACAAGGCATCTTATTTGTCTCTGCTTGTTCAACCATAGGTGAATTTTAAACTATTTTGGCAAGCAGGGAAGAGTCTCACAGTCATTTAGAGGTGTAACACTCAGCACTGCTCCTCCAGGAGAAAAAGATTGCTGAAGATTAGATGAGGTGCATGTAAAAAAGAGATGGTCAGCAGAACTTGCCAGAAAGAAAATTCAATCCCGAACTGAAAAGCCACAGGCAAAAAAAAGTTCAGATAATTATTTACAGTGTTCCATAATATGTATACTGCAAGATCTCATAACCTCAAGTTCTACTTACCATGAGATTTAGCATGAACATGTGAAACCAATCAAATTCCCCTGCTCCAGCCACTTCAAAGGTCTGTAAGAGCCCCTTGTGAGATATATCATATACTGAAAATCTCAGACATGACAGTGCACTTCTTTCAGATACACTGGGAGACACAGCTTTTAGGCACTCATAAAGATCAGAGATTAGGAAGTTTCTGTTCTCTTATCTGCCAGGAGACTGTCTTAATCAGGGCTTCATTCTCCTGCTTTGAGTACTACCAAAAAAATTCCTGGAGCTAGAAGAAACAAAGAGAGGTGATTGATGATTGAATATGATTGAATCGCCACCTTTTTTTTCCAGACAAATGGAATTCTTGTGCTTATTGCATCTTTGTTAGTCTGAGGGGACCTGCTGTTCATTGGGCCATTTAAAATTCCTGTTTATATATACATATGTGAAAAAATGAAGCACTTCTGCCAACTCTTAAGATACCTAGGCAACCAAACAGAAATTTTTGAGTCCACCAAATAAACTGCAAACCTAGCATTTAGCCAATACTTATCTCTATCGATAGGCTCTATCTATTTCCTCTCTTCTTGTTCCAACAGCACACACAGGACAGACATTGCTACTGAGAAAAGTACTGCCAAAGAGGGGCTGTATTCTTCCCATGCACATGGGCATTATTCTCTTTCTCCCAAAATAGCAAGTTCAGAAAGGAACACACAGAAAAGTTCAACATCTTCTAGCAATGCTTACTTACCCTGCAAAGATGCTGGCAAAGCAGAAGCAGAAAGAACTCCCTGCCATGCTATTTCACACCAGCCCTCTGGTTTTCCTAATATAAATCAGCTTCAGCAGCACTTCTTTGCACAAAATCTTCTCATGAACTCATTTTTCATACTTGATAGCCTTAGTCAACCAAAGTGTTTCGGTTCCAGCTTCATATTTAGGCATCTGAAACTCTCTTAGCTTGCAGTCTCAAGAACACAAGAGGTTCAAATGCACATGCACTCACAAATTATGGCTTCTAGCAAGGCAAGTTAAAGAACAAAAGGCCCTTTCCTGTTTAATTTCAGCAAAGTAGTTCAGTGAGAAAATTCAAACACCACAGACAATTCATTACAGTATCCTCCTACAGTAGAGCTAAACTTGTTCCTTTAATGTCTTGTCTAAATTTGCTTCCTTCAGACAGTGATTCAACTGAATCGATAAAAAAGCTCTCAAAAAACCTCTCATGCTCCTACCCATAAAACAACATATTCAGCTACTTTTTAATAAGATTTTTATTGGATGTTTTCCTCCTTCTGAGCTATACAGAAATTCAGAAGCAGTACTTTGTTTCCTCAACATGCTGGCACTACAAGAGGGAAATAAAAGTTGTCCATAGTCTTATAATTGCTCTGTAATTTCTGTGTGCTGCACACATATCAGAATAACTAGTAAAGAAACTAGCAAAGGAGTCACCAAACTACAGCTTGTTTCACCTTTTACTGAAAGGAACAGGCAAAAATTTCTGTGTTTGATCCCCATAACAAACAAATCTAAATGTATCTGTTAGAGCTTTTGATAGCTACAGTATTCACTAACATTGCAGAAGGTACCCACATATCTTGTGTTAATCGCAAAGTGTTAATCCTGTAACCTCTGAGATAGGATTGTATGTACGTTCCTGATTACAAATAAGTAACTGAGGTATATGAATGCCTAAATACGTCTACAAATTTGACCTCTGGTAGCTAAACAAGTAGTTAGAAGGCTTATGGAACTTTCAAAGCATTTCAATTTTGCAGTCTGAATTTTCCTTTGTTTTTAATCATTGATCCTTTGAGGATCCCCATACACCCCACAGGACACTTCCTCCTCCTAGTAACAAAGGACACCACTCATCCTTGTTCCTCTAAAGTTGCTGTGGGAAAGAAAAGAGATAGGCTAAGGACTGAATTTGAGAGCAAGCTGTCAAACAATAAAGTGGGAGTCCTCCAGTGAGAATATAGCACACCTCACACAGGTCATGCTACAACTGAGCCAAAACTGACCTGAACTGGACATAAGCCACAGGCGCACACAAAATTTGACTATGTCACAAACAGACTTGTGTGTGAGCCCTCTTAACACCAGTATCCCCGGTGAGAACACAGCTTCCATCAGCTTGGCATGAGATGCAGCAATATAAATTTACCTGCATCTATGTGCATTGAGTGCTGTGTTCCTTTCATCCTCTAAACCTGCAGTATCACTAGCAATGGATATTTGACTTAGCTGGTATAGCCTGTACACTTTACATTCATATTATACTCTGCATAAGCTCATCGCATTTGAATACTGCTACCGTTTAACAGGATCACTTATTTTATGTAAAGAGAAGAGGCATATCAGTACTTCAGAAGAAACAGACTAAACTTTTCTCCCACTGACAAACTGTTGCACTCTTTACTCACTCTGAAATACCTAACAAAGCACCTACCATGCTTAACATTTAACCTACTAAGAAGGCAAAACCAAAATAACAGATACCCTCTTAAGTCTCAGCACCATACTCTGCAACATAAACAGAGTATTTAAGATTGATGAGGCTTTTTCCATACTTATGCACAGAAATCTTACAAATGTTTACAAACAATCATCAACTCCAAAAGGTGTCTACTCTGTTGATAGCCTGTTCATACTCAGAAGGATGCCTCTGTGGTAACCTGTCTGACAATTAATGTAACAGCCACAAATTCAGAAATTGGAAGGTATTTCAAAATTACCACCACGGTGACCTACTCCACATATTGCATGTTATCTCTTTGACACAAACCCATGCCTTTGAAACTCAACTGAGCAAGTGGTTCTGTAATCACAGATGGTTGTAGAGAATGGCTCTGGTTTCTCATGACTCAGAAGTTCACAAATTTCAAAATGCGTATTTTTACCCTCTGAGCATCAATGAGGTGCTCCTGCAAAATGAACTGTGCAGACATACGCAGCCTAAACTCAGGTACCTGCACACTAGAGTCAATGTCCATTTGCATGCTTTGGAAGTTAAAACATAAAAGTCAAAAACAACTACATTCATTTTGCTTGAAAGGAGGTGTTGAAACATGAGAATATGTGGCCTGAAAACACATTTATTGGTGAAAGACAAGAAGGCATTCTCATATGCTCTGTGGTTTTACAAGTTATTGCCATTTCATTGACTGGGGCTACTTGATGAAATGAGTAAGTATGAGGTGAATCAGGATGCTAATGCACTGCATTGCAGATTTATGAACAAACATTAGCCTAAATCCTTACTCTTTTAAGAAGTTGCTGAGGTTGTAAAGATACTGCTAAATTTAGAAACATGAGACAGAAAGACCACAGTGATGTGGCCCAAGTCTGGACAGGCACTCAGAAACCGGCAGTTTTTTTAGAACCTATACATCTATCCAAGTCACTTTCCTATTGCATTCTAATCTGAATTATGTGAGTTCAGTGAAGATCTAGAACCAAAATAATTTTATTAGACTTTCCTGTATCCAGCAGCTTGGGGAAGATATCAGTACATCTTCCCTCCAGGCCACGTAAAGCTACGAACCAAGTGATACTTCTGGTTTTGGAAAATCCTCTGCAAAACACTCCCAAGTAGAATAGAAGGGAAATAGCACAGCTGCTGCATGTGTATGGAGTTCTACAAGAAGCACGTTTTCCACTCTGTTCATTACCTACAAGCAGCAAGCAAAGGAAATGGGTGAAGGAGTTCTGTGGTGTCAATGGGTGTCTGCTGAAATATGCAGAAGCTGCATCTCAAAAGTACCAGTAGACACATTCACTTTTGCTATAAACACTTTGAAACATAATCTTTATGATGGTAAAATTGGGATTTAAGAGGACAAAATAATTTTGCCCAACTGCCAAGCACATTACTTATCAGTAGTGTTTTTTCTGCCTGTCCCTTTTATCCTACTTTCCAAACACTATCTGTGAACAAGCTGACCTACTCTTTCAAAATCATTCGGTGAACACAAAGCTGAAAACAGTTACATGACATGGGCCCATCTTCTGGCAACAAGTAAAGAAACACAGCTCTACTGTGGCAGAGAACTGAAGAAAAACTCCTCAGAGACAAAGCTCCAGGGTAGCAAATTCCAGACTGCAGTCACAGAGGCCCCATGATAACACTAACAACACAGTACTATCGACACACTCACAGGAAAGCTGCTCTACTTCCAAGTCCATCCAGCTGTTGCACCATTCATTTAAGCTGTAAAGGACTCTGCACCTAACTAATTCAGTATATTCACAGAATGACTAGGTTGGAAGAGACCTTAGAGATCATCAAGTCCAACCCATACCCTAACACCTCAATTAAACTATGGCACCAAGTGCCACATCCAGTCTTTTTTTAAACACATCCAGGGATGGTGACTCCACCACCTCCCCAGGCAGACCATTCCAGAACTTTATCACTCTTTCTGTGAAAATTTTTTTCCTAATATCCAACCTATATTTCCCTTGGCACTGCTTAAGACTGTGTCCTCTGGTTCTGTCAATTCCTGCCTGGTGAAAGAGACCAACCCCCACCTGATTACAATCACCCTTCAGGGAGTTGTAGAGAATGCAAAGGTCACCCCTGAGTCTCCTTTTCTCAGTCTAAACAACCCCAGCTCTCTCATCCGTTCCTCACAGGGCTTGTGTTCCAAGCCCCTCACCAGCCTTGTTATCGCCTCTGGATGCGCTCAAGCATCTCAACATCCTTCCCAAACTGAGGGGCCAGAACTGGACACAGCACTCAAGGTGTGGCCTCACCAGGGCTGAGTACAGGGGAAGAATGACCTCCCTGCTCCTGCTGGCCACACTATTCCTGATACAAAAAAAAAACCCCAAAAAACAAAAAAAAAAAAAAAAAACAAAAAACAAAAAACAAAAAACAAAAAAAAAAAAAAAAAACAAAACAAAAAAAAAAAAAAAAACAAAAAAAAACCCCCAAAAAAACCAAAAAAAAAAAACCCACAAAAAAAACCACAAAAAAAAAAAAAAAAAAAAAAAAAAAAACACCAAAAAAAAAACCACCAAAAAAAACAACCACAACAAAAACCCCCCTCTATTTCCATGACTATCTGCTGCCTTTCCAAGAAATGAGAAAACCCCTCCCAGTTCCTCACACACAGGCCTTCTTTACAGGCTACACTGTAACTGGCTGTCTTGCTGTCCTTCTGAAGGACAGTACCAGTTGAGCAATATGCACGATATGCATCCTAGCAAGGTAAGACCAGGATCTCCAGATGCAGTACACAGGTGATTGGACACTTTCTTCAGTTTCACCAGCAGTCATGGTGTTGTTCAGCTGTGGTGTAGGCTCTTGCTCTCTCTCAAAAGCATGCATACCCTTCCTGAGATAGACAGACTTCTCAACACAAAAGCATGATGTTGCACTATCAATAGAGACAAGAGTTATTTAGCAGACAGCCTGAAGGGCTTACCCACTGGAAGACACACTCCCGGAGCTCCAGCGTAGTGCTTGATATGCAGGGTCATCAAGACATTCAAATTCTTGCACGTGGACATGCTAAGATCCTGCATCCCTCAGTGATTTCAATTAAAACTGCAAAGCAGGTCAACTAAAGGCAAGGGAAGGAAGGAGGCAGGAGTAGAAAAGAGCTCCTCTACTTTTTTTTTTAGAAAAAGAAGTGTACAGGAAGAGAACTTGTCACTGACTGCATGCACGTTTTCATACAAATCTATAAACTGTGGTTAAATTAAAGTTATGTTCCCCTGAGTCCTTTTTTAGAAAGGGAAAAATACTCACTGCAAAAATTTAAAGTTCAAATACAGAACCGCAGTATTAACTAACACGTTCAAGCCACCTGAAATTTGAACAGCCCTTTAAAAAAAGCATTCAATAACTGAAGGTGTCTGACCTCAGATTCAAGTCATATAGGTATTTGCAAATATGTTTCTAATCTAGTAACAACCATCACCAAGAAAATATATTGGTCAGATTTTGTACTAAATCATCTATGAAAGACAGCCAGGGTCCTGTCTCCTGACAGGACAAGGAAGCTACAGAATCCTTCTTTCCTACTGGCACTGGCTGGCAAAGCACATGCTGTGATATCACTTCAGACAGACATAGTTACACACCACTCCCATTAAATCTGGAGCACACTTATCTCTAGCCTGCTCTCAATTCTACATTTTCAAAGACTGCCCCAAATCTCTCTTTGCACTTTTCCTGAATAGCAAATAAGGAAAAAGAAGATGCTTTCCAAAAAGTATTATTTAAAAAAAAACACTCTTATGACTCTCCCACAAGTAGACGGCAGTACCACGTGGTTCATTCACAGTTGTGGTGGCAGCAGCAGCAGTGTTTCATCATTTTTACCATATGGAAGAAAGACATTATGTAGCTTGGTGCTAGAAGAGTTAGATGGATTTTTCAGTATATTCTAAGTCTACAGTTAAGATGCCAGAGTGTCAGACACTGGGAGGACTGAAATACAATGGTCAATTCAAGTTACTGAATCTTGAAAGTCTACTGCCACCAACAGCAGGGCAGAAACCAGTGCCACAGCCACAACCCAGATTTTTCAATTAATAAACTCATTTAGCTTCGGATGCTTAAATAGACACATTTTTCCCCTACTGTGTAAGGTCTATCCCCTACTAAAATACAGAAGAGAAACCCCTGGAATCTGTTTGGTTTGGGGTTTTAATTTCTTTTTTGCTTTACTTTGTTAACTTTCTAAGAAGGAATACCTCCATTAATGAGGTGAACAGTAGTTGCACAGATACACAACTCTACAAAATGGAGAAATGTTATTCCAGACACCCTGGGTATTTCTTTCAACTAGTATTGTCACCACCACATTTGTGAAACAGCATCTAACTTGTAAAAGACCATCCCGTTCTCACACTTTTCCAACCCATCAGTTGCAGCTTTCTGCAAAGTTTTACCAAAGGAAAATAATCTCTTTCTTCCTGAAAGTTAGGAAAAATAAACACCTCTGCTGTATGGACATCTGCATCAGTACAAGTATTTTCCTCAAGCGAAAAGCCCAGGCTATGCCTGTGACACGAGTTATGTTCAAGAGCTAGGTTAATTTGAACTATTTTTAGAGGTGAATTCAGAAAAAAACAACAACTGTTTAGAGATTAAAAAAAAAAAAAAAAAAAAGAAAGAAGAAAAGAAGAAAAACTGTGAGTCTTGGCTTTTCCGCAGCTCCCCGCCAGAACCAAACAAATCCCACGCTCTTATCACCAAACACCTGGATCAGGCGCGTTGTGCCACGTCCGTGAAGCCCCAAAGCAGTGAACAGCCGTAACGAAGGAGCTGAAGACACGCGGGCCCGGGACCTTACAAACGGCCCCAAGAGTCGCATTTTACCACAAGTTTCCTGCCCAGCCGCAGTTCCCCGGCCGGCAGGGCAGGGAAGGGCAGTGCGGGCCTCCTCGCGGGACGCCCCGGGAGACGGCGGGCACCGGCCTCCTCCTGCCCCGCGAGCGGGACCGAACGCCTCAGCCCGTCCGCTACGAGGCGGAGCTCGCTCGCCGCCGGGAGGCCGCCCCCGACCGGAGAGGCCCCTCGGCCCCGGCGCCTGCGGGGTCATCGGCGGGGCAGCGCCGGATCAGCCCCGGCTGCAACTCTCTCGCCAGGCCCGGGGAGCGCTTCCAGCAGCGGGAGCGAGTAGGGCCGCCGCGCCCCGGCCACTTCCCTGCCCAAGCGTGCGCTGCCCGGCAGCACCTCCGGGCCGGCACCTGGAGAGGCAGGGCCGGGTGCGTGCCAAGGGCGAGCAGCGAGGGGACACGGCCGCGCCGCTCGTAGCCCCCTCCCCTCCTGCGGGGTACCGAGAAAACCGCGACACCCCCCATCTGCTCCCCTTGCACACACCCGCCACGACCGGGGTCGGCCCCAGCACGGCCCCGCCGTCCCCCGGCCCGGAGGGACTCGGCAGCGCAGCCGTCCCTCGTCCCCGCTGACCTGCCGTGCTGGGCGATGGAGCGGCGGAGCCGCCGCTGGCCGGAGCGCTGCGGGCGGAGCGGGCGCGGGGCGCGCTAGCCGGACAACGTGCTGCACGAGTCAGCGCGGGGCGGGGCCGCCGCGGGGCACCCTGGGCGCTGTAGTCCTCCTCCGCTCCCGATTGCGCGGCAGCGGGCGGCAGCGGGCGGCAGCGGACTACAGCTCCCAGCCTGCGAGGGCCGCCGGGCCCGCCCGCCGCCGGCCCCTCCTCCTCCGCCTCCTCGCTCGCTCGGCCCGCGCGGCTCCTCCGCCGGCGGCCGCTCCCCGCGGCCCCGTGCCCGCGCTGGGTCCCGCGGCCGCTCGGATCTAGGGGCTGTCGGGATTTCTGCGAGAACCCCGGAGCGGAGCCTGCGGGGGCGCCATCAGCGGGTTTCCAGGCGCCTTCAGCTTCCGTGGGGGGCGGGGGCCCTCTGGCAGGGAATTGAGCCACGTCTTTGAGGTTGCTTCTCTCTGTACTGGTGAAGCAACTCTGCGGCCACGGCGACCGCTCTCAGCCGAGCCCGGCTTGGTGCAGCTGGTGCGGCAGGGCACCGACCTTCAAGCCCTGGACTGGGAGCCAGCAGCGCTGCCCGTGCCTGCTGTGCCTGCTGTGGCTGCTGGCGGCGTGCTGGCACACGCGTGGCCGTCCTCGGAAGCCGTTTGGAAACGTGTACAGTGGAAGGAGTAAGAGGGAACCCTTAGGGGTGGGACTGCATGAGGTGTCCACGTGAAAACGCGCCGTGAGTCTAATAAAGACTGAAATTGCAGATACATCACACTCCAAACGGCGTCATCTCTGAATTTATCCATGACTTTCTCGATGTGCAGCCCTGCTTGCCACTGCTGTTCTGTCCCTTCTCTTTCTTTCTTGCAGTGGGCCTCTCCTGCTGGAAAAGAGTTAAATGTTTCACCCACAAAACATGAAAAATCTGTTACACCACCTCTCTAAGTACAAAGGGCATTTGGTAATACTCCAAATTACTAGGCTGACACATACAAATATTTTACTGGTCAAGAAAATATTTGTTTTCAGAAAGACGTGTCAAGAGTTGATTATAACAACTGTTTGTGTCCTGGAATTGTCCCTACCCTCTTCCTGCTTCTCTGTTCTGTTTCTGATAAGTCACAGTTCAGTGACAGTATGGCTTAAACACCCATTTAGTCTGAGCACACATTTGTTGTCTAAATACAGTTTCATTTGAACAGATGTGAAGGTTTGTTTTCTGATCTTTTCTTACTTCACATCCTGGGTTAGTTTAGGATTAGGCTGAGCTTTGCAAGTATGTGGTATGTGGAAATCAAGTCCAGACATGTTGAGACAGTTGGGAGTTTTACTTCCTGTTTCAACTTGCTATAAATGTACAGAGCAGGCATTTCATGTGTGAATGATCAAAACACACCGAATCAAATAAAGTGCAAGTTATGCAAACCTTAAATTCTGAGGAAGAACCATCCAGTGTCTGACATAAAAGGAAGAAAATTTCACTTTGGGCATTTTAATCTAGCACTGTACAGTAATTCCAAAGACTTTTTTTTTTTTTTCCCCCCCACAGCTGGTGAGTGAAGGCCACCAAGAAAGATGGGACACTCTACTAGATCAGAACAAGCTGATTGATGCTTTTGAAGAGTGTGCCCGATGGCTTCATTGGCATCCAAGGACATCAGCACTTTCAGTAGTGTAATTTCTAGATGCAGCTGCTCCCCCTGACCACAGCTGCTTGCTTCTGAGTCTGCTTCTAATCCCACCTTTTCCAATCATCAGCCTTGTCACAATCATCAGCCACAAGCTTTCTGTGGTGCCAGATCCACCAAAGGGCTGTCCTGTAGCAGGTAAAGCCCTGTGAATGTTGGCTAAGCAGCACATGAGAGGCCCTTATGCTCAGCAGCCTGAATATCAAGTTGCAGTAACGTCCCTTACACATCTGATCACAGATTTTATCCTCAGATTTGCTCAACTATCAGCGTGTGCCAAGCTTATACTCAAACCCCAGCTATTTGCAGGGTCATGTGTTTGGTTCAAGCTGATACTGAGTGACAGTTCAGTATTTTTTTAACTGCAGCTCCTCCCACTACACCACCAATGGTGTTTTGTTCAAACTCTGTGAGCCCCTTGACAGACTACAGGTCTGTCCCCAAGGTTTCTACTGCTTCAGATGCAAAAGCTCAGTAATTTTTTGGTCAGAGCATGGGAGCACTGCCTTAGCCCGCAGGAAAGACTTCATCTGATCTGATCTGATCTGATCGATAAGCCCTGTGCTTTTGGAAATACTGTGAACCTTGCTGGCCTGATTTTATTTTAGCTTGTGATACTGCACCCTGATTATGTCAACAGTGTTGGTAATTTTGTGTATACTTACTTCAGGCACTGTTTCCTTTGCTGGCTCAGCAAGAGCTGTGGTGGCTGAACATGCCTTTACAAGGAATAAAGTAAGATGCAGGTCTCAACTGACATGAAACAATGTGGCTGGAGATTCTGCCAGTGCTGTTTCAGCTCGGTTTGTGGTGCACAGCACTTCTGAAAGTGGAGAGAGAGGGTTGAAATGGGAGGAAGTTTATCAAAAGCAAGGACCTATGCCAGCAGGAGGTTCCCTTGTGCCAGCACTGTGCCAGGGATCCATCTGACAACTGTGGTGTCTCTGCAAGAGCCTGCATGACTGTAAATTGTGTTTTGCTCCATTGTGAGTAATGAATGAGAGAGTTGTGGTAATTGAATATGCCATTAATTAGCAACTGCAAGATGAGTCACTGGTGTCTTCTAAGAAGCCTAATGTGACATATAAATCATGTTCTTAATATTTAATGCATTGAATATCTTCTTTAAATGTTGCTATTGAAGTGGGATTGTTTTGAGATCAATGTCAAATGCCAGCAGTGAAGAGAGGGCATGGTAGATGATTCCCGGATTTCTTCTGTGTTTCAACTCTACTTAAAATGCACTTTTTTATACTGAAACTGATCCTCATGGAATGGTTACCAGCCACAGCAGAGTATATCTGAAGTAAGTTTGTTGTGTAATGAGCCAGCAAGGCTCCTCATGAACATGCCACTGTTCTTAGGCATAGAAATTTCCAGGGATTTTTGGGATTTCCAGGGCTAGGAATGAGGAAGGGAAGCTAAGTGCACTTCTGCCTGCCCTCCCTTCCTCTCTTTCCTTCTTTTCTTCCCTCTCTCCTGCCTTCATCTTCCATCCACTCTGCTCTCTTCTTTCTCTTTCTTAACAAGTTATTTTTACATAAGGTTTCTTAAGAACTGAAAGGAGTAATGGTGACATCAGCCAGAAGAGCTCGATTGTCATCAGTGATCTCTAGTTTGCAGCAAATAGAGACCCAGTGCAACATTTGAATCAGCACCTGAGCAGATTGCCAGGGAAGGTACCAGGCTGTTTCCAGGACGGCCATATGTCTGTCCAGGTCACAACAGGTTTTTAAGTACTTGTAATAAAGAACAAATCACCACTACCACCCAAAACAAAAAACCTTGAGCATTAGAAATGTTATTCAAGCATCTGACCTAAACTGGTGTTTGCTTGTATCCAAGCCGAGTAGCTCGTGTTCTGTGGGAATGGAAGACAACTTTCCCTTTGTAGCAGCCTTCACCTGTTTAAACGTTGTCACGTCTTCTCTTGCCTTCTCTACATTAGAGAGTTTTAAGATTTTCTCCGCGAGTCGCAGCCTCATGGATACTTGGCTGGATCCAGGCACTGCACACTGCCTGGAAAACTCACCTGGACCCATCACTGCTGAGCACTCCCCAGATCAGCAGGATCCTTCCCCACCACCTCTGGCGCTTCCAGCCCGGGAGCAAGGCGGGGGTGGTGTGACCATGGCTCGTCGGGATACAGATGGGAGCGCTTCACGGGCGCGCCGGGGCAGCGGCGGGGAGCGGAGAACAGAGGGCGGGGAGCAGGGAGCGGAGAACAGAGGGCGGGGAGCGGAGGCCGGGGACACGGCGGGGCGGGGCGGGGCCGGGCCGGGCCGGGCCCGTGGCAGCGGCGCTGCCGCGGGGCTGCGCCGCCCCCTGCCGGCCGCGCTCCGTCAGCGCCCCTCGGGGATGCTGCGGCCCCCGCGCGGCACCGGGGTCACCCCACAGCCTCCACAGCCCCCGCACTCTTCCCTCAGTCTTCTTTTCTGGCATGATTCTGGGAGACACCATCCATCTCAGACTGCGAGGCAGAAGAAGAAAGACAGGCCGAATGACTAGCAGCTTCGCGGAATTTCTTTGACTGTCCTCCCTGGAGGAGACGCATGTTTCCGTCATTTCTATCTCACTCGCTGCATGTTTGTTATCGCTCAGAAAAGCCCCCGAAGGCCACCTCCAACGTGTTTCACTCCCTCGGATAGGGAGTATGGTCTGGATACACGTTGCTCATAAACAGCGTCATCTAAACATGCTAAGAGGGAAATTAGAGAGCGATTCTGCTGCGCCCAGGAGGGATACGGCTGTTCTGTCATTCGGGAAGCACGGACATGGCAGGCTGCCGTGTCGAGAGTGCCATCCAGACCCAGTGCCCTCCGTGAACTGGTGTATCTGCTCCTGAGGCTGGGAAGGTCTAGGAGATGTTCCTTCTACACTGCTTCTACGACGGAGTTGCTATATGTGGCTGGAACTGATTCCAACAAAGTTGATTTGGTAAATCAGAAGAACCAAACCACACACAGGACTACTTCAACTGTCTATAGACTTTACAATTTTCCCTTAAAATTTGTGTGAGATGTGGGGACAGTTCCTCATGAGCGGTTGCTGTGAAGGGAAGCTGATGACTGTGATCAAGGCTTTAATAGCCCAGGTCCAGCCCTAGCTGATGTGCTGGTGACTGTGGCATGGGCACAGGCAGGTGTGCAGTCCACAGCGTGCATGTGGAGGAGGATGGTGCTGATGGCAGACGGGGTGGAAAGGCTACAGCTCCTTTGTTCTTCCTCTGCATCATCCTCACTCTCTGCTCTCCCCCTTTCCATTAAATTTGTAGCAGACCTGCAGAGCACTGTGCATTGCAGAGGCATTCCTAGTACTTGTGGGTAATGCAGCTTGGGTACAGAAGCTGCATCAGCACAGGGCTCTTAGTGAGATCGTTTGTGTAGGAGGCATGTGGAGCGAGCAACACGGCATTGCTGTGACAGCAAGGTGGATGTGAGACACCTGCTCTGGGCTGTCCTTGTCCAGGAGGCAAATTAGTCTGTGCTTCTCTACAGGAAAGGCTGGAAAAGAAGGCAAAACAGATTGTACACAGATGTACCTCTTTGAGGAAGCCGAGGATTGCACAAATTAATCTTTCTGTTCACCAGAGGTAAACACAAGTTTCACAACAAAGCCTAACCCTCATAAGCTTTGGAAGACAAGGAGAGACAACAGAGCTATTATATGTGGTCTTGTTCCTACATATGAACAATTAAATTGCACAGTGCTGTATTCCACTAATAACAGACTGGATTAGAGCTACAGAGCAGAAAATCTGGGCTAATGCCAGTTTGCAATCCATAATGCACACTTGTCTGCCTCAGATTTGAAAGCTGTATGGCATTATGGCATTTGGTTGTAATCTCTGCAAATAAGTAAACAAACAAGTTGAAGATAAAGACCAGTTAATGAAGCACTGAAAATCACTGCTGATGTCAATGTGACATGTGGACACAAGAAATAGAATAAGGGGTCCAGATACTTGGTTTAAAGTTCTACTGAAAACCCTGGTTTGGCAATGGAATTTTTTTCTGTTAAATTCCTCTGTCCTCAAAAGCCTTGGGGCATACATATACAATATATATACTATATATACATATATAGTATATATGCTGTATATGTACGCAGTATTTTTCCTGCAACAAATTGAACTGGGGATTGAAAGAGCTGGGTGTTTCCTGCTCTCCACTGATTCCCTAGGGGATCATTCAAAGCAAAGAACATTAAGTTAATTTAAGCAGGTGGTGCAAACATTTTCCCACATACTATGTCCATATGTAGAATCAGTGAAAGTGCTGTAATCGACTTGCGCACTCATCAGCTCCCCTATTTGCATGAGCTGTAAGACTCCTTATGCGTACTTGCATTCATTTGAGGACATAGCTTGCACAACTGAAATCCCTGGCAAAGTTCTCTCTCACTTCAGTGGTTACAGTACCTGGCTCCAGGAGCTTGCTGTAAGGGCGCTAAAGATGGAGAGCCTCAATACCATTAGTATTGTATTAGTTCAATTATGTAATTCAATTAAAAGAAAAATCAACCCTGTCACATGATTACAATCCCTTTCTTACTAAAATCTAGAAATACTCTGATTCACAAATCCCAGCTGATTTTGCCTTCATAGATTAGATGGAAAAGTGCTTAACACATGAAAGGTCCCTTCATAATGCCTTTCTCCGGAAAAAATAATTAAGTTGCTAATAAAATCGTTAAGCCGCTCTAATGTTACATTATGTTTGTGTGCATGTTTCAGTAGTAGGGAGTAGTTGCACAATGCAGAATCAGAACCTAAAATCCAAAATTATACCTACACATATCAGAATATTCAATTGCCTCCCATGGATTTGAGTCAAAATGTCAATTCCCATGCCTGTGTCCTCTAATGGACCTTGAAACAAAAAGGTGGAATTTCCAAGAAATTAAATGTGTTTAAATTTTCTGCAAAAATTCTGAGCCATACACTTAAAGATAAGAGTGAAGAGAAAGAAGGAGACATCCTCAAGATTTCTGAGAAGGTGGAGAACTTACTGGTTAAATGCAGCCAAATTTGAAAAGGACTCTATCAGAAAGAAAAAGGAAGAACAAAATTACCACATGGTTGTAGGTACACAGCTTGTGGTAGTTGGGAGTGCAGCTGTGGCAGAGCCTCATCCCTAATGCGCTACAACTGTGAAAGGCAGGTGAACAGTATTGAAAGCAATGGGATAGGAAGTGCTGAGGTGCACTGAAGAATAAGAAGAACAAGAAGAATCTAGACCTGAAGCCTTCTGATGTGATATTGTTCTCTATGGGCAGATGTTTGAAGCCTTCTGATGAGGTATGGTACCCTGTATGGGTGAATGCTTAAAGCCTTCTGGAATTGCATGGTGATATTCTGTGTGCTGTGGCCTATGCTGTGACACCTGGTCACAATGAACAGCTTCTGCTCACCTGCCCTTGTGGTCCTGGTAGAGAGGTTTAAAGAGTTATCACCCTGTAATCAGAGTTTAGTGCCCCTAGTGAACTTGAGAGGGTTTATGCAAATCCATCCTACCTAGCATGACAGTTGCCTAGAAGCACTCTTGTAATCTGTTCCTCCATCGCTGGTGAAAATATAGGAATTAACAGCAATAACTTCTCAAGCCACTTGCTTAAGGGCTGCCTGTGCCCTGCAACAAAATTTCTCCATCTGAAAATCTGAATAGTCCCCAGACAGGTTACTGCTTAAATTGCCTGCTCTTCTTGAGAAAAGAAACCCGAACTACAACAGTATAAAATCATACTCTTTATGTGTTATGGACACATCCAGCTGTAAGTGCTGGGCATTTTGTCCAGAAGGATAAGAGCCTGTATTGAAAGCTTTGCCAAAATGAAAAGAATCTCACATCTACTGTCTTCCCCTGGTCAGCTAGATGGGTGACTTTGTCATAAAGGAAAATCAAGTTAGTTAAGCAAGACTTTTCCTTCATGGATCCCTTGAAGATCAGTAACTTTAAAAGTACATGAAAAATGTCTCAGAAAAACAAAAGAAGAAAGTTTTCAGCAATCCTTCCTATAGGAGTATAAACTCTAAGAAAACTTCTTGTAATTTTCATGTTTTTACCATGCTGATTAGTGCTTTGTTGTCTAAAGACAAGCTAAAAAATTAATAATGTAACAGGCATTTTTAATACAAAATTGTAGTAAGAATACCTAAGGTTTTATCATCATTAGAGAGTGAAACAAGATTCTTCATATCTGAGTATCAGAGAGGACAGGCAGGCTGGCAAATGATTGTCCTGATTAAAGCAATGATGCCAGTGTGAGGTGTTGTTTGCATTCAGGCTGTTTCCTTTGAATAAAACTTTCCTGACCTTTACAGCAGGCAAGAGCAATGCTTGCTTGAGGACAGTATACTTTATGTGAGCAGTTCAAGAAAGCTGTAAAAGAACATGGATCCAGGCCCCAAGGCTTGGAAAAACCTCTGCTGTTGTACTGCCATTGTGTTACAGAAAAGCTGTAACCATTCACCTGAGCAAGGACATGGGTTTGAGTGACCCCAGAATAAGAGTGGTGCTCTTTTACCAGCCCACACATAGTATGTGTGGTCACCTTGTCCTCTCCTGTAATGGCAAGATCTGCCAAAACATAGACGCACAGCAGAGACAAAGAAGATACATGTGCAGGTGGGAATCAGCTGGTACATGTGGAATACCTACCTTTGCACTGGACCTCTGTTTTCTGCTAAATGCTTTAGCTGTGCAATTATCCATGAGATTTCCCAATTTCTCACCTGGGACAGAGAAAGCATGAACCTTGCTTGTAAACAAATATTCCTTTTCCCCACTTACCTTGTACCAAGCACCAGTAGGAAGCAGGGGACTATTGATAGGTATGTTTTGATAAAAACATGTTACAGGCAACATTTAGTTCACCTCTATACATCAGGTTGTGTGCATTATGTTTTTTATATAGTCAGCAATGACAGGTGTTCATTCCATAAAGCTACATTTACAATATCACTAAAATGTCTACTGTCTGTTGATTACATAACAATATAAAATTACATGGTGCATTGGGTCTGTTTTATGCATCCAGAGAGGAGCAGTCTTCTCCCTTGAATTAGCATTTGTGAACTTGGAGCCTCCACTGTTGTGATAAAATTAAACAGAAGTGATTATGCTATGCAATGTGACTCCTAATTCACTCTGTTTTGGATTGGCTACTCCACAGTTAGTATCATGGCATTTGTTTAAGATAAGACAGGAAAAGGGGCTATAAAGAAATAAGGTCTTTAACTTTCAAACCCAGCAAAGGTGATATAAAATTATGCCAACCAAGTGAAAAGTGGAAGAAATTTTTGTTGCTGCAGATCTTGGAAATCTCAAGTATGAAAATCTGTATTGATGAGTATAGGTAAGTGTTATATGATGACTTGCCAAGTACACTGAACTGCTGTCACTACGCACATGACACAGATCCCATACGTGAAATGCTTAATACCCGCAGCTCCTAATACAACAAATGGAAATGTTCAAATATTTTAAAATCAAGTGTAAAATTTGCCAATGTTTAATCTTATCTTGTTCTCCCATTGCTCCCTGAAAAGTTTAAAGATCTACTTTTTTTAAAATTCCTTTGACATGATATTTTGACAAGTTACCACCAACCTAGCCTGCATGCTATTTGGATATACTAGTGTTGAAAGGTATCTGATGTCCAGCATATAATAATTTTCTGTGGGGTAAGTGGAAAGTGCATTGAATTTTTCCTTGAGAGACTTCTCGAGGCATGGATCATATTTTCCTCTAGTTACAGTGAAGGTACAGCTAAAATTAAATTTTGTGCTTTATTTTAAGGTTAAAAAACACATTAGAAGTAAATCATTAATTCAAAGCATCTCTGATCATTGCTATTAATAGCAAAGTAACTGATACATAGCAGAGATTATACACCCGAGTTCCTAAAATAAACTTGCTGTGAAAAAAAAATAGCACTCGTGCTAGTACAGTTGGTTAAGTACATTAGTACATTCCAAGGATCAGTTGGTTGAGTTCTTCCTTGGAATCATAGTTGCTGCAGGTGGAGACATCTGCTCAGCTATGCAAGCTGGTAGAAACCCCACCTGGATGCCTCTAACCAGGCTGCATGTCTGAGTCTGCTGATGAGCAGAAGCAGTTTATCCAATATTTCCTCTTGGACCAAGGGTTTGTGATGAGGTAAATAATATGTGGTGTTTCATGATCTATTAATTTTCCCTGAAGGGACCTGCAACTGGAAGTGAGTTCTGTTATGTTGACAAATTTCTTTCCTAGAATGAATGGAAAGATTAAGGGGAAATTCTCTTTCCCCAAGTTCATATTTTCCCATTCAATCTGGACTTGCACCACATCCATGCTGCACAGCCCTGGGAGTCTATAAAATTATGACTTCTGTTTCATCTGATTCAATTTAAAATAAAGATAACTTTCAGTTTTAGATAAAAATAATTTTAATTGGAATTAAATAACTTACACTGAAACACTGCTTTTCCTATTAACAGTTCTATTGAACTCAATGGACTTGAATTTATGGTGTAAGGAATCACTCAACATGACGAAGCATTGCAATATCAGACTTTACTATAGGAGACATTTTTGTTTTGTATTTACAGGGATCCTGTCAAGTAGGCATCTTGTCCATGGGAGGAGCTCTTAAGCATGTTGCCAGACAATAAACTACCAATAATAAATAGTTACAACATCAAAGGTATACTAGTATAACATCAGCAGAACACTATGCTGGCATCATAGGACTTCTAGTTTTCCCCAAGGTAAATGCATGTACTTTATCAGCTATACTACCTCTCTGTAAACCATGACATGAAAATCTCATTAAGGTGTCAAAGGTAAATACACTTGAGAACATTAAACCAATACTTTTTTAAGCTACTCTTACTACCCATATTTTTGTGGTAGAGCTCCTAACTACCTGATTTGGCTCTCTGTGCAGTGCTGCCACTTGTTCTTCTAGCCAGAGATACCTTAAATAGTCATGAACTAAGAACCGCAAAAAGACTCGGTTTCCTTGAAAAGCCATGAAGAATCCCTGTGTTGTTCTTCCCCTCTGCTACAGAGTGATGGGAAATAGTCACTTCAGAATTTCAAGTGTAAACTCCAGCACAAAAAAAAAAAAATCACAGGAAGTCAAGATGATCACATGCATCTGCCAGGAAGATGTAACACTTAAGGTATTACCAGACCAAAAGAGTAAGGAAACAGGAAAATTCATGCTTCAAGCAGACAGCTTTTCCTTGCCAAATAGTATTGCAGAGCACTGCCTAATTAGGTATCTCCCATCACCCACGTGGCCTTCAGATGCACAGTTTGGCAGACACCTCCTTGCTGTCACTAAGCACCAGTTTTCTCTAGGATATATTAGTTTGCATTTTCCAGGGTCAATCTTGGTGTATTTCCTGCCCAAGTTTGTAACCACTCTTTGATAATTGGTATTGCTGCTCTGACTTAGTGGGTTAGGCACATCTGAATCCTCCCTTCTTATGGTATTTCCACAACACTTTGCTTTCCAAAACAATATGGAATGGAACATCACTTCTATTTCATCAGATTGTCAGTCCACATATCATATGTAATATAATAAAATTTTATTCGCTTGTATGATTTCATGAGATACTTTAACCGTTTTCTTACTAAGATGTAAACATAATTTATGACTTGGCCAATGTCTGAAAAATCAAGCTATTCTAGTAAGTTTATTTTTCAGACACTAAAGCTGTTTCATCATTTATGACTTCACATAAGCTCAAGGAGTCCAATCATACCTCATCTATTTACCCAAACAGTTCCAGGAACATGGATTATGAGAATGGACAGAATTCAAGGCCTCTAAGAAAGAACAAGTGATTTTTCAGTTATAATTATGCTGTATTAATAGTTTGACAACTGTGAGTTTCTGGTTGCACATTAAACCTGTGCATTAAAATATGACACAAGAAGCATCTCCTTTCCTTCCCTAAATCTGTAACAGAAAGAAATCAAGAAAATGTTACCACTGAAACACAACACCAGAATTCAGTCCCAAAAAGGTTTGATAAAGATGTGAACCACAGGGTACTGCAGCCTGTTTTTTTGGTGTGACTGTTGCACATACAAACTAAACCCCTGGAGATGCTAATTCTACCTCTGACTGAGACATTGTCTCATTTACAGTTTCCTACTAATTTTTTTTAACCTGACTTGTAGGAGTAGCTTATCTTTTTCTCTTTTGCAATGAGACTACATTGATGAGGGAAACTCTTCTTGCCGCTTACTGGGCCACTAGTTACATAACAGTACCTTGCCATGATTTAATGCCTTCTCAGCTGCTCAGTGTTATCACGGGCTAAATCAAATGAATATTTAACAGGGCAAGGCCACACTGAAAATAGTTTCTAGCTGGGAAAATCTAAATGGAGTGATTGAATGTGTAGTTAGTTAATATTCAGGTACAGATTTATACTTATTTCTACAAAGGGTCCTAATAGTACAGCTTGATGCAGTAAAATAAATAAAACCAAAACCGCTTGTTATGCTTCCTGTGGGTTATCTGTGTGTTGTTTTAAGTATTACTCCTAGTGCTTATAAAAGTTTAGTCCCTTGCCCAGGGTAAACCTGGGCTGCAGCATATCCCATTAAAGTTTAATACCGAGCTTTCCTATTACCAAATGTTTTCGGCTCAGGGTCCGCAGTGCTGCGGGCAGAGGCAGCTGCCAGTCGCACCCGTTTACTTCGCCCGGGGAGACGAGAGAGGAGCCCGGGGCCGGCGGCCGGGCAGCCGCTCGCTCTGGGCAGCTCGCTCCCCCCGCCGGACCCCGCAGCGCGGCCAGGCGCCGCCGGCCCGCCCCGGGCCGCGCCCTCAAAAGGGGGACGGGGCGGAGGAGCGGCGGCACTCGCCCCGGCTGCCGCGGGGACGCTGCACCGGGCCGCACCGACGGCTGCTCGGAGAGCCGGCGGGGCCGCACCTCGAGGCGCCCGTGCTCCGCACCGCCCGGCGGCACCGACGGCCGCGGGAGGCCCTCACCGTGACCGCCACCGCCCTCGCCACGACAGCAGGGCCCGAGGGCACCATGACCCTGCTCAAGCTGTCCCTCATGGCCTTCAGCTTCGTCTTCTGGGCAGCGGGGCTAACCATGCTCGTCATCGGCCTCTGGGCCAAGGTGTCTCTGGGCAGTTACCTGGCGCTGTCGGCCAGCGACTACCCCAGCGCCCCCGCCATCCTCTTGGCCACCGGCGTCGCTGTCATCATCTGGGGCTTCCTGGGATGCTTCGGCGCCGCTACGGAGCACCGGGGACTCCTGCGCGTCTACAGCGCCTTCCTGGCCGCCGTGCTGGCGGCCGGGCTGGCGGCCGGGCTCTCGGCGCTCCTGTACCGCCAGACCCTGGCTCAGGGCTTCCAGGAGGGGCTGCGCCGGGCGCTGCTGGCATACGGGGAGGACGACGGGGTGGCGGACGCCCTGGACGCGCTGCAGCGCGCCTTGTCCTGCTGCGGTGTGGAGAGCTACCGCGACTGGCTGGCCTCGCCCTGGGGGCTGGAGCAGAACGGCTCGGTGCCCCTCAGCTGCTGCCGGGCCCGCCGCGGCTGCCAGCGCAGCCCGCCCGACGCGCGCAGGCTGCACCGCGACGGCTGCTTCGGCAGGGTGTCCGCCTTCGTCGGCAGCAACATGTTTTATGTTGCCACCGCTGCCCTGGGGCTGGCACTGCTGCAGCTCATCGGTATTGTGCTAGCCTGCCTGCTGGCTGCCCGCGTCCCTGCCCACCTGCTGGGCATCACCACCCCTCCCTGAAATCCCCCCACTCCTGCCCCTTGTCCCTTCCAGCTCTCTTCTTTCCCACATAACTGAGTACACCCCACTGGGGTGTACTTCCTTCAGATTCGCCAATTCCATTTGAGCATCCTTCTCCAGGATCCATTCCTCTGGAGCCTGTGTTAGGTGTGCTATGACCATCTCAAGTTCCTCAGAAGGGAAGGTGCCTCCTGGCCTGGCCGTGTGTCCTGCAGTGCAGCAGGTCCCCGCTGGAGCCTCCCTTTGGCAGGGAATGGTGGCAGCATGGACAGACATCACTCTCTGAGGCAGCAGGGACATCTGAGGCAAGGCTGACCGGTTTTCTGGGTGATGTAAACACCAAGGCACCTAAATGTGGACCAGGAAAGATTAGAGGGTCTAGGAGAGCAAGAGAGGTGTCTCTTGACATTACACCATGTGAGTATTCTTCTGAGACTGGAAAATGGTGTTACTGGAAAACTGCTGGAGTGCATGAGGGGCAGCCCTGGTCCAGGGGCACCCAGACAGCCATGCCAGCAGCTGACATTGGGAGCTGCTTGAGGGACTGTTCAGCATCATGCACCCCGCAGATCGTGCCGCAGATATCCTGCCTTTGGTGTGAGTGCATTCAAGCTGTCCATCTGCTACGGTGCTCTTCCCGCTGTTGGTGTTTCCAATGCCGATTTCTATCTAAAGGTGGAGCTGCAGCTCTAAGTGTTACTCCCTCCTTCAGGATATGCCTGTCCTCTTAGCCAGTGTGTGGCTGGTTATATATATTTTAACAGAGCTGAAAAGACCTAAGCCCCGGTCGTACAAGAAGATGGCAAAAACTGTACCATCAGATGTGATGAGGGGTGGCAAGGGAAAGGTTCATTGCCCTTCAGAAGTTTGCTTTGGACTTTTACTGTTAACATCAGGATGAATGGAGCAGGCTGACTGTTTTATAGAAGGGTTTCACATTTTTCCTCTCTCAAAGGATCTGTCTCTGAAGTGTGCCCCCACTTGCATTTTTGAAGCCAGATCTGTATACAACCTGAGAGTAAATGGAGAATCCCCAAGACTTGCTGTGTAGCCCTGGGTGTATTCAGGTCAGACAGCAATATAAATCTACATGGGTCTGTAGATTTATGGTTTTGTTTTTTTGCAACGGATCTGGGTTTGCATTTGGAGTTTGAATAAAAGCAAGCCATGCACTTCAGAGAGTCCTGAACTTTCAAAGCTTAACTCCGGCTTCTTTCCACTTCCTTAAAACATGTGAACTCTACTTCTACGTATTTCTCTACCTCACAGCACAAAGACATACCCACCTTAACCAGCAAACAGGGGAGGAATTATTTCAGAAAAGGATCAAAGAACCACAAAGGAACTCCAGAACATGGCATCTCTTAGGAATGTGACTTGAAAAGTTGTGGAGAATGGTCAAATGAGTAAAGAAGATGACTGGTAGCTTCATGGGAGGAGTAGAGCAACTTTGGGGGAAAGGCTTTTTTCATGTATTAGGCGGCTATTTAGCTATGATAATCGTGTTCCGGGTTAACAGTGTAGTGTGAACAGTCTTCACAGTCATTTGGGTATTCATCTGCATAGGTGTGCCGAGCTGCAGGGGTTTGTAGCCTCTCGGCACGAAGCTCGGATAGCTGGTACATCTGAGGGCCCACCAGAAGAACGGGAAGGACACTCGGGCTGCTGAAATCCTGCTCGTTTATTGAAGGATCGCAGAAGGGGCAGACAGGGAGACCACAAAGCAGAAGGGAGGCAGATTCCGAGAGCCCCGAGGGGCGGGGTGAGGGATCTTTTAACTGCGTAAGGGTAGGAGGGTCCAGCGTACGAGGGTACAATCGGGAAAGGGCTAAAGGGAGGGGAGATATAACATTAACCAGTGGGGAAAAGGGAAAGGAGTGGTTTTGGTGGAGGAGCCAAAGGGGAAACATGGAACAGAGAAGATTCTAGGCTAAGGGGCAGACTTGAACAATAACTGACAGGACGGGGGGAGGATACAATTCTCTTACAATGGGGTGGGGAGCTCATACAACTGCTGTTTCCCATGGCAACTCTAGACTGCCTTCCCCAACCCCTCCTCCTACATAGGTGGACCCTGGAAATATATTAGGAATCTCTCTTTATAGGCAAAACAATGCTTTATATTTGTGGGCTGATGTTTATTATTTTACAAAAATTTTTTTTTTTTTAATTTTTGCTTGTAAATCTCCCTGTATTTTTTTTTAGTTATGCAATAGTGGAACTCCTGTTATTTTCTGGAAGTCAAGCTGACGTTGTACAATTTTAACAATGGGCAAGAAGTATAGTTTGTATGGTAAATGGTACTTGAGAAATAAAGTTTAGCAGCTGCTAAGAGCAAAACAGGGCACTGTATCAACTCAGAGTATTTGCATTGATGAATGTCTACACAAGGTGCAACTAAATGCAAGTGAAATGAAGTGTACATTGAAATGTAGAGATGGAAGCATGTTGTGGGTTTTAAAAATTATTATTCAAAAGATCCATTATAGATGCAATAAAACAGGAATTGTGGAGAGTGTGCACATGGAATTGCACTGGGTTTATAAAAAGGTCTTCTTTATTTAAGTTAATAGGCTCTGAAAATTTACAAGAATATGACATTGCTCTATTCTTACTCCACTGATGACTAAAATTATTTCTGATTTTTACCCTTGTTGCTTTATGTGACACATAGCAGTCGATCAAAATGAAGTACTCTGTTAAAACACATTCAATCATAATGTAAATATGCACTTCAGTGGATTTGTTCTGGTTTTAAGATGCTAAGAATATCAAAATATGAACAAGAGCAAGTTTGAAACATTATCAGTGTATGTTTGTATGGTGGTTGGGTCTGAATCTGAGGACATCAGCTGAATGTAATGAATAATTAAAAATATAAACCATCACTCGGCACTCTTGGCCTCACTAAAATAGTGTAAACCTTGGCAATGACCATGTAAATGCTAAATATATTTATATCACCAAAGATTTAATGATCTGGCTGTGAGTGTTAGTTGAATGTGTATTTCCAGTTCCTAGAATTAGCAACATTAACTTTTGTAATTGTAAGAAAGAAATGTCATTCTTCTCTAATTAATTTCCAGATTAAGAGATTCCCAGTAGCTGTTTCAGTTGTCTGGAATTCTTTGTGCTCAGTGACCAAATCTTACTTTAAGTTTTAAAATTTATCTGGATTCAAGATTCATTTTGTTCTGGATGGTCAAAATGGCTGTAACTGGAAAATATTACTCTGGACAGCACCATCTATCCCTTGCTGGAATACATGTTTGTTTTCTGTCATCTGCTTAAACTTTAAAGTAATTCATCAAAATGGTATATTTTAATGAAAGATCATACCATTTTTAAACAAAAGGTTAATATAAATTTTAACATTGCTGGCTATTCAAATCAAGGAGCAAGCTGTATTGGGGTTGTAGAAACAACAGCTCTGTTGTTTGGACAAAGTGAGATTTAGGATTATTAGGGTGCTAAGATTAGACCCTTGTTATGAAACAAGGACTATTTTATAATGCTGATCTAGAATGCCAAGATTATAAATCTTTTAAACTCCAAAAGTGCTTTGATATTTCACCCAAAATGAATTATTTGCTGTAGCTAAACTTTATGTTACAGAAAACCAGAACTAGAAATGGCCCTTATAACAGATGAATTTTTAAATAAGAACAGGTAAATTTTTAAATAAGAGATGGCTATCCTGGGGTTAGAAAACTTAAACAATTGGCCTTTCAATGTGTGCAGAGTTTACTTTTAAATGCCACTGTTTACTTTGTGCAACTTGAAAAGTTAATGTCAGTCACATTGTCTCCTTGAATTTTAAGCTTTTCAGGATGATACTATAGAAAGACATTCAAAGCAAACTAGAATGCAAAACAATGTAGTGGTATGATCTCCAGTGATTCTTCTGTTTCCTTCTGTTTAGTCTTTGTAGGGTAAATCTTTTGACAGCAATAGTGAATATTTCATTGGCACCCATTGTGCTGCAAAATGATAAAAATACGTATTTCTACTCAACTCTATGTGATTCAAACCCACAAATTTCACTTTGTTCAAAATGTCATTTTAGTTTGCTGAGAAATTGCTTAAAATATCACAATTTAGTCCTGCTTTGTTGTGCCCTTTACTGTCCCCATCTACTTTCTGGGCCAGTAAAATGCAAATATCAAAAGATATAGTGTCCCATGCTATCAAAGAGAACACTATCACACATACACCTTTTTCAGAAGCATATTGGTCATATATGTGGATTTGCTTGTGGATGAGACAGAAAAAAAGAAGCAAACTAAGGAACCCATTTTGTCCTTCACATTACCTTTGATTTGCAATTAATACACAGTACTCTGTTGTAAGGAGGAAATATTTTATTAATGATTTTAAATCTACAAAATGGAATTTATTAGAGCATCTTATCTGGGCTACAGAATTAAAATTATCAAATTAAACACTATTTCAAATGGTCTAATTCTATAAAGATCTCTCTAATCTGCTTGAAGTGGTTTCTGTGCAGCTTTGCTTCTCCTGTACACTCATTCTCCATATGTCTAGAGTCACTCTAAGGTTGGCTGAGTTTTGAGTTAAGTAGTGCTTGAAACTTCAACCTTAGACTATTCCCATTTTGTAGATGTTATCCCTGGTTTGTCATATTAGGGTACTCAGACTAATTATGATACATTATATATGTATATATACACATACATATATGTATATATATGTATATATATATATATATATGACTCAGATACATTATGAATATAACATTTGTATTTGTTGGTTTTGAACCGTATCTTGAGTCTTAGGCAAGGCTGCAACAAAATAAAAGGAGGTGCAATGCTCATGCTGACAACTTTTTGGGACCGATGATTCTTGAAAGACTATCATATTCCATCCTAACACTACAACAAATAGATCAAATAGTGGTTGATAATTCATGTTTCTAGTTTTCCCAGAATAATGGTTCTACAGCTTTTCTCTGTCTTCGTGAGATGCATCATCTTAAGGTATCAGCACTTTAGAGCAGTGGTGTGATCTCAAAACCTAAGAAAAGGAATCTTTCATGCTTAGTGTTAATAATTCAGATAGCTTCACTTCTTCCAGGTCACAGAGGTGCTGTGCTGATAGTATCTTGGGTCACTTCTAGGATTGACTGGAGGGTTGGGTTTGAGAATATCTTGGTTAAAATGTCACAGTAACAGTAGTAACAGTAGCAGTAGTTCTACTGCTTTACTGCTGTTCTGAGGGCATCTTCCTGGGCTGTCTCTCTGCTTTTGGTTTCTTGACTCGGCAGACAGCACTGTGTAGTGTAGGTGCCAAAAGCCACCTCTAGGACAAGATACTCTTCTCAGTAATTGTGCTGGAGTATTATGTTCCTTGCCATAGTGTATTGGTGTCCCAGTAATCCCAGGTACTGCCATTGTTGCCTAGAAACTCTTAGAAGAGGTAGAGGTGGAGGCTTGTCAGATGCAGTAGCACTTTGAGTCAGTGCAGAGTTCAGGCAAAATAATCATGTAGGTAAAGCACAAATCCAACTGCTATATATACTTATCTCATAATTTGGAAAAGGTTGTTCACTGAAACTGGTAAAGAAAACATCAGGATGACTGAGGTATAAGCAGAATTGGAAACTCATTAATATTGCAAAACTTCCCACCAGTGTGGCATGTTCACACTTTCATATCCATTTTGCCCTTCCACCTACCTCTCTAAATCCACTTCTTATTCTGGGAGTGTAATTTTCTGTAATCTCATTATTAGTTTTCTGCTACCTTATGGGGTCCCTTGAACAAATTCCTTTATTTTCTAGCATCCCACCCCAAGGTCAGGCAGTCCTTTGAAGTCTGAGCTCCTTGTTGGAGAGGTTTTTGAAAGGAAGCCTCTTGATCTGCCTGTTTTAGTAAGAGCACTTTTCTAGCACTAGTAGTTTATAATTATATGAAAAATTTGGCAGAAAGTCATAATTAAACAGTAATTTCAGATAGCTATTTTTCTATTAGGTATTTGTTTCTTAGCAAAGCAACACTCCCTTTCCACTCCCCTTGCATATGTTGACTTGATGATATTGTTGTTGCTGTTGTTTTGTTAAAATTATAATATTCTGGGAAATTTAGGCAGAAGATAAGCTATTTATTTTACATGGAAATAAGTGGGTTTTGATCAGCTCTAGTGATTACATTAATAATTTGATTAATAAAGTTTAGAAGGTACCATTGAGCAAACTCATTAGAAAATAAATGTGTTGTCAGCTACTTGGTGGACAAAAAATGAAGGTCCCAGAAAACAAGTCTCATGGCTTAAAAGCAGAATACAGATAATTTAAAGTCTTCTGGTAAAGTGCATTGAGACATACACATGGTTCATACAGCTGACAAGTAGAAATGAAGATGTGAGTGCTGTTTAAAAGCCAGCTTTCTCGCATATGTTGTACATGTCATGTTTCTAGTATGTCAGGGATGTCATCCTTTATTTCCATTCTTTATGAAGTTCCTTGTGTGCTTATGACATTCACATTTATTTCTTTCTCAGTTTTTGCCTTAAGACACTCATCATGCTCTTTTCCTTTTGCAGAGGGCTTAGCAGTGATGTTGAAGAACCATTCTGTCCCTGCTGGTGGACCCAGTAAGATTTCTCCTGTGCTTACAACATATTTCACCCCTAAAAAAGGACATCACTATTTTTCTCTGAGCTTGCACTGTTCAATGTCTTGTTTGCTTCTAATTTATAATACAAAACACAGATTAATCAGCTTGTCCACAGAGACTATAATAATAAAAAAAAAAAGCTTCCCTTTAAGCCATTTGTTTTTCAGAGTTTACTCAATTGTACCATCTAAGCTTCATTAAAGTAATTCCCCTGCTGCTGCTTCCTCTCCAGCTTTTAATTATGATATTGTAGTACAATGGTCAGGTCCTTGGTTGGTACATTTTTGGGAACTTAATTTTTTTTTGTTCTTCCCTCTTGGCTTTTATAATATAATTTCTATCCTATATTTACATGTTTTCAAGGTATGCTATTCTGCTTCAAATGAGATTTTAAAAGTATTTGACACCAACTTCTCCCAGGCAACAGAAAGAGGATGAAAGGGGAGTTTTAGATTGGATATTAGGAAAAATTTATACACCAAAAGGGTGGTCAAGCATTGGAACAGGCTTACCAGGGAAGTGGTTGAGTCACCATTCTTGGAGGCGTTTAATAGACATGAAGAGGTGGCACTTAGAGATATGGTTTAATGGTGACCTTGGCAGTGCTGGGTTAATGGTTGGACTTGATGATCTTAAAGAAGACCGTCCCATCTGCTGGATAGCAACTGGGAGAAGGCAGACCTCACAGTCCATCTCATCACAGCTCCCAGATCTCTGCTGATCTATGCAGGGACTGTGGCAGTAGTGTGGTCAGCCTGTGGTGCTGTGTTTCTATAGTCCATGTAGTTTCCTACGGAATGGATCAGTGCAATGTTATCTGTGCTGTGCTGGCACTGTGCTGTAGGGGCTCTTTGCTCACGTGGGTGAGCATACACTCAGGAGTTAGGAGCTAATGTGAAATGGGAATGTTACCTGAGGGTATCAATTCATCAAAGTGTAGATTCTAGAGATAAGGAGGAAACATTAAATTGTTCTCCTTGGGATTACTTTTGAAGGCTCTGGAAGTTTATTCCGTTTTCAGGTTTGCAGAAAAAAGACCTGGCAGCTATGGAGGCGGAGTCGAAAAAGAGTCAGCAGGGTGCTCTTGCAACAAAGGTAGCCAACCACGTTCTGTAGCCAGCAGGATCAAAGAAAATATTAATTCGTTTTATTTGGCACTCATGAGGTTGTGTTGGGAGCAATGTGTCCACTTTTGGACAAGATACAGTTGATAAACTGTGACTTATCTGTCCAAGGGCCACTAAGCCTGTTGGGAAACTAGGCAACATGATATATGAGGAGAGGCTGTGGGAGCTGGGTTTGTTCAGCCTGCAGACAAAAAGGCTTGGGGGGTCATCAAATAGCTGTCTTCATGTTTCTCGTGGCATGATTTAGTATGCCCAAGATGCAGTTCTCTGGGTATCAGAGTTGTCTACATTTGCAGATGCTGCATTCTTGTGTTTAATCACACAGTGGTCACTTGTAGGAACTGACATGCATGTAAGTCACACTTTAGGTTTGAGTCAAAACTGAGGGGGAAAGAATAATCATTACGTGAGCAAATAGTGTGTAGGATATTGCCACTGGGTAGCCAGTGCATTGTGATATGTCTTTCTTTGCAAGGAAGGCAAATGCTTAATATCAGTTCCACTATGCCAGAGACAAGAAACAGTGATTTTTTCACTATCTTGTCCAGCAATTTCAGGACAAGTCAGTTAATATTTGTGTCCAAAGATTTTGTACATCATTCATCTTCTATTCCTATTCTCAAGCTGCACTGACTGATTTAATTCTGTGCTGAGTGCAGGCACTTGGGTTGAAGTGGTATGAGTTCCTATTGTGCAGTTGTCCTTCCCTCACCCATTCTTGAGGATGTTTTCAGCTTAGAAGGGCTGAAGAACTGTGGCATAGCCAGGAGCAGAAACCCAGACAGAGGACAGACATCTCAGTTGGTGAGTCCCATATAAATCTGCCCAGCTGGGGCAGAGCACATGCTGGCATAGCTAACCCTGCTCCTGGTTGCGGTGATGGCTCCCACAGAGCTGAATGAAGCATCTCTGCATGTCACTTCTGGGGTTTACTCACTGCTGTTACCAACTTGGAAGAGTGTACTCATTGTGAACACCAGTCAAACTGTTGGTTCATAGAAGGATTGAATGAAAACTCTTGAAAAATATAACAAGATGTTAAACAATAGCCACTGAGTACTAACAGATGTGACAGGCCAGTCAAGTGCTCTTGAAGCCTTGCCTTGGCATGCAGCAATTTTTGTAATAGAATATGGCCAAATGCAATCCTACATTTTTATTTTCTGTATAATGGGAATGTGCTATACACTCTGAAGGGGCCAGGATAAAAGCTAATTATAAAAACGTTATAAATTTTAACCTGCTGAGAAAATCTTGATCTTGAAAATGTGTGACAACGCATTTTGAAACATTTCAGCTACATTTTGTTCACAATAAGCTTCTGTAGAATGATGGGATGTTACATTAATGGTCCCATACTTACCGAACAGTAGGCCTTGAGCTTATAGCTGGTACTTTTATTCATGTGGACACATTTTAGAAAGCAGAAGACCAAAGGTATCATCTTAGGAGGTACCCTTAGGTACTCTGTACCCTCAGTACACTGCCTGCTGGGACAATGCTTTTTGGGAAATAGGAGTTTTACAGGCACAGCAGGAAGTCTTCCTTTCAGTGAAATCCTTTGTGCCAGTGCAGTCTGCAAGCAAATTCAGGGAGTAACAGTGTTGAACTGTAGACTTCAACTGTACTGGACTATAGAGGAGGTGCTGAGAATGCAAGAGGGAATGATTTGGCTGTTCTGGGCCACAGATCTCCTTGGGAGAGATTAAGAGATTACTGGAATTCAGAGTTGTTCTGATAGTCGTTTTTGTTGATGATATGTCACCTGACATAGGGCCTGAAAACTGGGGATGTTCCAAAATGGAACCAGGTGAAAGTAAAAGCCATCATATTCCTATTTCCTTTACTGTCTGATAATGGCCTGCATTCACTGGACATGAGTAAATCTGAATTGTGAAATCCAGGTAGCACTTTTTTTTGGTAGAAAATAAGGAGCAGGAGAAGAGAAATGCTTAAACTAACTATTTAAAATTTGGATCAACTAGAGTAATTCAACAGGCTAATGAAACATCTCTCTGAAAACACTGTTATAGAACACCCAAGAAAACATCAATATCAATGTCATGTAACTTATCAATGCCAGAAACCTTTTCATAATGCCCTTATGTAAGGATTTCCTGGTTTATTGCCTGTATTTTAAACAAGCACTTGCAATTAAAGCATGCAATTGCTAGCTTCAAAATCCCTTAATTTTACTTTTTTAATAAGTAGAGGATAAAGTGCCTTATGTAAAGAACAGACAAGAAGCCAGTTGTTCACCTTGCTGCCAAGTGTCTCATTTCTGGGCAGATTATCTTAAGTGTTTTATAAAGTTTGATGCACTTCAACAGGGCAGGTATTAACACCATTTCTGGCAAAAAGAACTGTACTATATAGTTTCACACGAAGTTTATTTTTCTTTCTCCTGCAAATCTCTGCTTTGTACCCTGAGCTGATCTCAAGACTATGGCCCCAAATAGCAAGCAGGTGTGGTAGGTTGGAGAAATCACTGCTTGCAATGCTGCTTGTCATTCAGATTAAAATGGTGCATGGACACATCTTCATAGAGGACCCTTTACATGTGATAAAAAGTCAGTGCTTGACATAATTGTATTAGACATTGGAAAGCTGACATGCTTTTTTTTCTTGATGCAAACATCAGTCATCTGCAATTTTTGTGTTCAAAAAGTAATTCTTGTCTCTCTTTTTAGAGACTATCAGGCTGAGAATTTTTCAGTCTCTTAGTAGCTGTTATATTGATGTTCTGAGAATGTGTATTAGTGTTATTAAAAAGACAGAAATGCGTATACAGCTGGAGACACTCCAGGAAGTTTTTAACAATGCAATGGACATATCCAAAAGCTAGTGTCTATCAAGCTAGCAGGGGACAGATCATGCAACTGAATAGCATATCACATTATTTGGGATTTCTGGGAAGCCCCTCCAAAGTTATGTATAACAGAGGCAGACTGCAACTCACTCATGTGGACCCTCACTCACCACATCAGCAAATCTACATGGTTTCAGATATGGGTGGCAGCAGACTTGTATGTCACCAAGAGCTCACAGTAAACAGTCTCAGACTACATACTGAGTGGGAGTATCAGAGGATAACCTCTGTGACCACAGCTGTGGAAAGAGACAATTCCTCACAGGCTGTTTCCCCTCACAGTGTCTCAGAGGACTCAAATTGCCAAAACCTGGCAACAGACAGATCCTTGCAGATATCACAGTGCTGTTTTTTGATGTGCCCTATAAGCTGCCCTAATCACTATGTTATAGTTTTAGTTCCTCAAAGATTTTAAGTTATAGCACATCTCTAGGATTATTTTTGTTTCCTTGTTTTGTATCTTGTTCTCTGATGTAAAAAATACAAACAATCCAGGCTGAAACCACCACCACTTTTCCATTTCACCGGACTCAAGCTACATTTGTGTGGCGTGGGTTTTCGCTCTCCCTGGCTGCACGCGGCTCTTGGGAGCCCAGCTGTGACGTAGCTTCCACGTGCTGCCGGGGTTTGCTGCCGCGGGTTCCCGGACACGGCTCCGTGTCTCGGGCACGTGGGCTGGCCAGCCTCTGTTACCGTGCGCTAGGGATCCGGCAAAGAGGTAAGGAATTTGTCCATTTACTCCGTGCTTAGCAGGAATGGTTTATTGGTCACACATGGCGTGTATCGATGGAAGGACACGACCGCTCCAGGCACTCGCATGGGAGAAAATGGCGCCTGGCTGCCGGCAGGATAGGGTTTTATGGAGGGGCGGGGCGAGAGGATCCACGGCCTGCCGGCCAATAGGGGCGGCTGCCATGGCGGTGACGCCAGCAACAGCGACCAACCAGAGAACCCCGCAGGGGCGGGCACCGAGCCGCGGGCTGAGCAGGATCGTGTGGCTTGGGGTGGCCAGCACGGGGTTTCCCGGGGCCAGACGGCAGGGTGGTTACAGGAGCGGCACAGGGGTAAGGATCCGGCAGCGGGCAGCGTGGGGCCAGAAACCGCGGGGGGGGGAACAACATGGGGGAAACACGGGATTACAGAACTTGACTTATTTTAACATAAATTAAAAACCCTAATCTAAACCCAAACTCTGGGATGCAACAGATTTGTAATTTTTTTGTATTTTTAGTTCAGGTGTTTATTCCATCTACCAACAATTTCTTCATTCTAGCTAGGATTTTCCAAGAGGATCTACCTTTGGGAAACTTGGGCTGTCCCGAGTGAATACCGAAACATGTCCTTTAATTTCATGGGTCACTTACCCTCGTATTCAGGCGTGACACAATCCAATACCCATCTTTTCAGAGGCTGACCTTGCCCATCAGAAAATGTATGAATAAAACGTGTTTAATCCTTGTTGCAGGCAGAAAGACAGAGCCCTGAGGGAAAGACTGGTTCCAGCAGCAGCGTGGCTGCTGCACACTGTGGCTGCATTCTGCACATGGGCTGAGCTGCCAGCTGCACTCCATTATCCTACCTGGAGCCACGGAATGCCAGCTGTGAAACTGCCCTCCCAGCACAATGGTATAAATTCTGCTTATGCAAGACCAATATTTTCCAAAAAGGAGTTTAAATTATTTTCCACAAATCCCACCTAGAAAGAGCTGTTTAATTTCCCTGGGGAATTTTGAGGTCCCTGGATATTTTTGAATGTACTTGTTCATATAATTTAGAGCATGAGGATGTGACAGATTGTGTACAGAGATGTGGAAACTCCTGAGTAAGTGCTTGCTTGAGCTGATGTGGGCAAACAGGGACTCGTTTCACAGAGATGGGCTTGGGCCTCCGAACAGCCCAACCCAAAACTGCAATATCCTTCCTCACTGAGTGGTTACCCTGCTCAGCAGTTTGGAGGTAACTTACCCAGAGCCAGCCCCACTCTCTGTCTGGTGACTGCCCAAATCCTTTACATAATCTCTGTCTCTCCAACAGATTGTCTCTTATCTTTCTGTTCTGCTTCATCTGCTCTTATCCTGTGATGAGAATTCTCTGCTGCCTTCTGTCCCTGAAGCAATCCCATGAGACTTAAAAAAGAAATGTTCTATTAGCCTTCAGTCCTGGGTAATTTTCACCAGGTGTAATTACAGCCTGATTTCTCTCCATTCCCCCTGAAATTTTGCTTTGAAATTGTCTGACACTGCTTCCCATTAGAAAAGCCATTCACTTGAGGTGAATGCACTTCAGAAATAAGTAAAGTGATTTCTAAATGCAGCCTGAAAATGCTTTCAGCTGAGGGTTACTCTGGGTTCTTTCTTTATTTTTTTTCAGAAAGAATTCAGTAAATTTGTCAGTCAACAAAAGAGATGGAAATTTAGGCTTTATATGTACACATCAGAGAGGAGTCTGGCTCATGAAGGGAAAGGTGAAATGATTCCTTTTTCTTTGAAAGCTGACCTTTCCTCTGGCAAGGTACATCAAATTACAAAAACTGCACTGATTTCATTGCAGTACCACTGGGAGCACTCTAATTCCATAAAATAAATTAGCATAAACACAAAGCACACATGACAGGTATATGAGAAAACGATCTAAGTTCCTACTGTGCAATATTAATATGTTATTCATCAAAGCTGTGAGTGAAGGCTCACAAGTGAGGGATTAATGTTTTTAGCTACATATGAATTATGACAGTGAAAGAACAAACATTGCTGCTTACTGTTAGGAGGGCGTTCTTTCCAGACAACTTAGTAAAAAATAATTTCTACTCCCTGTCCATCATTGAGATTAATTCAGATTGTATTACATAAGCTTTTGAGAAACATATCTTCTCTGTTTCTGTCACTTACACTTGCGGTAGTTTTCGATTTCATGTTGCAATACAAAAATTTTAGTTTCTTCCAGAAACTGATTATAAAACTCTTGATAGAAAAGACTATACAACACATGCAAAGATGTGTAGTTACCTTGGTTGATAACAAATGGTAATAAAAAAGTATGAAAAAAAGTCAGATAAATGCCTGTGTCTGCAAGTTACATGCAAGACCAATGCTGTGATTATTTCTCAATAAGAAATTACATAAAAGGTGATTTTAGCTTTAAACTGTTAAAAATGTATTTGCTGATTCCTAAGTCTAACTTCAGGCAAGGCTTGAACTTTCATTTTTGCCACTGGGTGAATGCATAATTAATGCAATATGCAGGACTAATTTCTCTTATAGGTCATTTAGGAAGCGTGTTATTAAACCTAGTTACCAGGATAAGGGCTGAGATTGTTACAAATACTTATCATACTAAATCATACCAAATGATAAAATGACACATAATGGCAACAAATTAAAACACTTTATCTCTTTGAATGGTGTTAATAATGGGTATGTGTGAATATTAACCAGAAAACCTGGACATTCAATGAGTCTATTCAGAACTGGTTTAACGACATACAAAATGTCACCTTTTGGATTAATTTATCAGAAGGAGTAGAAACTGGTTCCCTTTTGAACCTTTCATTTCCGCATGAGCTCATGATTGTGACCAATGCCTATGTTGAAGTTAATGGAAACATTTCCATGTGTGTACCAAAGGCAGCTCCTGTCAACAAACACTATTAAGGTCTGTCCCCTGGTGAGAGGGGGAGAGGAGCAGGAGCAGCTGGCATAAGCTGTTTAGAAATGCTAGCTGTGTGCTGTGTGTAGAAATGCTGTTTCCTGCCCTTATCACCAAAGAGCGTTGGTCAGTCAGCGCTGCTGGGCAGAGCTGTTGGCTCTCAGCAGGCAACAAATGAATGCTGAGCAGCACCTTGCAGCTCAACACAGTTCAGACCAGCAGGTCCTGTACTTACTCTCTCGTGTAGCCTCACTGTGTCAGACTTACTGATTAGAAAGAATCTCTCTTACTGCAAGATTCTTAATGAACAGGACACTTTTAACAGTAAAGGAGTGCTGGTGCTGAGACAAAGAACTGCATCCCACTTCAGAACACTGAACCCTAGGAAAAGGGGGAAAAAATCTGTCTACTTCAAAATTCTTACCCACTGATCCAAAATTGCTAAATACATTTTAATTTGATATTTTTCTAGGAAATGTAAGAACTGAGCTGAATTCCTCACTTCATACCACCATGGAAAGGCAGTGGAATTGCTGCAACTGGTGAATAAATCGGTGTACCCACCTGTACTCATATTGTCCACCTTGAAAATGTCAGAGGTGGAGAACTGTGGGGTTTTTAATGTGGCCTCAGATATGCTGGAATGGTTCCTGCAGCTGAGACAGGTGTGGAATCCTGAAGCAGCCTGGCTGGAGCCTGATGTCTTGTAAGCTGGCAGGCTTGTATAAGCCATTAGCTGAAGAAGAAACCTCAAGAATCGGGATACAGAGTGTTGGTATGCTCAGCCTGTATTGCTACCTTTGAATTAAAAAGTGTGGAACCCCTCAGAGAATGAGAGGTTATGCTTGCCCAAATGAATTTCTTTGTGTATGGTAACTTAGCTGACAACAGACACATTAATAATAAAATCAGACAAGTTACAATCTTAACATCCCAACAAAAGACACTGGGACTTCTACCCCCAAATCCTGTTCCCCAAGGCAACATCTGTTATCCAGAGTGTTTATCACTGTGTTGAAAACAGCATGGTAAAGAAGTGATGCAGGAAGGTTAATTATAGATATTCTCAGTTCAGTCAGAGAGAAAAGGAGAGAGATTTCTACCAGGCTAAGCCTGGGAAAAAGTCCAAGAAGAATGTAAGCAATTATTATCTCTCTTTCTGTTCATATTGTTTATAGATATGTTCTGCCACTGTGTGCTATTCATAGTGCACCAATGGTGTGTGATGTTTTTACTCACGATGTTCTCTATAAAAGATCAATGTACTTTTTAATAAAGGGTCATTCTTTGCCTTCTGAACTTGGAGTAATTTTATTCCTGTCCCTGCCTCAACAGCGACAGTCAATGAAAACTTATTTCACAGAGGAGTGTTGCACTGTGGCATTTGACCTTGACATTTAGTTTAGGCATAGCACTTAGAATGACTTTATTTTACCTGTACAATCTTGGGTAAACATAAAACTTTGTTCAGGCTGCTTTCCTGTACAAAATTGCAAAGCTGTTTTTGTTGTATTATCTCTGAGTTTTTATTTACTAATTCCATATATGTATCCACTGTCATCTCTATTTCCATCTTGTACATCCCTTTTCCTGTATATGTGTCAGGTATTTTCATCCCAACATTTTTGCAGGAGACAAAAAAGCAATACTTCAGAAAATATTTTACAACTCAATTTATATTTTTTTTCCTCACATGTACTAAAGTAACGAGCTCTCAGAACTCTCTGGCTAACCTGAATAACTAAATTATGAAAATAATGCAGATTATAAAAAAAGGTCCTGTGCCTGAATAAAGCAGTCCATATTAAACTCCCCCTGAATTTCTATGGCCTGTCATTGGTGGTTTGGTTATGCCCCTAAAGTAGAGGCTTCAGCTGACCAAGTTTTCTGTGATGGAGGACACTCAGCAGGAAGGTGGCCTTTCAGTCACAGCCTTTCTGAGGACAAGGGTCAATTTGCTGCCTCTGCCTTGCTGAAGACAAGTGGGCCCATCCTGACAGCCCAGCAGGACTCCTGCCAGCAGGAACAGCTCCTCATCCAGCCCAAGTGATAGCAAAATAAATGGCCCAGGCTAATGTAGAGGAGAGTTGACTCCATTTCATTTGTAAAGCTTCTGCCTTTGAACTCTAATTAAAAGAAAAGTATTTAATATATTGACACAAGTGCAGATACATATTAACATTTCAGAAGGTGATAAAGGGAGCTATCAAGAAGAAGATATTTTAACAGAAACATTTGGAGGTAATGTGTCACTGGAATAACAGTTCTGCTAAATACTAGGCATTATTCTCCAGGAGTAAGACATAATTGGACCAGCACATACAAATTACCTAGTTCATACAGAAAGTTGGTTAGCTGATTGCCAGCCTGCTAACAGAAACAATGTTATCTCATTCATACATTTGCTGCTTTTATTAACATGCAGCAGAAAGAAAATGGAAATGATACCATAAAATCCTCAGTTTTCATTCAGGTGTACCAACTTCTATGCCATAAAGTCTGTGTGTATCAGACATCCATGTTAAACAGGTCTTGTCTGTGCTGCTTGGGAGCCAAATGCTTTGGGGTTTTATTTCTGCTATAAATTTGCAGAGGAAGCATCATTAAAGCTACCTGTTTGTGTAGTCATTTATTACTCTAATCTGATCGATTGCTCAGCACAATCATAGCTTATTTGGACACATTTGGTATCATTTATCACATGGTCTCTGGCTTCCTAAGCAGAAACAACAAATGAACATTTAAAATTTCAGCATTATAATGAAGACATTAGCATTCCTGTCTCTAAGGAGTTTCCTAATGCAGTCAATTCCAGAGAATACAAGAAACTGGTGGGGGAGGCTAGGATTTGAGGGGTGTTAGGTATTCTGGGGCAGGCAGTCTTGTGTTTGTGTCCAGCCTATGCAAGCAAAGCTTGCTCTTCAGTGAAAATGAAGGATTTATGTAACATTTAGCATGGAGCAAGAATAAGCACACACACATAATTGTCACACAGAGGTAGTAAATAGACTGCAAATTTTAGTCCGATTTTACTTCACAGTAGCTAAATGTTAGCACATTCAGTGGGCAAAGCTGAAGATGACAATGATGCAGAAGCACAATTTTACCCTCTGGGGAGAATGCACCTTGCGTGTGAGTTGGTAAATTCCACTCAGTTTGGCTCTCCGGAGCTGGTGAAGTATTGGCACCTGCTGGCTCTCCCTGTTTTCCTCGTTGCTGGGAGGGTTCTGCAGCCTCTTCTGTGGCAGCTGTGGTGATGAGCTGCAGTCAGACAGAGGCTTTGGTGAGGCAGAGCAAGGTGCTTCCCCACCTGTACATGATCTGTAGCTCTGGGAGTAAGGTGTTATGAGGATGGCTGAGGGAGAGACGAGAGTATAACACCATCATCTCTGGCAGTTTGGCTTCAAGGAGTAGTGTGATTCTTGACAAAATTGCCTGTCACACCTGCCAGCTGCACATTGGTTAATTTTGTAGACTCTGTTGTGATTGCAGTTTCTCCAGAGTAGAACAGCTCTGGAGATTCTACCAGAGGTACAAACCAGCCCCTGGTAGAGAAATAGGGCTTCAGACACGTGACAAGTCTCAGATACATGCCTGTCAGGAATTTTTGGTCCAGGATAGCACACTAAATGTCATCTGAATTTAAACTTCCAGACCACAGATGCTGGAGCAGTGAAGAAATTAGCATCAACTGCTTCTATTTACTGATCTGCTCCTATGGTACTGTGTTACTGGTTAATGAAGAGGCAGGCAGTATGTGTAAGAAACCCAGGCACAGTATCTGTAAGAATTGCCTTGAGAAGAACAGTTTTTATGTGCAAAGAGATATATGGTAGGCAGGGATGTCACAGATTGTGGACTTTGGGTGAAGGGGAGGGGAACAGAGACAAGTCAGTGAGCAGCCCAACTGAGGATAAGCATTGTCTACATGGCCTTTTGCTGTGTCTGACTTACCAGAGGCTGCCTGTTGCCTTTGGTAGCTCTGGGCTCTGCCTCACCTGTGTTCTGCTCCTCACCAGCTCTCTTGAGAAATCAGTAAGTCAGGTGATCCATCCTGTGTCCCCATGCTTTGCACAGCCAAGGCTGCAGATCCATGGGCTCTCATTTCTCACTGGGTAACGTTCTGGCCTGCAGAAACAAGGAAGTGGGCAACCCTCCTGAACAGAGAGTGTGTTCTACTGACCAAAACAATGAGAGCTTGCCCAGGACCCTCCAAGGAGGGGCAGCTGTAAGCCCAGGCAGGCAGGCAAAGCCAGCTGGACAGGAGCAGTGCAAAGGCTCTGGGCTCATTGGCTGCTTGGTTGGAGCTGCCATTGTGCTGCTGCTCGATGACAGCAGGTCCCAAGCACGGCTGCTGTCCAAACACTAGGAAGTAATGTGCTAGTTATCTCATCAGAAGACTTCTGCCTTGATTTTGCACATGAAATCTTTCACCAAGTACCTTGCAATTTACTATTAGCCCAAATATGAGGCATTTATAGAACCCTTAGAGATTTACAGATTTTAATTCACTACATAACTCACAAAACTTAATACTTAAACTTGAAGAAATTAGATAAAATTTTATGGATTTGTTTTAATGCTTATGGTAAAAATAAAAAATCCAATTCCCATTTGTAGTGAAAATGACATCCCTATTTTAACATGTATTTGCCAAGGAAGCAGTACAACAGAAGACCATAAAGTTTTGATTATAACTGTTTCAAGTCCAGGGTCAGAACCTCCAAAGGAGACACTTGGTCCACTAGGAAAAAGAGGAGCACGCCTGTAGGGGAAATTTCATTTGTCAGCCCACATTTCCTCTGTTGTTACCCAGAAATTCAGTGTAACATAAACCCACATCTAGATGGCAAAAGGAAAATATGAAAATAAATAGCTCTAGCTTTAGGTCTGAGTGTCTCTTTCCAGACTTTAGTCTTGGGTCTGCCCTTGGTCCCCATCTTGCGGTTACTTTAATATGAAACTCTGTTTAAACAAAGACTTATGGCAGGAGACCAGGCCTCCCCAGCAGCTGAGTAGAAACTGAGGATTTAGAGCAAATTAGGCCAAGCCAGCAACATTTATAAGTAAAGACAGGCTTGCAGAGAAACATTTTGACTGCTGCTGGGGGACATTCTGACAAACTTGTAGTAAAGAGAGTTAAATAGACTTTTGAAAAGATCTTAAATATAGAGGAAGAGGTACCTATCTGTACATATACTGTGTTCCTGGCTGATGTTCTCCTTCCATAACAGGGAATTCCTTGATTTCACATGGTCACATTGAGAGTTTTTGAGGGAGCTTGGTGCCAGGGGACTGCATGGGGACAGAGGCATTAGGTATATTCAATGCCATTCCTTTTTCAGCCACCATCTGTCTAGCTGAAAGTTTATATTAATTGTTCCAGCTTTCTCAGCTTTTCCTAATAGGAGAGATACTCCAGTACCTCCATCACCTTTGTGACCCTTCATGTCTTCTTCCCAAGCGCTAAAATATTCTCTCTCATTGCCTTGGAGTAATTCTCACGATCCTTAAGCTTCTCACAGAAACTCCTTTGACTCTTCTGCCACTTCTGTTGTCATGTGAAGCGTCCTATGAAGAAACCTGGGATACCAGGTTTCTCAGACTCTCAGCTTTGTTATTCTGGACCATTTATTCTTTATAGCTAGTCTGAATCTAGATATATCCTCTTCTAGTTTAAACTCTCCTTTAAAACCTCTTCTAGTTTAAAACCATTACTCCTTGTCATACTGCTACAGATCCTATTAAAAAGTTTGTCTCCATCTTTCTTATAATCCCCTTTAAGTATTGAAAGGCCACAAAAAGATCTCCCTGGCGCCTTCCCTTGTCCTGACTATTAATTTATTCTAGACATCTTAGTTACTCCTTTGTATTGTTCAAGCCTTTCCAATAACAGGATAAATCTGTCAATGTGAAGTCCGCAGGACTGCACATAGAGGACAAATAGTACAGGGTTTTCTTAGCCCCCATTGTGGCACATCCTTTTTCCAAGTTTGCATGGATGAACACATCCATCACTTTGCAAAAGAAGTTCCTGAACTGCTCTCAGAAACTTTTTTCCTCAGCAACAAAATGTACCCATCTGTCTCCTCCGCTGTGCGCCTCAGGGTCTGGGCACAAGCTTTTTATTCCAGAGCAGGAACTGGTAAACTGCCATGGGGTTATTGCCATGGTATAAAAGCTCTAAGAGCAAAAAACTGGTATAATCTTCTAAGTGTGTAATTTTTCTTTACAGACACCCATCTGCAGTGGAGTAGGTTATGGGGTGGTTTTCTGTCTCATTTCATGCAATTTGTCAAATTTTGCTTGTGAATCATGCATTCCTCTTTCAGGGATTCATTGTAGTCTTTGCTGTCCCTGGATGAGTTTGTGGAAAGCTAGACTGGTGACTGCTATGAGCCCTGTGATTATAAAGCAAAATGAGTTAAGCAAGAGTCAGTAAACTTCTTTGCTCTCGAGAGCAGCAGGAGGCCCAACAACTTCTTTCAGTTTAAGCTGGCACTGACACCAGGCAAATCCATTCTGTGAACAAACAGCAAATCAGTGAAGCATTAGAAGACAGAAGCATCCAAAACCACTGAGGACAACAGGACTGGAAGGCCAGCATTTCCTTGAATCTGACCTGCAGAACCCTGAGATCTTCAATGGCATGGCAGTCATTCATAATTATTTTTGCTTGTACAATGTTGTAAACCAGTTAAAAAATGCTAACATCTTGGGGAATAGCAAAAGCTGAAGATTTGTTTCTTGTAAATAAAGTACACAGGATGTTTTGCCATTAGTTACTGTCTGTTTACAGACAGAGTGAAATATTCATCATTAAAAGCCAGAAAATAGTGTAAGATGTCTCAAAAAATATTGTTAAAAACTCCCAATGTGCTCTGTGGCATGTATTTTAGCAGAATGATTTTAATGAGAAAAGATGTTGCGTCTTTAAAATAAAACATTCCTTGATCAACATTCTGTCATAATTAAAATGATTCTGTCATAATTTTTTTTTTTTTTTTTCCTAGTAGGAGGAGAGTTCAGAGAGCTTTCCTGCAGAACCAAAAACCATCCTAACCTGATTTTGCTGGCAGGTAGTGCTCTACCTATGGCATATTGTCAGCTTTAAATTGGATAGTTTAGACACAGCTGGAGTAGCTTTGAGACAAATTGTTTTACTTTCTTATGGTTCAATGTCTTTAACTGTAAGCCAGGGATAATAAGGATGAGCTCTTCTGGAGCTTCTTGAACCCTCTGACTGAAAGGTTAAATATGAGTTTTCACTATTCCTATTAATACTCTTCTGTGATTGTGATATAAAGGCAAGAATTTTCCCCTGTGCAATGCTCGGTCAAGTGTGTTTAAGGCTGTCTTCAGTTCTCGTTCAGACAGTGGCTTTAGGAGCCTGGGCTCATGCTCTCAGACTTAGCTTTCCATTTGTGCTCCTTTTGATGTAAGCCTGAGAGGGCAGTGACAAGCTTGCTTCAAGCTGGAGATGCAATTCCCTCAGCATAGCGTCTCTTACAGCCTGCGAGCTCTAACCTTGCTGCACTTTTAAAAGGCAGATAAACTGGTGGCTGGGACAAAGTGATGGGAGCTTCATCTCTGCTTTGCTTTCCTCTGGTCCAATGCTGGCTTTGGGAGCCAGCTCTGGAAGTACAAAGGATGAGCAAAGTGACTGTCAACTGTACTAACTGCACCCAGCACAGAGGGAAATTCTGCCCTGGGTTTTCCTGCCAAGGAGTCATAGGAAGTACAATGCAGAGAACAGCTCCCACGATCAGGGCCTGACTCACTGACAGTATCAACCCAGCAGGACCAGAGCATCCTTACCAGCTGTGGGGTAAGGCACAGCATTGGAAAATGCCAGTGGAGTCAGCAAGACATAACCAGATGGGTTGGGCCTAATATGTGATTAATGGGAAATGAAGAGAAAAGAAATTACTATATATAGCTTATTTAAAATGTGAAGTACAGAAAATGAACATTCCTATGCAAGATGCATATTTACATGTATATATAGAATTTTTAGGTGTACCGTTGACATATAAAAATGTATATTTGTGTATGTGTACATTTGCTCAGTATAGCTAAATATTAGTAACATCAATACTAAAATCATTATTGCATTAGAAAAGTCCCCACAGAAGCACTTCTCTAGCTGCTGTGAGACAAAAATGGTTGATCTCCTGCTGGGTTTATACAGCCTAAATATAGCTCAAAAGATGTTTCTGACACACTTGTCTCTCTTTTTGGTTGTCAAATGTACTCTGAGTAAGAGTACCCTGGAGAAAGGGGTTTCTGTGCTCTCAACATACAGTCCTATTTCCTGTGAAGTAAATGGGAAAGCAGCCTTGAAGAATGTGAGTCATCAGATCTGTCAAGCTGAAACCACTAGGCAGAGGCAAGGCAAATGGAGATGTAAATGCAATACAGGCTGAACAGACATTTTAAAAATGCGGCGTTGTCTCATCTTTCTCCTCTTTGGTCAGTCAGTTGAAATAAGTCCCCTTTGGTGGGCAGGACACTAAAATTTTCCTTTCAGTTCAGCAAAGCAGTGTTTGCTGTGTGCCTGCATCAATTATCTACCTTTACATACACTTGCTGTGTGCTACTTTTGTCAGTGAAACACCACATCTGGGCTACCACCCTGCCCTCAGCAAGCAGCTACTGTGTTAACACTCTGAGCTGGTGTCTGACAGCAGCAGCCTCCAGCTTGTGAAAGGCATTGGTGCAAACCTGCTGGAACATAACATGTAAAGATGAGTAAAGTGGGTGTTCTCTGTTTTAGCTTATCCCAGGGATGAGGAAATGTATATGCTTTCTTTTCCTTCTTTAAATAGGTCCAGTCCAGTCTGATACTGATTTCTCCGAGGGCAGCAACAGATGCTAAATCAATAGGAACTAGCAGTATCACAGAGAATGACTGTCCACACACACTTGAGTCCTGCTCTTGAATGAAAAGGCAACATGTGAACCTTTGTGGGCAGCTCTTCCTAGGAAGCACCATTCTCACCAGATGAGTAAGGGTACATACCTGAGAATCTGGCTCTGCATTTTCTGCACAATGAAATTCTATCCAATTTGCTTCTTTCGAAACACTTCACAAAGTTCAGATCCTTAGTTTTGAGAAAATCTGCTTTGCCTGAGACTGGTACTTCCATATATTGGTGTATCACTCCAGACCCGTACTGACCTATGTAACTGTACCAAGTGGAGAGTGAATGGGCAGCCTCAAGGATTTCCCCACATATCTGTGAAATTGTCAGCTGAGAGGCTGCAGCCAGCAAGAAATTCACCACACTGCCTACTGACAATTGAAAGTACACTGGCATAAGGGAGTTACATCACTTTAAAACTGGCCTCAGGGTCCTATTGTTTCACCTTGCTTTTAGTAGCAAATCTTATGGCAATTTTCTGTTTTGTTTTTTTTTTTCCCTACTTATTTATTGGTGCCTAACTATAATGGTTTTAATTCATCTAAAAAATTGCAGTGGGGCATTTGACTCATGTCCAGGAGCTACGTGCCATTGCTTTCAGGTGACTCTGAGTGACTGGCAGTAACCCATCAAGCCAGGCACTGACCTTGCCTGCAATCCTGTCACAGTGCTCCACTCCTGTACCTTGAGTGGAATGAGACCCAGGCTATGCAGGTGTAGATTTGTTATTTGAAGTCACACCAGTGCCTTTTCCCAGGGCTGGAAGGAGACAAGCCAGCAGGAGCCATTGCACTCCTATCTCCCAGCAGCCCAGGACAGAGCTCCATGTCCCCCATCAGCTCCATGCACAGTGCTCCGAGACCTCGGGGTGTTACAGCCAGGTCCTCCAGCTGTCCCCAACCCTCTGCCCTGTTGGCAGTACCTGTCCTGTGCCTTGATGCCATTATGGTATTGGGCTGTTCAGGCTAAAGAGGCCGTGCAGCTGGGCACAACTGAAATAATTAATGTAAGGCGGAATGGTGGCTTTACATATGTAAATTGCAAGTCCCACATACCGCTTATCATGAAATCCCCATTGTATGTAACAATGTGTGATGGACGAACTTCACTTGGATGGGCTGGTTGAGCTCTGCTATTGTTTCCCTCATAATGTGGGACTGATGTCTTAAACAAAGCATTTTTATGCTAGGTAAGGTAGAAGGCTGTTAAGAAACCTATCCGCAGAGATGAGGTAATGCTTTTCATCATACCAATTTCCTCTCCCCCAGTAAGGCTGACAGCATAAAACTCCCTCCCAGAGCAGGTGTTGGGTGCTCACACAGAGGCCTGAAGCTATTCATCCCTAAGGAGGCACAACTGGCACAGTCAGAAATAGGGCCAAAGAAGCAATCATGTCACTGGAAGGGGCCACAAACCATCAGAAGACACTCAAAGAAAACCCCTCCCTGGGGGAAGTACTGGGGCATTCCACATAAGCCTGAATGTATGTAAGCTGTTAAACTCTTTGTTGTGTGGGTGCTTGCCCCAAGAGATCAAGACTGCCATGATGACTCCAACCATGGACATCAAAATTGCAACAATCAAGTCTTTTTGCTGAATCCACAGGCAGTGACATCTTTCCTCCCCACTATCTACTCTTGTCCTTTCCTTCTCTTTCTTTCTTCTTATATATTTTCTATGTCATACTTTTATAACTGTATAGAGAAGAACCAAAATGGCTATATACTTCCTTTCCAGTGCAACCAAATTGTTTTGAAACAAACTTGCCACAAAAGATGTACACTGGTCATTCAGTGTAATTTCACTCTAATCCACCCCAAGGGATCTATTGACAAGAACTTCAGTTTCCCTGTATCAGAGGTGGGTTGTAACACTAATCTAGGAAGTAGTACACATTAAAATATTCAGAATAATAAGCATTTATTTTCAGTACTATTTTCATTAACTATTGGTATAATATATCCATGTCTGAGGTAATAAATTAAAAATAAACTCAAGATTTCAGTCCCATATTTGTGCTGCATATTTTTTTCTACCATTATACATAATTTTGAAGCAAACACACACAGTCTGTAATTCTGAATGCAGCTAGGAATATTGTTTTACACAGTCACTTTTTGTTTCACTATAATTTTGCTGAGAATGGTTATTGCATGATACACTTTTAATAGACTTTTAGTTATACTAGAGTTTTCTATTAGATCACACATATTGTAATTATAGGAAGATGGGCATGAAGATGTGCTTTGAGCCAAGGATGGCAAATACTGAATCAGTGATAGCACATACTGCAGCATTATTGTCTGCCTTCACTAGAGCCCAGATCCAGCAAAGCCATTTCAGTGTGTGCTTAGTTTTAGACATGAGTCATTTCAGTGTCATCCATGGCCTTAATTTTTGCTGAAACAAGGACTAGCCAAATCTGTAGAACTGAATTAATAGACTTTAACTGTGTGTTATTTGAAAACAGGTTTGCTGGTTTCATATTTTGTAAGATATTTAGTAATGACCTCTGTAAGATTGTTTGTATCAGTGAAGCACCCATGAAAGTTTCTAACCTGGTTCATAAATACACTATGAAAAAATAAGCAGCTACAATGACTCTCTTCTACACATTTTGTTAAAAGTAACACCTGGTTTGAAAAGTTATTAAAGTAATTTTTTCCATGGTAAAATATATTTAAAAAAATAAACTCTTAATTTAATCATCTTCCATCAAACATATAAGCATGTTAAAGGGCGGGGCATAATTCAGGTATTTTCATTTATAAATGCAAGAGATTGAGTGTATCAATCTTTTGCACTTAAATGCTGGTGGTAGTAAGGCCCTTTCAGCTAAGTTTTCATCAAGCCCAACATCAGTGAGCTAAATAAACAAACAAACACAAATTTTGCTTGCATATAACTTTTTCATAATCCTGAATTAAAAAAAAAAAAAAAATCCTCCCTGCTTAGAAAAGAACTCTTATTTAACTGCTGCCATAAAAATGTATACCTCACTTCCATGTTAAGTTTAATCAGTGATTCTGAATGCAAAGGATTTAAACACTCACTAAAATTGCTGTGGCATGCCATTAGACTCTTAATGTTCATAAATTGTGCTAATTCCCATTTAAATCAGGAAGCTATTGTTTAGAGCTAATGGTTGTCTTAGTGTTAAAGGTCTATTTCCACCAGATTTTCTTTATTCTATTTTGCAAATGACTGACAGTGCTTATGATGTGATCCTGAAAAACCGTTTGGTGTTATTACCAGAAGCTATAGTCTGTGAGAAGACTCTCCATGCTCATGCAGTGAGTTGCATTGCTGGGGGACCATGGCCAGCACTGCTCCTGGGCCTGGCCGGGGCCCTCAGTACTCCACCGAGCTCACCATTGCCATCGGCTCGTCAAACGTTGCCAGCCTGATCTGCTTTGGGGTGGGGATGGAGAGCATCTCCCCAGGGTCAGTCGGTGAGTGAATCCCATTGTCCATCATGTTGGACACCTCCTCCTCATGGTCCTCGTACAGCGTGTTGATGTGCAGCAAAGGGTGGGCTGGGTTGCAGCTCAGTGCAGGGGTCGGCTCTGGCTTGACCTGGTTCAAAGCCATACTGGTGGCAGCAGCAGTGGTGGCTATATGGTTGTGGTTGCATGTGACAAAAGCCGCAGCAGCAGGCACAGTTCTGCATGTCTCAGATGAGTATAGGATCTCTTTTGCAGGATGAGGGGTGTCTACAAGAGAACAAAACAGACAGATAAAGGACAGGTAGTCTTTCACCATTCCAGTCCATCAGCGAGGAGTGTCCTGAACCAATAAAAGTCATTGGCAGTCTTGCCACTGATTTCAGTGGGATCAGAAGAGGATCCCAAACTGAATTTTCTTGGGACCCTTTGAGAAATCCAAACAGGACTGTTTCAAAACAACAGGGTTGTAAGCTCAGGGAAACAGGACAAACAAGAAGTGGGGTTTGTAAATCTCACTCTTTTTTATGCATGCTCATGCTTCCTTATGTGAATGGTATTTTTGTAAAATGAAGAAAAGAAACAACTGAAAAGTATATTTATTCCCCTCTGGCCGGTGTTTTTTAAACAGTATGATTGAATGTTTTGACAAATGCAATGACTATTGAAATCCAAAGGATGGAATATAAAAGGCATTCATATTTTCAATAGGAAAAACTAGTGGTTACACATTGTAAGCCACTCGTCTTTAGAAAGAACTCAGCAATTTGTCATAAACTGAAGTCTCCAGAATTTGTAAGTCTGCCTTACCTGATGGACTTCAATGTAGGTCTAATTCAAAAACAAAGTTGAAAATTTTTAATGTGAATGGGGAGTCGCAGAGCCCCAAAACTCCAGCAATTATTTTTTGCCCTTAAATTATTCAATCACTAATTTAGATGAAGGTAATTGAACCAGAAAACCCCAGCAGTTTTGAGGAGTTGAAATCAGAGCAGGTGACTGGATAAAGAATGCTGTAGAATAGCTCACATGCACATTGGGGAGTTGGAGGACTCTAAGGAGCATAGGGATTTGGAAGTGACAGAAACTTTTATACCTCAAATCACTTCTTTGCTGGGCAGTGGGGTGACGGTAGAGGTCAGTCTGTCGAAGCCCAGAGGGAGGTCTTAGCTTGTAATGAGATGAGAGCCATTGCTTTAAGTACATACAGATTTTTCTGTAACTTCAACTGCATAGTGCTTCTTTCTTATGTCAGTAGCTTACAAAAATAAACAAGAAGATATCTGTCTATCAGTTTATTTACTGATCTATCACTTTTCTTAATGTTCAAATGGCTTTCCTCATCATCCTAGCCCCTAGCAATTATTGATATATTTGAAACACTCCCTTGAGTTAAGAAAGAGACAGGCTTTACAAGACAAACAGGGAACCAAGGTACAGAAAGAGCGTCTCCTGTGAGGCCATATGGGAAGGGAATGGCAGAAATCCTGAATCCCTGACCAGCACCCACACTTCAGAGCATCCATCCTCTGGTCCACATAAGACACAGGGCAATTTAAAGTGTGTGTGAAAAAGAATGTCAACAAACTTGAGTTTTGATTTTCTAGGTGACAAACATATGACAACCCCTGAGAGATGGTAGTCTAAGAGATCTTTTTTCCACAGGCAGATTTAACTGCCATTAGTAGTCTCCCACACACCCCTAAGGGGCTATTACTGCTCAGGGTACTGGTCATCTACCACGGCAGTTTCCATATGACTTCAAAATAAGGCAGGTTTAAAACGAGCCAGGTGCTGGTGGAGCAGGAAGGGTATCATGGAAGCCAAACACTCTTCATTTCCTTGGCAAGGCATGACCACATTTGTAGTTGTGAAAACCTGCTTACATTTGAAACATTACCCACAGCAACAGCCTGCAGCCTGTTTTGTACGGCTCTACCTGTAATAATCCTTACCCTCTCTATAGTTGTCAAAGAGAGAGAACCTCTGTTTCTGAGATCTGCAAACCTTGAGATTACTAGCTGTCCCCAAATCTAGCAAGGCAGGTCAAACAGTTTCAATAAACTCATGAGTTTCTTAAGATTGCTATGTAAATTATGGCCTGTGAAGGTGGTATGGGCATTATGGCATACTGTACCTTTGAGAGAGGAGGTAACATGCACTACAACATTCTCTTCCTGGTTTAAAAATCCACCCTCTTGGCTTTTTGATGTAGGCATCGAGGGGATGGCTTGAACCTCTGGTTTGGGTTTTTTGCTACTAAGTATATATGGATGAACATCCAAGGAAAAGTGCCGTGTGTGCTTTTTTTCACTGCTTGTGCTTGGGATGGCATTTGGCTCGCTCTTATGAGCGGACGATTGCTGAGAGGTTTTTGCAGCAGACTCCAACAAAGGAGCTATAAGGCTGTCTGTCGCCGTTTTTCTCCGCACGGGCTTCGGTTTATCAGGCTTATGGTTCTCAACCTTCATAATGGCTAACTGCTCCTTGAATGGCTGGGGAAGAGGATTGGTAGTCGGGATCCATTTCATCTTCTTCCTTGGCCTCTTAATGATGAGCTGCTCATTAGCATCAATGTCTGCTGGATCAACACTTGGGTCTATGGTCTGAATCCCTGAATCACGCATGGTTGGAGTGGCATCATGGTTGGACTGGGCCAATGCCGCGAGCAGCTGGCGTACCACATTGTCGTACATCAGATCGCTTTCATTTGTAATAAAATCCAGACGGTTCAATGATTTTATGTGGTCCCTATTTTCATTACAAAACATGGCCAAAATATTAATATCACAAAACTGGGACTTCTGCCACTGTTTCTTGGTCTTTATTCCAACTTTGTTCAGTTTATCAAATATGAAATTAGACTTGCGAAATATGAAGAGGTGAATCAAGTTGATGAGGATTATCAAGTTCATGAAGCAGAGGAGAACGATATCTACACCAGCAATAATCCGCTGGAGCTGGACAGATGGCAGTTTACAGTTCACTCGGATGTGCAATTTGGAGCTGCTCGTTTTGTCTGGAGGCTCACCTAGTGCACACGTAAATTCATTTTGCTTCTGTGTAGCATAGTAGGTGGATAAGTATGTGATTGGTATGATGCTTAAAAAGATGATGAACAGATGTCTTGCGAGATAAAGCTTAGCTAAAAAGTTACTTCGTCCTCTTCTTTCCAGATATTTCTCAAACAAGTTCTGCTCAGGGCTTTTTTCCTTCTCTGCATTCTCAATGATTTCTCTTTTCTCTCTCTCGGTTATCCCTGGGCCTTTGGACTGAATCTGTTTCTCTATTTTTGGTGCCCGCCCTTCAGCTGCACGGTGGTAGCAGTTATCAATCTCCTGAAGCAAAAAATTAAGCTCTGAAGTCAGTCGAGTGGAGGCCAGAAATTCCCAGCCCAGAGCTGGAATGTACATTATCCCAGCAAAAGCCAGCAGTGCATAAGGTAGGAACTTATGCTCAAACAAGGAGGGCCAGTGGCTGGCATCAACTCCTGGCAAGGCATCTTTTAATTCTGTCCAACAATATCCTCTGGCATACAAGGCTTGATCGCGGGTGAAGTTGTGTGGTGTGTAACAGTATATTGGCTCCTCTGTATAACAGAGAGAAAAGTCACTGCTGTGCATTTAACCTACAAAAGGAGCTCTGGAAAATAAACATTTCAAATTATATAAATTTTATTTTACTCTATTTTTACATGACCATTAAGCCCTCCACATATATTAGCCAGCTCAGGCTGCATGCATCCTCGCAAACCCTATGGCAAAACTATTTACCTGAAAGTTTTAGAATAAGCCTGAGTTAGAAATATCAGCAAGAAATACATATTTTGGTTTAATGACCTCTCTGAAAACAATATCCTAAGCAACTGTGACATGAACTCTGTAAAGCTAAAAGACCTGATATTCACTACAAAGCCAGTAGCTGAGAATGTTCCATGTAAATGCTGAAAATTAGATGAAATTTAAGGTTCATCCCAGCTAAGCATTCTTCTAGATAGAAAAAAGTTAGAAATAGCTTAAGGCAATGTTTTTAATAATTATTAACAAAGTCAACTCATTTGATATGGTAGAAAAAAAAGAAACTTGAGACATACAAGGATTTAGTCAACTGTATCCCTCTCAGCTAATATTCTTGAATAAAAGTGTGACTGACCAGGACAGAATCTGGTGTGTTAACTATTTATCAGTATGAAAATTAAATTCTACATTTGAAACTGTAACTTTGGGTTTTTTACACAATGTCTAATTAAATGCAACTCGCCCTCAGATCGTATTACGGAAGAAACAAATACTGGGGATCAAGAAAGAAATCAGACAAAGTAACAGGAGACAAAGTATAGCAAGGATTTTTAAATTCACAGTGATGCAATTTTTCTCTCAGGAAATGTTTCAGTTGGAAACATGGAGGATGGAAGGGTTTGTCAAAGGAAATTACACCACATACTTGTCTATTTTAACACTCCTTCTAAACATTTGTATTTTACCATCATGAACAGAATGTTGAGATAAGGGTGCTGACCCAGTAGGTAAATTATGTTCTTACATGATAATTTTTTTTTTCTAGCAGTACATGAAAGAAAGAGAGAAAAACTTGTAAAAGCTAAAGCAGCATTAATTTCCCAAAAAACAATGACCATTATGAAGACATCTTATTCAAAGAGGAAGACCATGTTTTAATGTTTTGACAGGTAGAACAAAGAGAATATATTTTACAGTATTCTGGTACACCTTTAGAAAACTTCCCAGAATGAGACCCATAGGAGGAAGCATGCTCTCTTGACTTAAGAATTGCTCAAGAACACAAGCCTGCTCTGGCTTCAGATCAAGAACAGCTCACTGGAAGAGCATGGTGGCACTGTACTCTTTATAATAAAAATGAAAACAAAAAATATATCATATTGATAACAATAAATAGAATATTAAAAGTAAAAAAATCTTTCTGGCTTAAAAAATTACTCCTTACTTGACCAGTTACTTTTCACCTGTGAGCAAAGCAGAAGTTAGTTCTTTGGTGTGGAGGTATAAACCTCTTCTGTGACCTAGAGAGAATTAATACTACCAACTTAAACAGAGTCGACAGAATAAATGCTGCTACTCAAGACAACATGTAAAGTGAGTATGCCCTGCAAATACTTTAATATCATTTTTGAAGACTATTTTAAAATGATCTAACTTCAGTCTCAGAGGATAGCTTAAAGCACGTCCATTTCAACTATTTTTGTGTACTTACAGACATATGTAATAAGAAAAATGCTCATTGACTCCCTTGGTTTTGTAATTACATGGTCTCCTAACCCTACCCATGAAGGGATGCATACAAAAATTTAATCTCCTACTATCAAAGACTTATTGTAGAATTCCCCAGGAGACCAAACAGATTCCTGTGTAAAAATGTTCCCATGGGGTAAAAAAAGGCAAAGCAGAATGCTATGTTTCTCATAAGCAGAATTTTTTTTAATTGGGTATCCCTAAGCCCAGTAGAAGTTTCCAATATGAAACCAAATTTTCTGTGGCATACATGAGTTCATTTCTCCTAGGTCTCAACATCACAAATATTTGGGAAAACAGCAGCAAGTATTCCTACAAATCCATAAGGATTATTTTTTGATTCCTGCATCTGTTACTAATATCAAACAAACTGATTAGTTCTTTCAGGTCCCTTCACTGAGACACAAAAACTAGGGTGACTTTTGCCAAAATCACATATATATACAACAACAATCCAGTATATTTTTCCTTTATAAATTAAAAAAAGAGAAACAAATGAAAAAGTCTTAACACTTTACATTTACATTGGACAGATCACTGAGAGACTAACTGCGCTCCATCCATTGTCACTGCTTTGGTGAAAAAAGTTTAAAGAGCTTCAGAACTCCAGTTTGGACTGACCAGCTGCATTACAGGCTACAAAATGAGGCTGTCCCAAACAGTAGGAAAAGCAAACATCACGTGAGAGGAATTTGTTCTCTTTTCCTCTGTTATGTTTTTATCTGGCCCAATTGTCTGTGAGGCTGTAAAAGACCTCTAATTTATTTGGCCAGCTGAGCATGGTGTCCCACTCTTACTCAATGTTTTGTACCTTGTTGCTACTAGTCTAGTATTTTCTTTGCATATTTGCAAAATTGGCATGATTTTCATTGTATGACGTGTAAATCCCAAGACCCTTCAAACAAAAACGAATCCTCTGTGGAGCCAGTGGGACTTCTGATAACTGATTGAAGTGAGAGCAGTGGGGTTCCAACACTACTTTATTCAAACAGTATTTTCTAATATGGAATGATAGAATTTCAGATTGGTTTGGGCTGGAAGGGATCTTAAAGATCATCTAGTCCCAGCTCCCCTGCCATGGGCAGGGACACCTTCCACTAGACCAGGCTACTCAAAACCCCAGCCAGCCTTGCCTTGAACACTTCCAGGGATGGGGCTGCCACAGCCTCTCTCAGCATTATCTTTGAGCTATATTTACTGTTAGAGAATGCCAAAAATTTTGGTAAAGTTATTCCACAAGGATATTTAGCTTAACTCTCTCATCACAGGACTTGACTCACAAAGCATTGCATCAAACTTGGAAGCTCATTCCCCCAGAAAATGGTCCAGACAACTGAGAGGAGAGGAATTCCCTTCTGAAGTGATTCAAAGCAAAAGATTCATTTAGCTGTTGCCTGGACAAAGAACCTGCCTCTCTTCATTGACAAGAGGCTGCCAAGCAGGATCCATACCAGGTTTGGAGTTAGCTTTTGTGAATGTTACTTCTTAGACAGTGGCAGCATTTAACCTGGCATTTAACAAACACCCTAAAGGTGTTTGATCCAGGTATAGTAGGGTATGGGACTGTTTCTTCTCTACTGCAGTCTGTGTCCATCATTAATTAATGAAAAAGAAAAGTACCATGTCAATAACTAATCCTGTTATGAAAGTTGGCAGTGACGTATAGCTTAACTGCAGATCTGATGAGGACAGCAGAGGAACAAGTTGCTCTCACACATATAACTCACTTAGCTGTGAGACCTCTGCTTAATGCAGTTTCAAGAAGACACAGCAGATTTTTTTTTTTCTTTTGTTTTACAATGTCCTCCTCATAGGTAAGTAGCATTAAAAAAAGGTTGCAGTGATGTTAAAATCACAGCTCTGATGTTGGATTATGCAATATACAAAATGCACTTTCTTTTAACTTTATATTCATAAATACAGAAAGTTTCTATTGATACTCTTCTTTCATCCTGAAAATTGTTATGCAGTTTGTGAAGGTCCTTTTTCATACAGCCATTCCAGCCACCATGAAATACAGCTTCTTCCTGAAACACCACAGTTTAATTGTGTACGGCAGTGAAGTAAAGTGTTGTAAAGAAAATTTTTTAAAACCTTAGGGAGCATTATTATGGCTGAGTGGATTGGTCATCCTCTCAATGTTATCTGGTCTAAAGCCCATAAAAATAATCTGTCTCTCTGCTCCTTGAAAGATATATTCCTAATAATTACTACATTAAAAAAAAGGCTTTGATGGTAGTATGTGATGTTTTTTTCACAATAACATAAGCCTAAACATGCATGCTAAGAAGCTTCATTTCCCTGTTTTCAACATGTCAGATGTTTTCAGCAATTGTACATAAATACATTTTATCCTGCTCAGTATGCACCTAAGTAGCTTCTAGAAATCTGCAGAACTGTCCTCTAGGATAAGGTATGAGAGAGATCTGACTGCATTTTTCAGACATGCAATCAAGATGAAATAAATAACACAGAATTACTTAGTTGTCTATATAACTGATTGTGTTATGCCACTTGAGAAATTAAAATCCCTTGGCAGCTAAGTTTTTTCACATGCTCAATTCTGCAACATCTCACCCTATCCCATCATTTTTAGCATTTCTGAAATGGAGAGAAGTGACTTGAGGGAGGTATTGTGGTACAGGAGTCGTACCTCAGGGGAATGAAAGTGCATGGCTGCAGAAGACACTCAAGGTAGGGAGAGGGATAAAGGAAGGGGTTGTGCTCAAAAAAACTCTTTAGAAAGAATCCGGACAGTATGGAAAGGAGTGAAGTGAAAGTACTGAAGCTAGGAGCTGTCAAGTCTGCTGCTTTTACAAAAGGCTTGGAGAAATGCTTGGGGGCTTCCTGCAGACACACCCTCCCACTCCTACTGTTCCTAATCCAAGGTCAGCCACCTCCTTTCAGTGATTTCCCAACCTCTGTATACTTTAATATATATTCAACTTTGAGAGCTTTGAGAGTTAAATATATATTAATTCAGAGTTAAATAGTATTAATTGAGAGTTAAATATATATTAATTCAGGGCCTCTCTTTGAGAGAGAGGCCCTGAATTAAACACCATTTTTTCAGGCTGCAAGTGCTAGGCATGAAAATATGTTAGAAAAATAAATCTCCTGCTAAATTTCAAACTGGAGTTATAATACTCCAGGTTCTGGATTCCTCAGGAAAGGGGCCAGAATGCTAAGGTTTGGGGTTGGAACCCTTGTAAAACTTCCTACTACAGAAATGAATCTCAGACGTGGAAATGGAGTTACCAGAGGAAAAATGTCATGACTGCAGTTCCTAGACCATTTCCTGAAATTATACCCCAATGCAAAATCATAGAAATGCTGAGTCCCACATCCCAGTCAATGCAGAGTCAGGACTGATTTCACACCACCGTGATTAGGGCTTTGTCAGTCTGAAAACCTCCAAAGACAGAGGCTACTCAACCTGCCTCTGCATCCTGCTCAGGCAGGGACAATGCTTCATTGTCCTCAAAGTGAATTTTCATCTTCTTTAGGTCATGTCCAGCAAGAATGGCTGATCCCTGCAGCAGTATTTTTTTTTAATTTTTGAGAAACAGCCATTTCAAAAAATGAATGTAATGGCCAGTTGCATTAAGAACACATCCAGTAAAATACATCTAGAAGGCTATCACAGACATACATGTGGCTGGAGCTCAGGCCTCAGGATTGCATCTCAACAGAAGGAAGAGATGCCAGAAGCACAGCTCACCAAGGAGGCTGTGTGCGTGTGCATACACGTGTGCATCTATCTGCCCATCTATAACAAGAAACACTTTGCAAGAAATGTGGCCTAAAATGACACTGTCAAGAAGATACAGTGAAACTGCAGATACACATCACCCTCCATGGTCTACTCAAAGCTAAGATTTTACAAGTCTTCCTGGGAAAGTGAGTGAATTGCATCTAATACACTCAGCACTTACAAATAAAGGTGACAGTGACAATCTCTTAGCATTCAATGCTGTAAAAAGTCAGACCTGCTTCTGAAAAGACTTAAGCAACTGCATGCATTGGGCATTTCTGTTAAGTTGATGTGATTACTCACAGTGCATAAAATCTGGCATATGCATCTCTCTTTGAAGAGCTGATGCTGTAGTTATAAAGCTTCTAAAATATTATTATAAGCAAAAGTTATTTAAATAAATGTGGACAACACATTTATAGTGCTTTGGTAGGCATTACAAAAAAAATGAAAATATTAATAATAAACAGTATATGCTCCTACATAACAGGGCAAATGATTTTTCATACCTGCTGCATTCCCAGTAGAATAAAGTATATTTGTCAAAATATAAACCATGTAACAAATTGTAAATGCTTCCTGTGACCTCCAGCTTTTAGAATTTACTCCAGAAAAAAAAAATCACACTTCATTAATCTTCCCACTGAAATGCATTATTTAGCATTCCAGTGCAATAATTGAGTAAAGCAAAAGAAACAGTACAATTTTCCAACAGCAGACAGAAAAAAATGAAACAGTTTTGAGAAAATATACAGAAATGTAAAAAAATATGAAAATTCTTGCAAAGCAAAAAATTTAATTCAAGGCAAAGGTAAGTATGCCTCTTGTGTGAAGATTTCTTCAAGGATCTAGTTACCATTCAGCATGATTGCCACTACCCCACACAGGGTGCAGGCAGCAGAACTGGTGATTAGGTGCTGCTGCACAGCCTGGATATCCCAGCCTCTGGACAAGTGCCTAAACACTCTTGCTGGAGACCCAAGCTAAGTATCAGGTAAGTAAGTATATTGATAACTATACTTACTGAGTAAAATATACTGCAGACTCAAACTAGCCTAGTGCTTCGTAGCAACTCGTGTTCTGCCCTCTTGAAGAGAGCTCTAAATCATCCTCATTCCTGTGCCCAACCAGCCTCTGAAGATAAGCTGGCAATCCAGTCAAGATCTCTGAAACACTCCTGGTGCAGTCCACTCCACTTGTCTCCAAGGAGAAATTCAATATTTAGGTAGAATCTCTGAATCTCCCTGCCCATCATTTCCCAGTACGCACATTTCTAATACACAAAATAAATTAGAAACTCCCTGAATTCAGCAACAAATGACAATATTTAACAAAGGTATTCCTTATCATACTGCTTTGTGGCACATACATGTAAGCAATCTGACATACATGCCTCATTCATCTTGGGTACTAAAAGGATTGCACAAGAAAGCAGGTAGCAAACTGTTTATTTTTAGAAACAGAAATAATTTATTTAGTACTTTTTCAGCAATTTTTAAACGGAAAAGAAGAAATGTCCTGGATCCTCTTCTCTCTGGAAAAAATGAATAAAGACATTTAGGTTACTGAGGTTGAAAATGTAGTCTAAGAAAGTAAAATATTATCTAAACAGTATCCATCCCAGTCACACAGCCCACAAGGAATATGTAATTCTGCTTCGAATGATTTTAACAAATGCTAGCTAATACCCAAATTAACTGTCAGCAAAAGGAAAAACTCAATTTAACTAGTTTATTTCAAATACTTTATTTAAAGGATATTTAAAGGTTAGAAATTAGTACAGTGTAAGGATGGATCCCTGAAAATAATTTTGTGTGTCATACAGTCCTATTTAACTCACTGAGTTTACTCATATAGATGAGAAAAAAAAATTCATCAAACTAAGCCTTAACTTAGCAAGCTAGTTATTAAGAATTACTAGTTTTACAGAAAAAGAAGACAATACCTTTACCTTTCTTAGGGAATATTCTTTCCAGTCTGAATACAAGTTCCATGCCCATGAAGTCCTCCTAAGGTACAAATTTCTCCATGATCAGCAAGGCCAGGTAAGCCTTTTTTGCCCAATCTCTGAAACCACTTGTCCTGTTTAAGAAAAAAATCTTGAAAAGAAAGTCCCTAAAAAAATGAGACAGGAAACCACTGCTGCTATTAAGTTTTATTGACCTATACTCTGTAAGGATTAGTCATAATGAGTGAGATGTAGATAAGCAATTTCAAAGATTGATTGGCAATGGATCACCCACAAGGGTAACTGAAGTGCAAGGGTAGCAGCAGGTCTCCCTGTATTTCCAATTTGGGTCTTTTTTGCCTTGCAGGACTGCTGCTTGAGCTGCACATATTTTGGATCTGTAGAATCAATGAATTAACAATGCACTTTCCTAGTGTATATATGAATTTACAGAACCATATTTCCTGTATGTAATAGGCACTGGCTCTTTTAAAAGTAGCTGGTACGCTCACCCTTACTGACCATCTGAGGCTTAAGGCTTTGTACACCTGCCCAGGTTAGTCAGGAAAAACAGACACCTACTCCTACTTGTCTGGTGTGTTGGAAATAGCAACTGTTACGAGGAAGGTGCAGAAACACTTCGATGAAATCCCTTAGGCTGCTCCTATACAGGAATGCATCCTCAACGAGCTGCCCTCTACCATGTGGTGGCCATGCAGCAAGGTGCTAAAGTCACTGAAAAGAGAGCTTATTTATAGTGACTGGACTATTGATTCCAAGATTTGAGAGAAGGTTAGATCTGAATTTAAAGGAATGTCTTAATCTAAAAATAATTAACGAAATTCAGCCATGCAGTCAGTCCTACAAAAGAGATCTGAATAATGTTTACTTCTAAAATTAGTGCTTACATGAGGAGGTGAGTGGAATTTCAGTGATGTGGAATTTCAGATCTTCTACACAGGAGAAGTAGTAAGGTGTGAAAATAATATTTTAATGTTTTGCAAAGGTCAAAAACTGCCCACTAGGGATGGAACCCCAAAGCAACTACATGCACTCAGACAGTATGGTAACGTGGACTGCAGTAACACCTGAAGTACACTGCAAGAATAAATGCTGAAATGAAATGAATCATGAAAATCCAGTGGAACTTATGATACATGAACCGTGGTGGCTTCTTAAATCGAGGATCAAGTACAAAATCCAACCACAGGAAGCAACAGAAAATAGCACATTTGTTCTATTGCATTATTATTATTTAATGACTAGAAATTAAAAAGATGGCTTGTATTAAGTACCTCTTGGCATAAACACAGCACCCAGAGAAGTTGATATTGAAAAAGAAGAAAAGGGCCAACAGTTAGCTCATTAGGTAATAACATTATTTTAGTAACATAGTATTTAGAGGGCAGAGATGGCTGGTCTAATGCTTTTGGGAAACTGGTTCCTCCATGTGTAGAGAAATTGGGTTTTGTGAAGTATCAGAACTGTTTTAATTCATCACAGAAGAGACAGAACAATCCGCCACCTGAGGCTCCCAAGGGCTCTGCCACTTCCAGCGTGGAGGTCTCCTGACCTCCTGAAGAAAACACGGATCTCACACAATCTCACAGAAGATAAGGTACCTCAATCTCAAAATGTGAAATAATTACTTCATCAGAAAACTAAAATGCTCCAGAAATAGACACTGAGCTCTGAGCTGCAAAAACCACACCACACATCTCAGCACCTGGCTGCAGGATTACTCCATGAACTTTGAGTCTGCATGATAGGCTTGGTGCCACTAAATAAAAACAAACAAATCCCCAAAGCTTGCTATCATAGTGAACAGCTGCACTTCCCCATTCAAATGCAAGAGTACATGACTGGGACAAAACCCCCAGTGATGTAAATTTGCATCCTGATTTCAGTGTTTTTCTTAGAGTAAATCCTGTATCATGTGAAAAAGAAGAAATTTACAAGAGCTATGCCAGTCCACTGTGAAATTATTCATCTTTTGTAATTAAACATATACACGTAATGAGGGTGTCCACTGCAGCTATTTTTAATACTGAGAGGACCCAAGGAACTCAGTGATGATGCAGATTCTTCCTGAAGACTTTTATAGATGTAAGAAACCACACAAGCTGAAGTTTCCTCTACATCATGGATGCATGATTTCTATCTAGTTTAGAGACAACTCAAATAATTCAGGGCAGCTTTGAAAAACAGTCTTGACCTTACTCTTTATTTATTCACAAGGCTTCCTTCTGACAAAGATGAATAAATTAAGTAGCTCTTAAGCAAAAATATTTTTGACCATCTGTGGGTTATCTGAAAGCATGTAGTAAGCTAAAATTCATCCGTATTTTGGACCTCTTCCCACATATGACACTTGAAAAAATGAAGGGGTTAATAATGCAAACAGGTCTGTAGGAATTCCCTTTTGGTCCCCTCTGAGCACGGGGTGGGGATCCTACATGGACACAGGTAAAAGACGAAAGGCGCTCTTCTCCTCAGGACCAAATCCTGTTTATTGTCAGGAGCCACCTCAGATCCAGGCGACACCTCAGGGGTAACAGAGGCCGAGGCTGCTGGTGACGTCCAGAAGAAGAAGAGCGCGAGTGTGTCCTCCCAGGGGGTTTTGAGCCCAGGGAAAAATGGGTGGGGCAGAACCAAGGGGCCACATCCAATGGGACACAGGTGAGGAGAAGGGGAGGGGGGAGCAGGTCAGGGAGAGCCCATCACACCTGAGGCTTGGGGGGGAGGGGAAAGGTGTGTGGAATAGACCAATGTGACATAGTGCAATAGAAAAACTACCCAGTGCAAGTTCTCAATCACCCAGTGCAAAACAACTAAATAACTATTTAGTGCATCACAACACAGGTCATTAAAGACACGATTAAAAAATGATGATGTATGTGTATTGATGAAGTCTGAGAAATGGAATTTATGACGGAAAAAATATCTGCAGTCCCTAGGAACTGCAGTGGAATGATGCATGGCTCATGTATTTCCTCAAGAATACAGTTCTATTCACCTTTTATCTGTGTAACTGCAAATCCTTAAATGATCAGAACTCACCGAGTCCCAGCTAGTGTATCTTGTGCACATCTCGAGTTTGTGTGTGTGTAAAGGGCCCTTAAATTCTCTTTTCTCTGCTAATATCACCTCAGAAACAATTTCTGCACTGGTGTCATCAGTTTGTCATACACTAAACAATCTGGCTCTATACTCTTAGCACTAACAAAGTCACTTGGGAAAATGCCATCTTCACTTTCTTTAAGTGCAGTTGGAGAGAAAAGATTGAAAGTAAGATCAAAAGCCATCTATTAGGTAAGTCACCTAAATAAGCATATGTAATTATCCTGACACAATTCAAAACAGAAATACAAATTAGAAAAGTGACCAGAAAAACAAAATAAAACTCCATCTCATAAGATAAAAATATATATATATACTATTTCAAACATACTGTAGGGTGAAAGCTGAAAAAGACATTGAACTCATGTGTATACTGTATTACACAGTAATGTAAGCATTGCTTATGCAAATGATTACAAATCAGAAAATAAAACACAAAACCTTGAACTGACACTTCAGCCATTAAACACTGTTTCCTTCCATTGCTTTCTTATGAAAATTTTCTAGCAGAAGGATGGTAGAGGGCTGAACTAGACAACTGCTAAGAGACACAGAAATACAGTATTTTTGAGCAACCTCTTTTGTATTTTGTAGGCACTGTTTTAAGAACCTAGCATGAAAACCAATGCCAAAGCTTGGCTTTTGACTAAAGTATAAAAATCAACTGGATGAATGCTTTGCTTTATTTTAATAAAGTACCGGCATTTAACAGCTTGGGTTGGAAAAGCAAACATGACTGCAATATGGAAAGAATAATTCACTGTGAATAGAGAGTATGAGGCACTGTACAAGAGGGATATGACTTAGCAATACTATTACAACATCAGCTTGGAAGCCAAAATATTTCAATATTGTGAAGATAACAAAACCAGCAAAGTAATTTCCTTTGGAACCAACCACTCTCTGGTCCCTTACGGAGAGAACTTCCCACAGACATTACTGATGGGGTTGCTTCTCAACCCAGCACAACACTGGAATATTTAAACCACTCACTAAAACCATTAAGTGATACAAAAGAACTAAGCAGCACATCATGAAAGCCAAGTGTCTCTGTATCTACTGGATTATAGAAGAGAGTCCTGAAAGTTCAGCAAATGCCATGAGACATTCAATACCAAAGGCTGCCACCTGCTGCTGTAGCACCATTGCCAGTCATGGAGGAGAGGATACAGCATGTGTCCTACAGACACAGCAGCATCCTACTTGTGGCTGCAGCTTGTGTGTACTGATACTATGGCAAAACCAGGGAGAGTGAAGGATAAAAAACATAGAACATCAAACAGACCCACCTCAAACTGGCAATCTAATACTCCACATTCTGTGCATTTTGGAAAGGAAATGAAAATGGAAAGGCTGATGGACTAATCTTGTTTATCTATAGCTATACCATTCCAGACTGACCATGCCTTGACAAGAGATACTGAAACTTTATAACTAAAAACCACTTCTGAAAACCAACACAGACTCAGCTGGACCAAGACTATGTACCTTAAATCCTTACCTTCTAAAATTTAATTAAGTTTTGTGTATTACCATTTCTTTCACTAAATATTAACCTAAGGCTGACTTAGGTTAACAAAGAAACACTTCCAATAAAAAGAATCCCAAAACTTTTATCATAGGAAAGGGAACAATCCAGCAGGCTTCAATGCAGCTAAAATGGAAACACAAAAGTGACAACCTATACTAACAGACATAAAATTTGCTTTACCACCAGGCAGTACCTGGTATAGTCACCTATTCATACACTGGGACAGCACAGTGCTATCAAATCTGAGCTGGTTGTGTTGAGCTTCATACTGGTTGTATTTTATTTCTAGTTTGCACAAGAATAACTAACTGCTAGGAAATAAAAAGCTCAGTATGAGAAATCCAACTTTCAGAGAGTCAAATACAAGCATGGATCTCTGCAAAGCACTGCATACACATCTGCATGAGTGCTCCAGAAGATGCCTAGGACTATATAGGGTGTGATGGGGGTTATGTGACTGTTCTGACAGAATTTCAAACACATTTGCTCTCATATTTAAATAAAAAAATGTAGTCGTTATCTTTAAAGCAATTTTCAAACAAAACCAGAGCAAACCAAAGTTCCCTTGGGACCACTCACTGCACGCATTGTTACCTCAACAAAGACACTGCTATTGGAGAGGTTTCCTTCAGCCTATGCTGCCTTCTGAGAGCCCTCTGACTCCGGGAAACCAGAAAACTCATAATTAAATACAGATACCATCCACTAGGTGACAGAAAAATGCCTCAAAACTTTTATTATCCTCAAGGTCATCAAACATTGGCCTCTAAATAGAGAATATGCCAGTTTTATATGAAGTCCATTCATGGTTGAGTTTTAGAGAAATAATATTCTTTCTTCTTTTGTAGTGCTCATGTGGGCTTTCTTTGTGTTGGGTAGCTGAATATCGCTCTTAGATGACTTTATGATGATCTTACGCTCAGTAAAAATATGGCTCATGGATTTATTTTAACTTTCTAGCGGTGGAATCACACTGGTTTGCTTGGAAAACAAAGGAGAATTAGGAGACTCAGAAATTACACTGTAGGAGGTTAGCTACATGACTTTCTTTCCTCCTGTGAAAAACCTTTAGGAAGTGGGGGCCAGTGCAAGAATCATATCTTCAGACATTTGAGTGAACTCTTGTCCCCATTGAAATCAATGGTCAAGCTCTTACTGCCTCCTTTGCAGCCTGATTTAACTTTCAGGAGCACATCCTAGTAGTGTGTCTGCCCTTTGCCTTCCTCCTGCAGAGAGCTCAATTTCACCCCAAATGCACTGCCATCTAGTAATGAAGTATGGAAACAAAACCTTATCTCCCAATACATTTTAGCTATGTTACAGATTGATTTATAAAGCAAAAGCACACCAGGGATGACAACTCCCCTTTCCACCTCGAGCCACTGTAAGGACACCAAGCATCCAGGGCTGCACAACATGGGGTGTGGCCAGCAGGCTGAGAGCCCTCTTCTCTACTCTCATGAGACTCCACATGCAGTACTGCACCCAGCTCAGGAGCCCTCTGCACAGGAAACATCTGCCCAAGTAAGACCAGAGGGACCGTGAAGATGATCAGAGGGATGGAGAACTTCTATGGCTGGCTGAGAGAATTGGAGTTGTCCAGCCTGGAAAAGAAAAGATTTCAGGAAGACCATACTGAGGCCTTTCAGTACTTAAAGGAGGTATTTGAGAATGATGGGGGCAGACTTTTAGCAGGGCCTGTATCTCAGGACAATGGTTTCAAACTGGAGAAGAGTAGCTCTACACTGAACACAAGGAAGAAATTCTTTACTGTGAGGGTGGTGAGGCACTGGAACAGATTGTCCAGAGAAGTTGTGGATGTCCTATCTCTTCAAGGAACTGTTCAAGGCCAGGCTGGACAGGGCTTTGAGTAGCCTGGTCTAATGGAAAGCATCCATGTCTGTGGCAGGGAGTTGGAATATATGATCTTTAAAGCACCTTCCAACCCAAACCATTCTATGACCATTCTATGATACATGTAATAGAAGCAAAGCACAATATCTAATTCAAAGTCTTTTATAATACATTAAGTTCAGATGAATTGTGATTTTTTCATAATATTGGCATAGTATCTCCTAAACAATTAGGTCTTGCCTCATGCTACTAAAACAGTAATTTGTCATTTAATTACTTAAAAGAAATGTAAAGATCAGAACACTCCAATTCAAGGGCAAACAAATCACTTACATGAAGAGCACATGCATTTACCTAAACAATGACTTTGCCCATGGCACTAAAACAACATAATCAACTAAGTAGCTTTATCTGCAGCAACAGGCAAAATAGAATATACAATACATTATACTACAGACATAATGATTTTTAAGGTTGTCAATTACAATCTTTTAAATAAACACCATGCTCTTTCTTTGTCCTCTGTTGTAGGGCTGAACTTTGCTTTCATACGTGCTTCCTTGCAGGCTCTGGCCACAGAAGACTTACTACTGCTTGGGGACTCCCAGGCTTCCCATGATGATGGGGTGCCTTCTGCACACCCCCAGGGCAGGACACCCACCCTGCCTGACCAATTCTCACTAGAGTTGTTGGACAGACTGTACAGTTGGTCTTGATTTTCAGTTACACTTTGCACACACACAAACTAGATAAGTGGCTCTATCTCCTCTACCCACTGATCATGAGGGTTCTTCCAATCCTCAGCAAAAAAATTTTGTGAGAAACCATTGCTTTTAGACAACTACATTTTCATGTCTCGAGTGCACACACCATTGTTCCAAAAGCTTTACCAATACTGATTAAGTAAGATGGTATAGACCCCAGAAAAGGGGCTTGTTTTCAGTTTAGTGGCATGGTGGTATCTTCACATAGCTTGCACTGGATATCATTAACAGAGTGAGGAATAATGGCAGGCATCAGATAAGCCCACAAGGGCCCAAAGCAAAGTTTGGGAAGCTATTATGATATTCACAACCAAACAGCAATAGGTACCTTACTCAATTTCATCAGCAAACTTTGTACTTGCATAGCTACTATTTAAATTGCACAGAAGAAGCAGTATCCAAAGCAAACAAAGATATTTTTCAAGATTGGTGACAGTGTATGGGTGAAACAACACAAACTGTAGAATCAGTAGTAAGCATGAATCCAACTGAACTACTGTTATTACCAGGGTCAATATCTCTGGACATGCCTGACTTAGCAAAGAAGTCTGAGTAAATACTATTTCATTAAAAGAGGAACATCTGATTAAGATCATATTAAAATTAATCTAAGTTTTGCTCTTGAACTCTGTGGAAGGAGAATTGAATTCACTAACCTGGAACTCTTCAACTCAAGCTTAAAAAAATATCTATTTAGTTTTATTAGATACTTAGACTTTTCCTATTACATTCTCTTGCACGATTTTTTCCTTTTCCCATATTATTTTTCTAACTGCAGACCATCTGAACAAACATGACATCATATAAGAGAAGAACATTATCCCATGTTTTCCCAGAGATGTAAGGGTGTTTTCTGTGTTACCTTATATGTTTTGTCCTGGCAGGACACAATAGGCTACTGCTCTCTATCTTACTGGGTTAAATCAGCATACACAGCGCATAAGTAGACATAAGTGACATTGCTTTTAGTCCTTCTGAAAAACAAATCTGGAACACAACTAGATAATTGAGCCTAGATAATAGTCTTCCACAGCACAAAATAAACTTAACAGCAGAAATATAGGCAGATGTGAGCAAATTCAATAGCCCCTCTTTCTTCTGTATGTGTTGGACTACAGTTTAGCCTTGCAGAGGGACATCCACTGCATAAATCTGAGTCTCAGACTTGATACTTCTCTATGATCTGCAGCCTCAGGTGACTTCTTCATATGGAGCAACAGTGCCTGTCTGACCAAGCAGAGAGGCTTCAAGGGGCTTCTGCTAGCAATCTTGCACTATATCAAGGAACACACATGAAAGGGGCATGACCCTGCCTGCATCCAAGGCTGTCTTCAGGTCTACTGAGCTTCCAATCTGTACATCTCAAACAGTATGAAAGCATATATGTAAGCATGCACTCTCGTGAGCTGCTGTAGGATTGCCTTTTTATTAGCTTAGTTCTCTGCAGAGGAAGTGATCACAAAACTTTTGCATCCCACAGAGGATCCTTAAAGGTGACCTTGAAACCTGTCTTTCAGTTACTATGAAGAGCCAGTTTTCATGTACCCTGTAAACATGGTTTCTCTAAGATACCTCCAGAAGAGCATCCAAAAGATGAGGTTCTAATTAACTGTGGCTGAAGATCTTGAGCTATATAACTATTTTTTTAAAAAATTGAGGTAGATTGAAAAAAGTTTTAAATATAATTAAGAAAAATCTTCAGACTCCATTTGCAAGCAGTTATACTTCTAGGTGATTTAACTTTACCTCATAATGAAAACAAGTATTAAGGTCTGGAAGTCAATCCCAAAGCAGCATGCAAAGCAAGAGCCTGATCCTGGTATGTTTAAACTGGTTAAATACAGCCAATTCTCACCAACCTCACAAGCTACAGACTGCCAGGTCAGTCCTGCATATTAAAGCACTAAAGCACTAATAATTTCCCGTGGATTTTCAGTATGGAGCTTCATGCACTGGCAGCTACACTCATCAAGCCTACAATACAATCTCGTTCACAGCAAAACAATGTTTACACATATGTTAGTCGCCCAAAAGGTGTCATAACAGTTTACTGGATCAGTAATTTTCAAGGCTCACCAAAACTTGACCTTCTGAGACTAGTGGTGATGGGCACTCAAACCAGGCTTTTAAACTGTTACCAGTTTATGCCAGATGACCCTCAGCAGAAACATACCAGTGATTTCCACTGTCACAATCTGCGCACTGCATGGGGTTCCATATATAGTATCAGTCTCCACGAAAGCATCAGCCTCTCCCTGGTAGGCCAGTTAACACTCACGCTGTAGACGCCTGAAGTAACATCAGGACAATGCTTGACATCAACCAGGGTCCAGCTCAGGACCTGTCCAGGATTTACCTCGAGCATTAACCTGCTCTGCCACCCACGCCAGCTCTCACCTGCTGCTGGGCAATGGACACCTCCCCACCCCTCGCCTGCCAGCCAAGGCAAGAGGCAGCAGCTGTGCCCGTCAGGGACCGGCCCGGACGGCGACACCACTCCCCTGCCCACCAAGGTAACACCACTGTCCTGCTCGCCACGACGAGGGGCAGCGGCCCCCCCCCGAGCACAAGTGGCTCTTAGGCAGTGGCCGCTGCCGCCCTGCCGCTGTCCCCACCCGCCAAGGCGAGGCTGGCTGGTAGCTCAGCACCAGTGGTCTCGTTCAACATGCACTGGGACACGACCCTGCCCGTCCTGCCGCCCTTACCGGCAAAGTTCTTGGTGAAGACGAGGGTGACGAGGAGGATGGGGATGAGGACGGTCCCGATGGTGACCACGCGGTCGAAGGGCAGCTCCAGCTTCAGCTGGAGCAGCAGAGCCGCCAGCGCGCCCGCCTTGTCATCCTGCTGCCCCGGCAGGATGAGCTCCTTCAGCTTCTCGCCCGCCAGCAGCGCCGTGGCCATGTCGGGGTGGTTATCGATGATGTGTTGCATAAGCAGCGGCGGCGGGCGGCCTCACGCCGCCGGGCTTCCCCGGGGACGGGCGGCGCCCGCCCGGCCTGCGGGGACAACACCGACAGCGGTGACGGCGGGGCCGCGGCCGGGCCGCGCTGCCGCAGCGGCACCGTGCGCTCCCCCGGCCCCGCCGCCCAGCGCGCAGCCCCCGCCGGCCCGGGCAGCGCGGTGCGGGCGGGGCGGGCGGCCGCGACCCCGGCGGCAGCGGCAGCGCGGTGCGGCCGTGCGGCGCCCGGCAGCCTCCCGCTGCCCGCAGCCGTGCGGAGCCGGATCACGAGAGGCGGGCGGCGACACGAGATGCCCGGTGACAGCTGTGCCATTAAGCGCTGCCTCTGCTTCGCAACCCGTGCTGTACAACAGCGGCGCAGCAGCCATGCAACCAGGCAGACCGGAGCCGCCTCCCGAAGTGCTGCAGACAAGGAAGGGGGCATTTACCTGGCAACTTCGGTTCCCTCGGCTCCCGGGGGATGGTGAACAAAACCGACGGCCGGTACAGACGAGCAGAAGCCAAAAATAAACTTACACTGGACCTTCCTGCCGAAAAATGGTGCCTGCACCACCACAAGTAATGAAATCGCTCCGGTTTCGGAGCGAGAGGTGGATGATGTGCTGATGCTCGTTACAGCAGCGGGCGGCTGGCGCTCGCATAGAAATGCCCGCCTGCACCGAACAGCGATAGCGTGCGGAGCAGTTCAAGAAGGGGCTCGCAGCCGTGGGGAGGAGGAAGAGGAGGAGGCAAGAGCAGCCCGGAATGAACTGCGGGAACGCAGAGGTCCTTTACGGCATCCCAGCGAACAGCTGGAGCCTGCGGAGCCGGGCGCGGCCGCAGCAGGGCGGCCGGGAGCGGCGCGGCCGCAGCAGCCGGTGCGGCACAGCCCATGCGGGGCTCCGAGCGCAACACGTCGCGGCGGCGGCCCCGGCGCCCGCGTCCCCGCAGGAGCCACCGCGCGGCGGCGGCACCGCGCATGCGCCGGGCGGCCCGGGAGCGCGGCGGGCAGTGGCGGCCCTGGGAAGGGGTCGGGGGCGGCCGGAGGGACGCTGGCGGCACCGGGACGGGTGGTCCTGGCAGGACGGGGCTTGGGCTCTCTCCCTTGTCCTTCCCGGAGCCCGCACAGGGCAGCTCAGGCCTGGATACGCGGGAGATCCCGCGGCTTAGGGATAGAGAGGGTAGTGATGAAGGAAAGGGAAACCCACACTCAAGCGGGCCCTGAAGGTCTTGGATCTGCGGGCACATCAGGATTTAAATGCTGCCGATAGAAAGCCCTTCCAGATGGTGTCTTTTTAAAGCACATCTGGGGTCGGCCACACCTGGTAAAACAGCCTAAGAGCAGAGGACTTGCCGAACATGCAGAGGGCAGCTTTCACCCACAGCCTCTGATGTTGTCCAGACCGGTGTCTTCACAGAGATGGCCAGATCTTGCTGTCCTTCTCTGAAACAGGCTGGGAACGGAGCACGCATTAACACTCTGGGAAAAAGCTGGACCACACAGCATCAAAGGAGGCCATATGTGCTGCATCATAGCCTGCAGCAATGGTGTTCAGACTAAAGCTCTAGGTCACAGATCCTGCTTCTTGTTTATGGATTTTATATTTGGCAGTACTTAGATAAAAACCAAAGATAAACAAATATTGCTGATATTTCTCTCAAAGATTTGCAGCTGTCATCTGCAACTCACATGAGTGAGACAGGGATTTTTATCTTTGCCTTGAAATGTTCATTTCCCTAGTCACTGTGAATGATGGTTGTGTTTATTATTCAAGTTTAAATATTGGGTGCAAGCTTTAAATAATACTTCTTGGCAGGGGTCCTTCCATCCAGGCAGGGAGATAATGAGCAAGGCAAGAGGGATGTCCTGATCCCAGGCAGCAGACACAAAGCTGTCAGTGCCACATGCTCCTGAAGAGTACTGAAGATCAGAAAGCAATACAGCCTCAACCCGAACCTGTAACCATAATTTGTTTCATTTTCCCTGCTTCTAATCCTCCATGGGCTCGGCCTCTGTTTGTTTTCTGTAAGGACTGACACGCAGTATCTGCCTCATAGGCAGAAGGCAGGGAGGAGAGGTACCCTTTTCTTACCCCCTGGTCCAAGTACAGTGTGTACTTGTGATGTAGTGCTGCAGAGAGTTCTTGGTCACCAGCTGTACCCCAGGCAGGGCAAGGTAGGAGGCAGAGCAGTGAAGATCCTGGTGTAGTGAACTTGGGAACAGAGCACAGCCTGTGTTGTTCCCACAGCTGAAGAAAAGTGGGGACAGTTTCTCGGTTGGGCATCAAGCCTCAATAATCCTAGCTATCTGTGATGAGGACTAGATGCATCAATTTCTCTTTCTCTAGCTGCATTTGGACTACATTTGTATTTTATCAGCCTCTAATATAAGAGCTTTCCATTCCAACAACAAAGAACCAAAATACCTTATGCACTTGTTACTGCTGCTGCCACAGGGATGATACTAAGCATGGCACTGACAGCCTGAGGCAGCACAGCTGATGTACAAAACTTTTGCTCAGACTTTCAACATTGTAATTGTTTCCCTATGATTTGTCTGCTGTTGAAGTCTTGTCCTGCTCCTTGAGACTGCAGCTGAAAGACCACTTTTCTAATTCTCACTATGTCATCTTCTTTTTGAATCCTCTTTCACCCATCCACTTACTTAATTCAAAACAATCAGCTTGCTTTTTGTTTTCAGAAACTGCCTGTGGTATTTCTCCTGTCTTCCCCTACCTAAGCCCTTAGCACTCATCTGCGATCTAGACGCTGGCTCTAGATGCTTGATCATGTTTTTCCATGAAGAAATAATGCCAGCTTTAGTAACCATTTCTGAGGAACCTTGGTCTAAACACCTACAAACTTTATGAACTTAGGAGCAGCCATCTAGTCCCCTACATCTCCAAATGTGGCTGCAACTGGTCAATTAAGGAAGTGTTAAAATGAGGTAGCCTGTGTTGATGCCTTTCCCTAACTGTCCCAGCTTCCAACAATGTTGAGGGAGTTTCCTGAGCTTGTGGTGGTTTGATAACCCCCAAAAGATCTCAGGGTATTTTTTTCTGGTCTCCTCTTGGGACTGTATAAATTTCTGGCATCCACAGCCTCTGTATTAAGGAATTCCAAAGTCCTACAACCTCTTGTATCAAACCTACCTTGTTCTGTTTGCTTCAAATGTAATCAAATTATCAAATTAGACAGGCCCCTGTGGGAACGTATCTGGATCAATCCCTACCCATCTTTTCCATGACACATATATTTCTGTAGACATCTATTATATCTTCCCCTTAAATTATGTCGAGTTCCACATTTAATATCCAAGGCATAGAAGACTAACCATAAATCAGACACTCTGCTTTTAAAATAAATGTGACATCCACGAGTGATTAAAATTTCTTATGAAGCTTGCTTCATAATAATACCATTATTTGATTTAATCATATTGATTTTGTAATCCTGCTTTGCAAGATTATGTCTTATAGCAAGCCAAAGAGACAGGCAAGATGGAATGGTACTGTCAGACCAGAATATGGGTAAACAAAAACCTGTAGTAAGGCAGAGAGTGGGACATGGAAAATTACTGTCACAATTTACAAACACCACAGCCAAGTTTCTCAGTAATAACATCCTGGCATGTACACTGCTGGATGATCTAGACAATAATCAGGCTGTGATAATATTCCTGTGCTAATAAATATTTCACAAGTTGCTGGTAGGGTCAGAAATTGATTTACAGACCAAAGTGGAAAGTCATGCAAAGGAATTCTAATTAGTTCTAACAAAAGATCAAAAAGAAGTATTATTTTTTAGTTTGAATAAATCACTTGTTATCATATAGAAAATACTGATTATTGAAGGTAAAGTGTGAGTCTTTTTTAAGTCTTGTTTTCTCCAGTTCTGAAGGTTCAGAAATTCAAAAGAAAATGAGAAAAATTGAGATTGATTTTGAGTTCTGACAGGGGCACTTGTAGCACCTGGAATTTACCTTCTAAGCAGAGGGTATAGTACCTCTAGATGTGGTGTGAGATTTCTCTCTTCAAACATGAAGGCGCCTGAGCAAGATATTGCAGAGCACACTATACCTGAATCATGTGGGAGGAGAAATAGCTAAATGTAACAGTGCAGTTCATGTGACCAAACGTGGATGTTCTCTTCCAAATGAGATGAGTCATTTACACATTGTAGGTGTCCAGAGTTTACACATGAATCCCACTCACTGTCTCTTATATTACAGCTTGTCTTAGCTTAGCTATTTCCCCAAGGGTGACTGTGTGCTGTCCCTGTCCTTACCAGTTCCCAGTGACTTGAGAATTGCTGCCTTTTAATCTGAAGGTTTTAAAATTGGTCATGCTACCATGAATTTTTCATGTAGTTCCTCACGCCGAATTTATGGTGTGGAAATCTATGGAAAGGATGCAGTTTCCCTGTTAACACTGCAAAGGAGCAGAAGGACTGGGAAGCACTTGTGGAGCTTTTCTTACCTTCAACCAGGGCTGTGACTCAAATCCACGTGGTCTTTACCCCATCAGCCCACCCTGGGAATCACATCACTCAGCCTGGGGGTGGTGTGGCCCTGCACAGACCCTGCACTACTCTCGTGCTGGCAGGGATGTTCTCACCAGTGCGGGTTTGCAGTCAGTGCTGCCATGGCTGTGCAGGTGCTGTCTGTGTGAGCAGCAGACACACCTTTGGTGAGTGCAGCCATGCCTCTGCAGAATGCTCCCAGTGAGACAAGACTGTGTAGGGTTGGAAATAGCAACTGGCAGATGGCAGGGAGCTGTGACTGGGTCTTAGCTCAGACGTGATGGTTTTGGTGGTAAAGTGAAGTGAGATGCCAGATCAAGTGAAAAGGAGCAACTGGCAACGCAGCCTGGCGTTTTGGCAGTAAAAGGAGGCTCTGTGCTCCCTGGTAAGAAAAAGTGACTCTTAACAACAAGATCTGATATGGTTGCTGACATCAGTGAAGAATTTTTTGCTGCAAGGCATATCTCCTTGCTAGTGAGTCTCTTCTGGGGTTGTTTAGAGCACAATAGACAATTTCAGATTCAATGAACATCTAGTCCAACTGCTTGACCACTTTAGGGCTGACCAATAGTTAAAGTACATTGTTAAAGGCATTGTCAAAACATCTCTAAAACACTGACAGGCTGGGGGCATCCATCACCTCTCTAGGAAGCCTGTGACAGTGTTTTCTCACCCTCTCAGTAAAGAAATGCTTCCTAATGTCCAGTCAAAACTTCCCCTGGTGCAGCATTGAACCATTCTCATGGGATCTTATCACTAGATACCATGGAGAAGGGACCAGAGTCTCCTCCTCCACTACCCTCCTCAGTAGCAATGAGGTCACCTTGCAGCCTTTTCTCCAAACTAGATAGGCCTGAAGTACTCAACTGCTCCTCAAAGGACATTCCTTACATCCTTACTGTGAGCCAGAGACTCAGACATTGGGCTTCAAAACCAGCTAATGCCACCATGGGAACCTGGAGGGTAGCTGAAGCTGTTCAAGGGCAAAGAGATTGTATAAGCACAAAATGGGTTATTCTGTTGCTGTGGTATGCAAGCTGTCCCTGCATAAACCAAGAAACTGCTTGGCTTAAATAGCTAGTAGGGAAGTCAAGGCTGAAGTAAGAGAACATATTTCTGTTCAAAAAGCATATGGTATAGAGGAAATGTAACCAGCTTGAATGAAAGGGTATGAAGGGAGTCTTGGGACTATCTAGATAACAGAATGAGCAATACCATCAAAAGTGCCTGGATAACAATGTTAGAAACACCAAATTTGAGTGTGGATATAGCAGAATTGGGACCGGTGAGGAAAAAATAATTAGAAGCATGCCATTAAATATGTCCTATTTGTCTGGGAGGACCCTAGGCAGAGAAAAAGAGGTGCAGGGTTGGTGACAAGATAGGTTCAGGAAAATAACTACTAGGAATTAATTAAATAGGAAAAAAAGCCCAGGAAATAATTTAAAAAAAATAGGCATTATGTATATTCCTGTGAAGAACAGAGGGCTGAGATATTCTAGTTCTAGAAGTGTGAACACCTCCAGTGGTAAAGCTATTCTGTGACCCCAGGTCCCCCCAGGATGGCAGACAACACCCCTAAGACAACAACCTCCTGCACCCTCATTAGGTCTGTGTCCAAAAGACTTGGTGTGCAAAGGTGGGATGAGAAGGAACAGGCTTGTGCCCTAATAGTAAGTGGAAAAGGGAAGGGAATTGTGGCATGATGGAGATTACGTAGCAATTGCCAATTAGTAGTACTAGTAACAGGCAACAGAATTGTAACTCAGAATTGTTGTCTTGTAGTGATACAGTTGTGAGTGAGTCCTGCTCATATCAGACATTTGTTCATTACCCAGTTAAGGTGTTATCAGTCTCTTACAGGTGTGTAGATTAATCAATTTTTAGTATTAGTTACGTTATCAGGTCTCCAGTCTAAAGGAGCAGAGCCAGACACATAAGATACCACAATCATTATTTTAAAACCTATTTTGTATGCAAAAATCTAAAACCATTTCATTTTCCCAAGACTTTCTGATTATCCACAACAATGAAGAAAATTAAATGGGCAGTACTTTTTGTCCAGTGATGTGGGGATTTTTCAGCATTGGCTTAATGCTTTTTTTCTAGTGTCATTATAACATTGACCACTATGGAACCAAGACAGCTTGCAGTGGTGCAAGCCCAAAGTTTTGAGTGGGCTCAATACTGCAGCTGAAGACAGAGGGCTGAAACACTTCAGTAGCAGAGACTGCAGCTGCGTACAGATTGCTTGTGGCCAGGAATGTGCACAGTGTTAGAAAGGTTGGCATGGTAGTGCACGGGACCTGGAGATGGAATCACCAATAGGAGACTGAAGAAACAGACAGAGCCCATTGAAAGTACAGAAACTAATAAATACCACGAAAAAAAAAAAAAGAAAATGGCATCTTAAAATTTTATTTGAATTTAATTTTGGCATTTTGTACTACTTCAGAGGAGACTAAAGACATAAATATATTGTGTATTTGTGCTGGTTTTGGCTTGGATAGAGTGAACTATCTTCACAGTAGCTAGAATGGCGCTCTGATTTGGATCTGTGCTGAAAACAATATTGATAACACTGGGATGTTTTAGCTGTTGCTGAGCAGGCCTTTTCCCCTTCTCACACTGCCCCACCAGAAAGGAGGCTGGGCGTGCACAAGGAGTTGGGAGGGGACACAGCTGGGGCAGCTAACCCCAGCTGACCCAAAGGATACAGCAGACCAGAGGGCATCATGCTCAGTATATAGAGCTGGGGGAAGAAGGAGGAAGGGGAGGTCATTTGGAGTGATGGAGTGTGCTTGTCTTCCCAAGGCACTGTTTTATGTGATGGGGCCCTGCCCTCCTGCGGATGCCTGAACACCTGCCTGCCCATGGGAAGTGGTGAATTAATTCCTTGCTTTGCTTTGCTTTGCTGGTGTGCACAGCTTTTGCTTTTCCTTTTAAACTGTCTTTATCTCAATCCGTGAGTTTTCTCACTGTGACTCTTCCAACAGTCCCCTTATCCCACTGGTGGAGTGAGTGAGTGGCTCTGGGGGATTAGCTGCCACCTGGGGATGAACTGTGACAATATTGACTTAAGGGTGCCTTTATACTTGTATCTTTCTGTTGACAAAGAAAAGCTTGATTCTTGTTTTAGTCTCTTGCTTCAAAATTTTAAATTCTGAAAAAGAAAGCAAAGCACACACTGAACGCTTTGCTCTCAGTACAGACTGCAATCAGCAACATTCTTTCAAATTCCACTCTGAAGCTTGCAAAGGAAAGGCTTCATTCTGCCAGACGGTGGTATTAAGTATCACATGGAAGGCAGTCATAATTCCAGTTCACTGTAGCAAAGAGCATTTAAAGTTGAAGTAAACTCCTAATGCAAATGAAGAAGGAAGCACAGATGAGATGATGATGGTTCTTTTTATTAAGCCTTAAGTGAAGGAATAAGAGCCCTGATATCTTCTCTAAGTCCTACTTGTTTGAGCATCACAAGCTAAAATACATAAATATAATTTGGAGCCAAGGAACAAAACTCTCCAGAACTCATAAACTGCTGGGAGTCCTCAACTTGCTATGCTACACATAGGTCCCCTATAGCTTGTCCCCTCTCCCTGGTCCCATTAATCTTGCACTGTGCTGCACTCTGGCTCTGCCTCAGCAAGGCAGACAGAGAACATTGCTGTAGCCTGTTTCATAGCATGATCAGGCATTTTATTGAGAACTACATATTCAAATTCTTCAGGCTGAAGAGGGCTCAGATTTTTCACTTCCAAGGATAAGTGTAAAATCCCTAGGATATCACACTGTCTCCTCTGCTACTGGATTTCAGAATTTTCAATGAAAAATAAAGGAAAATACTAATGTAATTTTATATTTGGTCAGAGCATTCTGTTATGCTCAATTATTACCTTGCTATTTCTGTTCTTTGACATTCAAATAAATGGTATATTAAGAGGAAGGCAGGTTTTAACCCTACATCTTGACATACAGAAGTATTACGGGAAGGATTCCTTCTCTTGCACATTTATTAAGGAATTCTAGCCTACTGGGTTCTGGAGGGAGCTCTCAGATCTGCACGATAAGCTGTGCTGCCAGAAGGCTGAGCATCCTGCTGCTACCCGGGTGTGGGATTAGGAAGAGAGCTGTGGAACATTCTGCCGCAGAGGCAAAAGAGAGAGGCTGTGTTCCAGGAAGAAGAGAAAAGCAGGACAAACAGAAGAGAACTTAACACAGGTTTGTGGAGTAAGGAGAATTTTCTTGTGGCTCTGTGATCCTGTTATGAGGATGTCATAAACAGGGTTATGAGTACACAGGTCCCCTCTCCCTGCAGTGGGGGTCTGACCTCTCTACCTCATTCTGGCGAGAGGCAGATGCTTTTCGCTGCAAACATTCCTTTGCAGATGCTTAACAGGGAGTTTACATTGGCCTTTACATTTTTGCTACTGCAGTATGAAGGTAATTCCAGGGAGAACAGGTCAAGCAAATGAAGGGGAGAAACAAGTCTCATCCAGGTAGCCAGCCTCCAGCCATCCCTGCATCACATGTTCAAGTAAAGATGCAAAAGGGAAAAGGAAATGAGAAGGGATGAGAAAGTAAGTGAAGCTCCTCCATTTTTCATCACTTTTTGTTCATGCAGGCTGCAGTCTTTTTGATAGGGACTGTTAAATGTTATTATCAATCAGCTGATCTAACTACACAACTATTTTAATCCCCTTTGCATACACTGACAAAACGCATACAAGTCATTACTTGTATTTAACACTTAGTATTGTCCATTTAATTGTAAGGAATTAAGAAGGAGCAGCTATGCCAACACATTATTATTAATGTACTTGAAAACAGTGAGTAATCCACAGCTCAATTATTAGGGATCCCCATGTCCCAAAGAAAGCAATTGTAAAGATTTACATTTTAATTGATATCTTACTCTGTAAAGAAAAATAAAAGCCCTCAGCTACTCAAGTCCTTACAATTAATTAAGCACAAAATACTCCATAAAAATTAACAGTGCCCTCATCCCAGGAGTGCTCAAATAAAAAAAAAAAAAAAAAAAAAAAGGCAGAAGAACGTTAAAAACCTGTAAGTTATCAGTATAACATGTCTAGTTTTGCAGTTACAGACTGTGACAATACCAAGTCATGGCTGTATGTATAGTCTACATCCAGGTAATTTTCAAGCCAGTGCCATTTTGCTTTTGTGTTCCACATGCACAGGCCAGCCCCACCCTGAATCTTCTAAATGTACTGGATTGCAAAGTACAATAGCTGAGAGCCTGTTTCCGTACTTGAATGGACTTCGTCAGTCACGTTCCACAGCCCTCAAAGGCTGGAGTACCCCCCTTGCAGCCATCTTCCAGACACTGTGGAGCCTTTACTATTCATCCCATGTCAGCAGGGCAGTACTGTCCCACCTACCAGGCCGTGTCTTGTTCTGCTGCTCCTGAAGTGTTGATGGATTAGAATGCAGCATTTGCCTTGTTTGCCAGATTTATTGTATGCTCTGTGTTCAGTGTTCATACTCAATGAATTCACGTAACGATGAACTGTCCCTCTGATCCACTGTCCCAAACCACAGCTGCCAGTAAACACAACCACTATGCAGGCCCTGCAAAGCCATATGCCTTGGCAGCCCAACAAACTTCTGCCCTTGAGCCTGCTACAAAAAAACAAGTCTCACAATGCACCACAGGGATGTGTCCTCCTGGGAGCAGTTCTGCATTCCCATGGAAGAGGGTGGATTTGCTACTTGCAACTGCCACAAGACTGTCAGACATAGCATGACCACTGAGAGCTGCTGCCTGGAGCCTGTCAGGCATAACAGCATGCATGGTGCCAAGGTAATTTACTTGTCTCAAGCTTGGCATCCACATATGTGGATACTTGCCAACACCCTCCTACCTCGTAAGGTCTCGTATATTGAGTTGTGGGGGTCAGGCAGTCTTTGTCACATCTTCTTGCAGATGCTACCTGCATATGAATTTAGGCATTGGCCTACCCACAAGACGTTCCAGTGTAAACTGAACATGATATCAGAAGGACTTAGTGTCCAGGAACTTCAGCTGGTGACATTCCTCATTTTATATCCCAGAAAAAGTAATGCAGAACCAAAATACAATCTTCAGTGGCTTCTGCTGTCTAATGTTTGCAAATGGGCATGTACAAATGGAGATTTCCTGGCATTTATTTCCAGATGTAGGCCTATTTTCTCACGAATGCCAAAATACACATCCAACAAGATTGGACAAAAACTCCCAATAAAAACAGTGCTTTGCCAATTTTATAATACAGCAGTTTTGAATAATAATATAGCAACAATGAGAAAGAGTTAAAATATCTGGTTTTACTATTCAAGAACTCATAATCATCTTTTCCCCTTTGACTATAGCTTACACAAGAATATTTTGGCTTAGTTTCAGCTCAGAGATTTAGAAGTGACTGAAGTAAAGAACTGAGAACAGAAAAATCCTTGCAGCATTTCTCAAAAAAAGTAAAAGTCAAATATATGTGAGAAAGAGTATATTCTTAAAAGCAATGAGCAATATCAGAACTACTAAAAATAAAACTGTACATGGCCCTGAGCAACCAGGCCCTGTTCGACAGGCTCAGAACAGGGGGGATGGACTAGGGGATCTCCAGAGGTCTCTTCCACACTAAACCACTTCTATGGCTTTATGCTACACAGGTAGCATTTCATGTCTGTCTTACATCTGGAAAGATGCCCAAATACAGAAAGAACATATACTTTGGGGATGTAGTGTGGTTAAGTGCTGTACAGTAACTGCAAATCACGTCCCTCCATTCCTGTCTGCAAACACTGAGCTTTGTAAGGGATATTCCCCCTAAGAGCTATTAGGGTCAGATTACATGCAACATATGCAATGAAGAGCTGGATTCTCATCTATCAACATAAAAGGTTTTTCTTGTAATCCTGTGACTGAAGCCTTGGGCAAAACTTTTTAAATTCATGTAGTGTTTTGTTATTTTTGGCAAACCTGCAGGTGCTGATGGTTACCTCCTTGCTTCTATAACCCAATGCACTTTCTTAATTTTATTGCCCTACACTTAAAGAAATGGAAATACTCTCATTGGTAAAGCTAAACCACTGCACATGTGTGTGTAAATGGTCTGCACTTGTGCATGGCTTGGCAATCGGGCTCTCGCAGGACACTCTGTAATCCAGGTGTAGTAATGTGGACGTCTCCAGGATTATCCTGGTTGCATTAAACTACTTACCTCTGACTAGTAAATATCAGTGCTGGTATCATTTCTCACTATTCTGAATTTATATTATGAAATTTAGTAATTTATGAAATATGAAATAGTAATTTAGACACAAGCCCCTATTGCTAGAGCATGCCTACGACTATAAGCTGAAGTTATGGATCAAACCCATTTTGTTTGTCCAGACAGAGGTAAGAGGCAAAGTTCCTTATACAAACTTGGAACAGATGAAACCCTGAGAGCTGAACAGGGTAGACAGTGGGCAGGGATGGTAAAGTTGTCAGTCATGATGCAGAAAATAAAGTTACACTAAATTAGCATTTTCTTTGGAAAATAGGAAGAAGATCAAATCAATGTATTGCATTAAGGGGAGATACTTTATATCCCGTCATTATCTCCTAGAGCTTATTCAAAAATAGTCAAGTGAAAACCCCCACCAAATGAAAGGAAACAGCTAATCTGCAAACTGTTTATTAAGGAGTTAATTACAAAGTAATCTGAACTATTTTCAACTTAACTGCTTGAAGCCTTTAGTTCTATTAAAAAATGGAACACATCCTTTCACCCCCATTTTACATGGGGAACTATGGGCCATGTAGTCTGTCCTGAAGAGAAACTGCAGAGATCACACCGTGTGTCATAGCTAATGCCAACCAACAAGGTAAGGGCAGACACCCCCTGGTATGAAGGCTGTGGAATGGATGTGCCTTCTTCCCAACCCTGCTAGTGTCAGATTATGTCATGTTTTCTGCTGGCAAGAACTGAAAGCTTTCCAGCTCTTCACCATGCTGGAAAGCTTCTTGTAACTGATGTATTTTGGTAGAAGACAGAGAGAAGAGCAGGATTTACACCAGGAACCCAGAAAGCCACATCTGAAGCCAACTGTATCAAATACACTTGGACAAAATGACAAATTTGGTTGATATTCTCAGAAATAATTATTTGATGTACTAGATTCTTTTGAATGCTTTTCTAAGATATTTAATATGTATTTGTTAGTTTTTTGATACAGAAAATTACAGCCTATGAAAAGCTTTCATGCTTATTCACAAGCTGCCAGATATATGACAATAACAGCAAAGATACTTGAAGAAAGGTTAGATGCATATATTATTAAATAAAGCTTCTGCTGAAGCAGAATTAAATTTGGATATAATGACATTTTCACATATGAAGAAAAAAAAATAAAGTAAAAAAATAACAGTCAAGTCAAATAACACAGGTAATATCTGCAGAAAATATAATGCTGCCCCTGGGCATTCAGCCGTTTGTGGGCTGTAGCTGTTCATCATGCTTCCAAAGCCACAAAAGGAAAATTAGTCTTTATGATATTAGATCCCAGTGTATTTTCTTATGTGAAAGTAAGTCAAATACTCATTTTTGATTAGTAAAAGAAATAAAACTAGAAAAGAATGTTAAAGAAATGTCAACTATTAATACCTGCAAAAGCCTATTTTCTGAAGAAAGAAACAAAGTGTCATATAAACCTTGCTCTGCATCACACAATGGAAAGCAGGAGTGACTCTACCAAAATCTGAAATACATGGCATGGAACTGCTGGCAGCAGGAGCTGGATCAGGCTACATGGTTTCTTTAAACACAACACTTTTGTGGCTCTGCAGAGGGTGTGCAGTAATTCCTTGCTTTGCCAGGGACAGGGAGGTATGTGCCTCCCCAGGTGCTGCTGATGCAGAAGATGTCAGTCAGGTGAAATAATTGCTGAGGTACCTGTCTCATTCTATCTGTGCTAATGGAACCACTCAGGTGTTAATGGATCAAGACACTGCATATATGTACCACAAAATAGGCAGCAGCTGCTCAAAAATTCATACTGAAACTGTAATATTGTGGTAAAAGGGGAGAAAGAGATTCAATATGTACCTGACTGAAAGTCATCATTTAAAGGTTTCAGCCCCATACTCAGTAAGAAAGTAGTTAATTTTCCAGGTGCAAATAGTACACAGATATTTTTTTATAAGCTGTTTGGGATAACCTTTAAATAGAAACTGGGATGGTTTCGTTCATCATGTTCTTAAACATTTCTGCACTGCCCCATCTTTAAAATGCAGTAAGTAAATCCACAGCTCCACAAGCCTGTCTGCATGGAAATTGTGAGTTTATTCACACTTTTAACATACATTAGTTGTCTATGTTTACATACAAGCACTCAGGGTACTGCATTAACCTCCTCCTCACAGGTTGTGGGACTTTCTGCATACATACCTACCTATTGCACAATAGGTATGCAGGGAAAAAAAAAAAAAAAGAGTTGAAACTCTTAAACAGATCTACAGTTTCAAAAACTCAGTGAAGTCCACAAGGTGGGCAGAAATTTAAATTAAATTCCTTATTGGGCATAGAGTACTCAGCCCTGTATAGGAAAATGTCTGAATTTCAATGGCATTACTGAGAAGAGTGAATTTACTTTGTATCTATGCCCTATCTTCAGACTGCATGAGGTAAGTTCCTGAAGAATTGTTTTATGATTCAGCAGAAGGCTTGCTGATACAAATTTTATCTGGAGTTTTGTTTCAATACAAATTTCTACAATTCTCAGCCTTGTGAATTGCAAGGTCTGATGTGCTATGGGTTTCCAGCTGCAAGTGCAGTACAAAAACTCCCAGCATAAAAAAAAAGAAATGGCAAATTCATTTTACAGTAAGAGCACAAGGTATTACTAAAGTTGAAGTTTTTGGAACACAGGTTGTTCCTAGGATACAAATGCAATTTTATTTTTTAAGAAATAATGGCGAGTTTAATGCACTGGGGATAAACAGAAGAGAGATAATGCAATTTTAAAGCACTTCACTGTATTCAAGAGATTTTTAAAAAAATGCACCCACAGTGTTGTGAGGTAAGAGTTGATTTTTCCACGTGGTTCAATGGAAAATCAACTCTGAAAACTCTCTGAAACATCATTTATAGAAGGAACATGTTTGGGACCACAATGACATGCAGTTCAAACCACTGTCACCAGACTTGGCACTACTGTTTCTTCAGGTATGGCACATGCAAGGCTGATTCTTATTAAGTGTTACTCCTTAGCAGGCTATGTCTAAAGGCAGGCAGCACTCTGCTCTTGTCTGGATATACAAAGAGTGACACAAACACTAGGACATGAGAAACAGAGGGAAAACGATGTTGAACTGTTCACATTTCTCATGGTGAGGAAACAAAGGCAACTTATTTTACAGTATCTCTAGAAGCAGGCAGCAGGACAATGCAGATTGGCTTTGAAGTCCAGACCAAATCTTGTTAACTTCAATCACAGGCAGATGTGCAGTTTAATCTGGATAAAGATTACACAGCAATATAAAACATAGCATTAATCTGTTTGTAATGAATTTATTTTTATTTCTACCATTAATAAATTCAGTAAAAATTAATTATGCCACTTTTTGTTACATGTTTCTTTCCACATGTATCTGCTGTCACTTTTTTTTTTTTTAATCTGTTTTTGAAGTTTTCTCTTGCTAGACTTTTCTGTAGTGGTAGCAATGTCTCCATACACAAATGAGGTTCATGTACAGGGCATTACCATGGAGGCCACATATGCAATGCTTGCAGTGCACAATCATTTTTAAGACTTAAATTCTGGATATAATAAAGTAAAAAGGGATAATATTACTGTTACCATTTTCAGTGCAAACAGGACAGAATGTATCTGGAATGACTTATTGCCTGGCTAGCAGTACCAAGTATAGTACACTTAAAAACCCCCTTGATTGTATTATTCAGATGAAGAAATCTGACAGAAGACTGGCAAACAAATTGTTTTTAAAAATGGGTGATGGCTTAAGTAAAATTAATGACCAGCCTGAGAAAGTTAATTGCAGCTATTTTCTACCCTATTACCAGCAATTCCCTGTGTCTTAAGTTAAAAATCGACACATCTGATAAATGTCAAGTCTTCCAAGAGGCAACTCCAGCACAACCTCCGGACTACAGAAATTTGGACAGAAGAAATTGCATTACCTGCCAGCAAAATGACAGTACAGCACATGCTGAACTTGACTGGCTCTGACTATGGCAGCACCTGCCCTTTCTGCACAGGCTGCTGGACTGGTGGCAGAGGTAGGGAGCCTATGAAAACCAGCATGCTATTTCAAGGATGGAAATACACATCTGGAGCGCTACAGGCACAGTTCTTTTCCACAGCAAGACCTGAACAATCTGCAGAGAGCTCTTCCCAAAACAGAAATGACGCAAGGTGAAAATGCCTTTTGGTCACTATTCTGTTCCACACAAAGGAGATCTTTATTTTAGGCAGTCTAAACAAATAGTTTATGTTGAATCTCTTCTGCCTCACTTATGCCATCTGGGCAGTTTGCTCATTAATTTAATGGAAGCAAAAAGGGAGACCTTTCATTACCCTTCTGCTCTCACTACCTCATCCTCTTCACTGCCCCAGGGTACAGATCAAAAACAGAGTGGAAACCACCAAAGGCCCTTGACTTCCTAAAAGCTGTTTTCAGCAAATTGCCAAGAGCCGACAATATGCATATTTTCATGCTTCTGCCCTCCCTGCTGCCAGGGCTGTGCATGGGCTTGGCTCAGCTCTCTGTCCCAGCTGGCCTGGCCACCTGCTCTGTGCCAAGGGCAGGCCTTCCAGTGCAGCAGGAACTGCACCTTGCTCTGGCTGGGCTGCTCTGCCAGGTCATGCTGCAGGCCCTGCCACCCTCCCTTGTCCCAGGGCCACTCTGCTGTCAAGGACCAATTGAAACAACAAATTTGCACCATTAGCACTTGTCCTTTGGAGCACAATTTTGTCTTTGTGTCAACATGGTACATGCTGTTGCTTAAAAAGTCTCACTGAGGCACAACACTGTGTCCCCTTTCCCTTTACAGTAGCTTCAATGCTCTTTCAGCTGCTATGTGCCCTCTAAACACACATATATTGCAATAGCCATCACCTTCCAAGTTGTCAGTGACTGGGATCATCTCTCTGGTACTCATACAGGGACATGTTTTGTTGTTTGACAGACAGAACATCACAGAATTATTGGATAGCCTGGGCTGGAAGAGACCTTAAAGATCATCTAGTTCTGTGCCCCCTTCTGTGGACAGGAACAGCTTCCACTACACTAGCTTGCTCAGAGCTCCATCCAGCCTGGCCTTGGATACTTCCAGAGATGGGGAAGTGCTATATTCTTAGGAATACATGGATCTCTTATGAAAACACACGATCTAAACATCTTTGCACTAAAAGGCACATTAACAGAGAGCTCTCTCTGTTCAAAAAAAAGCACCAAATACCCCAGCTTTTATTGAAGCAAAATCATTTTTGGGGCTCTAGCTTTACTGTGTGCTAATAAAGACATGCCCAAGCATGTTAGGACCTGACACACAGGGTATGCTTCATGGACCTCCCTTCTGCATTATCACCTGTGTGGTTTTATGAAAGAATTGAGAAGCCACAAAGCACCACCCAGCTCCCTCAGCCACCAGCTGGAACAGCACCTTTAGGCACCCACCTACAGATTCAATACTACTACCTTTCCTTAAGAAGAGTGCACATAAGTTACAGTATCTGCATATGGTGTATATATGCAGATACTGATATACATATACACTGATATATGCAGTATCTGCATATATCCCCGGCTTATTGTGCGTGCAAGATGAAGCAGCACAGTGCATACCGGGAATGGAAGTGACATGAAAGGACTCTAAACAAGGCAAACAAAAGCTTCCCGTCTTTCTCCCCTGCTTCAATTGTTTTTCTGTAGCCAATACTCCTATCTAACACACTTCTGTTTGATACAGAAAGCCGTCTTCTTGTACTGGCAATTTTTAAACATAGTGTCTAATTTTCAAGTTACTCCTGAAGTGCTGTGTAGCAAGACTTAATCACCAAGTACGGGACAAGGAAAACAGAAAAATGCTGTTTAATGGAAAAGCACAGTGCCAAATTAAGCCAAGAGCAGAAATACCACTAACCTATCATTTTGTTTTAATTTTGCCAAAATAAAATGCCATAGTTTATTATATAGCACATTTACAGGAAGGCAAAACACAGTTTTAATTTTCTTTAACCCACCACTTAAGATATTGCTCTGACATACACCACAGCAGATGGCTAAACTACAGTGGAAACCAAAAACACCCTGTGTAATCTCAGCTATATATACAAAGGCCTCAAAAACTGGAAGTAGAGTTTTGACTTAAGGTACACTCAATATCAGTTGAGTGGAGATATTTAATGTATCATTCCAGTTCACATCATACATATATTACTTTAACACTCCCACAACAATGACACACATTTATGTTCTTGGGACAGTCCAGTTTTAGGTGGCACTACACAAGTCAGAAAACTGAGAAGCTGAAACAATTATAAAATATGGAAAAGCTGACATAGGAGTCCTTCAATACTTTTCTCCTGAAGCCTGGAGGATTCAAGCATACTGTTCTTTGCAGAGGCACAGTAATACATATTTTAAACAGAAAACCTAATAAGGGTGCCACTACTAATTTACACTATTAATTTCAACTTTTTCACTTCTTAAAAAAAAAAAAAAAGTCTTGTTTGCAGACACTTCTGTCCATTTCAGAACATGTGCCTCTCCCTGAGGACAAAAAGTGCTTGATCTGCTCAGGACTGAATTTCTCATAAGTGTTTTTAGTTTCAAAACAGATAAATACCAAACTCTTGAACGCATCTTGAATACAAAAAAACTAGTCACACCTCTCAATTAAAAGGAGTCACATAAGTATCTTGCTTACCTTTCCCATAAACAACAGCTTTGATTAGAAAAATAGTATAATCTATTATATAATACCCATTGAACACTGTATTTATTACATGTTATTAGAAGGAACATATTTAAATCAAATTTTAAGCACTTTGTTTTTAACTATAGTGAAATCACCTTAAATACTTCTGCTGTACCTTCCACCTTAATGTTCATCAAATATGCCATTATCATTTGGGGATACACAAGATACCAAAGTCAACAGCTGTTCTTATTTAATAATTAATGCTCAGACTCTCTTATGGGGTGGGAGAAAACAGGGTTACACTACCTCATAATGTTTACATAATGTTTACTTACGAATGCAAAATCCAATCCTACTATGATAACAGGTTGTTGTACTATCAATCTTTCAAATGATACTAGCTCTAAAAATACTGTAAACAGATCGATATCTAGCAAGGTTGAAGTGAAGACCAGACACTTACTTCTGCAGATGTTCCAGCTCTGCAGGCAGGTCACAACCTACATAAACTCTGTTCATTAAACTGTATTCTAACAGTGCACAAAAACAGGGATCCTACAAGAGAAAATTAATATGTAACTGTAATCGTGGTGCCCTGTGAAGGGAATTTTCAAACAAATTAACATTACACATAAATGTAAGAGATTTAATAGGACCTCTTCCAGAAACAGAACTCTACAAATGGTGCAAGTATGGTGAAACATATGAGGAAGGTACCTATAGTTGCTCCCAATAACATGTAGTTACATGTTAGTTGTGGGGGAACTAAATTCTCATTCAGACCATTTCTGGAATACTGTTTTCCTTGTTGTTCACGAAGTCAGATATAAAATGAGATATTAAGACAAGCTCAACTTATTCCTGTGGAAGGACCATGCATACGCCCAAAAAGAGTCCTCCTCCCTGGCACTCGTCACATTAATTGGGAACGATCACTTCTGCCACCCTCCATTTAAAGTGATGCAACTACATTTTGTAAAGAACCTAATTGTGTGAGGTTATTCAGAACATGCTTACTGGACTTGCAGGCTGCTGGAGAACTTTAGAGGAGGTCAGAGCCTCCATGCTGGAGACAAAAAGGAGTTAGGTGTCTATGCACAGAGCACAATTTCCCTTGCGCTTGGAAATCTACTGTGTGTGTGCCTGAACTGTCCATTTGTGCAGGAACCTACGGAGATCAGATATTCCTAAATGCAGACTGAGGACAATGTACAAGTTCCTAACATGTTCTGATGCTTCCTAACATCAGATTAACCACAAAAATCATTCAATTGCTGTGGCAAATAACATACACGATTCAAAGATATAAACTCAAAACTTACTTTCACAAGAATGTGAGGATTTCCCACGACAATCAGCAAAGCTTTTGCTCTAGTAATTGCTACATTAAATCTCTTTGGGTTACAGAGAAAGCCCAAAGAGTGTTTTTCATTATCAATTACGACTTTCTGAGATCGCACCTAAAATTAAGAATAGTTTTAGAAATAAAATGATGAGAACACAAGATACCACAGTTTAACATACTATTTTCTTACTGCAACAATCCACTCAGTTGAATGACAATTCACAATGTGTCCTTCAGTATGCCTTCTTCAGCAGCCTCATCACTCTGCTTTGTCTTAGCATTGGAAAAACAGCCACAACAAGTAGAGTGCTAAAACTATGACTCATTAGTTTTTCACCCATATTTCATCCATATTTGAACCTATCTTTGAAAAAAGAAAATTTTCACAACCTAAATAATGAGTTCTTACAAATAGGAGTATAGTACATACCTAGAACTACTTTAAGGGAGACTTGGATTGAAAAGCTATGGTATGACATGGAACAGAGAAAGTAAGCACAGTACCATTGCCATCAGGAAAAAAAAAGTGAGAAAATTGTGGACTCTTCCTCCAAGCTGCAAACGTGAAGTACTACTACCATAATTTAAATAGAAAGCAACTGATTTTTAAGAATCCAGATTTTAAAAAGAAGAGTAACTCTACAATATTGCACTTAATAAGATCTGCTTTCAAATATTGTGACAGACTGACAAAAAATAGAGCTTCTAAATTTTTTAAAGGCTTATATCAAAAATGAAACACAGAATTAGACACGTAAAAATTCTCAATAGGACCACAGTAGATTTACGCACGGTTGATAAGATGATAACCATGTACTCCTGCCCTTGAAACTCTTCTACTGTGCCAACCTTTATGTCTTCCAAATCAATACTTCTGAGAAGAAACCTAATTTTTTCCACCTATCAAAAAAAAAAAAAAAAAAAAAACCACAAAGGTAGTTGAGGGAATTTAGTGTTACATTTGCGAGTGGACCGCTTTAAAACCAAAACCGTACCACATACAGCAAGCTTAGCCATCGTTCACTAGTAAGATTTTAAAATAAAGTACTAACTTTTCCTACAAGAACGTATCACAGCTAATACACAACTTAGGTAAAGGAGTACTCTACCATAAATTGAACATAAGGCAGGAGATTTTTAGTAGTCCAGATTTTAAAGAGAAGAATAACTCAGATCATTAAACCCTTTTTTTCCAATGTGCATCATATCTAAAACCATGCATACAATAGATCCAAGGACAAGCAGCTTCCATTAGCCCTTGAAGAAGACTACAAAGATTCCACATTTGCTTGCCAGGTGCATCATGCAGAGTGAAAGGCAGAAGTGAGATATGATCTTAAGTATCTACCAAAAGAGAAAGAACAAGGAGTTTCAGGCACCAGGATCCTCGTACATATGGGATTACTCTACTGCCATCTGCTAAAAGTTGCTCAGAGATCATAACCGAAGCCCTCCAAAATATTTAAGAAGAAATCCTGCCTGACTAAGCTGAAGATTACAGTCAAAGACTATTTTCTAATTAGTGTTCCTACAATACAAAGTGAATTTCTTAATGTGGACATTACTATCATATGCCTTGTATTATAAGCAGACAAAAGACAAAATCACATTAAATCATGTGAAATAATTGTTTATAGGGTGAAAGAAATTCAGTCACATCAGTAGTATGAATGCATATTTGAAAAAACAAATAATAACTGTAAACACAGACAGGTGCATACACCTGACTAGCTGGGTTGATAAAAGCAAAGCTTTAATTTGCAAGTGAGATTTCTTCACAAGGGCTTGGTCTTGTTCATACACCTCAGTGTTTTCCCCAAGCCACACGTGCAAGGTTATGAATTCTGAGATGTGAAAAGCAAGAAGAATTATGTGCACTGTCCAAAATCTCCTCTGCAAGTAAAATGGGATTAAGTTTATTTTAAAAATTAAAGTAAACATCATATACTTAACACACGTGGATATAAATACATTTAAAAATAAAGCACAGCATTTGAAATTAGTGTTCAACATTCTCTAGAGTTTTAAAGAGCATTACAAACTTCAAGTCTGACTATGGGACAGCTAAGAAGTCACAGTAATTGCTTCCTCTAGTCTCTTCAAGACCACAACAAGGTGTCACACCATATACTTCACAATAATTCCCTTTTGTTCCAGTCTTCAGTGCAGAGAGAATGACAGAACCAGACTGCTGTTCCAGCTGTTGGGTAATGAATTCTTGACTTGCACTCATTACTTCCAGCAATTGAAAATGTGCTTATTTCCAAACTGGTCTCCTTAACTGCTTGATTTTTAAAACTGAAAAACCAGTAGAATGACATTATTGCTGTCTTTTAGATATCAATGGCAGCATCATAATCACTGATAATACACTGTGTATCAGGATACACTATGGTGGAATTTTAAGATATGTCCCCCTGCTTTAACAAACCACAGCCACCATATAAATACACGAGATGAAATACAGCAGCTTTGAAGCTCTGAAGACATGAGACCTGTTAAACATTATACCTGTTTACGGTATGGTGCAATCACTCCAATATCTGTCACTGGGACTGCAGAGTATTCACTTCTTGTCAGTTGGCAACAGTACATCATTACTTGAACTGCTTCAGCTGGATTAAACCACGAAGGACTGCGACCTTCACGTGTTTCATTGCCCTGTATTGGGGGAAAGCAAATGAGATGATGGAGATCAGGTGCAGAAATGACTACGTATTCATTAATATATTATTCTTATACCTCCTCAATGCAAAAAAAAAAAAAGATGGAATAGTATATATAATTTCTCTTCCTCTCCATACACCTTTTCTAGAGAAAAAGTATCACCTCACATTTTATATTTTTTTATACATTTATAAATATAATTGTTATAACAACAGTATTTTAAGTATGCAACAAAGGAGTTATATCTCAACTCAGAATAACATATGTTAATAAGCTGGTATCTTGCTTTTTTCAAGGTGGAAGTGTTCTAAACCAAACCTTTCCAAGCAGCAGATATTACTTCTTACTAACTTCCTGGAAGACTAAAGAAATTTTTTTTCCCAAGGTACTACTTTTTCCCCTGCCAAGTTAAGCTCTAACAATCCTTTGGTTTTAGAGGCTTGTATCCATTTAATGTAGGAAACTCTCATCAAAAGCAATCTAGAGCAGCTGATGGTAACTCCAGTCTGGTCATCTGCTATGCATTTAAACTTCTATGAAAATGTCTCCACAGTGCACTTCGAGAGGCAGCTGCTCAAGTGCATAGCAAATATTTGACTTCAGTATTTGTATTTAAAACCAAATGGTCAGGAATTCACATTACCTGTGAAAGGCAGTTTAACCTTTTTTCATATCCTTTCTAGAATTTATTCTAAAAAAAAAATCAGCAAACTGCTAGCAAGCCTATACAGTTAGCTCACTGTACGAACATTTTACATACCCTTATTCCATGAAAAATTAATGGAAATCCCTTCCTAGGCAATTTCTCCCAATTCAAGAAAGAAGTCACTACTGAGGTATCTGCACAAACTTCTAGTTCCTTATGATAAAACAATTTAGATGGCAAGGCAAGCAATGCAGAATGTGACCTGTAGTTCTTCGTGAGTTTAGTGATCTGTGAAGACAAAATCCAAAATCTGTAACTGAAACAGGTAATTATTCATCAGACTTCTCAGAACACAGTTACTACCTTACCATCTGCTAGCATTTAGTGTTTCTAAGGCTGCCAAAGAACTGTATTCAAGGCAAAAATTGCAGTTGTGGTCTTCTTTAAGTAAGAAGTACACCAAAGCAGTTTTTTGAAGGACCATCTCCCTCCTCTCCAAAGGAGAAACAAAGAGAATTGAATGTACATGGCAGACGAATGGGTTGTTCCCCAGTTTCTTGAAACATTTGATGTATAGACACATTCCCCTTTTTTTAAGAGTCAGATTACTTCTATGGAGTTTCAATGGATATAATGTCTTCTTTTGAAGAAGTCTTGACAGGCAAACAGGGAGCATCAGAACAGCTGACAGAAGCTGGTCTTAAAACATCTAAAAGGTATTTATCTTTAAATGAAAGAATAATCTTAAGGAAACATTCCAGAAAGTAATAACCAGCTCAAAAAAAACCAGTCTTGTAAAAAGGATAACACAGGATATTACAGTCAAAACGTATCCTTAAGGCCCTCCCATTTCCTTATCTCTCACTATGACAATTCTCCTTAAGCGCTGTGTAAGGAACACAACGACCAGAGTTTGCATTAGCAGATTTTAGGAGGAAGTGTGACAGGTTTTTCAGCAGGCTGAACCTCACCTAAAGCCTAGGTCCAAACATCCTCACTTTCACCCTTAAATCTGCCATCAGATTTCCTCCCTTCTCTACTTCCATGGTCATCTAGTCATCTTTTGCTCTCAGTTTAGTCCTTCAAAGTATGTTACCATGAGAATAGGAAGGCATCTTAGGAAGCTTAACATCAGCCCTATGTTTTGGATTCAAACAGTAATTGAAAGCAGCTCAAACATCTGTACTTGTTTAAATACTATGCTACCTCTGCCACTTAACATAGATTTTAGGTACTTGCCCATACAGGAGTCTGGGGAAACTATCCTTCAAAGGAAGACATGATAAAGAAATAAGAACAATTTCTCTTATTCCGTATGAGAATGATGTTTGCAAAATTAATCTTCAAAGAAGAGACTCTGTTTGTCTTTTTATGTTAAAAGCAGAAATTGTACTTTTTCATCTGTGGAAAATGAAATTATGCTAAACCTGGACTATGAAGACGAAAGGGAATTTTAAGCTATTATTTACAACTGTGCTTTGTGCACCATATTTGACTTATGATACTTAAGAATAGAGGATCCCTTCAAAGAAAAGTTTTAACATGCTGGAGGACTCAGCATCTTTACTATTCAGACTACATATGCAAACTAATCAAGCTTTTCTAGCTAATTCATGCTTAAGCTAGACTTATCACTAAGCATCAGGGAACAAAATGGTAGTAAGAAACCACAACTTCTCCTTTTTTTGATTGAGCTGAAAAAGGTTGATGGAAAGTTTAACTCACCAGCAAAGGATTGTATGCTCCACAGGCACCAAAAGCATCCTCATCTCTCAGATATAGCTCTCTTGATGACAGTCTTTCTAGCAAGGACATACTTAATCCAAAAGACTCTGCAAGTTTAGATTTTATTACTGGCCCTAACTGCTTCGGATCTCCAACGAGAATTATCTGTACATGAAATTTATGAACATCCATCTTAGATTAAAACAATTGTTATTGAAACATCATTTTATAACGACATACACATTTCAGAATTCAGAGAACAATTCATATCAAATATTCTGCTTTCCTTCAAACATTTGTTTGCAAAGGTCAGAAGCATGTTGTTGTCTTAAACAGAACACATCTTTTATTTTGATATCTCCCACACAGACCCAGTCCTCCCAACACAGACTTGTTCTAGATGAAAAGAAACTTAAGTGCTGAGAATTGATATTATGCATGAATAATCTCTATTACAAAACTCATTACCAGAAAATGGCTGCTTGCATTCTACATATTCTACAAAATATGAAAATAATAAACAAGCTTTTTCCCTTTCAGTAAACGATGTTAAGAGAACTACCTGTCCATCAGCTTCTGAAATCAACCCAATAGGAATCAGACTCTCCGGTTCACTTGCTTGACCCGCCTCATCCAGAATCACATGAGTGAAGTGTCCAAGCCTATAATTAAATAACATTAACCTGAAACAGGGCTGTTTTCAGATTAGTTCATTCTGCCACCCTGTGGTTGACCTCAGCAACTGTGTTAATATCCTAGTCAAGTGTGCCAGGCAACCCCATAGATGCAGAGCAGATGGGTATTGCCAGTGGAAATACAGAAAAAAACAATCCCCTGTCATTTTTCATCTTTGATTTCACTTACATACTCTGCTATACACAACCTTTAATTAAAGCATTGTACCAATGTTAAGATACTTAGAAAAGCTTCCCTTATTCTCAGTTTCCTTAAGATACTGAATAAAAACAATGCACTTGGTGTAGCAAAGACAATCCCCAAGCTTTGTTTCTGCCAAACAATTCGAGATAGTAAGGCTTTAGACTGTCCTTTTCTGAAGTTAAAATCCAAGTCAGAGACAACCTTGGTTAAAAGAACTTGATATGATAGTTGTTTACAGTTAGTAAAGGTGACTTGATAAAAACCAAATACATTTTTAGTATGAAAATCATTTTGAGCCAAGTGATTGTCATGAGCAATGCGATTCTCACTGGTGGCAGAGGAGACATTATTGTTTCAAAAATCTTAAACATTACTCAAGATAATTCCTAAAATTACCATGGAGAAAGTTTCTAGTTTCTGCTTAAACATTACTAAAACCAAGTGCTTTGCTCTCTTACACAATACAGGTGCATGCAATAAACTATTAAAACAGCCCAAGTTATAGGTCAGACAGACTGTAAAAGCTCTGGGGTTTGTGTCATCCAGCCACTTCAGTGATACTCCTATCTATGGTACTGTACCGTGTATCTGTTTGATAAAACAATCCTGCACTGCTGCATGTTGTAATTACAATCCTGGACCACAATGCCTTCTGAATATCATCACCATCTTTGCAGTACGGTTTCACCATGTCATCAATTTGCTGCAGAAACAAAAAGGTAAAACAACTTGACAGCTTAAAACAGAACTTTTAAATTTGAATAGAAAAGCTCTCTGAAGACTATTTTAAAAGCTGAGCAAATCACAGACTAACACCCATTCATATACTACAATGAATTAATTAATTTGCCTAAGCAAAATAGTACATATGCAAGACATGCTTTATTGTAAGGATCAAAATGGAACATTTGGATATTTTATATACTCATCTATATACACACACATATATATGTGCATATATACATACACACACATGTATATATATACACAAATGTGTGTATATGTGTATGTATCTATTTATACACACACATGTATAAATAAATATACATATGTATAAATATATATGTATATATGAAATGAACCCACAAGGTGTGTGTCCCACATAGAGATGACAATCCTACTTGCTTATTTTCTGTGTAAGTAGTCTTAACCTGGATTGTAACAAAAAAACGAATGAAATCAAAAATCCCCACCAGTGCCTATTTGCTGTTTGTAGAGTTACACACAGCAAGAAAAAGGTGAAGATCCTATGCTCATACAATCAAATTAAGGATTATGATCAACTTCCCAGTTACTCTTCTAGAAAAGCTGAAACAATGAAATACCTACTCAAACCTAAGCAGCCTCATAGCCACTGAGAGTTAAAATACTAAATCAGTATTTTAAGGTAAAAAATATTAAAATGGAAATCTTAAGTGGCAGGCAATATTTACCTCTGCTGACCTGAAGGCAGCATTAACTCGAACCATAGTTCCTGGTTTTAAGAGATTGCTTTGATGCAGCCGCAAGCAAATCAGATCTGTTGCAGCATTTGATGGTGCACATACCAAAATCCGACTGTCTGGGAGAGTAAAATGTATCTACATTAAAGAAGACAGATATTAAAAGAACAAAAAAGGTTATTTAAGAAGCAGCAATACTGCAAACATTCCCATTTTATTTCACCAAATAGAGAACCCAGAAGAGTTTTTCACACATGTGATATCCATTCATTCTTTTGCAGTTCAGTAACACTCCTGCCGACAATCATGACTAAGTAGTCTTGAACTGAGTGTACCCACAATAGAATTAATTAATGATTAACATTTTAATGTATACCTGTGCTTCATGAATACATTATGCACTACTGGAATCACAAGGTAGACACTGTTCACTGAAGTTTTCAAGATAAAAAGGCTTGAAAATAAGCCATTCAGAATTCCGTTAAATCCATATGAAGATGGATTTTCCTCCTTTTATAGAGCTATATAAAATGATTTTAAAAAGAGTATTTTGAAAATTCCTTTGGAAAAAAGTATGATGGTACCTACAGAAATACTATGAATGTTCCAACATGGAAAAGACTAGAGATGACTGATTTGTTATTTATTACTACCTGTAAAATAGCTTCAATTACTGTTACTGTTTTTCCAGTTCCTGGTGGTCCAAAGAGAAGATAAGGTGTTGGGCGACATTCACCACTCAGTATCCTTTTCACTGCCAGTTTCTGTTGCACATTCAGCACAGGATTGAAAAATTCACCATCTCTCTGTTTAAGTGCCACAGTTTCACCAACTATAATCAAGACAAGCATATCTCAGAACCTCATATATATTTTTAATGTATGCACATTAAAGCAATTCCTATTCACAATATGCTTCTGCACATTTTTTGTTTTCCTTTTGTGGTAATAACCAATGAATTTCTCAAAAATTCCATTTTCATTGAATACCAAGTAGAAAATAATCCATTAATATTTCAAAAGTGTACTGGCTCTTTACTGAAAGGCAAAAAAGGACCATGATTACATAACCAAACAATCCATAAAAACTCTATTCAGTCATTTTAGAATCAAGTTCACTTTCTTGTCCTAGAACAGCAAAACATGAGAAACTTCCAGTAACTGGCACTTTGGGAATAGTACCAGTACTACATGATCAGGCCTCTGCTACAACTGCTGGATTTTTTTTTTCTGAATTAATCTAGCTTTAGCTTTCCACAATATAATATTATTAACCCTTGGACATAAGTGCATTCTAGGTAACTTCTCAGTAATTCTTTAGCATACTTTTGATAAAAAACGACATGACATGATCACTCTCCTCTTAGGCATATTGCTACAATGATATTTGAAGTCACAATTTCAAAAAAAAAAAAGCATAGGAATAATCTGGGATATTTGAAAAAGTTTTAGCATGTTTAGCAAAGCTGTCTCAAAGATGAGAGACAGCATCCCAATAACAAATTGAAAACTCTGAATATGATCAAAAAGTTTTGAGTAAATAACTGGGAAATAACTATTAATTACAAAATATATTATCATATGCTTGCTCCCCCCTTCCTCTAAAGTGTTCAAGGCCAGCCTGGATGATCTCTGGGCAACCTGGTCTAGTGGAAGGTGTTCCTGACTGTGCAGAGAGGCTGGACATGGATGATCTTTAAGGTCCTTTCCAACCCAAACCATTGTAGATTCTGTAAATTAGAGATGTTTAAGTAGTGCACCAAAAGCCTCCATAGAAACTTTCTGCTAGTATTTCTAGAATTTCTCTTTAAAGGCAGAGCACAAGGACATCTTAAAGGTATCTTTCTTAGCCCTGATTTACTGATGTGATACTTATTATTTAAGCACAGAAAATATACCAAGGTGGCTTGTTTGCAGAGTTACTCTCATCACCTCTGTTATGTTCACCACCCTTGATGTCATACCTTTTGTCTGTTTGTTCTGCTTTTTTGTGACCTGAAAAGAGCAAGTGAAGATAAATTCACTTATAACCTTAAGACAACAGGCAACTATCTTCCCTGATATTTTTCAAGTTGCTAAACTTTATTTTTTTTCCCATTAAATAGAATATCTACCATTAAGACAGAAAGGTAAGAGTAGTAGAAGAAGGTGCCAGGAATTTCCATGTTAAGTTTAAGATTTCTAATACTTTGGCTCTGTTGACATTAAAAATTTATTTCACAAATACTCTGCAGGCTCAGATGAGGATTTTGAAGCCATGACTACATAACTTGTTTGCTTCCACAAAAGCAAACAGTCAAATTCCACTATGAAAGATACATGCATCTTCCTTGGTGGACATGTCCCTTCAGATTGTAACACAGAAGAAAAATGCTTGTAGGGAATGTGGTGTTGGCAAGGTTCTGGACATCATGCCTCTATCACATTAAAAATACCGATTTCAAACCAGATTGATTGATTGCTCCTTGTTGTAAAGCACAAACTGCAGGTGAAATAATTAGGGAATTAGGAAAAAAGCTTGAGTACAAACGTGGTGAAGCAGAGATTATGCAGACACTGTGAAAACTCTAGACAAAAATAAAGAAATGCTGCCACATGCCCCCAAACTGACTTGATTTAGTGTTGGTGACAGACTTGCTTCAAAAAGGAAAGAGAATTAGGCAGCCTCCACAAGTCCTTTCTACATTTTATTAAGTGGCAGTTAAGCCTGGGTAAATCTACTCAGAACAGGATGATTATCTTCTATTACAAAATTATTTCCTGCCACATTGATTGGACTTACATATCTACTCAACAGTAGCTATGAAAAGTAGTCTAAAGCAAATCTGACAATCTCCATCACAAGCACACACTTTTAAAATAAACACTTTCCATTTTTAAGCTTCATAGTATCAGCTGTCATAAAATCCCCCATCTCCAGGCAGCAAACAAAAACTTCTGTCATTAGAATGCGCCAGAATACAACTTTGATTCTTTGATACTCCATTATGCAATTCCCTTCTGGAAATAGCTGTACACTAAGTATCTGGTACCAATCTGAATGAAGGAACATTTTAAGGAACATTTACAGAATAGATACCTTATTTTCCTGCTGTGAAGGTTGTTTAAGGCCATCATCAACAGCACAATAGTCTGTAGTATTCTGGGTCTTGATAGCTTGTGGTGGTTGTAACACAAGCCTTTCTGGAAATAACACTAAATTTAGCAGAGAAAAAGAAAGTAGAGAAGTTTCAAAGTCACACAAACACTTTTCATCTTTCACTGATTAATGTTACTGTTGATACATCAGCTTAGTCTGAGCTGCCAAATTTGGTTTATCAGAACTAAGGTGGTAAAGATCTGAAGTTCACATGCATTGTTCAACTCAACCAAGGAACAGGGAATCAGTGTTTTTTAATAAATTCTGAGGTAACAAAAAGCAGTGCCATTTCACTGGCTATTATTATAGCAGTACGTATGATCCCTACATTTCTTGTTGGCTCTAACAGTTCACAAAGTTTGCTTCCTCTCCTCCTGCCTGTGATGGCCAAGAGATGAAATAATTTTGACAAAACCTTCTATACATTCAGCATTGTTTTTTCTTTTTAAAAACCAAACCAAAACAAAAAGCCCCTAACACATGGAAAACTCCTGTAAGAACAAATTACAATGCATTCTTTCCAGTATGCCCTGATGTGAAAGCAATAAAACCCACAAGACTCCGCACAAAGAAACTCCTTTAGACAGATTAATAGTCAAATGAAATGTACCTTTTTCACCCAGATAGAGAGCTTGCTGAATGGCCAACTGGCATCGCCTGCTAGGAATACTGGAACCAGATTACAGATTTGTAATTAAAGTAAAAGCTTACATATTTCCATATACTATGACAGCACACCCCTATGAGTTATCTGGTACTTTTTATTAAAAAAAAAAAAAAAGTTTTACATAAAAATGTGTGGTTTTTTTTTAAAAAGAGTCTATTGAGAATTATGCTGCAGAAGTATAAACAGCTTTGCTATGAATAATATCGACACACATATTCTCTAGCTTTTCAGTGATACAAAGATGGCTTGGTGTTCAACACTTTCAAGGAACTTCTTTGTAAGGCTGAATTTACATAGAAAATTATGTAACTCCAAACAGATAACAACATCCCATGAATAAAACAAAAGTATAGAACAAGCTGAAAGTATATCACCAGCTGTTTTTACTTCCTGCATAGTCTTGCAGCCATATTAATACATTAAAAAAAAAAACAAACAAAAAAACAAACCCCAAAACCCTAAGAAAAATACCCCCAAACACCCCACCTCATTACTCCCCATTTTAATGTCTGGCATTGGTGTGGCTATCCAGAAACAATTAAGATAACTCTCTGAACACTTTTAACCATGAATATATATGGTGGCAAAGGTGTGTTGAGGAAAAGAAGTGAAAAAATTGGCAAGGTCTTAATTATGTCTTACTCTGTGTCCACCAAAATAAACAGTTGATGGTCATATTTTAAAAGTCACTGTACTAGAGGAATCATTATACATAGCTTTCTGGAAGCTTATAAAAACACCTGCAATGAACAAATTCCACATCCATGGGCTCCAAGTTGTAAGCATGTTCAAAGTCGGCATTAATCTTAAGAGTAACATCTTCCTCACATATCTGTTACAAAGATAAAAAAGTCAGGATACTGATGAAGATTTAGTACTTTAAACATAAAGAAGCACTTTTGAAAGCACTTAACCCCCACCAACTCCAAAAAGTGAGTCTAGATTTACTTACTAACAACACATTACATATCTAGATTATGTCAGAAGTGCTTTCAGAGCAGGCAAAGATTATAATCTCAAAAGAACAGGGAAGCCAGAGTTGTCAAAAATACCAAACCACCATTCAAAATATAGATAAAATAAACCCATCTTCTCAGAAGTCAGGTTAAAATAGTCTGTAACTCCAGGAATTGCAAGCTTCCCTTAGAAAACCTGTGGACCACAGTTTTTTCAAAAGGAGAAACATTTTGCTTACCTCAGCAACATAGGCAATGTACTCTATTATATGATCTGAGTAGACTTGACTTTTCAGTATCACCTTATCACCTAATTGTAAACAAAGTTAAAAGGCAAAATACTGTTACAAGGAATAGTAACATTTTCACTGCAGCATGTAATTCCCTTCTCCATGTTTAAACTAGGAATTTGGAAGAGGCTAACTTCAGCAAAGTTGCTGTACCCACCAGTACTGTTTTGAAATGCCGTGTGTAGTTGTATATTATAAAAAGCATCTAGTATTGATGCCATCAGACAACGCCTCTTGAAAACACTACCTTGTATATTATATTACTGGAAATTCTGAATTTCATTTTAGCTGCTTTCCCAGCTTTTTTGCTACACTTACTGCATTTAAAGCTATTACCACATTGCACAGTTTATTTTTGCTGAAAGCCCCACTGATTATTGTAAAAGAAAAATCCTGAAGTATTGAAACATCTGTAAGAACAGACATATGCAATGCTGCTTCAGATAGCAGCCACTCTAAGACTGAGACACGAACATAGTGTCCTTGTGTCCCCTGTCTAGTAGCCTAAATGAGTAACTTTGTGCTCAAATACCTGAAAAACAAATGAATAAACAATATAGTTTGCACTGTAGTGAAAATACAGATCACCATGCCATTTGACTTTATCTCACAATCATTTCTACCTGGAATCAGGCGAGGTCTGCCCTCTTCTACTCCTGGCACTTCCAGCACTAACAAGTTCCCATTCCTTTTTAAAGTAACCCCACTCATGTAATAATCTTTTAAATCCATTTCTGCTTGGATCTCTTCAAGCCATAAAAGAGTAGAAAAGTTTGCTTTATAATTATCTAGATTAAGACGCTGAAAAAAAAGCAAACCAGTATACATTATTATTGTACACCAAGATTGCTAACATTAAACAAAATAGAACCTGCTATTGCTAACATTAAACAAAACACCTCTTGAGACAGATTGCACAGCAACTGGGTTGCCAAATAAGATACCTAAAGACATGCATCTGTACACTAGGTAATATTTTAAACCTCCTTAATAGCCAAAGTGAGATTAGTATAGTCCTTGAGCTCAAATACAATAGCCCCTTAGCTAAAGAGTTAACCAAGTCTCTTCCTACTAAAGCAGCAGTTTCACTATCTGAATGCAGGGGCAGTCTACACACTGAGTTTTATGCTCAGTTTATGCCCAGAAAGCGAAACATTTAAATACATGGACAGAGACAGCTGAAAAGAGAGTCATGTAAGTCTTGGCCCTGGCTGATGATCATACAACTTACAGTGAGCTGAAAGAACCTGAATTTTCTCCCTCAGACCTAAACAAATCTTACTGCAGAGGTGAGATTCTTCAACAGTACCAACTTCTATCTAAGGTTAGGGTTAGGGTGTGGTTAGAAAAGGTAACCATTAATGGCAGACCTTCAGTGTAAAATTATTATAAATACTACAGAGCTTTTTGAAAGAGGATGTCCAACCTACTAGCTTAATGCTGTGATCTCAAGTTCAATGTGAGATGTTTAGTCAACAGACAATATAGCCTTTTACATTTTAAAAAAGTGTCAGTCCCAGTTTATAAGTACTTAAAATTTACTAAAATTTGAATTGCAGCCATGTTCTATCAGAAATCAGAGCAAAGTTTTGGAGAAGGAATCATTGTAATATTCTTGCTAAGACTTTATAGCTTTTTTGGGGGTGTTTTATATGTATTCTGAAACCGCTATACTTGTGGGAAGAATCTGAACAAGCTTTAGTGAATTGAATCTGAAGACGTTTACAAAACTTTTGAACAACCAGAAAAGAATCCTCTGTTATTGCAATAATTTAAGAGATTGCGATTTTCTATGAAATAACAACTTTTCTGACACCTAAATAAACCCGTTCCAGTGATGCCTAAAAAGTGAGAATACAGAGAAATCTTTGTTCAGCTTCTGTGATGTCCACCCGCAATATACTTCAACTCTCTTTTCAGATTTTCCCATTTATGCTTTTGTGGTTTTGTAAGCTTGTAACATACTGAAACCCATGGAAGTTATGGAATCCAAAATGAAGTGTAAGTCTACCTGACAAATGTTATGTCATCTTCTCTTACACTAAGGACTATACATTCTTCCTAAGTTAAGGGTGCTTGAACAAAAACACAATATCAAAAAATATTTTTTCTATAAAACCTACACTTACATACCTCTGCTAGGAGGGGCTGAAAGTTCAGTATGTCTAAATGCTGTTCCACACATTTTCTTAACTCATCTGGTATGGTATAATGCGGGAGAAAGTTTGAACACCACCTTCTCTTATTTCTAAAATGAAAATGTACAACATAACATTTAGCTTGTTTAAGTAATGTATGTAAAAAACAGCTGATTAACATGCCACATCACCAAGACTATAAACCCAAAACACATACACACATGACAGACTAATGACTCCTTCAAAGGGACAACTGAGAAGTTTGCTATACTGGCAAGAAAGGTAGGAGATCTTACAAAGATGCTCCTTGACACTGTAGAGAAAAAAATTAATGTGGCCAAAGCTCAATTGAAGATGAAGCTGTCCCATACTGTGGGGGACAACAGAAAGGTTTTAAAAATATGCCAATAGCAAAAAGCACTGCAGAAACAACATTGGCCCATTACAGGTTGAGGATGGTCACCTCACACACAGTGACAGACAAGGCAGAGATGTTTAACGCTTTCTTTGCCTCTGTATTCAACATTGATGAGTGGCTACGGGAGTGCCAGTGCCCTTAGCTGGAGAGTCATGACTGAGAATGATAAACTCCAAGTTGAACCTGAACTTCTGCAGGATTTGCTGCTCCTGCTGGATTGCTATAAGTCTATGGGACCTGATGGTATTCATCTGAATACTCAAAGACCTGGCTGATGTCATCATAAGACAGTCAAACTTTTGCTACTGTCTCTCAGAGGATCCTTCAGGACAAAATATCCAGCCCATAGCTGGATAATTACATCGTGCGACTGAGCAACTGGCTCACAGGCTGGGCACAAAGGGTTACAATAAAGGGAGTGACATCTGACTGGTGACCTGTCACTAGTGGGATTCTACAGGGCTCCATCTTAGAGATAGTTTTCTTCACCATCCCCTCAAATTACTTCAAAGCCAGATTTGAAGGTATACTGAGTAAGTTTGATGATGATACTAAATTGGGAGGAGCTGAGGACTCCCTCAGATGCAGAGAGGTGCTGAAGAGAGATGTACACAAATTAGAAAGATGGACAACCACCAACAAAAGTTTTGAGCAAAAGATGGGAGACATTAGTCAGATGTAGGCATTAAAGTTGTGTAAAGAATTAAGAAGCTTACAATCTCAGAAAACTATTTTCAGTTTCCCATTTTTTTTCTTAACAACATAATTGTTACTAAGTAGATAACTAAGGAACAGTGTTTTATCTTATTACCACACTACACATTAGAGATTCTGTTTGAAAAATCGACAAAGAAATGAAGCAGTTAATTAGTAAAACAACCTCTTCTATCAGAAATGTCCACAATCATCTTGTTTACAATATAATTATATATATATACACACACACACACATATACATATACAGATTCTCCCAGTTTCACATTTTCTTTCTCAGCATTACAGAACAGATATAGCAATACCAAATAGAGCAGTGTTAGGTAAGTATTATTTTATGCTCTAAGTGACAGTACCTTTTGTGTTTAGGGGCAGCCACTGTTGTCTTCCTTGGCTGAGAATCTGGAATAATTTTAGTCTTTCTTGGAGAATAAGGTTGTACAGGTGCTATAAGTAACTCTTCTTCATTTGTTACAGTGGCTTCAATATAGCGGCCAACAGTAAAATCAGAAAAGCCAAGCAACAGGAGCTCTTTACTGTGTCCATGAATCCTTCAAATAAACAGAAGTTGTCTTCTTAAAACCAACATGGTCACACTTCATTTTCCCCAGCCATGAGATAGACTCTCATTTTAGTTAAATATGAGAATTGCTAATTTAGGGTAATTCCTCACACTCCCCACCTCGAGTTCAATCCCAACTAATTAAAAAACTCACCCAAGCCATGCATCCACCCAACCAAAAAATCCCAACCCAAAGCCACAGCAAAACTCTCAACCCCACAATTTCATCAAAACCTTGCGTAAAAGGCAAAATCGCTCCACTCAACATACTAGGGTACAGAATTAACACTTCTGTTATGAGGAACATCTTGGAATTACTGCTACTGCAAAAGAAGAGCCAAACAGGTCCATCAGAGAAACCTGAAGCAAATCCCTTCACTGTCTGCAGTAACTGCTCTGCAGCACCTTGTGAAAGGCTACTCAGAACTGAACCCTAACTGTAAACACATGAATGGAGAAAGTAGGAAAAATCCTCTAATTCTGGAAAACATACTTTATACATGCAAGTGCTGCTTGAGGCGTGACAGATGGGGAAAAAAAAACAGGAGGGAAAGGTTTGTTCAGACTGGTTTCTAAGAAACTTAAGCACTGCTGCAATGCAATTCTCTAACTACATGGTCCAACACTGCTACCAAGTGCCTGAAACAAATGCATCCCAGAAAATTTTCCCCTTCTTATAGTCCCACCAGTGAGGAGTCCAGGGGTGCACAAGGAGTTGGAAGGGGTCACAGCCAGGACAGCTGACACCAACTGCCCCAAGGGATAGTCCACATAATAGGACATCATGCTCAGTACATAAAGCTGGGGGAAGGAAGAAGGGAGGACATTCTGAGTGATTGCATTTGTCTTCCCAAGTCATCATCATGTGTGATGGAATCCTGCTGCTCTGGGGATGGCTGAATACCTGTCTGCCCATGGGAAGTGAATTAATTCCTTGTCTTACTTTGCTTCTGTTAGTGGCTTTTGCTTTACCTTTTCAACTGTCTTTATATCAACCTATGAGTTTTCTCACTTTTACTCTTCCCATTGTCCCCGCCATCCCACTGGAAGGAGTGAGCGAGCAGCTGAATGGGGATTAGTTGCCAGCTGGGGTTAAAGCACAACATGCCAAGAAGAGAACTATGCCCAGAATAACAGAACTGTTAAGTCGATTTTCATTACTTCTGGCCATTGTATTGGTTAGAAATAATGGAAAGAAATACTTACACAGCTGTGCATATAATCACTATGAATATTTTTTCACCTGGTGGTATCACAATTTCTGGAGTAATACTGCCGTGCTTAGCTGGTTGCTCCACATGGTCTTTTTGCTCACTTTCTCCATTTTGCATATTTTCATCTTTCACCAAGGAATTGTTTTCCTTCGTCCTTGATAAATTTATATCTTGAAAATTAATTCCTTCTGTAGTAAATGTACAACAATAAACTTTGTTATCACAATTTCTATTGCTAACATAGTCAAGTCTTCTCAAACAAACCTACTGGTCTTCTGAGGAGCTAACATTCAGCATTCAAACGTTTTCATTACACTGTACCTGGAATGACTCCATTCTTCATAATGGATGTATGGTTCAATGACTCACATGTTGATCCTCCACTGTTGCTAAAGGAATTAATTGCAGTTTTTGAGAGGTTTTCTTGATTTATTGGAAAAGATGGACTGTTCTCACAGTTTTGAGGAATCTCAACACTGAATTGCTTGTCTTTCACCCATCCAGCTAATCTGCAGCTGATTAAGGACTGTGGAACACTCCCTTTATTCCTAGAAGTAGTTATGTGATTAGTTACATAATTAAGTGCATGGTGAATGTTCTTGAGAAGTTTATTTCTACCTGAAGTCAAATACAATTGTCTGCAGCAAGTTAGTTCCCCTTATTTCATAACTGCTATCTGAAAGAAACTGCACTGCTGCTTCTAACTAATGAGGACAAGAACCTCTGCTTTATGTTAATATTTCTAGGTCACATTAACTACATATAAAAATACCATATATAATATAAACCAATGGAAGCTCAAAGTTCATAACTGGGTAACCAACTCTTAGGAAAGAATATAGAATAACAAATAATGAGTATGCAGATGTGTCTTCATTTAAGCATTTATGCACAGATGTGAAAAAGAAAACATACACAAAACATACCCAACCAACCAACCCCTAGAAAACCCCCACCACCAAAAGAAAACCCTCCTAAGGATACACCAACGTAGTTCTTCAGAATCCAAATTTACAAAAAAAAAAAAAAAAGAAAGAAAAAACAAAAACAAACAAACAAACAAAACCAGCCCACAAAAAATTCTGGTCTGCTTTTAATACATGAGTATGCAACAGTCCTCTTTTAAGATTTTGAAGATGGCAGAGTATCTACAGCTTAAGTTAAACACTCAAGTAAAAGCTTTTGTTTCAATCCTCATTCTAGGAAGGACTTTGCTAGGATTTAAAAGAAATACAGGATTGTGGAGTCTCAAAGCACTATCTGCAAGATAAATGCCCAGTATCAAAAAGGCTATCCTACAGACATTAAATTCAATGTGAATTTAATTCCATAGTATCGGGAAGTTACTTGAAGATCAAAACCACAAGGCTTGACTAGAAGAGACTTCTGAACGTAAAACAGGTTAACAGATAGAGTGATATAAATAAAGAAATCTTCAATCAGAAAGGCTTACTCTATCCAAACAGTCATTCTTTTAGATTCCCCTTGCTTCAGAGTTCCAAAGTCAGTCATTCTTGATACTTTCAACTCTCCTCTGTCTCTCATTATGTCTTCATAAGGCTCATCCACATTACCTTCATTAGAGTGAGATTGTCTGCAAAAACAATTCTAGGTTGCAATTTTTAAACACTAATAGGCTCAGCATATATCTTTGATTCAGCACAAGTTTAAGAAACACTATACCAAGGCACAGTCATAATATTTAGAAACAAGCAGGTGAGACAGTTCATTTTTTTTCTCAGCCATTTATACTTCCAAGACAATTAGATTAACTAATTTAAGCAGCAACAAGTCTTTTGTTGTCTTTTGTCAGCAGCACAATAAACCAGCATAAAACTTTGGATGCAAGACTAAAATGATTGAGGAGTTAACAAATCCCTGCTGAAGAGCTAAATCAAATGGTGAATGAAGTCATTATGGCTCTCTTTGGGAGCTGAGCAAAGGCACAACAAAGAGCAGCTCCTTAGCAAGAGGCATGATTGGTACTGCAGCTAGGAGATAAAATGACTAGACTGGAAGTGTTTCAACCTATGCACTTGTGTCTTCTGCTTACTGTTCCTATCTGAAATCAGCAAGCTGAGGACAAAATTAAAAAACAGTTGAAAACCAAAAACTACCCTTGAAAACTTTTATCACATACGACTAATGAAAAATGCCTATGGAACCAGGCATGTGCCCTTTACTGTCTGAAACACTGAGCACAGGTCTAAACTCTTGGTGCCATCTACCTGTAAAAACAAATTTTCACATGGTTTCTATTCCGTAATTAAGTAACTATTCATTTAGATAAAGTGGCATGGAAATAATTTAGAAATATTTTAATAATCTCACTAATATGTACACACCCTCAGTATTCCTGAGTTATCTGACATACTGAAGTAGAAAATGAATGCAGCTGCTTTTCATTAGCTATATCAATTTACTAGCCAAGCCCACTAGATGTCTCCCACTGCAGCCTAAGCTGCAGTTTTTGATATGGTAGATGTACACTAAACCTGAGAAATCAACCCTAAGGTCTACTTTTGTAATTTGACTTTAGTAATAATTTTCTATATAAAATCCATCATTAAAAATAGGTGCAACTGAGAAAAAGATGTGAACAATTTGTACCGTTTTGCAAAATGATGTAAACACTTAAAGTTTCATTTAGGTACAATTTATTATATCTGTTATCTCTAGAGAAAACAGCTTATATACTTATTTTTAGATTCTTTGCAAACATATATATGGCTATATGGCCTTGGCTAAATTTCCTAGAGAACTCCCAACGATGATGTTTGAAAGATATCAGAATGTCCTTTTGCTCTCCCTTTGGACTTTCCAATTGACAATTTATTTTTGGCCTGCAGAGTTAGACTATATAATCCTGTCAAGACCTCAGCACAGAAACTGATAGATTTTACTGTTAAAATTTCTATTTATTTAGATGGTAATTGTGTGTTTCACAGTACAGACACTTAAAAGTCAAATTCCACATCTTTGCTGAGGTCTGTTATTGACTAGTTCCCATTTTACTTTTGTGTATTTACTTTTATGTATACAGTTGATTATTTTCCTAGGTTTTGCTTCTTCTCCATACTGAAGATCAGCTACTTTTTCCAACCTCTTTTGCAGTGTATCCAGATCCTCCTCATACCATATATAACATCTAAAGTCCCTGCAGAACCTCTCAGTTCAATATTTGAAAGCCAAATGAATCTCTTATTATTTACACCATGAAACTTTTCCTTTTAGGACAGATATCTGAACAATCACTGTAACTTAAACAAAATGGATTAAAGAAACATGTATTTTATAAGAATTTTGCTGCGATTTGTTTTCAAACTGTGAATCTCCTACTAGAGGGGCACAACAAACGTGGCATTTTTCTAATATGCATGTAAAACTCCTTCCCTGCCTAGCAATATCCCTGAGAGCAGCTGCTACTAGTTTTGCATCTCTAGTAGCACACATGTTCCCACCTTCTGGAAGGCAAAAACCCCCAAACAAGGGCCAAATCATATCATGCTCTGGTTTTTCCAATGGTCTATTATGCCTTCTAGTCAACTAGGGAAATATTCACAGTATTTCTTGCTTAACAGATGCAATGAAATGTCAGCTGCATAACTACACCACGTCTCTAACTGCTATAAAGAGAACAAAATAATGTTACCCATCCTGGCTGACTGGCACCAAGCAGAGAGCTCTCCAAATGTAACAGGACTGACTGCTCTCCACCACAATTGTGTTCACTAGATCATGTCTACGAGGTAAGTAACCATCAGGAAGTCTCAGTGAATCCAAAGTGAAAAATATACTGTCATCTACTGTCCCAGTTCTTCCACAGATGTTGGAAATGCGAACCTGTAATAGTTTGTATTTACTGTTACTTGATATTATGTTTTTAAACTAACAGACATACTATTTTTTCACCTGAAGTAGCCCTTCTAGCATTAATAAAAATGCATTCTGAAATTTCAGTTATTCACAGGAGGTAAACACAGAGCCCTCACCCAGAATCATGTGCCTGTCTTCAGATTTCGAAGAGTAAAGAAACACAAGTACTTCAAATAAGCATTAAGTTCCATCAAAGTGCATACTACAACATGCACATTAGACTAAACCATGATACCTTTCTTGTGACATATCAACTTACCTAATTTATACTTCCATACTAGCAGTAACAAGACAATTTTTTTTCCTACGCTTGATGTGCAAATATTCAATATATACGGTTAAGACAAAGACAATAAACCTAGCATAACATATGCATTACTAGAGTGAGCAAATAGTTTGATTAAAATAAAAAAAAGATACTGTGGCTGTTTTTAAGCTGAAACACTTGAATTAAAGTGTTTCAGCTTAAAAACAGCCACAGTATCTTTTTAATTAAAGATGTGCTATAGAAGATCTACCGATATTTGTAACTGAAACCAATTTGAAACCTCATTTCACCCAGGATTCCTATTGCCAAAAACGATGTGCAGAACCTTTACCTTGTTTACTTGTTTATACCTCAAAGGCCTTACAGCAACTGCTTCAGTCTTCCATGTTGTTGAGTTAATATAATACTTTGCTTGCACCCAGTCTCCTTCATAAGGTTTGAAATCTATACAAAACAGAACATTTCTCAAGGTTAATTACTGTTGATAACATTTACATTACTCCCCTACAGAATTAGTGTAAGTTAAATAAAAGCCAGAACAATGCATTATTTAGACCCACTGAGTCCAAAATTTTCTTTGCAAGTCCTTAGCTTTGCACACTACATGGGAGATGGCAGTGGAAAAATACACCTGCTTACATGTAACTTATGCTTAAATGCAGGCCATGCTCAGTGAGAATGAACAGGCAGCTTTCTCCGTCCATGTCTGGCTGTTTCATTATGTTTCACCACATATTCTATTAGAATTTATCTGCGATGACAACTGCAAGTTTATCAGAAGATATTTCTATTGTATACACAAAAATATTAAGAAAGAGGAAACAAGAAGTCCCTACACACCTTCCCAGACGTCTTGCATTGCGAAGTATGTATTCTGATTAATATAGCCACCATCCACAGAGAGAGAGGTAATACTGCCAATTAGTGTTTTCTTATTTAGTTCAGAGGCATCACAAGTAGGACTGGAGTCTTCTTGTGTATTCTGGATGGTATCTACCTATTAATACAAAAATAACCCTGACATTTAAACACCTGAGACTTAGAATTAAATATATATTCCTACAATAAATATACAAAATTTCAATTGCTTATGGAGACAAAGCTTCTGATTATACAATTACTTACGGTAGCTGCTACTTTTTGGACACAAAAAGACTAAGTAATAAACAGTAACTTCTCTTTTAAAGAGAAACTTTAAAACTCCTCTTTTAAAGGGTGCTATATGCTGCAGTCTGGCAACTGCTATAATTACATGCTGATTTTTCAAGTCTTTCTCACACATCCCTTGCTCTAGGTCTATTTAAGATTTTTCTTCAATTGACAGGAACATCACATCCAGCAATGTGTCTGTATATAACTGGAAGTAGAAAAATTACTATTTCAGAAAGCAAAAAACATGTTTTCAAGATGGTATTTATAAATACTACATGTATTTCAGACCGACCCTGTCATTTTTAGTAATTTGATTAAGAAAACCCCTAGAGCTGCTTCTATCAGATTCTTCATATCACCACCTCACATGTAAGTTTACTGAAGTTTGATCCAATCTGAAGCATTCTATCATACTAAATTTTATATTATTTATTTTTTTGAGCATAATGTTTACCATTTACAATAGTAATGAATAGAGTAAGTCTACCTATAATTCAGAGGTTTGCCAACACTTGTTGACTATAAATATCTATTTATTTTTCAGCCAATACTGTTTTGTTGCATTAAAATAATTATGATTACATAATATTTGACAACACAAAAACTCACAGTAAAAAAATATTAAAGAAAAATCTACACTTTGTTCCAGTCTGACAGACATATCTTCCCACTCACCAGGAAGATCTGAAAATATCAAACTTTTTCCGATATGATTTTTATGGATTCATATGGATAGAACATGTATAAGCAAACTGTTACTCAGAAGACTAATAAATTTACATTTCACGTAAACTACACATGCAGTTACACTTGAAAGTAATTTGTAGACCTTAAGAAATGTTTTTAAGACATGAAAACACCTTAAAACTCCCAACATACATTTTCTTTTGATACTTCTCAATTTTTCTCTACCAACAAAACTAAAGTTCTTTCTTATAGTATGTCAAAATGGCCTTCCAACTACCACAGGTAGCAGCCTGGTTTTAAAGCCTGCTAAAGAACCTATAATCATTCCATGCAGAGTTTAATTAGGACTGGACCTCAAATAAATTGAAGTCCAAACTTTTAAGCAACGATCTTTCCAAACCACACGGCCAGTAGCTCCAAAGAGCAGCTGAAACAGTACGCTGAGCAGAGAGGCACCCGAGGCTGACCACACTCTTCCTTAAAGCAAGTAACACAAACACACTGACACCACCGAAGTTTGAACTGTGCCTTCCAGGTTCTGCCCCAAACTGCACTGGCAGTGTCCAGGCTTCAGAGCTTCTAATCCTGTCTGCAATTACAGGAGTACTTTCTAGATCACTTAAAACCCAAAGTTAAGTGGTAATATCTCAGCTATTTGGAAGAAGATGGTACCGGTATTCAAGTATCTATTTGTATAGTGGTTTATAATTATGCTTGTCAAGAAGCTAAATTTTCTCCTCTAACTAGGGGTTTGAAAAGGGACTTAGTTTTCCCCCATGCAAAACAACTACAATTCAAATACTGTTATCTGTTCTCATCTAATTTTGAGAGTATCTCAAGTTTGTGCCACTATATGGAAAGTAAAGCAATACAAAGTACAGAATGGTTCAGGTTTTTATTTATGTCTTAGAACAAACTTTGAAGAAATTAGCTTTATCTTCTTGCTTATTGAATCAAGACTGCCTTTGGACTTTGACTTTTTATAGAGTATAGTCAGCTTCTGACATGAACTTGTCTCAAAGCTTTTCACCCAACCAGAAACTACATTGCCAACAGTCCAAGATGCCTGCAGGATTATAGCTCACAAACAGGAATAAGGAAAATCATCACACTTTTGAAAAAGCCATTATCTAGAATATACAGCAAAACATGCCACCACTACTACGATATTCTAGTTGCTTTGTAGATCTGTATGCCGTTTCTCAGTTACTAGGTTTATGTATTTTGGAGCAATCATAGTATTTCAACAGTATGGTGAAAGCTGTCAGTCAGAAGAAAAAGTAAACTACTCAATTTTCTGTGTGTGAGTACTATTTTACCAAACAGCACTGATATTGCTTGTTGGACAAACAATACTTAGTTTTTATGCAAGAAAGTAATTTAAATTTAGAAAGGAGAAACAAAAGGAAATGAGATATAAGGTTATCTTACAAGACACCAGGTTTTTGATAGCACTAGAGCTGATAATACTTTAGAAACAAGACTTCCTGTTTACTTTTCTTCTATGTTTAATTTTGGGTCACAGAATAAAACTGTCTCCCCATTAAGTCTTTCTTTGGTTTTATTTTATCAATGAAACTACATTTGGTTTCAACATGATTTGCTAAGAAAAAGTCCCCTCAAAATTTGTGACAAGGTATAACCAAGCTGGAAACAGGTTTGCAAATGAAGTGTTAAGCAAAAAATGTAGCGACATCTCCATTTTTGTAATTGTTTACAACATCAAGTTACCCATTTTTACAACAAGAAGTTTTGAAATCTCCGTTCTTATTCACAAGAACATAAATTACTCCTGTGGAAAAAGAGCAAGCTTTGCACAAAATCAAACTGCTTTGATCTTCTTATCCATTTATATAACAAAAACATAAAATTGACTGAAACTTGTAAAAGTTGTCCTCTTACTGGAGTAGCTATGACTAAAATTCTGATGCAATTAATAGCTTCTTATTCACCACACCTGTATCCAGAGAATCAGTATTAAACATAATTTGAAAAGAGATAGAATGAAACAATAAAATGACCCACAAAATCCAACTTATCCCCTGTAGGTGAACGGCTTGCAATTTCTCCTATTTTGTAGAATTTGTGAGGCTAAAACTATAGCAACTTCCAAAACAAAGCCTCAAGGTACTTATGGAGAAAGACTACTATTTATCTTCACCTCTTACCCCGACAGCCTTCAGGCCACCTGACGTTTTATCCTCTTCCACAGTGGCAGTGACTTCTTGTCCAACAGTCAGCAACATATTTTTTGTAACAACATCCTTTGTGAAGACTATTGTGTCATCTATCATCCCATAATCATGACAAAGTCTTGTCACTACTCCTTGTACCCTTTTCAATTCTTTATCACCTGCATCAAAAGGAAAAGTGTTGACATAAACCCAAATAATTTGTTTATAGAACTATGCAAAAAGTAATGAATGCTACTAAAAGGGACATCCATTCTATCAAAAGGCCAACTGGAAACAGCAACAGCCGCCAACTAATTATTTTCACAATTAAGTCTTGAAGTCTTATGGCAATTTATGGTTTCAATCAATTAATACAGTTAGTTAAATACAAACTGCGTTTTAAAACTAACATGCTTTAAGCTCCATAAAAAAGAAATAGAATATCTCACACTGAAAGAGACCCATAAGGAACACGGGGCTCCTCACAGGACTACCTAAAACTAAACAGTATGATTCAGCACATTATCCAGATGGCCCTTGAACGCTTGAAGACTTGGTGCCTTCCCTGGGAAGCCTGTTTCAGTGACTGACCATCCTCCCAATGAGGAGTCTGTCCAACTGTTCAATTTAAACTTCCCCTGATGCAGCTTCCTTCCATGCCCTTGTGTCCTGTCACTGGTCCTCCGAGAGAGGAGACCAGCACGCCGCCTGAAGGTGTCGACTGTGATGAGGTCACATCTCAGCTTTTTTTCCTCCGAGCTGAACAAACCGCGCGACCTCAGCTGTTCCTCCTAAGTCACACCCTCGAGACTTTTCACCGTCTTGCTCAGCCCCCACTAGACTGGTCTGATGCAGTTCTTGTATTGAGGCATCTGAAACTGCCCCCAGGACTTGAGGTGAGGCTGTCCCAGTGCAGAGCAGAGTGGGACAGTCCCCTCCCTCACCCAGTAAACGATGCTGTGCCTGATGCAGCCCAGGACACGACTGGCCCTCCTGGCTGCAGGGCACTGCTCCTACTCCTCACTCCATACTCTCAGCAGCAACACTAACCTGTCCTACCCAGGAAACGGCAAGAAAGTACTGCCCGGAAAACTTACACATGCTCTGTAGACAAAATGATGCCTTATCATCTCAATCGCCTCCTTACATCCTTTTTTAAGGAAAGAGGTCTGCACTCAGCTCCAGTCACGTAGGACGAGCACGCCTCACGGCTCAGAAACTGCACCACAAACCCACAACCGGCCCGGAATTCCTACCAGAGCTCGCCCATCTCTCATCTTCGTCATCTGCGCGTCTCCAGACGTAGGAGAGCGCCTTAGAGAGGAGAGCGAGCATCCCGCAGCGCCTCGACGAAGACTCGGAGCCCGGGAGCGCGCCAAGCCGAGGCGCGAAATCACCCCCGGGGGCGCCTCGAGCCCGCGCTGCCGCGGCCAATGGCGCTGCCCGCTCCGGGTCACGGGGCAGCGCCACGCGCCCCGGGGGCGCCCGCGGGCCCGCGCAGGGGCTGCCGCGGCGCCGGGAAGAGCCGCCGGCCCTCAGCGAGCGGCTTCCCTCTGCCGGGGCTCAGCCGGCGGCGCCGGAGGGCACGGAAAAGTGGTGTCGCACGAGGTACCACGGAAGAGCTTAAAGGAAAAGGTTGCGTGCAGCTTATTGCTTGCTGGTGGTGCTGTCTGAAATTGTGGTCCTGGTGTCTGACAGCGTTTCTGTGATGAGACGCCCGAACCGGGGAGAACCCACGGACAGGCTGTCACCTGCCCTGGGCTGAGAGGTCTCCGTGGCTCCGGGAATAAACCAGGCACGGAGTCCCTCCATTGTGGTGAAACGGAGTGGGTTGGAAGAGTATGCACATGGCATATTGATGGATTGTGATGCTCTCAGTAGCAGCCAGTTTCAGAATGATAGGATAAACTCTAGAACATGATAAACTTGCTTAACAGGAAAAAAAAAAAGATGGTTTTGACTTAATATCATTAATGAAGGAGCTGCTGTAGAGCCTGAGGAAATACGATTTTACTGACTTGCTTACTATCTCTGTAGTTCTAGACAGTTAGTATCTCTGTAGCTCTGTGCTTACTATGCCTGTAGTTACTATCTCTGTATTTTTACCAGTTCTCTTCACACAGTGCAGTTCAGATATCTTGTATAAGACCTTTTTGCATTTTGTTCAACAAATGCTGTTTCACAAAGCAGAATTTTTTGAGTTGACAAGCTCAGTATCCCAGTAGTTTAAATAGGAACTGCCATATAAAGCTGTTAGAGGAGGTGCTTTAAGGAGGTTGAGCAGAGCAGTGTGTACTTTTTTGTAGAAATCACAAAATGCACTGCTTATGTTGTGTGACTAAAGCAGCTTTTTAGTTTCTAGCTGTATGGTCCACTCAGCATTATTTAGGCAAAGAAGGGCTAGGAATGCATTTCAGATAGTTTAACACTTTCATAGAGTTCCGTACAGTTCTAGAGCAGAATAAATTCTGGTTTCCAGTAACTGCACACAGGTTCCAGTGTTTCAGAAGTAACTGAGATGATGCCATTGGAAGGAGAAACACGTGAGTGTCTGTAGTCAGTGCTGTTTTTAGAAAAGTACTGAGAGAGTGTTAGCCTCTTTTCGATACATTGATTTAAAGAATTTTGACTCCTGTTTTCTTTCACTGAGTTTCCAGTGGGAGTGCCAGCAGGGGACTGTTAGTTGGCAAAAATGCGGTGGATGAAGAGATTGTGTTTCTGGAGAAGATGATGGTTTACATGAAGGACTAAATCCAAAGAAGTTTGTATTATGCTATGGGAGCAAATATTATTCTAGAGGAGCAAGGCATCAATTTGAAGCTATTTGTTCTAAATTTTGATCTTGGTTCAGTACGTGCCCCAAGACGTGACCTAGGAAACATGGACTGAGGAATCAGCTTCAGAGAAACAAAATACGTCAAAGAGGTGAAATATTTAAAAGAGCTGAAAATACTCAACAAGGTAATGAGCTAAAGTAGCGTAATTAAATATTGTGTGAAAAAACACAAGTGTAGTGCAGTTATTAACTCATCAGAAAATGGAAGAGTTGGTCAGGATGCTAAATGTAAACTTCACCAGAGCTTCAGGTGCAGTTTTCATTTAGTTTTTGGAACATGTGTGTGAACCTTCATTCAGGGCAAGGGAATATGGCCCAGGACAGAATGCTTTTTCCTTAGTCCTTGATAGCAAAAGCAGGACTCTGACAAGTTTATGTACTTTTTTGTCACACTATCCCTTGGCACTTGAGTTATAACTGGTAATCTGTTTTTTATCTTTTGTCGTTACTGTGGGGGATGCTTGCATTGCACACAGCCTGTGTGCAATGACCAAGTATATACCATAACTGCTTCAGGCAGCTGAATTTATTCAGTGGTCAGTCCTGTGGTGGAAGTTTGTAGTTATTCATAGCTGATCATGATTTGATTTAATTGTCATCCCTTGACATCTTTTGGCCTAACTTAAAACACTTAATTTGTAAATCCTTTTCAGAAGCTTTTCATGCTGTGTTTGAATTGATATACTTGCTGCAGTCTTTGTGTAAAATTCCTATGCATTCTTTAGAATGAGGAGGAATCTCTTTGTACAGCACATTTGTATCTTATCTAGCATTAGAAGGTCTTAGTCAACGACCTGGGTTCTGGTCTTGCACAAAAAAGAGACTTTTTTTGGAATCAGGAACATGAGATGAAGGGAACCTAAAATAAGGACCACAGAAAATTTTAGAAACTGAACTTTGAAGTTTAAGTGTTTTTTGTTGATGGTGATGCCAAGTGCAGAGGATGCATTAATTATGCAATAAACCTCTGTGCAAAAGGGAAATGGGAAATACTGAGAAGTACACAGGAAAGGGGGTAGGAGGAATTTCACTATATCCTGAGAAAACACTGTATAACCATGCTTGAGGGAGGGAACTCTCAGGTACAATACTGGCTGAAACACTTGGAAATGTGAACAAGTTGTTCTAAGGTTTGGACCCTGCTCTGGTCATTGGTGCAAGACTTTATAAATTCTTTTTATTCAAAGAGATTAGATCAAGTAAATACCTGAATATCTCAACAATTTTGTGTAAAAAAACCACCAAAAAAGCCCCACAAACCTTTTCCCTGAACTGATCAAAAGGGTTAAAATATGGTTGTGTTTTGTGTCTATGGTAATTTGTGTCAATCAGTTCCTAGCATTCACTGAAAAAGCTGTCAGGTAAGCAATACTCATTTTTCATTAAACCATGGTCTTTGGAAAGTTACAGATAATGGAAATAGTTGTGCAGTGTTTCTTTCATGAGCAGAGGAACAGTAGGCCTTAATTACTTCTGAAAGTTCTGCTTGACTGTATAATTTTTTTCCCCTCTTTTCTAACACAGTTTACAGATGTGTCTATTGCTGTGTATGGTGTACTAATTCCCCTGTTTAAATCTATTAAAAGAACTGTAACATTTTAATATTCTTTCAGTATTGGCTGATATTATGGAAAAAAGGAAAATCTACAGTCTGGTCAAACTGAGAAGTTGTGCTGTTCAAAAGTTTTTCTAGCATACTTTGAAGGTGATGCCCTTCAGAATACTGAAGATTTAATTGTGTCTTGGTTACAAGAGTGTTTAAAGTTTAGACAAAAGACCCTGTCATTGCTGTAGCTGTCAAGGTGCCAACATCTTCAAGATAAAAACGTCCTTTTTTCCCCCCCTTTTCATTGCTTAATAAGCAGGCGGACTGGATCCAATGTACGCTGGCCATTGCATGTCACTGCTGCCTGCTAGGCTGAAAATATGTTGTTTAGTCATCTGAGTGTTCTGTTAGTGCGAATGACGGCATGGTTGAAATATGCCAGGTTTATCTGAACGCTCTAGAAGACTGGAGTTAGTGGAAAAAGACAGAGAAGTGTTCTACAGTGAAAATAATAATCTTGATAGATTTCTAACCTATAACATTTGAGCTTCACATCTTGTTGAGATACTGTAATACTTGAACTTCTATCTGTAGTTTTTTTTTTTTTCTAGGAGAATATGGCATTGTAAGTACATTTTGCTCTTTTGAAACAAGGCTCATTTGTTAGATATTGTGATCATTGGTATTATTATAGCTAAAAGTGGAAAAGTGAGGAAGCTTTTATTTAAAATGCTAAATAAGGGCTAGTACTGAAATAAAAAAGAGACATGAAACTTTTAATTTGTTGGTCTGGTTTGGAAGCGGCCCTACGAGATGTAGTACAGTCATTTTCTAGTGTGTTCTGTTAATTAAAATTCAAGAGGCATTTTCCTGTTCCCTGGCTTAGCTGAAGTTCTTGCTGTGCTTTTGTTCCATATCTGAATAGATGTTGTTGAAAGCCAAAGTGTAAGGGAGAACTTCTCAAAGCCGGCATGACTCACTGAACGGTGAGAATATCACAAAGTGTACAGGCAGCTGTGTTCACAGGGCTGTTTTAAACTGACAGTTAACTTTTCAGTGGAAGGTAAGCACGAAGGTTTTTAACTGTTGAAAAATCTACAGTAACTTAATTCTAATATAAGATACTCCTCATGGTATTTTAACAGATTGGCAAGCAGTGAGGTAAACAAAAAAAGGATGAAGTGAACAAGAGAAATGGTTGATACTGGGTAAATTAGAAACAGTAATCTGCTACTTTGCTGTAGCTGAGTTATTGTGGGTATGTGTGTTCATGGGACTCATAGGGAAGTCTGTCATTTTAGATAGCTGATAAAAATGTTGAAATCAAATGGAATTTATATTGAAACCTGTTTGATTTTCTTTGCTGTCCTAGAGTTGAAAAAGAAAAAAGCTTTGATTATTGAGGTATGCACTAACTAAACACCTCTAAAACTGGTTCTTAGATCTTGAAATAAAAATTTACTGAAGAATCATAGACACATAAACTTTAAATTTGTTGGTACTTATACTGTGTTATTATGAACTGTGGCCGTAGGATGAAATTTAGTTAAGGTGTGCAAGTAAGTTGTTAGAAAGTTTACATATTTTGAAATGGAAATACATCCAGTAGCTAAACCTTGTATTTATTTATTTTGTTGTGAATACACAAAAAACCTAGTTGAACACTGATCTGAGAGTATGTGAAGGATCTAAATTATATTTTTTCTCTTTCTTTGTAATTTGCGTTATTGTTATTTAATTGCCTTTGTGAAGTGTTATGACCAGGGAAGAAGGTTACAGAGAAGAATTTAGCTATGACAGGATGCCAACTTTGGAGCGGGGAAAACAAGAGAATGGAAATTATATACCAGATATCAAATCCAGTGACCTTCAGCTGTCAAAGAGGCTGCATCCTTGCTTTAGTTACAAAACATGGATATTTTCTTTGCTGATGGGGGTAAGTACTTTAAATTATGGCAAATTTAAAAATACAGGTGAGGCCTTAGTGCCCAGCAATCTGTTCTATTTGACATCCTTTGAAGATTAAGAATTTCATCACTGAGAGTATTGAAAAGAAATAAAATAAAAATAAAAATAGAAACATATTTAGCAAATTTGGAATGTAGCAATTTGTTGACTGCTGGTATTCTTTGACTGTTTTTTCACTAATCAGAGATGGTATATGAAGGCTTATTTTTATCATTAATATTAATCATATAAGAAGAGAATAAGTGTGGTAGTGGTAAATATCAGCCCAGGTGTATGTATAAGCAGTGCCTTTTGGTAGAGTATATAAAGTATGCAGACCATATGCATTCTTTTAAAAATACTTCTATTAAATGTACTGTGGCTGCCATGATAGCATTTTGGCATTAAAAATATATGTGGTACTTGAATACCACATTCATCTATCAGGGCCACATAATTATTTGGTATAATCGTTAATGTAGTGAGGTATATACTTGTGTTTCTTACATGAACAACACAGTGATTTGAATTTTTGTGTTTACTGCTAGAATCACAGGATACTCATCTTGTGTGTACATCATATGCTCTCCATCTTCTCAGCCAAGTTAATTTAACTTCATTATAGCAATTAGAATTTGGTCTTTTCTTTTTCTGTCAGGTCGTGTGTTTTGAAGCATACTTTTTATTAAGAACTAAGATTGTCTCACTCTTAATATGGTAATTGCTTGTTTTTGCACAGTGAATAAATGTATTGCCTTATTTTTGTGGAAACAGCTGAGCATTTTTTCCTTTTTGACAAACTGCAGGGTTTGGATTTCCTTTCAGATGTACTGTCACATGAAAAGAGAGCAAAAGAAGTGCTGGCTTTATTTGCATTAAATTTTCTCAAACTTAATTGTCCAAAAGAACAGCTGTCTGTAATTTACTGAGTAGTTGTAAATTTTTGGAGCTAATAATGTTTAATGATCATTTGCTGAAGTCATTATCAAGAAGAATGAATTTCATGGAAAAATGAAAGTGCAGTTTTATTAATAAACTCTTAGATTAAATTCCAGTTAGATTTTTCTCCCAAGTGTTTAGTCTCTATCAGCCCTTCTGAAAGACAGTGTCCAGAAGAGAAAGTCTGTATGCTGAGCAACGTAAGTCACAGTGAACAGAACCATCTACTTCAGGGAGCGGTTGCAAACTGTAGAGTGACATCAGAGTGGCTGATGGGCTGGTTTTGTGCAGAAACAATTTGATGAGCATCAAGCACAATTTCAACTTGTGGTTCCATAGAGTGTTCTTCCAGTCTGACAAAATTCTCAGTGTGTGTGTTTATACATGCACATACGCTTTCCTTATTTTCTGTCTTTTTTTAACAAGGACTTTTTAAAGACCCCCAATAATTTTCTAACGTGAAAAAAAACCCAAATAAAACAAAAGAGTCATTCTGTCTCTTACCTTTCCTAGCCCCTTCAAAGAAATGCCTATTCAGAGGAATGACAAGGAAAAACAAAATAATGTTAGTAGAAGACAGTAATCGCTTATTGCAGAGTGTGTAACTGTGGTAGTTATGAAATAAACAGAAGACTTACTAAGGTAAGAGGAGCAGCTGAATATTTTTGGATGTGCCGCTGAATGAAAGCAGGAAGAGAATTTGGAGGGATGCAGGAATATAGTGGAAGAAACTTCATTAATGTATCCCAATACTATTTTTACCGCTGTGTTCTAGTTGGCAACTGCCCAGCTGCCCATATACATAATGAATGTTGGTGGAGTCAAGCAAGGAATGCAAAGTAGAGACATAGCTGAGGTTTCTGAAACATTTCTACCACTAAACACTGCAGTTACATTTTGACTATTTTATTGAGGTATTTGCCAGGTCAGGACAAAATTCTGGATTTAAACATGGACATTGTTCATTATTAGGTCCTGATAACCAGCAAAATATCTTCAGAAGTCAGCATATTTTGATACTTCTCTTCAAATTTATTCACACAAAAACTGCATTCTTAAAAGTAGCTCAATTTGAAAGGAATTAATTACTGATTTATGTCTAATTGTTTTTTAAAAATACAGTTTTATTAATATAAATTTATTTTATTTGTTGCTTTGCAGACTTGCCTCCTTATTACTTCTGGATTTTCACTATATCTGGGAAATATTTTCCCATCTGAAATGGATTATTTACGTTGTGCAGCAGGTTCAGTAAGCATTCTTAATTATTTGCTGTGGCTGTTTGACAGCAAATGTAATAGTAAACAATTTTTGTGGGTTTATGTCTTTTACTCTGTCTGTATTTTTCTACTGCTTTTCTTCATGGAAGATTTAATTATATTTAACAGTTCATTGAATGGATTTTCATTGCATGGTTAAAGGAATAACTGTTGTCATAAAGACAACTGGGTTTGTGTTACCATTTTTGTTAATCAGCTCACTGGCATGCAATATTACTCTGCTGAGCAGTTTTTCTGTGCTTGATTTTAAGAAAATTTCATTGCTATGTATTTGGAAAGTTTTCTGGCTGTATGCTATCAAAATGTATTTCATTTTATATATTATATGTTTTATATATTATATTTCAAAGTGTTAATTTTTCAGTTTATTTTGCCATAATATCCAAGTACTGAAGCAGACTAAAGTTCTCTTGAATATTATTATTTTATTAGTAAAGTATGCATTAAAGATGGCTGAAATTTTCCAGAGGTCAATATTTTTTTCTGTATTTTTAGGGGTGCATATAAATGTTTACTGTGTTATATTAGTTTGTGGTTTAGATACTAATAAGTCTCATGTACTTGCTTTGTTTATGGCAGTATTCTGTCATTGTTATTTTCTCAACTTGACTTGTATATTTGTTTTTAAGTTAGGTCCAAGATTAATGCTTTACTTGAAACAAACAAGTCCCAGGAGTTGCTCTGTGAATGAGTTATCACTTGAGTTTTTACTAAAGGTGCTAAAGTTGGAGTTTTTTAAGTCAGTATCCTCACAGATACCTTATTTTCTGCAACATTAGTGTTAGTTACTGAGACATCTCTTTCTCTGCCCCTGGTCATGACTCTTTGAACTTCATGTTTAAAAATTTCCAAAGACCTGGTAGATCTTTGGATGCAGCAGGTGTTATCACATTGGGTCTGAAGGTGTGTATGTTTGGTGTCTGTATGTGAGGAAGGTGTTAGAGCTTCTACTGCAGATAACGGCATCGGTGCAGTCGGAAGAGCCAAGAGAGATGTGGAGCCAGCTGGCCACCAAGTGTCTCGTTTAGCCTGAAGCTGAATTGCTCTCTAGACTTTCACCATCTGGACTAGTACTTGCATTCAGTTGCCTAAACATAGTCCTGCAGTGTTCTAGGGACTCCTGTGTATCCAGGACATACAAGAATCTTTTAATTATGTTCAGTAAAGGTCACTTAGCTCTTGAGGAAGTGCTGCCAAGAATTTTGCCTATCAGTATTAATCTCTTTATAGCGTTTCATTGTTAAGCCATTAGTGTTCAGGTGTGTGGGAAGAGAATTAGAAATGTGGCATTTATTGCATGATTCATTATTTAACATAAGAACACTTTTATTATAATTTTAGTAGGCATTCGTGTAAAATAGAGTTAGATCTGTAATGGAGCCATGTCTGTTGCGGTGGGGAACAGCTAAGGGATAGCAAAATTACATTGTGAGACTTTTCATTTGTATATGACTTTTCCATTTATCTTTGTCCTCAAGTAGGGAAACATAGTCCCCAGTGAACAGAGTGGATATCCCAGGCACAATTCTCCAAGTGTGTCTTGACTCAGCAGATTTTCCCAAGGTTCTTTAGAACTGTTTTGAGATTGGGCAAATTTTAGCTTACAACAGGGATGACATCTTTTTAAAGAATGTGCAGGCCCAATTTGGGAGTAGCACTGTTTTTTCCTCAACAGGCCTAGATCCTAGGCCTTCTAGAGTTTATTTAAACTAACGAAGGCATGAAATACCTCATGAAAGACTTTCTTTCTTTTACTCATCACATTATGCTGGGTAGTTAGTCAAAACTAATATGGATATGGAAGGTATATTTGAACTTCTTGTAATTTTCAGACACTGATTGTGATTAATGAGCTCAGTCAGGTGAAACATTTTCTTCAGAGTTTCTGATCTTCTGTTTGTCTGAGTGTACTGAATATGAATTCAGACACATGAAATACATCTATAGAAGTATATATAAAATTCATTGTGCAGAAGATCCCACTAGTCTTCTCTTTTAATTTTCCCAGTGTATTCCTTCAGCAGTTGTGAGCTTTGCTATAGCAAGGAATAAAATTAATGTGGTAAGTATGAAACTTTATTGTCAATTTTATGTGTCTCTCTCTATATCTATCTGTATCATCTATCTATATATATCTATATGTGTGTTCATATTCCCCCTGTGTTTAAAATAAGAAAAAAAACCATTCTGAAACTGTTTTTCAGATACCAAATTTTCAGATTCTATTTGTCTCTACATTTGCTGTTACAACAACGTGTTTAATTTGGTTTGGATGCAAACTTGTCCTCAATCCATCAGCTATAAATGTAAGTTACTAAATCAATTACTAATTGTGATACATTTATCTTTGTTAAAAAACAAGGCGGGGAGGACATTAGGTGGCTGGAGATCACATGTCATTGCTTTGCTGCCAATATCCCAGTATTCCTGCTTGGTCTGTGAGGAGAGATCATACAGCAGTAGCTTTACATTTCTCTTTGCCCAATGTTACTTACCTGCAATAATATTCACAAGAATCTAATTTATTTACTTCTTGTACCTAGGACTAAGTGAGATAGTCCATCAGTTTAGTTACAGTGCTTCTGGACTCAAACTTGTGCATCTACTTGGCACTGAACTGCCAAGTGTGACGTGTGGACTTGCCAGCTCACATCAGTATTAGTGCTGTGTCAAAGCATGTCTAAATCATGGGAATTTATAATCTAGATTAAATTGTTCTGCAGGCCACACATTTGAACTTCGTCTTTTGCCAAACAATTCCTGTATTCTTCCTTGTAGCACATTTTCTAGAAGTTTACCACAATGACATTTATTGCTGTTTGTGGGGTTAGTACAACTGTACAGTCTGTTGGGTACAGCAAAGCACATAGTTCCAAATATAATTTCCTAAGCAAAAGTGAATTTCAGTGTCCAAAATAGCCTGCTAAATCTGCCACTTACTACTATTTTCAAAAAACACGTGCTGCAAGATACGTGTCAGAGTGCCAGAGAAAGACTGAGATTTCTTCATCAACAAAGCAGGTCTGACATGAGGAAACAATATAATTCTGCTCTAAGTTGTAGAACAATGGTTTGGTTTGCCTCAATGGTATAGGTTTGGAATGGTGTTAGTTCTTCCTAGACTTTGGTACTTTGCTGCAGTGGCCTGACTGACTGACTACCAGATGTTTTTTTGGGCTGCTGATGGATAAACATGGTGCTTTTGAAGACAAGAAAGGGAGATCCACTCTTCCTGACTTGTGTGCCTCTAGGAAATGTTTCAATCCATGCAGTGTAGGTATCTACCTCTTTTCATGAGAATAGTAAGGAACAAAAGAGTAACGTTAAGTATTGCATTCACTTATTTTTCTCTTGAATATGAGCAATGGCAGCATCCATGTTTTTGCAGTGTAATCTGCAAGAGTCATGAGCCCACGAAGAGTGTCTGTGAATGCTTTACCAGCACTAAGCAGGGCACAGAACTGGGATCCTTGGTGCAGTTCTTCGGTTTGCGTTTCATTCAGCGTCCAATATGGTAGCACACCATTTGGGATTGCAACCTAGGAGTTGTGACCTGTGGCCCTCCTTCCCCTGAGAATCTTCCATTAGTTGCTGCAGTGTTCTCGGTTCACATAGAAAGGCCTGCAAAAAGCAAACGTACCCAGTGAACATTCCCTTATCATAAGCTCCTCTTCTGGAAGACAGCGCTAAAATCTTCAGGCAGAATATTTCCATAAATGAAGTAAATGTTTCTTTCTTAGGTTAGGCATTCTGACAATAATGTTCTTAAAGTTTGTTAAGAGCCAAGAAAATAGATAACAAAGTATGTAATCAGTAGGTGTGTCTAAATCTGACAGAAACTAGACAACCTGCCTAATCATGCTAGGCTCAGCCCCTTCCTTTATTTTTAATATGGAAGACACAACTCATTTATGTCTGGGATTTTACTGACAGATAAATTTCAACTTGATTCTACTTATTCTGCTGGAAATCTTCATGGCAACTACTGTGATCATTTCAGCTAGGTCTACTGAAGACTGCTGTACAAGAAAGAAAGTAGGTACCCTTAATGATTGTGCATGTTAAAAAATTCTCCATTTTCCCGTATTATATATGCCGAAAATTTATTGGCAACACCAGTATATAACTTTGCATGCTAAAGCTATATTTGAACTGCAAATAAAAGTACTGTATTAAGCAGTTATTTCTTCATCTATCTTTTAAAAGTGCAGTGATCCCTCTGCAAAATTACCTGTTGAAAATTATACAGCACAGAGTTCTTTGAATATCTCATGAATAGGTGTGGCAAATGTTTTATTTCTGTTTTGTAGAATGAAACTTGATGTTTGAAACATTAGAGTACTATAACTTGTATGTACGCAAGCAGTACCTTTTTGAAGCCTGATGTAGAGAAAGTATTTGTCTTGTATGACAGTTTGGTGGTATCTGCACGACTCTTGGCTTCAGGATTTGGGGCTATTGATAAAATTTTCTCTATTCACAAGTGCTTTCCCAAACCCCACCCTCATTTTTCTACAACAGTACTTCTTTTAGAATGAAGCAAACGCGATATGCCATTGGAAATACTGATTGATAAAGTTGTGTAGTGCCCTGTCCTCCTTTGGCTCCTGCTGTTCCACTTCTGTAAAATCTGAAGGCTCAGGAAGAAAGTATATTCTTTGAAGGTGGAAAAGGGAGACAAGATGAAAATATTTAATTATTGAATGGTGGCTGTGGAACAGCTAATCTGGTGCTAATTAATTTGGTTTTAATGTAATTGCTGTTGTCTGACCCTGGAAAACACCGTGATGTGTCACTGTCACCTCTTCTGGGCCAACCAGATATTACATACCACCATTAGGACCTGTAAGAGGTTGTACAAGATACTAGAAAGAAATGTATTGCTTTGTATATTTTTTAATCATGAATTTTTTATTCCCCTTTAGAATGCTGCACATGACAATGCCATTGTTTTGAGCAATGTCAGCTTTCCTGCTCGAATTCTGAAGTCATACTCAGTAAGAAAAGCATTGTTTCATTGAATCAATTTATTACTTCATCTTTGTAAGAGCTGAGGTTCTTTAAAGCCAGGAAGAGATCACTGTAGTTAAGAACTGAAAGAATAAAGACAAAAATGAGAGATATATAGTAAAGTATTTCCTTCTAGAAGATTGCAAGATTATGGGAAGGAGACTACTTAATAACTTAAGGATAAATAGTGTAAAGTTACTTAACTCTTGTTTGGGGGAGCTAATAAATGAAAGCATAAATATGTATAATGAAGCTGATCTTGTTTTCACTTAAGTTAGCTAGTGTTTTGCCATATTTTAGATATGGAAAACATAGATGATATTCCTAACTAGTAGCATAAATGCATTTTATTCTTTCCAGTGAGGCCCTTTCTATATGCAAGTAGGAACTTTCGTGTTCAAATATGTTATTAATAATTTGTATGCTCTTATTTATTTTAGGTAATTGAGGTGATTATTGGAATTTCATCAGTATTTGGTGGAATAATTGCTTTGAATATGGATGTTCTAGTCTCAGGTCCATACCTCTCAGTAACATTCTTTTGGATCTTAGTTGCTGTAAGTAGTGCAAATAGAAGCTACTCTTTTAAAACAATGGCTTTTATTCAATTTTTTTTCACTTTTCTCCTCCCCATTAGAGTATTTATCTGTCTCTAATACTGTTTGGGAATTGCTGCTTCGCAAATTAATTAGAACTTCAATATACTTAATATATTTATGCAGTATTTTTTATCTGTTTTGGTTTGCAGTACTTTGGTAAGGTGTTCTAATACATTCTCAGTCCTTAATTGAATAGAATGGAAATGGGTATTAGAAGTGAGGTATTCTGTCAAAAAAAGTCATAGATTTTAGAATATTTCAGGCTGCAAAAGAAAAAGTTTGGTTTAGTTTTAGCATGGTAGAATCCTTAGAACATCTTATTTAACATCTCAGTTTTACCTGCTTTAAAAATCTGAGACTGTGGTTGGTAACCCTTATTCCTACTAAGAGCCTGTACCCAGGAGCAGTGGATTCATAAAGGATGCTGTGCCACCCTGCTTGCCACGAAGGAACTGACTGAGAAAGAAGTCAATGACCACTAGGCTTATATATGTGTCTGTAAAATCCCTTTGCATGAAGTGGAAAAAGTTTTTAAACAAGCTTTTCAGCATTCAAAATTCACAAAAGAAAAAAGCTGTGAACAGGGAAATACTATTATAATTTTAATTTTTGTAATTTTCAAGTCAGTAAATACTTACTTTTGTACACTCTTTTGTTTAGTGCTTTCCAAGTGCTATTGCAAGTCATGTAGCTGCTGAATATCCAAGTAAATGTCTGGTAAGTGTGTAAAATTCTTGGACTTTTTCATTAGAGTGGAATAATGCTAAGAAAGTCTGCCTGATAGTGGGCACTCTTGTTTGCTCACTTGTTTTTAGCTGCTTCTACAAAATGTGACAAATATGTAGCAGGAGTATTAGCTGGTATCCCTTAAAAGAACTCCGGTAGGTCCTTTGGAGGTTTAATTTCATCAGTTCTAGAAAATAATTTGAAGAGTTTGGTTGGTTATTTGGTGGTTTTTTTTTTTTGTTTGTTTTTTTTTTTTTTTTTTTTTTTTGTTTTTTTTTTTTTTTTTTTTTTGTTTTTTTTTTTGTTTTTTGTTTTGTTCTGTTTTTTTGGATATTTTGTAGCGATTTCTTGGGAAAAGACATTACTATAGAAAAATTACATGCCTCATATGGTATGCCAAGAACTGCTCTCAAGCTCCTGAGATGAGGTTCCCTTTTTCTTTCATTATCAGTTGTGGTTTCTGAAAGAAAGGTGTGCAGGCTGTGCTGGACCTAGAACCTATTTTAAACAAATTCTTCATCTTTGTGATTAGCAACAAGAACTAATAATATTCAGTAGAGTGCATTTATTCCTTGAGTGTTCTAGATGTGTAGTTAAGACTACTTAAAATATCTAAGTAATAGTCACGTGACCATATTTAAGTGAGTAATGAGGCATAATCACAATTGAAGTCAGAATATAATCCTGTAGGGGTGATATTTGAATTAAACTTGGCTGCTGTTGTATAGCATTAAATTTACCTCAGGGTGCTCAAATTTATTTGCGTAAGTTTTTTTTAAGTTGCGTGTCTGCAATATCTGTTGTTAATTCTCATTATTTCATATAAATTGAAGAATAAATGGTGGCTTCTATACTGGCTCTTCAGATTGGGTATTACTTCCTCTATGTGGATATGGAAGGCACTTGTAAAATAAGAGAAAAATGTCATCATCTGTATTGAATGAAATGTGAATTACAAGCCAGCAGTGTTTTGGCTAGGAAACGTAGGTTATTCAAAGTTTGCTTCTGTATCTCCATGAAATGTGGATGATTCTTAGTATTTGTCTTTTATGTATAATCTTACACAATTTTACACACTTCTGTTATGCATGCTTCAAGGAGACATAGCTCACAAACCAGAGTTAATTTTTTAGATTATTATTTAACATTTATTATCTTATTTTTTAGGTTGAGGTCCTGATTGCCATTAGCAGTGTTACCTCTCCTTTGTTGTTCACTGCTTCCGCATACTTATCCTTCAGTATCATGCAAGTTGTTGACATCTTTAAAAGTTATCCACCTGCTGTTAAAGTATGTGTTTTTATGCAATTGAAAAATGAACCTCTCTATGTTACAGTAGCAAGGTAGTAGTAAATTAGGAATATATGAAGACAAGGTACTGCTTTATAAAGTTTGAACTAAATGTTATAGAAATTATATAAAAACTCTTGTTTGACTTACGATATAATTGCAAGTATGTTACATCTATTGGCACTCCGAAATTGTAGTTTTAAAAATACAGGATTTTATTCTAAAGACACAGTAAAAATAATATACAGTATGCTAGACTCCTTGAGGCTTTTATAATTTGTAGTATTTAAATTAAAGATTCTAGGTTTCCTTGAAGAGTACAGTTTTCTGTTTCTTAGGATGTTTACCAATCATTGGGATTGTAAGCTTACACCTGGATTTATTCAAAATCTGTGTTTGGACAGAGAAGAAAAAGTTTGCAAAGTTTAAAGCATTTCAGTATGAAGTGTTACCTGTGCATTGCTGAAGAGCTGTCTTGGGCTCTGCTGGCAAAGTGTTTGCCAATCCCTGATGTTGTTCAAAGAGCCACTAGGGGCATTAGACCAATGTCATTGAGAGTTTACTCTTAGTATCCACTAGTCATTAAGGAGTCTTGTAACTTTAGATAAAAAGAGGGAAAATGTTCATTAAATTGATATCTCAGGGACTGGAAAATCAACTCCTGGGTATGTGATCCTGTTCTTATTCTGGAGGAGTGTACTGTGTTGTTGAACCTCGGGAATGGTGACAGCTTACATACCCTCTTTAAGTAGCTTCTCCTGTCACACATGTTGGAGACAGATGACTACACTGTCTAGAGAGTTGGTGTGATCCTGCAGAGCATTTCTTACATTCTCACTCTGCTTTGTGTGTGGTTACAAGAGTGGGCTGCTCTGCACAGAACAGTGAACTATGGAGCAGGAGATAACAGCAAGACGGAGAAAGAATGGTAACTTCATTGGAAAGCAGGGCAGTGCCTACAGCACCCCAAAAAACAGTGAAGGAAGGGAGGACCAGCCATAGTAGCCAGGTTCAGTGATTGCCAGGTAAGTCCATAGTACTGAGGCATATCCAAGGTCATCCAGGAACTCAGGTTAGCAGGGTAAGATCAGGGCCAGGCCCAAGCATAGCTGTGACATTGCTTAGGTCAGAACCAGCAGTAAGGCACTATTTTAGAGGATTCTGTTCTGTTTCCAGGGGAAAAGATAATTTGGCAAATTAACATTTTCTTAGAAGTTCTAGATCTATTCTACTTTCAGCAAGCTCAGGCACTAAAATTTTGGTTGAAACTTTATGCTGAAATAAACCATAAATTATAATTTGATTTAAAAAATCTAAATAGGAATTTTTAAAGTATAGAGATGGGAACACTGTAAAATATTTTATTCAAGTAGTTAACAATATATGTCTATTTTCAGCAATCTTATGATGTACTCCTGTTGCTGCTAATGTTGATGCTGCTAATTCAGGCATGCCTTACTATTGGAACTGTAATACAGTGTGTGAATTACAAGACAAAAATGAAACTACAAGATTCAGCATGGACACCATCACAGGTTAAAAAACAGGAATACAGAACAACAGAGGTTTGTATTTATACCCACTAGAAATTTTGAAAATATCTATTTCAAAATAGGTTTTTTTGTAATGTTTTGTGGTCTTAATGTCTGATCTTAATTCAGGCCACAATTAAAAGCTGTTCTATGAAACTTAATTTTGTAATCAAGAGATAATATTTTCCTGGTTAGATGATAACTGGGCATGACATAGGGCACAAAACTGTACCCCTTAGGCTTTCCTCTGCTGTAGAGAGTATCCTTAAAGACTCTCAGAGAATAACTCATGCTTACTGCACTAGGAGAGTGCTACATTCAGTGCAGTACTGGACAGAAAGCACTGGGAGCAGAGACTGAAATCTGTCAAGTCAGTAAACAGCTGCTAATGGAAAGTGGAAGATTTGGAATTTTGTCCCTTCAGGCTGCTGAGGATATTTGGTGTAGGTTGCTTATTTGCTGGATATCTGTCCTGAGACTTAGCTTCTGTATAAAAGATGAAGCACAGCAGCACTTCCACTGCTGCAAGTCATGTTTTGGAGCATGGGTCATGGCATGGCTAAAGAGATCTCTGCCGGAGATTATTCACAAAAGTATTCCTGGTTTGTGAGTCACTGAGAAATTAGATGTGAGTTAAATGCTAAAAGGAGAACTTTCTCTGCAAAAGCAACACTTTTTTGCTTACCTTTTAATATTTAAACACACAAATAATATTGTAGGTGAAGGTGCAAGTCCCTTTGGCTTCTCAGAAGTCTGTGTTCTTAGGCAAGACCTTATTTTGCTTGTGTGTATGTAGGTAAATCTTGCTTCAGTTGCACCACAGGGGGCTGCTTCTGGCTTTGGGGTTAAAGGTTTAGGTGCAAAGGCTTTCAGTCATATTTTACAAAAAAATCTTGAAAAAATGTCTAAAGTAACATGTTTAACATAGGAATTTGGCCAAGTTTCTTAGACCCAAATATTTCAAGTGTTATACAATTTACACTGTTATATTTTATATCCAAAATATAAACTCTATAATATACAAAACTATACAATTCACGAATGTGTAGAATATTTTAATAGCTCTGGCTGTACCTATTCAGATTTGCGTTCTCCTAGTTTCTCTCAGGTATTTATTTGCTTGAACTTCAGTTTTTAATCAAAACATTTTTTCATGTTTGCATTTGTCTTAAATGTGTTTACTTTTAGGTTTCCAATAATACCTTAAAGGATTTTGACAAAGATAAAGCTTGGAAAGCAGTTGTGGTGCAGATGGCTCAGTAGTTTGGATTCTACAAATGCAGCCAACACAGCACAATCCAATAAAATAAATCAACTGTTTGAATTAAGGTTTAAAAACTTCCATTTTTAAACAGCAATATAGTTGCAGCAGTAGGAGCCATGGAATACCGCAATAAATGATGTATCTTTCTAATAATTTTAGAATTTGTTGATAATATTTTTAACACATCTGTATTTTCTGTTGGTATCTGTAGTCTAGTGTTTAGAAGATACCTTTAGAAAAAGGTAATGAGTCACATGGATTTATGCTGATGGCAAAGTAAAATATTGCAATATGTAGTAGGCTTCATATATTTGCAAGAGATTGTTATAACTGCAGTTATGCAGTCAGTGTGACTGATAAATGCTTTTGTAAAGTTATGAGTACAAGTCATAATTGATGTTTTTGCTTATACTTCACTTTTGTAGGAGTTGTAAAGTGTTCTGCATCTTATTGCTTTTATATAAATAAAAGTCTTTATTATGTGGAAACTCGAGAATGTGGATTGACATTCTAATCTGAGAGGTGACAACAGAATATTCTTTTCCATTAAACTTCAATTTCTGGACTATTAAGAGGGGGAGAGGCTTTTTCTGAGTGCTAGGACACATAAGCTACTAGCTAAAACTAAAACATCCAACAAACAGAAGCAATTGGCCAAATAACAGGAGATACTACTGATACTGAAAGAGGGTTTTTTAATTTTTTATTTTTAGATATATTGCTTTTCATTTATTTGTTTTCCTAACTATCTTTAAAATCTATGCAACTTAACTACCCTGAAACAAAGGATATCCCCCATACAAGATTACCTTTTCTTGTAGTTGAACTATGGGTACTATCAGGTAGATTTCAAACTCTATTATAATTTAATAGGAACTCTGGTGTAACCAGGGTGATAGCTGCTGACAAGGTGGTGAGGTTATTTTTTTCCTGCTTTTGTTGTTTTATTGTTAGGTTTTGAGAGGTTATAAACTTTGAAGTTCATTCTTTTTTTAATCTGAAATAACTCAGATAATTTATTCAGAGCATGCTGCAAAGTTTAACTTTGCTTTTGAGAAGGGGATAGAAAGAGAGAAGCGTGTGTAGTGTGTGGAGCCTTGCAGACACACGGGCAGGTTTCTCTTCATTTTGGGAAAGTTGAGAGTTCTGGATTTAAATACATAGAGGGTACTGTTTCAAGTTTAGAGCAGTGCTTTTTAAGAGCATGTATACAGCAACCTTCCTGTCCACCTAAAAATAATAGGGTGTGGTTTTGGTCCAGACTACTACATCAACAACCACAGGCTGCAGCTGCTGTTTCTTAAATATTGTAAAATTTCATGCCTGTACTGGTGATACTTGTGTGAACATTCTCTCAACGTAACAGATAATTAATTGTATATCTGCTACAATCCTACCAACTTTACAAGTAGGAAAAGTTAGGTTGATGGTGCACTATTTTTTTGAAAGCTTCAAAGAAATAGTTACAGTTCTGCCTAAAATTAAACATCTAACTTTCTAAATCTCATGCATGAAAGTGGAAAAAGACTAGACAGTGTAGAAGTTCTTCATTGATCTTTTAAAGTAAAAAGATATTAACATGTAGAATAGTGTGAATGTAACTTAACTGCTTCCTTAATGGTTTGTTTTAATTTATGTGGTAAAACACTTTAACTGAATCTGTATCTTTAAGAGATTATCTCTATGTTTTCTGTCAAGTGAAGCTTGGCTTTGGTTATCCAGGTTAGATATAAGTAGATATTACTTTTGTAAATGATTTAGGTGGGAAAAGAAATCAAGGGAAATTGCACAGCTGATGGAATTTCCTTTCCACAAAATGCTTATACAAACAAAGCAGACAAAGGCACTTAAACCTCCTTTTGAGTTAAATGGCTTGAGGTGCTCTCTTCTAAAGAGTGGGAGTGTTTTAAACAGCTCCTAATTTTTTTTTTTTTTTTTAATTTTTGCTGTCAGGAGTGACTATGAAGAAACAAAGCATATATAATAGGAGATATTTGCATTTCTTTTGGGGAGCTAAAGTGTTTTAATAAGAAGTAAAGAAAATAGCATCCATCAAAAAGAAAGAGAAAAACTCAATAGGCTAAACAGGATGATTGAGTTAAAATTTGGATTGACCATGAGTAACAGTTAAGATACATGAGTGCATCTGAGGTTTTTTAGTCATCTTAGATTAACAAGGGTGAGGAATAGATGGGAATAAAAAAAGAGGTTGTAATAGAGGTGCCAGCCATAGATTCTGCCTTCCAGTGAAGATGAACATCCCAGGGCTCCCTGCCTAGCCATGGCTCCCTTCCTGCTCTGTTCAGCACAGTGGAGACTGGACAGTCTGCCAGATGCAGGACTTCTCCCTGCATGCCTTGTAAACTAGGAGCTCCACCATGGATACCTCTCTAGAGGCTGAATTTTCTCGTATTCTTCAAGAAAAATCATGGAGGTAAGAGAAGGCTTTTAAAATCATAATCAGGGTAGGGCTTGCTGCTGACATGAAAAGCACTTCTCAGGCAGAGAAAGTTTCACTGTAAATCTCACTCCGTGTGCCAATGATTTTGTAACTCAAAACAACACCCCCCGCCCATATGCCCTTCTTTACAAAAGGATTTTTTTTATTGATGTTTGACACAGAGTAAATCTTGATAGCTTGAAGATTAGTTAGGGTCTGCTGGTAGATGATCTGTTTCCACAGCACAGCTAGAAAGCCTGTTAAAAGGACAAAAATCATATCCCTCTGTGAGTTCAACCTGGTGAGGTAAATATTTATGTGCCATTTTAGAAGAGTTTCTGCTTGGAAATGTGCCATTTCCTGCCATGCTGGGTATCACTAGAATTAATGCCATGGCCTACTGCTTAGCTTATACCAGGAGTTAGGTTCCTAGCTTAAAAAAATAACTATGTAAAATGAAGAAAAAATTCAGCTGGGTAAAAGAAAGAAAACAGACTGAAGCATCTCCTGAAGAAAATAAATTGTGTGTACATGGTGTATGAATGATTTACTTTTAGTTGCAACCCCTCCACATGTACTAATAATTCCAGTTTCTCTGAGCTTTAAGTTTGTAAAAGTACAGATTGTCTACAAAAATTTTGGAGAATTGTGAATATGCTTTATTTTTTATTATTATTTTACTTTTTTCTAATTAGATTTTTTTGAACACTCAAGTTTTTAGTTTTCTTCTTTAATAATTTTATTAAAAACTTCATAGGGGTCTAAAATTATTTTCTTAAATAATTTAAAAAGACATTTTCTTTATTTTATTTCTTTAGTAATGCATGGAACTTCCAGCAACCTAATTTGGAACTAGATTATCTTTAAAATTCCCTTCTATCCCAAACCACTTTTTGATTGTATGATTCTAATCTTAGGAAAGGAAAGTCTTCAGCATCTGTGGGTTGTAAGCAGTGCATCTAAGGTTCTGCCTGCTGTGACATTTGCCATCATTGCTGAATGCTCGTGCCTCTTGAAGGAAAGGGATGGTGGGTGAGGACAGTGAGGGTCCCATTGGACCACAGAGATGAAATGAGTAGTGGTTGTCTTTGGACTGTGAATCAATAACTTGTTGAGTACAGAAGCACTGGGCAGGTTGTGTTTCACCAGCCTGTAGGTGTATCCTAGGGTGACGTTATGATGCTCGTATTCCCAGTCGTGTGTTCTGTTGATGGTGGATATTTTATTCTGTGCCTTCAAGACGGGCTCTGAGAGCGAAGGTGGGGAGAAGAAGAAGCACAGAATTTGTTATCAGCCTGCACTCACTCCTCCACACTCTGCTGGAACAGAGAACTCCACTGTGTTGTCTGGGCACGGATGGGGCAGAACACGGCACTCCTTTGCTTTTTAGTTAGTTTAGCTAGCTGAGGCAGTCCAGGTTTTCCCAGGTTTTCTTTCCCTTTTCTTGGATGTGTTTGAACCTGCTCTGGACTGGGACCTGGGGAAACACCGAGAGCTCGCACTTTGTGGCCCACCGGGGCCTACTGTGGGCAGCAGCCTTTCCCAGTGCTGGAGTGACTGATAACAGAGACACCACGCACCGGAGAGACTTTCTGAATTTGTCATCTCTTCAGAGCAATGAATGAGTTTTGTCATCTGATATTGTTAATTTTTTTTGTGCTGGGGACTGCTTTGCCTGTTAAATAAACAGGTTTTTTCCACTTCTCTCAGAGGAAATTCTTCCCGAACCAGTTGGGGGGAGAGGCCGTGTGGGTTTGCTTTCGGGTGGGCCCCTTTTGGGGGTTTTCTCCCAAATTTGCCCTAAACCAGGACAAGGTGCCCTGCTGGTACCTCTGCTGCGCACCTGCCCTGGCTGCACAGGCTCACTCTGGGCAGGAGATATAGGCACAATCCCAGAAAAACGCAGTTCCCAAGCAGCTCTGAATCCCTTGTGAGTATTTTGTTGTGATGACAGTAGCACCTCACACCGCTCCACTCCAGAGCATGCCCTACATGATGAGAAGCTGTTAAAGTTAGAAACAGCTGTCCTGTGGTCGATGTAAGTGGTTCTGGGAAAAGATGTCTGTTGCTTGGAACAGGCAATACAATTGCACACAGAGTTAAAATAGTAGCCAGGGGACTGTTACAATATTGTATGTATGCCTGTGTTGGTGAAACTGGGAAGAACACAGTGATATGTCACAGGATCCTCTTGAAAAATGTAGTGTGAATGTGGTTATTGTACTGCAAAGAAGGCTGGGACTTCTCCAGCATGGATGTGACAGGGACATGCCTTCCAGCGCAGACATTGACATTAATTTAACAAAGTCAAAAAATAATGTAGCCAAAGCAGAAATCTCTTTGGAGTTCTGTGCTTAAACTCCAACACATCAGGTCACAAAATCCATTTCTGGCTGCTTAGGTATGTCTGGTGATACATCTGTCCGTTCATTTTCAAATGTTTCTCGTACACACTTGACCAGTGGTGGAATGATGTTCTTTTTTGAAGGGGGCCAAGTACGTATCTAAGCATGCAAAATTTGTAAGACTAAGACTAATTAAGAAAAAGGTACTTGAATTGATGGTCCAGAGATCATACTTGACCCAAGAGAAAATGGGGAATGCAAAATACTGGATTACATTCTGTACTCTAAGGTCTACCTGTGCATTTTATTAAAAAACACCCTGAACCACCAAGCCACCATCCTGAAATGTTCAAGATTTGGATCTTCTTGGACTGTGAAATGTTTAGATTCTGGCTTTTCTACGTTCTTGACCAGTGCTCTAATAAAGATTTAGGGTGCATAATATCTGTATTACTAAAGTGCAAAAGGAGGCCCTTCCTATTAAGGGGTTTTAAAGAGTCTTTTTTTCTGAAGATGGAAGGAACATTAGTAGAAACAGAACAGTATCTTTTGCTATCATCCGTTCTTCAGGGATAACGTAATGAAAGCATCAAACTAAAGACAAATGTGGATTAAAATATAGGTAAGGTATAGTAAGTAACAAGGAGTAAAAGACATTTGTTAGAAAGAAATTATTTTCAAAATTATGATCAACAATTAGAGTCCCATTTGAGCAGGGAGCCTAAGAGATATTGTCCCTGTAAATTTCAAATGCATCAATGCTTCTACATAACTGATAGTTCTCAAAAAATGTGGCATGGGTCAATTATACTGCCCAGCTTTTAGTGAGAATCTTAATGGGGGTTCCAAAACCTGATGTAATACAAACAGTGGATGAAGACAGTAATTCCAGGATACAAATCATGCAGGAGCAGTAAAGTAGCTTGTTCAGACAGGATTTTTAAAAAAAGGTTCAAATGAAGCAAATAACAATAAAGTTGTTGCCTGTTGAACTTAACAGCTTCAGTCCACACAGAAACTGTCTTGACTGGAATACTGTTCCTGCATAGAAAGAGTACATTGTTAGATCTGTGCTATGATCACCTTTATTCAGAATGTGACAGAGCTGCCCTAAGAAATACCAGAAACCAGAAAATAAATTTTCTTAAGGTGAATCACACTGTTAATTTCTGTGGAAACTGAAGGTAAATGTGTGGAGGTAAATATACCACGGAGAGTCAAAATGGCATTTGCTAGAGAGTGAAACATCCTTGAACTGCTCACTCCTGAATATTGTCTGCAGGACCTTCAGCTTACAAAAGGGTATAGTAAAAGTGAAGAGGTATATTACTTATCGTAGAAAATATAGGGGAGGTATACTGGAAAACAATACAGCTGTGACTATTTTGCAAAGGTGAGATGAAAATGGATATTCTGTATTTTTTAAAGCAACAAGGGGCAACCCAACTGAACTATATGGAAGCAATTTTAAAATCCAAACAAAGAAAATAAACATAGGTTAGTTAATTGTACAACTCATGGTTCCAAGGAGATTTGAAAATGGAAAGCATAAATAGATGCAAAGAGTTGTTTTACAAATAAGAAAGTTCCAGAAGCAGCCATTAAAACCAGTGATGTACATGTGGCTTTTGGGTCAGTAAATCCGTAAAATCCAGGTCATTGGAACTTGTCAGCATACATGTTAAAATAGTCCATGGAAGTAGGATATTTAACTTCTTTCTTATTTCTTCTAAGCATCCTCTAATCCTCTTAGGGACAGGAGAGTGGACTGGGCAGATTTTTGATCTCGAATATTATTGTGTGTAGATGTGTCACATCCCACTCCTGTGAGTACTCAGGATTAATTGATGCCCATGGTCAAAGTTTTTCTGGACCTATTTGGTAATGGGTCATGGGGCTTTGAGGGTAGTTTGGTGGTCTCAATCCACCTCTGCTGGATTGACCCTTTCTCAATAGCTCCTGACTCCTTCTCGTCATCACCTCTGTGCTTTATGTGGTCACCATGGACCAGAACAGGGAAGTGGGCCCAGAAAGCTGCTGCCCTACCTCCACAGGGCCCCCCTTTCCAACCACTACCTGTTCTAACTTGCCTGCTTGAGTGGCCACCAGTGTTTGAGGCATAGCAACACATTAACTTCTTAATGTCCAAGCTTCTAGAAGATGACAAAATTTAATTGTTGATTTTAACCAAAATAATTAAATTACATTTTGTTCAGTGAAGAACAAAAATAAATGTATATGTTTATCTAAAAAATAAAGTCTTCTAGGAAAATTGGCAAACTGGACTCGCATGAAGTATCTAAAATACAAGTACAGTAGATACAGTGGCAGAGAAGACGTATTTTATGTGTAAAGCAGATGCTGTTAGTTGTATATTCCCCACTGTAACTGATGTAAAGGGTTTTGTAAGAGCACTGAGTACCTGGGGCACTGTCCTACTGAAGGATATCTCTCAGTGGTGAGCAAGCCCTCTGTGGAGGAAAACTCCCTATTCCCCTTAGGCATGTCACATGTAGTTTCCATACGAACCAGAGTGTGTTTTTGAAATACTTGTTCCTTTCAAAGGGTAGTGGGACTGTGTGAAATGTAGCACCCAGAGAGGCATTCCTGGACATTCTGTTATGCTAACAGGTATTGAGGTATTGTGACTCACTCCTACCCTGCTTTCAGATTGGTGGCGTTGAGCTTTGAAGAAACATGCATATTTCCAAACCTGGAGATAGGCTATAGAACAAGATGCTTCTATTGATACAATTAGATTAAAAAATTGTGAAAAAAATTTCAAAGCTCAGATTTCTAGGGTGAAAGAATCTGGTATTCCTGCTGATGAAAAAGAAGAAACTAGTCTTCCAAGACCACCCACCTTGGCAAAGCTGGTTTTCTTTTCATTGAAAGCACTAGAAAACCAGGAAAATAAGATTGCATTTGAATACCCATGAACTTGTCTGGTACATCGCTCTAGAAACAAACTTCCCGTTTATATATAGAATTTACAGAAAAGAAATCTGTTGAAACTGATCTAATGCTAATGTGATGAAATCCAGAAGGAAGAGGCTTTTACTGTGATTGTCAGAAATCACTGTTTCCTATTTTTCAGTTTGGAGCATACAAAATGAGTATGCTTTATATTTCCTAGAACTAGCAATTTTCTGTCTTTGGAAAGTTTTAGAGGGAGGAGCTCAGAGGTGCTGTGGGAGGGACTAAAATTCATATTAAAGTTTTGGCACAAGAGGGAGAATTGTCAGAGTAGAAGGTTTCTTCTGAGGTTTTGCTTTTTGTATTTTTTTTTTTAATTTAGGATGATAAGTACTTATGTTCAGAGTCTTCTAATAATTCTCTTTTGGAATGCTGATTGTCAGATTATTCCCAGGATTGAAGAATGTGGACTTTCATGTTCTCAGGTAATCTCTTACTTGTTCCAATCTGCTGTCTATTAATATAGTAGTTATATGCTACCAAAATAATTGTAGGAAAAGCAAGAAAGCAAAAAGGGAAAAAATATTTCAGCTGTCCTGAACATTCACTTCATATTCCTGTCATTCTGAATTAAGTATCCAAAGTGGCAAAAATGACTCTAAAAGGGGGTAGGAAAATGCATCTTTACCATTTGCAACTGCTGCTGTTAGTTTAAAATCTATCTTTTGTATTTGAAAAAAAAGATTTTGTTAATATTCATTACTTTTCCAGAGTCAGTTTTTACAACAGCAGTGGTGCCAGAGAGGTGTGAGAGGGAGGAATGAGAGGTTTCAGAAATTGCTAATTATGTTAGGAACATATGAAACACTGCATTTGCTATGAATAAATGAATTAAGCATGAGAAAGAGTAAAACATGTTTTTCATTTTGTGGTTTGAATGTAACCAGTATTAAATTTAATGACTTCTGCATGTGCATGAAAGGGGTGTGAACCATACCGTCTCCTTAACAGCTTTGGATTTGTACGATTCCAAATATGCCCGCAAAGGGGCAGTATGGAGATACTATGCTCTTGGCATCCTGAAATTGTAAACATAGATATAGTACATTGAAAGATAAATAAATAAATAAAAAAGGATTAAATAATAGGCAATCTGACTTTCAGTCTTAGTGGAGGATGATAATTGTGTACTGGCTACAGAGAAGTGAAATTGATATTATGAAATAATTTGGCTATCTGTGTAAACTTCTGCTTGAAGATGTTGATATTTAGGACAAGCAGTGAGACATTCTAAAGATTGTTTAAATATGGTGGTACTACCCAGATATTAAGTTAGTTCATGTTAAAGTAATTTATTTTATATTTAATATGTGTATCCTGGAAAAACAGTAGGAATAAAGATGCTTATAAAATACTAGATTGAGCAAAAAAAAGCCCTCTCTATATTTAAATATTCATGTTCTATAGTTAATGTTTTCTGTATTCAAGTTCTGTAGTCTCTAGCTACTTAGATGTTTTTAGAATAATAAAATATAGGCATAACAGATTAATCTCTAGAAGTACCCAAATACTTTTCAAGAATTTTTATGTGCTTATATTTATGAATGCAAATACACATGCATTTTAAATAATTTATGCTCCTTGGTCTGCTGCAATGAGAGTTTGAAATAGAAATGATTTTTCATTCTAATTTATCCCTTCAAAGCGTGTAGGACTATCAGACTCAGCGTGTAAAAATCAACATCAACCATTTTTGATGGGTTTCAGTCTAGGGGATAGGATTCAGTTCATGTTCTATGTGATGTTTCTGCTAGCTGTATTCAGTAGAATCTTGAATGCATTAATGACTTTTTAAGACAAAAATGTTTTCTCAGAGGGAACAATAATGATCTCAACAGGATAAATTGCTGCCAGCATAGCATTTTCAATCTAGTGCAAAGCACTTTAGCTACATGAACTTTAGAATCTCATGACTAGCTTGTTAGAGGAAACTTCTTCCTCCTTTTCCTTTGAAAGTAACTTCAATTTCTCTGCATAACTGACCATGATTTTTGGGCTCAATCCAGCTCATGAGTTATTCTAAAAGGGAGCAGTCAATTTTCCCCATGATGTATAACTCGGAGTTCTTCATAGGGGCACTAGCCAGGGGTTACAGTTTGCCTTTGTCTGTGTGAAATATGTGTGTACTTCCTTCTGCTATATCACATCAGATCACAAAGTCGAGAATCAATGACTTATTTCTAGCAATTTCCTTAATGTGATAATGAGATATTGTAGTTTTAAAACTATCAGAGATTTCTGCAGCTGCTATTGTTACAAGTGAACATTATAAATGTTTTTTTTCTCATGAAGTTTTCCCAGAAGTTTGTACAGTAAATTTCTCTTTTGCATTCAAACTTCAAGCTGTGTGGTTCTTCATAAGGCAATAGGGATATGAAAAGCAATAATTTGCATTTTTCTGCGTTTTTCAAACTATGGGTATTGTCAGAAACTTTTTAGCAGGTTTAATAATTGAAACTGTTGAGTTTGACCAGTAGACTAGATTTTAGTGTGGTGGTGTCCACTAGATATTTGTGCGCAGTTTTGACCTCCATGGGTACTCCTTATCAGAGTAAAGCACTGGTTGTACTTAGAAGGCAAATAGTGACATAACTATTTTGAGGCATATGACTTGTAAAACATCTGCATTGAACTGTTATCACAACTTTATGAATTATTCTTAGTTTACCATGGGTATTCAGCAAGATATCCTTGCACTACCTTGTGTAAGGCAATATTCAGGTTTCATTACTGTAACACAAACTGCACATCTGTTCAGTACAGGAAATGAAAAAAAAAGAACATTGGATGTTTATGCCAGTATTATGTGAAATTTTAAACAGCATGAAAAATATACAGCTGTGGGTTGAATGATGGCAAATGAACAACTAAGCTTTTATTATGTGCTATGATTTATTTCTCCTTCTTTATTTTAATAGCTTGGCTTTAGAGCCCATGTGGTATTCTAGTATTCAAAGATTAAATGCTATGGGCATGTTCTCCATGCCCCACCCAATAGGAAACATAGTTATCAACCAAGTTTCCCTGTAAAAGCATAGGGGAATCCCAGCCTACAATTGAAATTGGGTTTTTGCCCTACTCATTTTACAATCCACATTGTTTGCAGGCTGTACACAAAGAAATATGCTTATGCCAAATTTGATTCAACAGCTGGTAAAGATCAAGAGCACTACATTTAAAAAACACTCCCCAGAATACTATGAAATATTATTTGTATTGTCTGCCATTTAATGCAGTAATACTTCCAAAGTCTATGGATAAAGAAGGAAACACTAAACTGAATCTGGGATTTCCCTCTAATTATAAAGGTTATTGGCAGTGAATCCTTGATATATAACTGCTGCTTGTTCCTGCTATTCATAATCAAAATACATGGTGGTTCTTTACTGGATATTTATACCATGGATCAGTCCATTTTTGCTGAATAATACACACTGCAAAACCAGTGATATAGTCCACAAAGTCAGCTGAAATAAATTGCTATTCTTTGTTAATTATTAAGCAATTAATATTCTAAAAGTGATCCCAAGCCTCTAGAAAAGGGACATGATTATGTGAGTGACATAAGTCAATTGTCCTCTAAAATCTGATTGAAAACATAATTTTAGACATGGCAAATGTCTAAAGAGACTGATCAGAGACCTCGCTTCCTCAGAGTGAGTGAGAGAGATACATCATGAAATCCCATCATAGGAATACAATTTAACATAGATTTTTTTGGGTATGCATTGATATAGCTGATGACTGAAGGAGATGCATAAAAATATAAAACATATCCTTTGCTAATATTTGTGAGGTGCAGTAAAATCCACAAGAGCATGCCCTGGACAGAAAGCCAGGGGTCTACTTCTCTGCCTGTCATTGAATCACTTATGTGGCTCTCTTCAAGTAATTTAATTTCTCTGGATTTCACAAGTACAACAGAGTTCTGACCTTCCTGTGTGGTGTGTCTTAATTATATGTTTTCATTAACTGCTTTGAATATTATAATTATGAGTTAAGTACTCATTAGTTAGAACTTAAGGGGCTCAGTCATACTGAGTCATTGTATTAGAGTGATATTAACCCATTTGCTTAGGTATCTTTGCTTGCCTTCTCTGCTGGTGCTTAGAAGAGTTGCAATTCAGCACGTTTGGGCAGCTTATCTCTTTTACTATGTTTCACATTTTCTTTTTGGGTCAAAAATAGCTTGGCAATGATATAAGACAGCTTCCTGTTGTGTCCTATGCCTCTAGTTGGGTGCTGTCACATATCCTCCTCCCCTGAGAAGGAAACAGCCAGTGACAGGTACAAACAGGGACTTCCTGCAGTGTTCTGTAGTGTTACAGCATGTACCACTACCAGCTCCTATAAGAGAGGTGGAGATGGAGAAAGCTCTGCAATTCAGAACTTGCAAAAAAATGCAATGGTAAGTTTTGGGCTTTTTCCCTTCTCTCTTCCTCAGGAACTCCAGGAAAAGGATGCAAGGTCTGGAAAGAGACTAGCCACTGGAATAGTAAGCACAGAATACAAGCAGTCATGAAAGTTGGGGGCACAGACTTAACAGGTGTTGGAACTGGACCTGACAAAGTGTCTTGGAGCTTAAACATGAGGCAGTGCTAGAAGATTCATCATGAGAGATCAGCATCAGTTATGTGCAATCAGTATATAATCTTCTGCAAATAGCAGGAGACACATATTTGATAAACCCAAAAAGGGATATATAAGCAAGCTCAGCAGAAGATGGGAGCAGCTGGCTTTTATTATTGGCAGTGAATTTTACCTTACAAATCTCTCTCAGCCCTAATCTTAGGGATCTGATCTGTCCTTCAGCTCCATTTGGACGCAAAACTAGGTAGTAGGTATTGAGGCTTGGAAGTAGGTGCTTTCCACAGCCATCTGATTGCTTTGCAGTTGGAAAACTACCTGTAATTTGATCAAATCTGGGTGGGACAGGTTTTCTAGGACTGGTAAAAACTTTAACGAGACCACGTGGTGTGACCTAGCTGGAACTCTTGCAGGAAGGTCTAGGAACAGTTTAATTAGTACTTTTGTGGAGCTGGCAGTGCTGTATCTGATACATTGTCATGTGTATTTATACTACTCCATTCTTCCTCTCCTGCCAGAATGCCTGTGCATAGGAGAGACCCTCCAGGGATGATAAAAAATGAGGAGGACCAAAAGAAGTTTAAACGACTTCTTTCTAAGGATAGGTTTGGATGCTCTCTGGGCTTTTTGGCTCAGCATTAAAATGCTAGGATTTGCTGGTAGATGGATGGATGGATAAATTTAGACCTAACAAAGGAGTTTCCTCCTATCTCTGCCTAAAAATAATTTGATTTATGGGAGCCATAAGTTTCTGTGTGCTGTGTTGTGGCTTGGTGATTGTTTAAACCAGGATCCCACATTTGAAGTTCTATGTGTTTCATTACCATTATCCCCAAAAGAGATCCCTAGGTTTTATATACCAGCCTGTTACAGATGTTTTCATAGTAGTTTTCATACTATCAGAAAAATATATTTCCTTATATTTTTCCCTGATTTTGTTAACATTTATTGGCTATTTTTTGAAAACCAGGAAATTATTTGCCATCTTAAAAACAAAACCCAGATAGTATGCCCCAAACTGCAGTGTGTTGCTGAGGAAATTTCAGACCAACTCTGAACTACTTATCTGGGAATGATCACAGAACCAGTAAATTAATGTATACTCAGTAGTGATACAGACACATCGCAGCACTACCCCTACATTGACAACCATAGGAATTCACTGGGCCAGAATTTTCTGAGTGAATAGACTGGAAAATCACAGTGATGCTGAGCACTGGGATGGATTGCCTGTGGAGCTTATAGAGATCTCCATACACACTAAGAAAATATACCTGAGATGTGTTTAATGTAGCTCACATATGTCTCAGATAAAGGTCTTTCTTACAAAGGCAGAAATGTAGAGTAGATGACATCTTGAGTTTTTTTTCTAAGACAAGCATCTCTGCTTTCATTCATTCATTCATCCATTTTTCTTTTGTGGGATCTACAGATGGTCCTTCAAACAATATTTGACTTAATCCTTTGCAACAGTCATCAGAGCTGAAGACTTGTTTTGCTCTATGGCATGTCTTGTCCTTCCAGCATGCAAAATATAGGACTCACCATGAAAACTGTATGGGACATGCAATCTCATTCAGGAAATGTCTATGCAAAAATGAAGAGAGTTTTAGTTTTAATTTGCAAATTACCTGTGGGTCTTTCTCTTACAAGGAAATGTTTCAACATAGTTGCTTTGAATAAGTGTGGTAAATTTCAATAATTTCTGGAAAACTGTTTGTCTTGCTATTGCCTCTACTTGTCTGCATATTTTCAGAGAGTATGAATCACATAAACAACATTGTACAGTACTAGAAGTGCATTCATTGTCTTTTCTTGGAAAAACTTTGAGGAAGTAGAATTTATTGCAGTTAAGATTTTTCACTGTATCCAGTTTTATTTTTCCCTTTTACCCCAACATATCCAAACTTCCTTAATCTTTTTCCTGCTTCCTCATCTCCCTGACATGCTGTTCTTTTTCCTATGACTGCAGTGATTTTTCTCCATTGCTTTTTGTATTTTGATGGCTTTGTTATAATTTTTCATAATTGCTGTTACCATTCTAGTGTGATGCTTCATGCTTAGTTTTGATAAACAGTATCTGTTCTTTGGGGTTTTCCCCTCTCATTTTCAACATATTATATATATATATATATTATGCAATAGAATAATTTTTAGAGCATGGTCAGATCTTTGTTACCATTCAGTCTGCCTTTGTAGCTTATTTTCTCTTCCATTTAGAGGTCAAAAATCACATACAGTTTTCAAGCAAATGTATGGCACAGGTGGTTTTCAGTAAGTGCTATCATTAAAAATGAGGCATAGTGTAAAGCAACATGTGAAAATAGTGAACACTGATGGGTTTATTTAGCTGTTGTAAAATTAGTAGGATCCTGCTTCTTTAGAAACCCTTCTCTTGGACCTCTGTCTCCTTTAATTGCCCTGTGCCAAGTTTAGCAATTACAGTACAAGGAGGATACATTATAAAAAGGTAAGCTATGTGATTATTCCACAGTTTTTTCCTCCTTCCCCATACCCCAGTAAAATTATTATTAACCCCATTAAATTATGATTAAAATAGTAAAATTTTTGAGAAATAGACATATGCAATGACATTTCAAATCATTAATTTGTATTCAATATGATTTATTTATCTTTAAATTTTCCAAATTTATATATAACTAGCTTCTTTATCAATTATCTCAAATTGCAGATGTTTCTGCTAAAATACACAGTAGATATTTTCAGTAGAGTTTCTCTACATGGTAAATCTTGAATTTTTAAAATTTCTCATGTACTCACACAGCTAATTCTTTCAGGGAAAGGTGATTTTGGCTTTTCTTGCTCTTGATAGGAGAGCAAAGGCATGTTTGTAGGGCTAGAACCCTGGTATGGGCTTTCTGATGCAGGAGTCAGACTTTCAGACATCATAATAATGCAAATACTAATAGCCAGGAGAAAGTTCTCTCTCAAAAATTTTCAAGAATACAGCTGAAAAAAAAATTAATGTATTAATATTTCCCTCATTTTGTTGTGGCTAAAATGTTTCTGTAACTCAAGCAAACACTTTTAGAGCCAATCAGGTATAATTAGCATTGTCTTTAATAGAAGCAGTTCCTGATGCTGTGGCACCAGGCAGGAATGCAGAAGCCTCCCAGGACAGTCATCTGAGACTACCATGGCTTCTACCATGTCCTGTGGGATCATTTGTATATCCTTACACAACATAACAAGCTAAGGCTAGAATAAAAACAAACTCGGCATTAAAAATTACTTCTCACCTGGAAGAGCTATAATCAGGGGTAGTTCCATGATTATGTAGATTTGAGATTTTCTTCTTTTTAAGGAGAAGAGGGAGAAACATCATTTTAATTGGAGCTGCAAAACCCAGAAACATGTGCTCCTGCTTTGAAGAGAGTCTCAACCCTGAAGTGTGGCCTCCAAAGTCTTGGAATTGTTATAAGAAATTTTTGCTAAGTGTGCTATGTTATTCTAAATTTTACTATGAATTTGTGATCCATGATGGCAGGATTAGAAAATTCTTTTTTGTTTTTAAGTTCTTGCATCTCCAGCATTTCAGGGTAGTGTCTACATCATTCACCCATTTTGTGATGCTGCTGTGTTCCTGTGGTTCCAGGTTATTAAATACAGATTCAGTGGAGATCAGGAGAAAGCATTAGAGACTTGTCAGGGCAGTATGAGAAACCTGCATACTCAGCATGGTGCTGCATCAGGAAAGGCAAGGGAAAGAGTTAAGCACCCAGTTAGTCTGATATCCACTCTCTAGAGCCCACAAACCTGAGTTATGAGTGAAATTTTCTTTGTGGAAACTCACTTCCACAAAGATGATGTTCTCTTGTGGAGCAGCTGCTGAGAGATACTCTTCCAAAGCTTCAGTTTCTGGTTTGTTTTCTGATCACTGCTTAGAATAAAATGCAAGTAGGAAACAGATCTCCCATGTGAATCTCCCAGCTTCACATTTTCACTCAGACCAGCATTCTTCTATTTCACCTCTTTACATTCTGACTGCTTTGACAGGAGGCCTGGGAAACCCTCTCATTTACCAGGCAGTGTGGCAAACAGGCACCTCAGAACTGCTTCAGTTTAAGAAGGATGTTGAACCTGGTGGTCCCTTGATAAGATATCCCCAAGAAAAGAACTTGAAAGCTGGAGTATAAAAGGTGGAAAATGCCCACATTCTGCTTTCCTTTACTAATATTTACAGTCTGAAGGAGGCTTTGTTAGTTTTACTCTGTTACTATTAAATCTCCAGCCACCTGCTATGCTGGGTGATGTGGATGCGTCTCACTATGAGTGTCTGCTATCCCTGACATGAGCTAGAGATCATTCCAGTGTTCTGGTCACACACTAAACCCCAAATTGCATGCATCCAGGGATATTTCAGATCAGAAAAGGAGGTGTCTAATAAGCTTAAGTAGCTCTAGTGTTGTGTGGCAATTCATTGGGTATTATGGATCATGGTGCTGAGCTGAGATTACACAGTTTGCTTAAATTATATTTCAGGTACCTAAGTCCTCTTTTAGATCTGGCTGACTTAATACTTTTGAAAATGGTTGAAAAATTTTCGCTTCATTTCTCTACCCACTAATGCAAAATCCTTATGGAGAAATTACCTTACTTGGGAATTATGTGACCCTTTTCTCTTGGGCAAAGCTGATGTTTGCTTAGATGTGTTGGGTTTGCAAAGTTTTGGTAGCTGGGCTGGGGTGGCTTCTGTAAGAAGCTGCCAGCCAGCTCCAAGACAGACCCACCACTGGCCAAGGTTGAGACCATCAGTGATGATGGCATCCTCTGGGATATCAGATTTCTGTTATCCCCTGATGGAGCAGGTGGATGCCTTATGGAGATTGGGACCCTGTGGGAAGCCTGTGGTGGAGCAGGCTCCTGGCAGGACCTGTGGCCTGTGGAGAGAGGAGCCACACTGCAGCAGGTTTGCTGGCAGGATTTGTCACCCTGTGGGGGACCTGCACTGGAGCAGTCTGTTCCTGAAGGACTGTGCCTTGTGGAAGGGATCCACTCTGGAAAAGTTCATAAAGAACTTCAGCCCATGGGAAGGAATCACTGTGAAGGAGTTTGTGAAGGTCTGTCTCCTGTGGGAGGGACCCCTTGCTGGAGCAGGGGAAGGAGTAGTAGTATAAGGAGTCCTCTTCCTGAGAAGGAAGGAGTGGCAGAGACAATGATGATGTGTGATGAACTGACTGCAGCACCCCTTCCTTGTTCCCCTGAACTGCTGAGGGGGAGGAGGTGGACAAATCGGGAAAGAAGTTGAGTCTGTAAAGAAGGGATGGGTGGGACAAAGGTGCTTTAAGGTTTGTTCTTTATTTTCTCATTAACATATTCTGATTTTAATTGGGAATAAATTAAACTCATTTCCCCAAGCTGAGTCTATTTTGCCTGTGATGGCAGTTGCTGGGTGATCTCTCCTTGTCCTTATCTCGAACCAGGAGCCTTTTGTTACATTTTCTATTCCCTGTCCAGTGGTAGAAGGGAGCGACAGAGGCACTGTCACTATGGTGGGCACCTGGCATCCATCAGGGGCAACCCACCACAACAGGTAAAATAATGTATCCCCACTTGCATCAGATTCAAAGTTCATTCAAATCAGTGGAATGTGTCTCACCCAACCAAAAGTCTTCCACAATTTCTGAATGTGAGCAGTGTGGAATTTTTAATTTATAAATTTCACAGTGTACAGCTGAGCACTGAGTGCTGCTCCTGGGACTGACTCTAGACATATATTAAAAGAATGGTTGCCTAGAGCGAAACAATGAGGGCTTTGCTGTGTATGCCAGAGAACTGGAAAACAAGGCCTGCAGTATGTCTCCTCTTTTTGCTGAGGAATAATGTTAGGATATATGAGAAGACAGTAACTAGAATAGAAAAGTATCTTCAGGCAAAAATAAAAATACATATTTCCAAATGAAATAATTACTGTCTCCAGCAGCAGGAGGAACAATTCTGTCCTGGAGAGTATCTTATAATCTTCACTTGAATTCTTGCTATATTTTTCTTTTTTCTCTGTTCTTTTCTATGGCAATCTTACGGCCCACTGATTCCAGTCACCTCTGAGGCTGCTAGTCTCAGTTCTGTCAGTGGAAGAAGCTCCTTCTTGCTGAAGGAGCTTTTTTCTTGTAGCCTGTTTTGTGCTACAAAGTTCATTATAACATCCTAACCTCAAAGCACATGATTAACTGGAGGGCTTGTGGAATCTGTGTCCTCCAGTTTTTCAAGAAATGACCAAAGTAATTGTTGACTTGATCTGGTGCTGGTGACAGTACTGCTTCTTGCAGGAGGCTGGACTTGGTGACCTTCAGAAGCCCCTTCCACCCTACATTTCTTTGATTTCATTTTATCATTCCCTGTATGAGATTTCCAGTAAGTAATTGAAATAATTAATGCTGTGTCAGAGTGTCCCTGTCCAATTGTTATACTACAAGTGCTGATTTGGTAGATTAGTTCTCCTTTCATGTAGCTGAGTGGTCTGAAATTTTTGACAGTCTGTGTATGGGATGGTGCTGATTTATACCAGCTGATGGTATGGCAGTCAAAGTACATTTTAATTTTACTCTGTCTATTGTTCGCTATTCTGTTTTGTTAACAACTTGTGTTAATATTGTAGGAAACATGGCATCAAAATGATTAACAATTTTTTTTTTGTTTGTTTGGTTCTTTTTATTTCTAAAAGAAAGAAGTTAACGCATACTGTTGCTTCAAGCAAATTCTGCTTCTAGTAATGGAGCTGAAGCATACAATAGAACAGGCAGCTTATATTTCAGGCAGTCATAGCTCCCTTTGGTCCAATAAATTTAAAAGCAAGTAGTTTATATGTAGGTCCTTTTTTGTATCTCAACATTACTTTTAAATAAAATTAATGAAAAAAAAATAGAAGCAGGGAATATTCTTCCCAGTTGAGAGACCTCAAAGCAATATTGTTTTGTCTGGCTATTCACTTATAGGATAAATGTATGTCACTGCCAAGAGTTCTGAGAAATTACTGTGCTTCTAACTCTTCTAGTTCTACTCTGTGAGAAGGATTCAGCCATGTAGCCACTGCTAGGGCCAGAAGATATTATATGCCACATGCAGTACTGATAACATATGGAACAGTGCAGTTAAAATATAGGAACAGGATTCCTTTGCATCAGTCAGTGCAGGAGGAAATGCATACTGCCTGGGAAACAGAAATCTCTGTTATACCTGACTAATAGCAGGTAAACAGAAGGATGAAAATCTAAGGGGGCTGAAGGTCTTAGTCATGTGCTCCTGCACTCCTGAAGTGCTGCTAAGCTGTGATAGATGTGTTGGCCTTGTGACAAGGAGCAGGTTGTGGAAGACAGGGTCTGTACCTTTGCATTTACATGTGAAATGGAAGGTAGTGCAATGACAGTTGGTAACAGTCTCTGCTTGAGATCCCCGTGAAGTCTTACTGGAGAGTGTCCAGTAATCTTCAGTAAACACAATCATGTCTTCCCTATTTGTTCATGGCTGTTTCACTGATGAGCTCAGAGCCCATGAACAGAGCGTTAACTCAGCCAGATGTTACCTTGCTCTGCCGGACTCAGGCCAGCTCTCATCCAAAAAGTGCATGACCTCGTTAGCACTGTACTGAGCCTGAGCTTGATATCCCACTCCTCAGTAGCAATTATTCTTTCAGATTCATCACTGCACTAATGTGATGGGATGTTTTTCATTCCACTTGGAACACACAGGGAAAAGACCTGGAGCTGGATAATGTGTAGGCAAGACTCAGATGTTTTGTTTTTAGCATTCTGTAAAACAATCCAGCAGCATCCAGGTGTTTTTGTAGTTTAAAGTAGTCCAAAAGAATGCTTTGCCATAAGTTTGGGTGCCTATTTCTTTTCTGCATGAATAACAGTCCAAATGTTTCCATCTATGACTGCTTAGCTAATCTCACTGCACACTACTCACACGTATCAGATCACCACATTGTCAGTAAAAGCTGAAGAACAACCTCGTGGTTTGCCAAAAATTGAAAACTGTCATTAGTAACATAGTTTTACCTTGGCAATGAGAATAATTACACATGATGCCAAAACAAATACAGATGCTCCTTTAGAGAAAAGGTCTTTTGAGGGCACTGTATCAGCAGTACTAACTACGAATTTTTAAGAGTTCTACATTTTCATATTAAGTCTATTAATCATTGCAATTTCTCTGGTTCTTGGTAAATATAACCACAATTGAATTCACTTGCCAAGTGTGTTTTGGAGGTCTATTATTTTTCCTTTTCACTCACTTCCAATTTTTTGTATAAATACTTGATGATGATATAGTTAAGTCTTATTTCATTGGGACAGGAATCATTATGCTGTCACTGTGCTTTCTTTTACTGTAAAGAATTCTGTTTCCTTACATTTGGTAAGATAAATACAGCAGTGAGCTTTCTAAGAACATAATAAGAAAAGTTCTGTGAGGTTCCAGTCCCCATCAGCATCAATGATATGTAAGTTGCAAAGGCATTATGGCCTTTATCTATGAAAATAGGTCTGGAAAAAGCTAAAACATACTTCGTTATTTCCCTCCATGAAGTAATTCCTAGATCGTTTCTGGCACTGAATGTCTCTGTGAAAGGAATTACAGTGATTTGTTGATGGTCTGTGGAGCTTTTGATACAGATAGAGCTCTGAATCATCTCTGTTTCCATCCAAAGTTCTTAAATGGTGGAGATGCATATAACTTTGACTGTGGCTGTCCACTGCTCAAAGAACTTTTCCTTATGGAGGTGATTGAGATCACACTGGCATGCCAGGTTTTTTACTAGAGGCCATGAGAAATCATTGAGGACTCTAATGGGCTAGCATCTGCGGGCTCCTCCCTCTGTGAACTGAATGGGTGGACAGCTGAAGAAAGGAAAGCTGCTGTTGGATTGTTCACACAGCAGGGGTAAGTAGCTTCCCCTCTGTGGTGGAGGATATTGCATGGCTGTGGTGTTCCCAACTGAGACAAAGATTAGTATGACTTTACAAGGCATAAAATGAACCCCAATGTCTTCACAGCTATGGATTGTTCTGGTCACTCAATTTGGACAGGTACATTGAATTAGAAGTTGCTGAGAAGGGTGATGGTAAGAAGGAAAATCTGGTTTATTAGAGAGGAGTAAAAGAGCTTGGCTTTTACAGTCTCACAAAAAATCTGAGAAAAGGCATATTACTGGTTGAAGATAAATGAAATGTAAATTCCAGGGTGGAAAGCATCCATTTAAGTGAAAAGATAATAAGCACAATCAGAAGTCAGTAGAAGCTAACCATTATTGTGTTCATGTAAGAAATTAAAAGGTTTGGTGCTAGTAGACAACAGGTCTTCTGGAATAGCCTTGGCTCTCATAGCAGTGCACATGAAAGCCTGACTGATTTTAAAATGATGCTTCACCAATTTTTGAAAGGGATTAGATTATATGGCACTTGTGGAATAGAGGGGAACGTCAGAATATGGTCATGTTCCTTTCTCTCTGCCTTCTCTGACAACTGAACTTAAAGTAGAAATGTAGCTAATAACTTTGCCAGTGAGCATCACTCAAAAGGGAGGGCTCTATGTTCACTGACTAATGTAGGTGTCTTAATGAATGAATGTTAAATGTCTGACAACCTGGTCCCAAGCAAAGAATACATTTTAAGGATTTTTCAGGCTTCTTACTATTCCTTATAGAGTTGTGGAAGAGCTTCCACCAGCTCTTCTATGAATGAGGTACAACAGAAATAACAGGTAGACTGTGAACCCAAATTTTCCTCAGACTCTTTCCTGCATGACAGAACATCCAGGGAAGAATTTCCACAATTCTGCACTTGATTTAGTGCCTGAAGATATGAGAGGAAATGGGAAGCAGATTTGATCTTTGTTTCTTTTTCTTGGCAATTTTAATTCATGAAAACACTCTCTATGCCCCTAATCCAAGTCTTCCTCTGCTGATCTCACTCTCTTCTCTACAGTTGTTAGAACAATGGGATATTACAATTGTCTTAGATTGAGGAGAAGTTGCTGTGCTAGCTAAAAAGTTGGCACCACATCTTCTATTCAGAATGCTGCATGCTGGTGGTGTCTGTTCAGATAACCTCTAGCTACAGTTGAGTAATACCACAAATGGGGAAAACCCCAGAGAAACAGGAAAATCCCTAACTGTTTGTGCATTGTGTAAGTATATTTTACTTAGGCTCTTTGCCAAAGAAGATATGAATTAAAGATTCTCCCTGTATAGGAGTAAAATGTACTATCATGTTGAGGATCTTATTTTTGCATAAAAGATGCCCTTGGCATTTGTAAAAGAGGAAGAAAATTTCCATTCCTGTTTTAGTGTGTTATGTTTTTCTATTGCACTCATTACTGAAAATTCCTGAAAACAAAAGATATAGAAAGTGGGAGAGGAACTTTGTTAATTCATTTGAGTTATTCTTTCAGACAAATGGTCTCTTTGGACTGTTTTGCAAAGTGATTGTAAAAGAAAATACCACCCCCACCCACTTGCTATTGTACAATAAAAAGAAACACTTCTTAAAAAAATAAGAAATTGGTCTATGACCAAATGTTGCTGTAACTGGCAAGTGTTTGTGCAAATATTTGATTATTTATGTAAACCTTCCCAACAACTCCTCACCCAGAACAACCTAGTGCCCAAGAATGACAAAACATCTCACTTCCAGATCAAAAGTCACAGAAGGATGTTTCTTTCTTTCCTGTGGAAAAGTCAAGAAAATAAATGTAAGAGTTCAGATGATAGGGTTCCTCTATGCAATAGTGAAAACTAGTAATTAATTAGGATAGACTAAAAGGTGTAAGTGAATTTCTTTATCATGCCACAGCCCATGGAAGTGGGTGTTTTGGTTTTTCCCCTGCAATATATGTAATTTAATTATTTTGCATTCAGTTTTCATTTTTCAGGTTTCACAACAGGGGGATGACCTCCTCTAATTAAAGGGCTGAATCCTCTGATTTTTGTGAGGATTTTTTTGTTGTTTAATTCAGTGTGATCTTGATTTTTAAACGTAATTTTTGCACTAAGGTTGTAACCAGAAAGAATGGTTAGAGAAGTTAAAGATGCTGTTCTAAGAAATTTTGACTGGCAATTGGGAACTCTGTCAAGCCACCTAACCAAAATATTTTCAACAGTCTGGCTGCAAAATGGGAAGTTAAAAATATGGAAGTAATTTGCTGAATGATCAGCCTCATGAGAGATTAATTTCTCCCAGTAAGTAATGACTGAGAAATTAGTTGATCCAGCAGCTCCTTACAGAAATAATTAATAAATAACAAGTATTTCTATGATACGGCAGAAATTAGGTTTTATCAGTTACCATTTTCAGTTTTTCATGGGGATTTGAGGAAATTATAAAACCTTTGAAATAGAAGTATCCCAGTTTTGGACCAATTATGTAAAGAAATTTGGTATGCTTTATAGAATCATGAAATGTTTTGGGCTGGAAGGGAACTTTAAAGATCATCTAGTTCCCTGCAGTGAGCAGGGATAGCTCCAGCTGGGTCAGGGTACTCAGAGCCCCATCCAATCTGGCCTTGAATGTTTCCACCACCCTCACTCTAAAACATTTTCTTACTTACATCTGATCTAAATCAACTCTATTTTAATTTAAAACCATTAAGCCTTGTCTGTTGCAACAGGCCCTCATTTGAGTGTCAATGTATTATGCTGTAGAAGCAGCCAAACCAATATCTTTAAAAATGTCACAAATAATTTTTTCTAATCTTTAGTCTAGGACAGTATATTACCACATCTGTCTTATTATAAAATGTGGTTTAAAATACCACCTTTCATGCATTTGCAATTTTTGAGTCATATTACCAAATTGCCAATAGTAAAAGATGACAACTTATGTCAAAAGTGATTGTTAAAAAATAGAGCTGCCAAAAGGACAGAAGAATAGGAACTGATACAGGTTAGACAGTGGTCACTGGTTTTCTAAAGGCCTCCTTTAAGAAGGAACTTATTTAGCTCAAATGAACAGCTGTCATGAAGGACAGGACACACTTCTCAGGTAACCCAGGCAGCTGCCACAGGGGAGTGAATATGCTGCCCTTTCTCACCCACAGCAATAATATGGTTTTGCTCCACAGCTTTATTTCTGAGGAGCACAGGATTCCCTGTGGATGAAAGCCTCCTGGAAAATCAAGCAATAGTTATTTTATGATGTGCTAATGCTTACCCAGGCTGTAGCCTCCTTTCAATTGCTGTGTTTCAATTCAAGAACTTCTAAATGTCCACCAGAAGACTTTTGCTGGCTCTAAAGCTCACAGATTGTTTGCTTGTTGACAAGATCCTAAAATGTTTTAAAAGGACTGAGAGCTGCCATCCCATTTGAGAGCAGAGGAGACAAGGCGCTGCCTGCTACTTTTGTGGGTGGGATAAAAGTATCTCTGTCAATAGGACACTGCTTTTAAAGGAAAGAACATGGGAACATATATTCTGTATGCAAAAGAATACTGGAATAAGGGCTATGCCAGAACAGCAGCAAACAGTATTAGCTGGCTAAGGAATAGCCTTTCTTTAGAGTGTCATGCATAGCAGTCAAAGTAAGATTTGTTATTTTTGTACTCTACAAAATTTTAGTGTGCGGTTAAATGTTTATTTTACTGGGAAAATGGATGTAGTCTGTCTGAAAGATAGCTGGAAGCTTTTTAAAATCACAATGCCAGGTTCACTTTGCCTCTTACAAAGACGCTTTCCCTAGAACACAATAAGTACTGTGGCTGAGTAATTTTATTTTCAGTCTTTAAGCCAGATGTCTGAAATAAAAAGTCCTATTTCTAGACTTCCTTTGCAATTGCCATAATGCTTCCTTTCTAGTAGGATCTTCTAAAAATCATATATATTTAATAATGTTCTAGATATCTTCTCTTGTAAAATCATTGGGTTTCTTTGCCCTGGTGTGAACAAATCCATTTCAGAGTTTAATGAAGTAATGCATTAGCTCTTGGTCAGTAGGAATGGCAGTACCTCATAAAATTATGTCTTTATTTGATGGAACTCTTATACTTGTTAAAACAGTTTCATTCACAGTGGAAATGCATGAAAATGAGGATAATGCTGATCTTGTGTCCTCATATGTATCAGGCTGCCATATGCAGCACTGATGTGCTTTTTCACTGTATTGGAAAATAATTTTTTTAACCTTGAAAATTATTTCTGTTGTGGACTATGAATATATTTACCTGTTTAAGGTATGTTTATTTGTGTACAATGATTGAGCAATATTTATTTTTATTATTACCTCAGCTTTTAAAATATTTTGTTTCTGTTTGCAGGGGATTCACTGTAAAAGCAAACCTTCTGGTGAGTATACATCATTCACATTTTTGCTATGTTTGTTTTTAAAGATAATTTATTAGCGATATTAAATCCACTATCATATTGACATCAGATCACTGTCATTGCAGGGTTCTGTCATGGCAGGTTCTTTCATAAAAAAACATTGGATATTAGTAGGTTTTGATAAACATTAGGTTAACAGTGACAATTGCTTTACAGTTTTCCTTACACTAGTGAAGGTAAGAGAGTTTGCTAAGTCATTTTACATGTTTTTATTGCTTCTACTCATTTTTGATATTGCATATAGTAATAACACAGGGGCTTGAATTACCTGAACTTTGAAGCCTCCACCAGCCACTCCTCCAGTGCACACAGTCATTTGCAGGGAAGTACGAGGCAGCTGCCTCGCAAACTGTGCCCACTGAGAGGACAGTCACAGTCCTGCCTGAGAGGACAGTCATAATCCCTGCTGAAAGGACTGTCATAGTCCCCACTCAGAGGACAGTCAGTCTCCCCTGAGAGGGCCATCCTAGCTGGAGGCTCAGCTTGGAGCACTGCTGGTGTCCACAGTGCCTTTCCCGAATCCACATGGCAGTAAGTGCATAGACAGGGGGAAGATGTGATGCTGAGCTCAAGCATGTGAGATGCTGATGCTGCAGCATGGGGCATGAGCTGAATGCCAGCTGGCATGAATCCTTACTCAGAATGCATGGCATTTATGGGATTGTGTTGAGATGGAGAGAAAGAATATGTGTATGGAAGGGATGCAGTTAAAAGTCCCACCAGAAAAAATCTCTAGTCTTCTGCCGGTCAGCAGAGTGAACCTTTGGTGGCTGGTTCAGGGGTTGTAAATGAATCTTGTTAGGATTAGGCAGCTGAGTTGGTAGTTGCACAAACCATGTGGAAGGTAGAAGAAACAGGGGTGTTGACCCTTGCTCTGCTAGCTGAAGCATGCCTTTACCTCCTTGAGCAGTACAGGCTGAGAAAATCAAGCCCTTCAACCTGTTCTCAAAGGGAAGAATACCCGTAGTTCTGTTGGTTATGAGTTAAAATCTGTGCTGGGTGTTACACAAATGCAGATCTAGATAGTGGAGACTCACAGGTACCACGAGGTGGTGATTCATTCCATCCATTTTAGGACAAGGGGATTTCTATGCTGGGAGTGAGGAAGAGGGGTTGTCACTTTCTGTTGACTACCAGAGCTGCTCAGAGCACAGCCTGGTTGAGTTCAGAAGGGACCTCTGGGAATCATCTGGTCCAACCCCTGATGCAGGGACATGCAGATGCTGCACGTCAGATAAGCTAGATGTTTTACCCAACTGGAAGGGCACTGAAGGGTTTATAAACTAAAGATCCATATCTCTGAAGACGATATACATGAAGCTGGTTGTAGGTTTTTCAGTACTGTCTGAAAAAACTTATCAGCTATCTTCAACACAAGTAACATGTAGGATGACTCAGCCTTAGAGGGGTGATGAAAAAGTGTTTTCTGTCTTCATCCTAATTCACTTGTGCAACAGTGGGTGTATACTCCTTTGCATACTTCCTTTTCTATATTATTTTTAAAATTATTTGTTATTTGAGATAAAATTACCTTAAAAGACCTTAACTCTACTGTAGAGGACTTTTGCAGTAGTAATTTCTTTTAGCAGCAACGAAAAGATATTTCCTAAAATTTGCAACCACTACCTCAGCAGTATTTGGCAGTGTGGTTTTGACTCTGCCTTCTTCCTCCTGCTCTTCTAGAGTGTTAGGTAGCACATAAGAACTACTGTAGTATTTGAAATTCACTGTAATATATCCATACATGGATATCAAAGTATCAATGATTTAAAAAAAAAGAAATCTTCAGAAAATGTATTTGGCACAGTATATCACAGTGTTGTTCAATATTGCTAAAAGTTTGAAATGTTTTCTGAACACACAACCATGAAACCCTTTTAATTTACTGTGCATTGCAATCTCTTGTGAAAGAGAGGCTGTCAGTCTAAAATTTAATCAATTTCATAATTGCTGTAAGTACTTACAAGTAGTGAATTTTGGTACTTATTAACTGAAGTGCACCATGTGGTTATTGTAGGACAGCATATCTACTTTGCTGATGAATTTTGTTGAATCATACTAATGAACAGATGCAGCAGATACTGTGGTAAATCATATGCAAATAGGTTTGAAATACTACTGTAATTTATAGTCATGGAATGATGTGCCAGTGAAGCAATTCTAGTAGGCTTTAGAGATGCTCACAGATTTAGCACTGTCAGTATCCTTAAGTAGCTCAGATTCTTACAATACTTGTAGGGAAGATATGGCAGATAAAAAAACAGTTAGGATTTTCTATTGGGTGTGGTCCCAGTCTTGTTATTAGAAGGTTTTCTCTGCCTTGTTTTTTTTTTTTTTTTTGCTCTTCTCCAATTTCATCTTCTTACCTGAGGCTTCAAATTATCCATTTATTCATTTCTATTGCATATCCTTTGCTCAGCTCTGGCTTCTATTATCCAACTGTACATAAGGTGTGATTTGCTGTCATGACAGTTCTAGGTTGATTGCTGCATCATCAGATTAAAAAATTATCTGCTGTGGTTGAGCTGATGGCAAAAGTACAAGGAAATGTCTACATGCTGAATTATAAGCCTTGGTTTCTTTATGCCTGGGCTTATATGTGCGCATAAATAAGGAACCTTTTATTAAAGCAACAACCCCTCTCTCATGTAGGGCTAATTACAGCTATTATTCATAAACAGAAAATTTAGGTGAGATTTACCCAACAGATGGTTTGTGTACCAAGATGTATCTTTATGTCTTCTGGGGTATAGATAAAACTACTTGTGTGAAAAGGAAAATGGGGTGTGTTCCAGAAGAGAATATCTTAAGGGGGGATTAAAAGATGATAAAGTAGGAGTTTATTGAAGAATTAGTCAGAAATGAGTCTCATACTGTGATGATTTATACAGTGAATGTTATTTTCTGTCAGGTCATCCTTGTATCATGCATTTACTGTAATCCAATGCTAGTATCCTCATGCGTGATATGCTCCATTTAAATTATTTCTAATGAGTTTTGCAGCATGTTTTGCAATTCTCAAAATCTATCATAAAATTAATGGAAAAAAAATCCAAAGTGGAAGCATAATTTCATTTTATTCAGTGTGTTACATATTTGTTCTCAGTTTGAAAGTAGAAACCATGATCAAGGAGAACAGATTCTCTGCTGATGTGACAGCAGAGTGTTTGTGCATCTGTCCGATGCTGATCCAATGTCAATAATGCACCTAGGTTGACTTAGAATTTTCATGAAATAGTTCCAACCCTGGGACATCTGATGATATCATACCTCAGGTTGTAACAGCTACGGAGAAAATTCAACTAAGTCATGACTGTTCCCCCCCCACCAACTAAAAAATAAGGTCAAATAATATGGTCAAATACACGCAAACAGAATGCTTTGTAAAGACCTGTCCACTTTGAATATCTATCTATCTATCTATCTATCTATCTATCTATCTATCTATCTATCTATCTACATATGTATGTCTACATACATTGCCCTCCCCTTAGATAATTTCTATGCAGACATGGCAATGGGCAAGGTTATAAGCCTGGATCAAGAAATTTACACCAATAACCAAAACTTAAGCAGAAACAGTTACTCCCAGATACCACTGGGTATCCACAACTGCATCTCATACAATGTAGTCAGGAAAAAAAAAATTGAGCAAAGAGACGGAGCTCAAACCAATCATCACTTATCACATTATTAGTGATAGTTATCAAGTAGTTCTGCAACATGATAAACACCCAGTTAGTTGTGGGTGGATTAATTAAGTGTTGTGCAATAGCTTTCCATCCTGAGATACCTTCAGGATTATTACACCACCCGTTCTTGGAACATGGAATACAGTGTTCATATCCAGCTGCTGTGCACTGTACTTCTGAGGGCTGTCTCATCTCTGTGAAAATGCTTATAAATTCTTCAAAAGTCAAGGTACTCCAACTGCTCTTAAAGCCTTATGTGTGTATTTTGAGTGATCTGTGTTTTGTCATTGGTTTGCATAATTTGTCTTTGCTAGTTGTCAGTATTTCTTTGGATAATTCAGAGTTGACCTACTGCCAGTTGAGGTAAAGTGTCCTTGTTTTCCTATGCTTTTCCACCTGGTTCATATCAAATGTCCTGTTGCCTCCAAAATATGTTCAATGACACAAAAACAGGCTAATAGAGTGGAGACTTGGGTGTGAAGGGTTTGTCTCTTCTGAATGTATGTATGTAATATGTATCACACAGGACTTATTTCTCCTGATACCAGGTGTGAGGGCACTTAAGGCCTAACAGATTTAACAGATTTAAGTGAAGGTGCCACATTTATGTTAGCCTGTCTTCACATCCTGCAGTACCAGTATCAGATTTTTGACAATGGTCTTCTGCTGGAGCTGGACACTGGGAAAATGAGGGTATTGTAAGGTTAGGAAGACCTCATAAGACAGGAAGAAGTCCTGTTCAGGTTAATACACTTTCAGTCTTTGAATTTAGAGCACTTTCCTTCACTGAAAGGGTTGGGAGGATAAGTAAGGATAAGCTTTGTCTTTCCTTCTTCTCCACACTTTCCTCTGTGAGAGCTGTGGATGTGTCTTCCATGTGAATCAATGAGCATCCACATTTGACACCAGTTCTTGGCTTGACATTGAGGGACATGCCCTTTCCTGATGCTTCCATTAAGGGTGCTGTCCTGAATTTTATGGCAAGTACAGTATTGTGGCACTGCTGTTTCATGCTTCCATACCTTTTGCCATATTTGTTGAACTCCTTCTAGGAGCATTTTAAACTGCTGAATTATATGAGTCTGTCTTTTTTTTTTTTTTGTTTTGTTTTTGTTCTTCTAGCCTCTCACCAGGGGAAGGAGAATGGTCAATAAAATACTTTTTTTTTTTACTTGGGTGGTTTTTAACTTTCATGCTGTGTATGAAAGGAAGGCTAGTAAATATTTCAAAGAAATAGTAGTTACATAGTTACAACTAAAAAGAGCTGTGTTGCATTGCACACCACAAAGCCAAGGGACAAAACCTAATTCCCTGGCTATTTGTTCTGATAGTTTCTTGAATTACTAATTTTTGGGGCTACAAAGAACGGATGTGAAGTAGAGAAGCCCAAGAAATGCAAATGGAAGAAGACATAGTAGCTGGGTTCTGTGCCTATTGATTACTGTGTTCTGTGCCTTGAAGGAGGCCTGGATAAGATTTATTCTGCTCTCGTTTTTCTGGTCTAAAGCAGAAGGAAATGCTGTAGGTGATTCCATGACTAGGAATGCAATGGTGCCCTCTTGTGTGAAAGTGAAATTTTATCAGCAATGGAGACCGTCAGAAAGTCCTAAAATTAAAGTACTTTTATGAGAGTGCTTACAATATAGAGGTACTAGTTTTGAAAAAAGTTTATATAAACTATTAGTTTAGCCATGATCTAATTAGTTTAGCAGATCTAATTAATTAGAACCAGTATTAGTCTAGGTGTGCTCCGCTAACCTTAGTTAGAAGTGTGATTGCTTCCTCTTGTGGGTTAACACTTCCCTAAGCCTAGAAATTTATTCCAACCCCCTTCATAGCCATGTTGGCTATGTAAAAGTCTTAGGTAAAGTACTGGCTTTGCTGGTCACTTTCTTACTGGTTTCAGGAGAGCTGGAACTTCCCCTGTAGTGCTTGTTCTCCCCCAGACATCCTGTGTGCAATGAGTTTTCTCTGTCCTTGTGTTTGCATTTGCAGGTGGCATTTTTAACAGCTTCTGCCATGATGCTCCTGCATCTTTATCTTCTGTGGTACTAAAAAGCATGAAGATCTCAACAGTGATGAAATGTGTCCAAGGAAGCCCATGCTCTCTTCACTTAAACATTAAAGGAACACTGAGTCTGGATGGTAGGAATCAGTTTTACTACTGAGCCCTCTCTGTTCACTTTTTGTTTATGGCCATTCAGCCAAAATTTGTTCCATATTGTAATATTTGGGACCAAGCTGTTTTCATGTAATGTTATCAGAAAAATATTTTTGTGAAAGCATTTTACTACAAAACAGGATGACGTTGTGACCCTTCTCAAGTGAATGAGGACTAAGATAATGAATTCTGCTTTCCAATATAACATATGTAACTTGTCCTCTGCCAGTACCCCAAGCACACAGCTGTCCTTTTCTTCCTTGCTCTGCCATTCATGCAGGCACACACACTAATTCTGTCTGCTCTGATAATCTGGACATGAGTGACTGCCCCTACAGAAGGAGAAGCAGTTTATTCATCTGAAGTTACAGTTCTCCACTACAAGAAAATGAAAGTGCATGAACTTTCTGTGCATAGTCTATTTTTACTAACACCTTGCCATTCATGTGCTTCATATGTTACCCTTTAGATGTTTCCTAGTTGCTTCACTCAGAGTTAATGGGTTTATTTTTAAACTTGCATAATTAAAGCTTCATTTGTAGCAATCTGTATTAAATCCTTGTTCCTACTCCCATGTGTGAGTTATATATAATGTCTCTTTTTTAACAGTGATATATGTGCCTTTCACTTAGAAGGAAAGCTTATGACATGATGTATTTTAATTTATATTTTTGATCTTCTTAAAGATGCTTAAATTATATTTTTTCAATCTGTTCCTAAATCATTGCAGACAATATCCGTGGGCTGGAAATATGTTCTTTTTCACTGGACACACAGCAGTCTCAATGCATAAATGTGAGAATCACTAGGAAAAAAAGCAAGATGCTTAATGGAAAGAAGGTAAACATCTTTTATGCTTCAGCATAACCAAATGAAACTCCACAACAAAATTCCCTTTTACAATATATAAAGTTAATTTTCCATCATTCTTGTACTTCTTCTGCCTACCTTTTGACAAGGGAGCCTGTCTCTGCAGAGCCTAATTTTCATACCAGTCTTGCTAGCTTTCTTTTTGTGCCCTCCAAATTGTGTGGAAGCTTTTCTGACTCTCTGACTCCAGTGTCTAGGAAGAGCAATGCTACAGAGATTTTAAGTGCATATTACTTCAGTCAAACCATATCACTGGAGTTTACACATCTAGAAGACAGACAGGTGCCTAAGCACTTATGCTCATCTGTCCTAAACCCATTTAAGGGGCAATATGTGTTAAGGGGAAGTATTTGTTGCTAAAATTTTCAACTGAGGAAAAAAAGAACTGCCCTTGACCAACTGTTTGAAAGGCATGAATTTTTGGAGTTACTGGTGGATAACGGTTACTAATCCTGCACACAATGTGTTGCTTCATGTACTTTGTACACCTTACACTGATTGCACATGTGGAACAAAGTTCTACCAAACTGCAGTTGCAGTTTGCACTTGGTGTCTCTTGATGATGGAACATCCATCCCTATGGGCAATGCAGGGCCACCAGCCAGCAACCAGTAGCTTTTAGAGTAAGGCAGGTTTATATGCAAGAATCAACAAACATATTTAATGAAATTTTCCTAGTTTCAGTTCAGTGACTAAAATGGTGACATAAGACATTTTTTACCCTCCAAATGCCTTTACCAAATAGGAGAGTATCCAACATGAAAACCTACAAGGAATTTAATAGTTAACTGATAGCAGTGAGGGAATGACCTGCTATAACTGTACCTCAACTTTTGTTTCTTAAATTACTTTCTGTCTCATAAACAGTTATTGAAATTAATACATTCTCTGAAGTTGCCATTAAATATTTAAACAGACTTTTTTTTTTTTTTCAATTCTGCAAATGTTTGTGCTTGTAAAATGCCTATAGACTGGAGCTTTTGATATTTCTATGCTTTTAGGATTATTTGATATCTTGTAGATATTTGGATTTCTAAAAGTGAAGGTGATAGCAACATCCTGGATTAGAAATAATGGTACTGTTTGAAATCCTTTTATTAAGTTGTATCTGCTTCTTTTACATTCCTAATGCTACCTTATTGATTGCTTAATGCTGCTTTTAAATGTAAATATATCTGAATAAAGAATATTTATTTCTTAAATATCTTAGCCAAAGGTTTTTCTGCATCTGGAAGTCATGTATTAACTTAATTTTATCAATGTTTTAAACAGGTACAGGTACAATTCAATTGCATTGAAGTCAATGTAGCACAACACATCTATGTGACCATGAAAACTGTACCACATTACTGTGAAGTCAAGCTGAGTCAGCAATACTATGTTGAAGGTAGGAAAGCATCTTAAACCAGATGCTTTTCAAGAAATATCTTGTAAAATTATAAAAAAAAGAAAAAACACCAACCAACCAACCAACTAACCAAAAAACCCTCAAAGGCAAATGCACATCCAAATCGCATTCTGAGATATACTGACCTAACTGATCATGTATGCCAGGACAAGTCTTAGTTTACATTTCAGTGATTTTTTTTTTGTTAGCAAGTAAAGGGCTCAACTTGCTATAAAACCCAGAGTTTATGTCTAAAGGTACATAGAAAACTGAATTTACACTATGCATTTGTCCCTGTTGCCCTTCTTGTGATTGGCACGTGCTCTTTCTCTGCCTGCAGGTTCAGCCCTTCCTGCTCTCTGTGCCTCAGATGGAGCTTCTGCTTCTCTGCATGGGTGGCCCAGGGGTGGCTTCAGAAGCTGAGAAAAGATTAATAAGAAAGCCTATAGAAATTTATTTTTACTTTCATTAACTAGCTGTTCTATAGCCTGTTTACATGTAACTGGAAAAGATTAGGTAGCATTTTTCCAGTTTTTTGGGGTGAAGTGCCCACAAATTTTTTTACAAATTATGCCATGTACATACAAAAATAGATTCAGCACTGTGGTCCAACCAAGATACGGTGTGGCCAGAGAAGGAAAAAGCAAAAAATGACGTGAGACCTCTTGTTTGATCCCATGCCTGGGACTGTTCTGCCTTCCCACATCCAGAGCCAATGGATGGGTGCTTCTTGCCCTTGCCCCTTGGTACAGTGTCATCTCTGCTGTATGGTTTCACACTTTGGTACAAGTAAGGCCTTTTTGTGCTTAAAAAGCCTTCAATTTTCTTATCAATCCTGATTCACTATTGAAGTATATAAGTACTTTGCGAATAAAGAGGGGAGGAAACAAAGTTTTATGAAGCCCAGTTTTAAGACACATTACCAGGGTGAGTGAACAGATGAAAATAGGAAATATTTCTTGGTGGAAAAGGATTCAGTGGGGAAATTAGAGTAAAATGCTGCTCCAATGCTGTGTTATGCAAGGAGGAGTGAAAGCAACACACGAAAAGTTGTTTTAATGTTCTTAAGAGTTAAGTTTTGGAGATAAAAATACCAGATATTCTGAAAGTATTGCCTGGCTTCTAATTCTGGTAAGCTCCCTAGGAGCTAGGTAGGGTGTTTCTTTCTAAGACTGGAGTCAGAATAGCAAAAATACAGAGTTATTGATAACAGAGAAATGAGCCTGGTAAACAACGGGAGTTGTTTTTTGAAGAAAAAGTAACCAAAATTAATATTATTACTCAAATTATTGTTAGGTTCTAGGTAAAGAAGTGTGGTGCTATATCCTCAGTTGCAGCCTTAACTGCTGATGAGGTTTCCCAGTAGAAACCCCAGACTGGGGAGATAGATCCTTAAGGCATATTGTGATATAATCTCTGTGTGTGGGAAGAGTACTTCTCTATTTTGCTGTTTATCTAAAAATGTGTGCAAGTCTGCCCTTAAAAAGAGGGATGAGAGAGGTTTTCTCTTGGGAATCTACTGGATAATTTGGCAGTTTTTTTACGCAGTTTTATCAACAAAGCAGCACTGAAACAGACTCTGCCTTCTACTTTGCAGATTGCAGAAACAATGATGTGGGAAAATATATTCCAGCTTGTTCGGGTGAGCTGAACTCCTGTGCAACTTAGAGCTGTGAGATATTTCTAGTGACCTATACAATGGCATGTTTTCCTACTTAAATGAGCAGGGAGAAAAAATTATGATTTCCAACTACCACTACTTATAATTACCATCTAGTTGATAGGTAATGTTCTGGAAATGTATTGCTATTGAAATGGTACATGGTAATATTCTGGAAATATATTTCAATTGAAAATGCTACATGTGAGGTAAAGGTTTTGATATTCTATTTGATTTCTAAGCTTTTGGAAATAGATGTGTGTTCTTTTAATGCACTTTGGATTGCTGGTTTTATGTTTTGTCTATTGACAGACCTCATAAATAGATTGAAACTAATTTGCCAAACTGCTATACTGCTTTTGGCATACCTCTGAATATATATATATATATATTTCTTCCACATATTACATTTGTCTATCATAGTTGCACATATTCTCTATGTAGGAAAATTACAATCTTGGGATAATCAGCCCTTATAGTAGTTTTAGTGTGTATATTTCAAATATTTGTAGATAAACTACATAAGATTCCAAGTACTAAGGTTGAGTTAAAATTGGTAGGTGTTTGGCCTCTCAGTATTACAAGTGCTAAGCTAAATAATGCTGAATGAAAATTATATCTCATAAAAAATGAGGACTATTAGAGTATAAAGTAATAATAATTTTAAACATTCTAGGTAAGATTCTATAGATGTTGAGTTCCATCTCCATCAAATTATGAAATATATTCTGTACCTTTTATAAATAGATAAAATAGAAACAATAAAGTTATAAAGAAACAGTTGTAATAATTTCATGCTTGATTTTATTTTTTTTCAGCTGGAAAGTTAGATTATAATTTAGACAGGGCAAGGAAAATTGTAACAGTGAATGTATCCAACTTTCCCCGAGATCACGATTATTATGTTCGCCTGTGCCATAAATGGTTTACCTGTGAAGATGTTGGGGCATTTGCTGTGGTGAGTGAAACTCATGATGCTTTGGGGAACTGGTGGGGGGGGGTTGCCTTGCAGATGGCAATACTCATTAAGGTCATAGTTATAGGAAATGCCATCTATGTCTATATCTATAGCTAAATCATCTGTATCACCTCTATAATCTATATCTATATCTGTATCTATCTGTATTTATATCTATATCATCTCTGTCTATATTTATCTATATCTATTATTTAGCTTTATTAAAAGAAGTTTACTGTCCTGGATTTATGACCATCTTTTTCATTTCAGATACAAGGAAAGGAATCTTTTAAATCCATTTCTCTGAAATATTCTCAGCTACTCCCTTGTCTTTGCATTGAGGTAATACAGTCTGGAATTTGGTATATATTTGTGTTTTTGATTAAAGAAATTTTATCAGGCATTTGTGGTAAGAAAGGAGGAAAAACCTGAGGGAAAAAGGCTCTAGAACCAAGTTTTTGACTAAGGCTTTTTTTGACCTTAGAATTACGTAAATGTAAGGAAGAGATTTTTTAAGATATGCTAATTAAAACATGGCAATCAGAAGAAAATGGGATAAAATTTACAATAATTTATGGAATGTCTTGTGTAATATTATTTTGACTAATTTTTTTATAAACGATGAAAAGACAGAAGACATAATCTGACTGAATGTCAGCAGCATTTGATATAGAAAAACTAAAACAGGAATTGAGGAAACCGAGAGCAAGAACAAGATTTGAGTGGTAGATAATACCTGGCTGCAAGACTAATTCAGCAATTCCTGTTGGATGGGCCTGTGCTGGTAGGGAGGTTGCTTAAGGATGACACTTAGAGTCATTCTAATATAAATATTTTCATCAATGACATGGGGACAAAATGCAGGAATGTGTAATGGGATTTGCTTGGAACACAGTTGGGACCTATAATTAAAATGGAAGAGGGTCAGGGTGATTGGAAGAGACTAGAAATCTTCATATGTGACATGATTGAAGGACGATGAAGTGTAAAATATGAAGTGCAAGTTCATGTACTTTGATAAAAAGAATTCTTGCTGTAAGATGTGAGTCCTCATTTAGAAATAACAGTGGAAGAAAAAAGATCTGGCTGAAATAGTTGGTCACAGGGTGAGTAACTAGCTTGCTTCCATGATATCAGCATGTAAAACATGAACAAAAGTCTAGTGAGTTAGATTATTACAAGCTAACAGGAAAGTATGGGCAAGGCCTTCTTTGAAATACTGTAAAGAATTCTTGTATTCAAGAAAGATTAATTCAAAAGGAAGATGCACATAAAAGATCGGTAGTGGCTGGGGAATGAAGAGACTGTTTTACAAAGGAGATTCAAATACCGTGTTTCCATTAGCCTGGTAAAACACATGCAAAGAGAAAATATCTTTGCTGTGTAAATACAGACCAGAAGGGTCACTTATAAGGAAAAATAAGATATGTTTTAAACAAAAGCCATTCTTGTAATGAGAAGGAAGGGGGATAAACTTCATTCCATGAATGTATTCAGGATAGTTACAGATTTTGATGATAACCTGAGATGTGAGATTTTGGAATGTCTTTCATACAAAGAATAAAAGGTCCCAAACAAATTTAAGATTATCTTGATAACATAGAAAGATGCTATGTGAACCTAGTTTTCTCACTGAATTTTGGGCTTGGGTTTACCTTGCAGATTAAGATATCTAAATGTAGATATCCAAATATAGATATCTACATTTGAATTAGGTGTCCAAACTCTTAAAGTCAATGGAGATCTAATTAATGCAATCAGTTGCTCAACTGACCAAAGGTAGATGGCCTATCCTTTTGGGATGTGCTGGACTGCACTGTAGATTCCACTGGCTGCACTGGCTGGGTCTTCATAAGGCTACTGTGATAGTAATTTGAGCACTTTAAGTCACATTTAGATGTGTACATTGTGGGACCTAAAATCACATACCTAAATAGGCAAGCTGAACCACAAAGTCTGGTTGAAGCCTAGGGAATTTTTTCATTCCACTCTGAAAATATGAGGTCATTAGAAAAACTTTATTCCTCTCAGTGTATACACAGAAAATTCTGCAATAGGATTGCTAAGCAAACAGATGGGAACTCCAAATAACAGAAACATTTGCACATGAATCTAAATTAATAGGGCGTAGCAGCAGCCATGCATATATACTTGGAGACTGGGTTAAGGGTTAGTCTTCAGATTTTAAGAATGCATCCTTTACCATTGCCCAGGCCAGGAGATCTTATATTATGATTATTGAATATTTTGATTCCCCTAGAAAGTAATGACACTCTAAGAAACATAACGAAAATCATACTGGACGGTTTTCTAAATGAAATTGGACCAAATATATGACTTAGAAATAGGAATATAGTGTTAGAAGGGATCACCTTAGTTCAATGCCCCTAATGATGAACAACAAAATGAAAAAAATAGTGCAAAACTTCTTTTAAAATGACTTCCAAAACTTTCTAACAAACCTTATCTTTGGCAGGAAAATTTTCTGTCACATTCTACCTGAAATATTAAAAACATGTGTGTCTGACAACCTCTAACTGATGTCCACTGTTTGATTGTAGGGTTGGCTGGCACTTCCAGATGCAAGGAGGATTCAACTTTGCCCCTTTGAAAATGGCAAGTACTGCATGCTTACTCTTTATAGGAGTGACTTTCAGCTCCATTAGTAGGTCACAATTTAAATTAATCTACACTGAAAATCATGTATTGCAAAACTTCAAGGAAATAATCATATTGCTTTTTTTTTATTGTGGGTAGATGAAATAACTTTCAGACCAAATAATTCACAAAGTTTATGCCAACAAAAACACTAAGTGTTTTTAACACTAGTGCTTGTAACACTAACTTTCCAGTAATTTCCCACATTTTCTGAAGTGACACGCAAACTGGGCAGAAGGAATAAAAGGTCAGCTTAGAAATGGTGTGAGAAGAGGGCTTCAAGGAGACATTTGACGGTGTCCAATTTCCAACTAAAAGGAGGGAGCAAGGAGTTGAAAAAGGAGACAGTTAACTAAATAGTCCTATGATTAACAGGAAATTATTCACACAAATATTCCAGCAATATCAGAAACTGGTCTGAGAAGACAGCTCAGAAAGAAACAGAAAAACAGAAAAAGAAATTGTCTTCTTTGCACACATATGAAAGTAATTTTTTTACCAGGCAAATAGAAAAAAGTGTGGCCTAAAAAGTGTTTTATTGTTTTAAGTCCAAGATTTTGGTTTAAAGCACATGTAGAGGTACTAGACTTATTAACTGTGTTGGTTCCTGTCTGGACATTTTGAATAATGTTTTCCCTCTCTCTTTGTGCACAGATACACAGGTGCTATGGGACAATATTGTTTATAATCCATCAACACAAACCCTTGCCTGGGAGCCAGTCTGTCCTGTCCTTGTCATGGTTAACCTATGCAGGTTCACCAAGTCAAATGACCATTGTGAAGATATAGAAAAATCTTTCAAAAATTCTTCTGAGAAAGTAAGTGCTGTGTGGATTAATTCAAACTGTGAGATTGAAAGGCATCACCAAAGGCATAATGTGAAGGCATAATAGACTTTGGTATAAAAGCAGTTGCAAATTCCTCACTTCTTCTCTGATACTTAAAACTATTAATAATCACAGTCTGTTCTTGCACACTAATCATATGATTTATTCAAAATAGTCACTGACTCATTATAAAGAAATAAAAAGTGGACATGACTGGGCAGCTAGTAATGTTTGCTAAATTCTTTGGGGTAAATAGGATCTGCTTTATATTTATAGTTCATGTCAGATTCCCTTTAAAGTAAGGGAGACACACATTGCAAGGACAATTCTTCTCATCTGTAGATAGGCATAGTAGGTTGGAGGGATTTCTCTCTGATGGTACCACCTTCTTTTTACTGTCATAAAAGTCTCTTGTGATTAGATCAGATGTAGATATTTAACATTTAGACACCAGAAATGTAAATTAGATGAAGCTAAATCTCTTTAAATATTTTTGGAGACATAACAGTACTTTGGTAGGCCACAATTGTTTTGTAATTAAGATCTTCCTGCAGTGCCTTCCTCAACCTAGTCCAATGTCTTGAAATTGTGGGTGCTGAAATATTGTGTCACTTAGTTCTTCCAGCACTTATTTTCTCAAGTTGAGGAGGGTTGAGATTTGAATGGCTTAACACTTCAATCTGAAATCTGATGATACTGAATGCTCTGGCTTTTTGAGGTTCGTTAGAATTAATTTAATAATGAAAAATAAGTTTCAGGCTTGCCTGATTGTGGAGAGAAAGTAATAAACTTAAAGTAACAACAGAAAAGCAAAAAAAAAAAAAATCAATCATAAGATATTAATTCTGAAACTTTTGGATTAATATTATTATTCTGATGACATGATTGGGGAGGGGGTGGGGCTGACTCAAGACTGTCAAATGCTTTTGTGATTAGGAACTCCTGGCCAAGCCTTTAGTGATTGCTAAGATTCATCATTTATGAGTTCCAACAAAGCTTTGATCTTGAAAAAACAGATTAATTTAATTCTAGATGCGAGTGATCACTGTGGGATTATTCATCTGCTGGCAACAAGTACAATTAATTGCTTGCAGGAGAGAAAAAGGAAAAAAAGGGAAAATAAGACTAAAATGGGTTCTGGCTGGTAATGGTTGTATCTGTTACCAGAACAGAATCCAAATTTATTACATAGTATGAGCGGTTTTCTGTATTTACTGATTGTATTTAATGACTGAACATTAATATTAATCATAGAACCATAGAGTGTCCTGAGCTGGAAGGACCCACAAGGATCATCAATATTCATGGATAGAATGGATTCTCTTTTTTTTCCCTCATTAATTCTAACAAGCTTGATGTTGAATTTGGTCCATTTATTGTACTGTAACCCTGAAAACCATCTCTGTAGTATGCTGGAAACTACTGCATATTCCTCAGATAGGGCCACCTGCCCTGTAAGTAAGTAAATAAGGCCACGCACTCTAATACTATGTATTGACTTAGGCACAAAAGCTGCATCACTCCTCTTTACTGAGGCTGGAGCTTTCTCTGTCAATGACAAAGCTGCTTCCAGGTGTGAGCAGATTCCTACAGAGCTATCTGCTGGGACAGTGTTGTTATGTTCTCAAAAGAAGTTACAGGAAGGAAGTGTTTGCCTGTGTATGGTGTTCAGTCACTTGAGCAACAAGGGCTTATTTCAGTAGGATCAGTTATATGTGTAGCAATTGTTTATATAAGACAAGGCTTTTTGTGGTGAAGCCCGTGGTGGGTAAACAATTGTTAATCAAGAAAACAACATTTTGTGGATTGCTTAAGTGGATTTCTAAAATTCAACTTATGTTTCACTGTTCTGAAATATAAGTATGGAAAATTGAAAGATTTCTCAACTGATGGTGGAATACTTTTGGATGTGTGTTTAAGTGTACTGCTGAGTTGTACATGAGTGGCAAATAAGGGGTTGAAACAAGTTGACTTTGTAATCAGAATTTTGCACAAGCCACCATAGAATCAATTAATTTAGCTCTAATGGGTCAGTCTGACCATAAAAAATTCTACATGTTGCAGATAAAAAGAAGCAAAATATTCAGTAATCCAAAGCAGCAGTTGTTTCTAACCATTTTATGTGATAAACTTCCTGGGATATTTATGAATTAAACAAAGCAGTTGTCTTCGCATTAATCAAGCCATGAAAATTTCAATAGTTGATTTTGTGAAACTAGTTAATAAAACTAGTTAATGCTGAGTGCTCTGTCTTCCAGCAGGTTAAATATTCTCGTGTGGACACTCACCCAAGACTTTGCATGAAGGTAAAGGAATTTCTTAGTAAAACACATACTAACTGCCCTTCTGTCTCTAAAATAAATGAGCTGCTGATGTTCTTTATGATCACTATTTTGTTTCATAGCTCTGATGAATGGGAACTGAGAATGAAGGAAAAGTGAAGGATTAGATTAGAAGGTGATTGTTTTGAAGTGCAACAGCAATGATAGATAGGACACATGTCAGATTGTTCCCTTCCTTTTTGTCTGTTTAAGAAAATCAGGAAAAAATGTTTTTCGTCAATGCAAACTCTGAAGAATGTGCTAAACTTAACATATAAAGTTTTTCATAGTAAATATTTGAAAATAAAATTATCAACACAGTACATTTAATGGAGACTCTTTACTATTCTAATTGAGGAAAAAAAAACCAAATAAGGCCAATACAGGCATATTATTGTTTTCTTTTAGATTACTTTTAACTTCGTGGGACTAGATATTTCTGTAAAATATGCGTGCTTATAAATACCTGAAGAATTAGGGGATCTAATTTGGTCAAGGTTTGGAGGATACCATAAAGGAGGAAAACAGTGAATTAATCTTCTGCAACTTTCTGGAATGCCCCGATCATCACTAGTTGAATATTTTGCCGCAGATTGAAATGGAAAATCTGGTTTTCCTAACAGATTTCTCTGCTTTCAGTTTACAACCAAACGAGGATCTTGGATTAAATGTCCATTTGCTCATGGAGAATTTCCAGGTAAATATATATTTTTAAAATTGCATAACATTATATTGTGGAAAGTATTTAAATCACTAGATATGAGCTGTCTCTTAAGTGAGAAGTGTTCATAACACTGTAAATGGTAAACTAAGTCAAAGAGATTTGACAGCTTGTTACTTCTATGTATCCTCAGTAGATCTAGTGTTCATCAGTATAAAGAGTAACTTGTAGGAATCAAAATAATTACTTGCATATAATTTGATAACACTTAAAAATACAAAAACCTTTTATTTTAGGCATAAATTTTAGAATATAATGTATGGTCTTTGTACATCTAAAAGTAAGTATTTTCCCCTAATATCAGCCTGGAAAATGAGAACTGCTGCAGTTGCAGAACAAATACAAGTTTTCTTCACGTCCCAAACCAAGGCACAGTTCTCAGTGCTTGTGTGTAACAGGACGCAGATGGCTTCATGTGACTCTCTTGGGATGCACCATTCAGTCTCTGTGGTTTGTATATATTATTTCTTAAACATCTTAAGACTTTTAAACATACCTAACTTATTATTCCATATATTCTGCAGCTTGAATCCATTAATAAACCATGTACATATTGGAACAATTACTGGAACATTTTATAAGCATGTAATTCTAAATCTGATCTCACACTGAAACAAGAAATAAATAAAGATCCTGAAGTCAAATGAGTCACATCAAATGATGTGACTATTGACTGGAACCTTAATATTCTTTTAATGTCAGTTTTGTAGTGTGGTATTTGTATTATGTATATAGCAAATATTACTGTTAGTATTTCATATATGGGTCACTAATCACACATGATAAAATGTGAGACTTGAGGCATCAATCCATGATGAGCTCTAAATGTCACCAATACAAACTACAAGCTACCAATACAAACTCAACATGCAAAAAGGGTTCATTTTCAGCCAAATTATCTTTTTGAGCCAGTTGATTGTGTGGCTACACAACTCTTCATCCAACAAAATGGGGACAGAGTGGGGAAAGATTATAGGAGGGTCAGATTTCAGTTTCAGGTAACAGCTAGTCATGAGAGCCTCATTCCTCTCTTGCAGCTTAGTCTGTGCCCCACACATTTTCAGTGCAGCACTGGTTTGCCCTTTAACCCTGCCTATCAGTTACCTTGTTGGCCCAAATTATGATCTGCTGAGAGACACATCTGGAAAGTGAGGTCAAAGAGCAAAAGAGAGGCCATAGTATTATTTTTCAAACAGGAGAATATTAGCAGGATAGATCCTAGTAGCTACTAGGACCACCATGCTGAAAGGCATCTGTCTGGTTCAGCAGCCAGCTCCTCAGCACTCTCGGGTCCACTGCTAAATATGTGCTCCTGCTGTCTGCTTCACTGACCAGATACATGAAATGGTGTATGATGAATGTTGAGAAATTTGAGAAATCTAGATATTGTGATTAGAACTGTTACTCCTGGCTATGCCTGTTGACTTGACTCCGCTGTAGGGGGATGTGCTTTAGGACACGCAAGCATAACTCCTACATATGTGTCTGTAAGGTATATTCCAACTGTACTTACTTGCCACTATGCAGGGACACAATGCAGCTTGTGCCTTTTTCAGGTACTTGTGATTCTTCTAGTTAGAAGAGTGCACATACCAGGGCTTAGCTGATGACCAGGCAGTTGTGAACAAGCATTTCTTAAACATGATGGGGTGCACACTGAACGCTGAATTTGTTTTCTAATAAATCAGTTTAGATCATTACTGCACCTCTGGTGCTGAATGTAACAGAACAGCTGATAAGAAGAGTTTTCCAACTCAGTTCAATCTGAGGACATGCATGAATGGAAGATAATAACTTGCTCCTCTAGGAGATCCCAGAGCTGAATAATCATGGTGAAAGGCCTGGGAAAAAACAGCTATCCTAATTAACACAGACCACAGACGCCATTGGTGGTAATATCAAGAGTCTATCCTAATGGAAAAAGCTGTCTGGAAAATGCTGTATTACTGTCAGAGATCGAAATCTTGTACGGTAGAAGAGTTGTCAACACTCAGAAAAGGTTCCCTTCAACTGGTCTATTTCACATGAAATCTGTGGAGTTTATATTTTCTGGTTTCAAAGGCTGTGTGAATAGCTAAGTGAAAGGGGTAATGGTGGAGAACCAATAAATCACAGCTAGATATTGAAGTGTGTGTTTCATGAAGGCACTGATACATTTTAAAATGCTGTTTTCTTCCCTTTGGTACAAAGCTGTTATGTCCTCTGCTACTGTGACAGAATGGGACCCCACATAAATTACATATGGTTCCTATCTCTACACCATGAGCAGTATACACAAGTTTTCATCAAGACCTCACTCTGTGTTCCCAGAAACCAATGTTGATCCTCTAACTACTAATTCCTCTTCAGTCGTGCTTGAATATATTCACCTAATTTCCCCAAATTATTTTAGGAGTTTGCCACCCTGAAGAGTGGTGTAGGATCCATAGCTATTGGTGGAGTAACAGACATTATTTTGAGGACAAACCATAGTCAGTCAAATATTAAATGTCAAGCCAGTCATTTAGGACAATTTTACCCTAAGGCTCAGCTTGTTCTCTGCATACAATGGGATGGGAAGTCCAGAAGAACTGTAAAGACAGGGTCATTCCTTCAGCTCATACACCAGGGAGAAGTGAAGATGATGGGAGGAAGCATAGAGTGGGGGGAGGGAGAGTGTCCTCCTTGTGATGCTCCATAAAATGCAGTAACACTCCCTCTTCCTGTACTGCCAGACTGTGCTTGGCAAAACTACACCAGCTGCTTAAGGTCATTGAGATCTGGGGTTATCTCTGAAAATAAATAACCTGCCATTAATCCTCTAACACAGTAGAACACAGAGCATTATTGAAAACCAAAGCAAAGAGCTAGAGAGACACAGTATGTTTTCATTGTTCCAGGGTATGGAAAATAGTGATTTTCAATTTCTTTCTTTTTTTTTTTTTTTTTCATTAGGGAGATTCTGTTTCAATCACTATGTCACAGGAAATGTGTGGGTCAACAATTTGCATTCAGGTATGTGTCTTGCTTTTGCCAGGTACCCTGTACAAAATAAACTAATAAACAAATCATTAAAACACCAAGCAAACCAGCAGGTACTCTCACTGCTTTCTCCTCCCAGCTAAATCTGATTACTGTGCAAATCGAGTTGGCAAAGAGCATTATTTATAGCTTGGTATGCTGCCAGCACTTTTCTTTGAGATGACATTAATTAACTGAGAAGTTGCTGTCTGTGATCTTGCTCCTTTGTCAGTGGCATATAAAAGGATATCATCAGGATATTGCTAATTCTGTCTTTATATGTTCCTCCATTAAAAAAAGATACAAGTAAATAATAGATGAATTTTCAAAAATTGACATTGACTAGAAAAGGTAAGGCATATAGTAAACAGCACAGCTGTATATAGTGTATAGTGTCCTAGAATTAGCACTCAGGAAAGTAGAACTGAGCAAATTATTTCTGACATTTCTGCACACTATTTCCATAGCTGAACTTCATTAAGAAATTTTGTTCATAGAAAATGAGCAGGAAGCTGATAGGTTTATACCTCTCTGGAGTTAATGTTCTCAGCAGACACTGAGAGAAATGAAAGTGAGAGTGGTGCTCTGAGGCTCCATTAGCTGCCCTGGAAGGCCCTTCTCAGCTTCACATTCTGCTGCTGGGAAGAAAGAAGGAAGATAGAAGTGAGACTGGCAAGAGCCTTATGAGTAATGAGAGTAGTAGATCTTTCCCTAGTGAGAAATAAAATTTAGTGGGGAGACTGAAAATTTCCTGCATAAATTATTTATTCTGTAAATAAGATATTATCTGTCAGACAACAATAACAACAAAAATTATGATTAACTCTATCATTTAAATACCTAAAAATGATTGCAACTCACTTAATATACACTAGACCAGCAATTTCTATATGTGTATATTTAAAAACAGATTTAAAATGCAGTCACTTGAGTAAACTAATAAAGCAATCTCGTTTTGTCAACACAAGTGCTTAGTAACAGTTTTGCTGAAAGGGGAATAAGCCTCAATTCTTTCTTTTGAAAGGGTTGGAGAACAGATGTAGATTATTCAGTTCCACTGCAGATCTGTGATATCTTCTGTGGTAAGTAGGCATGTTAACAAAAGAAGCATTGGGTCTTGATTCTGTAGAAGAGAACATTTCAGGTGAAGTATGTTTTCACTGGGAAACCGAGGTGGGATTCACCTGACTGAATGTAGATGTGTGCACAAGAGCTAGACATGCTCAGATTCCTTTATAGACAGTGGACTCATATACCTCATGAGCTACTTTAATTAGCTCTGCAAGGGCAACTTGTGTGGCTGGCTGCTGCCTCTGCTTCCTGGGTGAATTTTCCACCCTGTGCCAGTTTCTGTGTGTCACACCTATATTTACCTTCGTGTCAGTAATAAAAACACACCTTGGCAAGAGGCACACACTGCTGCCCTTGCAGTGACTGCAACACAGCCCTGCTGTCAGTTCTCCCCCTCTGCAAATGGGACAGCAGCATTTCCCTCCACATCCCAGCAAACAGAAGTTTGCTTCTGCATATTATTATTATTATGATTTGAGGTACACTCAGATACACTATGGAGCCAGAATATTCTGAAACCTCCAAGCCCTGAAAGTAAGGTGTTGTAGAAATTAGTGAGTTCAGAGCAAACTAAGGCTGTGGGGTTTAAGGTGAACAGTACAGCAGTGGATTGACTAATTTAGAACTAAAAAGTCCAGAAGGAATCATGCTGAGAGAAGCTTCAATCTGGGCATTGCCAAAAACACATCTCCAAACTCACACAACCAACCAACGAACCAACCAACCAACATCCCCTTCTAGTCCACCATAAATATAGTAAGTCTTGTGACAGATTTTCCCTGTTGTCTAAAAACACCTGTCAGTTGACTATGGCTTTAGATTTGGAAGCCTGATAATAAAAAGAAGGGATCTTGAATTTGTAGTCTGAATGTAGCTCCCTGTGTAATCATTCGTATAATGCCAGTTCAGGTTTCTTCTCCACTGAAAAACTTTTAACAAGCCCACTCAAGATGAATAAATTAAATAATCAGTGTTGATTATTTAATCAACATTAAATCATTGTTGATTTAACAATGTATGTTGATATAATAATTGTATGAAACACAATTCATACAGTGGTTCATACAGTGTGGATGCATTTTCATATTTTCCATTTTAAAAATGCAGAGTATGACAAAAACATGTAAAATAATTAAAAGCTCTAGAGATGGCAGTCTTGGAATTTCCCTGACCCTCATAGTAGGAGAGAATGTGTCTGTGCAGTAAATTAAAATAGCCGAACATCAAAAGCTGACCAAAGAACTTTTTGGGCAAAATATTTGATTTAAATATTTAAATAATGAACTTTTTGTCACAGGCTTGTTTGTTTGTTTGGTTTGGTTTTTCGTTTTGTTTCTATGTTTGTGTGTGTGGGTTTTGTTGGTTGTTGTAGGTTTTTTTTTTTTCTTTTTTCTTCTGATTAGGAATTTGTGGAGATTCAAAAGAAAAAGGAGAAAATGTGCACTTATCAAGAATATCAGAACTTTAATATGTGATCACTGTGTTTGTTGTACATTAACCTCATGCTTCATGGATCCTGACATAATTTATGGTTTTGGGATAACGTGATCTACATTAGTTGGTAGATATGGCAATATGGTTTATACAAATGTCAAAGCAAATGACAAATAATCTTGTAATGGCATAGTGAAATAGTGAAAATACATACTGTATACATATTTGTAAAAGAGAAATGTGCATAAGTTAAGTGTTACTGTTAAAGATACCAAGAACTGTTGGTGTGTCCAGAAGACTCATGATATTTAAAAACAAGATTCCAGTCATAACAACATCTATTATAAAAAAGTCATTGTGTCTAACCATCAGGAAGGCTGCTCTTTACCCAGTTTTTAAGAAGAGCTTTCAGACATGTATAATTTATTATTCTACAATGGATTGCATTTTTCTATAAGTAGATGGGCTTTGGGAATTACAATGGTTTGGTCTTGTTTGCTCCACAAAGGATGGAGATGGGAAAAAATGTGTTGCGTTTCTTTAAAATTTGCATTTAATAGCATTGACTTGGAGGCAATACTTTGTGTTCCTTTCAAATTTTCTATTTCTTTTGACCACTTTTCTGGATTCTATTTAATAAAGCCAAGCATTTTGAGACATTATTTCCCCTATAAAATAAGAAATGTATGTATTTTGTATGAAACAATAACCTATATCAGTTACTCTGAGAATAAATATGTGAATCATAATGAAAACAAAATGACAACCTATATTTGAACTTGTTCCCTTAGGTTTTCATGGTCAGTCATACAGTGATGGAAACCCACCAAAAGCCATGACACACAGGTATCCATCTAATTTACAGTTTAAAACATCTGTGGGAATGGATGGAGTTTTTAATCTTGAAACCATATCACTGGCCTTGTTACAGGCACAGACGGAATATCTGAATGAATTTTGTATATAGCTAGAAGGAATATCAGGTTCTTAACTCTCCCACTGAAGACATTCCCTGCTTCTGTGCTCTCTCTTCTCTTGCTTTCTCTCCTTGCAGTTTAGTTTGGAATCAGAGGTAGCTGCCTTGCTGCCAAAGTGAGGAGAAAGGGAGGCAAGTAACCAGTGGAAGTGAGAAGTTTGTAAAGTAACAACACAGCCTTCAAGAGCAACAAGCTCAGATGTGCTGTGCATGATATTCACATTATTAGCACCTGTCCCCTGCTTTCTCATTGACCTTTGCATGCAGATCAGATCCTCTGTGCTCTCACTGATTAGACATGTCTGCTCAGCTGCTCCAGTGCTGCTTCTTATTGCCACAGTCCTTTGCAAAACACCTCTCCTAGGCTATAGACAAATCAGTAAATAATGCAGCCCATGGAGGTATTTGGTAGACCCTGAGCCCTTAAAAATTCTCTTATTTTAAGGATACCTTTCAGATCTAGCCTAGAAGAGTGAGAGCTACCTAGAACCTCCAGAGAAAATAGAGATGGTCTGAAAAAGTTTGTTCAAAGATGGGGAAAAGATGCAGCCTTGCAAAAGCTCTGCAAATCGTGGTTGAGAAGGGGCTACCATCCGTGCCTTGAGGCAGTCTTTGGCTCTTCCCTTGTCTTTTCCCTTACCATTCAGGAAAAAGTATCATGGTTTTGTTTATTTTTTCATATAAGCACTGTTTGAACTGTGACAGTCAAGTACACAAGCTGTAGACAAATGGCTAGATTTGTTATTTTATACCAGCACACTCTAGAGAAAATAACCTCACAACAATCTTCTTTCCTCTTCTGTTTTTCTCCTAGGATGAAGAGTGTGGAGTCCTTGCATTGAATTTAACAACATGTTTTCAAGGTCCTCAGTATCTTCTTAACATTGTATTTTGGTGCAACTTGTAAATCTGGTCTAACTGGTCATCTCTCATGATAGTAGCTTCTAATTACTGTGAGATTATTCTCATGAGTGAAGAATTTAGCAAGTTGAGCCTACTCTAAAATGACAAATTCAGATTAGGAATCCTTATTTCCCAGTATTTAAAAAAAAAGGGTCTTAGATCACCTAGAAAATCAGGTCCTCATTTCCCTTCTAAAGTAGTATTTTATACAATACAATGCTATAAGTGAATACTTTCATAGTACTTTGTATACCTATAGAACAAATATTTCAGATTTTCTTGTTGGTAACTTTCATTTTTAAAACCATAAGCAAAAGTTTTTGAGAAATGAAGAATGGAGGAAGTTTTCTCAGCTTTGATTCATTATTCTTCTTTGCAATTTCCTGTCTTGATTTTCTCATGCCATTATGATGATCTCACCGTGACAGACTATGTTCTTAAAGTATATCTAACAACTGCTTTCTGTGTTTGCATTTGTGTTTGCCTTGGAGATATTTTTCCTATTTGTCTGAGGTGGTATATGCCTTTGGTTTGATAGCTATTTAAAACTGTCTTGTGCAAATGTGGTCTAGAAGGAAACAGTTTAATGGAAATAATGGAAATATTTTTCCCCATTATATCAGTATTTATACTCAATTGTTCAGGATAATATTACACACTGTACTGATTATCAAATATTTGGCCTTTATTTCACTGAATAGTCCTGTCAAACATGCTTCCTGTTGTGTAACATTGGAATAAAGTAAAATAAAAGATGATTAATAGCCTATCCTGAAACCATGTGGAAGTGATCATGTGAGAACAGGAATATGGGTGAGGAGTAAGGGAACAAGAAGTTCATCAATAAAAAATATTTTCCATATGAATGTGTGGGGTTTTAAAAATTGTTTGTTTTGTTTTGTTTCAAGAGAAGATTCATTGACACATTTACAGAGTATGGTGTAAGAGACATATCCACTACATTGAAACACAAGAATTTTTGAGGTGGCCTGGAGAGGTCAAGTTCTTCTTGACTCCTTTGATAAAAAAGCTTTATTGTTTAGACTGCACATCTATTAGGTCTAGTTTCATTCCTAGCAGGGCTGCAGCACCAAAAGCAGAGCTGGCAGGGCAGCATTCCTAGAACACTTAGTTACTTTCTTTGTGAAGTAGAAGCTCTGACCTACCCAGACACACCTGCTTTGCCTCTAATACCTTTCAGGCTGCAGCCAGAAACAAGATACTCAGCCATCCAGCTGAGAGAGCATCATAACACTACTCTCTTCACTTTCTTTCTGGAAAAATCTTTTCTGCAGGAAAGGTTATTTGTACAGAGTGGTTTTTACTGCCATGATCTTAAGATCAACTTTATGAATATGTCCTCAGACTGAAAATTAATTAAAATGATACAGGTGTATCTAAGGGTAAAGCAAAGCACCACCTCCAATGACAAGCTCATCTGAAATCCTGAAACAACAGCTGTACTAAGCTCTTAGCTTTCAATGAGAAAGTCCTGTTTCAGCTGCATAGACACAGAGTCTTGCAGTACATCATCCTTTGTTGGCTGCAGTGCTGAAAAAAAACAAAGAAAATATGACCAAGCATGACCCTATTTTACAGGAAAATTTGGATGGTGTACATAGCAGATGTCACTTAACCTGAAAGTAAAGTGCTCATCCAAAGATAGTAGTCTAGGCTCCCATGATGGCCCCTGTGGAGAGACAGGTAGTTTCCAGGCATATTTCTTTTGGTTGGATACTTGTTTCAAAGGGAGCCTAGGCAGCTCCACCTAAATGTTTACCATTACAACATTCCTGCTTACAGCAAATGTTTGCAAATAATCCCTAATAGTATTTCTGCACTTTGGCTCAGGCCTGTCTATTTGCATTTGGTAGTGAGAAAATTGTGGGTAGCTTTTCTGACTGACTCCAGAGCAGATCTACATGAGTCCTTTCCTAATAGTTTTGCTTCAGCCAAACATTGTCTCTTCTAATTAGAAATTTCCTGCTCCCTCTGGGAGTTGCTTTCCTGCTCTCCCAGATGGTGACTGGACCACCCCATACATGTACATGTTTGGAAGAAGTTCCACTCAGGTATGGTATTCTCTAGAGAAGTTACAGCCTCTTCTGTTCTTGTCACTTCATAGCTGCAAAAGTAAAGGTGTTTAAATTTTTTCACAGGACATTTTAAACACTGGTAGGTCAGCCCTGAAAGAAGGTAGTACTAAAATCTTTCCTAACTGTAAAAGTATTCATTACACTCTGCTGACCACTGAAATGTTTTCTTTATCTCACCCAAAATATGCAACAATTTTGCAATATTGACCAATGCACAAGAAAATGTGTTGTAGCAATAGTCAAATGCAAAAATCCCCTATGTGTTGCTTATAGACTTGGCTAATTGTCTAGAGCCTCCATTCCTTTATTGAAGGAAATTCCCTTCTTGCTTATTGTGGGCCAATCCAAACACCCTATTTTGAGGTAACCTGCATGTATTTGTTTTTCATTTAATATTTACATTCTTAGTATTATCACAGAGCATCAATGTCCCAGTTCTGCGATTTTAGCATGTATCAGAATATTGAGCTATAGCAAAAAGACTGATGATTTTTAGTAGTCTTTTTAAGACTTTCTGTTATTTCTAGTGCATTGCACATACATGAAACCAACATTTAAAGTTAGAACATAAATTAAAGCAATTTTTTTCCACTTAGGGACTTATTTTCTTGGTATGCTGACATGTGATCTGGTGTGGGAAACCAGCCTGGTGCTGCTGCAGTATTCTTTATTTGCAGTAATACATACATTTCCTTGGTATCAGCAAGTAACAGTTGAGTGCCATGCTTTAATTGCCACATCCCTCATTAGAGTAGCTGTGTATTCACCAAGCAGTTACAACAGCCACAGCAGAACTAGTCCTGCTCTGCAGGCTCTGTTCCTGACTTGTCTCTTTTGGACTTCTGATGAACTACTTCAAGGAAATAAATGGGAAGAGAAATTATGCCTACTTTTGTACTTTACTGCTGATTTCACTTCCTGGACTACAAAATCAGGCCTATATGAGCCAGCAGAAGGGAAGCAGGCCAGCTGTAGGGGAGTGCAAACAGTTCTGCTCCTTAGGTCCTTAGGTGGCAGACTGAATTGTCATAACTGACAACAGACTTCCAGCTGAAGTCTAACACACCTGTGCTTAACAAACAGAAGGAAATTTACTTGCTTCAATTTAGTGTGAAAAGGTCCCCTTACTCATATCCTATAACAGCTGGCCTAAAAAAAAGGTGGCTTTATCTTATACCTCATATCCCCTGTAAGTTTCTTTATTATACACAGAAATATCTTTCCTGGATTAGGAAAATGATTTCTCTCTCTTATCCAGAAAGCCCTTTAGTGTTAAACATGTAAAGCTGCTGTGTTCAGTGAACAAGTCCAGTGGCAATGATGGGAGCTATTCATCCCATCCCCCTGCTGGTTTTCTACCACTTCAAGATGCAGGCACACAGTTTGTGGTGATTGGGAGTGGGGCTGCAGCTGAGCCTCACCCCAGTGGGTACAGCTGTGAGAAGCAGGTGAGCAGCATTGACAGCAGTGAGCCATGGAGTGCCCAGGCGCACTGACCAACCACCAAAGGGAACAGAGGGCACACAGGTGCCATGCATGAACATGAGGGGTATAAAAGGTTGGGCTAAAGAACAAAAAGGGTCGATGCTTGAAGCCTTCTGATGAGGTGTGGTGTTACTCTGTATGGGAATGTTTAAAGCTTTCTGAAAGTGTATGGTGGTGCTCTGTGTATTGTGGTCATCTCAAGTGTAACATGTGCTGTGACAAGTATTTCAAGCTACTGCCAGTATTACCGACTCATATTTTGCAGGAATGGGCCCTTTCAGTGGCACTAAGTGCCATTTTTGAAAACTTTTATCTAAATGAACAAGGGTCAATTCTGGTATTAGATTCACAAGCACTCTAGAAATTATTATTTTGTAGGAACCATCAGACAGATTAATTCTCTATCTTGTACGGCTCTAAATAACTTCTTAATATATAGCTGATACAGTAAAACCAGGCCATCTTATCTACTGAGAAACAGATGGTAATTCCTAGACTACTTTTTTAATAGGTGAAATTTGTTAGATCTGTTTTCTGTTATTGACTACATTCTAAAGAATGAAACTGAAATCATCCTATTTTAAAGCTGTATAAGTTCCTATCTAACTTCCAATAAAAGTCAGTTCTCAAAATCAGCTGTGGGTGGGATTGTGTTCTCCATTGCTGTCTCCACATGAGTGCTCTAAGGTTTTGGACCTTTTCATATCATAGCCAATAGAATAAATCAACTCTTGCCTTTGAGTTGATAGCCACTATTCTTATATATTTCACAGGTTCTAGTGTCTGATCACACACTGCAGAGATTTACGAGCTTTGCTTACATTGCTTATATGCATTCTGAAGTGGGATTTGTGCTTGATGGAGAGTCATGAGCGATTCTCTGATAGCATGTGTTTGGAAGGAGAAAGAATGAAAAGCAAAAAGAATTCCCAGAGATAGGATGACTAGATAAAAGATGGGGAGAACATACTTTAAGTCATTTATGGGCACAAGTAGGGAGATGCACTCAGAAGGAAATGCTGTATATGGAGCCTGCAGAAGGAAGCCCATAAAGGATGAAGAATGATGCAGACATGCAGAAATTGGGGCAGGGGAGACAGACTGGAGGGGACAAAGACTGTGAGACAGGAGAGGGAAGGGGGATGTGAAGTTGGCCAGCTGGGGTGTGATTCACATTCCTGCCTCTCACAGCTACTCCTCCAGAACCTCCAGGTAAAATGGGAAAATGAGTGGAGAATAAACACAGATGTGCTGCTCTGCACCCTATATGTGCTTTTTCCCTACCTGGTTGCTTCTCCCCTTCATCCCTGTTATATGCTGTCTTGTCCTCTTCTTCATGGGGCACAATGCCAGGATGAGTGGGAGGCAAACTGACCCAGAACCTCTCTGTTTAACACGGAGTCCTCTTCAGTGAGTCTATGGGCTTCTTACCTATGGGACTTCACAGCTTGTTGGATTCTCAAGTCATCTTACAACAGCCTGTGGAAACGGCCTGTCATTTTTATTCCTTTCTTCAATAATAAGTCCCACCTGTGGTGAGAGGAAACAAAGGTGGTTCAAACAAGTGAAGAAACACCAAGGTGCAAGACAGCCACACACCCTTGATAGTTCTTGCATGACCATTTTCCCCCTTACTAGTGACACTTTACAGAACTTTTTCTTTTTTCTTTTTTCTTTCTTCTTTCTTTTGCATTACATCAGTTTCTCTTTACTTTTTAGAAGTAAATTTTCACTTTCCTTAGTTATGTAATAGTATAATGAATCTTACAGCATTGGACTTCTGTGGTGGCAGTCAGCTTCCTTTTAGGTGACTCTTCCTCTTTTGGTCTCTGTTCACATTCCTTGTGAAAATCCAGAATGCCTTTCTACATCTGTAATTTTCACTCACTGATGTTTTTCTGCAAGACCCTGGCCAGCTGAGAGGCTTCACATTGGACTGTTGCCAGTTCATTCTGGAAAGGCATGGTTTTCTGTAGGTCTGCAGATACTGATATAATAACCCTTGAATGTTCTGCTTGTTCCATTCATGTGTTCTTTTGTCTACCCAGCACCTTATCTGTGCCCTACCCAGTTTACACTAATGAACCATGAGTGTCTGAAAATTTCAGAATATTTCTAGACCATACAAACATTTTCTGTCTTTGCTTAGTAGGAAGTCACTTAACTGTGTTTCTGTGTGACTATGGCTAATCTGAAAAGATTTACTGGAATTCGGGATAGATTGATTGATCAGCACTAATGTGGTTTCCAGATTGAGGATCACTTGTTCTGGCCAAGTCAGAGCACAGACAGCAATCTGTTTTTGCCTCCCATGTAAAATGACACATTTCCTCACTTTATTATGTAAACAAAATGCCAGCCTTTTGTTCTGGATAAATGTTCTGTAGTGTTATCTGAGATGTGTTTCCCAAACTCACACTTTTTGTCTTGGCTTACTTAAGGTATGAGACTGAGCTAAGCCAAATGAGCTATCTCAGGTGGGATCCCCTTCTTCAGAAACTCAAGCAGAGGCTGTGAGTTAATAATGACCAGAAAACTATCATAAATATCAAATCTGATTCAAATCTTTTGTCATGTTTCCATGCAGCTCACTTCTGTGGTATTTTGTGACCATCAAGTTTGTTTCTAGAAGCCCATTTCTAGCTCTTCAAGGCTATGTTACAGATGACATTGTTCTATAGCACCCTGGTGACCAGACTTTTATCTGCTTCTACAGGCAGGGGAATATTCACCAAATAAATAGTTGTTGCTCTGCTGCAGCATATATACAACCTAGGCTGCACAAGCAGGCTAAGGTTTATTCCACAAAAAAGTCCACAAAGAGACTATAAATGTACTTGCGAAGGCTGTTTATTACTGCTTGGTGCAGACACATAGGATATCACAGGAAATAGCTGTACAAAAATTGCTGCTGTTGTGTTACTGCCTCAGATTAAACAGGAGTCTGTGATTCCTGAATGGATGCTCTCCTATACTTTAGCTTACCAATGATCTGTTTCCAATACAAGAGAAAAGTAGAGATTGTGTTTGAAGAATGCACCATGTGGATTTCCAGTATTTTAAAAGACCCAAATGCTACAAGTTAATTTATTTTGGATTCTCACAAGGTTCCATTCTCTTTCTCCAGAAAATACTCCAATATATTCTTTCCAGCTCACAGAAATGAAGAACCATTGAATCAAGTCTTTAAAGGAGAGAATTTTTTTGTATGACTCGGCATACAGGGTAGCAGCATTCCCTTATCTATTTCTTAAGGTCTGTAAAGAAATGGCTTTTAAACATAATAGACAATTTTATGGAATTCTGAAAAACTACAGCAAAGTGGGAGTGTCACTAAAAGAATGTTCATTGTAATGTAATTCATAACCACAATTCCCTATGTCTAATCTGATAGTTGTGAATTTTTGTGACGGGTGTGGGCTGCTCATGTGTGAAGCCTGAGACAAAGGGAGATAAAAAAACATTGCAAGAAGCTTTCTCTTGTGCATCATCTGCCCTGTGAACCACTGCCTCTGACAGCCGCAACTTCTATGCCTGCCAGAAGCAATATTGTTCCTGCTCACTTAGTATTGTCACAAAGAAAACAGATATTGTCCTGCTCTAGGAAAGTATGTCTGGGGTCTGTAAGCCATTAGTAGTAGATCCAGTCAAATATGGATTCCATTTTTCTTTTGTATTACTTTTAGCTTGGCAATATGTGCACACTATTGAGTTTCATTTCCCAGAAGCACAAAACCTCTTAATTCTTCTGTGAAGTCCAGTGATTCATTTCCAGGTAAACAGAAATCAAGTTTTTACACTATGAGGCATATGGAACAGATTTTGAAATGTGAGTAATTATAGGTTTATTTCAGAGAGAACAAATCATAGGCATGAGGAATCAAATCTATTTCTCACTAGGCAAATTCTAATTGGCTTTGGATCAGAACATTATAAGCTTCTGTGTTTTTGCTGTCATCCTTGCTAGTTCCTCTAAAGGCTAAAATTTATGTCCCTGTTGATACTAGTCAGGGCAAGATGCTGTTTGGATATTTTGTGGGGTCACACCCACCTTTCAGTGTGTTCTGTGACAAAGACGCTCCTCCTTCAACCATGCTGCATCTCGTGATGAGACAAGCTGCTTCCATTTATGCCATCTCCAGATCAAGTCCACCCTGAGGGAGGACTGTGAGGCTGGAGCTAGAGGCACATGATTGCATTTTGCCATACAATATATTTTCTTTCCTTTTTGTGGAGCCCAGATGGTTGACATCTGGGAAAACTGAGGGTAAGGAGCTGGAAGAACCAAAGTACGGTCTGGAAAAGTGAACCAAAGTGTCTGGAAAAAGTAGGAAATCACAGACAGTTAAATCTTTTCCTCTGTAAATCCCATCCTTCCCTATCTGTTACAGGGTGCTCCTAGCCAGGAGCAGAGCTTCTCGGAACCATTCATTACCTTTTCCTCATATCTATCCAAGGCACCTTGGGCTTCCCTAACTTTTGGAGAGTTTGTACTGTGCCAAATCAAATGTTTGTCTATTTTGTACTCTGTCTTCAATGGGTTCATCTGCATTTCTTAAGAACTTAATGAATGAATTAGTCTTGTGTGTTTAGTATCTCTGGAAGGGTTTTTCTTATACAAATTTACCTAAGTATTTTTTTTGACTCATGTAAATCTTGTGTTTTCTATTCCTCATTTCATTAAACTCCACAGTTTAAGCAGGTGATGTGTGAAGTATCTGTCCTTGCTTTAAACCTGTCATCAGCCACTATGACATTCACTGAGCTCTAATGTTTATGTCGAAAAGAACAATGAACTGCTTCTCAGTACTTATTTTCTCACATTCCTTATTCTTTATTGACTGCTATGTTATCTTCTCTTGATCTTTTTGTCAGTTTGAAGAATTTAGGTCTATTTAATCATTCTTTATATGGCAACCACTTGAACTGTATGCAGTATTCAAAATATGATAATGTATGATTTTGTACAGCAGCATAGAGATGTTCTGTCCTGTTCTCTCTTCTCTATCTAATAATGCTGCCAGCTACCTGACTGTTTTTAAGAAGTACTTCTAAGTACTGAACTGTTGACAACACGGAACTCTTAGAAATCCAAGATCTCAATCCTTAGTGCTTATAGCTAAATCACAATATAGCACTATATTACAAAAAAAAAAAAAAAAAAAGTTTATGCTTTCTTCAGGCCCTGCTTCTTGTAGACTGGACAGAAGAGACAGATCCTTGATTAATATCCCTTCAACTAAGCAAATTCATAAGGAAAAAAAGACTGCATTAGACAGTTTCTGGTAACATGTCCATGAATGTTAATATGCCCTGTGCCAATCTGCAAGGAAGACCCAGCCACAGGATGTTCACTCTTTACTGGAATGTTTGAACAGTAAGTAGGTTGCTACATATGGTACGGCCATGCAGTCTCTATATAGCTGGATTGGAAGGGAAAGAGTCCTGACCCTCTAGTCCAAATCACTTCTGTCTAGAGCAGCAGGCTGTATCTGACAGTATCAGATATGGACTATAATCTTTTTCTGCAAGACAGACAGCTTTAAAAAAGTTTTGCAATTTATTCATTATGATAAGTTGTTTTCATGAGTCTACCAAGGCACTGTGAGCCAGCACAGGACACATTCTGCATTAGTTAAGGTTCATGGTAGGAATATGGTGATGGTTGTGGTGGTGTCAATGGTGTTTTCTGTAGCTGCAGAGATAGGATTGTTTTTTCCCCACACACATCACTTTATTTATCAGCATTGAGAGCCACCTACCATTTTATCATCAGCTGCTCACTGTTGCAAAACCCATTTGTAACTTTTCATGTTCAGCTTGAATACCTTAGGCTCACTGGCAAATGTTTTATACTATTAGCTAGATATTTTACAGGCATGTTGAACAGTTGAGAAACCAACATGTGTTTCCTCTTTAGCAGTAAAAATGTACATCTCTTTTTTAATTGCCGGATACCTTTTCCATGCCCTCTACCTTGTCTTCATATTTTTCGCACTAGAGACATCATTGTCTTCAGATAGATTGTTAACAGCACAGCTGGGGACAAAAGGAAAAACTGTGGCATAGCATTGCATTGAGTGGCATGAAGTGCTCCAAAGGGAAGTGTGCTGCAGTGGCTGATACACCTCCCTGTATTAATCTCTTAACTTATGCAAAGCGGTGTTTGCTTTGGATTAGTCTTTCTCCTTCACCTTTTCAGCTGTGATTTTTATCAAGTGTTTCTTAAAAGCTGTGTAGGTTTAGCATTTATTTGATTAATTGTGAAAAACTGAACACAGCTTTTAAACCATAATGACTAGTGAGGAAAGAACAGACTACTCATTGGGCCAAGACTCAAGTCTTGCTGCATTTGGGAGTCTGATGGGGAAATTTCAACCTGTGTTGAAAAGTACTTTCACAATTGCATGGTTCCTCTGAAACTGCATCATGAAATTCTCCACGCAAGATCCAGGACACTTAGTTATCTGCTTTGTTTTTCCTTTAATTTGTTTATTCATTCCTTGGCATTCTTAACAAATCTGATTTTTTCAGTCAGTCCATTTGGAAAACTTTCTGGATGCCATTGCTCTGTGTGTTTTTAAAGCCCAACAAGACTTCTCAGCAGCAATTCAGCTTCTCTTTCTCTTAAAAGTGATGAAGCGAAGAGGAAACTGGGGCCTTCCCTCTCTTGGTACACTGGCCTCTGAAGTCTGGCTTCTGGCATCATAGCCTCTGAAGGTTTGGAAGTTACCAGAAGCTTAGTTAGTAGGAGGTGAAACCAGGTGATTGTCAATGCCAACGTGTATCTGAGCTCTGGTACTGACTTTTCATACTGCCCTATCTCCACAATTTGGGAAGTATGGAAATTACCTATTGGATGTGAGAGAAAAGAGGAGAGGGAAGATGGATACCCATCCAGCTATGCAGTAATAAATGGAAAGCAGGGTCTTGAAGTACAGTGAGGAGAACAAACAAGGTTGGAATCTTCCTCTGGGGACTGGTGAGACTAAATTTTAGTGCAAACTTGTGATGATCAACATGCTGACACTGATGTGTCTTTGAGATGCCTTTGCCTGTTGTCCGAGTAACTTGTGGGATGGATCAGGATTCCTTGGTCAGAGCCCAAGAACTGGCCCTGGAGCACATAGCTGTGCTGGGATATTTGCAAAGGCAGCACTGCAGCTCTGTGGCAGTGACACTGGGGCAAGCGGGGAATGCAACATTGCAGCCCAGAGTGCTGGAAACAGACTTCAAAACTTGGGGTCTGAGCCAGATGGTAGATTGAGAAAACCAAATGTGTGCCAGGAAAACATCTCTGAAGCATTTATTTGGGAAAGAGTATATATAATAGGTAGGTCAAATGCTCTGCCCTCTTGTTCTAACATGCATTTCATAAAACAAACACGTGCACCTACAATGCTGGTTAACAGATGAGGTACAGGGAGCAGGCCCAGGTGTGGCTCTATTTTGGCTGCTGCTCATTCCAGAGGAGAGCTGCTCATCCTGAGGTAGAAGGATTACTCTGGGGGTGAGTTCCTTGTTGCTTCATGGGAAAAGAAATGTCTGTTCATAAAAGAAAATGAAAGCCAATTACAGATCAATCTGTTATATTCTGTTGTTTCATGGTATTTGTTCCTGAGAATGATTTTCCTCATGAAAATCAGAGGTGGCTTTGCCATGATGGCTGGGGAGCTTTATGGCACCTTCCATAGATTTGGCTCTTTTGATTTTCCTAGTGTTACTCAATGTACAGCTTTCAGAGGAAAAATGGGCCCAAGACTGAATTGTCACAGAAGCTTTTGCAAAGCTTGAAATCCACAGATCCACAGTTCCCTATTTTTTTTTTTTACAAGGCAGCTAAGCAACTTTTTCACATCCCTTTTGTTTCTCACATATCTTCAGACACCTGTTTCCCACCCACCTCTATCTATCCTCAGCAGTTTCCTTTCCATGATGTTTGTTACATCTTCAGGGCTCCAACAACATTTTTTCAAACTGAACACTTAACCACAGTCAAAACAGCAAGTGCTGCCATTTTTTAACCTCATAGATCTTACTCTTGATTTCTGACTAACTTTATTTATTAATATAGCAATATCAGACCTTGCAGGAGGTCCTTCCACTTTGAGAAGGCAAGCATGAGAAGCAAATGGGAGTTTGCAAATTTTTTCCTATAAAAATCTCAATTCCACTTAGATGCAAAGGGAAAAAGAAGGTTGAAAGGATATATATGAGAGCAATGTGCAATGTATGACTAATGTAGCACCTTTTGAAACAACATATAAAGGACATATCTGTCCCTTGACATGCTGTCAAGTTATCCCTTGTTATGAGGTTATGACTGAGGTATGGATTGCAGGTCCATGTCATCAGAGACCACACAAGCACACAATAAGACATAGTTTTTAAAGAGAGGAAATTGCTTGATTGTGAAGCCTAGCTTCTTGTATTACAGAGGCATTACTTACTAGTTTATATTAATATGTCTCCCATTATTGCATAAAGAATTCTCTGTCTGTTTATGGCATCTTTGGATCCAGCCATGAAGATCCAAGATTCACTTCTAGGTCTGCATTCTCACTAACCCTTCTTTTCTCTTAGTTTTCATTTAGTAAAAAAAAAAAAAAAAAAACCAACAAAAAAACAAAAAAAGCCAGCAAAAAAGCTCATAGAGATAATATTGTTTTATTGCATTGTGATGATACACTTTCTTTCCTACTCTGTTTTCCCAGAGATATTAAAATATTTATTTTGCCCTGTGTGTTCCTTGTGCTGAAAAACTGGCTTCAAATGTAAGTTTCATGTTTTCTTCTTATCTCAGCCATTTTACTATAGTAATTTGCATCCTCCAACTGTTTATTTGGGAGGACATACTCTGTCATTGGGTAGGAAAAGGTATATAGTATCAGTATTTGTCTTTCAGGTGAATTTTAATTTATTGACTTGTTGACAGAATTGCTTCCCTTTTAGGTAAGAATCTAAAAACTGTAGTCAATCATCTTTCATTATCTCTTTCCTCATTTATATTTTCTAGACCTCTGTGAAAATTGTTCGAGTTCTTAAACTTTTCTGTCTTCAGGCTGAACTCACAGACTGATTTTAAACTGGATATTCACCATCAATGGCAACCATTTGAATGTTAGTTCTCATTCCAGAATTTTTTTTTTAGCTTTAGCTGATTGCAGATGAGAAAGCTTTCAGGTGAATTCCAGGTACTCTTTTAAGCAGATAATATGAACAAGAGAATTATGCCAGAGAATTCAGAGGGAAAGTTTGTGGAATCAATGCCTGTGCTGTAGTGGCTGTGCCATTGTAAGGAACAGCTGATTGCAGCATCCAGGTAATTCTGTTACTTTCCTGGCTCTGATGGCTGCCTGCAATGTTGGGGAGCTAAGCCTTGGTGCAGAAATGGCAATAACCAAGGTTATCAGCTGACATACAGCCTATTATAAAACTGGTTATCCTTTCGAGTAACAACACAACTTCTTTTCATTTTCAGGGGATGGTAACTCAGGGAAAGTAAATCAGGTAATTCTAAAAGCACAACCTGTGTTCCCAGTTTCCTATAAGGAAACTAGGCAAATATAATATAGACTGTAATCTGTGTAAATTTGTTCAAAGTTGGGAATTTCCGCTGGATGAACACTTCTTGGTGCAATAAAAAAAAAAAAAAAGATGAATTCTGTGAAGAATAACAGTGGGAACAACAGTTTCCAGTAAGGTTGTCATGATAAGACCAAGCCAGCCAGTGCTGGGAACCGCTGACAGAACTACAGAGCAACAGAGTGACAAAGGAGAAACTACCACAATGCAGCAAATGCCATTACTGTCAATCATTTTTCATGTGGCTGTGTGAGGAAGTGGGACTTCCTCTTCTTTGCTGGTTATGGGCTATTTCATTTGGGAAAACCCCTTAAAATTTGCATAGGTATTCTGGCCTTTGCAGGCTGGGATCTTTCTGGGCTCCCCAATGGACTGCACTGCTCAGGGTATGATCATCTGAATTATCTTTACTGGTTTGTTGTAGAACTGAACAAAAGTCACCTGTCTAGTGGAGGGCAAAGGTCAGTCTGGAAGGTCTGAGTCACTGTTTTTTTTTTTTTTTTTTTTTCTTTCGCCATGCTAACCAATCATGTTCTTAGCCAGTTACCACCTACTCAAATTGCAAGATTAATGACATTAAATTAAAAAAACACCAAATATTAAAGACCTTTACAGATTTTATTTTTCTTAATGCTATCCCATGAAAGGAACAAGACGAGGAACCTTCAGAGGAGGAAAAGCAATATGGTATACCAACTCCCTGGGTATTTGGCCCATCTGTAAGGAGAAGAAGAGGCTTTAAATGTAGCATCATCTAGCCTGTACTGTGCTGTTGGAAACTACCCCTTCCAGTTGGGTACTTTCTGCAGAAGGTAAGTGGAAGGCTTTGCTGTGGTTCAGCTGATGGTTACCCACTCAAATTTTACACTGCTGGGAATCTGAAATGGGTATTTGGGGTTTGCTAGAGGATCACACGTGGAGTTCCTGCTTTTAAGCTGCAGCAGAAGATGCTGTAATAGCTCAATTTCTCACAGAGCTCCAGCTGTCTCAGGGATCTAGGCGTCTGAGAACACTCATGATGAACACACTCCAAGCTGTATGGTTTATAATTGCTCCTTTCCACAGGATGCTGTGGGAATGATCAACCATTTTCACCTTTAGAGATGCATATTAAGTATGCAAATTGAGAGAGCAATTGATTACAGGCAGATCTGCTCCTTTTGCTGTAGATGTTTGCCCTTCTGCAGGCCAGCTGCTGCCAGATTTTTGTATGATGGCACACTAATGTGAATTATGGAAATACTTAGCAGGAATTTATTGCTGATATGCAGTAAGCCACAGGAATCTAAGCAAGTCAAGGGTGTTAAGAAATGTCTACTTCCTCTTCTGGGTGAACTTCTCAGCTTTCACGTGTAGGCTGAATTAATTATGCAGTGCCAGGTATTAAAATGCTGTTCCTTGGCTAATGTACTGTGTAATGACTTTTTGGAAAAATAATTACCTCTGAATACATCATTCTGATTAGATCTATCTGAAATATCAGTGACAAATTTTTGCTAAACCAGGAAGGACAGTAAGTTTTTCCAGCTTTTGAATCCTGATAGTGTTGATCACAGTTATAACATACAATTCAAATCCAGTATAGAATGGGAAAATTGGATTTTTTCTCTCTGTTAAAACTCATTTGGCATGTATTTTTGATCAGTTCTGGTCAAGAGTCCTCTGAGAGAAAAAGATTGCTAGTAGGTACTTTCATAAAGGACTGTGTCCCTTAATGTAATTTTTTACATAGAGTTAAATAGGAAAGAGTAAATTTATTATGAGCTTCTTTTTTCAAGCAGGAGCAAATACAGCTAAACAACAGAAGAAATGTAACAATTTCTGTGCAGATGGAGGCAGTTAAAAGTCCTCAGGGGACTGTGAAATAAAAACAGAGGATAAGGCAAATTTATAGAAATTACCAGGATTTTTAAGCTCTAAGTACAACCTACTGTTCTTGTATAGATAGAAGTGACAGTGAAGCACATGGGATTTTACTCCAGGAACAGGTCTGGAAATTGGAGTGTAGGTATCACCAGTCTGTCACCCTATGAACATTCCATTCTGGCAACACCAGACACGTGCTGTCCAAAAGCTTTTTAAGGGGTATCTTCAGGCAGCTGCTTGGTTTTTTTTGGCATTCTAAATGTATGCTGTGTTCCTCTCTCTCTGTAGCTAATTCCAGCAAGGAGCTGCCTCCTGCAGCTGGCATCTTCTCATCAAATGACATGGTTATTTAGAGAAATTCTTCCTTCTCCCTCAGAAGGCTAATATCTCCACTTGTGTTCTTTTACTCTCTTCCTTTCCACAGTTCAGTGGTAATATGGTGCTGGGTTAACAGTTGGATGTGGTGATTTTGCAGTTTTTTTCCAATCCTTATGATTCTATGGAAGATGGTAAATTTTTGCCATCTGGCAATACCAACAAACTGCCTTTTTTTTTTTTTTTCTTTAATAATGTGGAATCAGGGGGTGATAAAACTGAGTTACAGAGATACAGTGGTACTGCTATGTTTGCCTGCACATGGATTATGCGGATGAGGGAGAGGGGAAGACAAGCTATTTATTAGCATGCTTGTTACTTATATTATATAATGAACAAATACTGCAACTTATTTTTAGCCATATGCCTCTTATATTCAGTTTCCTGTAACTCATGGTTGTTTCCATGCCAGCAGAGCTACATCCTAATCAGTTGCTTTCCCTTCTAAATGCTTAGATGCAATTCCTTTTCAGTGTAGATGATTTGACTAACAAGCTCATTTGGATGACTCCCCATTTTATCTTAATCACAATATTTTTGCAATTTCTATTCTTCCTAAAAACAAAAGTGCTTCTGTGTTACCTAATTCCTAGCATGAACTTTCCCAAGCTGCTTTTTGGTTATATCACCAGGTCCTTGCACTCCTTTGAAGCTTCTTCTGGTTTATTTCTGGTGCTCGCTCTCTTTGCCAAACCAACTGAAAAGGAAGCTTTAGCCTACAGAGTGCAGTGACCATGGCCAATGCATGGACAGTGGATCTCCTGGGGTGGCCTTGCTGCACAATAACTCTTGGCTCTGAAGCCCTGTGGCTCTTAGCTACCAATCACATAGCTTTGCAGATGAGCACCGCAGATCTCAGCAGATAATGGATTTGCAATGAGGAACTACACATGGGACTGGGCATTGAGACACCTGATGACAGGTGGGAGGCAGTGCCTGTGGTTCTGAGTGGAGAGGGCATTAGGAGGGCTACGGATTAGATAAGTTTTTTGGGTGATGCATAAGAGAAGGTGATGAATTGGTACACTGGCAATTTTGGAGGTAGGCTGCTGGTGCAGCCTTTGGGTCTGGGGAAACAGATACTGGATGTGAGTATCTACTTGTGCCTAGCTTGGCAGATAGGGCCCTACCCCACCACCTCCCATCCCAGAAAAGTGGGCTAGGTGCTGCTGTGCATGAAAAAAAGAACTCTTCATAGAATCAAAGAATCATAAAATGGTGAGTTGGAAGAAAGCCTAAAGGTCATCTAGTTCTGATGCTCCTGGACAGGACACATTTCACTAGACCAGGCTGCTTACAGCTCCATCCAGTCTGGTCTTGAAAGCTTTCAGGGATGAGGCATCCACAACTTCTCTCCACAACCTGTTCCAGTGCCTCACCACCATCACAGATCAGAATTTCTTCCCAGTACCTAATCTCACCCATTTTTTGAGGCCATTCCCCCTTGTCCTGACATGTAGTGACATGCTTTTGTAAAGTTCCTCTCCAGCTTTTTTACAGGCTCCCTTCAGTTACTGGAAGGACACAATTAGGTCACCCTGAAGCCTTCTATTTTCCAGGCTGAACAACCCTGCATTCTCCCAGGCTTTCCTCATAGGAGAGGTGTTTTAGCCATCTAACCATCGTGGTGGCCTCCTCTGGACTCGCTCCAACAGGTCAATGTCCAGAGCTGGATGCAGCACTGCACATGGGATCTCACCAGAGTGGACCAAAGGGTAGAATCCCCTCCCTCATCCTGCTGGCCATGCTGCTTTTCATGTAGCCCAGGATACAGCTGGCTTTCTGGACACAGAGTTGGCTTAATTGACATAAGATGCTCTCACACAGATCTGAAATTATCTCACATTTATTACACTTTATTTATACATTTATTTATACATTTAAATTTATACATTTATTGCCATTGCTCTAAACCATGGTTCTCTGTGAGGAATCCCCAGTCAGTCTTTAAACATAAAAATGTAAAAACCCCACTATGATTCCTCAGGATGTCTTTCAGTATGACAAACCTGTATCTACAAGATTTTGTACAGAATCTTAGTTATAGTAATTAATAATTTTACAAAGACAATAAAAATAATGTGCTTTCACAGAGCTGGAATTTGGCTGTGAAAAACCACTCTTTCTCACAAATTTATTGGTCCATAAAAATTACAGGCATAAAAGCAGCCTTAAGATTTTTATGAAATATGTTTAAAAAATCTAGCAATATAAAAATGTGCTATAATTTGTGGCATCCCTTAAGTTACCAAAAAGGACTGAATTAGGGCAAACCATTTCAAATTTAAACATACTGTCTACAGTGCTGCCAAAAGATAAAATCATGCTTGAGTGCCACAGCCTTATTTTATAGCTTACGCCTAAAGACAAATTTTATGGTTCTGATAAGGCCTTTTGAAAATAGACATTTATGACTCTTTTATAAAAGAGGACTCTTCACTGGGCACCACTGTAATAAAATTGTATCTCTGCAAAACAGATGATAGTGTCACTGACTTTTACCATGCAACAGAGTGCTGCTTCAAACCATACACAGAAATGCTCCAGTTTGGATTGGCAAATATTTGTGTTATTCTTTCTGTGGAAACTGTACATTCCCTTTACTGCTAGTTGTCCTAAAATTAAAAGTGAAATTTTGACATTGGAAGGTTTTGGTTTTAGAGAACTTATGAGCTATGCATGGTTTGACTAGATTACAGTACTCCAATCCATGAGGAGTTCCCAAAGCCAGTGATGGACCATTGTTAAACATTTTGTTACAGTCTGAAGGTACTGCTCCTACTAAGTGCACAAGGGCAAGGGAGAGACTTTGATCATTCAGTCTGTTTAGCTGTAGCTTCACTGCATGGCTCTGGTTTGTCTCTCTCCTACCTGCTTTAGCAAGGACACAGCCCAGGCACAGCTCTGGGGACCGTTAATTCCAGGCTCTTTTCCCCCAAATATATGGAACTATCATGTCTCCCTTCCCCTCTACAGTCATTCCATAATGCCCATGTCAGCACTTTTGCCCTCCACTCACTGCTGCAGTGTATCCCTGGGCATGCAATACACACACTACATCCGCTGCTCTCAGAACACCCTGATGGACTACAAAATACCTCTTACCTTATTTTGAACACTTTCAGCTGAAAACAGCAGATCATGTAGTAGCAGCATTTTAGAAGCACCAAGATATGACTGAAGCATAAAGATATCTGCTTTGAAGGGAGCTAACCTTTACTGGTGTGGCCACAAGCAAGTCAACACTGCTCAGAGGCTTCTACTCAGCCATCGTGAACAAAGAGTAAACTGCAAGCAAGCAAAACAGTGCCAAGGCATTGGCTTGAGAAGTAACACCTATCAGTCCTACTGTTTGGTGTTTACTAGCCCCCTACCTGGCCTACTTCTGCCACATGACCTTTTAACCTGCTTCAGAAAGTGGCCAGGAATGGTTTGAGGGATAACGCAAGGTTATCATGTAATGACTGGCTGCAATACAAGGTATAGTGAAGACCATGCTGTGGACAGGATCCAGCTGTGCCACTGTAAGCAAGCCAGGCCATCCCCTTTGTTTGCATGTCAGAAAACATACCCCAGTCACCCAGCTGTGGCCAGTATTTCATTGTAATCAACATCATGGTTTGCTGCACAAATGTGAAAGGAAAACACAACAAAGCTGTTTAAATATGGTAGGTTCTCTATTGCTGTGATGTCCTTTTGTAACTTTGTGACTTAATTGGCTGAATTCAGTATGATTTTAGTGCTGTTAAAGAGAGCCCAGTTTCAATCCCAAGAAAAGTTCCAACATTTCAATATTGTTTTTATTGCACATGAAGAAAAAACATGAGCATGTAGTTCTCCAGAAAACAAGATGTTCCCACAAATTTAAATTAAAAATCTCAACGTTTTTCTGCTATTTTTAAAATCTAAATGAAATGTTATCATAGACCACAATCAAAAAAAAATCCACTTTGCTTTACTGAAGTGAGCCCAAATGATTCATTTTAAGGTCTTCACCTCCCATCATACACCCAGCATAATGAAGTAGTGTGACTATGCAGAGTTCTCAAAAGAAAATGTATTCACAATGAAAAATGTAAGGATTGAGAAGCCTCTAATCTAGGACTGGGGCAACAATTTTCACAATGATGGGTTCCATCTGATCAGGTGTAGACATCTACTGCTGAGCTGGTTGTCTGCTCTCTTATTAGATCTACTTGAAAGAAACAGGCACTGTTTGGAAAGTGAACAAGGTTCATTTTCTGAATGTTAACTTAACCACACAGACTGAGCTAATGGTATAATTCTAGGTAATTTTAATGAGTAGAAACAGACCTTTTTTGAGTGAAATCCTTTGCCAATATTAACTTCAGATTGAGACAGAAGAAGACGCAGAGGCAGGCACAAAACATATTTAATTTGCATTTTATATCTTTCCATACTTGGGTAAATTTCTGACAGGTATTTTACTGCCCATATTGCACAGGACACAGACATTCTTTGCACACTTCTCCAGCACCGGGGTCTGAAGCAGCCCAGAAAGCCTGTGAATGATCTCTGTAGCATCTCTCAAGTTAATCAGTGTCAGTAATGATGTCAGACAATGACAATGAAATGAAAGGCAGAAAGAGCTTTTCTGAATGCCAGGAGGTAATGAAGCTTTTGAACTCATGTATAGCATCAGATCACTCTGTGCTGCAGTTATTAGAACAGTCTGGTAAATAACTTAATTAGGCACATCTTTAAACACCAAAAGTGAACAGTCATAGATTCTGAACAACAAGGACTTTTTTTGTACTTGCTGTAGGTTTGACTTGCTTGCAGGACTCACCAAGAAGGAATGCAATTGTTTTCATGTCTGAAGACCTCAGAGTTAGGAATGCCTTGCCAGTGTCTCCTGGGCAATGGAGGAATCTCTCAAAGCTTGCTCTCAGCTTCTGATTGCTACAGCTTATTAGAAAATCAGAGGCCCTCACTCCACCCAACCCAAACTATCTATACCCTATTCTGTTGTTCCAGAATGGAGGTGGGAGGAAGTGCACCCCATCACTCATCAGCCTAAAGCTAGATGGTTGCTGTGATAAATAAAAATCACTTCTCTACTAATCTTCGCTACCTTAACTGTCATCAGCAAAACCTTGATAGGCAGAACTACCAAACTTTATAAAGAGCTTTTTATGTCTGAAAGACATTATCTAATACTGTGTGACATATTGCAATTCTTTGACTACTGTCTGGCGATGTAAGAAGCACTGAAGCAGCCTGTTCCTAAATTGCATCATGCTATGATAACAAATCCTGACTAACTGGACAAGATATTTCTTAAAAATCCACTCTGTTGAAAGAGAATGAAGAATCTTGGTTAACCTAAAAAAAAAATCAGTTGTGTTTTTCCCCAGAACTATTCTTCCCATACTTCCCATATAGGAATAGTGGCATCAAATTTATGTATGCCATGTGTTGACTTTCGAATTCTATGTTTTGGCTTTCTCAGTGAGTGTTGTTATTGGCCAGGATGGAGGCAGAGGGTATGCCAAGCTCCAATGCTAATCTCCAACTATTTAGAAACTCTCCAAACGAATCTTAGGTTGCATAAAGAACTCTTACAAGATGGTCAAGATGGACTTAGTTGTGAATCTTATTTTTTGCATTTTAATGGGCCATTTTCTGTTGATGTTACCAATACTTACACTTTTTTTGTATGCAACAAAGCATCAGAGATGTTGCAGCAGCGTTAGTGAAAAAAAGACATTTGAAAAAGAAAATATAAGTCTCTGATGACACTTTAATTACAGAAGCCTCTGAATTTAATAACTGGCAAAGCACTCCCATACTTACTGTTCTCCTTTAGCCCTGTATATTATGAGTTTGGTGTTGCCCACAACAGAAAAATCCCTCAAGGGGTTTCCCTTTTGAGATGTTTTTTAAGGTAACTTTTGTTACAGTAGCTGGAGTTTTACACACTGTGCTGCCCACTCTTATAAGCCTTGTTTTCCTCTGCAAGGGAACTGAGATGTTACAGGCACAGGGTGTTCTTTTTTGCCCCCATCATGCAGCATGAACCCCCACAGAATGAATGACTTCTGTGAGTTGACATAGGCAGGCATAGACAGTTACACAGTCACACTCTTGTCTCTTGAATATACACAGCTAAGAGACCAGGTATGAGTGCCATATATGCCAAGAGCTCTTGGCAGTTCACACTTCCACACACAGTTAAAATGATTTCTCACTTCTAAAGCTGCTTTCCTCTTACAGTCTCATTGCTGTCTTACAACCCAGTGTGATGGTAGCTCTGCTACTGTCACTCATGTAACTTTTCTGCCAGGGACTGACTGGCAGAAAGGCATGACTCAGTCACTGGTCCAAGCTCAGACCCTGGAGTCCCTCATAAATAAGCACAGGTACACACTGTTTGGCACTTCCATGCAGAATGGTCAGAAAATTAAATTTAGTACAATAAACCAAAGTCTCTAGGCTTTGAAGAAAAGGTTTTTCCTTAGTCATAAGCAATGCACAGTACAAATGGATGTAAAAAAAGGGAACGTGGGAGGAGAGAAACAAAATACGTCATGAATATGCCCAAAGGCAAATTACCACCCCAGAACATACCACTGCCAGGATAAATCCAAGTTTCTCCCCTGTCAGTGTGGAAGCAGAACAGTGACTCACCTCAGACAACCACAGCAGCCACCACCTTGTTTGCCTTTTGTATTCTTGAAGCATATTTTGCAGCTCATGTCTGAAAATGAAGATCTGTATTTTCTTGAATAACTCTTTGAAATTATTTTTCTCTAAGCCAGTTGCCAGTGGATAAGTAAAGCCATTCTCACCTGTGATACAATACCTGAATGGAGGGCAAGTCACTTTATCAAACTGTTGGTATTTTATATGACAAAGAGTTTGAAAGAAAATAATGCAACAAGAAGAGCAAAAAGATACATTTGATACATGAAGCAGCTTTTCAATTCAACTTTTTCCACTGCAAAAGACAAAAGACAATCCCCTCATAGGAGCTATTGACCAGTAATTTTTCCATGGTAAAGGCTTTGTAGTATTTCTCTGTGTATGTCCAATATAGAATGGGATGTCTTCGCTGGGCTCCCAGGTACTGAGGATTAACTTCAACTGTGGCAATCTTATCTCATATACAGGAATTTAAGTGGCAGTGGAACTCCATTTTAAAGTTTTTAGTTTATATGGTGACTAGAAATTACCTGGCCAATAACCAACCCAGAAAGAACATAAACTTGCAAGTTCCTCCTTTGCATTTCAGTGTCAATTTCTTTCTGTACCTTCCTGTATATGGGAGGTTTTGAAATGTCTTAGGCACCACAAGGTGCTCATATGATTTGGAAATCCCTGATCAGGGACCAGTCTGAGCTCTCTCCCCCACTTCTCCCAGCCTCTCACATATATTCCAAGGCTCTACTCAGAACAGCTATTTTTGGCTGTTTCAGAAAGCTGTCTTGTTTATTCCAAGAACCCGTCTGAAGAATTTACACATTGGAGCCCATGTTGCCAAGAATATGGAAATTATGACTGCAATACAAAGGACAGCTAATGAAACCAAGGAATGATCCTAATGAAAAAAATGCTTATTTGAGTCCACTCTAGGAAGCAGGAGATCTTTATGTGTGCAAAGGTGTAAGAAAAAAATTCTTGCTGCTCAAAATGGTGGCATAGTTATTTTAATAGGATAATAACTAGATGAAGACACATTCAGATGATGTCAGTGAGATCTTTTACAAGTGGAAGTGCAGAAACTGCACCTGTGAATGGGAAGACAGTGTTCTTCTGACTTGTCCATAAACTGTGGACATGGTCCTGCAGCAGCTGAAATGGCAAGAATTGGCTTTAATGGAATGGTGGTTCTAGCTCTGTTTGTGGAAATTTGTTGAGACTGCACACAAGAATTAGTATCCCAAGCTGATAATAGTTCTTTTCCACCAATGCAAGGCACATTTCAGGATTGGTATCTTGCCAGACTTGCTATGAAATTAAAGTTGTGGTGAAGTAGTACAATGAGAAGCATCAAACAGTGTGATGAGAAAGGATGTGAATCGCTGCTGAGGTGCAGTACTAGTGTTTGGTGGACAGGAAGGTGGGCTAGATTCAGAATTCTCCTGTTACTTAGTTTATGACCTAGAATGGAACACTCAGTTCTTTTGCTTGTTACCGTGTGTACAAATGACACCAAATTGTTATTCACTTCTTGCTTGTACACCAAGGAATTAAAAAAAAAAAAAAATACAAACAACCAACCCGTTACGCAAATAATGATTAGCGCAGTTCTGGGACCCAGGACGCTCCTAGAGATCATCACGCCTTGGGTGGAATGCCCTTTTCCTGAGTCAGCCGCTTCCCCAGGCCCACCCCCGCGCCTCCAAACACAGAAACTCCCTGTGCCGAAACGCACAAATTCGTGCGGGGTTTCGTCCCTGAGAAGACCCTCGACTCCTGCAACCCGTTACGACTTGCTCAGTGCCATCTGGGAATGGTCTGAAATGGCGTTGCTGGGATTCCAGCTGTTCTTGCCTAGGAAAAGATACACCAGGTCCCGGTACCGAGGAGGCTCGTTGCCCTGCCCGCCTCCCAGCGCCAGCCGCCGCTTTCTGCAGAAAGAACGTGGCTCTGGCTCAGCAAGACGGGCTCCTTTCGGCAGTGACTCCCGCTGCGGAGCCCGCAGCAGCCGGGAAGGGGCCTGCTTGCAGCGAGCGCGGCCGGGAGGCGCCTCTGCCCGGCCCCGCCGAGCCGCGGCCTCCGCGCTCCCCCTGCCGGCGGCGCCGGCGCAGCGAGCCCGCCGTGCCCGCCGTGCCCGCCGCGGGGGGCGGGCGGCCTGCGGCAGGGCCGGGCGTGCGCCGCTCTGCGGGTTACACGGGCGATCAGCCAGGACGGCTGGACAGAAAGCGCTCTCCAGCCTCCCGGTGTTCATCTGGGAGTGAGGTTCCTATGGGTTGTTAAATAAAGCTGAGCTGTGTAACAGTAGCAGCGTTCCCTGGGCGTTCTGAGCGTTCTGACATTGCAGGAGAGGCCGGCAGTATCCACGGACGTGGGGTCTGTTGGCAGAGCCTCGCTCCTGAAAAAAACAGAAGTAGTTTCCACGTTGGGCTTTCCAATGTCTGCCAGCTACAGTGGTCTGCCTCAGTGGGGACAGTGGAGGGCAACGTGAACACTAGCGAGGCCTGGCACTGGTTGTGGAATTATTGTCTGTGCTGTGGGCCAGGTAGGTCCCCCTGCACCTGGGCAGCTGGGGACTGACTGGCTGGGTGACAGCACTGCCAACTGGACCTGAGATACAATAAAAGTTATTATCCAGAAATGCATCCTTTTGCAACGGTGTCCAGCAGCATCTTGGGCTCCACTGGGCAGGATACTGCAGCAGATTGAGGGAGATGCTACTTCTCCCAGCCTGGCTCAGCCCTGGCTAGACTGCAGTTGGAATGTTCTGTCCAGACCAGGGCTCTCCAGAACAAGAGGGACATTGACATACTGGAGTGAGTCTTGAAAAGGATCACTGAGATGATTAGGGGATTAGAGCCAATCCTGATGTGTAAGGATAAGCTGAGAGAGATGGGACTGTTTAGACTACAGAAGAGAAAATTCAAGGGGTTATTATCAATGTGTGCAAATATCTGAGCAGGGACACTAAATGAGATGGAGCCTGCTAAGTGGATCCAGTGAAAGAACAAGAGGGAATTGGCACAAACTATAAGAAATCCCACTTGAATGTAAGGAAAACTTTTAAACTGTGAGGGTGCCAAACACAGGCACATGTTGCTGAGAGACCCTGCAAAGTTTCTGTCCTTGTAGATGCTTGAAACGTGGCTGAACATGTGCATGAAGCTGCTGTAGGTGACTGTGCTTTGAGCAGAGAGATTGGACCATATAATTTCCTAAGGTCCCTGCCAACCTCAGTCATGTGTCTTCCTTTTAAAAGAATGTAAAGAAAAAGAAGGCAGTAGGAGAGGAGAATATTTCCCTTGCTCTCTGTATGCTAAAGCTTGAAACAGATAAGAGATTTTTTTTTTTCCTCTTTTGTTGTTGAATTGAGTTAGGTGAAAATATGAATAAGGATGGGAGGGGCACTGGTAAACAGAATACTTCTATTGTTACTCAGTCAAAAGGATTGCAAGCCTGAGAGGGAGACTTTTTTTTTCCAGGCCTGAAAATCCATTTGGAATAACCTTGTGTTTTGGCTGGCTGCCTTTTTCAGCAGGGAGATTAACAATAAGTTTATTTGTCATCTTCAAGCAGGTATAAGCCACCTTTACCATTGAAGTCTTATGTGTGGACTTGTTTACTGTGAACTTTTAAAAATTAATTCACCTATGTATTTTGAGTGCCACAGAAATGAAAAGGAAGTTTTAAACTGTAGGTCTGAACATGGATTTAGAACATCTAGCAATATGGGGTACAGTAATTTGCTTCTGCAGTCCAGTGTCCAATTGGATGCTCCCTGAGGTTAACTGGAACATAGCAATCAGGCTCTCTTTGTTAAACTACACAGTGTAAGATTCTTACTCAAGGAAAATCTCAGCTTCAGGCTTTGTGTAACTATTAATCCTCTTTGTAGCTTTTCTGTAAATACTGTGTAGCTAGTAAATACAGAGGCCTGACTTTTGATCATGTTTGTCTTTCAGGAGATATCCTGAAACATGTATATATGATCTATAAATATTATCTAATTAGGAAATGCATTGGACACATCCTGGTGTTAATCCCTATTCCTTAGTCAAAATGTCAGTGAAAGAAAATGTCATGCTGAGTAATCTGTCTTTGTGTCTCAGAGACCACTGTGGACTAATACTGTCTACTTATGAAACCATATTTTGTATACTCTTGCAGCCTGTAAAATGTGGCTCCATATTAGGCTACGAGGCAGCAGAAGTTGCAGAGTTCCCGTGTTGAAGCAACAGGAAGCATAGTCTTCTTTTCTGGGTTGTGCACACTTGTGTTTCATAAAGTCAGTCTTCCAAAGGTTTTGATTTCTTCTTGTACATGAAGATGAACTTTTCATGATAAGCCAGCTGATTGCTTATGAGCTAGGGTTAGTGGGCAGCCAACATGTGTGATAGGGTGAGTGTCTGCTACAGACAGGAAGAAGTAGATGAGGTCTCCTAACTAAGAAAAGTAATGAACATAGAACAAGTAGAAGGAGGGTCGGGTTATTCCTCCAAACCTTGAAGGAACAAAGACACTGTCTAGGTGTGTAGGAAATCAGTGAAGAAAGTGGAAGCCCACCTGAAGTTGGCCCATTTCACATTAATTAAAACAAACCACAGAATGAAATTACTTTTAAATTTGAAAAGCTGAAAATGTTACTGAAGTTCGCTGTTTGGAGGATTTTTCTGTATTTTCATCTATAGAGAACTATAGAGGGAAAACTGAAAAGAGAAAAGCTGAGACTTAGCTTTTCCCTTGGATGAAAAGAAGATGAAAATGGCTTTTGCCTGATTCTCCCTAAGTTGTTTCTTAGATTAAAGCACCTTAAGAGTTTGTTTAAGCATAAAGTTGATTGCCTGTGTCTGAAACAAAGTTGAAAATATTTGCAGGTCAAGAAGCTCAAATTAAAATTTGTGGGGATTACAAAACTAATTAAGAATATTCTTAAATGTACAGATTTTAGACTGGTGACTATTTTGGAATGCATCTGTTGGACTCAGGCACTAAAAATGTTTGCACTCTCTTATATAGTATCTCTTGAATTTTTTCAAAAGTACTTGAAATAAGTAGGATTATTCCCTAGAATCAGAGCATTCCACAGCTCTGCTCTTCCCTCTTCTCTGAATGTGTAAGTACACTTGTAACTCCATTCCCAAGAAGCTTGGAAATATTTGGGTTTATTATTGAACAAGGCCAGTGGAAGTAAATATTCATAGCTTGGGTAAGAATAGTTTCTATAAAATACATGTTGCTGAATGTTTCATTCTGCTTTCCAAAGTACCTTATTCCTCTTGAAGCCGATAGGATTGGGGTAAAGCTGGAAGATAATTTTCTTTTACTTTTATAGAAGATAAAAAAAAGAGAATTATCTCTTGCTTGCAGCCTGTAAAGGAATTTTCGTAGGTGTTAAACCATATGCACCTTTTGAAGGCTGGTGCAATGTGCACTTTACATATTTATAGTTAAAATGCCTCAGGAGTGTATTTTTAACATAGTTCTGATCTTACAGAATCAGCCAACTGTAGATTTGCTCTGAAATGTATCTTGGTTTGGATATGAGAATCAGGCTAGATCTAGAGTTGATGACAGTATGTTTTATAGCTGGCTGCCTGTTTTGCATGGCAGGGATATTAGTACTGTTCTGGTATTTCATATACTTATTTAGTGGGAAGACCAACATTAACACATGAAGCAGCAGTGCAGTAAAATGATAGCATAAAGGCCTTCCTGCTTGTCATCAAGTCCACTAGATGTCCCTCCAGCTCTTTGTGAGACATAGCTGATTTAGGCTAAATGGATCTAAGATGAACAGCACTGCATTTTATGTCTCGTATCTTGCATATATAGCTCTTTTTTGATTCCTACAGCAGTTATGGCTACAACATAAATCCAATTTCAGAAGGTGATGGTAGATGACTTCCTTCTGTATGTGTACACATGTGATTTTGATCTGTCAAAAGCAATCTTTCTTTGTATGGATAGTGGGCAGATACAACACTGGGGTGGAAAAACGAATGCATTTTTAGGTTATGCCTAGATTTTTACAGGAAAAAAGGACAATTTAGCTCAGTGTCAACGTTTCCACTCTGCAGGTGAAGACTAGTCTGGGAGGTAATCTAACATAGTAGTTTAGTTGGTGGCCCTGTCAGACATTCAGTCTTACTGTGAAAGTGGTCAGCTCAGAAATCTCAGAAGAGTTAAGATACTTTTTCACTACACCCTGAAATATGAAGATTAATCTCCTCAGAAGTGCTGTTAGCTCTGTTCTGTATTTTCAGCTGCTACCTTTGAATTTGTAATCTTTTCAAGCATTCTGCTGCCCTGATGCTTGTGACATCTGGAAATGCAGTTCCAGAATTTGGGTAAATATCACATGAGGTGAAAAAGTATTTCAATTGAATATCCTTACTTCTGTGGTTTGATGCGAAGAAAATTAATCTAAGTCTTGTTCTTTGTATTTTTTAATCCCATTGTCTCTTACTCACCTGGTTTCTAAGGAAAACAATCCTTAAATTTTTGTGATTTCTACCAATACCCCTATTCTTTCTCATCACATTTTCTTTGACTTTTCTCCCTCAATTTCTATGTGTTATGTTTTCTATGGTGAGGTGATTAATGTAGCTTCTTTAGATGACAAAACCACAGATGTTGGCAAATTAATACACTAAAAATATTAGTTGTTGGCAAAATAAATTAGTTACGATGCAGAAAAAATAGCTCTTTGTATATCTTCATCTGCAGCACTACTCATATATTGATTACACAGACTGATAGTTACTTCTAATAGAGATGAAATTGTGTTGTAGATAAGACCTATTGCTTTCTGATTAGGAGGTGCTTCTGGTTTTAAATTTAATGTAACCCTTCTATTATCTTTTACTCACTGCGCATTTTGCCTCTCAAAGCACATTCCCTGTACAGTAGCATAGCAGTTGTAGCTAGATAATAGAGAGTAAGTGGTCTATGAAACCTTTGCTAGGTGTCAGGTATGTAAATAGTATAGGATAGATGTTTCCATTTTAATATTGTGTTGTAGGTGTATGCTATAATCTGGGACAAGAGGTCCTTGGTTATTTGATGTGTAAGCAAGGAGACCTCAGACCAAAGCCCTGGTGGTTCAGAGCAGTATGAACAGTGCTATTTAGAATCAGAGCAATAGTTTATCAGATCCTCTTGGTTCCTTCTGATCCAGCTGTGATCAGCATAGCCCAGTTATGTAATTTAAAATTACTCATCTTAAGATGTGGGTGAGACATGGTGGAAGGAATTACTTTCTCTGCATGGGACATGCCTTCAACATATCCAGTGATGACAGTGAGTTGGAGTGAGGATGGGGGGAAAGAGAGTAATAAGGGAGGCCATGCAGATTTACTTTGGTAAATCAGATCTCTGGACACCGAATCAGCTCTGACTACTTCGAGCCCTTATCAATAAAATGGGCTAATTGATATCAGTAACAGAAACTGGTAAAACTATAAAAAAAAATCAGGTTTTATTTTTTGCTGTAGAGGATTTTACCCAAATCATGTAAGACATTTTTCTCTGATCACTGCGGCATAGCAAGTTGAGAAAACCACAATTTAATTCACTGTGGGAAAAATACTCCAAGTTATGTGTAAAAAATCTCCAACCCCAAGCCAACACCAAGAAGATTATCTCTACGCTTTCAGGAATTCCCTGAGTAAGCAGAAGTTCTGAAGCTGGTGTTATTGTCCTGGATGAGCCTATGTTCATACACAGACTGGGTTGCTATGGAGTTTCTTATGGCATATCAATAATAAGAGATGTGGTGATTCCCATATCCACATGACACCTCCCTCTTGGTCCTTCTAGACCACTTTGATCCTTTGCACATGCTGTTTTAGTTATTCCTGTGGTATTGCCTGTCATGGATAGGAAGGAACTAAAAACACATTTCCCTCTTTCTCTTCTGCCTAGCTTTTCTTCCAACCTTCCTCTCCTCCTTTCTCCTATGATAATAGGAAAGCAAACAAGGGAAGTAACATTAGGGAAGGTGATGGGAAATTCCTTTCCTCTCTCTGCTTCCCTTTCTGATAACATGTGCCTGTATTGCTTCTCTAACTTCTTCTGGCCCTGAAGGTTTCACTTTATGTCTATCATTCAGTCACTCAACTCTGGTTTCCTGTCCAGTTCCTGGATAGGTTAATTAGTCATATCTATCATAGAAATCCTCAGAAGGGCAATATGTAAATTCTTTGCTGCTGAAATTAATAAGTCTGATCTTGACAAGTATCTCATTGGCAATTTTGCAAGTCTCCATGAAGATGGACTTCAGGATCAAGTAATTGTTATAGAAATTGGCTTATGTTATTCAAGAACTAAGTAGCATCACTTACACCAAAATTTTCACTTTGGATCAGGGATGCACTTGTAAAACATTGAGACTGCTGTTTGCCAATCCACACATGTAAAGACAGCCACATAAACTTCTGACCTTGCCTTACTTTGTAAGAGAATCTGTGCTCAGTAGTCTGGACAGTTGGCCATCATTTATCATGTGAAAAGAAGCATCAAACTAGGTAGGATTATTTTAGTAATCTTCAGGGTGGTTGCCACAGAAAAATAATTTACTTTTATTTATTTAGAAAATGGCTTTTACTAAATGCCTGTTTACAAGTCTTCCTTGCAAAACATGACAGAGAACAAATCAGCCAAGATAATAACATACACGTTTTCCTGTTGAACAAAAATGTCTTGTTTTTGGATTGACTTACAAGAATAACATATTCTTTTCCTTACTTAATAGTATTTTAAAGACTAAGTAACATTAATATGATAATGGATAATCAGAAGATAAACATTAGTTCTTAAACACTAAAATCTCTTTTGTTGTTCAATCACAACAGATAAATAATTAATGAAAATAAAGCCAAGAAAGAACCATATTGTTTTAGTTGGAAATATTTCCATGATGAAACCTGCAGTAAGACATTTCTGTATGTCTGTTTTCATGATTGTTTAGAAAGTCTATTATTTGACAAGTCAGCTCTATAAACTAACTCACAGTAATTGCAATTCTAGTATTTTGGAAAACATAAGTTTACCATTGCCAAAATCCCCTCAAATATGTCTATTTGGAGTAATTTTTACAGGTCAAAAGATAGTCAGGTGTAGGTTGTTAGTAATTTCAGATTGTAGACCTGCAATCTAGTAAGTATAAGTCTGATACAGGAGTGTCACAAAGAGCTAGTTCCCTCTGATGACACTATTTTAAACAATACAACTGTAAGCTCATTTGTCAAGAATGAGATGTCTAAGTCCCATGTTGGAGAACATGGAGAAACCAGATTGTACCTAGGTTGTGTTTTGGGGATTTGTCTGTACATGGAAATTTCTTTTGTGCTTATGAAGTTCATACAGTGGTTATACTCATGATCACATGGTATAGTTTATTAGGGATAGAGCTTGGTGAGATCATTTGTATACCCTCAGCTTTCAGCAAAAAGAACACATTCATGTTTTAACAAAGGTAAATTCTCAACCCATTATTTAACGTGTCACAAGGATGAGAGAGGCCATTGAGTTTTATTTTTCTTCTTCGTTCTACTATCCGTTTTTGTTGGTTAATTCTCAGGAGAAAAAATAAGGTGACTGGAAGCAAGCCTAAACCTTTTCTCACTGCTCTTGGAGAACTTATCAGCCTGAGGTTTTATGATCCATTTCTTGTATTTAGTAAACTATCAGAAAAAGGTGTCTACAGATTGACTTGTCACAGCTTCCATGTGACAAGAAAGAGTTTATAGTATATTTGGTGACACCATTAGTAAGTTACCTGCTTTAAGAAGGACCTTAGATAGTGTAATAAAATATGCCAGTTTCTTAAAAAGAACTGCAAGAAAAATTTCTCCACTGTTCTCTGGCCTGAATTATCCCTTTTCACAGTAGAATCTGTGCACATTAATGGATAATTGCTGCGGGCAGTCCTGGGCACTAAGTACATGTCTTGACTGTGTCCAACCACATTGGTGTAAGTTGTAAGTGGCCCCCTTCTTTCATCCTCCATAGGCAGAAAACCCAGGCAGGGAAGGAGGAGGATGTAATGTTCCTGTAGCTCCCTCAAGACAGAAGATTGGGACAGCAGGGTTAATGGTGATTCTGACATTCCATGCTCAAATTTAGGAAAAATATGTGCCAATAGGTTTATTTGTAATAAAATACATATTGACTTTTTCTCATTTGCACCCTACTCTGCCACCTACATTTTACACTAGTGAGAGTTTATGCTGAAAGTGTAGGGCATCTCCTGAGAGAAACCAGTACTTGTGCCCTTTGTGAAGAGATGAAAATGTCAGTAGCAATTATGTAGGAACATATTACCTTTACCCTAATTTCATCAGATCAAAAGCCAGCTCTTCACAATTTTATGCATGAGTGTGGCATTAGCAGAAGCTCTATTACTCTGGTTATTAATGGGCGTAAAGGATGTTTATCGAAAGGTGTATAGTTCATTGAGCACTCTCTGAACTGTGTTTCTCAGAAGCCAAGGATTTGTTTTCTCTGCTGAATGTCATGGAAAACACTTTCCATTTTAGTCATTGTATTTACTATGTGCTGCTTCTCAAATCTGTCATCATGCTGTTCTTCTTGCCTCATGTTTTCATCCTTTTCTCTCTGTACCTATGGTTATTTTGATCCAGGCTTTTATTTTCTTTCAGTTCAGTAATTAATAGGGCTGATGTCACTCCTTTTATGCCCATGCTGAATTTGCCTCATTTCTATTTTGCTTTCCAATTCATATGTCAGCCGAGATCTCTAGTTACAATAGCTTCATGTTTCCTGGAAGTTCTGCATCATGGGGCCAAATTTATACCTGGTGTATTTTCCCTTGACACAAAATTACTCCAAGAATGAATCATCTTTATGTTTACATGAATCTGGTCTTATTTTTTTCCTCAGGCACTGTACCAGTTGTACCAACCGTGTGACACTTGTAGTAATTTGAATTATATGAAATCAAATTATGTTTTGGGGACTTGGCAAAGACAAAAACAATGAAATGAAATTATGAAAGTCACAGATCCAGGCTAGACCTGTTTTTTTGACATAGTGTACGTAGTACTCACAGTAAGTACTAAATCTTATTGCAGTCTCTTTTTCACTGCCTTGAAAAAAAAAGAAATTTTAAGATGGGAGAACAGATTTTAGAGATAATATTGCATTTTTGACTATAAAAGCTCAAGATATCTCTGACTACCATGCAGAACAAAAAGATGGCTAGCAGTCAACTAGATTTGAAGTGATGCACACTTAAAAAACATATAGAACAACAATTCTGTGATCTGTTATGGATGCTTAATATGGAGGTAAACATGGAGCTTTTCATTATGTTTGCTAATAATGCTAGAAAACAAAACATAAAAATAGGTAAATATATGACCAAAGTTGCAACTTATTTAAATCTAGTGATTCCCTCCTCAAATGCTTGCCGTCCATCTTAAAGGAGAAGCATAAGAAAAATGAACTTTTTTGCTCTCAATTCAATGCCAGTCTTTGCTTTGTTCCTAAGCGTCTGATAAAGAGATAGACTATTTATCTGCATCTCTTGGCTGTGGTACTTTCAGTGAGTCTGTGGGGATGGTCCCTGCACCACTGACACAGCAGAAGGAACTGTAAGAGAGCAAACGAGTTTCTGAACCTGTTTCATTGATTTTCTCCTGAGCTTAGAGGCAGCAGTACCTGGTCAGTTTTTGTGTGCTCCTCACCAGCTGGCTGATATACCAGCGCATGGTGGGGGAATCTGGGTGTGAGATCCTTCCCTGCCCAGCCCATCCCATCCCCAAACAGTGAGGGCAAAGGAATTCTGAAAAGTAACCTGGATTTTATCTGAATCATCATGATGACAGGCACTGTTGTCTCCCACCACACAGAGTTTGAATTTCAACCCACCATGAGAAAATTTCACTTTGGTGCCTTGCAGGGAGCAGTCTGCAAACTAAAATTAAGTTGTAGAATGTAACAATTTGATTGATGAAAAGAGATCTTCACATATTAATAAAATATATTCTGAAAGAAAGTTTTCCTTCTCACATCTGTTCTTCACTGATGGGTATTGCATAGCACCAAGCTGTTTATTGTGAAGTTAGCTGTTTATTGTGTTTAGATTTGGGCTTAGTAGGTGGGGCACACTCTATTTACAGAAAGGGAAATTATGGGATCTCTGGAGCCTGCTTTATGCATTTTAAACTCATTCTGAGGCCGTCTCTGCCTTGTGATGGGTTAGAAAATTACTCTTAGCTTTGTCACTGAGATGAAGCACATTGGGGCAGGCTAAATACTTATGTGGATATTAGGGTGTGGCAGGAGGTCTTTGAAAAAAGTGACTGGTGCAATAGGTCCAAACCATGAGGCACAAAGTAAGAAGGAGATGCAAGGAGAACTGGAGGGGGAGTCAAGCTGAGAGTCTTTTTAAATGCATAGCTTCAGTTTCCTTCACACATATTTTCACAGAAGTAAAACTTGTGATTTCTAATCCTTTCATGCTCTGGGATTTTTAAGCTATAAATGAAACCTGAAAAAATAGTTTGGGGTTTTATTTTAGTTGTCAAAACTCTCAGCAAATTTAGTCCTAAATTCACTAAAACATTGTGTCTAAAAGAAAAAGACAAGCTTTGACAACTGTATTTTTGCAAATTTGTGGTAAAAGTGAGAAGTGCCAAACACTGTTCACTAAAGAGCCAGACAGAAAAATTACTCTTTTCTTACTTCTTCCTACCCAGTCATTCTGGACTGTAATTTTGGAAGATGTGAGAAACCCAGATTCAATTCTCTTTGCAATTCAAAGGGATTTTGAACCCATTATCTCACAACAGAAATCACCAGCCAGTATTGGCTGTGTTACTCCAGAGTGGATTTCTCTCAACTACTCTTTCTAATGTTCAGCACTGCACAGAATACTAAAATCTTTGTGGAGAAAGGATAGTAACTTTGCTGTCTTGCCTATTTTTCTGACTTTACCCTGGTGGATATTTCATGTAAAGTGGACCTATTGCAATAGGAGTGATTAGGAACATCACTCAAGTATACCTTAAAGTGGTTTAGGCTCTCCCTGGGAGGTGGGATGTGAGTCTAACTGATTCTAGGAAGTGGAGGGGTCCTGTATCGTTCCAAATAAGCTTAACTCCAGATATCCTCTATCTTTAAAATAGTTTAAAGCTGCACTGTTAATGTGTGTGATATAAGGAAGAGATGAATATTTATTTCCTTGAATTTGCATCCTCTTGTATTGCAAGTACAAGAGCCCAAATACTTTCCTTGTTGTTTCCTTCAAGGCTGTCCACCTGTGAGAGACCCAGAGTAAGATGTAAAACCTCATTGTGAAAGATGTAAGACTGCACTCACTAAAGCCTTTAGGGAACAGACACAAGTGTCTGTCACAACCTTGTGGTATCAACCAAGCAGGAGTGAACAACTGTTGTAGAGTAATATTTCACTCAGCCTTAACAGGTCCTGCAGGCATGTCAGAAGCACCTCCACATCAGGGACTGATGAGAGATCAAGTAAAGTTGGCAGGAATACTTACTGTTTTGAATGATAAATAATTATAATGGAGAAAAGAAAAAAAAAAAAAGAAAAAGCAAAACCTTGAAACTACAAAGACTAATGGGGGCATTTGTACATGAATGTGACTTGCAGTTATTTATCTCCCAGTATGTGATCTTGAGCAAATTCAGACCAAGTACTGTCTTTGTTAATTTTTTTAATAGCTACAAACCTTCCTTAAAAGAAAGATGCATTTACTTTTATCATCTTATCAACTTCATGCGAAACAGAATCTTTCAGTCAAAACCAGCCTTGTGCTGAAGGTGCTTTGCAAAGTAGAAGCTCTGTAAAGACGTACTGTGCACTGACGTATAAGCAAATGGAATGGGCAGGTGTGTTTGACACTAACTTTTATACAGTGTTTTGTCTAAAAGTCTGGAAGAGCTGTCCAGCTATGCTGCATAGGCTTGTTCCTTTTTTTTAATGTCAAAAAGTCAGTCTGACAGAACTAGGACGTGATGAAAAGAAGCAGCTCTTACATGTTTAAGTGGACCTCTAGCTTATCAGGCTTTTGCTTAACAGTGGTAACTTGGATTATATGCAGATGGTTTCCATGTGGTGGTACTCCTGTGAGATTCTGACATGGAAATGCTGTTTTCAGTATGAATTAATGTATAAAAAGCTGTTAATTGGTTGATTAAAGATTTATGTCTTGCAGAACAACTTCTTCAGTGTTTTCAAATATTATTGACACAATGATGACAGTTCCCAAGTGCAAGTATTCTTCCACATCAGCTCAGATAAATGTTATTTAGCTGTTGTTTAAATTTTAGTTTAAACTAAATTTTAGTTTAAAAATGCAAACATCATGGAAGATAATGCTTGTTTTTAAACAACTGAAAAGGCAGGAGAAGACTGAAATAAGTTATTCTCAGACTTTTTTTGAAGTGGCTTGCTGATTAGGGCAGTGCATCTAATTTCCTGGTAATATCTTTGTTCTCCTTACAGGTTTTGGAACAACATGCCCATGATAAATATTTCTTGCCTCTCTCTTTCAAATAGAGATCCAAGGCACAGCATGAACAAATGTGAATTTCATATTTGAGAAGCATGACAAGCCTTTCAAAATTTAGACCAAATATAACCAAATATATTCCTTGTTGGAAAGAGAGCCTGTAATTAACCTACTAAAGCTTTTTACCATGGGTGATCATGGCTGTTTTCATTTCTTTTAGGTGCATATCATTGGAACTATGTGACGTTTTAAACGATGGATAAAACCTCATGGTTTGTGTTTTACTTGGAGAAGACAGATTTATTGCCAGATTTAAGAGTGTGCCTTCTCAGAGGCACTTCTTTGTAGGGAATATAGATTCTTTTATGAAAAACTAGAGACCTAGATTCTTTCAAATTTGCTCTCCAATGACAGCATCTTGCTGTATAACCTGAGCATCATGAATCCTGGCTTTTTTGGTTCTCTAACTAGGTGTAAGGATGTCAGAGTTTTCTCAGAATTTTGAAACTTCTGTCTCTGCTACTGGGATTCTTAAATCTCCTTGGACTTTCTTTAAATAAGACACAGCTTTCACTGTGTCTAGATATTAATGCTGACCTTGTGCTGCGTTCCCTGGCATTGGCTTTGTGATCAGCCTAACCAGACTAATTTAAACTGTGACCTTGGGGCTTTTGCTAAGTGACTTGGAATCCTCAGGCACAGAGGGGATGATGATATAGTTTGAGGGTTTTTTTCAGTCTTTTCTTTCCCTGAGACATCTGTGTTACTGGTCTAGAAAACATCTTGCTTAGCATGTCTGCCACCAGTCGTGACTTCAGAGCACCTTATTTTCCTTTTCTAGTGCTGCACTACTCTGGGCTTAGTGGCTTTATTAGGATGGTTTCTCATGGCTTGTGATTCGGTTACACTCCCACTGATGCTCAAAGGTGATTAAGCTATTCCCTTCCAAAACACACAGCCAATAGATGATAACTGCTGGAACTGCAACTTTACCCAGCACTCATTCCATGTAAAAGCAGCTCTGCAGGGAGGGAATGGCCATGGTCTTTTAGAGAAGGTGAACAACAGGTTTGTACTGTTAGGACCCTGTCCTGGCTTGTAAAATAAGCATATATTCTATTTGCCATCTGTTGGGCAGTTTTCTTATCTTTTCCAAGAACAATGTCTCCCTCCGGGGAGATATCTTCTGTTAATGTGCCATTGAATGGCTCACTGCATGACTGAGAAAATTACATCATCCCACTGTAAGATGCTCTACCCAGCGGGAGGAGCCAAGCATCCCTACCTACATAAAATCAGCATTTCTTGAGACAGCAACTCAGCCTCTTCACTGGATACCCAGAGGAAGACCAGGCCCATCTACTCTATCACCAGACCTTCAGAGAAAACTACACCCTTCTACTGGATAATCGCTTCAACAGCATTTCATCTGCCTCTCCAGGAGCAGGAGGAGCAGCCACCATTTAACTGGACTATCACCAACACCCTGACTCCTCAGGGTGTCAGGTTTCTGACTCTATCAGTAGTTTTGTTTGTACTAATTACATTTTTTTAAATTTAGTTTTTTCCTAGTAAAGAACTCCAATTTTGGGAGAAGTGGCATCCTATTCATTAGCTTTTCCTACTCACTTATGTAGACACTGTGCTCATTATTTATCTTCCTTATTTTTCTGTAGTGCTGCAAGATACATATTGTCTGAAGTTTACCCTTACCAGTAGTCAACTATTTTCCTGTCCTGAAGAATGAAAATTGTCCCCATCAGGGCTTTATCAGAGTAAATGAGTGCTCTTTTCATGCCCTAAATAGTCCATTTGGAGTAATGTGTAATGCTTCTTTTCCATAGAGAAATGTAATCCAAGTCACAATCCTGCTGAAAGTAAATGTTTCTCTACAGCCTGGCATCTTTATCTATTCATTCAGACTCTAATTACATGAACTATTACCTCTCAGGTAATAGTATATCATAAGGCCAGAATGAGGGGTCCTTGATATTCAGTTATGATTTAACTCACAGGTTGTGACTTCTTGCAAAATATTAACTGGGCTCAGGTTCCTGGGAGCTGATGCTGTTGTGGACCTGGGTTCACAGGTGCTCTGATTCCACTGAAGATAGCACGGGACGTATCATACTTCATGTTGTGTTGCAGTTTCAGGGGAGTTTTTATTACAGGCATTCCAATGATATTCAGAGCACATATCTAATTTCAAGCAAACTCTGCTAGTCTGGTGCCATTAAACATATTGTTTGCACAGTTGGTAGAATTTTGAGGGGTGTTGAAAGTAACAAGTGGATTCACTTTGGTCTTTGAATTGCCAGGGAAACACAACCATGCAGTCACTTTTTCCTACGACATTGCCATCCTCAGCCAGCTTTGTTGAAAGTATGTAACTTCAACATGTAAAGTATTGATGACTTCAGTCATTCTCTATCACATTTCTTGCAAATAAAAGAACAGTGTTTGTGTTTTACAATGACTGAAACTATTCAATGTACATTGAATTACAATCATTGAAGTCAGATAGAGTTTTCTATCTACATGAGGACTAACAGCACCTTCAGCAAGGCAGAAGGCGTGGGACTTGAAATATCCCAGGAGAAAGGGAAGATGAAACACTGATGTGGTCATGAGGAAGGAGCAACAGCATTCAGTGAGCATTTGAAAAGTGTATGCCCCATCTTTGCAAGTAGAGGAGTCTGACTGTTCTTACTCTGACTACAAAGACTTGGGGAAGCAGCTCTAGGCAGCTGTTTGGGAATTCTGCATCAAGCAAGGCAACTGAGCAAACATATTCAGAAAGGAGTTTAACTTCTGAATCATCAATGAGTGATTGATCCAGAAAATTCTGTAGCTCCTCTTACTGACAGGGAGAATAAACCTGATATCTGTCTTCTTTTTGTTGTATTTTTTAAAGTTTTTAATCTTTTTGCCAGTAGCCAAATTCGTTGCAATATACTGAATGCATATCAGGGTTTTCTTTTTATTTCAGTGCCTCTCAGGACTTGAGTAAATGGTCGAGGGACTAGTCTCATTGATACTGTCTCCAGAAAAAACAATCTCTTTCTGTTGCTGTGTTTCCTTCATCTATTATAGAGGAGATTGTGAAGGAAATTTTAACCGACTATATATTTTGTTTGCATTTAGCTTTTGTCTAATTTTATAATTTATTTCTCATAGGAATTGCATTAACCCTCTGTGTTACAGGTCTCAAGAGGAAGGATCATCTTCCAGTGTGAGAAGAGCACTGTGGAACCGGTGGAGATACTAATGTTCTGTTTTCAATGCTGTTCCTGCACTAGCAAGGCATAGTCTGTCTTTAAACAAGCTACAGTTTTCAAAGTCGTTAATCTAACTGAGAATTTCACTGGCATGGTTATACAAAGGATTTAAGAACTGGTCATCTGCAAAGCAACCTAAATATATGTATATTTTTATGCAAGTTCACTCCTCTCTATAAATGCCAAAAATTAAATTATTTTTGCAGTTCTTTGGGAAACTCAGCTGCTTTTCTAGCTATTTCTTATTTCTTATTTCTTATTTCTTATTATCTTTGGCCACCAAGAAGTCTGAGAAATCATCCTGCATTCTTTAGAAAAAAACTTGTTTAGGGGATTAAAATGCAAAACCAGCCTGCAGGAGCTTCTTTATTTTCAGCATTCTTTGAGGCTGACTCATGGTTTATCTTTTTGGTTATCCTCAATGGATGGCATCCACATAGAGCAATCTCTCTAAGCAATATTACTCCACTAGCTTTTAATAATCTGACCTGCACAAGGTCATTATAAAAAGCTTCATATAGAGGTTTTCTGTCCTGAAAACCTCTCGTCAGCCAAGAAGCCAGAATGAATGTGAACAACTTCTGTTCTGAAGTATCAAGGAAATGGGTTTGAGTAAGAAAATGCTTTTAAATGCACAGTCTTGCCCTAGCTGACCTGTGATACAGCATGCTGTCCACAGCCTTTGAGTTCCATAACAATATTAGAATATGGTGTAACTTCTGTGGCCTAACTTCCTATTGTAAATCACAGAATCATTTAGGTTGTAAAAGACCTCTGAGATCGTGAAGTCTCAGTTGTTAACCCAGCACTGCCAAGTCCTGTGGCAGTGCACTACTAACCTGTGTCCCTAAGATCCACATCCACAAGTTTTAAACACCCCCAGGGTTGGTGACTCATTCACTTCCCTGGGCAGCCTGTTCCAGTGCTTGACAACCCTTTTGGTAAAGAAATTTTTCATAATATGTCACACTAAACCCCTCAGTCATCTGAACGGCTATAAACACCAGGTATTTATATAGAGAGAAGGATACAGTAGCATCTCTTTTATCACAGAAGAGGTCTGTTTCATTGCACAGAATAGTAAGTGTTACTGTGGATGCTTTTAGGACAAATCAGATGAAAGTCCAATGCTGAAACCACAGTTCTGAAAGTCACTAATAAATATGGACACTGCTTGAATGTATGGGTGTTGCATACAGTTCAGTTCAGTTCTTCTCTTATTTCCCTGCAAAAGGCTAATTACCAGCTCTTATATATTTCTCTTTGCCTGTATATGTTCTCAGCTATTAGTGTTGTGCTTATTTCAAACTGAGACTTCTGCCGATATATCAACTCTTAGTAAAAGGAAGATATAATTGCTGACAGGATTCTTTTGGCATAGTAGCTATTTAATATAATTACCATTTAATGAGGAAGCAAGCATTAAAAGTAAGTCAAACTTTGATCACAGTTAAAATCTTCTTTCATGAACTTAAAAATCAAAAATATTTATATTTATCCCTTTAAAAATCACCTATGTTGTTTCTAGGTATTTTATGTAAAGGGCCAGGATCAACTGCTCCTCCAGTTGCTGTATATCCAGTGTTGTCAAAACCAGAGCTGATTCCTAAAACAATTTCTGAAACAAGTAGTAGGTGGAAAAACTGTTTTCCTTCATAAACATGTAACTTCCTGCCTGCAATATCTAAGTATATTATAAAACAGCAGGTCAGATTTAAAGATACAGTATTTGCTAACTGAAAGAGATGGCATTGATTAATGAAGTCCACCTGATATATAAATCAATTTTGGTTTATTTATTTATTTATTGTTTAAAAGATATTTTACTTTTATTGGTTAGGGACCTTTCCAACTCCCTTCAAGGAAAATTTAAAGTACAAACACAAGGTATGCCACTTGCAAGTTTCCAAGATCTATTGGCTTGCATAAGTCCACCAAATATTTTATGAGGAAGAGTATTTACAACTGTAATCAAAGAACAACTGAAGATCAAACTTACCATTGATTCAACAAAAATTGGTGTTACACTTTTATATTGGATTTTGGGATTTTAATAGTCTGCTTGTCTGGCTTTTTTTTCCTCAAGTTGATGTGTCCATGAAGAAAGATATTTCTAACAAATGAACATAGTTTTTTTGATGATAATAATGAATAATGAAAAGTTGATTTTTTTAAGGAAAGAATAGAGTCTGTGAAAGGGTAAAACCACTCTTTAGAGGCTAAATTCCCTGCAGGTCAGAGTGTCAAAGCAAAAACGTGTGAAAGTGCACTTTTTCCTTCTCCTTTAATACAGCATTGAGATGTGCTTAGTCTTTTATTCCTTATGCTTTGTATTGATGGCATTTTATGAAGTCATTGTAGTATTAATTATTTCATATCTATTGAACTTAGAAGAATGAATTGAAAGAAATGAGACAATTTTGTGGAATATCTTGACGATAGTTTCTCCAAATACTTTAAGATGAACTGTAGGTTTAGTCTGCACAGATTCTATCCTGGGCTAAATAAATATTCCTAATAGAGAATCTTTGTGTCTGCTTATGAGAAATATTTGTATTTGTTTGGAAATCTTTAGACTAGTGATAATATGCTAACTAAAAAGTATGATGTTAACTAAAAGGGATGACTGTTTTATGTTGTAAAGAGTGAAAATTATTTGAAAAAAAAATAGATAAATTTGGCTTGCAAATCACATACTGGATCCAACTTACCCATGAGTAGTCACCGTTTCCTATTGTTTGTGTATTTTTTTATCTCTCTCTTAGTTTACAATCAATGGTTTATAATTTATGTAAATATTAATGTCTTCCTCTCTCCTAACATTCTATTTTATGGAAAGACAGTAAAAGAACATAGTTTATTTTATGTCACATTGTTCACTAAATTTTGAACAAAGGGAAAGTATTTTTATTTAAAATTGACCCTTCCTGAAACATACCACTCCATTTTTCTTAAAATTATTTTTATGTAGACAACCTTTAAAACTCTAAATGTCTGAATTCATATCTATATTTCCCCATTGAATAAAACTAACTGTTTTTAAGATTTTCTTCATATTTGTAGTACTTACCAGGGCATATGCTCATCCATTCTGAATGTTAATTGATGGCAGAGTTCAATTTTTCTGTCATCACATGGGATTTGTCAAGGACAGACAGCAAAAACTAAGAGCTGGGAGACTGCAAAACATGTGTCTTAGCTGAGAAAACATTGTCTTCCATCACAGCAGGCTTTCTGGTGTATTGAAAAAAGCTATTATTAGGAAACTCCCTTCAATATTTTTAGTGATTTGAAACAGTGACACTCTTGCTACAAATGTGTATGGTACAATGTTGCTGAGTGTACTAACACTCTAGCCAACCTCCCCGCCCTGGTGTGATCAATTATGTGTGCACATATACCATCACTCCAAATCTGCATATATTGCTTTTGCATGCAAAATACAGGTTCTAGCACAATGCTTCCAAGTTCAATGTATCATGTATTGTAGCACTGTATTTTGAAAGTCTGTGGTAGCTGTTATCTGTTGTTATACAATGCAGATTCTGGGCAGTCAGGTATGTGGGAATGACAGCAATTATTGACTATTATTTCTTAGAGAAGTTTGAGAAGCTATATAGTTTTGAAGGGCTGATTCCAGCCTTTTTCCTCCTGTGAGCAGTTCTAGACACGCACCACCCTGCCCATGGCCCAGGGCACTGTTCCAGCCCCTCTGGGGCCATCATTTCCATGCCGGTGACTCTGGAGCAGGGCTGGTCTCCAGCTGCCCACAGCCTTACCCTGCTGAGCAGGGCCCACTCACAGCTCTGCATTCCCAGAGAGCTGCCTGATGCCCAGGGCTGGGGTTCTCCTGCTGCCCAGCTGCTGGCTGGGATGGAACATGCACTGGCTGACAGGACCTGCCCAGATGGGTCTCCTGGGGAGCTCTCACCACCCCCAGTGTTTGACCCTGTAGGACCCACCAGCATTTGTGGTGCTTGGATAATGGGAATGTTTATTAAAAACATATTAATTAAAAAAAAAAAAAAAAGCTAGTAGTCTTTTTCTTAACTGAAATATTTCCCAGAAGACCTTTTCTTCCAGGACGTTAAAACCAACATCTTGTTTGAGTAGGAAGAGTAGTGCAAGTTTAAGGAATCCTTGTGACTCAGTGGCGTGTGTAGGAAGTACTGTGGTGTTGTGTAATGGGACCAACAGCCTGGAATTGATCCTGCCAGCTTTTCCTGGGGAAAACCGCCAGAGACTTGAGCTGTTAAGTCAATGTTGCGTTTTAATGAAATTTTTGGCACATCTAATGCTAAAAGTCCCCTGAAGGAAAAATATTGTGAATCCAGCTGGTAGTGCTAGAAGTTAGGTTTGTAGGTTGGGAAGGAGGTTGTTGCTTGCAGTGTTTGTTGGGAACTGGGGAGAGGTGCTGCTTCCTGTCCTGTGGGATTTGGCCCTAGGGAAGTAGGGCTGGGAGCTGCCACCTGGTTCCTCACTGTAAGAGGATATGATGTGACTGCTGGCACTGAGCCCTGGATGTGAACAGGGGTGCAAGAGTACTCAATGGAACCACTGCATGGACACTTGTGTCAAAGCTGTAATAAGTGAAATGAACCATGAGCAGATATATAGGGGAATATACAGGCCATGTGGCTTTTGAGATGTGTGTTTCAATAGGGGCCAATACATCATGAACTTCATGTGTACATAAGTGAGAAAGGAAGCAGTTGACAAAGTGTTTATACTGAAATAAAATTTTACTTCAAACACTGCTTGTAGGCATCAGTCAGGGAAAATGTGTTTTTTTACTTGCCCTATGACTCTCAGAAACTGTGTTTCAAAGATGTTTTCAGGGTACTTGCACTTGGGAAATATAGCTAAATACACTAGTGAAATATCTATTTAATAATGATGCAATTATCAATTGAGACTAATGCATATAATAACTTTAATTTCATAGCATAATGTGTGTGTGCATGTGTGGACTTTCTCTTCCTGATGGCTCTGAGAGTAGTTCATTAAATTAGCAGCTGAAAACTGGAGAGTGTTAATAATTCTCATGATATTTATGTATATCTTTGTGCATTGTATAGTTTGTACCTTATGTAGAATTATCACTTCTTTGTTGGGGTCTCTCTTTGTTATTTAACTTTTCTGCAGGATCCCACTGAAAGGAAACAAAAGCACTTCTGTACCTCCCAGATCTGGACCCAGAAACAATCCCACTTCTGTTAACTCCTGATTATGGAACTGGGCCAGCTCAGCTACATTTCTCTGCTTCCAGAGTATGCAACCAAATAGTTCTACTAAAAGTAGGAGAAAGTTAGCCAGTGAAACAAAAGAGCACTTTATAGAGATGATTTTATAATCTTAAGTGTATATTTTTCTCCCATAATGTTATATATCATCAAAAGCTATTTTGAATGGTATTCTCCAGGGATAAAGAAAAGGAGCAGATCTAGCCTGCAGTCTTCTGGCAAGCCCAGAATTCCTTGAGGCTTGTTGCCTCAAGGCCTTAAGCCTGTTTTACTCAGTTTCTGATTGTTTTAAGTTTATATTTCTCTTTCCGTGATTTTTTTTCCCATCATCTATACAAAAGAATTGATTCTCAGCTTGTTCCTCCTTTCCTAGAGTTCCATATATAAAGCATGAAGAAGTTGTTTTGCAAAGAACATCTACATGCATGTTGGCCACCCTGTAGTGTATTGAGAAGCCTCTCTTTGGACAGATCGAGAAACTCAAGTGAGAACAAACCATTTAAGAATGGGAAAGGCTGTGATGGAGCATAGTTGATTACATCAATATGGAAACTTCTGGGATCTCAACATTCCAGGCAAAATATTTTATGTGGAGGTAGAGTTCAGACACCTTGAGACTCCTCTGTGCTATGACTAAATGTGAGGTTTGATTTATGAATGGAAATGATGAGGAAATTCCTTTTGAAAGCTCTGTTCTGGTCAAACTTAAAACAATTATGTGCAAATATAAAGTTCCAGCTGCTGAATCTGTTTGCAGCCTTGTGAACACTCATGAGTTAATGAAGTCAACAAAAACTGCTGACAATTTTTCACATGCAATAGGTTCTTGAGTCTTTGCAGCTTTGACTCATTTGTGAACTATTGTACCATTTTGACATTTCCAAGAAAAACATTTGAGACTATAGTATTTTACTTGCAATCCAGAGTCTCCACCTACATTGTGCTGCAGGAGGCAATCAATGAAAGAACTTTGACAGAAAACAAAATATAAGCCGGGGAGCAGAAGACAGTTTGATCATCAAAGCTACTGTTTTTGATGGTCTGTAGAGAAAGAGGAATGCGATTCTAAATCTCATTAAGCTGATGAGTGATTTCTCTCTTTCTATTAAATAATTTTGACATATGCTGAAAGCACAGTTTAACAAAATTCTAAGCTGCCTTTGGAAGATCCCACAGGGCAAAACCAATAAACATTCAAATGTGATTTCTAAGTTTGCCAAGACAAAACTGCAATGTATGTGAAAGAACTGAAGGGCACACACTTTATAACTTCTACACAGGAGAAAGGTGGGGAAAATGGACCTTATAGATCATCTTTACTGGAAAATAAAAGTGTATGAGCCTTAAGAGGCATGGCTGTGATGTTGTTCCGTGGTACTAACGGCATTAAGATTATACATTTCTTTAGGGTATTCTGGCTGCTTTTGTTTAATAGTCTATAGAATAAACTCTGTAGTTGGCTTACTTGACCCCGAGATTAGCTCTGTTCCTTAAAGCATAGTGCTAATAACACTGAGGGTGGGGTTCAATCCACTTATAGGACTTTCACTTCAGAGTTGGACTTGGTGATGCTTGTGGGTCCCTTCCAACTCAGAGTAATCTATGATCTATTTTAGGTTACCATACTTATATTTGGAAAGAAATCAGTATCCTGAGGCCTATAGAACAGAGTCTTGGTTTGTGCTGGACTTTTCCACACATGGTTTGCTAATGCAAGCAAAAGCTATGGATGTGGCTTCTCTGTTCAAGATATTTGTATAGAAGCAAGAAGGGGAAAAATAGAGATTAAAGAATTAGGCTTCAAAATATTAGATGTTAAGACTCATAATAGTTTAAATGCTATGAAATATTTTTTTGTAAAATGGTAAAATATTTCTGAATTTTGTCTCTTAAAGATAACTAAAGAATTTTGCCATTGCCAAAGTTAACTGGGGCACTTTGTTGTGCTTTTAGGGGCATAACAATTAGATCTAAAACCATAATCTCAAAGATTCAATAATTTGGGGTTTTTTTACATGAAAAAGGGATTGAAGTGTTTTTATTCACTAAATTAGGTACAATTCCAATGTAATAATGAATTCAGTAAAGGTCTTTTCCAGGAGCCGGTTTGGTATATCCCAGGTGAAATGTTCAATGAGATTCCCAAGTAAAATCTAAGGCTCTTAAAATTAACAGCAAATCCATATTTCATTATAAAATTAATATTTAAATTTTTAATAGAGAAAACGAAAATTGGCAATTTAAGGTATTTCACAAGCCCTAGTTATTCCAGTTTTCTCCTGCCCATTGTAAGCTTGTGTGATTGATGTTAGTCAGCTCAGTCGCCTTCTCTTCATTGTAGCAAACATTGTACAAGCTTTTTTCACTGCAGAGAGTTTATTTTTTTAATTGTTTTTCTGGTTGTTGTTTGTTTTTTTTTTTTTTTTTTTTTTTTTTTTTTTTTTTTTTTTTTTTTTCCTGGAGAGGGTGGAGGCATGTGTGGTGTTTTTTCTATTTTTTTCTTTTTTTTTAAATTTTAAGTTTGTTTGGGTTTTTTTGTGTGTGTGTTTTTTCTTTTTGTTTGCTTTTTTTTTTTTTTGTTGTTGTTTTTTTTTTTTTTTTTTTTTTGTTGCTGAATATTCTTGCTAGCAATTGCTTTGCTTACTTCTAGAAGCTATGAGATTCAGACTGTGGTGTTAAGGATGCATTAGCTTCCTACATCCAGGGAACTTTCTGTAACCTCCTGTTTTCAGAGATACATGGCATGGAGTCAAACAGCTCTTCTGTAGTTCTTTGAATGCAAAATTCTGCTGCAGTCCTTTCACTAGCTTGGCATAATGTTCAGGAACACTTGCCTGTGTTGTCAGTTGTTCAAGAAGGTGCATAAGAACTTGTTTTTTAATAGGCAAATATTTTACTGTTTACCTTCTCTTTTTGCCCTTTTTATATTCTTTAAATGTAAAGGCGAATTTTCTAAAATGCATGTTGAAGGAAAGCAGACAAGAAAGGTTCTCAGAGTTGTATTTCACAGTCTTTGAGTATTTTGATGCTAGTGTTATTGTCTCTTTTGAAACAGAAATTTATTTATAAATCTCCTGAAATTGCTTCAGTTTTCTTCATGTTTCAGTTAATAAATTGATCATCCATAGTCTCCCAAACCTGTCTCTTATGATATTCTCCATATATGTAATTTTTGGTAAAAGTCTGTCTTCCACTGTTTGCTAAATGTATTCAGTGTTTGAATCAATATTGAGGTTTGCTATGAACAGTTGCGGTCAAATTTATGCTAAATTATCTTTTCATCAATGTTATTAAATGTAGCATTCAGACTATTTGCCAATTAATATGCTGTCATCTCGGAGGAATTTGTGTGGAACTGGATTATACTTGCAAAAAGAATTCCTGTAGTTTCTTCAGGATACAGAAAATTACATTTAGGATTAATCTTTTCTCTCCACTTCTTTCCCCTCCCCCAACAACTTTTTTTCCTTTCTCTTCCTTCTCTGTTGATATACTCATTATTTTCTGAATGAATGCCAACATGTAGCAGATTTTTCAAAGACTCTCATCGTAGCAGACATTTTGAGCTATGGCTTTGACAGATTGCACATTTTGAAAGTGCGATACTGTAGCAAGCTTTTTAGTAAATTTGGCAGACTACATACTGTCTTGAAATCCACTGATGAAAAGTGAAAAATCTATTAGATGTAGGTTGGCAGGATACATGTGACCTGCTGACAGGCTGTGTACATTTTTTATTCAATTCTAGGAGCAAGGAATCCAATTCTCAGGAGTTTATGAAGAATTGCAGTAAATGTCACTTACAGAATGAAAAAAACATCTTGGAAGAATTAGATTGAAGGGATGACTTAAAAAAGTATTGCAAAAGCCTTTGTCTTACATACAGGGATTTTACTTAAATTATAACCACTGAGTTATGAACTTGCTGAACAGCTGGGTGCAGAGAGCGGTGGTGAATGGTGCCGCATCCATTTGGTGACCAGTCACTAGTGGTGATCCCCAGGAATCTGTGTAGGGCCCAGTCCTATTCAATATCTTTATCAATGATCTGGATGAGGGGATCAAGTCTACCATTAGCAAAATTGCACACCACCAAGGTAGGGGGGAGTATTGATCTGCTGGAGGGTAGGAGGGTTCTGCAGAGGGACCTTGATAGGCTGGATTGATGGGCCAAATCCAACAATATGAGACTTAACAGGACCAAGTGCTGGGTCATGCACTTTGGCCACAACAACCCCCTGCAGGGCTGGGGACGGAGTGATAGGATGGTGACCAGAGAGGGACCTGGGGGTGCTGATTGACAGCAGCTGAATATGAGTCAGTGTGTGCCCACCAGGCCAAGAAGCCCAATGGCATCCTGGCCTGTATCAGCAATAGTGTGGCCAGCAGGACTAGGGAAGGGCTTCTTCCCCTGTACTCAGCACTCATTAGGCAGCACCTTGAGTACTGTGTCCAGTTCTGGGCCCCCCAATTTAGGAAGGATGTTGGGATGCTGGAGCACACCAGAGAAAGGCAACAAGGCTTGTGACAAGTCTGGAGTATAAGTCTGATGAGGAGCAGCTGAGAGAACTGGGGTTTTTTAGCCTGGAGAAAAAGAGGCTCACTAGAAGCACCCTATGTGTGTGCCTGTGGTTAACCTGCAGTAGCATGAGTTTAGTTTGAATACTCAGGTCATGATGCTGGCAAAGGGGTGACAGGACCCTCCTCTGCATCCTTGACAACATATTTTCAGTTCACCTCCATCTTTGTATAGGAATTGCCTTTTGGCCACCTATGGTTAGTTGAACCAAACTGCTAATCTAGCTCAAAACTAATTGAAGCGCAAAACAAAAAAGAAGTTAGCTCACAGCTGGGTTGAGAGGCACAGTGGGCACATGGATAGTGGTACTTGGGCAAGAAGAGGAGGAAATATACTGTTAGGGAAGACAAAGAGTGGAACTACATTTCTGTTAGTGGCTTAACTTTGCAGATTTCTTTAATTCTGTGACATGTACTCATCAGAGTAATAATTGCCTTCCTAATTCTTACCAAATCTGTTGTAGGACTTAGATGATATTCAAACAATCACATGTAAAAGTGGAGACATCTAAATTGTACTTCATTGAAGTGTTAGTGCATCCTAATGGTTGCTTTTTTATTCCCCTCATAAAAGTCCTACCCTGGATGATAATAGTACTGAAATATTAAAATGAATCTTACCAAAACAGATAAATTGTCTATCACATTTTCTGTCTATATGTGTTTGGGTCTTTCACATTTTTTGCATTGCAGTAAGAATGTACTGTTCTGTTATTTTAATATTCTGTATTTCCATTGAAAATATGTAGCCTTAGCACTGACCCTGTTGTGATGTACTAGTAAAAAAATATATAAAAAACTTTACTACTACTTTCTGATTAACATTTGCACAGGCAGGTTAATGCAGATGTATTTATTTTCTTTACAAGTTTTAGGGATATTAAACTGGATAGAGGATTGATAATGAAATTATGAAACAGACTGTTTAACAAGAGAAAGGACTATAAAATTTTTTAAAACTCAAAACTACTGATTTTAGAGTCCATAACTTGGGTTTTAATATTCAAAGCTGATTCCTACTTCTATTACTAATTTTGTGTCTCAAAATATGAAATAATGAATGCATTTCTCAGATGAGAAATAGGATGTAGGAATTATTATTCCTAGCAAATTCTCTAAGTTAAAGCCTTGGGTTCTCCTTTTTAAGACTTGAATAAGAGACCTTAGACTGTTTTATGGAGACCTATTCTGTTTTAGAAAGAAAACACTGGCACTGAATATAGTCCATAACTTAAAATGTCACAGGAAGTTGCAGATAGAAATGTTCTAGGGGAGTGGATGTGTTTATAGTTTCTCTTAGTGAGTGAGGATGTGAAAGAGAGAAATTAAATACTTACAAAGATGCTTATAATGTGATTCACACTGATTTTTACATATGAGACATGGCCAACTGCTGATACTCAGTGTGGGTCTCTCCTATGAGGCACTTGCACAGAGCAGATAGATATCCAAGAGAAATGTTGCACACTTGTAGACAGCCAAACAAATCTTGGCCATGAGGAAAAGATCTGAAGATGCAAGGAAAAATATATGATGTGAAAAGGTCCCCTTGCCAGCACAGATGTCCTCCCATCTCACCCCAACCCTGCATCAGAAGCTGCCTGACAAACATGGGTCAGGCAGCCTGGTGCTGATGTCTGAGCACACTGGAGAAAGAAAATTAAAAATAGGTGATACAGAAGGAAAGAGGATGGGGGCAAAGGATGTTGGGAGATAAAGGTAAGCAGACACTGCTAGTAGGAAATTTGGAGACCCTGGGGTAAAGTGAAAGGAGTATGCATGTAAGAGCAGAGAAGGAAGTGTTTGGCATCCTTCACCTTGCAGTACAGGGGTGTCTGAGTTGTGGATAACTGCACAGAGGTTAGAGAGAGACTAAAGTGGTGAGATTCATAAGGTTGTGTCTGACAGGGTAGATGGTAGCACACAATCAGCTATAAAAATCAAGATAGCATTTCCATTTGTGTTATAAAGGAGATATTTATAAAGAGTTAAGATGATATTTTCTGTGTTTGCTATAAACAGCATAGTATTTTTCTCTGAACCTCGAGTGTATTCTATTGTGAAGGGCAGCATATCAGACAAAATACAACATTTTTTGTTTTGCTCCACTATGTCAGCTCCCAGTTTAAGTATTAATTTAGAATAATGTACCACCCATCAATCACAACCTCCATGTCTTCATACTTTCCTTTGTTGTCATCTTTAGTCTTAAGTCATGTTCCAAATATGTGTCAGTCTTTAATCAGTGTAGCCAGAATGGCATCCAACCTTTTGCAAGTTCTAGTGTACTTTTTCTGAACCGACATCTGATCTGTCAGATTCACACCTCTTGAAAATGTGAAGATGTAGGCAACAGGGTTAGTAGAAGAATTATGTAATTGTGAGACAAAATGTATAAATGCTTTTATAGTAAATTCCTTTTCTTAATACCATATATAATAATACCGCTATTTCATCATTTGTGGTAAATGTGTGTTTAAAAAAAATAGTTCTCCAAATTAAAATCATTCTCCCAATATAAATACAGAAAATTATCATCCTTAGAACTGAAGGCACAACCTTTGGGAAAAAGAAAATCAGGAAAAAAAATTGATTGCAGGTCCTTATTTGTAAGGAAAAATTGTGAACTGTAAGGGGTGAGTTTCAAAAGGGGAAAAAAGAAACTTTTTTTTTCTCCTTTCAAAAGGAGAAAAAAAAGAAGGAAAAAAAGGAGGAAAAAGAAACGCAGATTTCATACTAGTGGTCTTTGTTGCTCTCTCTTTTTTTTTCTTTTTTTTTTTTTTTTAGATTTTTGTTTCCTCTTTGAATGCACACATATATTTTACTGAGCTATGAAACTACTTTCTTCAGATTATTGGGGAAGAATTGATATTCTTGCAGATGTATATGATCAAGCTACTTATAGAAAGAATTGAAAATGCCTTGCCAGCTGCATGCATTACAGTATCTTTGGACTAATCAGTTTTGCCCTTGTGTGACATATACAGAGGCACCTGTGCAGACAGACTGCACCAAAATATATTAGGGACTGAGATGAAGTAGGCATCCACAAGTGACTAAGGGCTAAAATCACCGTGTGAACTGTTCACTTGCTCTCAGGTCACTGTTCAGAAATATGAAGTCCCTAGTCAAGGCTTGTTTTTTCTCAGAGATAGTGACAGGTGTGAGTAAACTATGCCTAAGTCCTTGGAAGAGCTTGATTTATCAAGCAAATGAATGACATACTGAAGATGATGAGTTCAGTTTATAGTAAAGAAACACTGACTCATGAGTAGCACAATGGTTAGAGTACTTATTCAGCAGTGGAAAATCTAGGACTGAAATAATAACTTTTGTTAAAGAGACATGAATCCCACTTCACAAAAGAATGCCATGGTGTGTATCAGCGTACAAACAAGTTTAAGCTGGCAGAATGAACAATTTCACCTGTGACAGAGGGTGTAGAAAGAATGATCAGCTGGAGACACCAAAGAGAAACAAGTTGAAACCTAAGTATGGGCACTGGTGGGAATGTTAGACAATGAGAAGAAAGGATGCTGCTTGTGTTGCCTATGTGTTCTGTGTTACAGAAAGGGTACATCAGCAGCACTGGAAAACAGGATCACACCCTACCACAGCAAATGCACAAAGAAATTATTTGATTTTATTAGTATAAAAATACCACTTGAAGTGTTATTTATTTACATGACTCTTGTCCTAATCAGAAGCCCTCTGAATTTGATGAGCTTTTCCATTTACTTTTACAGTGTAGTCTTAGACTGTAAATTTAAAATTGCCTCTGCCTCTTTCAAAGAAGTGTTGTATTACATTTCAGACAATGTTTACTGGTGATGATATGAGTTGTCATTTTGATTACAAAAAGAGGCTCTGCAGGGAGTTGCTAATAGTAGGTCTAATAGAGAGTCAAACCATAAAAGACTAGAAGGACTCAATATAAATTATAACTGTGCTTTAATTTACTATTGTTTTCTTACAAAATGTTCTCTGAGGAATCTTTTTAAAAAAAGTCATCCATACAGCTGTTTTAAAAGGAAAAGGGACTCTGGCAGAATGGCATTGTACCTGTGGACAATAAAAATATTAGTATTATTTTCTTTTAATAATACAGTGCAAAATAAAATATTTGAAATACCAGATAAGATATTTAAAATTGAAGGACTGTGAGTCTGATTCCTTTTCTCAGCAAAATGTGGTGCCTTCCTTTATTACATCTGAGAGCGATACTGTATTAACCCCAGGCAGCATCAGCCATAAAGTTAAAGTGACAGCACTATGTTCCTCAAGGGAGAATGTGAAGATGCTTCTTACATTTGCATCAAAGATCAAAGCACAGTTTGGGATAGGTGCTGGCTGAATGTACAAAATTCAAAGGACATTTAAGGCTAATAGCTTTAATTAGTAGTTCTTCAGACTGCTTTAGTGGCAGAATAAGAATTTCATACATCATAACAAAGAAGAGAGTCTCTGTAGCTGAAACTAAACAAAAATCTGATTTCAGACAAAAATTTACCAGCTTTTTTGTTTGTGTTGCTATTTTTTGTTATCTACTATGGAATAAGATTATAACCAAGATTTTTTTGTTGTTGTTTGGTTTGTTGTAGGTTTTTTTGGCCAATATATACTTCTCACCTTTTGAAACAGTAACAGCAGTTTAACACTATAGAAGCAATTTTCAGAGTCTGGCAAGAAGCCATATGAATTATCAGATAAGTGATAATTTGTCATTAATTAAGTCCTCTTCCTTGTGTATAGCTAGAATAGGCAAATCAGATGCTGTCCACAGCTCATTAATAGTGGTCTGAGTCCTTGGGCAACAGGAGTGCTTGCTGCAGTCTGTCATCCTGACTTCTCCTTTTCTCTCCATGCACTAAGCAATATTCAGACTGCAATCAAGAAATCAGGCTGTTTTAAATCATCCTATTATCATATTTATTTCTTGAATTTAATTCCTGTGGTGAATTTAACTATCTGCTATTTTATGTAATTTCTTATATAAAGCCTCAATTTTATAGGTTCTACAACTAGAAACAAACCTTTTAAAACCACACACACTAGCATGGTGAAAATGACCCTTTGTTCCCATCTGCTGCTTACGCAATTTGAAATTCTGTATGCGGGAAGTAAGGCTATTTAATACTCTGTGAATTAGCACAGAAGATTGACCCAAACTGATATTATATTTTTCCTGTAATTACAATACATAAAGAAAAAAAAAAAAAAAAGAGGTTCAATGACTTCTTTGTTTTTGCTGTAGTTTAAAACTTGTCTTTTAAAATAATAAAAAAAAATCCACTTAGAGAAGTGAAAAGGTATCACTTGTGACCAGAATGTAAGAATTGTAATATAATATATCTAAAAACTTATTTGTCTTTCTCTATTGGCTAACATCTGATTTGCCTTTTTCTATTGGTAAGCTTTCCTAAGCTCTGAGCTCAAGCCAACTAATCCTTTAGGAATGGACAGATATGCCTAAAAAGGCAACCTGAAGCCAGATGGCCCTGGGGATGTTGTGGAATGAGTACACATTTCAAAAGCAAAGCCCAAATAAAAAGAAAAAAGGTACATGTTTTGCATTGCTCTTTGAGTTGGCATACCCCATCTGGAAGCACTGAGCTGCTTAGGCATTTTGAAGGTGGACAGATGAAATTACACATGCAATGAGCTGGGATTCTTGGTCTAGAAGGTATTCCAAATGCCTCTTGAAACAAAGAGGATATTTTGCATATTATATCAATTTTCCCTGTAGAATCAATAAACCCATGGTAAAATATGGGGCTGGTGTGGAGTGGCAGCAGTATATAGCAGTCTTCTACCTGACTTGAAAATTCAGTAAAGGAGTTACTCTGAGAGACTTGAGATGTCCAACAGAGTAGTCCTCATTTCTTGCCATTTCTCTGGAATTCTGGAACGGGGTATTTCTGTATCTCAGCATAGTCTCTCTGATACTTTGCAGCAGGTTTTGAGGGTAAGCACTGGGTGCTAAATTATGAACACTAAAAGTACGACTACAGAAAAGAGTAGTTTTTGGACCTTTTTTGCTCACCTCATTAAAAGTTGCACAGATATTGGAACATTGCTCTTAGGGGAGATCTGAAGGTGTGTATGAATCTTTTAATTAACAATTTAAAAGAAAAATTATTCTCTTTGTGCATATCAGCTTATTCTTAAAAGGGTGATCAAAATTATATCCAAGGGACAAAAAACCCAAGTCTGAAAGCTGGCATAACATGTTATACCTGCGGTTAGATTTCAGACATTTTCTGTATGCAATTAAAATACATTATATCTTAGTACAAGAGCTTATTTAGGGAGTCTGGCATGAAGAAATTATTTGAGGGATTTGACTTACCATATTATGCATTTAGCAATCTTTGAAAAGTTCTCATTAAAATGAGTGTCCAGAATTAACAATAGTTTTGCCTTTTTAAAAAAATTTCCAAATGTAACTGCAATAACAAAATTGAATGTATTTTTACAGAAAATTCCCAGTGTTTTTTATCAATTCAATTCAATTCAGTTCAATTCAATAAAATTCAATTCATCCCAATGAATTTTTACACTAAGAATGCTATTTTTAAAATACTACCTTTATAAGGATTGTTAGAAAAGAAAGTACTGATGTAGAACTTGGGAACAGTGCCTTACTATTTATTGGTATGAGATGCTCCAAACTTTCTTATAAAAAAATGTCTATTTCCTGATGTACATATCTTGAATTTCCAGACTCAGTCATTACTTAGGGATGGATCAGCCACCTGTTGCCTTGAGTGTCCTTTTCCATTTTATCTTTTCAAGGTGACTTCAGTAGTTATGTCTCAAGACACAGCAGGAGCAGAGAGCAACAGAGAGGAAAGAATATCAGACAGCCTGTAAATATCTGGGCCATAAGCACCGTTTGATATGTCACTATGTACTAACTGGTTGTTAAATTTTAGGGACAGCCAGAAGCTAACTTCACCTAGTTAGTACATATTAAGGCACATGGTCATGGAAATGAAAATTGTTATGTTTCTCTCCACACCAAGTACAATTATTCACATGAAATAAATTAAAAAAAAAAATCTTTGATCAAAGCCACCTAGACACTATATTAAGTACAACTACTGAAGGTATATTTCCTAATTGTAGCAGCTGTAATGAAATTTTAGGCTAAGAAAGTGACTGTGGAGAGTTTAAGTTCTGTATCTGCTGAATGCCTACTTGTGGTTTAAGAGGAGAGTTCAATTCACAGCTGTCACATATGGACATGCTGGAGTAATATCACAGACCCTTGCTCTTTTTCCTGTCTCTACTACCCCTCAGAATCGAAAAACTTTTTATTAACAAAACAAGAAATTATAATGAGGAGATATCTTAGCATAAGAAATATGGGTCAAAATGCAAGAGGGCTTACATAATTATTTTCAGTAAAGCACTCCGGCTGTTTTTGCTCTGAAACCACTTATGACTAAGAACTGGCCTCTGTGTGAAGTAGAAGAGCCCTGCTGATAGTGGATTAATGTTCTCCATAGGAACGTGAGCTGTAGAGTTTTGGCAATGAAAGCAGCTGCCACTGTAGCCTTTTTTTCTCTTTTCTTGTCCTCTGTGTGTGTGTCTCAAGAGCCTAGCTGATAAATTAGAAGCTGTGATTTGTATTCAAATTGGAGATGGAAGAATATCTACTGACTTTCAATTTAATTGCTTATGTTGCTGAGTGGGTTGTTTTTGAGGTGCTTGTTGCATTGCAGAGTGTTGTTTCTGAAGCTAGCAGAAGACTGCTTGCACCACTTAGACACTGCATGTTTTGCTCAGAGGGGGAAACCTGAATGTATTGATTTATTCCAATGTTTAGAATACAATGAATGAAAACGGTACCTTATGCATTCTGGGGTCTATGCCTGAACTGAGCGGACTGTAGGAACTGTAACGAATGCAAGAACAAAGCAGTCTGTAAATGATTCAGTTTAAAAAGAGAATGGAAATACCTTTTGTCAGCTGACAGGAGTGTCTGAACACTTAATGATATTAGTTTTGATTCAGTAGAAGAATTATTCTATGAACAGCTGGGAGGTTAGTTTACCATTGTTTATCTTTGGCTTTCTTAACTTCTATGGAACAAATAGGCTAAGGGAGGAATTGAACTTGTTTGAAAAATTGAATCAATTAAAACTGATAGAGTGAATACTTGTCTTGTCAAAAGTGTATTTATAGCTCTGTTTCAAATAGGAAAGACGAGAAATTCATCAAAATGAAAATGGGGACTTGAATGGATATAATCATGAGGGTGTTCCATTACATATATAGCTCCATTACATTTTGGATTTATGGATGTTTTGTTATACATTTTCACTGCTTGTGGAAATGAGACAAGAAAAAGTCCTGTCTATATTTTGCTCACCTAATTGAATTGGCAGTAAAGAGAAACCCACTTCTGCTGATTTGCCTAAAGTTTGTGAATTCAGTAGAGAAGGCTTGTGGTGGTGTTTCCACAGACAAGAATACATGTGGCTTACACTACAGGTAGAAATAGATCTCTTCTCTGGGTTAACTGCGGCTCTCCATTGTTTCTCCCGGCTCCGGGCAGCTCTGGCGCCTGGAGCAGCATCGCTTCCCTCCGGAGACCGGGTTTGCCGCTCGTTCCCGGGCGTGGCTCTGTTCCACGCTCTGGGCAGGGCTGGCCGCTGTTTCTACCGCCACGTGTGAGGGACGTTGGTAAAGAGGCAAAGGAATGTCCAATTCACCCACATGGCGGCTGAAAGGCTTTAATGGCCGCGGTGAGCTGCAGCGGAGAGACCGTGACCCACGCTCCCAGCACCTGCGTGGGGGAAAATGGCGACGGGACTGGGGAGGCGTGGGATGATATAGTGGGTAGGACAGGGAGGGCAAGGGCCCTCCTGCCCAATGGGGACAGGCGCCGTGGCGGTGACGTGGACCACAGCAACCAACGGGAACACGGCAGGGGCGGACACAGGGCTCTGGGGCGAATGGGGTTGTGGGAACGGGAAACAGACACCGAACCCTCCGGACGGGACAAGGGGGTGGTTACAGGAGTGGCGTGGGCTAGCTCCAATGGTAAGAGACCCGGAGCTGACCACCGCCGGGGGGGGAAACACGGGGGGTGCACGGGGGTACACAGAACTCGGCTAGCTAACACAGATCAGAACCCCTAATCTGAACCCAAACCCGGGATGCAACAGTTAACCACATGATTCATGAAATGGAGGCAAACACTAGAGGAAACTAGAAGAAAGGACTTCTTTACTGGCTTTTTCAAAGTACTATATGAATGTCCTTTTAATCCTCCTCAGGGATTTGTGAGCACATGTCAGAAATAAGCAGCTGACCTTAGGAAGAGAATTCTCCCCTGTGCATCTGCTTGGGCTATAGGTTTATGGCAGTACCGAGCTGTGGAAATCAATCTTTTGTAATCTCTGCCCTTTATGCTTTACTTAGAGGTCTGCTGTAGCATCTATAAACAATCCATTTGTGGATCTGTTTGAAGATAAAAGAGGCTGGCATGCAAAAAAGCTTTGACATACTCTCCAGTTACTTATCCAAAAGTGAATATACAAACCTGGTTTTGGGTTCACCTGATTGATTTAGATGTTTTTTACTCTAAAGTGCTGTTAATGCAGATTGCATTTTCAAGGCAAAGCTTATAGTACAGGCAAGACTTAAAATTTTATGTTGCCTATAAAATCTTATCAGAATAAACCTGTCCAACTATCCTGTAAGCAAGGGCCCAGTGTATGGAGGTAACACAAGTGAAAAATAAAAACCTGCAGGTAGAGCTGTTTATGTCTGTGTACTGTACTTCCCCAAAGCTGTCCAAGACAGGGGGGAGGAAGGGTTGGTAACATTTTTTTGTAATGATTGTATTATTCTTAAGTTTTTACAGCTTCAGGTATGTTGACTAATTGAAAACTAGCAATCCTAGATTGAAAAAAAAACAACAAAAACCGAACCCTAAACATCTGTTACTGTGGCTCCCTTTCCAGAAATGGTTATATTATATGTAATGGTACATATATGTAATCTTTTTTTTTTTTTTCTTTGTTAACTGCATTTATTTTGAAGTCTTGTTAATTTACCCCATTGTGGTCCCTCCTCCTTTAGCCAGCTTCTGCATTTTGCCTCTTTGTTTCCTTGGAAAAGCAGAAGTTTTCCATATGTATCTAGGTGACAAGCCATGGATGAAAGATATTTTTTTATTACTTTAAAAATATCTTTATTGTTCCTTGTCTTTAGGGACAAGTCTGTTTTTTCAGCAGACCACAGAAAGCTGAAGAGCCCTATGACTTAATATTACACTTCAGAAGTACTGTTCTCCCACTGTGGGTGTGAAGGGGAGGGGAACCTTTATCTCCAGTCTTACTGCTAATTGAACTGACCTTCTGATAAGTATGCTTTTCCTTGTGTGGTTTTTTTTTTCAATGCTGTATCCATTTGGAGACAGAATTTGTTATTTTACTGAGGTGACAGGGGCTTCTAATGATGCAGAAATCCAACTCTTCTCCACCATTTCCTTTGAGTCTCAGCTTGGCTGTTTGACTATTCTCACAAAGCCTTTTGTTATATTTTCCTGACTTATGAAAGTTTAGGAAGATAACTTGAAAGTTATGTTAACATAGATTCTCTGATTTTACCACAGTTCCCTTCTATGGTCTTGCTTTTAAAATCTAAAGCAGCAAAACAATGTAGCTGTTTAATACACCTCTTCCATTGGTGGGTAAAGGCTGGAAGTGCCATGTAGACAAAGGCTGTTGTCTTCTGTGGTTCACAGAACAGCTCAGTTTGAGGTAGAAATGGTGCTGTGAGGTACCTCATCTTGTTTTCAGCTTGATTCTTATCTGCTGTTTTAGGTACCACTGTTACCCTTAGCTAGCTCTAGGGATATTTAAATATCAGATCTCTCTGAGATGCTGGAATTAGTGGTTCTGCTAATTACAGTTCTGTGTAAAGTTTTCCAGAGGCTTGATATTACCCTGAAAAAAATTGGAACTACAGCTCTAGATTTCAGCTACAACAAGAAGGATATTATTGAGCTATTAGGATAAATTGCAGAAAAAAGTACCTTTAAGTATTTGATTTTGGTTTATAATTGAATCTCACAAACTCTGCAGAAGCTCATTTAGCTTTTGCCTTGACCTTTCTGAATATTTAATATAGGTATTCTTTTAATGGCATCCACACCTGAAATAACTATTTAGAGCCCTCATTATTCAGAGACTATATAATGTACAGTAACATCTGGTAATAGAAGACAACTGTAAAGGGCTTTAGACAAACATGCTTTGCTTTACCGTTGACATAAAAAAGAGAAACATATGGAACTCGGTGTTCCTAAAGGAATGTGTTGGTCTGCAAATAGAAATGCAAAATGGAGAAATCCAAGCGGTTAATTTCCATTCTACATTGTGAAATTAGAAATATGCTGATCTGAATAGGAACTGTAAAAATGCATAATGCCTTTTGACAGCGATCATAAATCTTGGGTTTTTCAAGGCTATTAGAACAAATTCCATCCACATTGGCAGAGCTGTTTTTAAAGTACTTTTGTTAGCTAATGACTTGTGATATGTTTTGAAAAATATGGTCTCCTTTATCAAATTATTAAAATTATTTCAAAAACTTAATTTCATACTCAAATTTTGTAATACAGTGGTTTAAATTTATTGATACATAAACTATAATGCTTTTAAAATCAGGATGAAATGCTGAAGATAAAGTCCATGTATGCACTGGTATTATTATACTGTCCAATAGACAGTGAAACAGAGATGTAACCCCAAGAATTAATGTGTTTTTTTTCTCTGTAATTAATAATGTGCCTTGCTGGGATTTTTTTTTTTGTGCGTGTGTGTGTTTAGATTTAAAAACATTTTCAGATAAATTATCTTGGAAAGGCTTTATAAAAAGTTCTGACATTAATAATCTTTCTTGTTCAGAATCTTATGTTGATTAATATTTTCTGAAGAAACCTGTTAGTTAAGTGTTACTCAGCATTTATAAGAGTATCAAAGTTTTCTCCAATGATTGCATGGAACATCTTACATTACTGAAGACTGTTAAATGAGAAAAAGGCTCACAATGTTTGTTCTTCAGAAAATGGAAAAGAGCTTTGGGTGTCCTGAAAGCCAACTGAAAATCTGTCTTTTTATCTCAAAAATGAAAACTAAAAAAGCTTTTATGTGCATTGTAGGAAAGGACTCGAAATTTCTTAAAACTCTCAAATGTTTTTTTTTCTGGCAGTTTATGTGTGTAATAATAAAGACTCCAGTCTAAAAATGAAGCTTTGCTAACAAAACAGGACTAAAACTTTTATTTTTAGTGGTAAAAGATAATAAAGGGAAAAAATGATTCATTTGAATATCTGTATTTATGAAAATGGCATTTATAGACTTTGATGTTTTTCCCAGAAATGTCAAAGCATTTTTCAAACATTCATATAACATAAGCTGCCAACTAAAAAATAAGTAAACTAGTAACTAAAAATGGAAAAAATAAGTGTGTATTAGTACCTCTACTTTATAGAAAAATGAGAGGATAGCAGAGCAGACAGTGATTTTCCTGGGGCTACACACAAAATCACTGTCAGAGTAATGGAAATAACTAAAACTATTAATTTCTTGTCTTTGTTTTTAGGCATGAAACCATGGCTTCTCCAGTGTGATTGAAATGTGAGGTTAAATGTGGCAAATGACAGAATGAAGAAAAAATAAATGTTGTTTATATTTCAAGATAGTGGTCTCACTTCAGGCAAAATACATGTGAAAAATTATGTTTTATGATTGAAGTAGTCTTCCTTAGGGCTTTCTTGGGACACTGGATTTTTGACAATGTGTTCAAAAAATCCTTGAGTTGCTGAAATTTGCTCTGAATAAAAAAGTCCATACACCTATTTGTGAATAAAGTAGCCTAGAAGATTATCCTGCATTTGAGATACAGATTTATAAGACCATACTTGCTTCTCTTAACAAGAAGAGTCAAGGTAAAGCAGAACTATCTGCTGGCTAGAAAGAAAGGAATGTTTCAGCTGGCAGTGTTTATAAAGTTGGTGATCTACCTCCACAGTTTTGTGTCCTCTCTTAGCCCACAGCTATGTTTATAAACACCCTCAGGTGAGGGATAGGCTCTCAGGCTCAGAAAAAAGATCCAGGGAACATTGTCTTGGTGATGTAGGCAGGAACATGAGCAGATGTGGGAGTCTCTGCTCCACCTCTTTATTGCATGATCTTACTTGCAATGCTTACTTGCATTTCCAGGAAAAAGAGGAGGGAGAACAAAGGAACGTACTCTTTTTTCCCATTACCCCTTATGCATCTGTCTCTGGGTCATTTCATATGGAAAGTTTATCCCAGGAGAAGCTTCTTGTTTAATGCAGACATTGATAGATGTAGATATTGGTGTGGCAATGACAATGCAGACCCACAGATTTTAGCCACCTTGGTAGCTACAATCCACAGATCATGCCACTAGGAGGAGTTTTATTGTCAGTCTCAGTTATGTTGTGCAGTTATGTTATTTAGTGTATGTGACTATCTTGGCTGATAAATACCACCTACATTACATTTGTGGCTATTTAAAATTTCTCCACTCTCCTTAGCCATCAAGTCAAGCTTGCAGTCACTTTTAGCAAATCTTTTTCAGCAAGTAGATCTTAAAAGCCTGTTCTGATACCTGAATACGTATTGCACAGGTCCTGGCGTGCTTCAGGAGGAAATGTGACCCTGCTTCTTTTTATGTCAAAAGAGAAAATTGCTTGAGTATCATGAAGCAGCAGCAGCTCACAAGAAAGTGTGTTCAGCTAGGCCAGAGCCTATCCTGTTTTCCTGTGTCACATTAATACTCCAAATAGGATAATCAACAAAATAGTCAACAGGAACTGTGAGTCTGAGAGTCAATATCCAAACCCTCACAATCCAAATGATCTCCCCTACTTCATCCTGAATAAGTGATACTGGTGGATGCTACAGCCTGGTTGGTCTTTTTTTCAGCTGTCTCCTCCAGACAGATGACCCACTGCTGTTTCCTGTTTGATTTAGTGGATATTTAGACACTTTCAGGACTTAGATGTTTTTTTACTTGTTTGTATGTTGGTGCATTCACATGCTTTAATTTCTCAGAAGAGGCTTCTGAAAGAGTGAAAGATCCAGGAAAATGGAGTTTTAGAGATTTTGTTACACTAAGCTTAACTCCAGTGCAGCATGAATGCTGTATAATTGATTGTTACTGTCGACACATTACCTAATATGTCCTGTTTTCCTTCTTTTTTAATATAGAATATATTAAGTCCATATTCTTGATAACTGAAAATATCCTTAGATTTAGGATTTTAAAATTACATTTAAATAAGAATATAAATTGTTTAGGGGGAAAGAGTTTTCACTGATATTCTCTGATTGTAGTTTATGACTTCTCTACCTTTCAAGCTGATTTTAATATTTTTCATTAAATCTGGTATAGTCTTTCTTCCCAAGAGACCCGCCTCTTCATTATAACCATTTTCATCAATGACAAGATCACAGAGCATTTTTAATGTTAAATAGGATAGAAGGATAGAAATTAGTACTTAAAGGGTAAAACTATTAGTATTTCTGAGTGCTTCTATGTATTCATCACTGCCTGATACAGATCAGTATTAATAATGGAACCAGCCAGACATAATCTATCTGCTGGATATTCCTTTTCTTTCTATGCAGTGACTGTCTTGTCTTCTTTCTCAGACAGTGCCTGCTCTGGTCTCCAGACAGGAAATCCAGACATGGCCATTCATCAATGCTGCTATAATCTGTCTGATTTTATTAGCTTTTGAATTTTATCACCAAAATGAAAAGGAAGGGGGGGAAGGAGAACCCAGCAGTATGATTCTTCTATACCTATGAATTCTCAATACAGTGGATTCAGAACAGACAAAAATTTAAAAGTGAAAAGGTACCTGGCAAATTAACTACTCCCTGGTACCTCCCTCTCCCATACCTATCCCCTGCCCCCCATCCCCATTTTATTTTTAAGAGGTTGATAATTTTTTTTTTTATTTCTTCTTCAACAAATACATGCCGTGTACTGCAGTGGATGTTTCTGGTTGATTGATAGTTTTCCTATACTTTAGATTTCATGGTGCATATTGAATATTCCCTGTTGTTATAGGGCCTGCTTAGGATTGGATCTTGTTTTGGAGAGCAGACATGAACAATCATTGGAAATTGAGTTGTCTGGAGCTGCTTTATGGGTTGAGGAATTCCAGTGCCAGTGGAAGGAATGTTAAACTATGTAGAGACCAATGGAGAGAAAGGAGGAGAAGACTAAAGCCTTTGATTGTTTCTGGCAAAGTGGTATAAATTGTTTCAACCCAGGGCACCAAAACAGCAAATCACTGAAGACAATTAATATTTTGGTTGCCTTTACCCCCATTACCAAGTTTCTGGTGAGGCAGAGAGGGTAACATTTAGGTTGTGAAAAGTGTCTATCTTGGAGCTGTATGGAAATGACTAGATTTTCTCAAGGAGAACAAGCTTCTTTGCAGGCTCCTTTGGATATCCTGCTGTGGCAGTCTAGCTGAAAGATGAATGTGGATTCAGAGAAGTGTGGTGTGTGCATGAAATGAAGGAATTCCCTACTTACTGTCCTTTGTAGAACTATACCGAAGTGACAGAGTCTGCCTCCAGTTCTCCTCTCCGTCCCGCTGCTGGGGAGGAAAAGGTGGAGAAGTGCGGCTGTGGCCCCGACGTTGGACGCCACTTGTGGCGTTGCGCTCTTCTCCCTGGTCCTGGGTGGCTCTGGAGCCCGGCTAGGCTCTGTGCTTTGGCTGTGGGACCGGGGCTGCCGTGTGTGTGCAGAGCTCTGGGGTTGAGCCTCCGCATGGGTCAGCCGCGTTCTGTAGCCAGCACTGAGAGGAGGTAAAGGGGTGAAGGAAGGCACACCTTGTCCTGCGTGGCTGGAGAATGTTTATTCCTGTGCGGCCGCCGCGGCATCTTGAGTGGCGTCAAGATGGTGGCGAGACAAAGGAAGCATGGGGTTAAATAGGGGGCGGGCAGACAGGGGCGGAAGCCCCCCTCGCCCAATGGGGACAGGCAACGGGAGAGTGACATGGACCACGGCAACCAACGGGAACACAACAGGGGTGGGTACAGGGTTCCGGCACAAATGGGATTGCAGGGATGGGGTGACTGGCACAGAAGCTTCAGGAATGAACAGGGGGTGGCTACAAGACTGACATGGGAATGCTCCTATGGCAGACAACCTGGAGCAAACCACTGTGAGGGGAAAATGGGGGTACATAGAACCAGCTAACTAACATTATTAAAACCCCTAACTGAACCAACCCAGGATGCAACAGAGAAGGAAGCAGGGGAGAGAGCAAGCAGCATGTGTTTAGGGGTCTCTCAGTGAAGCCCTAAATTGGTGTAGTACTATTCCTAAGCCACAATAAAGAAACAACATAAGTGTAATAAATTAGCTTTCAAAACAATATTTATTTGGATTTCTCTCTGCAGGGTATTTCAGCACCAGCCCAGTACACATCTGCTCTCTTATGCAGGGGTTACAAATGTCTACATTATTGAAACAGAATCCAGAAAAGACATCAAATTGATATCTTTAAAAAGAGGCAGATTAATTTTGGAACTTCCTTGATTCCATGATGAAATTAAAACATGTGGAATGATGTCAGTGGGATTTTTCCAGAATGATATATAGCAGTCTGTAGTAGCAGAATTGCTATGTGGTTTGCTGGCTTTTATAAATTCACTTGGCATCATAGTTTTAAGTGCCATTACTGTGGCTTTACTGATTTCGCACTTTGGCATGGTGTCGTGGTTTGACATGGAAGTGAATTTTTTCCAGGAAGTTGGGTCAAACCATGGCATGTGGAACAAAGCAGTAAGTATTCTATCAATAGAGATCAAAAAGGCTTTTGTAGTATTTGATATGTCTAGCGTCTGGGTATGTCAATAATTCTGTAGAGAAATGCCCATGGAAACATCTGTAAAGAGTCTGAAGTTTTGTGTTGGCATAACATAAGTCTACAAGCAGTAGAATTGCACATTTATATGAGCCTTGCATAAAATGGAACCTGCTAGAGAGAATTCCTTCTATATTGCCAATTCCTCATATTTTGGAAAGAGCTGCTCCATTGCAGTTTATCAGAACTGGAAATACAGAAAGAATAGTTATTTGGTTGATCAGAATTTTCTTTAGTTCAAAATTCCGTCTTTTTTAGGTTCATAACCTTGCCACCAATGGCTTGTGGGGTAGAACTTTTGTATACAGTGGCTTTGTCCTCTAAATACCCATGCAGAAAGTAGGAAACTCATATTTGATCTTTTTGCCCTAAAGTGTTCAAAATTACTCCTCTGTCTTTCAGAAATTCACTCAAAATACCACGCTACAATCTGTTCTTAGATTTTGCAGCTTGGAGCTAAGAAAATATCTGAAAAAAAAGAAGGTAAAATTCCAGGGACAGGAAGACAAACAGGAGAAGAAAGTGAGTGCTGCTGCAAAAGACCACCTGGCTTTTAATTTGGTTGTCAGTAAAGTTTTGTATTGGTGAACAGCAGTAGGTCACAGGTCTTGCTCCAAGGGTTACTCCTTATAACTGAAGTACCATCACTGCTTCAGCAGGTCCATTTTGAGAGAAAGCAGTGCTTTCTAAGAAACCAAGTGTATCCAGGATGTGAGACATGTACTCTGTTTTTCTGAAATCAGGCATTGGATAAGAGTAACTGTTACTGAAAAAGGTTGTAGAACTATAAAAATACATTATAGGATTACTAAAAGATATTTGAAGTAATTACTGCCCTAAATTGTGGTTTTAAGCTATATGTAAAGACAGGTGAAAGATCAAGGTATTACAGTGCACACCTTAGAAAATAGTTCTTAAAAATATAATTTCTTAAATTATATTTTTATTCTTAAAATTATAATTTTCTTATAAAGTTCTTAAAAATATAATTTTTTGTGCTTTTGTTGTCTTTGTTTTGAGCTAATTAAAAAAACATTAATGTTCTTTATGGAAAAAGGTATTTAAAGCAATAGGAACCTCCAATCAAATCAAATGGTCATTTCATGTATGAGGGAGTGTGTAAGACTAATTAATTTGAATTACATAAATGGTTTCTCGAGGTATTTTTCCAGTTTAAGAAAATGCCTGGTTGTAGTGGTTTGACCTTGACAGGCTGACACATGCTCACCTAGCTGCTGCTCTCTCATTTCTGGTCTTATTTCCTTTATTCTAAAGGACAGAGGAAGAAAAGAAGATGGAAAAGCTTGAGGGTCAAAATGTAGACAAGGAAATAATTTACCAGTCTCACAGCAAACCAGATGACTTTGAGAAAGCAATTTAATTTATTGCCATTTAAAATAAATTAGGATGGTGACAAGTAAAACCCTTCCCTCCCCTCTCTGATATTTCCCCCAGGATTAACTCCTCTCCTTTGTTCCAAATCTTCAATTTGTTTCCCCACTTGAGTGTCACAAAATGTGTGGCTCCTTGTGGCTCCTTTCCTTTCCTTTTCTTTCACACTTTCCCTTATTCTATCATGGGTCTTCTCCAAAGGCTGCAGTCCTTCAGCAAACATCTGCCTTCTCTGCTTTGGGGTCCTCTATAGGCTGCAGAGTGGATACCTGTGCTCCACTGTGGTCTTGTCCACAGCTGCAGCAGAATATCTGCACCAGCACTTGGACACCTGTGCATCGGTAGTCAGGAAGAAAGTGAGGACACACCTCTATAAGAAGGCATATTTATAGAATCATAGATTCACAGTGTTCTTGAGGTTGTCTGCCAGATTTTTGTTTTTTTTAACAGGAAAATCCTTGATCAAATGAAATTGATAGAGTGACGTCTCCTACCAGCAATTTAACCTGCAGTAATTCAACATAAGATCTGAGTTTAGAAATGGATGAGCATGAAAATGAAGCCTGTGAAATGCACATCTGGTAATTACTAGTGTACATATTTAGCACTGTGTGATAGTCAGGCACCCACCAGTTTCTCTTCTAAAGAGGTGAAGTCATACACTAAGGCACTGTCTGGAGCACTCCACTTCCAGTGTGGATGTAAGGTTCTCTACAGAGTGCTTAGCTCCCTGCTGATGCAGTTAGGACCGAGGACTGGAGCAAACATCTTTTCTGGTTAATATGTAATGTGGACATAATGACCTAGAACAACTGGATAGCAGCAAATTAACTTCCAAGGATACTCTCTTTGCATCACCCTTAAAGGTAATGGTTACATTCTGGATCCAGCATTTCTTAGTGAAATCATGTTGCCAAACAAAGAGTGCACATGGGGCTTTCTTTCTGCTAGATAGTAGGAATAAAGAGAGAGCAATTATTTTTAGTCAGAAATCCCGATTCAAACATGCAGCTCTGAATCATGATACTTTATTTCTATCCTTTCCTGAACTTATCCTATGAAATTATTCACTTTAATTTCTTGGGGTTTTGTGTTACTTTTAGCTTCCTACATACATAATTAGTGTCTTCATCTTTTTAGGGCTTTCTTCAGGAAATTTTCAGCTTGAATGGTTTATTTCTGCTTAAAGCTACTTAACAGTGATACGGCTTTCTTTGTTTCAAACTAGCTTGCTCAACAAAGGAATATAATTGATTTAGCCTACATACATTCCAGTCAGAGATTAGAGGATAAGAAATTCCTACTAAAAGAAGAAATGAAGAGAAAGTAACTCGGGATGATTTAAAACAGGAAGGATGGAAATGAAATATATATGAATGGGCTGCTTTACTCCCTTGAGACAAGATTATTTACTTGTGTCAAACTGCAAGAAAACATTTCTATGCTTGAAGATAGAGCAAAAACATATAGCAAAGAATGTTGTCTATATTCAAGCTGCAGATTGCTCTAGTTAGTTCTTAGTACTGTCTTACCCGTCAAAGTGATATGTACAGGACCGTTACAGTAGACTTTAATCCCTTCTACTCCCCAAATACAACAAAATATATTAAGGGGAATGTAAATGTATTGTAGCTGTATTGTTTCAGGAGAAAAAAAAAAAAGTTACTACTCCCTAAACAAAATAATTAAGTAACAAATTGGACTAAAAACTATGTTATCCTTCATATGAATATCTATTCCCACTTTAATGATGATTACCCCTTCACTGTAGTCTTAAAAGGTCAGAGTTGAAAAAGGGCAAGACATTAAGGTCAGCATTTCTTCCAGCAGATGAAATATGCATAGCTTGGCTGGCCTTTGCCCTGCAAATACAGAGACGTTTAAAAATGTCATCATTAACTATGACAAATTCCATTGATTTTTCTTGTTAGGTGAACCATCTGCCTTTTTGATGCTAGGATGAATTATGTCTACTTCTTGTCAGTAGCAACTGTGGTATTTGTTTTTTTTTTTTTTTCTTGAATGGTCAAAATTTTTTTCTCATTGAAGGTCTGCATTCCTGGAGCACTAGAGGTTTCTGTAGCCTTGTGGCATGAACAAACAATCTGGCTTTGTTGGTGGTAAAGGTTACTGCCCTCAGCTCCTTGTTTTTCTGTCAAAGGCTATTGTCCCAGATCTGCCTGCATGCTGCTCATATGACCACTCCCATTTTTTCCCAGAAAAAATGACTAGGCTAGCTTAAATAGTTTAAAATAATAGTTCTCCTGGGATGCCTTCTTTTTTGATAAGTGGCTTTTGATTGCTGCAACCTTTTGGAATCATAGCACCATTTAGGTTGCAGAACACCTTTAAGATCATCAAGTCAAACCATTAACCCAGAATTGCCAAGTTCTTCACTAAACCAGGTCCCTAAGCACCACATCCACACATCTTTTTTCTACTTCCAGGGATGGTGACAATTTCCCTGGACAGTGTGTTCCAATACTACCTTTCCCTGAGGAAATTTTTTCTGATACCCATTCTGATACCATTCTCCCCTGGTGCAACTTCAGGCCATTTCCTCTTGTGCTATGACTTGTTTCTTGGGAGAAGAGATGTACCACAACCTTCTTTCAGGTAATTGTAGAATGTCTTAAGGTCTCCCCTCAGCCTCCTTTTCTTCATGCTAAACAACCCCAGCTTCCTCATCTGCTCCTCATAAGACTTATGCTCCAGACCCTTCACTACCTCAATTGTCCTTCTCTGGACAAGCTCCCAGCACCTCAATGATTTCTTGTAGTGGGGGCCCCAAAACTGAACAGAGGATTCAATGTGTGGCCTCACCAGTGCTGAGTACAGAGGGATGATCCTTGCCCTAATCCTGCTGGCCACACAATTTTTGACTGAAGCCTGGATTCTCTTGGCCTTCTTGGCCATTTGGGCACATACTGGCTCATGTTCAGCCACTGTCAACCAGCACCCCCAAGTCCTTATCCACTGGGAAGCCTTCCAGCCACTCTTCCCCCAGCCTGTAGCTCTGCATGAGTGTGATTGAAGCGAAGGACCTGTCACTTGGCCTTGTTGAACCTTGGCCCATCAATCCAGCCTGTTCAGATCCATCTCTGTAAAGCCTTCCTACCATTCAGCACATCAACACTCCGGCCCAGTTTGATGTTGTCTGCAAACTGATTGACGTTGTCCCAGATCTCATCCTAACAATCCATTAATATATTACATGGGTCTGGCTCAATACTGATCCTTGGGGAACATCATGAGTGACCTTCAGCCAGCTGAATGTAATTCCATTCACTACCATTCTCTAAGCCTGAGTGTTCACCTATTTTTTACCTAGTGAAGTGTATTCCCATCTAAACCAAGAGCAGCCTGTTTCCCCAGGAGAATTCTGTGGGAAATAGTGTTAAAGGCTTTGTTAAATCCCAGGCAGACAAGATCTATAGACTTTCACTCATCCACTAAGCAGGTGAAGTTAATCAAGCAGGACCTCCCTTCCTAGACCTATGCTGTCTGGACATGATCTGGTGTCCTGAATGTGCGGTGTGGTCACACTCAAGGTGATCTGCCCCATGACCTTCTCCTTCACTGAGGTCAGGCTGACAGGCCTATAGTTCCCTGGATCCTCCTTTAGACCCTTCTTGTAGATGGGTCATTTTCTGACCTCTAGTCAACTGGGACCTCTCCAGTTAGCCAGGACTGCTGGTAAATAACAGAAAGTGGGTTAGTGAGCACTTCCCCAGCTCACCCAATACCCTGGGATGGATCCCTTCCAGCCCCAAAGACCTGTTGCATATAAGTGGTGCAGCAGGTCATTGGCCATTTACTCTTGTAATATGGAGGCTTCATTCTGCTCTCCATTGCTGTTTTCCAGCTCAGGGGCCTGTGTACCCCCAGAACAACTGGTCTTAAAGTCTGAGGCAAAGAGGGCATTAAGTAAAGGCATTGAGCCTTTTCCTTATCTTTTGTCAGTATGTTTCCCCTTGTGTCCAACAAAGGATGGAGATTCTTCTCAGCCCTCCTTTTGCTGCTGGTGTATTTATAGAAATCTTTTTATTGTCTTTTATGGCAGTGGCCAGTTTAAGTTCTAGCTGAATTTTGGCCCTTTTGATTTGCTCTCTGCATAACCTCACAATATCCTTGTAGTTAGGCTGAGTTGCCTGCCCCTTCTTCCAAAGGTTATAAACTCTCCTTTTTTTTCCCTGCGTTCCAGTCAAAACTTTCTGTTCTGCCTGACGAATGTTTGCAAAGAGCAGGTCTGTGTATACCTGAGACAACCACAGGTGTACTTTACTCTTTACGCATAATTAAACTAGCTTGTTTCCTGTCAAAGAGTATTATAAGTTCTGGCTATTTCCTTTATCTCTGCAATCATGTTTTGGAGTCTTTCCTTTAGAAAAAGATGCACTGATGCACCTACAGTCTGTGTGATGTACATTTCCATTTTATAATTACTGGGTCAATCAACTGTAACTTGGATAAAGTATAAGCTGCTTTCTGAAGTGCATGGGTTTTATGCATTCAGAACACTACAATGTGATTTATAACATTGAATTACTGTAACTTGCTCAAAATGGGTTTGAGAGAAAACAGATTGTTTGCTACATCTTATTAGCACAGTGGTCAGTAGTGTCATATCAAAGTAGTCTTGGTGTGTATAATTATGCCACAGTGGATAATGAATAGGGCAAAAATAAATTGAGAATTTGATCAAATAAGCACTTTATGGAATTTTTTTTCTGAAAGAATTTCCAGACTGCTGTGAGGCACTAAATTGTTCTGCCATTCTCGGCATACAAAAATGCACATACTACTCATATTTTCTCACTCCTCTGTGAAGTATTGAAGTGGAAAAGTGAATTGAGCTGTCACAGTTCTTGGAACACTTCTGCTTTTGGGACGTGGCAGGGTGTTTAAGCAATCTCACTAAGTTAAGGACTAGGCTACTGCTGGAGTTCTCTTTCAATTCTAATTTTCTATTTATCTCAGTATTATAACTGTAATTTTAACCAAACTGTGAGCCAATTATATGCTTACTGTAGACTTCTTGGCTCAGGCATTCTTAATGTTTTATTGTATATTCAAAGATTATGTTAAACATTATGGAATTTTATAATTTATAATTGCAATTTTTTGAAAGGAGGAACTCTTTTATTAAAATAATTCAAATTATCAGAAATTCTTTCTCTTCTGTTAAATTCTGTCATTTGATCACCAAATCCTAATCATGCCAATCTTCAGAAATTGAAACTTTTGCCTGTCTTTCGTTTTTTTGTCTTACAGTATTTTCTATTTTTGGTGATTTTTCTTAGCTTTAGTTGCTGAAGAACCTTTGTAGGCAGATGTACCTGACACCAGAATAGCTTAAAAAATCTCCTTGATTTCTGTAGAAACATTTCACAGATTTTCATACTCAGCAATGTCTGTACAAGTATATAAGAAGTAGCCAAGGGGCCCTGATTCTCAGGTTCTGGTCCAGCAGTACTGTAGGGTCTTGGACCAAGACTCTGAAACACTTAGTAACAGTTGGTAGCACTATCTGCTCAGGATTTTTCAATGATGAGTCTCCGTGTATTTTCAGCCATCCTCTGAAAAAGGGTTACAAAATGTGAAAAAATAGATATCTTTTATTGCACATCTCTTTGTCCAAGAAATAATAACAAGTTTTGCTTTTCACTGAACCACACATGTATCTAACATCCATAGAATCAGTGCTAAGGGAGCTCAGGGTCAAAGCTTGGACAGAAGTTTAAACAAGCCTTTCTAACTTCTTTTTCTGAAAAACAGAATTTGTATTTTTACAGTCTACTCAAGAGGATTGGGTTATATATTATGTATGCTGGCTCTTACATATCACTGATGCATTGAGAGGCTACCTAGAACAGAGGCTAGACAGTGTTAAAGGAATAAAGAAGGGATTTATTAGAAAGGCCTTCAGAGACCTTCACCTTGGGCAGTACAAGAGCCCGGCTGTGCCTCCACCCAAGATGGATGACGGGTCACACATTTCCACACTTTTATAAGTTTTGGTCCATTTACATATTGGGATTAATTGTCCAATTCACTTCATAACTTCAGGTTATGAAGTCCCATTCTCCCAGATTGCTCTCCTAAATTCACTGTTGTTTATACTTTTTAGACCTGAAGCTGCAATGGTGTCCTTGGTTTTCAGGCTGGAAAAGGATTATTTTGTCTAACTAAACCGTGAAGAGAACTTGCTAACACTTTATATGAAGTTCAGTTATATACTAGTGCAGTGCAGCATCTGGAAAATATGAAAGCTAAAACTTAAGGTATCATCACCTGAAGTTATGAAACCTCACTTTTGGTGGATTTCATGGAGCATTGCCTACATGATTTGGATATGCTTCAACTGGAATCAGAAAACCTGCAACCAACTGCTGTTCCATTCACACTTTTCAGTCCATTACATGTTTGTTTTAGCTTTAAGTTTGGATGCTCTAACTGGTAAAATAGTTTTACAATTTTTAAAAATTTTGTAAATTTGTTTTCTTTTTTTTTTTTTTTTGCATGGGCTCTCTGACCATGCTCCTTCATAAGATCACTGCTCCAAGGGTGACTACGAGTGGAGGTTTGTGCAGATACACAATAGAGAAATGTAGTTTCTTAGATTTTTCAATTCTCACTGAGCTTCTGTACAAGTGATTCCACGTAGCTGTATATACTCCTCATTTTGCTGTCACCTTTGAAATCCTGATAGTGGCTGCAGGAACCTAGGCAAGTATCTATTTTAAGGAATGCTGCCCTGGACTACACAGAGGGATATGTGAGAGCACTCCAAGGCTTGTCAGCGTGTGCAGTTTCCACTGTGACCCAGGGTTACTTGTGAATAGGTGGAGCATGCCCATTGTTGTGTCGGTCCACTTCCCTTCCCTGATGCAGAAGTGGTCATATCAATGATTTCTAATCCCACAGCCACAACAAACAGAGGCTCAATCTGGTGCACAGACATCTTTCTTTCTGCCAGCCACTCAAAGCAGGAGAGGCAAGTAAGCAAACCAAAAGTTGCTCTGTACCTTACTATTCACTAAAGGACCTGAAGTGGGAAATCTATTTTAGCCAGCTGAATGTTATTCACCTCTCAGCAATACCTATTAGGATCACCTGAATTCTCTAGCTGAAGGTAGTTTTAAGACCCTTAAGAGAATCAATGTTCTTAAGAAACAAACTTCAATTCTGGTAAAATCTTTGTGATGTATTATTAATTTCTGTTTAAAATGTCAATGAAAATTTAGCTATAACATATCAAATATTACTACTAAGTAATTCTGAACTGTGTGTTTGGGTAGCCCCATTTAAGACAACTGAGATACTCGTATGACAATCTGACATGCCTTCCTCTTTAGAGTGGCATTTTGATGTACTTAGGAGTATTTCTATGGGTTATAGTAACAATTTTCTTTGATGATTTGAGAATATTAGCTTTTCCTATTGCTGAATATAAGATTTTCCTTCTTGAAGGGTTACTAATATGTCGCCTTCTGATGAGAAGGTGGGCGACCTGGTTTCAAGACACAGCACGGCGACCCGGCTTCCCCTGGGTCACTCGGTCCACTGACATGCACAGACACCAATGTGGTGGATGGTCAAATGGCGTTTATTATCTCATCTCGTGGGGTTAAATAGTCAAGGGGGCTTTCCTACGTCAAAAGGGGATGGTGGGTCTGGCTAGGGTTAGTAAGGAGTGGAAAACTACAGAGTTAGGAGGGGCTGCATGCTTCAGGAGTGATTGATTACCTATAGCAGGAAGAAGGGGGGAAGGGTCTTGCTTTCCATCACATCCCGAGATTTTCCGTTCGCCTGTCCCTATCTACCACACTAATATTATTTCACTTTGACACTTTACTGAACCTGCTAGAAACAAACTTGTGATTAGTTTGTCTGCTCTAGAGTGAGACTTGAAGGAATCCTAACAAAGAGGTTCAATTTTTTTCACTGAACAATTTTGTTTAATAATCTTTTGCCATTTCTATAATATAGTGTTGTATAATTGATGTTTACATTTATTTCAAGAAGAAAAATTATTTTTCTAATGGATTTATTATGTATTTCATTTAGGCAAAAGTAGCTGTAGACCTCAATTAGTATGCTCAGATGCAATCTTAAACACTGTAACTTCCTGTAGTACCTGCAGTGCCTGTGTTGCCCTGCAAGCTGAAATTTTTTAAGTGCTCAAACTCTTTTAATATAGATTTTATTGATGAAATTGAAGTCAGGATATGATTATATTTTAAGGAAATTTTTAAAGTGAACTGATGATTGGTGGCCAGGTATGATGGCGAAAAAATGTGAATGGTTACAGATTTTGTCATTTGTGAATTAAAATAGGTTTGTAAGTGATGTTGTGGTTGCACACAGATCAAGTCCAAAACAAAGACATGCCCAGACCTTGCTCATCTCATGCAATCACAACATCTTGATGTATATAGGCTCCTAAATTAACATTTCCAAACAGTAAGGGCGTTGAAACAGATACATTTTTTATCTATCTCTAAAAGAAAGTCCAAAAGAACCCCCAAACAACAGACACCTATGTGATAGGGACATCTATTAAATATGATGAAGGTTTTAGGACTTGCTTGTGTGCTTGATTTGCAATGAATGCATTTCTTTCTCAAGTAGACTGTGAGCTCATCCCTGCATTCTTTTAAGTGCATTTTTAGTAACTAGAACAAAACACAAACACAAGTGCTTGAAGAGAAAGAGAAGTTGCTTGCTTTTTTTATAAACAGATCTTTGAGGTCATCTGTCTATATCAGTTCAACAACCCTCTGTCCTTTTTTTCTGCAGTAGTCATGTATGCTACCATCATCTCTGTGGATGTGAAAGGACTCAGGGCTGTGATCCTTTTCCACACTTTCCTTTACACACTTTGAATGTGGCACGCTAATAGTGTACTCATGAATAATAATGTACTGTGAATAATTAGATGCAGATAGGTAAATAACCTTTTACTCTCTGTTGACATGTGAATACTAATCAAACACATGATGGTCCTGCACACGTGATGGACACATTTAGAAGTGTATTAGAGCAGGAATATGAGTTCTTTGAATATAAAGGGAGTCACATGGCTACTATGCAACAAAATAAAGCAACAAAATATAACTTCTATAGGTATATGCGTAGTGATTATAATGTGATAATAATGTGCAAGGCAGAAATGTTGGCTGTATTGTGCATGTAATGACAGTGTGATAGTCTGGTATGCAGGAAGAACCAAATGGTTCATGACCCATATAATCACGTAGAAAGATCATTGCTAGCCCTGCCTTGGATTCTATGAGGAGTTTTTGCTCAGCTCTGGGTCCACAAGGGTTTAGTATATGCAAATTAGTCTGGGCTGCATTTAGGTTTCCCATGTCAGAGGACCAGACTGTGCTTTGAAATGACATTTGGGTCCAGTTTAAAATAACAGTAACTGAAAATTAAAGAAATCTTAGCTCTAATAAAGCTCCTTTTATCCACCAAGGTGAATTACCCCATTCCTGTATGTTACATTATGTAATTAAAAAAGAAAGGCTCATCTCCATGAATGCAAAGGAGCCCAGAGGAACTACAGTATTGACAAATTTTGTGAAACATTTCTAACTGAACTGCTAGGGAAAGTTTGCTACACAGGGAACAATGCAGGATATCATCCAGGGCAAGGATGTACAGTAACATTGTTGGAGGTGCTTTGGAATTATCATGCAACAGCCACAGAGACTGTGAGCAGGATATAGCTTTTGATCCTAAAATATTACTTTCCCAAATGCCAGTGAAACTATGTAAAATCTATCTACCTAATGTTTCAAGGAGATGGATTATCATGTTCTTCACTTTCAGTCTGATAAAAGTTGAATAATATCACTGCATCCTGTTATGTGCCTGCCAAGAACTATCTCACAGCAGGTCTAGTTAGGTGAGATAATTCATTAATATAGAAAAAGTACTTTTATAGTGCCTTAGACTTCTTTGGGTGACAGATTCTGTAGATACAAATCAGTATTTTTAATTACAGTGGTTAAAATGTTTCTGTTCCATAAATTACTTTGGTGTTGCTCTTGGGGTGTGTGTGGATGCCAGTATTGTGTGTGTGTATTTTGGGGGCTGGATTAAGGGGACAGAGAGAGAGAGAGATGGATAAAGGAGAGGGAGAGAGGCAGAGAGGGAAGGAGAAAAAGAGAAAAGAAATTACTTTTCTTAAGAGACCTGAGACTATTTGCTGTACAGAAAATATGTTTGCAGCTGGTGAAAGATATATTTGCTAAATAAATGATATTGTTCTCTTTTCTACAAGGTTTTCAGCAGGGGAGAATGGAATTAGTATTTGGGACTGGTTTTAGAATAATGTTGAGATGCTGTAATCTTGCAGAAAATACAGATACTTTGAATGGACAGACATGTGGAATAAATGGCTTATAGATAATCCCCTGTGAATAGACATGGCATGTCTAAGGCTGGTTATGGATCTGCTATGTTAATTGCTGAGAATGAAGTTGAGTTCTCCAGGAATAAATCAGAGCTGTCAAACAGTATCTAAAATGTTAGTCATTTCCTGGTTGGCACAGATAACAATGCTAATGGTTGTCAGTGGAATCTTTGTACAAAAAATATTACATTTCCCTACTATTTTATCTCCTAGTAATGTCCTTATTTTCTTTTCATTGGTTACAATCTTAAAAGATGCACACTATTAACCCTCAGATATTCACAACAGAATCCACTAGTTAGCTACAAATAAAGCAGTGAACTGGTTTTTCTGGACTGGTTTGTTTGTCAAAAATTGAAGAACATATATTTTGAAGGGAAGTTAAGCTGAGCCCATTTAGGACACTCTTCTCAGTTGTTTTCCCAAGATATTTCTTCCTTTTTTTGGAGATGAGTTTTGAAGACCTCTGGCCTGCAGGATGCAGTGGGTGTATCTCACATCTTCTTAAAGTCCTGCAAATAGTGGGACATTTATTTCCACATCTAAAATAAATAGAAAGGACAGATCATTCCTGTTGACATGGCATAACATTGATTGAATGAAGTATAAACTCCATTGAAACACATAAAAAAGTGTAAGTGAACTTATTCTATTACTCAGGATTCTAGCACATATGAAATTTTCCATTTTCTTATGTCTGTGTTATTAATTATTAAAACTCCATGTTTTGTTTTCCTTACTCCATGGTGTTTCACTAGAGTATTATTTTCTAACATGAATTCTTCAGAGTCCTCAAATTTGTTTCTTGTTTTGATTATTTTGCACTTTTGCATACATTATGAATAAAAAAAAATTGAGTCTATTGACTGCAATCTTGGGTAGACTGTTAGGGAAAACTCAGAAGAATTGAGAAAGAAATTTGTCATGGATTGCAATGGGACTTGCCCTCCTAAAACTTTAGAGACTTCCAAATTATTTTTTTGTGTCTTGTAATGTGTTCAACCCTCTGGATTTCTTCCACTCTTTGTGTTTCAACTACTGTAATTTGACTTATGATATCTAATGATTACTAGCACTCAGGCAGGCTTGGGCAGATAAAAACAGATTTGGAAAAAAATTCCAACTTTAGACTTGGCAAAGGAATCAAAACTTATTAGTTTTAAAACTTACTTAATTACCTTAAATTAAACAAAAAAATCAGATGTTTACATTTCAGATGTATCTGTAATTACAGCAATACAAAATTTGAAAATGTCTTCAGCGGTCTAAAAATATGTTTAACAACTGGAAAAGAAGGAAAGTAGAGAGAGCCTTCATTTCCTTAAGTGGAAATAATGTGATTTAGATAACTGGCTTTTCAGTAAGAGTAGGAGATAACATTGTTAGAGCTTAAAGGTTTGGTTTTGGATGTTTCTATTTTTAGACTTCCTTAATGGCTTAATTTCCAGACAAAATCAGCAGTTTCTTAAACAAGCAAATATAAAGAAACACCACCTGACCAAGGACAGTAATTTGGTATCCACCTGTGAATGGAAATGTGCCCCAAACCTACTTAGGGTAGAGGGTTATGACTGAGATGCCTCCCCTTAGAGGCTCTCTGTGACCTCTCTGGCTCTCGAGGTGCTAAAACTCCCATTACAGTCAATGTAGATGAGACCACAGGAGCTTGTGTCATTTGAACCACTTAAGTCATGTTCAGATATTACATGAGAAAAGCTGCACTCTTGTGGAGTGGTTCTAGAGGCCAGGAAGAATAACAGACCATCTAGATGGAATGATAATCTTACCTCTGGATAATTGAATTTAGCACCCAGTACATACGGTGCAAGGAGGGACTAGGAATAGCTCAGGAATTGTTGTCCACCACTGGGGATAGTGGGTCATCCTAGTCATACTGATAATGAATTAAGGTGTTTCAAATGTAGTGCTTTGTAGACCAGTGTCTCATGACAAAAAATGTGTTTTAAAAGAATGTGACTTGCTCTGATGCTAATGTAATGGAGGTTATATAAATGCTTAAGTGAATCAGATATGCATATTATGAAGACTGTATAATGAGTTCTTCAGTTTTAAAAATTATTTTACATCTAGATTTATTAGATGCTTAAACTTTATATCAACACTAGAACCAGATGATCCACCCTGGTCCCTTCCAGCTTTACCCATTCTATGATTCTGGGAATCCTTGACTTGACTTGAAACCATACTTGGTTATATAAAAGGTTTATTCCTTTTCCTACAAATACTTCTGTATAACTTCTAAGTTCCATGTATTACTATGTACTCAAAATATTGAATGATATCTATTATTTATATTTTTATTTTTCAAGACAAAAATGTTATATAGATATTTAATGATTGTGTTTTCAGCTGAAATTTTACTCCAAAGACTAGAGATCATAACTAAAAACTCAAATTCTTCAGTTCAGGAAAAATATTTTATCACTATATTTTATGAAGATGTGAGTTGAATTAAGGACTAAGAATAGCTTTTAATGTGCAGACATTTTTGGTACCAGATAATAGCTGAAAGTATTAATTAAATGGAAGTGAGAACTGCAGCAACTTCCCCAAGAGGTATCTTCTAGCAGAAACATGAATGCATAAGGAAGAATGCAACTTCTTTTTAAGCTGACTATTCCTAGCAATGGTCTGTTTGAAAGACTTATAATAAATTAAGCTTATATTGCTGAGTTTTTGTTTGAATTAGGACATTTAATTTGTTTTGATAACTATTATTTAACTAAAAAATGGAAATGCTTTAAGTTCCACTGAATTATCTGTAACAGAGTTTTAAAACTTTCAGACAAATGAGATGAAAAACAGTTATGACTAGATTTCACCATTTTTTTCTACAATTTCAAATTTAAATTTTTCTGTAAACTCAGAATTATCTTTTCAGCTCTAAAATGTATATTATGATTTAAATAATTCCACCTATTTTTTAATTAATTAATTATAGAGCAGGATTTAGAAGGGAGTATATTTCCTGCAGTTTAAGGTCCTGAAGTGTGATCAAAGCAGTCTGCAACCTACTTGGTAACACTGTCTCAGGATTATGTGAAATAGATTTGTTTCTCTATTTTTAAGAATAAATTTGCCATTGAAGCATTTCAGAGTTCTTGCAGATGCCTAAAGTGGATGCATTGAATAAATTCTTTTGGTTAGTAAAAATTAAAGAAAGTTGTAATGAACAAAAGAGTAATATAAAAAAGTCAGCTTCCTGGAATAACTCAGTTTGACAAGTGATAATTTAGAAACTTTTTTAAATTTAAAAATATAACTACTTAGAGAAACAAAAATGTAACTGTCTAGTTTGCCACAAAAGAGAACACAATCTGAAATGAGCTCATTAATTTTACTATAATATCTGATTTTATTTGGTTAATTGCAGAGTAGCACTGATTAATTATTTAATTACCACAAAACAGACTTCTGTATATCAAGCCCAAGAAAAGTCTGCAGCTTCATTTAAACTCATTAAAATGCTATTGTGTGGGCACATGTGAATGTCTCTCTGGAGACTGAGAGCAGAGACAAATGGAACTGAAGAGGTTTCCACCTCCACAGACTACAGTTCAGGTCCACTTTTTGTCCCCTGGAGCAAAATGGGAAAAGTCACTAATTGCTGCAGTCTTGACTTTAGTATTTCCCACTTTGTGTTAATGCAAGTATAACAGATGCAAAGATTCTTCAAATGGAGGCATGAAGTAGTAGAAGTCTTCCTGGACCATACACATGGCACATCCACATGGACAGGATAGCTGAGCACTGTAGCCTTTGGATAGCTAATAAAGAGATTTAGGTCAGGCTGACACTTAAGTACTATGTTGCTTTCTACCATAACTGAATATATAGAATGGGTTGGGAACCCTTAGGATATCTTGCTTGGATTCCATTTGCCACTCCAGAAGGCTCCAGAAAGCTTTTTATAGATCCCATGTCATATCTACCAGCTCCCTGAGCTCTGGTCTTACTAAAGGTCTTGGGGTTATCCTAGGTCCCTTGTCCTATTCGAAATTGTGTTGTGATTTGTGAAAAAAGGAGAACAATCTGTAAGGACCCAATAATTTCTTGCCTGCTCAAGTGAAATAGGACCACTGCAGGTGCTGGTCCGGTTAAATTATACTTCTGCCAACAGTACAAACTGACCAATTTAAATAATTTAAATTATGGGGATGAATTAATAATGAAATTAAGATATATGTCTCTATATCTCTATCTATTGAGGAGCAGAAGAAGCAGAGCAGATCTTTCAGGAGGTACAAATGAGGTGCCACAGATGAACTCTTCTCTGGCCATGCCCTCACTGAAGTGTGCTGTCCTGAAGACCGTGAGCAGGGTGAGCAGAGCTGCAGTGGTGACAACAGAGTCCAAACTGTAGTAACTTGATTGCTTTGCAACTAAAAGGATCAGAGCAACTTGCACTGTATAAGCTGAGTACCATATTTACTGGCTGCAGGAATATGTTTGGGCAGCAGAAAAAAGCTCTATATCTCAGCTGACAGTAGCTTGTGGAGACTCTTTGTTTTGGGAACCTTTATTTCCAACTGCTCCACCCAGTGTGGTGGCTGACAACTCCTGTCCAACAATAGTACTGAGATAATCACCAATACCATTCAATATGGCATAGTATTAAGCAATACTATGAATATTTAGCAAATGACTTTAGTGTGCCCTCAAGTGAATTTTTAAAATTTTTCTTGCCACCAATGCTAAAGATGAAAAAAATTTTTTACACCAGATCTAAGAATGGAGATCAAATGCTTGGGAATTTATGCCCTATTCAATTTACTAATAGCCATTAATCTTCAGAGTAATATGAGAGCCAGTCCCATTTCCTTGGAAAGACATTCCAAATTCTAGGTGAAATAATGGTCTGGGCAGAAATGTGTGATTCTGTAAAACTGTGTAATTATACAGAATGTGAAATTTAAGAGCTCTTAATTAATGAAACAATTGCATTTTACTTCAATAGTTTGTACAGCTATGTGATATACAAAAGAGCATGTGCATATGAAGATGTATATGCATTTCCTTTATGAACACTGTGTCACATATTCAGGGAATGCAGTTAACAAAAAGATAAACTTGCTGTGCTAACATTTTTCTTGCCCTTCCAGACTTAGCAGGGCATGTATTTTTATAGTTTAACAAGCTTTCCTATTAAATTTTGAAAAATGAATCTATTATTGACATACTTGAAACATATTCAATTAGTCTTGATTTGGTATATTTGATTTAAAGGCTTTTGATTATTTGTTCCATGTTCTAACTTGACAACTTAGAAATGGAGTGAAATTAACCTGTCAGGAAGGATTAATGAACAGATTTTTTTCACAAGTTTGGATGATTTACAAGAATTTCACTGCAGCTGATCTTGCCATTGAACCAATATTTATTTCTAAAAATGGATTAAAGATCCATGTGATGATGTCCTATATTTTCATATACTAATTAACATCCATTTATCAGAGGGGTAAAATGAGACTATGTAAAGCAGCGAACTGCTCTGTGCTATAATTAAAGCCAAATTGTTTCTTATGTTAAAGAATGAACACATTTACAGATTATTATTATTATGTGCATTAAATACAAATAAGCACAACTGATGGAATAACTAATTAATTAAATGTTTCTTGAGCCCATTTTTATTGCAATAAATATCCTGTAAAAGCACTGCTTATCTACAGTACGGAACTATTTATTGACAAGGTGTGTTTTTCTGCTTAGTGAACAATTCTTAATAGTTCTTAATGAAAAAGTACATCAGAAGATGCTTCTGTACTCTGCTAGTAATCTGTGAATAATTTCTTAATTCTCAATGTTCAACATTTATCAAATTCAGTTATCTCTAGCTTTGATAATCTGATAAATGGCAGCAGTGGAAGGAGCAGGCTTAAGTGCCTTTAAAAAAATTGTTTCCATTCTGCCTCATCTCAGACTACAGCTGAAGAGGAGTTACGGCAACATCTTTTGTTGTAAAACATGTTTGGTCAGATTACCAAGGAAGAAGAACTTCATGTTGTAATTTTACCTGCAGTAAGTTTCTTCCTTCATCGCGTATAGATTGTTGTGGACAAGAATAGAAGCAGAAAATAATTGTAAGAAATTTAATCTTCTGTAAAAACTCATTAAAAATACTTTAAGTATTAAAAAGCAAATTTTCTGTCTGTTCAAAGGAAACATACACCACCTGGCCACTATATGAAAATATGTTCTTGTTCTAAAATTTAGTGATTGCAATAAATTTGTTTTGCAGTTGGATTTTGATTGAGGGAAACTGACTGGTTCAACTGAGATGCCCCTGTGACTTGAATGTAATTAATGCAAAATAAGTATCTTATTTCTGAGTTGGGATCAGCTGACTAGAGAGACATCTCCTTTCAGTGGATGGATACAGTCAATCAGGTGGTTACACACATTGACTATTAATGCCTGGATTACTGCCTAGATTGTATTAGGGGCTGCATCAATTTGGTTGTCGTCTGTAGTCAGGCACAACTACCAGTATAGAAAGGTGAGGAAAAGATGGTAGAACTATGGTGAATAAATTATCTGGGGAGCAAAACAGTGGATAGTGACTGATACTAGAAAACAAGAGCAAATGGAGAATAACAAGAGCTGAACGGGGAAATCCGGCTGAGAAGCCAACAGGGAGATATTTTATCAAATAAAAACTATTTCCTCCTGTTTCCTATTGCAGATTCAGTGTTACAATTACTCTTTTTTAAACAGAAATTATTATTTTGGCATTTATTATTTTGTCACAGCCACTTCTTGAATTGTAAAACTGCAAACAAATTTAATTGTCATCTTTTCGAAGTCATGCAGAATCTTACCTAAGACAATTTGCATCCAAATTAAGTGAACGACTCTTGGTGGTTTTAGAGGATAAGAATTGATCTTTCTGTTTTAAAAGTACGAGGGAAGATACTTTTCAGTTCTTTAGAAATCATGTATAAAATGGCTTTGTGTAGATAATCCTTCTTGATTTCATTGTTGTAGAGTAGTAGATACTCTCCCTTATCCTATTGTTCTCTCAGGTATACCTTTTACAAACCACACTCTCTTAAACAAGTACAAGCTTAAACAAGTAGAAACTCAGTGATTTCATTTTTTGGGCAATGGTTGTAAGTTCTTAACAAGCTGCATGTCACAGGTTATGTCCATTTTCTTTTGATCTGGGTAAGAGTGAATTTAATTTTATGCACAGCATGTTCATTTTGTATTGGAATGATATTTAAAAAAAGACAATTCATTAAGTAATTTCAGGGTATTGACAAATGGGGAGGATTAAAAACTATTAAAAGAATGACTTGTCAGCGTATCATCTCACCACAATGCATTTTAGTATTAACAAGACAACTCTGGATCTCCTATGGTGGTAATTTTAGATACAGGACATTACTTTTGTAAATAGAGTTTACCTATTCAAGTTCAGCAAGTTGTAAAATATGTTATCCTCATCATTTAATTGAAATACAATATAACATGCCAGTATTAGGAAAGAACTCTCTTACATCTAATATATTTTTGCACGCTTTCCATATGAAGAAGACTTGACCTTTAGCCAAGACAGTTTCTGTGACTTTTCTTTAATAAAATGAAAATAAACTTTGAAGCAAAAAAGTACCAATTAAGGTACTTTTAATGTTAAAATTTCACCAGCAATTTGCACAAATGACTATGACTGCTTAAATTTTAGGCACATTAGTACTAATATTTTATCTTGAGTAATCACAGGTTACTAAAAGTTACTGGATAAGCGTTAAAACAACCCCCATAAAGCTTATCTACCTTGCAGTATAATGATTCCAGGTTCTATTGAATTGATAGAAATATCTTCTAATCCTGGGTAACCCTTCATTCTACAAATACTCCAAGTTCCCATTGATCTTTCCAGTTAGTTGTGTTGTCATATGGCCAGGTGGCTTCATCTTTTCTTACATTCATTCAAGGAATGAATAAGCAGCAGAATAAGCAGCACATGCAGAACATGGCTCTGAGTGCCTGGTTACTCTGGATCGAGCTTAGGCAGACAGGGAGATCTTCAGATTACCATTGCCCTCTCTAAGCCACGCTGGGATTGTTAGGTACAATTTAACTGCAATCCTGTGTACCTTCACATACCTTCATTAATCACAGTGGATCTTGCCTGTATGTATTTCTGAACCTTCAGCTCCCTCTTGTCCTGTGCTCCCTTCACTAGAATCATTGCTATTACTTATTCACAGTGTGGCAGATGAGAAGTGCCCAGGAGTGAGACTTATTCTTAGTATGTGGACACACCTCATCATGTTAGTGCTGAAGGAAGGCCTGGAAAAGCCCTTCTTCCATTTGCCATCTTGCCTTCTAATTGACCTATATTTTTTCCCACTCAATACTAAATTTATACAGCTAAAAGTGTTTTTATTTGCACTCATAATTTCTGAAATGCTGAAATAGTTTGTATCCAATAAGAAGTCTCAAGTAAAAAAAGTGTAGATGATTGATTTTGTGCTTATTTTACTACAATGAGATGGTATTGAGGTACATCAGATTTCTATTTGTACCGAATTAATGCTTTCATTACAATTACATACATTGCAATAGCAGAAGCGTTTTTGTAAAAGGAAATAATCAGAGTGTTTATATGGTTTCTTAATTTTTCTGCTTTGTAATCTTCAAAAAGACAATGTAAGAACATAGATAGATAGATAGACTGATCGATCAATTGATAGATCAATAAATCAATAGATCTCCTTCATTAAAATTGCAAAAGTTTCTGGGGCCAGGAAAACAATTTGTGAAAGCAGGGAGAGAAACATTTTGCACAAAGGAAATTAATAAAATGTTCCCCAGTGGTTCTGAAATGGGGATGCTAAAATATTTTCCTTGCTGTGCATGGGATAATGGGATCATCATAGAAACAGAGAGTTGCATATTTGGACCACAATGGCACAATAGTTCTGCTTCCAGCAGCATATAACAGCTTTTTGCCCCTCTTTCTGGGGATAGGGGGGTCTGTAGACCCACTGGCCCTCGGCCCTGGTCTTTCCCATGAGAGTGCTGCCATAGTTGTAACCACAGGAATTTGGAGAATCCTTCCATGGGTATGCACTGCTGGAGGGTTACATCTCTAAAGCCAAATGCATTGCTTGCATGTAGGCTGAAGATGAAAAAGTCTCTGTCAGGCTTCTTACTTCTGTCACTCCAGGTCTAAATATATTTTCTCCTGTTATTCCTTTACATACATGTGCAAAATTAAATATTCTTTTGAACAGGTGCTTTCAAAACTATTCACAACAGTGCAGCAAAATAGGACCACCTCTACCAAATGCATCTGGTAATAAATGTTAAAGAGAAACTGTGGAATAACAGAAAAAGATGTGAAAAATATGAGAAGTTTCAGGGTAATAGAGCTTTAGTTCTACTTGGTGGCTGTCAAAGCTTTCATAACATGTATGTGACAAATTGCAATTGCTCAGATCTATTTCTAGTTAGTACACTCTCTAATAAATGAAGAAATGTAAAGGCTGATTTAAATTGCAAATATTACACAACTTCTAATAAAATTATTGCAAAAATTATGTTTGGTTTTTCTTTTTTTCTTTTTTTTTTGTTTTTTGTAGTGGGTGAGTAAAGACAAAATTTTAGTAAAGTGTTCAGCATCAACATGTGCCTGCTGTTGCATGCACAGAAAGAGAATGGCTTATTTTCCTGTTAAAAAAAAAGTGTAGAAGTGAACTGTTATTAATTTCAAATTATTATACTGTAAGTAGACTAATGCTTTCTGGGGAATGGAAAAGCAGTGAGATGGGTTGAGAGAAACTTATAAATTTTATGAAAAGAAGTCTGCTTCTGCTTTAGAGAAAAAATATATAAAAAGAAAAAATAAAATAAAATATTAAGTGAAAAAAAAAAAAGAGGAAGTAAATGGGATGTGTGTGTAGAAATTGAGACAAAGAAAGATCTGTTACACAGAAAATTTGGAATAGAGTTGCATGAAAGCTTTGATTGTTTCTAACTTGCTGTGGAACCAGTCTGCTGGAGATCAGGACTAAGCGCTTTTTAGTCCCTCTTTGGGCTTACTGAGCCTGTTTGGACAAGTTCAGAACATTTTATGAGTTCAAGCTTTCCTCGCAATCGTGTTCACTGAAATTATGAATAAATTGCGTCTCAGAATTCCAAAGCAGTAACAAGTGACTTTATTCAATATTCATTTCTATGCACATGCTGAGAATTATATAGGGGAATTTCAGTTTTTTGTAGAAGTGAGAAATAATAATTTAGTGAGAAATAGTAATTTGGCTAGAAATATTTGCTTGGTCATCTTTCTTTTTCCTTGCCTAGCTTCCAAATCAGGCCAAATTGGTGTTAAAAAAACAAAACAACAAATATTGAAAACTATAACAAAGAATAATTCTGTGCCTGTTTTACCAAAAGGACACAGAATGTGAAGATTCTCTGGAGTGTGCACTCCTTTATATGAAATGCTTTATCATCTTCTTGCATTTTTTCATTCAAATAAAAACTGTAATACTACCTTAAATTATGAATCTTCTGGGTATGAGATGAGACATTCAATACTACAGATCTGTTAAGAGGCAGCTGTTCCATTGCCATGGAACATGATGACATGGTACATATTCCTAATCAAAATGTTTGGTTAACAAGAAGGTCAAAGAAGCAATTAGTGGTGGAATACAGTTCTACTGTGTGCCACGTACTATTTGACTAAAATACAAACTGACAGCAGGGTGATTCCTGCTGTTGGAATCACAGAGGTGACCTAGGGCATTCTATCAAGCTAAGTTTGACCCTGACAGCTTTTGACCAGCTATTTGTTGTCATATCTTTCTGACTGAACAAGATGACAAATATACACAAGACCTCATGCTCAAATGCTGCATTCTGTGAAGTGAGACAGATTTTGACCTTTAATTGGTAGAGGTCTTCGGGTCTTGTGACTCCACATCTGCTATCTTTATTGTATTGTAGTGGACAGAAATTCTATTAACTACTGTAGCAGTATGTGCTCCCAGAATAGGAAAAATGTAGCTGTGGTTAAATGGCATTGAAAAATTATTTATTCCACAAGCCAGTCCTTTTTTTTTTTTTAAATAAAGATTGCTCTGACTTTACAGAAGAAGAGAGGTTTGCTCCAAATAATAAGACTCTAATAATTCATGCTACTCAGCAGTGATGCAGAGACCTAACATGACAAAACAAAAAAAAGAATTTGGGCTCAGTCTGAAAATAGTTGAATAAATAAATAAGAACTTTGTCCAGGGATAGAACATTTGAATAAATATATCTTTACATTTTTTATAAAATGAAATAAAAATATCATAAATTTCAGAAGTTAGCCTTTCAAAAAAGGAGGAAGAAATTATTAATAACTTTTTTTTGGTGTCAATACCCAAAATGGAAACACTGTTTTCTTTAACGAATTAATATATTTCAGTTGACCTTTAGGACATGTAGGTTACCCAGGCAGAATTGCTTACCATGGATGTTTTCATTTGCTATCAAACAACAGTTGGCTAAGCCTTGAAATATAATTTCTTTATTTGATTTCTGTCTGTTTTGTGTGCACTTACATATTTCCATGCCTATGATGTTGGTATCTGAGTATGTTCAGGTTGTTTGTCGACTTCTATTCCATTTCTCTGAAAACTCATTTTGCAAACTATAAATTGAAAAAAACTGCCTTAGATAAATGAAGAAGTATAGAAAGGCTCTTCACTGGGGAGCTGACTTGAAAAAAGAGGGTCAAAAATCAGTGAGCAACACAACAACAGAGGACAGCTTATGAATTAGCATGGAAGAGTATCAATAACCATATGGCTTCTCATTCCTGCTCTTGGACCACTTTTGTAAAGCCTTTAATGGGTGAACTGGCTAAATTAATATCTTGTGATCTCAGTTTCTTTTGTCTTAGCCCTTCCACACATAACAGCTCCAGGAAGGCATGAAGAGGGTCATTGCTCAAAGGGACCAGGCATTTTTGAGGTACCACTCAGCTGTTTCTCAGTATCAGAGCTTCTGGTCTCCTGCTTTTACCAGATCCTTTTGTCTGGAAAAGCTCTCAAATAAGTGTTATTTGTCACTTTCCTCTACTTGCTCTTCCCAAAGTTTGCTGTTCAGCCCCCATTTTTATTAGTCCTGCATTCAGCTACTGCATGCCTGCTTCCCTTTTCAATGATTGTCCCTGAGACTACTTTTTCCTAATTACAGACTGCTAGCCTGTAGCTAGAGTCTATCTCACACTCAATCACATGCTTTTTCCACTGAAAAATCTGGTTTGTTATTTTTTCCCTGGTTCAGCAAACACACCCTAGAATGGTGCCTCAGTCCTACCTGTCCTATTTGGGAAGGATGACAGAACTACCAGTATATTAACACATGTACCACAATATTTGTGGAAGTATACAGACTTATTTGATATAAAAATATAACTGCATTATTTAGGCTCTGGTGAATCATTTAATATCTCATAAAACACTGCTTTCGACATTAATAGAAATCAAGAGAGATTTGAACATCTTCCCATTACTTATTATTTCAAGCTATTTTAAAGTAAAGTGTGTAATGATTAATGGCAATGACTTATGATGGAAGAATGTCTAGTGGGTGCCATGCTGTCAGCACTAAGTATTTTTGTCTTATGAGAATGTAGTTTCTTCACAGAGTCTTTAATCATATAGTTGATTTTAGTAGGCATGTAGTAGGCATCACATGAGGACTACTTTTTGGCAAGGATTTCCACATCCAGGCTGTTGTCTAAGAAAAATGTTAATTATAAAAGCAGGATAAAAAATGTTTTGGCAGTAAATTCTTAAAGTAACAGCCAGAGAGGCATTACGAACACTAGTTTCATCTAGGTAATACAGAGACACCTGCAGAGATCTGCAGAAAAAGATACTAGAAATATAGAACTCTATAGTGTGAGACTGAATGAATGTGAGGAGAAGCTAGCCTATAAAACATATATTTAGCAGAATGTAGAAAAAGAAAATAAGGCAGCAAATAAGGCATTTGTTTGCAGCACGGAAAAGGCTCATAACTGGATTTGTGTCATAAGAAATACCACAATTCAATCTCTTATTCCAAGAGAAAGCTGTGGTAACAGTCTTGATGAAGTGTATGCTGATGAATACTCTGTAAATAGTAATCATTTGCAATTATTGCTAGTAGTTGGATGTTGCCTCTTTCTGTTTTACGTTTGCATTTGGTTCAAGAAAGATGTGAAAGGAATCTTCTACTCTAGCAGTTTGGCTTCTTGTCCCAGTTAAAGCTGCATGAAAAGAATTAAATCCCCCAAACTTTATACAGCTTAAAAATGTTAGTTGGGATGACTTCATTTATTTATTTATTTTTTAAATTCAAGTCCCAGCAATTAGGCCATTCTCTCTTCCTAATATATTACTTGCCTGTGGTTGAACACTGGGGGTTTTTGTTTTGAATATTCAGGGCTTTATTCAATTGTCTAAAGATAGGTTTCTAATTAAGATACTGTGACTTAATCACATGGGGCTCGTTGGGTGCCTTTAAGACCTATGGGATACTTGTGCCCCTCTGAAAAGGCAGTTTCAGTATCTTATATCGTGCAGTGTGTCTGTGTCAGGCAACTAATTTGTTATTCAGAAATGCTGAATGTGGAAGCAATCAAACCAACAATATTTCTTCAAACAAAATTAAAATGTTTCTTAATACAAATTCTTCTTTACTCTCTGTTAAAATGCACACACTCACATATAAGACCTGTAGGAGACCTAAATTCTTTGTGTTGGTCTGGAGGTGTATATGGAAGTGTGTAGGTCATTTGGTGAAACAACATCAAAAGGGAGGTCCAAGTTGGGCTTTTGCCAGAGCACTTCATTGGGGTCCATTCTCAAAGTGCACAGAAGAAATGGGGTATCGAGAACAGACTTCAGGGCTAATTGATGACCTCTTTCCCAGCTGATTTTCTTCCCAAAGCAAAAATATTTCCGTTGAGCTGATGTACCACCTGCCCAGTGGTCCTGCAAACCGCTGGGTCTACAGCGCTCGTACCTGTAGGTCCCATTGTGATGGAGTGGGAACAACATGGTCTCTGCAACAGTCAAAAAGTTGAACAGATTGCTTGCTGGAAAGGCACTATATAGGAGTCCAACACATCTAGTTGTTCAAAAGTTTATTGGCCAATTACTGTCATCTACACCGTGCAAACCATGGCACATTCAAACCCTCTGTTTTCACATCTTTCTAAGATGGTCATGTTTGCATAAGATCCAAAGCAATGACTGCACTCTTAGAACATTCTTTTAGTTCTGCTCAAATTCATTATGAAGAACATCCCTATCTACAGTTTTATGCTTTTTTCTGGGTTATTGTTGAACTTCCTGCTATCTTTATGTTAAGTATAGAATTTTAGCAATTGCTACAATCCTAGTACACACAGCAAGGGTCCTGGGACAAATTTGCCATCTGCTGTTTAATATTTCCTTTATGAATTTACGTTTTGCTGATTTTGTATTATATACCAAATCATAACAAGTTCACCGAGATCCCAGGAATACTAAGTGGTATGGGGTTTTTTGTTGTTGTTGTTTGTTTCAGTTTTTTAAAATTTTTTAAAAAATTTTATTTCATTTTTCTTTCTATAGATATGAACCTGAACAAGCTTCTTCTATGTCCTTTGGTAACTAGGATCTCTTCCCCCTTTATCGCCTGCTTTTACCTTTCCCTTTGATGTAATTTCTTAGTCCTGTATGCCATATGCCAGGCCCTGCAAACTCAGGTCCTTAGACTGAATCCTCCTCCAGTAATAACATGGAAAACAATTCTGCCTTGATGGTTCTGAAGAGCAGATATTTTTATGACTTAATTTTCCAAAATATATTTTTAGAAATGTATTTCTCTGAGACACCACAGTTAACTTTAATTTCTATTTATATTCTTAATATTACTGTTCTGTTTCATTTAGCCCATGAAAACAGGTTGCAATAAGAGAGGCTGCCATTTGACTTATAACTTGCTCCTGCTGCTGATTCCATATTATTTCACATTTTACTTACATTCAACAGAAATCAGTCCAGCAGCCACAAATGGTTTTCATTTAAAATCAGCATGTAGAATATCAGCACAGAAGCAAATTATAATATATGTTTCAAAACCAGATGAATGCCTTTTTTCTCTGCTGTGAGAAGTAAAAGGTGTCTTCTTGGCATTCCCCATCAAGTAGCACTTTACAATAGCGCAAGATGTTATAGTGCTGCTTTACAGTCAACATATGTAAAATCAGATTTTGTCTAGTCAGGTTTAGACACTGAAAAAGACACCTCTTTTGGCTGTGACTGATATTCAGAGATTATGTGGTTTTGTGTTTATCTTGGTTTTCTTTCACTTTGTGCTCCCGTGCCAACTTCTGCTCTTTCCCACTTCTTCAGGTGTTTCGAAAGCAAGAAAGCACTGTAGTTTGCTCCAAGAAGAGTGGCATTACTTCCCATTATATAATTCAAAAGGAATTGCTAAAATATTTGGAATTCCCTCAGTAAAGATTTTCAGCTTTTCGTGTGTATTTTGGGAGCTTGTGGCTGGCTCTGCTTGCCCTGCCCAGATGCAGCTCTGCCCTTGGGCTGGGCAGTGAGGGCCGAGGGTGAAAGCCCCCAGCTTTCTCCAGTACAGGTCCCCAGGGCTCCCAGAGGAAGACTTTGGGGTATCAGAGGGATGCAAACTGCTCTTCACATGCTACATCAAATCACACATATAATCAGACATATAATCTGTACAATTTATTAAGGATTCAGAGCTACTTAGGCAGAACTGCAAATGAAGAGAAAGACAGAAAGAGCAGATACATTGCTCGCTCTTTAAACTGCTCTCCATTTCTGGCTAATCAAAATCCCACAACAAACAAGACCAGTTCTGTGCATACATCTGTTCAATATTCAGCCTATATTTTTGGTGGTGTCTTGCTGAATTCATTGAGGTTCAGTGCCTTTAGCACCTGCAAGATCAGATCCTTGACTGTAACCAGATGGTGGCATTGTAGTATTACAGCAGTTTTCTAAAGTTGTCATAATTTCAGTCAGGGTAATCCAGAAAACTATGTAAAGCAGAGAATCAATTTTAAAGTGGAATTCACTAAAAAATGATGTATGTGCATCTAGAGCTGAAAGAGGGTGCATAAGCCAAGGGTTCTTTAAATCATTAAAAATAATGAATAAAATTTAAGTTTAAAGAATGATCACCAATAATAATAAATAAAATATTATGTTTAAAGAGTAATCAATACGTAGAAAAATCCAAGCAGGCAGTAATACTTAATTTATTATTTTAATTAGATCCTTATTATTTACAAAAGTTTATGCGATATTGGCTGAGAGAGAAATTTTAGGACAAAGGAAGGGAATTACACTGGTAGATGTCTAAAAATGCATTAAATCTGAAAAGAAAAAATTAGAGAGATAATATAATTTTATTATACCTAACTAATTTTTTTATCTTCTTTTTTTTTTCCTTTTTTTTTTTTTTAACCAGGAAAATCATAATATATAGTTTGTGACACAGAAGCATGAAGTAGAAACATAATAATTCTAAATGTGATTCTACCACATTATTTCACTGTCATTTCCTATAAGTTATTAACCTCCTCAGTTTCATTCTCTTCAGTTCTGAAGTAAAATGCTCCAGTGCTTTCAACACGGAAAGTACTGATTAGTTAATATCTGCCTGTCACCCTGTTCTTTTAAAAGTTTCAAAGTTCTTCTAAAAGTTTTCTATACCTTCTGATGTTTACATATTTCTACTGGAGTTCTCACACAGTGTCATGTAAATAATGATTGTTTTACATTCTTTGTGAGAAGAGAGAATTGATAGACTGTTAGTTTGACCAGTGTGGTTGGAGAGGTGGCAATTTCACCCTCCAATCCACTGTCACTTTTAGAATTCTATATATTACAGAGTCAGAAATAAACTTCCTCTTTTTTCCCTCTTTTGCATCTAGCGTATGTGTGTAAGTTATTTTGTGTCATAGTGCGACGTCTGCCAAACATGTTGGAAAATGATGTGTGCTAACAACATTTTATCATGTTCACAAATAAGGGTCACAAGGGAACCACTGTTAACCCATTCTCCAAACCAGCTATTTTCTGGTACCTCAATACTTGTATGTGCTTGGTGACATTGCTAGAGGGCAGCACTCAGCCCCCATTCTGCTCACTGCAGACCTGTGACTCTTTAATATCACCGCCAACCTGTCTTTTTTACTGTTCTTTTACCCTGACAAGAATGAAAGCATACCACAAATCTCAAAACTTGGTTTGCAAGAGCAAACTGTTTTTTCAGGTCTGAGACTGTTCATGGGTCTATACCCAGGGAGGCAGAACAGCAACCTGTGGGCTAGGCACTGCTGTCTCCACTTGGGTGGAGTGGTGTCTTTCCTAGGATAATTTTAACTGAATGCCTTCTAAACAGTAATCAAACCTTAGCCATACTGTATGAAGAAGTCATGGGTGCCACCTCATAGGGATTTTCTGAATTGTGATATTTTTGATAAGTGAAGAAACTTTATCTCTGCTGCTCAGCTCCAGTCCTACCTGTCCTCTGATCTGCTGCCTGCATGAGATATCTGCTTCTTGATTGGAGATGCTCAGAATCAGATAGTACATTGCAAAGAAAAAAGGAACATGTTGGCAGGCAGTGCTAGAAAGAGCCCAGCAATTTTGAGCAGCTCAGCCCACTGTTAACAAAGTGCCCAGCTGCTAACTGGAAGATGGGGAAATCTTTGTTGCCAGCCTCTAAAAGCTGGGGAAAGACCACCATGGAGGAGTGGGATTGAACTGAAAATGGGAATAACTGACATGGAGGCTAAAGGTTAATTTGAGCTTGAGGTATCCTTATCATAAGTGTAAGGCCTACTGCAGCATCTGCAGATCTGCTGTCTCAGTAAGTCTGTGAGAGAGGATGATGACAGTTCTTACTTGCTTACATGGTACCGGCAAGGTGGACAGGAATAAAAGGAAAAGTGAACAAATGCAAAATTTTCCTGAAACGTGATGGACTTCTAACTGAAGTTATTGATTCTGGAATGGACTATGTCCTCACCATTACCCTTTCACTTGTGCTTATTTGTGCAGGAATTCAGTGTAGGCATCTTTGCCTAGCTAGCTTGAATTTGCATACAAATGAATTATTTCTCTCAAATAAATCAGTCTGGGTGAAAACAGTGTCAGTGTGAAATACCACCAGTCCAGATAGTGGGACTACAGGAACTAGTATAGTATAGCCTCTAAGACCTGCAGGGTGAATCCCACAACTTTTTTTTTTTTTTTTTCAGATGCCATATGCTGATTTGCTGTATAGGTTATTTCCTCATGCCCTGTGGCACTGGCTTGCAGCTGCCAGCCTGAATTTGCATGGTGGGTGTAGGGTTCCACTAAAAACCAATCAAGCAGAAAGAACCTCTTTAAGATCTGGCATGTTTGCATGATTTTTAGCCATACCTTCAGTGAAGAGTGAGCTTGTTGAACTCACCAAGCTAAGGCATTTACTGCATGGAGAAAACTTGATACAGGATACTATAACTCAAGATAACTTTGAAGTGACGACAGTCCAGAGAAAATGTGATTTTGTCCAGGATCACACTGGAAGGAATTGTGACATACCTGGCTATCACAACTGGTAGATTTGGCCCTACCTTCTCACTTGAACTGGATTGCAAAAGCACTCTCTCATAAATAATCCTAAAATAAATGAGGAGGAGGAATAAAAAGAAAGGTAGTTTTTCCTTCATCTTAGCAAAAGAAGGGGTTAGCATATGGCTTTTGTTTTACCATTAATTTCTACAGAAGCCCATTGAGCCTGTTTTGTATCTGAAGCTGAAAGCTCACCACTTGTTCAGCTTTTTATCTCTTGTGCTGTGGGTGCAGGACAATGTTACGTGACATGAAGGCATAGATAGGGACCCAGGTGCTGCTTCTGACTAAAAGCCTCTCTGTTGGAACTTCCTGACTAATTTCCCTGATTACAAAGACAGCAGGTGTCAAACATATCAGAAAAAGAACAAAAGACTTTTTCTGTCCATACTTAATTAAAGGCAGAAGTGCATTCAAGCCTGCCTGGCTAAACCAGAAGGCCGTGAGGGTAATAGTGTTTTAATTTATTTTAACTGTGCAGGAAGAAATTTAAGATGATTGCTGAGAATAATGCAATTAAAATATAGAATTATTTTCCAATTTTTTTTTGTTCTGGTTTGATTTTTGTAGAAAAGGATTATGTTTGTATTTCCTCAAGGTTGCTTTTTAAAAAATACAGCACATGATATAAATTTAAAATAGACAAGGTAGCCTGATAAATATGCAGAATTATATAATCTTAGCTTTAGTTTAAATGTCACTGAAGGAACAGGCTTTCAACTCCATCATCTTCAGTGGTTACATTATTGGATTTTACCAGTTTAAATTTTGTATTACATGAATCCTATCTATTCATCAAGTGGAAATGTGGCTCACATATCTTATGTTTCACCTTGCTACTATATGTTCTGCATGAATTCAGTCACCCTTTCACTTCTGTAAAGGTTTTCAGCATAAAGGATTAGGAAAAGAGATGTAATCTTTATTCATAAAAGGCACTTTCCAATGAAAGGCACATTCCAATGAAAATGGCAGTCATATGTTAGTAGTTTAACTATGTAATGTTGACATGGAGTATCACTAATTTTCATATCTAAGTTGTAAAATTTACACATATTATTGTACAACAAAACCTCATCTATGCTTGCCCGAGAAACATTCTGGGAAAATATAGTTATAGTGTTTTCATATTATTTTCTTTTTTTCATTGCAATTAAACGACTTAAGATCCCTGCATATTGCAATATTCCTAGTTAATAATTCAGAAGACTTATATTATAGAGTGTTTTTATAATATTAATTAAAATGGAAAGGATCTGCTAAACATCAGGGGTTTAGCAGGGCAGCAAGAGGACATATTGCTGTAATAAGGCTAGCAAAATACCATGAACTGACTATTCAAAGGTGTAGCATCAACCTGGGAGTTCAGGATGCTTTGAAAATGACAATTATTCTATAAATATAATTGCTTAACCTTTAGATATATTATTTCACTAGATTTGTAATCATTCCATAAAGACTGTTATTCTACTTCTTGTACTTAGCTTGAATAGTCTATATATCTGTAAAGCCCTCTCTGAACATTCAGTTTCTTCAGGATTTTTACTATGCTAAAGAGTTTAGTACCAGTAAAAGTCACAGTCTGAATTTCTGAGTCAAATTTCAGTGACCAGGATGAAAGGGTCTTGACTGGCTTTGAATCCAATTCCAATGTTCTGATACAAAGAAATGAAAATATTTTAAATGTATCCTTAAAAAGGTGCTTATATCAGATCATAGGAATTTATATTGGACTCAATATAAATTCCTGCTGAACTTATTTTCCAAAATTAAACCATAACTCACAGTTATCCCAAGTGATACTCTATGGCATCTTCAATAAAGATTTGCAATTAGATTCTGCTACCTTTAGTTATCGTCCAAAGCCTGAAGCTTTTGAAGAATTGGCATAGATTTAATTTGACTGGTGGTCTAAGTTTAGTAAGCAGTTGTGGTTATGCTGCTTGGGAATAGTTTTGGTTGTACTTCACTGTCACTTATGGGAATAACTAGAATGAAAAAATAGACTTGTAATGGAAGTAGTTAAATGTGACATGAGAATACTCCTAAGGATCCTCATTTAATAGAGAATGTTATGTTTAACATTTTTGTTTTATATATTTTTTTAAGATGAGAACAATACTAACAGTACTTATGTCTTTTTGGCAAATTTAGGAAGCTGGCCTATTTCTCAATATTGAACATTTAAAAATCCCCAACCCGCTGGATTTCTAGAATATATATCTGAAATAGAAAAAGTTATTGTAGACCACAGAGCATTGCTCTTTAGTCGAGGAATATGTCTAATAGGAAAATTCTGGATTTTCTATTCTCTTGCTCTCTTTTAATAATGTCACAATTTAGGATACTCAATCAAGGGCGTAAAACACATAAATGGTGAGGTACACTTATTTTTTTGAGTTTGTCTTGATGACGAATGCAAAGTGGGCAAGCAAGTAATAGCAACAGATTGCCTAATAATTGAATGCTACTGGTATCCATAAGCTAATAAAATAAAAATTAATAACCTACATGTCAAAATAGTGGCTTAGATTGCCTAGAGAAAGTTAGTTCTCCTCCTCAGCATATGGATGAGAAAAGCAAAGCAAAGGGTTTTCTATTTGGAATAGGAAAGCTGAGTCAAACTGTGATTGGGAAAATGGTTGAGTTTTCCCTCACTTGGAGTAAATGTCATTCCTCTTATACTTTGGCTGAAGGCAAAAAGTGACCACGGTTATTAAAAAGAAAACATAAACCCCAACAGATTCCCAAAATACAGTTCCAGAAGAACAGTGTGAGACCAGTAAGGTGATAAACAACATGCATTAAGCGATACCAAGATAAAGCTTCTGACTAAATTTTCCCAGTAGGGTGCCTGTAGCTGGGCAGCTGAAAACATATTTAAGTTAATCTCTCAGGCTACAGTTCAGGGAAGCTCTTCAGTACATGCTGAATCAATTTCTATTCAGGAAGACTGTATGCACAAGACTAAATTTAAGCATACATTTGTACCCCATTGATCTCAATGGGATTTAGGCACAGACCTAATATTAAACATCTGTTTAAATATTCTCTCAAATAGGGACATTATACCAAATGGAATTAAAAGTATTAGTTTTGCATGTTTCTTGAATTTGTTTAAATTCAAGAGACAAATAAGGAACTTTCCTTCTGCAAAGCATTTTATGATCACATTATATCACAGTCTGTTCCATTAAATAACAGTTTAACTGTTTTCCATTCAGCAGTTAAAATGCTTGGTTGTGTGAAGCTGAGCAGGACCATGGAAAGTAGTTCTGGAAGCCTGGCTGCCAGGCACGTGATTGATGCATTCCAGTGCCTGGAATGCCTGTTCTGAGACCTGCATTGCTGTAAGGAAAATGTCTACAGTACAAAGCTTTGAGAGTGGATTTCACCTCAGTCACCTTTAGTTGTTGAAAGCTCTGTGAAAAGCCTTAATGGGTCATCCTACGCTCCTCTTGTAACAAATGGAGAGATGTGGATATCCTTGGAGGAGGATTCACCTGACTTGTCTTAGATAAGCATTTTAGATGTAATAAATTGCCCTGGTGAGGTGAGGGACATTTAACTTTTTTTTTTTTTCTCCTGGAAATATAAAGAGGAGTATAAAATGATGCATTTAGACCCCGACTCCTCAGATATCTAAGCAGGGTCAGAGGAGTTCTTGTGCAATATGTACATCATGTACATGACATGGTCATTAGCTTAGCAATGTTGAAATAGAGAATTATTATTTATTAAATATGTATGTGAAACATCCGTCTGGCTTTATCTTGCTTGGTGTTTTTTGAATATTACATGTTGATAAAATTCCAAATGCTGGAAATTTCTATAAACTAACTAAATTAATTAAGGGTATATACAGAAAGATTTTCTTCTGGTCAGTTATAATTTGACTGCTATTAAGACACCAAGGTTTTGGTGTTAGATTTTAATTTTTTCCCTGAAATATTCTGGAAAATAAGAGGGATTTTTTGCTGTCACTGTTGGTATTCAGATAGTGGAGGGTGCACCCTCCCAAATATTGTTGGGAAAAGGGAATGGTGAGAGTGTGCCACTAAGATGAGCAGGTAGGCATGCAGTACTTCTAGCTGTTCATCTTCCTTTACCTGGTAGTCTTAGATTAATCTTCCCTCTCTTGCTTTGTCCTGATGTTTTTTGACATAAGAGCACAGAGTACTAAGTGTACATTCTCTGCTCCATTCTAATGACAGGACAATTTCTTGTAGGAGTCTTGCAGTCTACAGGTGATAAATATATTTACTTTCCCTAAAGGAATCAATTAATCACAGAAGTCAGAGATCAGGGAATCTATTTTCTCCACTCTTGCGAGCATGGAATATATTTACTCATAACCAGTCTCAGAACAGATTTTAGACAGAAGCTCAAGAGGCAGGTAAACATTAACACATTTGGCAGGCAGCAAATAGTTTGGCTTTTTTTTAATGTTGAGATTCTTACAATTAAACACTGTCACTGTCTTAGGAAAATTAATACAATAAAATGATGAGAAATATAAAGCTTCCTCAAGTTAAGTTTAGGCTAATCAAAGAACATCAT